>NC_141176.1:73387500-74637500 GCF_055505025.1 Bos grunniens
CCATGGTGGCTCCTGGCAACTAAGGGTGATCATTACTTCTTTAAGGTCCTTGTCACCAAATTCTAAGGTACTAATAACTAAGGTGTCAGCAGGTGAATCTGAGGGGACACGATTGATTTACAGAAAGTCCAGAATAGCAAAGTAGAGACTTAGCAGAGTCCAGTGTTTGAGAGGGAGATGTGTGAGGAACTCTGAGCTCTGGATATGAGGAGCTGGGATTCCACGTCCACTAAGCAGTGGTCATTAGTCTTTGGTGGGATCTGCCCGAATGTAAGACGTCCTTAGTTTTGGGTGATGAAAGATTTGTGGAGATGGATGATGGTGATGGCTGCACAACAATGTGAATGTACTTAATACCACTGAGCTCTATGCTTAAAATGACAGAAATGGTAAATTTCACATTAGGTGTATTTTACCACAATTAAAAGAAAACTGCATAGTATCACTGAATCTTTCAGAACATGAGTGAGCAGGGCAGCTGACACATGGCATGGCCCCCAGCTCCCTGATCTGACTCCCCTTTCCCACCTTCTCCTGATCATGACTTGATGAGTTTTCCCTTAGAGAAGTGCCTGTGTCTTGTCATGAGTTCAGCAACAGGAGCTAGTGCTGTGACAGGGATTCCCCACCCCCACCCTCCTGGCATTCTAAGTATAGCACCCTTCTTGTTCCCAGCGCCCCACCCTGAACTCACAAATATCTGTCACCCGTCTTGTGAGCATCTGCACAAGTTCCCCATCAGGGCAGGAACAGGATCTGCTAGTCATTGCATCCGTGTCACAGGGAGGGAAGAGCAGGCATTTTAGTACCAAGTATAGTGTGCTGATCACAGAAGTTCTCCTGAGTTCTTTTTCAAACACAGGAGACATTTATAAAATCCTCTCCAATATTTTGGGTGTACCACTTTGGATACTTGAGAGAAGCAAGCTTAAGATTGTTGTTTGCTGATCAGAACCACAACCTCTAGAGTGACTTAAAGCAGAGAGCATGAAAGCAAATTAGGAAATCACTCAGCAGCAACTGGAGGGTGTTCTCAAGTTAGAGAATTGGATGGAACAATATGCTGTGAGAGATGGTGGTCATGTGCAAGCTTAGTCATGGGGAGGGCTTTGTATTAAAAGTGGATGAATCACACTGCTGCTTGCCATTAACAGTTTCCTTCAGTCATTAATCTATATCCAAGGTCATTGAGGTTTGTGAGTTTTACAACTTTATTCTGTGAGCACTAAGTGGGTTCTGTCACCTACAGAAGCTGAGAGGCCTTGGATGAGCTGATGCAGTCTCATCATGCTGTGGATCCCGTCCTGGTTCAGCCCCACATCCCAGACCCCCACCTCCTGCATCATCAGCTCTTCAGGTGTGTCCTGATCAGACTCCCATGCTGCTATCTACACAGCTCACCCTCCTGTCTACACAGCTCACCCACCTGCTTCAGCCTTTCATGGACACCCCCCGCCCCCACCCCTTCACGTTCGGGAAGCAGCTCCAGGTCCTCAGACAGAACAGGCTTCTTCTGCCCCCATCAGCCTTTCCAGCTCATCCCCACACCCACTCGGTGTCCAGCTGTGCTGGCTCTGTGGGGGTCCTTTCTCATCCCCATCTGTCTGTACGTACTGGTCCCTCTGTCCCAGAGCCAGGGAGCAGTGCCCCAGGACACAGAAGGAAGGTGGAGGATGGGCCCTGCCATCCCCTCCTGCTCCTCTAGGGGGCGCCCGTGCCCTCTGTCTTCCCCCAGCCCTCAGTGGGTGCACTTGACAATTTTATGAGTCTCCACCCCACTCCAGTACTCTTGGCTGGAAAATCCCATGGACTGAAGAGCCTGGTAGGCTGCAGTTCATTTGGGTCGCTTAGAGTCGGACATGACTGAGCGACTTCACTTTCACTTTCACTTTCATGCATTGGAGAAGGCAATGGCACCCCACTCCAGTCCTCTTGCCTGGAAAATCCCATGGATGGAGGAGTCTGGTGGGCTGCAGTCCATGGGGTCGCTAGGAGTCGGACACGACTGAGCGACTTCACTTTCACTTTTCACTTTCATGCATTGGAGAAGGAAATGGCAACCCACTCCAGTGTTCTTGCCTGGAGAATCCCAGGGACAGGGGAGCCTGGTGGGCTGCCGTCTATGGGGTCTCACAGAGTCGGATACGACTGAAGCGACTTAGCAGCAGCAGCAGCCACCTCTCCTTCAGTCTTTCCCAGCATCAGGGTTTTTTCCAATGAGGGAAAGATTGAAGGTGGCAGGAGAAGGGGACAACAGAGGATGAGATGGTTGAATGGCATCACTGACTCGATGGACATGAGTTTGAGCAAGCTCTCAGAGTTGGTGAGGAAAGGGAAGCCTGGTGTGCTGCAGTCCATGGGGTCCAAAGAGTCGGACACAACTGAGCAACTCTACTGAACTACCCCTCCTAAGCTGTGAATGCAGGAATGTGACTCAGCCTAGCTTGTTCTGTCCCAGGACCTCTGCACCTGCTGTGTCTTCTTCCAGGATATTTCCCCAGATAGTCTCAGGGCTCCCGTGTCTCCCCATCAAGGACCCCTTGCTTTTCCTTCAGAGCACAGATCACAGTGCAATAGTGTATTTTCTACACTCACTCAGCGGGTCCCCCTGCACACAGTGCAGAGTACTGATTTCCATCTTGACGTGTGGGTGTGTCCTCTGCACTTAGGACAATGCCTGGCTCCTCAACAAACCTCTGCTGATTGAATGAATGGAGGTGGGGACTCTGTCTGTCTTATTTGTATCCCCTTCACCATGGGATGTGTCCCCTCTTAACACAGCCCTTATATAGGATTATATGTAGGATTATAGGATTAACACATCCTTTATATAGGAGTAACAGTTAAACAACTAATGTTTGCTGATTCAATCATTTGTATGACATGACCTGGAAATCTTTCCTTTAAAAATTTGGAAAATAGTTTATTTTTCTAGTGATTGAACAAAAGCATTATTTAGAAAAAATTCGAAGCCATCAACTGATCATTTCATTGTATTTATGTATATTACCTCATCTGTGATGGAAAGTGAGGAAGAAAATATTTTAAAACTTTTGGGTTGGTCCATCTTGGACATAACAGCACATCACATTTGGTTAACACCCACCTTCAGGGACTATTGGCAGGTATTTATGAATTAAGGAGAAGAATGCCATTTAAATGCTTTAGTACTAAGTCTGAAAAGGTGACAGTCAAGAAACTTAGGTATGAACACTGAGCTAACACAGGTCAAAAGGTACTCCTTTTGAACTTAATGAAGTGATGGTGTATGTGTCTATATCCTGGAGTCTTGCTTCTGATCACAGACCCAGTGTCCAGAGTGTCCCCTTAGGACTTTTCTGTCCTGAGTCCAAAGCACAGGGCTACTTATGGTTAGGGAGGAGCAGAGAAGGGGACTGATGCTTACTGAGGCGTATTGGTGGTTGACTTCTCAGAACCTGTGGATGAAGTTGTCATTGACTCTGTTTGAGATGAAGAAACTGAGGTTTAGTCTCCTGTCCAATGTCATCAGGCTTGTGAGAATGACTGAGCTGCAGTCTGCTGCCTCCAGACTCTCCATCTGAATCACTCATAGGCTGAGCTCTGGCCCAGGTTCTTGAGATTTGCTCTGCGAGGGCCACGGGCTCCCAGAGAACCTGCCTGGAATCCTGCCTGGGGTCACTGGGGCCCCGGACTCAGCTACTTGCTTCCCTGGAAGGGTTGTGGACCCTGTGGTTGAGCCTGGGGCTGAGTCCCTAGGGGTCTGCATTTAAAATGGAGGAACCGTTTTTGTTTTTGTTTTGTTTTGTTTTTTTAACAGTGAATAAAAATTAAGGTTGAATAGTGAGGGGGAGTCTTGTCTGTAGAGAACTGGTGGGTGTTCTGAGCCACTGGGTGATTTCCACTGTGATTTGGACCGTTTGGATTCCATTTTCTATTCTTACATTTGGAATGGGTTTGGTCCTAATGAAAGAAGACTTTCTTCCTGGTTGGAACTGGGCATGTTGTAGAGACTGATCGAGGCCAAATTGGCCTTCATTTTCTATCTAATATTCTTTGGGAACAAGTGTCTAGCAAATGCTCTCTGGCAAAGGTTACCAAGAATCTACTAATTTTTTGTTGCTAATATGTGCATCATTCATTATAAATAATAATCTAGAAAGCCGTTTAAGAATGTACACATTTTTATATGACATAGATACTTGTCCTCCCATTCCTGAATAGTGATAAAATAGTATTTTAGTTCAGTCAAGTTTTGGAATCTCAGTATTACTCAGTTATTTTCCTTTATGAAGCATGCAAATAATTGTTAACCTGAGTTTTAGGGAAAAAAAGCTTGGCTGTTGGTGCCTTCTTCACTGGACTGCTTTTTAGAATATTTTAGCAGCACTAGATTCAAATTTCTTGCTGATAAATTTAAGAGCCTAGTCGGATGAATTGATTTATGTTTATTTAATTTTTATTATTGATTTGGTATTTAAACTACAGATCTTTGACTGCTGTGTGATCTTTGTCTCATTGTTTTCAACATATAATTTTTCAGTTTGAAGCACTCCTGTTAATGTGCTTTTGCATACTGTACCTTTTACATTTGTAGGTGTATTCATCAGGCCTTGAAGGAGAAGATCACAATCTTAGTGACTCATCAGCTGCAGTACCTAAAAGATGCAAGTCAGATTCTGATACTGGAAGATGTAAGTAGTTTATAGAAGTCTGTGGAATTGCTAGCACTCAGGTGTGTTGAAAGCCAGACCTCCCAGCAGGCCACTATGCTTGGATTCATGGTAAGCGCCCTCTTCTCCCTCAGTTTTTCACCCCCTTCTTCTCAGAGCTGATGTTCACGCCTTGGAGGATGAATCCAAAGACCTGGAGAAATGTCACTGTGATACTCTAAGTCACATAAACCCTAAAGTGTATGAAAGTACAACCACAGGGTTAATTACATCGTCACTGTTCTAATGAAATTTTAAAAGGATAATGATGCTATTTTATTTAGTCAAAGTGTACTTTTTAGAAATTAGACTTAAGTCAAAATGTATTATTTAGAAATTAGGGATACTAAGACCTGATTGTATCCAAGTGATTGTTATACATAGTTTGCCTAAAGAGCATCTTCCATTAACACCAGAAGTGAGGTTGGGTAACTGAGCACCTGGGTCAGAGATGCCCTCTCTGCTGGTGTCTCCAGTTGCTGGTCTCCCTGCCCAGGTCTCTATGTGCCTGATACGTATGGGAGCCTGTGCAGCAGGAGGACAAGGCCCTGCCTTCATGGGGCTCCTGTTCTTATGGGGAGGATATGACAGAGAGAGAGGTGGGCTGACATCCTGGCTGCCTCCCTGAGAAACTGGTGCCTCACGGGGTCTGAGTGACATGAAGGTGGGGGCCACACAGTCACCTGGGGGAAGGGATCTGAGGCAGGGGGTCCTCAGGAAGGAGCTGACCTGGCAGGTTGGAGGAACAGCAGGAAGACCAGCGTGTCTTAGGAGAGTGAGCAGGGGGATGGGAGGGAGCTGGTCTCCGAGCTGTGGGCAGGGACTGGAAGTGGGATGGAAGCCTTGGATGGTCCAGAGCACAGGATGGATGTGGTCTGATGTGAGAGTTAAGAGAGTCCTCTGATGGTCACTGGAGGGGAGACAGCAGAAGCAGTTACAAGTCTTAGTAAAGCTGAGGAGACAGAAGTGTGGGCTCAGGCTAGGGTATCAGTTTCTAGAGCTGCTGTAACAAAGCACTGCAAACTGGGTGACTTAAAAAAGCAGGAGTTTATCGTCTCCCTGTTCTGGAGGCTACGGGTCCCAAATTCAGGTACCGGCAGGACTGTGCTCTCCCTGGAGGCTCTAGGGGAGAATCCTTCTTTCCAGCCTCTGGTGTTCACCGGCCTTCCTTGTGTTCCTTGGCTTCCAGCTGCAGCGTTGTGCTCTCTGCCTCTGATGTCACGTGGCTGTAGTCCCTGTGTCTGTCTGGGTGTCTTTGGTCTTATTGGATGTAGGGTCACCCTGCTCCAGCATGATCTCATCTTGAGTACATCTGCAAAGACCTTGTTTCCAAATAAGGTTGTGTTTATGGGTGTCATGTTTGAACCTATCTTTTTGAAAAGGGGAGCACCATTCAACCCACAACTCCTAGCATGGTTGAGGGTGGAGTGGAGACTAGTGTGAAGTGTTCAGACTTAGCGATTGCTTGCTTCAGTCCTTTGCTTGTTGGTCTCTGGGCCTCAGGACCTCTATCGTTAACCCCTGACTGTTCCAAGTTGACTGGATCAAATCCCTGACTTAAATGAATGTCTGCTCGAAGAAAGATTATTAAAACTCTTGCCTCTCTATATTATTATTAACCCCTGCCTCTCTAGAAACAGTTCCCTGTGTGGACTCCTCTCCACTCCTCTAGGAATGGGGTGGGGGAAGGACTAAGTTTTCTCAAGCTTGAGAGCAGTTGGTTTCACGTGCAGAGGGGGCAACTCTAGTGTGTAAACCCCAGTGTTGACAGGGTTATGAGCACAGAATCAGTGGCAGGAGAATAACCTATCTTGCCAGTCCCTAGATGTTTTAGGGTCCTCTTATTGCTTCCTTTGAGGATGCTGCCTCCAGTTTTAGTACTAACAAAGTAATCATTTGTCCACTGGTGAGCACCCTGGATGAATTAGGGACCATCCTCACTGTCTGGTCCCTCTCTCACAGCAGAGGGGGGATGGCTGCCCCCTTGTCCCCTCAGAATTGTCAGCACTTGGCTGCTGAGTGAAACTGCTGTCTTTGTCCTGTCATCTCATTGTACATATTACAGATATGAAGTGGTGAGTGGTGATTTCATTAAAGAGGTGTGTGAATTTTGCCTCCCAAGTGTAACAAGACACAGTATATCCTGCATAATTTTCTAGCTCTGCAGTATCACATGGTACCCAAAGGCTTCATTGGTTTCCTCCCAGTTGCTCACCTCAGGGGCTACAGTGAGAGGGGTCATCGCCCTCCACCTGACCTGCTGTAACCAGAGCTGCTCTCATTTGGTTAGTTTTGCATCCTGAGTTTTTTTTTTTTTTTTTTCCTAATGTTTTATTTGTCACGGAGTGAATCAGCTGCATCTAGTTTCATGGGGTGAGAAAATAGTGAAACATCTGTACATTATTTTTTTTTTTCACTTTCACATGCGGATATTATTTTTTTTAATTTTATTTTATTTTTAAACTTTACATAATTGTATTAGTTTTGCCAAATATCAAAATGAATCCGCCACAGGTATACATGTGTTCCCCATCCTGAACCCTCCTCCCTCCTCCCTTCCTATACCATCCCTCTGGGTCGTCCCAGTGCGCTAGACCCAAGCATCCAGTATCATGTATCGAACCTGGACTGGCGTCTCGTTTCTTACATGATATTTTACATGTTTCAATGTCATTCTCCCAAATCTTCCCACCCTCTCCCTCTCCCACAGAGTCCATAAGACTGTTCTATACATCAGTGTCTCTTTTGCTGTCTCGTACACTGGGTTATTGTTACCATCTTTCTAAATTCCATATATATGTGTTAGTATACTGTATTGATGTTTTTCCTTCTGGCTTACTTCACTCTGTATAATAGGCTCCAGTTTCATCCACCTCATTAAAACTGATTCAAAGGTATTCTTTTTAATGGCTGAGTAATACTCCATTGTGTATATGTACCACAGCTTTCTTATCCATTCATCTGCTGATGGACATCTAGGTTGCTTCCATGTCCTGGCTATTATAAACAGTGCTGCGATGAACATAGGGGCACACGTGTCTCTTTCCCTTCTGGTTTCCTCAGTGTGTATGCCCAGCAGTGGGATTGCTGGATCATAAGGCGGTTCTATTTCCAGTTTTTTAAGGAATCTCCACAGTGTTCTCCATAGTGGCTGTACTAGTTTGCATTCCCACCAACAGTGTAAGAGGGTTCCCTTTTCTCCACACCCTCTCCAGCATTTATTATTTGTAGACTTTTGGATCACAGCCATTCTGACTGGTGTGAAATGGTACCTCATAGTGGTTTTGATTTGCATTTCTCTGATAATGAGTGATGTTGAGCATCTTTTCATGTGTTTGTTAGCCATCTGTATGTCTTCTTTGGAGAAATGTCTATTTAGTTCCTTGGCCCATTTTTTATATGACTTTGTAAGGAAGGGAAACTGTACAAGGATGTGTCACACGTGTTCAAAGAGCATGATTAGATTCAGTTCAGTTCAGTCCCTCAGTCACTGGAAAAATGATTAGATTGGCTGAGGTTGAAGCAGCTGCTTGATTGGGGAATCCTGGTTGGCCGCTTGTGGCTGGTAGTTCCTAAGTTTTTTCTCGAATCTGAGTGCACTGATTCTGGCTTAGGTGTTGGTTTGTGGGCACAGACTACCAAGGCTTTAGAGTCACTCCGGCCTCATGGCCTCCTTGCTTAATTACTTTTACAGGTGGAATATTGAATTCCATTGGGAATTTCCTGAGTTTATGGGGGCAGTTGTAGAGACCAGGGAGATGCATCTCTCTGTCCAGGTCTGGTTCCCTATATGTCTTGTCCCACCTGGGACACATGATACTATGACAGTGGTCAGCAAATATTTGATGAGTGACTCTTATCTATATGCAGGTGTGCTTGTGCCCACCTCTCTGTCAAGTTTAGCTTTCTTTTCCAGAATATTCTTCCGAATTGACTGCTTTTTTACAATCCTACTTCTTATATGAGGCTTCTGTCAGTTTGCCTGTTGTCTAAAAGACTGTGCTGATCCTCCACCAGCTTCTGTACTTCTCGCTTCTCTGAGTGCCCACAGCAGTTATGCCCATGTCCTCCATTTTTAACACATGAGCCCACATTTCTTTCACATCCTCCAGCACCTAACACAGGGTTTGGCAGGGAACAGAATGCTCAGTTCTGTGTTGAGTTGACTGTACTAGATTTCTCAACAAGAATTCTAGACCCAAGGATCATTATTTTTTCCCCAAAATTATAATTTAAGACCAGATAACTTTTCCTGATTAATATTAGGTTGGTTTAATATTATTGACTGTAAATTAATTCCTCTCAAACTTTTTTATTTTAGGGCAAAATGGTGGAAAGGAGGACTTACACTGAGTTCCTGAAATCCGAGGTGGATATTTTTTCCCTTTTTGAGAAGGGGAATGAGCAGTCTGAACCATCTCCAGTTCCAGGAACTCCCACTCTGGTCTCTGAGTCTTTGGTTCAGTCTCTCCAGTCTCCCAGACCCTCACTGAAAGATGTGGCTCCAGAGCACCAAGATGTGAGTTTCTCACCCTGTAGTGTGCCGGGTCTGTCTGCTCTTGGTGGTCTCAGGGACCTTCAGTCTGCTCTGCTCATGTCTTCATTTGTCCCAAAGTAAACCATAAGGTTCCCAAAGTCTTGTTCCATGGAATTGGTTGAGTTAGAAGAGCATGAAGGGAGCAAGCCCTTAGGGAGTAGGATAGAGAATCTTATGGAGATCAGGAGTGGGTGCACTGCTGTGAATTTCTGGGTGAATGTGGCTCACACTGACTGAGAACTCTTCAGTTTACCTTAGTTACATCCTAGTCATGCTGGTGGCCCCCGGGTTCCCTTATGCATCCCGAGGCTTAATGTGAAGACCCTCTTAGACTGAGTCCTGCTGTGACCGCATTAAATCAGCTACTTTTCCTATATGTTGGAATATTCTGGCACTACAGCTGACTGGCTATATTATTTTGCCTCGGTGTCAGATGGTTTGTGATTAGGCCAGGAGGCCTGGTGGGCTGCCGTCTATGGGGTCGCACAAGAGTCGGACACAACTGAAGCGATTTAGCAGCAGCAGCAGCAGTGTGTGTAAAGGACCTGACTCACAGCAGACACTTTGTAAATAGTTCCCATCTTCCTTTCTTACCCTTCAACGCTGAGACCTACATTTTGTCCACCTTGAATCCCAGTGGCCAGCATAGAGCGCTGGACATCCTTGGTCCATGAGACTGTATAATCCATTCTGAGTCCTCCAGACAGAAGTACAAAAATGGACTAGATCGCCCTTAAAAACATCCACAGGTATTCCTCCATGTCCAAAGCTTCACTATCCAGACCCAGGGGCCTGGATGTTTCTGACTTCTGTTCAAATTAATCCCTCACATTCCGCACTCAGGAATCACTCTCTGAAATTTAGGAACCAAATAGATTTGGATCATATGCTTGTCCCTTGCCATCCAAACTCATATTAGTCCAACTCACTCTGTGAACTCAGTTTACTGTATTTGGCTAGTATTTTGAGCCCTTAGTATGTTGTATGTTCCTGTCATTGAGTGACACAGTCATCTGGAGGGATACACTAGCTCCATATCATTCTGTGTGTTATTTTGGAAGAAGCTTCTGCATTTATACTTGAATCAGGGAGGCTGTGCTTATGCTCAGAGTCTTGATCTACTTTAAGCAAAGCTACCCAAATGTGAATGACCTCATGCAAATGATGTTTCCTTATTTGTAATAGATTCCTAGGAGTAGAATGGCTGGGTCCAAAGGTAAATGCACACATGGTCTCACTAGATATTCCCACATTCTTCTCCAGAGGAGACAGGCCATCCTGCAGTCCTGCCAGTGCATGAAATGTGTCATTTTCTCCACAGCTTTGCAGTGGAGGACATTGTTGAACTTTTGAAATTTGGGGGTTCTTTATTTAAAATTTCATCTCTAACTGCCATTTTTCCCTTTCAGACTGGGAATATACAGGTTACACTACCTGTAGAGGACCATTTGGAAGGAAAAGTTGGTTTTAAGACCTATGAAAATTACTTTACAGCCAGTACTGGCTGGCCTGTCATCATCTTCCTTATTCTAGTAAACATCACAGCTCAGGTATGTAAGGGTGTGTATTCTGGTTTGTGCACTCAGCTTGATGTTTATGTACTATTTATACTGTATTTTGGAGAAGGCAATGGCACCCCACTCGAGTACTCTTGCCTGGAAAATCCCATGGATGGAGGACCCTGGAAGGCTGCAGTCCATGGGGTCTCTGAGGGTCGGACATGACTGAGTGACTTCACTTTCACTTTTCATTTTAATGCATTGGAGAAGGAAATGGCAACCCATTCTGGTGTTCTTGCCTGGAGAATCCCAGGGACGGGGTATCCTGGTGGGCTGCTGTCTATGGGGTCGCACAGAGTCAGACATGACTGAAGTGACTCAGCAGCAGCAGCAGCAGCATACTGTATTTTATAAATATTTTCAAATATGTGTATTAAGAGATTTGTCTCAAAGAACTGGCCCCTGAAGTTGTGAAATCTAGCTGGGTGAATGTGACATTGCTCTAAGGGCCTTTGACTGACTGGACGGGGCCACAACAGTGTTGAGGGTGATCTCCTCTATTGAAGTTCTCATGATGGATGTGAACCACATCCACAAAATAGCTTCAAGGCAACATCTAGACAAGTGTTTGGTGAATCACTGGAGACTGGCCTGGCCATGCTGACACAGAAGACTGACCATCACAGTACCTGTCAAGCTTTTTCCTTTGAAAAATCTCAGCATCTATATTGTTATCATTGCATTTTGTAGTCCACTTGGATTTGCTGTGAACTATGTTTTCTGTGGGGACCAAAATAAGTGAGGCTTACTGATGTGTGTACATGACAGGTTGTGTGGGAAAAGGGGATATGTTTTAGAGATATTAAAATGCAGCATGCCCTTCCCTGACCTGTGGTCATCTGGGGTGTGGGGTTTGATGCAGGCCTGAGCTGGAAGGACCGCCTCCATGTTCTGGAGCCTTTCCATCCCCAGCCTAGTGAGCGAGGTGTGAGGGCTCAGTAATGTCGGTGTCTGAGTGACTATCGTTTCCTGCTCCAGGTTGTCTACGTCCTGCAGGATTGGTGGCTTGCAGACTGGTGAGTGATTCCTGGTCTGACCCAAAGTGCTGCGAAATGTTTATGAAGCCTCACTTTCCCACAGGCAGGGGGGAGGTGGCGCTTGTTCAGCCTCCTCTTCTGACCCTCACGTAATTTCCTGAAGAAAAAGTAAACTTGATGGTGAAATGTGACCCTCCCATGGTGTTTCCCCATGTCTTACCCTTAAAAGCTTCTTCACAGACAATTTTGAGAACTGAAAGTTGTGATTCAAATCTTTAAAAGGGAGACAAACACAGAGCCTCATGACCTGGGAAACGCTTTTCAACATAAAACATTTCTCTGGAATCAAAGTATTTTTTTTAATTTAATTTTTGTGTAAATTCTTTTATATCTATAATGTAATACTTTTTTTTTCTTCCCTGTTCCATAGGGGGAATATACAAAGAGACCTGTATTTTAGGGTATATGGAAAAGAAGATATAATTTTCATCCTCGATCTGAACTGGTACTTTACAGTTTATTCAGGTAAAGTTGAATCTTCTAGTCCATTATATGAGAGTCTGAGGTGTTTACAATGAGGCTGTGTGAGTAACTAGGGCCTCCAGGAGTAGTTCAGTAAAGTCTTATGTGACTAAAAGTCTGAATTACATTTACACTGTGAATTAACTAGAATAATTATTTTTAAAATCTAGAAATCTAGAAGAAAGAGGTTGAATAAAGACTCTTAATTTACTGTGCACTGGGCTTTGGAAGTTAAACCAGGATTGCACATTATGAAAATCAGCCACTGGAAATATGTGGGTATTGTCTATTCTAATAAGTCACTTTAGCTAAATCTTGTATCATCGTATGAATGGGCAAGGAGATTAGAAAGGGATCCCCATCCTGTGGTTCAGAGTGTTCTAATTTCGTCTGAATAAATCCTGGCTTTTATTGATCTTACATGAAATTCTCTGGCAGCAAGGGTCCTGAAATGAAGGTGTTATTGCCTTGTCGGTATTCAGACTTCCACACTGCTCCTCTCTTGGGCTTCACTAATTACTTGAGAAGCTAAACAGGAAGTAATCCTGTGTGTGGGATTATTTTTTTTTAATTTTATTTTTTAATATAAATTTATTTATTTTAATTGGAGATTAATTACTTTCCAATATTGTATTGGTTTTGCCATATATCAACATGAATCTGCCATATATGGAATTTAGAAAGATGGTAATGATAACTCTGTATGCGAGACAGTGTGTGGGATTAGAATTCCTTCTCTTTCTTACCTTGAGATCACAGTGTTATCTCATCCCCAACTGTGTGATTGATTTAACATTTGGCTTGCCAGACTAATAAAATGACCCTCTCTATTCACAGGAGTGTTTAGAATTTATATAGCATTCATCTTCACCTAAAATTTTAAATATCTTCTTCCATTCATCTGTTGATGGACATCTAGATTGCTTCCATGTCTTAGCTTTTGTAAATAGTGCTGCTGTGAACCTTGAGGGCCATGTGTCATTTGGATTATGGTGTCCTCAGGATATTGCCCAGTAGTGGGCTTGCTGGGTCATGTGGTAGTTTTATTCCTAGTTTTTTAAAGAATCTTCATACTGTTCTCCATAGTGGCTGTATCAATGTACATTCCCACCAACAGTGTAAAAAGGTTTCCTTTTCTCCACACTCTCTCTGGCATTTATTGCTTGTAGATTTTTTGATGATGGCCATTCTGACTGGTGTGAAGTCCTACCTTGACGTAGTTTTGATCTACATATGGATGTGAGAGTTGGACTATCAAGATAGCTGAATGCTGAAGACTTGATGCTTTTGAACTGTGCTGTTGGAGAACACTCTTGAGAGTCCCTTGGACTGCAAGGAGATCCAACAGGTCCATCCTAAAGGAAATCAGTCCTAAATATTCATTGGAAGGACTCATGCTGAAGCTGAAGCTCCCATACTTTGGCCACCTGATGCGAAGAACTGACTTCTTGGAAAAGACCCTGATGCTGGGAAAGACTGATGGCAGGAGGAGAAGGGGATGACAGAGGATTAGATGGTTGGATGGCATCACCCACTTGAGAGACTTGAGTTTGATCAAGCTCCAGGATTTGGTGATGGACAGGGAAGCCTGGCAGCCTGCAGTCCATGGGGTCACAAAGAGTCAGACACAACTAAGTGACTGAACTGAATTGACCTGAAAAATTAAGTGATGTTGAACATTTTTTCATGTGCCTTTTGGCCATCTGTCTGTCTTCTTTGGAAAGTGTCTATTTAAGTCTTCTGCCCATTTTTTGATTTTTTTTGAGTTACATGAGCTGTTTGTATATTTTGGAAATTAATCCCTTGAAAATTGCTTGGTTTGCAGATATTTTTCTCATTATCAAGGTTGTCTTTTCATCTCATTTATGGAACATATATACACTGGCATATTTTTGTTATTCAGTTGCTAAATCATGTCTGACTCATTTTCAATCCCATGGACTGTAGCCTATCAGGCTCCTCTTCCATGTGGTTTCCTAGGCAAAAATACTAGAGTGAGTTGCCATTTCCTTCTCCAGGGGGTCTACCTGACCCAGGGATTGAATCTGCATACTCCATTGGCAGGCAGGTTCTTTACCACTGAGCCACCAGGGAAGCCCACACTGGAATATTACTCAACCATAAAAAGGAACAAAATTGGGTCATTTGTAGACATGGATGGACTTAGAGTCTGTCATACAGAGTGAAGTAAGTCAGAAAGAGAAAAAAATGCATAATTAACACATATATGTGGAATCTAGAAAAATGGTACAATATAGATGCTATTTGCAACAGTAGGAATAGAGACCACTGAGTTATTTCTGGTCTGACCCAAAGTGCTATGAAATCTACATGAAGCCTCACTTTCCCACAGGCAGGGGGGAGGTGGCACTTGTTCAGCCTCCTCTTATGACTGTCATGTAGTTTCTCTGAAGAAAAAGTAAACTTGATGGTGAATGTGATCCTCCCATGGTGTTTTCCCACGTCTTGCCCTTTAGCAGCTTATTCACAGATGATTTTGAGAACTGAAAGTCATGATTCAAATTTTTAAGAGGGAGACAAACACATGGCCTTGTGAGCTGGGAAATACTTTTCAGCATAAAATACGTTTCTTGAATCAAAGTATTTGTTAAATATTTGTGTAAATTCTCTTTATATATATAAAATTTAATAATTTTTAGATGTAAAAATGTAGAGGTAAAGAATAGATGGTTGACTCTGGTTAAGGGGGTAAGTTAGAAAATTAGGATTGACATATCTACACTACCATGTGTAAAACAAATATCTAGTGGGAAGTTGTTTTTGTATAGCTCAAGGAGCTCAGCTTGGTGATCTGTGGTGACCTAGAGGGGTGGAAATTGTGGTGGGGAAGGAGGTCCAAGAGAGAGCGGATATTTGTATACATGTAGCTGATTCACTTCCTTGTTCAGCAGAAACTAACACAACATTGTAAGACAGTTATACCCCAATTAAATTTTTTTTAATTTAAATATTCCCACAGTTTATTTTTGTGTATGGTGTTAGAAAGTGCTCTAGTTTCATTCTTTTACAAGTGGTTGACCAGTTTTCCCAGCACCACTTGTTAAAGAGATTGTCTTTAATCCATTGTATATTCTTGCCTCCTTTGTCAAAGATAAGGTGTCCATATGTGCGTGGATTTACCTCTGGGCTTTCTATTTTGTTCCACTGATCTATATTTCTGTCTTTGTGCCAGTACCATGCTGTCTTGATGACTATGGCTTTGTAGTAGAGACTGAAGTCAGGCAGGTTGATTCCTCCAGTTCATTCTTCTTTCTGAAGATAGCTTTGGCTATTCAAGGTTTTTTGTATTTCCATACAAATTGTGAAATCATTTGTTCTAGCTCTGTGAAGAATACCGTTGGTAGCTTGATAGGGATTGCATTGAATCTATAAATTGCTTTGGGTAGTATACTCATTTTCACTATATTGATTTTTCCAATCCATGAACATGGTATATTTCTCCATCTATTAGTGTCCTCTTTGATTTCTTTCACCAGTGTTTTATAGTTTTCTATATGTAGGTCTTTAGTTTCTTTAGGTAGTCCTAAGTATTTTATTCTTTTCGTTGCAATGGTGAATGGAATTATTTTCTTAATTTCACTTTCTATTTTCTCATTATTAGTGTATAGGAATGCAAGGGATTTCTGTGTGTTAATTTTATATCCTGCAACTTTACTATATTCATTGATTAGTTCTAGTAATTTTCTAGTGGAGTCTTTAGGGTTTTCTATGTAGAGGATCATGTCATCTGCAAAAATAAACTCAAAATGGATTAAAGATCTAAATGTAAGACCAAAAACTATAAAACTCCTAGAGGAGAACATAGGCAAAACACTCTCCGACATACATCACAGCAGGGTCCTCTATGACCCACCTCCTAGAATATTGGAAATAAAAGCAAAAATAAACAAATGGGACCTAATTAAACTTAAAAGCTTCTGCACAACAAAGGAAACTATAAGCAAGGTGAAAAGACAGCCTTCAGAATGGGAGAAAATAATAGCAAATGAAGCAACTGACAAACAACTAATCTCAAAAATATACAAGCAACTCCTACAGTTCAATTCCAGAAAAATAAATGACCCAATCAAAAAATGGGCCCAAGAACTAAATAGACATTTCTCCAAAGAAGACATACAGATGGCTAACAAACACATGAAAAGATGCTCAATATCACTCATTATCAGAGAAATGCAAATCAAAACCACTATGAGGTACCATTTCATGCCAGTCAGAATGGCTGTGATCCAAAAGTCTACAAGCAATAAATGCTGGAGGGGGTGCGGAGAAAAGGGAACCCTCTTACACTGTTGGTGGGAATGCAAACTAGTACAGCCACTATGGAGAACAGTGTGGAGATTCCTTAAAAAACTGGAAATAGAACTGCCTTATGATCCAGCAATCCCACTGCTGGGCATACACACTGAGGAACCAGAAGGGAAAGAGACACGTGTACCCCCAATGTTCATCGCAGCACTGTTTATAATAGCCAGGATATGGAAGCAACCTAGATGTCCATCAGCAGATGAATGGATAAGAAAGCTGTGGTACATATACACAATGGAGTATTACTCAGCCATTAAAAAGAGTACATTTGAATCAGTTCTAATGAGGTGGATGAAACTGGAGCCTATTATACAGAGTAAAATAAGCCAGAAAGAGAAACACCAATATAGTATACTAACGCATATATATGGAATTTAGAAAGATGGTAACAATAACCTTGTATACGAGACAGCAAAAGAGACCCTGATGTATAGAACAGTCTTGTGGACTCTGTGGGAGAGGGAGAGGGTGGGATGATTTGGGAGAATGGCACTGAAATATGTATAATATCATATATGAAATGAGTCGCCAGTCCAGGTTCGATGCACGATGCTGGATGCTTGGGGCTGGTGCACTGGGACGACCCAGAGGGATGGTATGGGGAGGGAGGAGGGAGGAGGGTTCAGGGTGGGGAACACATGTATACCTGTGGCAGATTCATTTTGATATATGACAAAACCAATACAATATTGTAAAGTTAAATAAATTTAAATTAAAAATAAAATATTAAAAAAATTAAAAACATAAATATTCCCACAGGAAATGTTTGTACAAGCTTTCTACAAAAAGTGATTCATATGAAAATCCACTCGTTGAAATTTGGTATTTATTTTATTGATCACTTGCTAAGAAACTTAAACCCATTGACTGTTTACCTTCTGAATTGGTTGATTATGTGGACTTAAAAAGGAGGAAGGGATTCTGTTACATATTCATATAGAATGGTAGGCAGCAAATGCCTGTTGATGGAATTCAGGAATTTGAGCAGCTTTCAGAATTTAAATAACACTGATGTGTCATCTAAATGGAAAAAAAGTACTTGATGGACTATTTATTATATTTACTCTATTTACCCACTCTACCATTGTGAGCAGGAGAGATGTTTGGAGGGCTGTTTTAATTCATAGCTGTCTGATGCATAGTAGTGATCATCTATGTCATGGAAAAGACATACATTTAAATGACGATATTTATTTACAAATGCTTTATGTTTCTATAAATCACATAGAGATTAGTTGCGAACTTAGATTAATTACCTCATGTCAAAATCTAATTTGTAGTTCCTTCCAGTTCAGTTGTTTAAGGGATGGTCCACTTACAACTTAACATGATCTTTTTGCACTCTTTAAAGCTACTTGGGCATAGAAGTAGCTACTTTATTATTTATTTTTAAAAGTTTTACTAATTTTTATTACAGTATAGTTGTAGCATAACCATGTTGTGTTACTTTCTGCTGTTCAGGAAAGTGAACCAGTTATACATATACATATATCCTCCCATTTTTTGATTTCTTTCCCATTTCGGTCACCACAGAGCACTGAATAGACTTCTCTGTGCTGTACAGTAGGTTCTCAAGTAGCAACTTTACATGAAAGTAAATAGACACTTACTTGTAATTAGATGTTTACAAGGAAATGCTAAGTCTTTTCTCTTGTTCCCTGTTAATTCATCTGTTGGCTGTAAGGCATACCAGAGTTTTAGATTATGGGACATATTTTAAGTAGTGATATTTGAAATGCGGGGAAAGGAAGATCAACTACTTTTTATCAGTTTAGTTCAGTCTCTCAGTTGTGTCCAATTCTTTGTGACCCAATGGACTGTAGCATGTCAGGCCTTCCAACATCAGGCCCTTTAGCATCACCAACTCCTGGAGTTTACTCAAACTCGTGTCCATTGAGTCAGTGATGGCATCCAACCATCTCATCCTCTGTCATGCGCTTCTCCTCCCACCTTCAATCTTTCCCAACATCAGGGTCTTTTCAAATGAGTCAGCTCTTCACATCAGGTGGCCAAAGAATTGGAGCTTCAGCTTTAGCATCAGTCCTTCCAATGAATATTCAGGACTGATATCCTTCAGGATGGACTGGTTGGATCTCCTTGCAGTCCAAGGGACTCTCAAGAGGCTTCTCCAACACCACAGTTCAAAAGCATTGAGTCTTAGGCATTAGCTTTCCTTTGGTCCAACTCTCACATCCATACATGACCAATGGAAAAACCATAGCCTTAATTAGATGGACCTTTGTTGGCAAAATAATGTCTCTGCTTTTTAATATGCTGTCTGGATTGGTCATTAGTTTTCTTTTAAGGAGTATGTGTCTTTTTATTTTGTGGCTGCAGTCACCATCTGCAGTGATTTTGGAGCCCCCCAATAAATAAAGTCTGCCACTATTTCCACTGTTTCCCCATCTATTTGCCATGAAGTGATGGGACTGGATGCCATGATCTTAGTTTTCTGAATGTTGAGCTTTAAGCCAACTTTTTCACTCTCCTCTTTCACTTTAATCAAAGAGGCTCTAGTTCTTCACTTTCTGCCATAAGGGTGGTGCCATCTGCATATCTGAGGTTATTGCTATTTCTCCTGGCAATCTTGATTCCAGCTTATGCTTCATCCAGCCCAGGATTTCTCATGATGTACTCTGCATATATGTTAAATAGGCCAGGTGACAATACACAGCCTTGACGTACTCCTTTCCGAATTTGGAACCAGTCTGTTGTTCCATGCCCAGTTTTTTGTTTTTTTTTTTAATTTTATTTTATTTTTAAACTTTACATAATTTTATTAGTTTTGCCAAATATCAAAATGAATCCGCCACAGGTATACATGTGTTCCCCATCCTGAACCCTCCTCCCTCCTCCCTCCCCATACCATCCCTCTGGGTCGTCCCAGTGCACCAGCCCCAAGCATCCAGCATCATGCATCGAACCTGGACTGGCATCTCATTTCATACATGATATTTTACATGTTTCAATGCCATTCTCCCAAATCTTCCCACCCTCCCCCTCTCCCACAGAGTCCATAAGATTGTTCTATACATCAGTGTCTCTTTTGCTGTCTCGTACACAGGGTTATTGTTACCATCTTTCTAAATTCCATATATATGCGTTAGTATACTGTATTGGTGTTTTTCCTTCTGGCTTACTTCACTCTGTATAATAGGCTCCAGTTTCATCCACCTCATTAAAACTGATTCAAAGGTATTCTTTTTAATGGCTGAGTAATACTCCATTGTGTATATGTAGCATAGCTCTCAAAAATATACAAACAACTCCTACAGCTCAACTCCAGAAAAATAAATGACCCAATCAAAAAATGGGCCAAAGCACTAAATAGACATTTCTCCAAAGAAGACATACAGATGGCTAACAAACACATGAAAAGATGCTCAATATCACTTATTATCAGAGAAATGCAAATCAAAACCACTATGAGGTACCATTTCACACCAGTCAGAATGGCTGTGATCCAAAAGTCTACAAATAATAAATGCTGGAGAGGGTGTGGAGAAAAGGGAACCCTCTTACACTGTTGGTGGGAATGCAAACTAGTACAGCCACTATGGAGAACACTGTGGAGATTCCTTAAAAAACTGGAAATAGAACCGCCTTATGATCCAGCAATCCCACTGCTGGGCATACACACTGAGGAAACCAGAAGGGAAAGAGACATGTGTACCCCAATGTTCATCGCAGCACTGTTTATAATAGCCAGGACATGGAAGCAACCTAGATGTCCATCAGCAGATGAATGGATAAGAAAGCCATGCCCAGTTTTAACTGTTGCTTCCTGAGCTGCATACAGATTTATCAGAAGGCAGGTCAGGTGGTCTTTTATTCCTATCTCTTTCAGAATTTTCCAGAGTTTATTGTGATCCATACAGTCAAAGGCCTTGGCATAGTCAATAAAGCAGAAATAGATGTTTTTCTGGAACTCTCTTGCTTTTTTGATGATTCCATGGGGGTGGCAATTTGATCTCTGATTTCTCTGCCTTTTCAAAACCAGCTTGAACATCTGGAATTTTATGGTTCACGTATTGCTGAAGCCTGGCTTGGAGAATTTTGAGCATAACTTTACACGCGTGTGAGATGAGTGTAATTGTGTGGTAGTTTGAGCATTCTTTGGCATTGCCTTTCTCAGGGATTGGAATGAAAACTGACATTTTCCAGTCCTGTGGCCACTGCCGAGATTTCCAAATTTGCTGGCATATTGAGTGCAGCACTTTCACAACATCATCTTTTAGGATTTGAAATAACTCAACTGGAATTAATTATCTTTTTTCTCCTGAGTTTTTATTAGGACTTTTAATTGAATTAGGAAAACCTAAAATGCGCCTGCAGTTTACACGATTTCCACCCTCCTCTGTGTTGTTTCTATTTCATGAGAAGAAAATAGTGTTTTTTATATTGTACTTTATAAATATATTTTGTGAAATCATTGAGCTCTTACACAATCCATTGTATATGTGTAGTTACATATATATATATATAAATTTATTGATTCTATATTCTATATATGTAAATTTATGTATAAATTTTACTTATAGAATAAAATACACAGTATCTTTATAAACTGCCTACCATGCTTTAGCATCATTGAGTATAAGGCAGAGATCTTGTGCTGAGTGATGTTTCTTTATTTCAGGGTTAATTGTATCTACCATCCTTTTTGGCATCATAAGATCTCTGTTGATATTCTATGTCCTTGTTAATTCTTCACAAACTTTGCACAACAAAATGTTGGAGTCCATTTTGAGAGCTCCGATATTGTTCTTCAATAGAAATCCTATAGGTAAGTCAGACACCAAGTTTTTCTATGTCTTAACACTTTTAATGCCTAATTATGTTTGACAGTTGAAAATGGAAGAGATGCTAGGACAAAAATCACTGTGCATGTTGATTAGTTTTATATAAAAAGTTTCATAGCTATTTTTTCCTACCAGAGGAAATCTGAATATAGGAGTGTATGAGCTTTTCTTGAAATTTATGTGTGTCTGTAACTGAATCAGAAATTGTCCTCAGAATAACAGTGCTTTATTTTATAGTAAGCAGGCAAAGAAAAAGCTATTAGAAAGAATGAAACAAAGAATCAAGACTTTTCCCCAAAGCAACATTTTAACAAGCTTTAGTTATAATCATCCATTCCTTTTTAAAATGGAAAGACCTTTAAGTTCTTAAGCTAGGGATGTGATTTTCTATAAACTCTTAATATAACTTTAATTTGAAAACATTTTTATTTTGAGAAGTCTATAATGAAAGGAAAAACCATGATTCCCTTAGCTGTTCGTTAGTTATTTGTGAATCATTATTTTCTGTATCTTGCATGGTGCACAATAGGACTTTTTTTTTTGTAATCCCTTACAATAAAGCCTTAATAGCCATTTGCTAAACTATATGCAAAATGAGATTAGCACAGTGCAGAATTTTATTTGTTAAAAAACAAATTAAAAGTTTTAATTCCTTCTGTGAATTATAGAGTTCAGCAGATCAATTCATCCAATATCCAAATAATCTTATAATCTGTTTTACTAGTGGTTCATCCTGGGTTCTGTTGAAGAAGTATAATATAAATGTTAGGTGAGTCCTAAACTGCTAATTTGGAGAAGGAAATGGCAACCCACTCTAGTGTTCTTGCCTGGAGAATCCCAGGGAGGGGGAGCCTGATGGGCTGCCATCTATGGGGTCGCACAGAGTTGGACATGACTGAAGTGACTTAGCAGTAGCAGCAGCAGTAAAGATAAATGAATGTATATTTTGCAGGATGGTTTAAGAGTCCATTTGTTGTGTGGCATATGAAACATCCAACAGATAATGATAACATGTTGAAATGTTTTTGACAAGTTGTTGGAATGTTGGCTGTGTTACATGGTGTTAAGCTAACATGGTGTTAAGAAGGACCTTCTTCCAGGAACATCTCTATAGGAGACAGGCTGTGTGTGTCTTTGTTTCATTGCCCATTCGTTTCTGGGACCACAGAGCTCTGACATGCGTTCATACTTTGAGGTTTACCTAAATGGTAATGGAAAATTAGTTAAAACAGAAGATCAGTTAAATGTATACATCCTCCTCAATAAAATCCACTCTCTAGTTTTGCAATGGACTTTTGGTTATATTTAAGTGGTCTTGTGGTATGTGGCAGGTGGATCTTCAGTGTTAAGGAAGAGTGTCCCTGAAGGTTTCCTAGTGGTTGCTTCCTCTACCTTGAGGCCTTTGACCTGTCTTACTTCAGAAAGTAGCCTCCTGACCTGGCTTCCTACAAAGGGTTAGTTCATCAGTGTACATGCCCACACTGTTCAGGTGGTTAGACTTGTGCTGAGGCCCAAGGTGTCTTTGTTTTTTTCCAAGTGATGATTGACAGGACCTGTCGAGGCAGGGATGAGGGCTAAAGGGAGGATAGGAATAAGCTCAGCATGGTCATCAACTAGCTGTGTGACCAAGGATAAAGCATGTAGATACTACTGGGCAGGCAAATCTCCAGGCAGGATGGTGCCATGGTTATAATTATGGATTCTAGAACCAGCTGTCTTGGTTCAGTCCTCTTGCTAATTACTAATAGCAGTAGCCAGTTAGAGTTACATTAATCTTTATGTATGTGCTAGTTATTTCATTTCTCTGTGTCTCGATTTTCTAACCTGTAAAATATGAGGATACTGTTAACACACTGGCAAAGACTAGAGGTTGCTTCAAGAAAATTAGAGATATGAAGGGAACATTTCAAGGAAAGATGGGCACAATAAAGGGCAGAAATGGTACAGACCCCACAGAAGCAGAAGATATTAAGAAAAGGTGGCAAGAATACACAGAAGAACTACACAAAATACACCTTCATGACCCAGATAACCATGATGGTGTGATCACTTACCTAGAGCCAGACTTCCTGGAGTCTGAAGTCAGATGGGTGTTAGGAAGCATCACTACAAAAAAACTAGTGCACAATGGAGTATTACTCAGCCATTAAAAAGAATACGTTTGAATCAGTTCTAATGAGGCGGATGAAACTGGAGCCTATTATACAGAGTGAAGTAAGTCAGAAAGAAAAACACCAATACAGTATACTAAAGCATATATATGGAATTTAGAAAGATGGTAACAATAACCCTGTGTACGAGACAGCAAAAGAGACACTGATGTATAGAACAGTCTTATGGACTCTGTGGGAGAGGGAGAGGGTGGGATGATTTGGGAGAATGGCATTGAAATATGTATAATATCATATATGGAACAAGTCGCCAGTCCAGGTTCGATACACGATACTGGATGTTTGGGGCTGGTGTACTGGGACGACCCAGAGGGATGGTATGGGGAGGGAGGAGGGAGGAGGGTTCAGGATGGGGAACACATGTATACCTGTGGCAGATTCATTTCGATATTTGGCAAAACCAATACAATATTGCAAAGTTTAAAAATAAAATAAAATTAAAAAAATAAAACTAAAAAAAAAAAAAGCTAGTGCAGTTGATGGAGTTAGCTGAATTACTTCAAATTCTAAAAGATGCTCCTGTTAAAGTGCTGCAGTCAGTATGCCAGCAAATTTGGAAAACTGTGGAAGTGGCCACAGGACTGGAAAAAGTCAGTTTTCATTCCAATCCCAAAGAAAGGCAATGCTAAAGAATGTTCAAACTATTGCACAATTGCACTGATCTCTCACGCTAGCAAAACAATGCTCAAAAAACTCCAAGTGATGCTTCAACAGTACCTGAATCGAGAAATTCCAGATATTCAAGCTGGTTTTAGAAAAGGCAGAGGAACCAGAGATCAAGCTGCCAACATCTGTTGGATCATCAAAAAGGCAAGAGAGTTCCATAAAAATATCTACTTCTGCTTTATTGACTATGCCAAGGCCTTCGACTGTGTGGATCACAATAAACTCTGGAAAATTCTGAAAGAGATGGGATTACCAGACCACCTGACCTGCCTCCTAAGAAACCTGTATGCAGATCAAGAAGCAATAGTTAGACCTGGACATGAAACAATGGATAGGTTCCAAGTTCGGAAAGGAGTACGTCAAGGCTGTATATTGTCACCTTGCTTATTTAACTTATATGCAGAGTACATCATGTGAAATCCTGGGCTGGATGAAGCTCAAGCCAGAATCAAGATTGCCAGGAAAAATATCAATAACCTTAGATATGCAGATGACACCACCATTATGGCAGAAAGCAAAGAGGAACTGAGGAGCCTCTTGATGAAAGTGAAAGAGGAGAGTGAAACAGCTGAGTTAAAACTCAACATTTGGAAAACTAAAATCATGACATCTGGTCCCATCATTTCATGGCAGATAAGTGGGGAAACAGTGGAAAGAATGAGAGACTTTGTTTTCTTGGGCTCCAAAATCATTGCAGATGGTGACTGCAGCCATGAAATTAAAAGACGCTTGCTCCTTGGAAGAAAAGCTATGACCAATCTAGACAGCATATTAAAAAGCAGAGACATTACTTTGCTGACAGAAGTCCATGTGGTCAAAGCTATGGTTTTTCCAGTAGTCATGAATGGATGTGAGAGTAGGGCCATAGGAAAGCTAGTGCCGAAGACTTGATACTTTTGAACTGTGGTGTTGGAGAAGACTCTTGGGAGTCCCTTGGACCTCAAGGAGATCCAACCAGTCCATCCTAAAGGAAATCAGTCCTGAATATTCACTGGAAGGACTGATGCTGAAGCTCCAATACTTTGGCCACCTGAAGTGAAGAGCTGACTCATTTGAAAAGACCCTGATGTTGGGAAAGATTGAAGGTGGGAGGAGAGGGGGACGACAGAGGATGAGATGGTTGGATGTTATTATTGACTTGATGGACATGAGTTTGAGCAAGCTCTGGGAGTTGATGATGGACAGGGAGGCCTGGCGTGCTGCAGTCCATAGAGTTGCAAAGAGTCATATATGACTGAGCAGCTGAATTGAACTGACTGATTCACACACTTGTGAATATCTCAGTACTGTGGGCATTAAACAGATTAATACATTTGCAACACTTAGCACATGGGCAATGCCTAAGGAACCTTAGCAAGGATGATGACATGGTGTCTGGGAACTTCGTCTCCTGTGAAAGGGAAGTAACTGCTTCTCTTTCCTGTTCCACAAGACTCTAATGATAGTTAAATAAGACTGTTGAGGTCAGCATCATGTGTAGATTTACTCAGCACATGTTGTTTGGTCCAGGCAGGAGCAGAGTATAGGATAATAAACTGCGGAGGGCCACACAGATCTCATCTTATTATGAAGCTGTAATGAGGAAATGATTGGAGGAGTCTGTGCTTTTATGGTTGTGAAGTTGCTCCACTTTTGTCAGTTAATTTGAAAACTACAGTCATGAAGTTGGGAGTATCAAGTGGGACTGGATTTCTGTTCTCAAAGCCTTTGATTGTTCATGACCACAGTTAACCAGACTCTTTTGTATTCAATACCTGTGGGTATCTCCAGATGCTGACTTATTTTTCAAGGATTTGGGATGAAGTTTAAATCTTCAAGGTTACTAATCCTAGAGCAGATAGCACACTCGGGTATATCTTGTCTCCCCTCCTGTGTCTATTAACATGACTTCATTCCTTCAAGAAAATAGAAGCCCAAATGAGTACTGCAAAGATCGACCTAGTTTGTACAAAAGGTGTAGGGGCCATAAATTAATTACTCTTTTAGTGGTAGGTATATTAAATTGAACACTTTCCTGTGATTATTTTCAGAAGTGGAATTTGCAATAGATTATTTATGATGGACTTTGTTTCTGGCATGTTTTGTCATGAAGAGAAAACCACATATAGTAGTGTTACTTGTTACCAATTTCAAGCTTGTTCTGCTTGCCTCATGACAGCCCAGTAAGTCTTACAGACGAGGTGTGGAGGCAAGGAATAACAACTTTATTTGGAAAGCTGGCAGACTGCGAAGATGGCAAACTAATGTCTCAAAATAACAATCTTATTGGGGTCTGGATGCCAGGTTCTTTTATAGAACAAAGAGGAAAGCAGGCAAGGAAGTCAAGTCAGAATGCCATTTATCTTGGAAAATTGGAGAGGGATGTGTTCATTTCTTCTTTGCTGCAGCCATTCACAAGTGGCCAAGGTCAGACTTTCTCTCTGTGAGCAGAAAAAAGCCACTTTAGTTTAACATTTAGGCAGAGAAGTAGGATTCCTCAACAAAAGCGATGAGTAGCAAAAGCCAAAGTCAAAGAGATCCAACATGCAGTCAAAACCGGCTCCTCCCTGTTACAGTTCCTCTGATCTGCATCTCCACTGTCTGGGGCCAGTGTCCTGTGCTTTCTCATCCTGAGTCTCCTCAGGGTGCACCACCCTTGCAGGGGTGTCTGCAGAGTCCTGATGGCTGCAGCATCCTTTGTTTACTGATGTGACAGGTGGCATTTTTAGTTCACACCAAATATTTACTAGAAATTAGTTATCATCATCTAACCTTACAGCCTTTAGGATATACTGTTGTTGTGGATTCTGAGAAGGGAAATAAAATCAAGGGTTATAAGTAATCCTTAGTCATTTAGTAATATTTCTGTTTTCCTGCCTACATCCCTCTGGTCTTCTTAGATGCTTATTCACAAATCTATGTTTGTCACACCTGGCACATCTAATGAAAATAATGGCTTACTACCCGAGTATTAAACTCACACTTGGAAATGGCTGGAATCGACAATTTCCCAAAATGTGAGGGGATGTGAACCATCTGGAGGGAAAAAAATTACAGAGAAGTTATGTTTATTTAAAAAGTATCATGGCAAAATTAATCTTGATAACTAAAGCAAAATTAGTGTAACAATCAGGATTGACTTAAATATTTTGCAGGTGTTTATTACTGACTTAGCACTTGGAGTGAGTCTTAGATAAGAGATCTAAAATGAGGGAACATTCTAAAATCCACCAACCCTTTCCAGTACTGCCACAAGATTTCCCCCATTCTTTTGAAAATCAGGGCTCAATTTCAACTCCCCACCCACTGACATTTGGTGATATTTTTGTTTCTATTTAGGTGTCATCCTATTTTCTCTTTATTTTTACCACTTACATCACCTTAAATCATTTTATGTGAATTTGTGATATGTTAAATTTGCTGGTGTTGTTTAGTCACTAAGTCATGTCTGACCCTTTTGTGTCCCCATGGACTGTAGCTCACTAGGCTCCTCTCTCCATGGGATTTTGCAGCCAAGAATACTGGAGTGGGTAGTCATTTTATTCTCCAGATGATCTTCCTAACCTAGGGATTAAACCCATGTCCCCTGCATTGGCAGGCAGATTCTTATCCACTGTACCACCAGGGAAGCCCCTAAATACATATGCTTTAAAAAATATTGTTTTGATTATTTCATGAATAGTTTCTCCTACCTGAAGAAATGAGTAATTTTTTATATCTTGTTCTTGCAGGAAGAATTTTAAATCGTTTTTCGAAAGACATAGGTCAAATGGATGACTTACTGCCCTTGACGTTTCTTGATTTCATCCAGGTAACGTAGCAGTCCTGTCAGAGCTCTCACAGGGAAAAGCAGGTGCCTGTTTCTCAAGGCCTTTTCACAGGGGCTGAGAGTGGGCCTTTCAAACTGGTGATGTGTCCTGTTATCTTCAGTAAGAGGCTGTGTTTGTAAGAGAGAGGTATGGCTGTGATTGGGAGTCTGAGTTAACATGAGTAACACCTGGGCAGGAGTGGCTACACAGTTACGTCAAGGTTGGTCTGAAGCAGCGGCATGCAGGGTAAGTGGTTCTCCCTCTGCCTTCCAGGTATTTGGTGTGGATTCCCTTTACTGTGAGCACATTTCATAACAGAGAGACAATCATCTCTCACAGAAAGATAGCCTTGATAAACTAAATTATGCATCGTACTGGCCTTCCCAGGGGGCTCAGTGGTAAAGAAGTTTCCTGTGAATACAGGAAACACAAGAGACAAGAGTCAGTCCTTGGGTGAAGAAGATCCCCTGGAGAAGGAAATGGCAACCTACTCCAGTATTCTTGCCTGGAAAATTCCATGGACAGAGGAGCCTGGCAGGCTGTAGTCTATGGTGTTTCAGGGACTCAGACATGACTGAGCACCAGCACGATGCATTGTATTACCACAGAGGGCACATATTAACTGCACGGTTTTGTTTGGATAAAGCCATATGTGGTTACTTACAAAGAAAAGATTGGTAAAAATAAGTTGAAAATAATACTTTAGCAAGGACAATGTTGTTGTTTAGTCACTAAGTTGTGTAAAACTCTTTTGTGACCCCAGGGACTACAGCCCTGCAGGCTCCCCTGTCCATGGGATTTCTAAGGCAAGGGTACTCGAGTGAGTTGCCATTGCCTATGGGATCTTCCTGACCCAGGGATCAAACCTGTGTTTCCTTTATTGGCAGGTGAATTCTTTACCACTGAGCCACCTGGGAGGTCCAACAAGGACGACAGAGAGCAGTTATTGAGGGTACAAAGCCTTTAAGCCAGTAATTTGATTCCGGGATCAAAGTTATCTCAGAAAATGTCCTTTGTTTTTGTAGGCTTTTTTCCTTTTCACGGGTTGATTGCTGTGCCTTGAGATGTCTTAAAGAAAGGAGAGAGAGAGAGAGAGACCTATGGAATACCTTCTATCCAGCCTCTCTTTTGTCTGTGAACTTGAGGTTCTAAAGAATGATGTTGTGTCATCTCTGCTCTCATCTCATTTAGTATTGTTGCTCACATGGGCTGTTTTTTTCTGTTATTTAATTCTACTTTTCAGTGATTAAGTTTGCAGGGAATTTTCCTTTTCTTCCCCAGTGTTAATTTTGGAAATTAAATGGATTATGAAGGACTGCACACAGAAATGCAGCAGTGAACTTCTCAGTGCAGACAGCATAGCCTGTGGGCAAGGCTTCCACTGTTACCAATGTGAACAAAGCTGAGAGGCAGAGGCAGAGGACTTGTACTGCAAATTTGTCTGATAGTTTTCTGTTTTGCAAACTTATTTTATAAATGTGTCCTGCTGGGTTTAACTATGTAATTTATTCCCAGAAACAATTTTTTCCTAAAAACAGTGTCACATTTTAACAGTGATGGTGAATTACTTTGAAAAGATTTTGTGAAAGGTTCTGTTTCTTTGCTATGGCAAGGTAGGCCAAGGTTGGGTTTCTGCCATGTACTTAGCTCATGGTTAGTTAGTGGTCATATCAGAATTGTTACATATTTTTGCACGACAGATAGAGACAAGGATAGATGCTACCTGATTTCAGTAGGAAACATTCTCATTAAAGAGGAAAGAAAAGTCTAGTCTTGCTGATTTGCAACCCCAGCTCTGCCACTTGTAGTTCAATTATCTTGAAGTTGAAGGTGGAGGTGTCCCGTAGGTCATTGGAAGTAAGAGTCTGGTGTTTGAGGAGGAGATCTGGGATGAGCATGGAGCCTGTGTACCCTTCACTGAGCTGTAGTAGATGAATCTGTGAGGATAAGATAGCCCAGAGAGAGGGAAGCATTTTTAGGGGCCAAGATAAGAAGACTTGATATCAGAGAGTAAGTAGAGAAAGAAAGGGGAGGAGAGGAGACTCAGTGAATAGCAAAGGAAGAAGAAGGAAGTAGGAGGGTTCAGGATGGGGAACACATGTATACCTGTGGCGGATTCATTTTGATATTTGGCAAAACTAATACAATTATGTTAAGTTTAAAAATAAAATAAAATTAGGAAAAAAAAGATTAAATGAGATAAATTAAAAAAAAAAAAAAAAGGAAGGAAGTAGGTTGGTGAATCAAGAAAGGACAGGTCTGCTCAATGCAAATGAAAAGTGAGTCCATGGAAAGTTGGTTGATTTGGAGTCAGGAGATGTCAGTGACCCGAGAAGCAGGTTTCAGATGTGAGGAGGCCAGAGTGCAAAGGGCTGAGAATCCAGGAGGTGTGAAGGGAGTTGAAGTGAAGACAGGCTACTCCTGGAAGGAGTTTGACTGAAGCAGGAGAGAGACCCATCTGGAATGTAGGGTCTGAGGAGGTGTTGCTGGTTGTTCGGGTGTACAGTTTGTGAGTTGGGTGTGTGTGTGAGGTGGTGGGTGGTATTTCCCTCTCTCCCTACTTCTCTTCAACAAGCAGGGGTTAGAGTTGAGGCCCTGATGTACAGGGGTGAGTCAGGCATGAAGCCCTCTCCTCATGGGTCTCCTCCAGCTCCCCCAGGGAAGGAAGACATCCAGAAACTCACCCCTTGCTCCTTGGGAATCCTAATTGTGGGAGCCCTGTGGAGGAAGTCCTGGAAGGCAAACTGGATGTGAGGGCTGGGGGCAGTTAGGAAGCCTGGTCCAGGAGGTGGGCGGAGCTTCCAGGAGGTGACCTTTGATCCCAGATGAGAAGGAAAGGCTGCTGCTGTGGATGCTGGGGCTGGAGGTGCTGCTGGTTCCTGAATGGGAGCCAGTTTTTCTCTCACCAGCTGAGAAGAGGAAGGGAAGGGGCTGGAAGGAGGCTGTTGAGTTTTGTTTTAAAGGATACAGTTCATGCCAAGAGTTTCCAAACTCATTTTTGATGATTCTGTTTATCCTTGGTGTATTTGATAAACCTTGGAAGATTCTTGATCATTTTAATTTTTATTACTTCTAAAGAGTCCAATTTCGATAAGCATCTCTGAGTATCAGTTCCCTGCTTTGTAAATGGAGAGCATAATCCCTCCTTGTATTGATGTAAGAATGAGATTACATAAAGCCTGTGAAATACTTGAGGTTGGGACTCATGGCAAGTCTTATAAAATGTCTTTTGTAATTGATATTTGAGAACATGGGGTGACCATCTCTTCTTTGCTTGTTGACTAGTTTTAGAGAACTGTGGAACTTCTGTGTTATGAGAAAACTTGTCATGGCCTCTAGCAATAAAGCAATGTCTTATTTTTCAATTTTTTTGTTTGTACAGGCTTTTAAACAAGACCTTTAACATTTTCACAAGCATTATTTTCTTTTCTTTGCTGCTTTTTTGAATATTTCATTTACAATTCATTTAGATGCCATTGCGGCTTGTCATAAACAGCTGCTCACAGCACAGTATCCTTTTGGAGAATGAAAGGTGCTCATGAGACTCCCTTCTATAGGTAGTGGTCCTCTGCCTTAGTCATTCTGACATCCTAACCAGGCTTCTTGCTTCCACCAAGAATGCCAGACTGGAGTGGACACAGTTGAATTTCCTGAGATTCATGAGTTTACAAAATCTAGATTTGTCCTTCAATTGGTATCAATATACCAGTTCATGGTGCATGAAATAGGAAATGTCAAATTGTTCTCTTGGGACTATATTGAATAATCTGGTTTCATATTGTTGATTCAGAGGTGCATCATTTTGTCCCTACAGTTCAGTCACTCAGTCATGTCCAACTCTTTGTGACCCCATGAATCACAGCACGCCAGGCCTCCCTGTCCATCACCAACTCCCAGAGTTTACCCAGACTCACGTCCATCGAGTCAGTGATGCCATTCAGCCATCTCATCCACTGTCGTCCCCTTCTCCTCCTGCCCCCAATCCCTCCCAGCATCAGAGTCTTTTCCAATGAGTCAACTCTTCGCAAGACGTGGCCAAAGTAGTGGAGTTTCAGCTTTAGCATCCTTCCTTCCAAAGAAATCCCAGGGCTGATCTTCAGAATGGACTGGTTGGATCTCCTTGCAGTCCAAGGGACTCTCAAGAGTCTTCTCCAATACTACAGTTCAAAAGCATCAATTCTTCGGGGCTCAGCCTTCTTCACAGTCCAACTCTCACATCCATACATGACCACAGGAAAAACCATAGCCTTGACTAGACGAACCTTTGTTGGCAAAGCAGTATCTCTGCTTTTGAATATGCTATCTAGGTTGGTCATAACTTTCCTTCCAAGGAGTAGGCGTCTTTTAATTTCATGGCTGCAGTCACCATCTGCAGTGATTTTGGAGCCCAAAAAAATAAAGTCTGACACTGTTTCCACTGTTTCCCCATCTATTTCCCATGAAGTGATGGGACCAGATGCCATGATCTTCATTTTCTGAATGTTGAGCTTTAAGCCAGCTTTTTCACTCTCCACTTCTACTTTCATCAAGAGGCTTTTGAGTTCCTCTTCACTTTCTGCCATAAGGGTGGTGTCATCTGCATATCTGAGGTTATTGATATTTCTCCCAGCAATCTTGATTCCAGCTTGTGTTTCTTCCAGTCCAGTGTTTCTCATGATGTGCTCTTCATAGAAGTTAAATAAGCAGGGTGACAATATACAGCCTTGATGTACTCCTTTTCCTACTTGGAACCAGCCTGTTGTTCCATGTCCAGTTCTAACTGTTACTTCCTGACCTGAATACAAATTTCTTAAGAGGCAGATCAGGTGGTCTGGTATTCCCATCTCTTTCAGAATTTCAATCAACTGTGGATCACAGTTTATTGTGATCCACACAGTCAAAGGCTTTGTCATAGTCAATGAAGGAGAAATAGATGTTTTTCTGGAACTCTCTTGCTTTTTCCATGACTCAGCAGATGTTGGCAATTTGATCTCTAGTTCCTCTGCGTTTTCTAAAATCAGCTTGAACATCAGGAAGTTCATGGTTCACATATTGCTGAAGCCTGGCTTGGAGAATTTTGAGCATTACTTTACTAGCATGTGAGATGAGTGCAGTTGTGTGGTAGTTTGAGCATTCTTTGGCATTGTTACTTACTGCCTTCCAAAGATTGATAAACTTAGGGACATGGCAGTAAGTAACATTTTTTGATATGTTTCTATCCTTTTTTAATTTTTTTAAAGAAATGTTTCTTTTCTTATTCCATATCTTCTTTATCTTTCAAGTTATCCTTTGTCTTAGTGAAGACTTACTATTTTGACACTCCTAAGTATTTATGGGAGACTAAGGGACAAAATAGCCTTCTTCAGCGATCAATGCAAAGAAATAGAGGAAAACAACAGAATGGAAAAGACTAGAGATCTCTTCAAGAAAATTAGAAATACCAAGGGAACATTTCTTGCAAAGATGGGCTCGATAAAGGACAGAAATAGTATGGACCTGACAGAAGCAGAAGATATTAAGAAGAGATGGCAAGAATACACAGAAGAACTGTACAAAAAAGATCTTCACGACCCAGATAATCATGATGGTGTGATCATTGACCTAGAGCCAGACATCCTGGAATGTGAAGTCAAGTGGGCCTTAGAAAACATCACTACTAACAAAGCTAGGTGATGGAATTCCAGTTGAGCTATTCCAAATCCTGAAAGATGATGTTGTAAAAGTGCTGTGCTCAATATGCCAGCAAATTTGGAAAACTCAGCAGTGGCCACAGGACTGGAAAGGTTAGTTTTCATTCCAATCCCAAAGAAAGGCAATGCCAAAGAATGCTCAAACTACCACACAATTGCACTCATTTGCCTTTGTAGTAGGCATGAAGTTTATTGGTCATATTATTTTAAAAGTACATCTTCAAACGAAATAGACCTCTGATTTGATTTTCATTGTGACCAAAGAAAAGCCACAGTCACTTTGGTACCTGTGACATCATCACTACATCTAGGAAAAGTAGCACCTTCTCTGATATGTCTCTAGATAATAGTAAGCTGTTCTAGTAAGTTAGAATGAGTGGTCTATTAGGACTCAACTTCATGAGATTCTTAATATTTTGGGGGCTCATAAATCTGTGAACACCTACTCCCCTGACTGCTGGCATGTAGAGCACACTGGAGGGTGGTGATGGTGGAGTTAGAGTTTCTAGCTTAAACTGGTTAGTACTTTATGTATATTACATAAAGTGTAATGTACATCATTTAATTCTTAACACCATTCTTTTATTTTTTGATATATCCCAGTTTTTACTAAGATTGAGAGTAGGTGTAGAGTCTTACTCTCCCTGTTAATAATATTCAGGAAATTTAGCCCTAAACCCTGCCTCAGCACAATACTGGGCTAGTGGAATTTCCCCTCCATGTATAGGCTGTCAGTCTCTGCAAACTAAAGAATTTATCTGAATTGTTAAAAATCACCATTTTCTCTCAGTGAAAGATTTCATCTAAGAATTTTTTTTTTTTTCATGTGGATTCATAGACTTTGGTTAGAATTTCCAAAATGGTGTGCTCCAAATGAGAAATATATAAAATAATGATTCTCCTTATTTGGGGGGCATCAAAACTTGTCACTTGCTTCTGGGTCAATATGCTTCTTTCTATATACTCATCATTGTCTCTATGCCTGTGAGACAGAGGTACAGAAGCGCGGGCAATGGTGATGTGGTCCATCAGATGGGCCTGAAGTCCAACCAGATCAGGAAATTATGTGTGTAGCTTGAATTGGGCTTTTTGGAATTCCTGTGAATGCAGGAGAAAGAACAACAAAAGAGTCCAAAATACAGTACTTGGGTGCAATCTCAAAAAATGACAGAATGATCTCTGTTCATTTCCAAGGCAAACCATTCAATATCACAATAATCGAAGTCTATGCCCCAACCAGTAACAGTGAAGAAGCTGAAGTTGAATGGTTCTATGAAGACCTACAAGACCTTTTAGAACTAACACCCAAAAAAGATGTCCTTTTCATTATAGGTGACTGGAATCAAAAAGTAGGAAGTCAAGAAACATCTGGAGTAACAGGCAAATTTGGCCTTGGAATACGGAATGAAGTAGGGCAAAGACTAATAGAGTTTTGCCAAGAAAATGCACTGGTCATAACAAACACCCTCTTCCAACAACACAAAAGAAGACTCTCTACACATGGACATCACCAGAGGGTCAACACTGAAATCAGACTGATTATATTATTTGCAGCCAGAGATGGAGAAGCTCTATACAGTCAGCAAAAACAAGACCAGGAGCTGACTGTGGCTCAGACCATGAACTCCTTATTGCCAAATTCAGACTTAAATTGAAGAAAGTAGGGAAAACCACTAGACCATTCAGGTATGACCTAAATCAAATCCCTTATGATTATACAATGGAAGTGAGAAATAGATTTAAGGGCCTAGATCTGATAGATAGAGTGCCTGATGAACTATGGAATGAGGTTTGTGACACTGTACAGGAGACAGGGATCAAGACCATCCCCAAGGAAAAGAAATGCAAAAAAGCAAAATGGCTGTCTGGGGAGGCTTTACAAATAGCTGTGAAAAGAAGAGAAGCAAAAAGCAAAGGAGAAAAGGAAAGATATAAACATCTGAATGCAGAGCTCCAAAGAACAGCAAGAAGAGATAAGAAAGCCTTCTTCAGCAATCAGGAAGTGCAAAGAAATAGAGGAAAACAACAGAATGGAAAAGACTAGAGATCTCTTCAAGAAAATCAGAGGTACCAAAGGAACATTTCATGCAAAGATGGGCTCGATAAAGGACAGAAATGGTATGGACCTAACAGAAGCAGAAGATATTAAGAAGAAATGGCAAGAAAACACAGACGAACTGTACAAAAAAGATCTTCATGACGCAGATAATCACAGGGTGATCACTGACCTAGAGCCAGACATCCTGGAATGTGAAATCATGTGGGCCTTAGAAAGCATCACTACGAACAAAGCTAGTGGAGGTGATAGAATTCCAGTTGAGCTATTCCAAATCCTGAAAGATGATGCTGTGAAAGTGCTGCACTCAATATGACATCAAATTTGAAAAACTCAGCAGTGGCCACAGGACTGGAAAAGGTCCGTTTTCATTCCAATCCCAAAGAAAGGCAATGCCAAAGAATGCTCAAACTACTGCACAATTGCACTCATCTCACACGCTAGTAAAGTAATGCTCAAAATTCTCCAAGCCAGGCTTCAGCAATACGTGAACTGTGAACTTCCTGATGTTCAAGCTGATTTTAGAAAAGGCAGAGGAACCAGAGATCACATTGCCAACATCCACTGGATCATGGAAAAAGCAAGAGAATTCCAGAAAAACATCTATTTCTTCTTTATTGACTATGACAAAGCCTTTGACTGTGTGGATCACAATAAACTGTGGAAAATTCTGAAAGAGATGGGAATACCAGACCACCTGATCTGCCTCTTGAGAAATTTGTATGCAGGTCAGGAAGCAACAGTTAGAACTGGATATGGAATAACAGCGTGGTTCCAAATAGGAAAAGGAGTACGTCAAGGCTGTATATTGTCACCCTGTTTATTTACCTTATATGCAGAGTACATCATGAGAAACAGTGGAATGGAAGAAACGCAAGCTGGAATCAAGATTGTCGGGGGAAATATTAATAACCTCAGATATGCAGATGACACCACCCTTATGGCAGAAAGTGAAGAGGAACTCAAAAGCCTCTTGATGAAAGTGAAAGTGGAGAGTGAAAAAGTTGGCTTAAAGCTCAACATTCAGAAAATGAAGATCATGGCATCTGGTCCCATCACTTCATGGGAAATAGATGGGGAAACAGTGGAAACAGTGTCAGACTTTATTTTTCTGGGCTCCAAAATCACTACAGAGGGTGATTGCAGCCATGAAATTAAAAGACGCCTACTCCTTGGAAGGAAAGTTATGACCAACCTAGATAGCATATTCAAAAGCAGACATTACTTTGCCAACAAAGGTCCATCTAGTCAAGGCTATGGTTTGTCCTGTGGTCATGTATGGATGTGAGAGTTGGACTGTGAAGAAGGCTGAGCACCGAAGAATTGATGCTTTTGAACTGTGGTGTTGGAGAAGACTCTTGAGAGTCCCTTGGACTGCAAGGAGATCCAACCAGTCCATTCTGAAGGAGAACAGCCCTGGGATTTCTTTGGAAGGAATGATGCTAAAGCTGAAACTCCAGTACTTTGGCCACCTCATGTGAAGAGTTGACTCATTGGAAAAGACTCTGATGCTGGGAGGGATTGGGGGCAAGAGGAGAAGGGGACGACAGTGGATGAGATGGCTGGATGGCATCACTGACTCAATGGAGGTGAGTCTGGTTGAACTCCGGGAGATGGTGATGGACAGGGAGGCCTGGCGTGCTTGCGATTCATGGGGTAGCAAAAAGTCAGACATGACTGAGCGACTGATCTGATCTGATCTGATCAAAGAAGCGATGTGTATTGCACACCAGAATCATTTGTTTCCTTCTTCAAATGACTTTTTGCATAGATACTATTTTCATCTTCTGCCAACTTCTACAAAGGGTTTGCAATCAGATCAGATCAGTCATATGAATATATATATATTCAGTCCGCAATTTGGAGAAGGCAATGGCAACCCACTCCAGTACTCTTGCCTGGAAAATCCTATGGACGGAGGAGCCTGGTAGGCTGCAGTCCATGGGGTCATGAAGAGTCGGGCATGACTGAACGACTTCACTTTCACTTTTCACTTTCATGCATTGAAGAAGGAAATGGCAACCCACTCCAGTGTTCTTGCCTGGAGAATCCCAGGGACAGGGGAGCCTGGTGGGCTGCTGTCTATGGGGTCTCACAGAGTTAGACATGACTGACGCAACTTAGCAGCAGCAGCAGCAGCACAGTATTATCTATAAGTAGATGTTAGAAACATCCTCTTTGAATTGCTTCAGAATTTGGGGCATGGACTCTGAAGGATGTAACCTAACCTTGGCGCTTCTGAGAGCATTAGTAATGGGTCTTCAATGCATACCTAAGGCAAATGCATTGGCTTAGCTTCTGTAGAGCCCTTCATTTTGATTTTCCTCTGCTTCCCAGGTTATATGACAGGCTGGGTTAGTCTTAAAAGGCCCTCACTTGGGGAGAGCCAGATTATTGGAACTGATGAATTTTACCCATCAAATGATGAGAGTCTGCTAAAAAAAGCTGTAATTTGGATTTTTTATTGACATTTTAGTAGATTTTTTTGAAAACCAACAATGGCAAGCCAGGTGACTTAAGATCAGACATAGAAGGAGTTGGAAGGACCCCTCCCCATGCATGAAAGTTGTAACAGGTGGAATGCATATTTAATGCAGTGACTGTAAGCAGTTGTTCATCTGTAGGTCTAATCGGAGAGCAGTCAGTTAGGCCTATCTTTCTCCACTTATGACTGTAATGTATTCCTTCAGAATCCCATCCTCTTCGAGTTTTATTTTGATACCATCACAGATATGGGAGAAACAGGAAAAGCACATGGGTCTCCATCCAGATAATACAGTTTGGTTCCCCAGGGCTCCTGGACACAGAGTCACAGCTCTGGTCATTTCCTCCCACTTCCAGGCTCCTCCTGCCTGCGGCTGTGGCTCTGGGATTCCCTGAGTACAAACCACTCCTGTCTTTCTCCTTGACCTGCAGTCCTTCCTGGGAAAATGTAGGACAGACACTTGCCGTCCCATCTTTATGTCGTATCTGTAAATAAAAGTGAAGTTCTTACTTTTCTCATTCACAAGATGGTTGTGAAGATCCTCTGAAAAAACTGATCAGGAAGAGCAGTGAAATGATAACCCAAGTCTCTGTGATACAGACATTACCCTCCTAACCCATCCCTCAAAGATGCACCTGGGCCAGCAGCCTGGGTGACAAGGTGGGGAGGCCCTGGGGTAGTGAGCATGAGATGCAGGTTCTGGTGCTGAGAGGACCCAGAACAACCAGTCTTAACTCAGACAGGCATCTTAACTTCTCATCTCAGCTCCTTTTTGGTCAAAATTTCCATCAATTCTAGCTACTGCCCGGAAGTTATTCTTGCCACTGTTTCTACTCATTAAACCAGCCTGTAAAATTCAGACGTAAGTTTCTTCTTAGAATTGCCTAAAAATGTTCCTGGATTCGTCCCTTCGTTTTCCCAACACTATGTGCCTTGTGCAGGTCACTATGGATTTATATCCACCTGAGATCACAAACTTTGGCAGCCTTGGCCCAGACTGAATCTGCACATCCCCACCACCCCACCCCACTGTCGTAGCAAGCAGATAACTGTTCATTGCATTCTTAAAAAGTAGGGGTATCATAATTTTCTTGATAAAGATGGATGCTTAAATCAGCATCAGCCAATTATTTTGTTTTCTATTCTACCTTCTGTCTTTTTTTGACTGAGATTATTTCCCAAGATAAAATCATCTCATGGGATAATGTGATGATTAAGAGAACGTTCATGGAACTCAGCACAGTGTCTTACATACAGTAGACAACTTGTAAATGGGATCTGATGTTGTTATAATCATTAGCTTTTGGAACAGACATTTTAAATACTTACTATAATGATAGAAAGATGGCTGTATACTGGGGGAAAGCTTAAATATGTCATAAAGGCTTATGACATGGGCTTCCCGGCTTTATGACTCAGGCTTTGCAATCTCCATCAAGTTGATTTCCTCTCCCTGAGCCTCACTCTCTCCATCTGTAAAATGAGACAATACTGTTACTAGATAGAGCTATTATGAGGATTAATGAGTTAGTACACGTGAAAGTTTGAAGGTATAGCTCTGTACACAGTCAACATTTAGTATATATTAACTATGGATAGAAAATTCTAGAAAGAGGAATTCCTACTTCCAAAGGTCGGCATTTAAATTTTGTCCTACTTTTCTGGACACTGAATTTGTAATTAACCACTTCTTTATGCCTCCATGCATTGCTGAGGCTTCTGCATTCCTCACCTGTGATTGATACCTGCTCACTCATCTCTCTAGTACCACCTGCTGACTCCTGACAGTTTGGGATTCAGCTCCTACTCTCTGAGCCTCAAATATTCTCCTCTGTTAAAACTAGAAATGCCTGCCTCATAAGGCTACTAAGTGTATCACAAGAGCTGATACCTAGAAAGTTCTTATTATCGTGTTTGACTCATGCACTAAATATCATGCCAGTGAGTGAAGTTGCTCAGTCATGTCCGACTCTTTGCGATCCCATGGACTATAGCCTACCAGGTTCCTCCATCCATGGGATTTTCCAGGTAAGAGTACTGGAGTGGGTTGCCATTCCTTCTCCAGGGGATCTTCCTGACCCAGGGATTGAACTCAGGTCTCCAGCATTGCAGGCAGACGCTTTACTGTCTGAGCTACCAGGGAAGCCCTAAATATCATGAGGACCACCTATAATTTTATTTCTTTGGGAGGGAAAGCATTCCCTGCTGTCCCAACAAGTCTTTTTGAGGAAAGGAGTTTAATCCCAACAGAACAAACCCATTACAATTTATCTTTGAAAGGACCCTTCATAAGGAGGCCTCTATATCTATTTTTACTATTTCAGACATTTCTACTTGTGGTTGGTGTGGTGGGTGTGATGGTAGCTGTGATTCCTTGGACTGCTATACCTGTGATTCCCCTTGGCATCATTTTCTTTGTCCTCCGTTGGTATTTCTTAAGGACGTCACGAGAGGTGAAACGCCTGGAATGTACGAGTGAGTACCGGGGCTCTCAGGTTGGGATGGCAGTGCAGGCTGGCTTCCATTTATGCAATAATCAACCAGACCCCTGAAATTCTGCAGACTCTGTCTTCTGGAATTTCTCACAAGTCAACATTAGGTGATTGAATGTTATGGCCACTGTGAGTCAGTGTGGTTCTTAAGGCAAATAGAGCTGGTGCAGGTCAGCTGCAGCTTTGCATTTTAGCACAAGGGGGATGGATGTGAGCACCATAAGGAGAGGGACCATTTCTGTCTTGTTCATGACATATTTCCTAACACAGAGTATCCACTCTGTAAATACTTTTCTTAAAAATATTTTTTTCATGTTGCAACTAATGTAGAAGGAAAATAGACAATTTTTCTCCTCCTGAAGTTAACAGAAATGACAAGGAAAGGAAGAGATTAGAAAAGGAAGGAAGACCTTAGGAAATTTATGTCAGGAGTGTGATATATTTGAAAAATACTTTTTTTTCCCACATGTTAAAGTAAGCTGCAGTTGTTAAGTGTATTGAAAAGACATATGTTAGTGACTCAGTTGTGTCTGATTCTTTGCTACCCCATGGACTGTAGTCGACCAGGCTCCTCTGTCCATGGAATTCTCCAGGCAAGAATACTGGAGTGGGTAGCCATTCCCTTCTCCAGAGGATCTTCCTAACCCAGGGATTGAAGCCAGTTCTCCTCCACTGCAGTTGGATTATTTACTGTCTTATTCACCAGGGATGCCCTATTGAAAAGATAATCCTGTTTGCAGGTTTGCTCTTTATCATTACTAGTATTTGGGGTGATATCAAACTGTTTGTGTCCCCCCCTTTCTTAAAGCCATTCATATAAATGATGCTGAAAAGAATCCGAGGACACAAGAGTGCAATCTGTTTAGTATGCATTTAGTTTATTACCCCATTCAACTTCCTAGTTTTAGAATAATGGGGAATAGGGATTTCCCTGGTGGTCCTGTGGTTAAGACTCTGTGCTTCTGCTGTGGGGGGCACAGCTTCAATCCCTGGTCAGGGAACTAAGAACCTGAAAGTTGCAGCCAAAAAAAAAAAAGAATAATAGGGATCACATTTTATGACTAATCATTCTATTGTGCAGGTAATCACAGAGGATGAAATAATTGAATTTATCTCATTATTAATGCATATATTTCATCAATGTTAAAACTAATAAGGAAAGTAGAATTACTATAAATTTTTTAAAGTTATAAAACTATAGCCAAAAAGTAAGAAGGGAATATGTCTGTATCAGAGACGTGCGAATTTCAGTAGTAGTAGTTTAGTTGCTAAGTTGTCTCTGACTCTCTCGACCCCACACACTGCAAGCCTACCAGGCTCCTCCATCCATGAGATTCTCCAGGCAAGAATACTAGAGTGGGTTGCCATTTCCCTCTCCCAACCATAAATAATTATTGCAAATGAATACCAACTTAACCTTCTAGAAATCAAGCCAAGAAGAGAAGAATATTCAACTCCTATATATACAGGGGCTTTGTATATACCAAGTGGAAAAAAAAAAAAAAGTTCATCCAGTCAAAGGAATTTTTTTACTGTGGAATTTGCATGTTTTGTTTTTATAATAACACTTAAGATGCTTCCTTGGTTACTCAGATGGTAAAGAATCTTCCTGTAATACAGGAGACCCTGGTTCAATACCTGGGTCAGGAAGTTACCCTGGAGAAGGAAATGGCAACTCACTCCAGTATTCTTGCCTGGAGAATTTCATGGAGAGAGGATCCTGGTGGGCTACAGTCCGTGGAGTCACAAAGAGTTGGACATGACTAAGCGACTAACACTTTCATTTTTTAAAGAGATATTTATTCTAATTAATTGCAAAAAGGATAGTGATCATCCTTTTCATAAAAGGTATAGAAAAAATTTTCGGTCATCAAGAGAACCAGCTCAAGATTTGTTAAGGTCCAGTTTTGTGAGGTTTTTGGATGGATGGGGAGCAGTAGAGTCCAGGTGTGTTTGATGTTCTACTGATGTGACTTGGTTGATGGTAGAACCCAGAAGGCAGAAGAGGAAGTAATGAGCTTCATCCAATCTTCTGTGTAGACAAGGCTTTAGATGTTTTATGGTTTGAGGCTGCCCATGAAATGGGGTCATTCAAGAATCTTGCTGAAAAGCATCTCTCTGGTATATTCAATGAGGGGTTGTTCCAGAAGGAACACTTGACGGGGATTTTTGCCTGAGGAAGGGCCACTTCCCATCCATATGGAAGTGGAAAGAAGGGCTCCTCCTGAGGCTTTTTTCAAAAAGCAGTACAGGATTTTCTCAGTATTTGAGCTGGAGAGTCTGAGAACTTTGGCACCATCTCTGTGGGATATTTGGATTTTCCTGCATCCTAGTAGGCTGCAATAAGTTAGACCCTAAATTAAATCCATATACCCCCTTCTCCACACCCCTGATAACCACATGTGGTGTCCAGCTGATTAGAACTGTCTATGTTCTCTCTGGATGGTAGGTCTGTGCCTTAAATGATGACACCACTGTTTTCTCTAAATAGTAACTGATCATATGTTTTAGGGTTTCCCAGGTAGCTCAGTGATAAAGGAATCTGCCTGCCAATGCAGGAGACACAGGAGAAATGGGTTCAGTCCCTAGGTTGGGAAGGTTTCCTGGAAGAGGAAATGGCAACCCAGTCCAGTATTCTTGCCTGGGTAATCCCATGAACACAGGAGCCTGATGGGCTACAGTCCACTGGGTCAGAAAGAGTCAGACACAATTGAGCGACTGAGTGAGTGAGAGTATATCTTAAGGCCCCTGCTGGAGTCACCAGCCAAAAAAAGGACACCTGACTGCTACGACCAGAAGGCATAAGCCTCATTCATCCCTGTGCTCTGAAGGACCACTGAATCCTGAGGTTTAGTTTCATATCCTACTGCCTAACTGCCTCTGGATGCTTCAGTTCAGTTCAGTTCAGTCACACAGTCCTATCTGACTCCTTGCGACCCCATGGATTGCAGCACGCCAGGCTTCCCTGTCCATTACCAACTCCCGGAGTTTACTCAAATTTATGTCCGTTGAGTCAGTGATGCCATCCAACCATCTCATCCTCTGTCGTCCCCTTCTCCTGCCTTTAATCTTTCCCAGAATCAGGGTCTTTTCAAATGAGTCAGCTCTTCACATCAGGTGGCCAAAGTACTGGAGTGTCAGCTTCAACATCAGTCCTTCCAATGAATATTTAGGACTGATTCCCTTTAGGATGGACTGGTTGCATCTCCTTACAGTCCAAGGGACTCTCAAGAGTCCTTTTCAACACCACAGTTCAAAAGCATCAATTCTTCTGGAATCTTAGGTTGACATTTTCATCTTCATGGCATATTGGTAGCTAATTATAATAGGGTTTTGAGGGGCAAATTTTTGCAAAAGTGAGCATAACAATGGTCAGTCATGGATGGACAAGTACATAAAACCAAGGTAGCATTTGATTGCATTTCTCTAACCAGCTTTTTGATTTGGCAGTGCCTGAATGATGAAGCCCTATCCAAATTCTGTCTGAAAAAGTGCTGGAATCAATGAGCAATGTCTGCTACAAACATTGCTAGGGGAGGGTTAGCACATGTGTCAGATGTATTAGGACCATGAATCATCATCAAGTCTGCTCTTTTAAGGAGTTCTCGTACTAAATTCCCAGGAACTGTGTTCAACCTTAGGTGCTTAATAAGATGTGCAGTAGTGGTGAAGGCTGTTGGATGTTAGCTGAGTAAGATTTGAGGATTTTCTGAACATAAATAACAAAATCTGGAGAAAAATCTTCATTATCACATATGGGCATCCTTCACCCTGATTATTCTCCCTCTGAGACACTGCTGTTATGATTAAAAGCATAGCCTTGGGAATCAGAAAGTTGGGTCTCACACCCAGATCTATCACTTAGGTGGGTTCATATAGTTAATCTTCGCCACTGATTGCTCTTACTCCCTCAGTCTCTGGGGTTCTCATGAGGATTTCTTGAATCAATGCTTGTAAAGTACTTGCTGGCCATGACCAAAGGCACTGGAACCTTGAACATGGGGGAATCATGATCTTACTCACAACTAGCAGGTCTCACATAGCTTGAAATATAACCTGCAGCAGTGCTGTCAGCCCAAGGTCCTCCTGCCCAGGAAGATCTGTAGTCCTGGCGGGGTGTGTCCCCAAGTGTCCTCAGGGTTGTGGGAAACACAGGCATCAGTCCTGTGAACTGTGGGGTTACGTGTGTCTATGACTGAGGACTGGTACCATGACTGTGACATAGTCTGCTTCAGGACAGTGAGCTCAGTGCTTATGGGAAAAATGATATTTTGGGCAACATACACCGGAACCTTACATCCCCTATCCCCTATTCTAGCTAATTTTCTTTTCAGTTCCGCCATTTCACTCATCCTGGCATCCCGCTCAGCCCTAAATGGGGTTTGAGAGAAGCAGGATGGCTTTTCATGGGTCCAGATTACCCCAGCCCTCTTGGGCATGAGGTGAGGTTGGTGATGGGATGTTTGGTTCCCTGGTGTTCAAGGCTGAGATGACACCTGGTTTCTAGTCAACTCTGCCCTCCATCCCTGCTGGAGAGAATCAGCTGCACTTTGATCTCCTAATGATGGAAGCAGGTGAGGGAGGCCAAGCTGAAGAGTTCACTCCAGGACTCTCCCTAGGGGAACAGCCACATCTGCTTCCTGCTCAGAAGCCTTGTCTTTGATGAATAGTGTTGATGTTACCTCATTTGCTCAGGAAGTGAGAGCCTGGTTCTAGTGAGTTTTCTGTGCTCTCTGGAGCTGGACTCTCGGCATCCTCCTGACAGGGTGATGGGCCCCGGAATTCACCTGTATCATCCTTGTGAGCACCCAGTGTCCAGACTGATGAGTTCTGGGGGTGGTTCGGACACCTGCTGGGCTGAAGAAAAGGTCTGAACAGAGTCCCTCGCCTTTTGTTATGTGGAGCATGAGCTCAATCTGAGTTTATGTTGCTCTTATAAGTGCAAATTTATAGGAAGCTAAGAAGTTAGTCAGTAGAGTGAAGAGAGAGCAGTGTGGAAGCTGGAATGAGAACATAGGCACACAACTGGGTGATCAAAAGCACCATGAATCACTTTCAGCTCTTTGCCTAAACAGCGTACAAAGGGGAAGTGTTAGATGATGTCGCAGTTCAGAGATCCAGCAGGGCAGTTATAAAAACATCCATCAGGCTCCCAGAGTGGAAGTCAAGACTGTTCAAAGAATCCTTGGTTGTATGAGTCCTGTGGGCAAGGGCATTGCAGAACCAGGTGTTCTGTGACCCACGCAGAGACTCCTGGTGCAGGTGCAGGGAGAGTCCCCGAATGCGGGAGATGGCAGACTGTCTGCTCTCCTTTCTCATCTCGCCCCTGTCCTATATCTGGCTCTGGTCCAGTGTGGGGGATGTACTGACTCTATCCAAACCTTTAGGTTACTCATCTAAGGTGGAGACAGCACACAGATAGCTCATCAAAATTCAGGGTGGTGAGGATGCTAATGAGAATTAAATTTTAGAATGCTACTAATTCAAAAATTAGTGAACAATAATTACCCATGGAAAAGAATGAAATATTGCCATTTGCAGCAACATGGATGGATTTAGAGAATATTATTCTTAGTAAAGTAAGTCAGAGAAAGAAAAATATTTTATCACTTATACATGGAATCTAAAAGTAATACAAATGAATCTGTATAAAAATATAAATAGAGACATAGAAAACAAACAAATTTACAGTTACCAGAGGGGACTGGGAGGGAGGGAGGAACAAATTAGAAGTATGGGGTTAACAGACACACCACTATTGATATGTCAAATAAATAAGCAACAAGGATTTACTGTAAAGCACAGGAAATTTTATTCAGTATCTTGTAATAACCTGTAATGGAACATAATCTGGAAAAAATAACTAATGACTATAAAAAAATAACTGAACGACTATACTATATACCTGAAACTAACACATTATTGTAAATCACTATACTTCAATATATTTTTTAAAAAATTGTGAGCAGTTTTTATCTGGAGAGATGCCAGAAGATTTTGGAGGGAGGCGTGTTTGAGAGGATCTTGATGAATGAGCTAGTTAAGATATTCTTTGTCTAAATCTAGCTGTGATTTGAATTTGGTCAAAGGTAGTTTCAAAGAGAATCTTTCATTGCCAGGTTGTTAAAGTAAAGCTTGGTGTGAACAGGAGTTTAGGGTCACATGGAGGATTCCCTGTGGCAAGACATGTGACCACAGAGCCTAGGAGACAGTGAGTTTCCTCACATCCAGCCTCCCTGACTTTCTCTGTCATGTATCCGTCTCTGCTTCCCCAGCTCAGAGCCTGGTGTTTTCCCACTTAGCATCTTCTCTCCGGGGACTCTGGACCATCCGGGTGTGCAAAGCTGAACAGGGTTTTCAGAAGCTGTTTGATACATACCAGGATTTCCACTCAGGTCTGTAAATTTCTGGAAATGATTTCAAGATGGGATGTGCTGCCTTCTGAGGCCTGACCTCCCTCTCGGGTGGTCTTGCTGGCCAGCATCTCTCTCTATGCCGCCCCTCCTCCCCCTCTGCACACCTGCCTCCCCTACCCCTTCCTCTCTGCATCCCCTCTGTGCTCCCCCTTCCCCCCTCACAGCCCTGCTTTTCTCCCCTGACTGGCTTGCATGGTCCTTCCATCACATTACTGTGTGGATTTCTGTCTCTTTAGGTCAGAAGTCAGCAAACTTTTCTTTTTTGCAAAGATCCAGATAGGAAATATTGTAGGCTTTGTGTGCTGTCTTTGTTTCAACTACTCACCTTTGCTGTTGTAGCAGAAAGACAGGCAAAGATAATACATCAGCCAATGGCTGCGTTCCAATAAAACTTTCTTTTTAGAACCAGGTGGTCCCTCTTCTTGGCCCCCAGACGGTGGTTTGCCAACTATTTTCAGAGCATGGAGAGTAGCAGACATGATTGACAAAAATAATTTCCTGATTGGCAGCCCACTTGATTATACTTTGTATCGGTGAATTTGTTTTTCCTAGGTAGAAAATTCAGAATTTCCTCTAAGTCTATGAAATCCTGGTCAAACTTTACAATAATATTGTATTTTGAAGATAAAATGGCATTTTGAAAGTCACATGCAGATCCTGTTAGCTGATGGTCATGTAAACCCTGGCCCTTAAGAATAAACACTGCAGTGCCCTGTAGTGAGGGCAGAAGGTGCTGGAAACAGTGTGAGCTGTGCTCTCAGCTGTCAGAGAGCTGGGAGCAGTCCACCTGTGAGAAGATGATCTTCACGCTGAGGCCCAGCACTGCAGGGAGCACACCAATGAGATGATTTACTGCCTTCTCTCTTATGATCCTATTTCTGTTGATAACCTGTGTGTCGAAGTTCTCAATCCTGGCTTCCTGGACTGATTCTCTGTGTCCCATATGTTGTCTTGTGTTGGAACCTAGTTTTCTGGAATCTCCAGGATTCTTGGGTGTGTAACATTGCTTTTCGGCCTCGTGTAAAATCTTCTGTAGCTCAGCTGAGAAAATGCTCTCCCTCATGAGAAGCAGCTAACATGGTTTTTCTGTTTATGAATTACACTTATTATGATTCACAAATGCAGAGGCTTGGTTCCTGCTTTTGACGACGTCCCGATGGCTCTCTGTGTATCTGGATGTCACCTGTGCCATCTTTGTCACTGTTGTTGCCTTTGGGGCCCTGACTCTGGTAGAAAGTAAGTACAGATGTGGATATTTGTGGTGTGTTTACAGTTTATAGCTTGTTTGTAGTTTTTAAACTCTTGCCATCTTGTCTAATATGTACTCTTTTGTTCTAGTGAATTGTATTAAAGTGTTTGCTGCATGTGACTCCTCAGTGTGTCCATGTGAAGTCATTTGTGTCTTGATCAGAACTTTTATCTCTTTTCCATTTATTTATTTATTTACAGTAGGTCGTTGTTGAGACCTTGTTTTTAAGAAAATTTGATTGATTTACAATGTGTTAACTTCAGGTGTATAGCCAAGTGAATCTATTATGCATAGCTCCACTTTTTTAAAGATTCTTGTTCTGTACACCATGAACATTGGGGTGCATGTATCATTTTTTTAGTAATTTGCATTTTAATAGATACTTCACATACATTGTGCTTTAGAAAAGAATGTCTGTCTTTGGCTTTCGGAATCTTTAGGAGCAAAGACCAGGTATGAACGTGCCTGCTCCAACACAGCTGTGGTGCCTTGGGCCCCTGCTTTGACTTATTCAGTCCATTCTTTTCTTTTTATGTTTTATTGGGATATGGTTGATTTACACTGTTGTCTTGGTTTCAGATGCACAGCAAATGAATCTGCTGGACATAAAGCCACTCTTTTTTATATTTTCCCCATATATGTCATTAAAGAATTCCCTGTACTTTACAGTAGTTCCTTATTCAGTTCAGTTCAGTTTAGTTGCTCAGTCGTGTCCGACTCTTCGTGACCCCGTGAATTGCAGTACGCCAGGCCTCCCTGTCCATCACCAACTCCCGGAGTTCACACAGACCCAGGTCCATCGAGTCAGTGATGCCATCCAGCCATCTCATCCTCTGTCGTCCCCTTCTCCTCCTGCACACAATCCCTCCCAGCATCAGAGTCTTTTCCAATGAGTCAACTCTTTGCATGAGGTGGCCAAAGTACTGGAGTTTCAGCTTCAGCATCATTCCCGCCAAAGAAATCCCAGGGCTGATCTCCTTCAGAATGGATTGGTTGGATCTCCTTGCAGTCCAAGGGACTCTCAAGAGTCTTCTCCAACACCACAGTTCAAAAGCCTCAATTCTTCGGTGCTCAGCCTTCTTCACAATCCAACTCTCACATCCATACATGACCACAGGAAAAACCATAGCCTTGACTAGATGGACCTTTGTTGGCAAAGTAATGTCTCTGCTTTTGAATATGCTATCTAGGTTGGTCATAACTTTCCTTCCAGGGAGTAAGCATCTTTTAATTTCATGGCTGCAGTCACCATCTGTAGTGATTTTGGAGCCCAGAAAAATAAAGTCTGACACTGTTTCCACTGTTTCCCCATCTATTTCCCATGAAGTGATGGGACCAGATGCCATGATCTTCGTTTTCTGAGTGTTGAGCTTTAAGCCAGCTTTTTCACTCTCCACTTTCACTTTCATCAAGAGGCTTTTGAGTTCCTCTTCACTTTCTTCCATAAGGGTGGTGTCATCTGCATATCTGAGGTTATTGATATTTCTCCCGGCAAGCTTGAATCCAGCTTGTGTTTCTTCCAGTCCAGCGTTTCTCATGATGTACTCTGCATATAAGTTAAATAAGCAGGGTGATAATATACAGCCTTGACGTACTCCTTTCCCTATTTGGAACCAGTCTATTGTTCCATGTCCAGTTCTAACTGTTGCTTCCTGACCTGCATAGAGGTTTCTCAAGAGGCAGATCAGGTGGTCTGGTATACCCATCTCTTTCAGAATTTTCCACAGTTTATTGTGATCCACACAGTCAAAGGCTTTGACATAATAAATAAAGCAGAAATAGATGTTTTTCTGGAACTCTCTTGCTTTTTCCTATCCATTTAGTATTTTACATATAATAGTATGCATGTGTCAATCCCAGTCTTCCAATTTATCCCACCCCTGCCTTTTCCCCTGGTAACCATAAGTTTATTTTCTACATCTGTAACTCTACTTCTGTTTTGTAGGTTAAGTTAATTTGCAGCGTTTTTGTTAGATTCCATATATAAGTGACATCATACTCTATCTTTCTCTGTCTGACTTACTTCACTCAGTACTAAAATCTCTAGGTTCAGCCATGTTGCTGCAAGTGGCATTATTTTGCCCTTTTTATAGCTGGGTAATATTCCATTGTATGTATGGTACCACATCTTCCATAACCATTGCTTGTTGATGGACATTGAGGTTTGTTCCATGTCCTGGCTATTGTAAATAGTGCTGCAGTAAACATTAGGATGGATGTATCTTTTAGAACTATGGTTTTCTCTGGGTATATGCCCAGGGGTGGGATTGCTGGGTCATATGGTAGTTCTATTTTTAGGTTTCTAAAGGAATCTCCGTATTATTCTCCATGGTGTTTGTACCAGTTTACCTTCCCACCAACAGTGTTGGGGGGTTCCCTTTTCTCCACATCCTATCCAGTATTTATTGTTTGTAGACTTTTTGCTGATGGTCATACTGATTGGTGTAAGTTGAAACCTCACTGTAGTTTTGATATTCATTTCTCTAATAATTAGAGATTTGATCATCTGTCACATGCTTTTTGGCCATCTGTATGTCTTCTTTGGAGACTGTCTGTTTTAACCTTCTGCCCATTTTTTGGATTGGGTTGTTTCTTTATTTTTGATATTGAGCTGCATGAGCTGTATTCTTTTGGAGAGTAATTCCTTGTCAGTCACTTTGTTGGGCAAATATTTTCCCCCATTCTGCAGGTTGTTTTTGGCATTTTTATGATTTTCTTTGCCATGAAAAAGCTTTTAAGCTTTATTAGGGATAAAGTTTAAAAGCTTTAAGCTTTTAAGCTTTAAACCAAATTTTTATGTTTAATTTTATTTTCATTGCCCTAGGTGGTGGGTCAATAAAGAGCTTACTGCACTTTATATCAGAGAGAGTTCTCTCTTTGTTTTCATATAAGAGTTTTGTAGTGTCTGTTCTTATATTTATGTACGCAATCTATTTTGAATTTATTTTTATGTATGGTGTTAGGGAATGTTCTAATTTTATTCTTTTACAAGTAGCTGTCCAGTTTTCCCAGCAACACTTACTGATGAAACTGTCTTTTCTCCACCAGATATTCTTGCTTCCTTTGCCATAGGTGACCACAGGTGCATGGGTTTTTCTCTGGGCTTTCTATCTGGTTCCATTGATCTGTATTTCTGGGTTTGGTGCCAGTAGCATACTGTTTCAATTACTGTAGCTGTGTAGTATAGTTTAAAGACAGGGAGCCTGATTCCTCCCAGCTTCATTTTTCCTCTTTGTTTGTTTCAAAACTGCATTAGCTATTCATGGTATTTTGTGTTTCCATACAAAATATAAAATATTTTGTTCTAATTCTGTGGAAAATGCCATTGGTAATTTAATAGGGATTGCATTGAATCTGTAGATTGCTTTGAATAGTTTATTTATTTGCAGTAGGTCTTTGTTGAGATCTTTTATTTTTTATTTTTATTGAATGGTTTGAGGGTCTATACAACTGTAGCAAACTGATCTTCTGAACATTCCAGGTAGTGTCCTGTAGTTAGGAGTTGAGAATCAAGTTTACTATTAAGCTTTTTGTACAGCTTAGATTTTAGCTTTGAGTCTACTTGCATCTCTTGTTTGTAGGGGTCTGGTGTACTGGAATGAGAAAGATTCTCTGTTACAAAAACAGTATCCTCACTGTTGTGTGGGTACCAGGTGAGCAGCTATTGGAATGTGGCATGAATTCACTGTCCTTAACTACTCCATACTAATAACACTGAATCTTAGTCATTAATAATGGAACAGTGAGAGTCATATTTTATTTTATTTTTTTTTTAGTTAATCAATTTTGATTGATTTATTTATTTTTAAATTTTATTTAATTTTTAAACTTTACATAATTTTATTAGTTTTGCCAAATATCAAAATGAATCCACCACAATTTAGATTCAAAAGCGCTACCTCTTAGAACCCGTTGCCTTGTTTTTGTGGTTTCAATTGCAACTACATTGGATATAGAAAGTGAAATTACATAATGATAATTGAAGCCATAGGGACAAAAATCTGAATAATGACATGAACTTCACCTATATAATACTGTCAAGTATATCTCAATCCAGGTGGGATTAATATGATAAAGGGCAGAAATGATAAGAGAAGCAGAAGAGATTAGGAAGAGATGACAAGAATACACAGAAGAACTGTACAAAAAAGATCTTAATGACCTGGATAACCATGATGGCATGGTCATTCACCTAGAGCCAGACATCGTGGAGTGTGAAGTCAAGAGGGTCTTAATTTCAAAGGATTACTATGAACAAAGCTAGTGAAGGTAATGGAATTCCAGTTGAGCATTTAAAATCCTAAAAGAAGATACTGTTGAAGTGCTACACTCAATATGCCAGCAAATTTGGAAAACTCAGCAGTGGCTATAGGACTGGAAAAGGTCAGTTTTCATTCTAGTCTCAAAGAAGGGCAATGCCAAGGAATGTTCAAACTACCACACAATTGCACTCATTTTGCATGCTAGTAAGGTTGTGCAAAGAGTTGACTCATTGGAAAAGACCCTGATGCTGGGAGGGATTGGGGATAGGAGGAGAAGGGGCGACAGAGGATGAGATGGCTGGATGGCATCACCGACTCAATGGACATGAGTTTGAGTAAACTCTGGGAGTTGGTGATGGACAGGGAGGCCTGGTGTGCTGCTATTCATGGGGTGCCAAAGAGTCAGACACGGCTGAGCAACTGAACTGAACTGATGGTTGTGCTCAAAATCCTTCAACAGTATGTTTGCTGGGAACTTTCAGATGTACAAGCTGGGTTTAGAAAAGGTAGAGTAATTGGAGATCAAATTGCCAACATTCATATGATCATAGAGAAAGCAAGGGAATTCCAAAAGAGCATTGGTTTCATTGACTATGTGAAAGGCTTTGACTGTGTGGATCACAACAATCTAGAAAATTCTGTAAGAGATAGGAATACCATACCACTGTACCTGTCTCCTGAGAAACCTGTATGGAGGTCAAGAAGAAGCAATTAGAACTGAACGTGGAAGAGTAGACTGGTTCAGTATTGGGAAAGGAGTATGAAAAGGCTGTATATTGTCACTGTTTATTTATTTTATATGGAGAGTACATTATGCAAAATGCGAGGCTGGATGACTCACAAGCTAGAATCAAGATTGCCAGGAGAAATATCAGCAGCTTCAGATAGGCAGATGATATCACTTTAATGGCAGAAAGTGAAGAGGAGATAAAGAATCTCTTGATGAGGATGAAAGAGGAGAGTGAAAAAGCTGGCTTGAAATTCAACATTCAAAATACAATGATCATGGCATCCTGTTCCATCACTTCATGGCACATATATAGTAAAAAGTGGAAGCAGTGACAGATTTTATTTTCTTTGTTTCCAGAATTACTTTGAACAGTGACTGCAGCTATGAAATTAAAAGATGTTTGCTTCTTGGAAGAAAGCTATGAAAAACCTAGACAGAATATTAAAAAGCAGATACATCATGTTGCCAACAGAAGTCCATATAGTCAAAGCTATGTTTTTTCCAGTAGTCATGTAAGGACGTAAGAGTTAGGCCATTAAGAAGGCTGTGAAGTGAAAGTTGCTCAGTCATGTCTGACTCTTGGTGACCCCATGAACTGTACAATTGATGGAATTATCCAGACCAGAATACTGGAATTACTGGAATGGGTAGCCGTTCTTTTCTCCAGGGGATCTTCCCAACCGAGGGATCAAACCCAGATCTCCCGCACTGCAGGTGGATTCTTTAACAGCTGAGCCACAATGGAAGCCCTTAAGAAGGCTGAGGGCTGAAGAATGGATGTTTTTGGATTGTGATGCTAGAGGAGACTCTTGAGAGTCCTTTGGACTGTAAGAAGATCAAAGCAATCAATCCTAAAGGAAATCAGTCCTGAATATTCATTGGAAGGATTGATGCTGAAGCTGAAGCTGAACCTCCCATAGTTTGGCCCCCTGATGCAAAATGCTAACTCACTGGAAAAGACCCGGATGCTGGGAAAGACTGAAGGTAAAAGGAGAAGAGGGCAGCAGAGGATGAGATGGTTAGATAGCATCACCAACTCAATGGACGTGAGTTTGAGCAAACTCTGGGAGACAATGAAGGACAGGGAAGCCTGGTGTGCTGCAGTCCATGGTGTTGCAGAGTCAGACATGACTTAGATACTGAACAGCAGCAAAAACTTTGTTAATTCTTCCTAAATGCATAATATTTTTAAAAAATATTTATTTTTTTGTCTGCACTGGGTCTTAGTTGGGGCACAGGGGATCTTCAGTCTCAGTTGAGACAGGCAGGACTTTAGTTGCAGCATGTGAAGTCTTAGTTGTGGAATGTGGAATCTAGTTTCCTGACCAGGGATTGAATCCAGGCCCCCTGCATTGAAAGTGTGGAGTCTCAGCTATTGAACCACCCAGGAAGTCCCTCATAGTGGGTTTTTCTTTTTTTTTAAACTGTTTTATGGTCTCAATCAACAGAAGTAATATTATGAGTAATACTATCATTACATGTAAATGATTCAAATATTATAAAGGAGTCCTCTCACTGCTATATAAAATAGATAACTAAACAGTATCTACAGTATAGCACAGGGAACTCTAATTAATACTCTGTAAAATCACTGCAGATGGTGACTGCAGCCATGAAATTAAAAGACACTTACTCCTTGGAAGAAAAGTTATGACCAACCTAAATAGCATATTCAAAAGCAGAGACATTACTTTGCTAACAAAGGTCTGTTTAGTCAAGGCTATGGTTTTTCCAGTGGTCATGTATGGATGTGAGATTTGGACTGTGAAGAAAGCTGAGCACTGAAGAATTGATGCTTTTGAACTGTGGTGTTGGAGAAGACACTTGAGAGTCCCTTGGACTGCAAGGAGATCCAACCAGTCCATTCTAAAGGAGATCAGTCCTGGGTGTTGTTTGGAAGGAATGATGCTAAAGCTGAAACTCCAGTGCTTTGGCCACCTCATGCAAAGAGTTGACTCACTGGAAAAGACTCTGATGCTGGGAGGGATGGAGGGCAGGAGGAAAAGGGGACAACAGAGGATGAGATGGCTGGATGGCATCACCGACTTGATGGACATGAGTTTGAGTGAACTCTGGGAGTTGGTGATGGATAGGGAGGCCTGGCGTGCTGCGATTCACGGGGTCGCAAAGAGTCGGACACGACTGAGCAAATGAACTGAACTGAACTGAATGACATATATGGGAAATAACTTTAAAAAGAATAGATTATATGTGTATATATCTGGCTAATTCACTTTATTGTACACCTGAAACTAACACAACTTTGTAAATCAACTATACTCTAATAAAAATCATAAAAATAAAGTAGTCTTCTTGGTAAAGTGACAGAAGGACCTGTGTGAGGGGTTGAGAAGGAGACTGACTTTATTCCTCTTCTTCCTCATTTAGCTTTGGATCTCGGGGAGGTTGGTCTGGTCCTGTCTCTCACTCTCACACTAACGGGGATGTTCCAGTGGTGCGTCAGGCAAAGTGCTGAAGTTGAGAACATGGTGATGTTAATCTTTTTGTTCTTAGCCTTTTCAGGTCTCCTTGGTATTAAATGGCTTAAAAGTAATTCTTATGTAAAATAATAACTATTATTTTTACATCATAGTTAACAAAGTTTTTTTTTTTTTTTTGCATTCTCCTCCATCTGCCTATAGTTAATGTAAAATAAAATATATACATCTTTTCTCAGACTTATGTATACCATGTCATAAAATTTTATATTTATCACAGACTGACTTCAGATACAATAAATGTCTCATAGGAGAAAAGTCCTGAAATTCTGGAGAGAATACAGGCTAATTGTTTGTTAACTTAGCGACTTGTTTACCTTTTTTTCTTAATGGGTAATTACTCATTTTGGTAAAAGAGAAGAATCCGATATTTTGAGGTTTATTTAATTAATATGTTCCTCCACCCCTGCCCACATTTTAGCATTTATTCTTGTATGTTTTGAACACCTGAATTTGCTGGCAGCCCTCCTCTCTGGTAGGATAGGCTCCCTGTCAGAGTGTGCTCTCAAATGTGTGGAGTCATGGTTGTTTAGGAGGCCTTAGTTAGTATGTAAATTCTACATTTTGAATATTTGTATCTTCTCCTAAAGGGAGAAAAACAAAGTCTTTCCATGTCAGCCTTCTAACAAAGTAGACAGGGACTATATTAAAATGAGTCTTGATGACCGTCCAATTCTGCTCATCTGTAACATGTGACCCTTCTGTAGCCACACATACTGATGGGTGTCCATAAGTATTCTTTTCTTTGAAAAAATTCTCTTGTGTTTTCTTCAAATGTGAAATGTGGATCAATAAAATTTTACCATTCACTTTCTCTAATGCTTTTAGTTTTAATACAAAGTTGAAGGGAATGGTCATAAGTAAAAGTGTTGAAGATGATAAACAAGTTTGTAAATCATCCAAGACCTCATCAGACTCCTACTTCTGTCCTTTGCGGATTCTGAGCCTGGGATGTTCTGAACCATAGAAAAGCAGAAGGTTTTATTTACAGTCTCTGATCATCCATAAATAAGACCCTCTGACACTAACTCATATGATATCATATGCATTTCAGATGATTTCAGTAGAAAGAGGGATTGAATACACAGACCTTGAGAAAGAAGCACCCTGGGAACTTGAGTATCGCCCACCACCATCCTGGCCCCAGAGTGGAAAGATTTACTTTTCTAATATTAACTTCAGGTACAGCTTGGATGGGCCTCTGGTATTGAAGAACCTGGGGATGTCCTTTGACTCAAGAGAAAAGGTTAGTGTAAGCCATTTGCCTCTTTAAAATCCAGCTAAAGGTTTAGCACCACTTCTGCTCTTGGCTTCCTTGTCCGTGTACAGGGGGACTCTTTGTTCCTAACGGATGCAGATTAGATCAGTGACACTGTCCCTGAATCTTTCTTGGAAACTGACCATGGAATGGGGATATCAGCATTTTTTTTCTCTGTGTCCCCAGCTCCTTCATGGTGGTTGATGGGCCCTGGGATCCAGGGCTTGATCTTAACCTGACCCAGGACACTATATGTGACACTTAATTATTTGTACGAAGTCTGGGTAGTCTGCCCTGGCTCTCTGTTCCTAACTCTCCAATATTTCATTCCTTTCCACCTTTTATTTTTTTTAATATATATTTATTTATTTATTTATTTGGCTGTGCTGGCCTTAGTTGTGGCACACAGGGTCTTTGATCTTCATCATGGCATGTGAACTCTTAGTTGCAGTATGTGGGATCTATTAATAGTTCCCTGATCAGGAATCGAACCCAGGTCCCCTGCAATGGGAGCACAAGTTCTTAGCCACTAGACTACCAGCAGAGTCCCCCATCTTTTTTTCTTTCTGTTTCTGAAATCTTCTTTTCCTCCCACGGTGCACTCTGGTTGCAGCCTGCCCCTCTGTCCCTGGGTTTTTTCCGTGGACTTGTCCTCTACTCACCCACACTGAGCTGCCATCCCCCGTCCTCCCCCCAAAGACTGCTTCTTTCTTTAGCACAAATCTGATCCTTACTGGCCTGGGTTGAGCTACTGCTGGAACTGGACCACAGCCCTAAGCCCACTCCAGTGGGGGCCGTCGGGTGAGCTTTTAGCCACTAGAGAACAGCCTGAATCATGATGCAGTCAAGGGTGAGGAACCAGGGCCTCAGATGGAGGCAGGGCCTGGAGACTTGCTCAAAGTCAAAAGCATATTGAAGGGAGCAGGGAAGATCTACATGGAGATGGCAGAGAGGCTGTGACCTGGACCTGCCAGTGTCCACGTCTGCTGGTGATGTTCCTTTCACGTTTAGCATGAGGCTCTCAGCTGGGCCAGGATAGAGTCTTAAAGAAGAGACTAAACCAGAGCAGGCAAGGTGGTAGGAAGCTCTTCCCCACCTCCCTTTGAAGCCAGTATGTCTCCTGACTTACGCACACCCCTGCAATCAGGCCGTGTGTAGATTCTCCCAAAGCACCATGCCCTCCAGTTTTCAGTGTGCTCTCTGAGCCTCTACCTCAGAGACCTGTTCTTTCCATCATCTGGCTGGTGAACATCTCCTCATTTTCTGAGTTGATCTAATGCATCTTTGAGACCCTCAATTTTTCCTTATTGTCTTATATTTTATTTTAAGATAGAAATTATGATATACCTGTTTTCACAGTAGCCAAAAATTGGAAGGAACTAAATCCTTACAATGAAATATTATTCAGTTTTAAAAAGGAAGAAAATTCTGACCTATGGATAAACCTTCATGATATCTTGCCAAATGATGTTAGCCTCACACAAAGGGAATGAATACTCTGATTCCACTTATGTGAGATTCCTAGAGTAGTCAAATTCAGGAAGACAGGAAGTAGGATGGTGGTCTCCAGGGACTGGGACATGGGAAATGGGGAGTTTGTTTGTTTAATTGGTAAGAATTTCAGTTTTAGCAGGCAAAAAAATTTCTCGAGCTTGGCTGCACACCAGTGTGAATATACTCAACACCAAACTGTCCACTTAAAAATTGTTATGTAGTTAAATTTTACATTATGTGAAATTTTCTGTAATTAAAATAAAAGCTAGCACCTATAGCATGCTTTATAATTTGGAGTCTGTATTGCACAGTAAGTTTCTTGAGGTTTTTTAAAATCAGGGAGCATCTTGTTTTCATCTTTGTTCCCCAGAAAGTGGCATTCTGCAGGGCACAGAGAGGGTGCTGAGGGACTGCTGGTTTCAAGGGTGAGTAGCACACAGGTGTGAGCAGGCAGCAACCAACACACACACATACACAAGACAGCTCTGAATAACTGAAAGAACTGCTCTTTAAAACTCTCACCACCACAGACCCATCTAATGGACTGTAGCTGTAATTAAATGAATGATATCCTTGTAACATGAAAATGAAAAAATAAATATTCAATTTAATCCCCAAATGTTACAAATGAAGTTGAGAGCAACTTCAGTTAGTCACAGGGCAAAAGCTGGTCCTAATTTCCAGTTCCCTTGTAGCTCAGGAAGAAGGTGAACTGCTGTGTCAGGAAAACATTAACCACAACTCTTGATACAATCCTGTTCCCTCGAGCACTGAAGGCAATGTTTGTTTACTCTCAGATAATGTGTATTTCAGATTTTCCATTGTAAATGTAATTGTGTTAACTTGCTTTGGTCTTAAATTTTCCCAAAAGGCATAGAACACGAACTATCTAAGACACTCTGTAGTACAATTTAGGAACATAAAAGATTCTTATTCTTTTTTCTTAAAGCCTGCAAATCATAGGATTATTGAGATTCTAAAATGTTTGAGGGCAAATGGAGACTGAATTAATGACTGCAGCAACTTGACACAGTATTGCCATTAGCCTCATTTTTGTGTTGGGTGATGAAACTCTTCATGAAGCCATTTCACTCCACCTGTGTACATCACAGGTTTCCTCTCCTGTTCAACTGTCCCCGCCCCCACCAGTCCAGGACACCCTTTTGGTGTTGGACTTGATTGAGAGAGGCTACTAGGGAAGGCAGGCAAGGGACATGGGAGTGAGCCAGCCCAGTTAAAGTGGGGCTTTATTCTCTTCCCCTCGTTTCCTCTTCTGTCCAGATTCCTGGAAGTTAGAGTCAATAGGAAAGTGTAGTAGGTACTATGCAGGACTTTAATCACAGAAGAAATGGCAAATGAAAATAAAGAACCAGGACTTCCCTGGTGGAGAATAATTCACCTGCTGATGCAGGGGACACTGGTTCAATCCTTGGTCTGAGAAGATTCTACATGACGCAGTGCAACCAAGTCTGTGTGCCACAACTGCTGAGCCTACATGCCACAGCTACTAAAGCTTGTGCTCAGCAACAAAAGAAGCTACCTCAATGAGAAGCCCATGCACTGCAACAAAGAGTAGCCCGCACTCATCACAACTAGAGACAGCCTGCACACAGCAATCATGACCCAGTGCAACCAAAAATTAAAAAAGAAAAAAAAAGCATGAGGTAAATAGCATCTTAGACTTCCTGGTTTTCTCAACACGGGCTGCATTTTTTATTTGGGTGATTTCATGTTTGATTTGATCATTTTAGAGAGCCCTGGGCCATATTAAAGCATTTTTCAGCTCTTAAGGTACATTAATTTTTTTTTCTTCCCCCACAGCTATTAGTTTGATAATAAATTTTTACAGATGCTTACTAGACCTTGCTATAATGTGCAAAAATACTAGTTTTCTATATTTTCTCTTTTTTTATGTAATGTTTTCTTATAAACACCTCCTTTCACTCTGAGCTTGTCCCTCTTCCCCCGCTGGCTTCTTTATTCATTGTGACTCAGACTGTGGTGCCAGAGCAGCAGCACCTGCCTCTCCTGGAGCTTCTTAGAAATGCAGGGTCTCAGGCCCATTCAGATCACTTTCTCAGCATTGCATTTAAACAGGACCTCCTACTAAAGTCCTTTCTCTCCCACAGTCAGTGTTTGATAACTGATAACCTGTGATTTCCAAGAAATGTCCTTTGACAGTTTGAAACTGAGCTCATGAATAACCCAAACCCCTATTGTGACTGAGCAGGAGGCACTAGAAAGATCTGTGCCACTTACCATACAGATTTACTTAGTTTTATATTCTATAAATAGCATATTCAAAAGTAGAGACATTACTTTGCCAACAAAGGTCCGTCTAGTCAAGCCTAAGGTTTTTCCAGTGGTCATGTATGGATGTGACAGTTGGACTGTGAAGAAAGCTGAGCGCCAAAGAATTGATGCTTTTGAACTATGGTGTTAGAGAAGACTCTTGAGAGTCCCTTGGACTGCAAGGAGATCCAACCAGTCCATTCTAAAGGAGATCAGTCCTGGGTGTTGTTTGGAAGGAATGATGCTAAAGCTGAAACTCCAGTACTTTGGCCACCTCATCTGAAGAGTTGACTCATTGGAAAAGACTCTGAGGCTGGGAGGGATTGGTGGCAGGAGGAGAAGAGGATGACAGAGGATGAGATGGCTGGATGGCATCACCGACTAGATGGACATGAGTTTGGGTGAACTCCGGGAGTTGGTGATGGACAAGAAGGCCTGGTGTACTGCAATTCATGGGGCTGCAAAGAGTCAGACATGACTGAGCGACTGAACTGAACTGATATTCTATAAATAAGGCCTTTACAGTAAAATCTAATTCTGTATGATTCTACTGCATTTCTTTGTGCCTTATCACAGGCAGTTTTCATCCTGTGTCCCACCTTCCTCACACTGGCCTTCTCCAGGGACAGAGGAGTTTCCCACGGGCTCAGCCCTGCCTGGAACTGGAGTCAGAGATAGCTGAGCGAGGTAATCAGAGATTGCTGAGCGTACGTGTGGCTCTTTCACCACCTGACAGGATGAAATATGAGTCTTGCTGCCCCAAGCAGGGCACGAGGTCTGTTTGACCTGTTCCCCAGGTACCATGTGCCCCACTCAGCTGCAGGTTTCTCTCAGCCCAGCTGTGGGTGCTGGTTCTTCCTGCTGATAGCCGGCCCACCTGCCCTCAGGCACACTCTTGCTCCCACTCACCAGGTACATGCCTGTATTCACATCATGCTTTAACTCTCTGGTTGTAGGATCTCTATGTTAGGCCTGTGCCTTTAAATGCAGCTACACTCCTCCCCATTTTCTCTGTTCTGGCTACACAGAGGGACATGATAAGGTGCCAGGCCGTCTAGGGGATAAGGAGGCCATCAGCAGATGGAGAAGAGCCCGAGGATGTGGATTTGAGTCCCGTCCTGTGACTTATGGGCTCTGACATTTCAGGCAAATAATTCATCTCACTAAGCTTCAGTCTTTTCTTTTGCAAAATGGGAGAAGTAGGATGTAACCTGTAAGGTTGTACAACTTAAATAAGATAAGACATGTAAAGCACCCAGCATGGGGATCAGAGTAATTGCTTGGATAAAGATGACCATCATTTTCATCAGGTGTAAAATGACCATAACCACTTATACTGCAATGGTTGTTTATCCTGTGAAAAAAGAGGTGTTAGCCATTTGCAGTTATATTTACAGCTGTAGGATCCATCTACTGGGTCTGTCGTTGTCTACCTTATCATATACTAAATAATATGGTAATAGATTTTCCATAAATTTCTCTGGCCTGAGTTAAAAATCTCAACTCCCAATGGAAGCTTCTTTGTCTCAGTACACCACAGGTAATACAAATAAGACAGTCAAATCCCATACAGAGTCTGCTGTCAACATGTACAGTTCATCTGAAGAAAAAAGAAAATGGCTATATTAGTCTTGTAAGCTAGAAAGTGGTCACAGTTTTTATAGAAGTTTTAACAAAAATGACATAACAACTTTTATGGTTGGGACAAGCCAAGATGAGGGGACAGGGAGAGCATTTCCAAGGATTTAGGCATGTGAGACCGACTTAGTGATGTGTGGTTAGGGCTTCAGCAGGTGGAGATGCATTCAGTGGAAATGCATATGAATGTGCTTTAGGAGGTGGGGTCAACTTTAGCAAAAGCGTGATGCCCCGATCCAGTGAATGAAGAACTAGGCACCTGCAGAGCATTCAGGAAAATCAGCTACGAGGTGTGCAGCAAATATTTTCATGTTCAATCCTGACAACTCCCGAGTCACCCCAAGGAAGCCGACTTGTGGATATGAAGGATGGAGAGGTCAGTGGGAACAGTTTTGTAGAAGAGAAGTCCTGGGGTGGAGTGATGGGCTCAGACCCGACCATTGGGAGTTTAATCTGAGAAGTGAGTTTAATCTGGGACCAGAGTGAGCAGATGCGGGAGGCGGGGAGCCTGGAGCTGTTGTGCCTCCAGGAAAATGTCCCTGGAAAGTGATTGTACTTTTTGGACTCAAACTGATGTCGATTAAAGCAAAGATATAACACCCACGTTTGTGAATGTGCAGGGAAACGAGTTGGTATCTTATTTCTGGAGAGTAGGTTAGCAGCCTAACAGCTTCCTCTGAAAGTGTTCATACTTGATTGTCAGCAGTTCCACATCTGAGAATTAATCTGAAAAAAATGATTGAGAGTATTTGCAATTTAAAAAAAAGATTTAGCTTCAAGGATATTTAATAGAGTTATTTATAATAGAAAATTATTGGAAACTGCCTAAATATCCAGCAGTAGGGGGTTTGTTAAATGATCACGTATACTGTAATATTTTGTAGCCATTAGAATAAATATTCTTATGAAATACTAAAAACACGTAACAGTATGTTCATATTAATCCCATTTTGTTTATATATGTGAACTTGTGTCTTTAAGAACACGTACAGAAGTCTTGAAAGTAAAAGCATCATCTTGAAATGGTTTTTTCAGAGTGCTGAGTATAGCTAGTATTTATTTTTCAGATTCATTTGCACTGATTATGATTAAGGATCATAATCATAAGGCATAGTTTTTTTATAAATCGTAAAATAAATCATGAAACAAAGTTTGTTTTAACTTGTTTTTTAAAGGGTAGTGCAGCCTGGCACTCCGGTGCTGACTGTGGATCTTAAAATGAGGAACTGAGTCACAAAACATTGCAAGAGTAGAGTCTTCAGGGCTTGGCTCCATGCTGGACACAGGGAAGTAAGGTGGACAGTTCAGCCCCTGAGTCTGGGAAAGAAGTAGTGACAGTAAAGTAGGGAAGATGGAGGAAGGTGTTGTTTTGTGTGGGGCATTGGGTGTTGAATATGTTGACCTTGATGTGTGAAGAGAGATCCAGGTGCAAGTGTCTAACAAGTTGGTGTCATCATCAGAGACCAACCTGTTTGGAAAAACAGAAAGGGGCCATTGCAAAGCAAATAAAATAACATTTTCTCCAAGTGTCTTTATAATTTTATTTATTTATTTTTGTCTGAGCTGGGTCTCTGTTGCTGCTCGGGCTTGTCTCTAGTTGTGGTGAACGGGGACTCCTCTAGTTGTGGTGCCTGGGCTTCTCATTGTGGTGGCCTCTCCTGTTACAGAGCACAGTCTGTAGGGCTTCAGTAGTTGTGGCATGTGGGCCCAGTGCTTTTGGTTCTTGCATTGTAGAGCACAGGCTCAATAGTTGTGGTGCATGAGCTTAGTTGCTCTGTGACATGTGGGATTCTCCTGGACTAGGGATTGTCCCATGTTTCCTGTACTGGCATGTGGATTCTTTACCACTGAGCCACCAGGGAAGCCCTCCAAGTGTCTTTAGATTGAAGGATGTAGGCTTACTGATACTGGTGACACTCTCCATAGGCAATTGGTGAAACCCTTTGGTTACCCAGAAAAGATATTCAGACTATAGTTTTGATGACTGAGCTGTAGGATAGCCGGAGCCAGATTTTCTTTGAGTTGCCTTCTTCTTTTTGGGGGCCTGTGGCCATGGAGCATGTGGGATCTTAGTTCTCCGACAAGGGATTGAATTCACACCTCCTAAGATTCTGTGGAAACACAGAATCTTAACCAATGAACTGCCAGGGAATTTCCCACCAGCACCCGCCCCCCGCCCTTTTTTTATTCTTCTCACTGGAGTTTGGAACTCACAGTCCTGTGGTCATGAGCAGTCCCCAGTGTCCCTACATTTCTCAGTTCATTTACCCAAAGTCTAAAAATGTTCCTGTTTGCACAGATGGATCAGTTTCAGGAGAGCTGATAACATGGGAACATCCACACATTCTCACAGATACAGTTCTCACCTGTGTCCTGATGTGCATTGATTTATGTATGAGAACACCCAGAAATACAGGCACACCTGTTTTATTGTGCTCCACAGATAATGAATTCTGTTTTTAAAAAAACAAATGTACATCTGTGGCAATGCTGTGTCAAGCAAGTACACTGGCCCCATTTTTCCCACAGCATTCGCTAACTTCATGTCTTTGTGTCACATTTTGGTAATTCTTGCAATATTTCAAAATGTTTCATTATTATTGTTTGTTATTCTGATCTATGATCAGTGTATCTTAATGTTAAGGTCTCAGATGATGGTTAGCATTCTTGTAGCAATAAACTATTGAAAACTAAGGTATATACATAATTTTTAATATATAATGCTGCTGTACATTTAGTAGACTACAATATAGTTCAGTTCAGTTCAGTCACTCAGTCGTGTCTGGATTTTGCATATAAGTTGAATAAGCAGGGTAACGATTTACAGCCTTAAGGTACTCCTTTCCCAATTTTTAACCAGTCTGTTGTTCCATGTCTGGTTCTAACTCTTGCTTCTTGACCTGTATACGGGTTTCTCAGGACATTTTGTACCTTATTTTAAACCCTAATGTATATAATACAGATGGACCATTCTCTGCACACTGGCAGGCCATAGTGTGTACATATGTGGCTCATGTGAATCGCAGCACGCCAGGCCTCCCTGTCCATCACCATCTCCCAGAGTTCACTCAAACTCACGTCCATCAAGTCAGTGATTCCATCCAGCCATCTCATCCTCTGTAGTCCCCTTTTCCTCCTGCCCCCAATCCCTCCCAGCATCAGTGTCTTTTCCAATGCGTCAATTCTTCGCATGAGGTGGCCAAAGTACTGGAGTTTCAGCTTTAGCATCACTCCTTCCAAACAACACCCAGGGCTGATCTTTATTTTTTTATTTTTTATTTTCTTTTCAATATTTATTTTTCTTTTTTTAATTAATTTATTTATTTTAATTGGAGGCTAATTACTTTACAATATTGTAGTGGTTTTTGCCAAGCATCCACATGAATCAGCCACGGGCGCACATGTGTTCCCCATCCAGAAAACCCCTCCTACCTCCTACCCCATCCCATCCCCCAGGGTCATCCCACTGCACTAGCCCTGACCCCCCCGTCTCATGCTGGATCTCCTTGCAGTCCAAGGGACTCTAAAGAGTCTTCTCTAACACCACAGTTCAAAAGCATCAATTCTTCAGCGCTCAGCCCTCTTCACAGTCCAACTGTCACATCCATACATGGCCACTGGGAAAACCATAGGCTTGACTAGACAGACCTTTGTTGGCAAAGTAATGTCTCTGCTTTTCAATATGCTATCTAGGTTGGTCATAACTTTTATTCCAAGGAGTATGTGTCTTTTAATTTCATGGCTGCAGTCACTATCTGCAGTGATTTTGGAGCCCCCCAAAATAAAGTCTGTCATTGTTTGCACTGTTTCCCCATATATTTCCCATCAATTTATGGGACCAGATGCCATGATCTTCATAAAGTTATTTGAATGGAGAAACAAAAAATTCATATAACTTGCTTTATTTTGTGATATTCACATGATTGGGTTTGTCTGGAACCAAATGCAGGATATCATTTAGTTCTCCCTGTACACACACATGAGCCACATACGTACACACTATGACCTGCCGGTGTGCAGAGAATGGTCCATCTGTATTATATGGATTAGGGTTTAAAATAAGGCACAAAATGTCCTGAGAAACCTGTATACAGGTCAAGAAGCAAGAGTTAGAACCAGACATGGAACAACAGACTGGTTAAAAATCAGGAAAGGAGTACCTCAAGGCTGTAAATCTTTACCCTGCTTATTGAACTTATATGCAAAGTACATCATGTGAAATGCTGGACTGGATGAAGCTCAAGCTGGAATCAAGATTTCCGTGAGAAATATCAGTAACCTCAGATGTGGAGATGACACCACCCTTGTGGCAGAAAGCGAAGAACTAATGAACCTCTTGATAGAAGCGAAAGAGGAGAATGAAAAAAACTGGCTTAAAACTCAAAATTCAGAAAACTCAGATCATGGCATCAGGTCCCATCACTTCATGTAAATACATGGGGAAACAATGGAAACAGTGACAGACTTTATTTTCTTGGGATCCAAAATCACTGTGGTCAGTGACTGCAGTCATGAAATTAAAAGACGCTTGCTCTTTGGGAGAAAAACTATGACAAACCTAGACAGTGTATTAAAAAGCAGAGACATTACTTTGCCAACAAAAGTCCATATAATCAAAGCTATGGTTTTTCCAGTAGTCATGTATGGATGTGAGAGTGGAACCACAAAGAAGGCTGAGCACCGAAGAACTGATGCTTTCGATCTGTGGTGTTGGAAAAGACTCTTGAGAGTCCCTTGGACTGCAAGGAGATCAAACCAGTCAATCCTAAAGAAAATAAACCCTGAATATTCATTGGAAAAATTTATGCTGAAGCTCCAATACTTTGCCTACCTTTTGAGAAGAGCCAATTCATTGGGAAAGACCCTGATGCTGGGAAAGATTGAAGGCAGGAGGAGAAGGGGATGACAGAGGATGAGATGGTTGTATGGCATCACCAGCTCAATGGACATGAGTTTGAGCAAGCTCTGGGAGATGATGAAGGACAGAGAAGCCTGGCATGCTGCATTCCATGGAGTCGCAAAGAGTCAGACATGACTGAGCAATTAAACAACAACAACAAAATATCTAATAGACATTGTATTATCTTTGTAAGATAAATAGCTAAACCCAGTTTTTCTTATGTTTAATCTCTATAAAGATAAATTCTTTAAATTGCCATGTTTGATTTGACAGACTAAGATGGGAAACTTTAGAGATTCAAATCAGAAAATATGATTAAAATATGAAAAGTTCCAAGAATTTTGATTATATTGCTTAGAAAGATTTAGTTGTTTTCTTTAAAGCTATGAGTTCTAAAATTTTACTGATTTAAGCAACCTAGATGTCCATCAGCAGATGAATGGATAAGAAAGCTGTGGTACATATACACAATGGAGTATTACTCAGCCATTAAAAAGAATACATTTGAATCAGTTCTAATGAGGTGGATGAAACTGGAGCCTATTATACAGAGTGAAGTAAGCCAAAAGGAAAAACATAAATACAGTATATTAACGCATATATATGGAATTTAGAAAGATGGTAACAATAACCCGGTGTACGAGACAGTAAAAGAGACACTGATATATAGAACAGTCTTTTGGACTCTGTGGGAGAGGGAGAGGGTGGGAAGATTTGGGAGAATGTCATTGAAACATGTAAAATATCATGTAAGAAACGAGTTGCCAGTCCAGGTTCGATGCACGATACTGGATGCTTGGGGCTAGTGCACTGGGACGACCCAGAGGGATGGTATGGGGAGGGAGGAGGGAGGAGGGTTCAGGATGGGGAACACATGTATACCTGTGGCGGATTCATTTTGATATTAGGCAAAACTAATACAATTATGTAAAGTTTAAAAATAAAATAAAATTAGAAAAAAAATTTTTTTACTGATTTACAGATGATCGAAAGCATGTCTTACACTCTCATCAATTCCAGATTCTAAACAGAGGTGAAATCATCTTTTGGAAAGCTTCTTTCAGGGAATTTGCAGTTAGGCTTCCCTGGTGGCTCAGATGGTAAAGAATCTGCCTGCAAGGCAGGAGATCTGGGTTTCATCACTGGGTCAGGAAGATCCCCTGGTGTAGGAAATGGCAACCCACTGCACTGTTCTTGCCTGGAGAATGCCATGGTCAGAGGAGCCTGGAGGGCTACATTCTCTGGGGTCGCAAAGAGTCAGACAAGACTGAGTGACTAATACTTTCTTTCACTTTCAAACTCATGGGTAAAAAAGGCCAGTTTCTGCATACATCCATATGTGCAGTTTTTTTCCTTACCAGCATTTAACCTGCATTGTATAGATTCTTTAATCTTATTGTTAGTCACTTAATTTCTCTCTGCTTTGGTTTTAATAAATAGACTGACACTTGACATGTATTTTTCCAGGGTTCAGCTGTAAGTATTATTAATAAAATTCCTTTTGTACTGCTCTGATGAAAGGTCCCATGTAAAGAGCAAATTTTGTTTATGTGGTTTTTGATCTCATTATGTGCATTTTGTCTACTGGCCTCTGTCTTTTAAGATTCTGCATTTTATATTTTAAGAAGTTTCAAGATAGAATATAATTAAGATATTTAATATCAGGAAGTGACTTCATTTTTCTTTTTTTAAAATATGAATTTATTTATTTCAATTGGAGGTTAATTACTTTATAGTATTGTATTGGTTTTGCCATACATCAACATAAATCCACCACAGGTATACACATGTTCCCCATCCTGAACCCTCCTCCCTCCTTGTACCATCCCTCTGGGTTGTCCCAGTGCACCAGCCCCAAGCATCCAGTATCATGCATTGAACCTGGACTGGCGATTTGTTTCATATATGATATTATACATGTTTCAATGACATTCTCCCAAATCTTCCCACCCTCTCCCTCTCCCACAGAGTCCAAAAGACTGTTCTATACATCTGTGTCTCTTTTGCTGTCTTGCATACAGGGTTATCGTTACCATATTTCTAAATTCCATATATATGCGTTAGTATACTGTATTGGTGTTTTTCTTTCTGGCTTACTTTACTCTGTATAATAGGCTCCAGTTTCATCCAAAGAATAATTCCTCTTAAAAGATACCTGAGAAAGTGAGTACTTGTTTGTGTATAACACTTGTGACTTGTTGACATTGCTGTAAAATTACCTATGTAATTCTCAAGGTCAAATTACCCAGGCAGTAGGAATAAAGCTAATTTAAAAACTGACTTCTTATGCACCACTTAGGAGACTGCTGTTTTATCACTGCCAGCAGATTTTTTTTTGTTGTTGTTGTTGTCTTCTTGCTTTAGTTACTAATGTTAGTTACACACATCCATACACATGTATACACATACACCACACACGCATACATTTCTCTCCCTTTAACATACCACACAATTATGCGATAATCACAGAAAACAATTTTCAGCATATTAAGCATTCCTTCAGGGAAATCTGAATAAAATGCATGGCATCTTAAGAAAGCATAAAAGTCACTCGAGTTTTTATTATATATGCTTGGGTTCATGGTGGTCTCAACAAGGGACATTTGTGAATATCTACCATTTTTGGTTGCCACAATTTGGGGGTTGCATCTGGTATCTGCTGCTGCTGCTGCTGCTAAATTGCTTCAGTCTTGTCCGATTCTGTGCGACCCCATGAACTGTAGCCTATCAGGCTTCTCGGTCCATGGGATTCTCCAGGCAAGAACACTGGAGTGGGATGCCATTTCTTTTTCCAATGCATGAAAGTGGAAAGTGAAAGTGAAGTCGCTCAGTTGTGTCTGACTCTTAGCGACCCCATAGACTGCAGCCTACCAGGGTCCTCCATCCATGGGATTTTCTGGGCAACAGTACTGGAGTGGGGTGCCATTGCCTTCTCCATCTGGTATCTAGTGGGTAGAGTTCATGGCTACTGTCAATCATCTTACAATATACATGAGAGTCTTCTAAACCCCCAACAATGAATTATCTAGCCCAAAATGTCACCAAGACCATGCTTGAGAAATTATAGACTACACTTCATATATAATAGAACTTTGAAAATTCATCTTCAACAATCAGGGTTTATCCTAGGTTTGTTATATCCTGTTAATTCTTAATCCCACTTGGTCTCTTTACAGCGTGGCATTGTGGGAAGAATAGGAGCTGGAAAAAGTTCCCTCATCACTGCTCTTTTTAGATTGTCAGAACCCAAAGGTGGCTTTTGGATTGATGGGATCTGGACAACCAACATTGGACTTCATGATTTAAGGAAGAAAATGCCAGTTGCACCTCAGGTATGCACATCAGAGTATCTCACATGTTCTTTTTATAAAGTATCTAAGTTTAGTTGGTTTTAATTTGATTTTTTTTTCAAATTACATGGAAGTGTTGATCCTTTTTTTCCCAATAGAGCACATTTTTAGCATCAGGTATTTTCAACAGACATTTTCATTGGATACCATGTTTTGTTTCTTTGTTCATTTGTTTAGTTTTGTGTGCATATGATTTAATAACTTACTGAGATAGATTTCTAGACTCAGTCTTCCTTGTTTGCCACAATTTTATCCATTGACAACCACATAATTCTGAGAACAAAAGGATAAATGGTTTGTTTAGTGCTAGAGAGGTTCCTATAGGGAAACATGGCTTTTAAGTGTCTTATAGATGGAATTTTGCTGTGGGAAATGATGACATCTTTTCAAAGGTGATTATCTCCTTGGAGAACTTTCTGTGAAACTGTAGAGCTTTGAGAATTCCAGAGTATATAGATCTTTGGGGAGACTTTGACAATTCATCCATTAGTGATAATTTTCACCAGGGAGGCAGTACAGAATAGTGAGGTAGAGCAGGAGACTCAGAATTCTGTTTCTATGTACCTCAGTTTTATCTGTCTTACAAGGTAACTAACAGTACCAAGCCCTCAAGCTGTTGTGAGGACAAAATAGGTGACGAAGTGTGAAATGCGTCACATAGATCCAGGTGTGATTGCTATGATGGGAGAGCATTGAATTGGCCATCTTTTCCTGGATTCTATTTTCTTTTCCCCTGCATCTTAAAGAAGTATAACTTTCAGGGAATGTTTTGGAGACTGGATTATATGCATAGTATCCTGTCATTCCTTATGGTTAATTCACTCAACATATTTCTGTGAATATTTACTGAGAAATTACTACCCTCCAGGTATATAGCCAGGGCAGCCTAGATCCTGTGTCCTGATCTTCCATCCTGCCCTCTGCTTTGACAGACTTACTGATTTTTAAAAAAATAATTTGAATTTTTTAATATACTTGATAATCATCTGCCCATAAGAGGAAGCTCAGAAAAATACCCTCTTGAGAAAAACAGAGAGGAGATGAGACAAAATGAGCCAGGCAATCGTGCTTCCTGGAATGTGGGTGTAATATGCCCTGAAATGCCTATTTATTAGGAAGCGTATAGAACATGGCACCCAAAGGGAGGGAGCATGTGGGCTTGGGTACAGATGTTGCTACTTCCCCGTGGCCTCTAAAATCCCTGGAATTACTCTTTAAGTACTTTGAAACCAAGATATTCTTTTTGGACTATAGTGAAATGCCACATCACAACCCTTAACGTGTCTACTATCAAAGAAAAGAAAGACAGAAAGAGAATGACAAGTGTTGGCAAGGATGTAGAGAAATTAGAATCCTTGTTCATTGCTAATAGGGATGTAAAATAGTGCACTATGGAAATAAAGTTGGTGTTTGCTCAGAAAAGTTAAAGATAGAATTATCGTATGACCTAGCAATTCTACTTTAGAGTATAAACCCAAAAGAATTGGAAGAAAGGTCTTGAAGAGATACCTCTACATGCATGTTATAACAGCACTATTTTCAACAGCAAAAAGGCGGAGGCACCCAAGCATTCATTGACAGATGAAAAAATAAAGTGTGGTGCATATACACGAGTTCAGTTCAGTTGCTCAGCCATGTCCAACTCTTTGCGACCCCATGGACTGCAGCACACCAGGCCTCCCTGTCCATCACTAACTCTCGGAGTTTACTCAAACTCATGTCCATTGCGTCGGTGATGGATGCCATCCAAACATCTCATCCTCTGTTGTCCCCTTCTCCTCCTGCCTTCAATCTTTCCCAGCATCAGGGTCTTTTCAATGGGTAAGCTCTTCACATCATGTGGCCAAAGTATTGGAGTTTCAGCTTCAACATCAGTCCTTCCAGTGAATATTCAGGACTGATTTCCTTTAGGACTGGTTGGATCTCCTTGCAGACCAAGGGACTCTTAAGAATCTTCTCCAACACCACAGTTCAAAAGCATCAATTCTTCAGCCATCAGCTTTCTTTACAGTCCAGCTCTCATATACATATAGTGGAATATTATTTCACCTTAAAAAAGAAGAAATTCTGACATATGCTACAACACAGATGAACCTTGAGGAAATTAAACTAAGTGGAATAAACCAGTCACAAAGGACAAATACTATATGATTCTACTAAAAGGATATACCTAGAGTACTAAGTTCATGGATACAGGATGTAGAACAGTGGATGCCAGGAGCTACTGGGAATGAGGTGCTGTTTAATGGGTACAGATTTTCGGTTCTGCAAGATGAAAGGAGATCTGTGGCTGGAAGGTGGGGATGGCTGTGGCTGGAAGGTGGTGATGGCTGTACAACAATGTGAATATATTTAATATGACTGAACTGTGCACCTAAAGGTTGTTAAGCTAGTAAATTTTCTGTGTATTTTACTACAATGTTGTAAATAAAAAAACAATTTTTATTCAAAGGTTTCCCATTCAGGAAAAATGGGAAGAAATTTTTAGCACATTCAGTCCCCATATTTAAAAATTTCTTCTGGCTGTTAGATTTATGACTTGTGGTTACAGCAGAAAATAAATGAGTTTAGATTCCCAAGTTTTATATTTTTATGGTACTCATCTCTGAAATGTCCAAGTGAGATTAGTTAACAGAAATAAAGGGCATGTCTATAAAGTCCTTGTATGCAAGGCTTTAGAAACATGACCTACATTAGTTTTAATGCTTCTCAATAGGAAAATGTTGTATGCTTTTGTATATAAAATAATTCTATAAATAAATAACATTAGATTATTCTTGGCTCTGCCAAGAATATTTGGAAGCACATCTGAGCAAAGACTAAACAAACCTTTGGATCAACATGCTTTGGTTCTGTCCTTTGAGTATGATCTATGTGCACACTCCAGACAGCATGCTTACAAAATAGTACTAAGGCTTGTACCCATGTAGGTTCCACTTTATATGCCTTTGTCTCCAAGATTTCAATGTTGGTTGATCAAAGAGAGAGAATCTAGAGAGAAAGTGCAGTGTGTAAAGGGTCCCAGGAAACCATTCAGGAGTCATACAGGTGTAGAATGTTTCAGAGTGTAGACTGAGTGTCAACGTGACCCATAGTTTTATTCCTGTTCTGCCTCATACGACTGTGGGGCCTTGAGGATGTCACTCAGCTTCCAAACTTCAGCGCCCTTGTCCTTACACTGGGTCTGGTAATCATTGTCACAGGTTTTCTGTGAAGATGTAACTAGGTGAGGAAATGTTTGTGTCCATGTCTGTTTCTTAGAAAGGCTCAGTCAATAAGAACTATTATTATTCTTAAGGATCAGGGCACAGACCTTTGGGTATTATTTCTGCTTAAGTAAAACGAGTAACACTTTCTGGAGTTACTTTACTCTTTAGTTTCCGCTTATGTGTTCATATCCTTGGTGATTTTCTTTATATTTATTGTTACAATATAAACTAAGTTGTTTCTATAAATGTAAATAGTATGGCAAAGAAACAAAAAAGAAAAACAAAAAAACGCAATAGGAATTTTGAGGAAAAGTATAACAGAGAAATGTGTCTGATGTTTTTCCACCAAGACCAAGAAAACAGACTAGCATTTTCTGTACTTTGATTTCTGGCTCCCCTCCCACCAGCTTCTTTCCTGACTGTCACCTTGTACACACTGGTACTTACTGATTGCTTATACACCAAGACCTCTGGCCTTCTCAGCCTGCCCCATACTCTTTCCTTTCCTTGATGACAGAGCCTATATTTCTCATGTCTGTCATTCTAGAGCTGGTTACAATCCCTGGCAAGTTACATGAGTATTGATAACTCCTAACATTTGTGGAATAACTAACACATCTTAGCCACTTATCCTACCATTCCTGCTTAATCCTCACAATTCTTTTGTTATCTTTACCTAACAAATTTAAAAATGAGGCATGGGGAGCTTATCCCACTTATCAAGTAAGGGACAAAATCAGGACTTAATTTCTATGTGTCTGTTTATTTTTTTAAATTGAAGCATAGTTGATTCACAATGTTTAAATTGTATAGCAAAGAGGTTCAGTTATATATATTTATATATATAAAAGTTTATATAAATATGTATATATTTATATATACAGTATATATGTGTTTATATATGTGTGTGTATATATATATATATTTCAGATCCTTTTATCATAGGTTATGGCAAGATATTATGTGTAGTTTCCTGTTCTATGAATAGATCCTTATTATCTCTTTTGTATATAGTAGTGTGTATCTATTATTACCAGATTTCTAATTTATCCCTCCCTATCGACTTCACTTTCACTTTTCACTTTCATACATTGGAGAAGGAAATGGCAACCCACTCCAGTGTTCTTGCCTGGAGAATCCCAGGGACAGGGGAGCCTGATGGGCTGCCGTCTATGGGGTCACACAGAGTTGGACATGACTGAAGCGACTTAGCAGCAGCAGCAGCATCTCTTTTCTCTTTGGTAGCCATTATTTTTTTCTCTGTCTGTGAGCCTATTTCTGGTTTGTAAATAAGTTCATTTCTATAATTTTTTTAAGATTCCATATACACATGGTCTCATATGATATTTGTCTTTCTCTGTCAGACTTATTTCACTTAGTCTGACAACCTCTGGGTCCCAATCCTTGTTGCTGCCAGTGGCATTATTTCATTCTTTTTTATGGCTGATAATATTCCATTGTGTGTGTGCATGTGTGTGCATACCCGACATCTTCTTTATCCATTCATCTGTCCATGGACATATATTGGCTATTGTTAACTACTTCTGCTGTGAATATTCGGGTGCATGTATCATTTGAATAAGGGTGTCTTTTCCGGATATACACTGAGGATTAGAGTTGCTGAATCACATGGGAACTCTTTTTCTGCTTTTTAAGGAACCTCCGCATTGTTTTCTGTAATAGCTGCACCAGGTTACATCCCCACCGACAGTGTAGGAAGCTATCCTTTTCTTCACACACTCTCCAGCATTTATTATTTGTATACTTTTTAATGATAGCCATTCTGATTAGTGTAAAGTCCTACCTCATTGTAGTTTTGATCTGCATTTCTCTAATAATTAGTGATGTTGAGTATCTTTTCATATGACTTTTGGCCATCTGTATTTTTCTTTGGAGGAATGTCTATTAAGGTCTTCGGCCCATTTTTTGATTGGGTTGTTTGTGTCTTTGATTTTGAGCTGTATAAGCTGTTGTATATACAGGTGTTTCTTGCATTTATATAGACTAAAAACAAAGTATCAGAAGGAGAAATTATGGAAGCAGTCTCATTGGCCATCATGAAAAACAATGCTAGGAATAACCAGGAATAAACCTACCTAAGAAGGCAAAAGACCTGTAGTTCAAAAAGTATAAGATGCTGATGAAAGAAATTGAAGACAACACAAACAGATGGAAAGATATATAGTGTTCTTAGATCAAAAGAATCAATATTGTTAAAAATGACCATACTATCCAAGGAAATTTACAGATTCAGTGCAATCCCTATCAAATTACCAATGGCATTTTTCACAGGACTAGAACAAAAAAGAATTTTTTTTAAATTTATTCAGAAACAGAAAAGACCTCAAATAGTCAAAACCATCTTGAGAAAGAAGAACACACCTGGAGGAATCATAGTCTCTGACTTCAGACTATCCTACAGAGACACAGTAATGAAAAAGTATGTTACTGTCACAGAAACCAGACACATGGATTATTGGAACAGGATAAAAAACCCAGATATAAACCCATGCAATTATGGTCAATTAATGAAAGACAAAAATAGTAAGAATATGTAATGGATAAAAGACAGTCTCTTCAATAGATAGTGCTGGGAAATCTGGACAACTATATGTAAAAGAATGAAATTAGAACATTCTCTAATATTATAGACAAAAATAAAGTAAAAATAAATGAAAGACCTAAACAGTTGTAAGACAAGATCCTAGAGGAAAACAGAATATTCTTTGACATAAATCACAGCAGTATGTTCTTGGATTTGTCCCCTAAAGTCATGGAAACAAAAGCAAAAATAAAGGGGACCTAGTTAAACTTAAAAGAATTTGCAGCACAAAGGAAACCATACATAAAACTGAAATGACAACCTATGGAATGAAATAAAATATTTGCAAATGTTGCAACCAACAAGGTATTAATTTCCAAAATATACTGCTGCTGCTGCTGCTGCTAAGTCACTTCAGTCATGTCTGACTCTGTGCGACCCCAGAGACGGCAGCCCACCAGGCTCCCCTGTCCCTGGGATTCTCCAGACAAGAACACTGGAGTGGGTTGCCATTTCCTTCTCCAATGCATGAAAGTGAAAATGAAAGTGAAGTCGTGTCTGACTCTAGCAAACCCATGGACTGCAGCCTACCAGGCTCCTCTGTCCATGGGATTTTCTAGGCAAAAGTACTGGAGTGGGGTGCCATTGCCTTCTCCGCCAAAATATACTAATCGGATTCAAATTTAAAAAGATTCCCAGCTCCAGAGCCTGGGGAGTAAGTTACTCTGCTTGCGACTTCAAGTGCTTGTTGAGTGTGGTCCATATACAACTGATTTGTATCATGATTCATGTGCCTGCGTGTGCATACACACACACAGAGAAACAAAAATTTCACAAATAACGTTACTCTTGCTCTGTGCTCTGATATTTTCTGGGATACCAGTTCTATTCTAGTTCATATAAATGACAAAATGATGGTCATGAGGCACAAAGCCGATTTCCCGATCCATTGGTTGCACCTGCAGTTTTACAAACACCGCCCCTCAGTGTCTCCATGTTGGGCTTGGCTCCTGGTCCATGTTAGTATCACACCAGGAGCTTCACTGTTATTCCAGATTCTCAGAGCAGCCCTGCAAGGCTAACCCCAGTTTCCAGTAAATCTTGGGAAGGTTAAGAATTTATCTCAAGTCTACTAACTAATGTGCAGAAAAATCAGAACTGAAAATTATCTGACTCCAAATTTATTTTTATCAACAAATGTTAATTGAACTGAATGATGTTCTCATCAGATATTTTACTGAATTTTTCCTACCATCGCACTTGAAAGGATTGCCCAAACCATAATGAAAGTGAATAAGTATGGAGCAAAGCCAGAAGATACTAATCCTACTGCCCCGTTCCTTATTTGGACAGCATCAGTTTTGAAATGGGCTTATTTATTTAGGTGTCTTGGGCTGGTAAGTGTCAGGAGAACATACTCAAAATCTTACCCTCTCCAACCAAGAGTCCTTTGTCTTTACAATGTCTTTCTGGCTCAGAGGTAAAGAAAGTCTGTTGGTTTGGTTACTTGAAGTTAAGTTGTCTAAGTGCAAAAAACTTAAATCTCTCTTCCCCCCAAATGAGAGGGAAGCAGTGATGTTTGTGTCTGAACACCCTGATTTAGGGAACCTGGGAAGCTGAGAGCAGACTCTGCAGAAGGGGAGCTCAGTGCTGTTTCTTTGAGTTGTCCCACTCGGGTGAGCCACTCAGATAATGAACTCGCATCATCTTTCCTGGCTTCCTGCTTCCTGTGATCCTTGGAGCAGCAGTGAGCTGCCGGGGTCCTCTTTCTCTCTCTCCCAGGCTCATCCCAATATCCTGCTGGCCCCACAGAACAGATCAGAATTGGGGGATATGGGATAGCAGTAAGGACTTGGGTAGGAGCAGAGACAGGGGAGTGGAGACATAGACCATCCGTCTTAGGGGGAAACTTTCAAAGATGAATACTGTGTTTTTAAGAAGGTACTCCTTAATTTGTGTTCAAAATTTCAGGCATAAGCAAAGATGAAGGCTCTTCCTAAGTAATTTCCTTGAACAGGACACGTAGGTGATGTATGTTCATCCTTTGTGCTGAGGATCTGAAGTAGTTAAGTATGTTTCCCAGAAAGAACAACAACTGAGATTATATTTAGAGAGTAGCTGCTTATCTGAAAGGATCTGGAAAATGAAGTGAAGATGGAGAAAAGAGGAATATAGGGGAGCAGTCTCCCCTTGCCTGGCCGTGTCATCTGTTTTAACCTCATGGAAACAGCTGAAGGATGAGAAATTGCCTGCATGTTGGAATCTTAGGGTTGATAATTCAAAAGAATAAAAGAGTTTTGTGAAAATCTGAAATAGAATGATCATTATTCCCCTAACAAGGAACTCTTACCATTGCACAGATGGTTGTTTATTCTTTGATCCTAAATTCAAGAGTTTTAAGGGAGACCTTAAATTTGGGTCTCAGGATTTTTCAGTTCAGTAATCATTTTGAAATGTATGACCAGTGATTTCACTGCTTTGGAGGCATATTGGCCACTTAGTCAACTTTGTGCAAATAAAGTTCCTTTTATAATGTCTTTTTAATTTTGAATTTTATTTAGTGATACACATTTTTTCGTGGCACACCCTGAGTCTTCTGCATTCATTTGTCTCTCACCAGACTTAAAACAGAGACAAATTTGAAAGAAGGTACAGGAGGCTGTCTCAGTGTCATTCTTCTTCATGACTAGGGAAAAGAAATGTCTGTCTTCTTCATCTTCTCAGGCTTTTGTGAAGTGAGGAGGAAAGTCCAGCCCCAAGGCCAGACGGGATTTGAATGTGGGGATTCCGAGCAGTTCCGGACACTGTGGAAGCGTCAGGTCTCCTCTTGTTCCCACACGTGTGCCTCCCCTTGTTCTGCCCCCTTCACTGAAAGGAGCGTGTTGGACTCTTCTCTGCTGCTCATATTCTTGTGGCATGGCTTACTAGAGCCTTCCAGAAGAAAATGTAAATAAAAGTCTACATGAGCTTATGTATAGGATTCTCTCTTGAATCTTGGAAGGACACATATTTCTAGGGTAATTTACTTGTGGCTCCTCCAAAAGTAGATTAGGAAAAGTTATTTAAATAATTTTATTATGACCCAGGTCATAATGGGTTTCAGGTCATCCTGACCTTGGAGTTAATAACAAGGTTCTGTGAGGCAGGTCATCCTGACACACATGTGAGAGAACGTGGGGATCAGGTTGATGCAGAATCCGAGGAGATCTTTGCATGGACAGAGTTGCTGCAGACCCCAGGAGCTGACTTCTCATTGCACATGTGAGGATGTTCCTTTCACACAAATGGAGAGATTCCATATCTTAGAAGACTGTTTGACCAGTGGAGAAAAGAGCCTAGTTTGTTCTTCAGTGCCACTGTTTAAATATATAATGGTTTTCCTTTGAGGCACAGACTTCAACTAATCATGCTATTGATATTTCCCAGTCACACTAGGATTGACAACTAATTTATGTAGATCTTGATATAAAATTTCTCAAATAATCATATCCTCAGTTTGCATGTGTGTGCTTAAGCAAATATTCCCAGGATGGCATTAAAAAAAAAAAATCAAATCCTCCTTTCTCTTCAGGTTTTTTCTTAAGATAAAAAGCTTCTCCTACACTTTCTTCTTCTGTTAATGTTCAGTAGCCTGGAGGATATTTTGTAGCATACTTTGTACATGGAAAATTATTTTATGATGTTTTCTAACCATACATTTCCAACATTATTATTAATAATTACAGTGAATTTTGATATTTTATATTTTAATTCTGTTCTCTAGGCATTGGGATATAATGAAAAGAGGTTAAGGTAATAACATTCACTATTTTGGGGTATTTAGGAACCTGTTTTATTCACTGGAACAATGAGGAATAACCTGGATCCTTTTAACGAACATACAGATGAGGAACTGTGGAATGCCTTAGAAGAGGTAATTTATTAATATTAAATGTAATTAACTTGTTAGCATCAGTATCCATGTGTGTAAAAGTGTACATTTAGAGCATTGCAGGTAATTAACAGAAGCTTAATAGTTTAACTGACTTTGTTTACCTCCTAGAAGAACATTGATGACATGTGTGCACTTAAAATGTTTGTTAATTGATGATGATGAAAACCAACAATATAATACAGTGTTTCCATCTTAGCTTTTTCCTTAAACCCTGAAGGAGAGCACATTATCTTGTCCTTGCTGCTGCTGCTGCTGCTAAGTCGCTTCAGTCGTGTCCGACTCTGTGCGACCCCATAGACGGCAGCCCACCAGGCTCCCCCGTCCTTAGCAGAGCTCTAAATTAGATGTTAAAGCTATGGGATCAAGTTCTACTTGTGATCTAGTGATATAATTGACCTAATTACTCTCCAGTGTTCATTTTATTCCTCTGGTCCTAGCAAATATCTATTAAGTGGAGATGAGTCATTTTTCATTATTAACTGAAAGATGTTAATGAGATCAGACCAATAAAATGAGGAAGTTTCATAGTTAAGTGTTTATAAAAGTATGTTATAGAGTTGGAAGGTGAGAAGAAGACAGAAGCCAGAGATTTGCGCAGTCATGTCTGACTTTTGCGATCCCACAGACTGTAATCTGCCAGGCTGCTCTGTCCATGGAATTCTCCAGGCAAGAATACTGGAGTGAGTAGCCATTCCATCCTCCAGGGGATCTCCCCAACCCAGGGATCGAACCTGAGTCTCCCACATTGCAGGCAGATTCTTTACTGTCTGAGCCACCAGGGAAGCCCTGGAATGTGAGAATGGTTATTTATTGGTGATTATGTCATTTTAATGCTGCAGCATGAATGCAGGTAACAGAACCCTGGAGAATTTGCTAAGCTTTTGTATGGAGAGGTTCATTTCTAGAGAATTTTCTGTCATTTGTATCATGTTTTATCTTGCCCTACTTCTTTGAATTTCCTTACCTTGGCATGAAACATTTTTGACTATTAACTTGCTGTTGGTTTTAGTATCTAATGCAAATTATTTTGTGTATTTGCACTCATTTTACAAATTGATTCTACTGATGGCAGAAACTCTAGACTTCTAAACTGTAGACAGTCTTTGAATTTCTCATATAAGACCTAGCTCAGTCTTTTGCTTTTAAAAAGTAAGCGCGTACATTCCTATACACTAACAATGAAAGATCAGAAAGAGAAATTAGGAAACAGTCCCATTACCATTGCAACAAAAAAAGAATAAAATATCTAAGAATAAACCTGCCTAAGGAGGCAAAGACCAGTACTCAGAAAACTGTAAGATACTGATAAAGGAAAGCAAAGATTACACAAACAGATTGAGGGATATATCATGTTGTTGGATTTGAAGAATCAATATTGTGAAAATGACTATACTACCCAAGAATCTACAGATTCAGTACAATCCCTGTCAAATTACCAATGGTATTTTTCATAGAATTAGGGCTTAATTTTTTTTAATTTAAATTTATTTATTTTAATTGGAGGCTAATTACTTTACAATATTGTATTGGTTTTGCCATACATCAACATGAATCTGCCACGGGTGTACGTGTATTCCCCATCCTGAACCCCCCTCCCACCTCCGTCCCCGTACCATCCCTCTGGGGTGGGATGATTTGGGAAAACGGCATTGAAACATGTAAAATATCATATAAGAGACGAATCACCAGTCCAGGTTTAATGCAGGATGCAGGATGCTTGGGGCTGGTGCACTGGGATGACACAGGGCTTAAATTTTTATAATTTGTATGGAAACACAAAAGATACCAAATAGCCAAAGCAATCTTAAGAAAGAAAAAAATGAAACTGGGGAAATTAGGTTCATTGACTGCAGGCTACATTACTGAGTTGGCCAAAAAGTTCATTACATAAGATGTTACAGAAAAACCCAAATGAATTTTTTGACAAACTCAATGCAGAACTACAGTAATCAAGATGGTATGGTATTTGGCACATAAATTAGAAATACAGATCAATGAAACAATATAGAAAGCCCAGAGATAAACTCACATACCTGTGGTCACGTAAACTATAACAAAGGAGGCAGAATATAGAACGGAGAAAAGACATCTCTTCAGTGAGTGGTGCTGGGAAAAGTGGACGGCTACATGTAAAGAGTGAAATTAGGACACTCCCTAATACCATATACAAAAACAAACTCAAAATGGATTAAAGAACTAAATATAAGACCAGACACAATAAAACCTAGAGGAAACAAAAGTTCAGAAAAGTGTGTCATAGTTCTTTAAATAGTTTTTTTGGTTATACAAATCTGAGTGATTGTTCATGTTGTTTTGAATTGATGTGTGTGTCATTTAGTGTTACCGTTTCAGGAAACTCTGAAGTCTATAATGTGTGGATGAGCCTTGACTGTGAGCAGGCAGATTTGGAGGTCTTACAATTTCCATCCAGTAATTCTGGTTTCTGAAGGATGTCAGCACTGAGTCTTTACCCACCCACCTGGCTTTCCAGAAACATGGGGATTTTGTTTTCCTAAATTGGGTCAATTGCTTTACCTTCTCCTGCCCAAAAAGCAGTGCACCTCTGATTTCATTTAAGTTTGCGAGTCTATAGTGAAATTCTAGAAGAGAAGAGGGAAGAGCAGTTCACCGTCAAATGTAATAAAAAATAGGTTGATCTGTTGATCTTGAATTCACAGAATAGATTTAATAATGAAATTATGACATCTTAAAAAAAACTGGAAGTACTGGTAAATTATTTTTCTATTTGTTTCCCAGCTGATATATTTTTTCACAGATTCTCAGATAGAAAAATTACTCTAGAAGTTTAGAACACATTGTTCCATGGACAGAGAGGTAACATTTATCTAAATTCTAAAAATGATGAAGTGGTAGAAAGGGTAGATAATACTAAGATCTACCTTTATTTAAACTACATTTGGAGCTTTCTATAAAAAGAAATAGATGTGAGTTTATTTCAAAAGTGAAGTATGTGGTTTCCATGTATTGCTTGTGGAATTGACCCTGTTAACTTTGGTAATATCACTTAAAGAAATCATTCCATCGCTGTGTTTCTCTAGGAACTGCTTCTTTATGACTGTTTTAAAGAAAGCCTACCAAATCTTTCATTGAAAAACACACAGATGTGATAAAGAAAAATTCCCAAAGAAATAGAATAAGGGGGTGATCTATCACTCTAAGTGTGCGCGTGTGCATGCTCAGTTGTGTCTGACACTGTGACCCTCTGTGGAACTATAGCCTGCCAGACTGGTCTGTCCATGGAGTTTTTCAGGCAAGAAATACTGGAGTGGGTTGCTGTTTCCTCCTCCAGGGGATCGTCCCAAACCAGGAATCGAACCTGCATCTCTTGCATCTCCTGCATTTGACAGGAGGATTCATAACCACTGCACCACCTGGAAAGCCTGTCACTCTAAGAGGTGATCACTAAATCAATAAGACCAGTTTTTAAGTGAATTCAAAACCCTAGTTTTTAGTTTGTAAATTTATCGGGGTCCAGCCCCAGTTGGATCCAGGGATTCCCTCGGGAGGACAGCATTGGCGATTAAGGATAGATAAAAGGAGAAAGAGACAGAGGTGAACTAACTGGTTTAAGCGGAAAGCCAATAAAACCTGTGACACCAGGTTTGCACTGACCATGGAGGCCGCAGGCGCCCTCTCACATAGCAGAAGGTGCCCACCTTTGGCACCTTCTCGAGTGGGTCTTAGAAGCCCAGGCAAGTAAGTGGTCTCAGAGAGCCCCCACGCTCCAAGTCAGTCACCCTGAAGGAAGAACAGAGAAGAAAAGGAGAGAAAAGGAAACAAGAACGACACGGGGAGACTAAGCTTTGAACAAGGCCCATAGCTTTATTTTCAAAGGGAGCTTATATACCTTAAGTTGTGCATCAGATCAGATCAGATCAGTCACTCAGTCGTGTCCGACTCTTTGCGACCCCATGAATCGCAGCACACCAGGCCTCCCTGTCCATCACCAACTCCCGGAGTTCACTCAGACTCACACCCATCGAGTCAGCGATGCCATCTAGCCATCTGATCCTCTGTCGTCCCCTTCTCCTCCTGCCCCCAATCCCCCCCAGCATCAGAGTCTTTTCCAATGAGTCAACTCTTCGCATGAGGTGGCCAAAGTACTGGAGTTTCAGCTTTAGCATCATTCCTTCCAAAGAAATCCAGGGATGATCTCCTTCAGAATGGATTGGTTGGATCTCCTTGCAGTCCAAGGGACTCTCAAGAGTCTTCTCCAACACCACGGTTCAAAAGCCTCAATTCTTCGGTGCTCAGCCTTCTTCACAATCCAACTCTCACATCCATACATGACCACAGGAAAAACCATAGCCTTGACTAGACGAACCTTTGTTGGCAAAGTAATGTCTCTGCTTTTGAATATGCTATCTAGGTTGGTCATAACTTTCCTTCCAGGGAGTAAGCGTCTTTTAATTCCATGGCTGCAGTCACCATCTGTAATGATTTTGGAGCCCAGAAAAATAAAGTCTGACACTGTTTCCACTGTTTCCCCATCTATTTCCCATGAAGTAGTGGGACCGGATGCCATGATCTTCGTTTTCTGAATGTTGAGCTTTAAGCCAACTTTTTCACTCTCCACTTTCACTTTCATCAAGAGGCTCTTTAGTTCTTCACTTTCTGCCATAAGGGTGGTGTTGTCTGCATATCTGAGGTTATTGATATTTCTCCTGGCAAGCTTGATTCCAGTTGTGCATAGAAGGTAATAAAATCATGCAAAGTCAGCAGTCTTTGATCCTTATCGAGACTAGGCTTTCTTTTCTGCAAACTTATTGCATACAAATGGTTTATGTGATTTACATCATCTTCTGGCCAGAAAGCCTGTTAACATTTTATGACTCTGATAAGACTTATTTTCTCTAAGAGTAATTATTTTAAAGTTTGGCGCCATCCTCCGAAGGTGTTAGATAAAGTTGCATTTCTATAGGGCAGAGGTACAGTGGGTTTACAACAAGGAAAAAATTTATTACCTTAAGGGTCAAAGTTGTTAGCACCAAGGCCATTACTTATTTTTTCTATATACCAACTATATTAATTAATATACTTCCAAAGATACAATACAGGAGATGTGGAAACTTGGCAGCAAGCATTGGCTCAACAATGAAATCTCTACTAGTTCTATTTTAACAATTTTTAACTCTCTGAGAGGCTCTATACTATTTGAATGTCTTAAGCTTCCCGTGCCTCTCAAGGTTGGGAGACTGTAAACAATTGTATGCGTAGCTATAGCTGTAGGAGTCCGGATAAACCTGTCAGGCAAGTTAGAGAGCCATCTGAGAGGTTTGGATTAAAACACTCCTATTATGCCCAAGAGGCTAATTAACTAGAGCTCTAACTTGATTATCTTCAAAGAAAGGTGGTAGGGGATAGCCCCCTGTTAATGTCAGAGGAGTTGGAAAAAGTCATAAAATAGTAAAACAGACAGATTCTGGTTTTGGGGTAGATGCTCAGGCAGATCCAGGGGGGGTCCTCAAGCCCTGACTCGCCTTGCCCGTCAGGGCTTGCCCACATGGCCTTGTCATGGGTAGGAACTCCCGTGCTGGCTCCTGGCATAAATTATGCCAAACTGGACATGTGAACCCAAACTCACAGAGGTGGCCTGAGAGTGAGTAGGAGGGAACCACTATATTTTCCTCTTTTAAAGTCCTCTAGTTCTATTTCCTCCTCCTTCCTCCTTAGAGAGGAAATTAGTGTTGATTGGGGCACTAAAGAGCAGAAGCAGAACCACACATATAATATAAATGTACCTGAAGATGAAGTACTTTATCACTCAAAGGTTAAAAGAGCATAGTAGATAAACCTCTTGAAATGAATCACCAATGTGTTGCTTCTGTTAAAAAAAAAAAAAAAAAAAACACCTTAGATTCTGGGATGTGAAATTAAGCACATGGTCTGTCCGTGGGTTCACTAAGAGTTGGACACAACTGAGCAACTTCACTTTCACTTTTCACTTTCATGCATTGGAGAAGGAAATGGCAACCCACTCCAGTGTTCTTGCCTGGGGAATCCCAGGGATGGGGGAGCCTGATGGGCTGCTGTCTATGGGGTCGCACAGAGTTGGACACGACTGAAACGACTTAGCAGCAGCATTAGCAGATGTCCTGTCAAAACTGGGGAAGAAATCAGGCAGTCAAATATTCAATATTGATAGTATCTCTGTTTGGACAGAAGTGTGTCTCATCACATAGGAAACCAAGACACAAAAATCTGGGCATTGGCAGCCTGTGCATCAGGAACCATGTGGTTCAGTCCTTGTGGTGGAGACAGGTCACATGTCCATTTCCTGGGCCTTCTGTTAGGTGAGCGGGCTCTCCCTTTTTTTTTTACTGCCAGTCCTGGTCTAGTAAAAGTTCTTCCCCATCTGTTGATTGCATTTCAGCATTTCCTTCCAGCCCATACCAGCCTTTCTTTTTGAAAAGTAAGAAGGTTCCACAAAACATGGAAACCATCTGACTTCTGTGTTGACCTCCTGTGAGGGGTGTTGTTGCCTGGTTGGTAGATTCAGTACATGTAGTAGGTTACATTGAAAATGTTTATGGTTAAAGAAATAGGGTACCTTCAATTTCAGTGTATTATTTTTGAATTTTGCTATATTATTTTCCAAAACTCAAAAGCAGTCTGAAGGATTCTGTACTGAGATGTCTAGTTTTGAATAGTATTATTTACTCCATTTTCCTTAAATCATAACCTTTTCAGTGCTTTCCACTGTTTAAAGTATGATGTTGTGATATCTTGCAGCCAGATAATTGTTATAAGAATATATTCCTTTTACATTTACACTTAATGAGAAAGTAGTGTTATATGTAAATTATTTATCTATGTGGATTTATTTTCTAATTTATAGGAACAGATATGCTACACGATGAGATCCACTTACGTCTTCATTCATACAGCCAACAAATATCTCCTGAGAGCTTGTTAGTGTTGCAGATTGGCAGTGTTGCAGATTCTGGGGCTAACACAATCATCAAAAGACAAAGTCTCTGCCCTTTTGGACCTTAAATTGTCTTGGAGAAGATGAAAAACAAGCCAGTGCATATGTAACAAGTTCTCAGTGCTGATACAGGCAAAGGAGGAAAATGGAGCAGAACATGAAGAGAGGCTAGCTGACAGCATTATTAATATTGGACAATATCTATTGATCTGTCATAAATTCTACATGTACTGATTCATTTTATACTCTACCAATGTTAGGAGGTACCCATCTCTATAATTATGATATTACAGTCTTAGAATTTAGTCGAGTAAGTTTAGTAACTTGCCCAGTTGGCAGAGTCAGGCAGGACTTATGCCCAAGATCTCTGGCTTCAAGCCTCCTTTCTTTTTTTTTTTTTCCTGTGCTGGTTCCTCATTGCTGCTTGCAGGCTTTCTCTAGTTGTGGCAAACAGGGGCTACTCTTCATTACAGTGCATGGCTTCTCACTGACATGGCTTCTCCTGTTGTGGCACGTGGACTCTGGAGCGCACGGGCTTCAGTACTGTGGTCTGCAGACTCAAGAGTTGCAGCCTGTGGGCTCTAGAGTGTGGGCTCAGTAGTTGTGGCACGTGGGTTTTCTTGCCTCATGCCATGTGCGGGATCTTCCTGAACCAGGGAAGAAACCCATGTCTTCTTCATTGGCAGGTGGAGTTTTTTTTATTTTATTTTATTTTTTAACTTTACAATATTGTATTGGTTTTGCCATATATCAACATGAATCCAACACAGGTATACACGTGTTCCCCATCCTGAACCCTCCTCCCTCCTCCCTCCCCATACCATCCCTCTTTGTCGTCCCAGTGCACAAGCCCCAAGCAGCCAGTATTGTGCATCGAACCTGGACTGGCAAGTAGTTTCATATATGATATTATACATGTTTCAATGCCATTCTCCCAAATCATCCCACCCTCTCCCTCCCCCACAGAGTCCAAAAGACTGTTCTATACATCAGTGTCTCTTTTGCTGTCTCGTATACAGGGTTATTGTTACCATCTTTCTAAATTCCATATATATGCGTTCTTAACCACTGGACCACCAGGGAGTCCCAAGTCTCCAATTTTTTGTTTTTAAATTTTCAAGTCACAGGAACCTGAAAGGAATAGTATGGAAGGAATATGAACACATACACACCTTCACCTGATTCATCAGCTGTTAGTGTCTTCCCATGTTTTCTCCATCTCTTCTATAATCTATATTTTGCTGAATTGTTAGTAAGTTGTAGAAATGTTTATTAAAAGTTGGATTTCACCTTGAAATACATAAATGTACACCTTGTAAGAACAAGAACATTCTTTTATATGCCCTAACACAGTTATCTCAATCAATAAATTTCATAGTAATATTATACTATTATCTAATATGTTTTCAGATTCTCTAGTTGTAACTCCTACTTATTATTGTCTCTGCCTCTATTGTCCTTCTTAATACTTGAGTATAAATTGATTTTGTCATTACACTACAGACGGCTTTTATATTCATATATTCTCATAACCATCCCTGACTTATAAATGAAGCCAGTCTCAAAAAACAGAATTTTCTGAAAAACATTTCCCCTCACAACCTTTTTTCTTCATGAAGTAGATATGGACAAACTTGAAGAAAAGTATAAAATGAAATTAATGATTAGATGTCATCCAAGTCAGAGGCAAGTGTGAGTCAGGATGTCAGTCTTAAGCAAATCCAACCACTTGCACCACAATCCAAATCTTACCCTTTAGATTTTGTGTACTTTTCATGTTAATGCTACATAACAATACTATATTTAATCTTAATTCAGAATTCCCCTTTCATGGGATTGGACTCCATCAGGAGCACAATTCAGGTTCACATTTATAGACGTGCTTCAGCACTTAGGATACCTGAAAAATGAAAACTGCTCACTCACCCTTGGTATGTTGTTATCTGACATTGTAATGTGTCAGATAACTTGTCAGCCATCACTCATCAATCTGTTGGTCTCTTAATTTGAAGTGTATGCTTTCTTTGTTCTTCAAGTATAGCCTTAGTTTTGTTCTTGCTCTATATTTTTCCAAAGCAAATATTTATTGAACTGACCCCTACCACCAAATGTACTTTCAGATTATCTTTGGCAGTTAAAGTTTGTTTTTTCTAATCTTATGAATACAATTTTATGAAGATAGATTAATATAAACATCATCTATATCCATACTCTGGGGGAAATAAGATGTTGTGTCTTGTTTTTCATGAGTTTTCATTCACTCACTGCAAGACATTTATGACACTAAAAAAATGCACTTGATTGGCCCACTATTTATAGAATTAAACTTGGGAAAGAACCATCACCAGAGCAGGTTCCAGTATTACTGATGTATAAGGTGCAGTTTGCCATTGTTTGAATTTGTGTATTTTAAACTTCATCACATGGTAAAGTGCTGGTAAGATTATATCTTCAGAGAAAAAGAATTATTGTAAAAATTTTTTGAAGTTTTTCCTTAGTGCACCAACTCCTATGCAAAATGAACTTTGGGAAACTTGACTCAAACATAAAGATTGTTTTAACTTTCCTGTTTAAACCACACTGGGAGAAATAGCTTCATTTTTTGAGAGGCTTCCTTAATTAATCCCTAGGTTTGGTTTCTTGAGGCTGTCCTGTGGCAGGGATGAGGGACACTGAGATCTTTCTGTCCTGACTTGACCCCACCATCTTTCTCAGTGAATGCTCTTTAGAAAGAGCTCTCCCTATCACCTGGCTGTACATGTATGATAAATAAAGAAGTCCTGATGACATCAGAGTTCTAATGTGTAAGAGGTTTGTCTGCATCAGTAGCAGTTTGCTTAGGAAATGTCATTCTTTCTGTATCCACAGGTGCAACTTAAAGACACCATCGAACATCTTCCTAGTAAAATGAATACTGAATTAGCAGAATCTGGATTGAACTTCAGTGTTGGACAGAGACAACTGGTGTGCCTTGCCAGGGCTATTCTCAAGAAAAATCAGATATTGATTATTGACAAAGCCACATCAAACGTGGATCCAAGGTACGGAGCTGGGGCCCAGGAAACCTTAAATCTGATTTCTAAATGTGGTAAATGGAAAACATTTAGTGATTCTTAGAAATGTTTCTAAGTGTTCTCTTGGCCCCATGGTATCTCTTGGTAATATTAATTCCAGAAAACAAAGGAAAAACTAAGACTTGTTATAAGGGGTTAATGTTGTTTTGAGGCATCCTGAGAGCTAGATTCCTAAATCCAACTCATAGTTTTAAGCAATTTTAAGGGAAGACTATTTTCCGTCATTTTATGAAAAACAGTTAATTTTTAAATAGACTTTTTATACTTAGTTTTTTAGGAACAAGATTATATGTTAAGGTATTGATTAAAAAAAAAAAACAAACATAAAGGTATCATGATATTTTTAAGTCTTAATTCTGCTTTTCCTGTCTTTACTGAACTAAACCAATTTCTTTGATTCTAGAACTGATGAGTTAATACAAAAAAAAAAAAAAAAATTCATGAGAAATTTGCCCAGTGCACTGTGCTGACCATCACACACAGATTGAGCAACATCATTGACTGTCAACGGATATCGGTAAAACCTTCACCGTTTTAGTTGTATTCATTTATGTTCAATTTCTCAATCTATCTTTCCTTGTAAAACTTGATAGGAACCCCCAGTAATGTAATTTTCTCTTAGTTTCTCCTCGCTTTCCTGAAAATTGTTGTTGTTTAGTAGCTCGGTCATGTCTGATTCTTCGTGACCCCATGGAGTGCAGCATACCAGGCCTCCCTGTTCTTCACTGTGTCCTGGTTTTTTCAAACTCATGTCCATTAAGTCTGTGATGCCATCCAGCAATTTCATCCTCTGTCATCCCCTTCTCCTCCTGCCTTCAATCTTTCCCAACATCAGGGTCTTTTCCAATGAGTCGGCTCTTCACATCAGGTGACCAAAATATTGGAGCTTTGGCTTCAGCATTAATCCATCCAGTGGATATTCAGGGTTGATTTACTTTAGGATTGACTGGTTTGATATTCTTTCAGTCCAAGGGACTCTCAAGAATCTTCTCCAGCACCACAGTTTGAAAGCATCAATTCTTTGGCACTCAGCTTTCTTTATAGTCCAACTCTTACATCTTACACCTACTGGAAAAACCATACAGCTTTGACTAGATGGACCTTTGTTGGCAAAGTAATGTCTCTGCTTTTCAATATGCTATCTAGGTTGGTCATAACTTTCCTTCCAAGAAGTAAGCGTCTTTTAATTTCATGGCTGTAGTCACCATCTGCAGTGATTTTGGAGCCCAGAAAAATAAAGTCTGAAACTGTTTCCCCATCTATTTGCCATGAAGTGATGGGACCAGATGCCATGATCTTCGTTTTCTGAATGTTGAGCTTTAAGCCAACTCTTTCACTCTCCACTTTCACTTTCATCAAGAGGCTTTTTAGTTCCTCTTCACTTTCTTCCATCAGGGTGGTGTCATCTGCATATCTGAGGTTATTGATATTTCTCCCGGTAAGCTTGAATCCAGCTTGTGTTTCTTCCAGTCCAGCGTTTCTCATGATGTACTCTGCATATAAGTTAAATAAGCAGGGTGACAATATACAGCCTTGATGTACTCCTTTTCCTATTTGGAAGCAGTCTGTTGCTCCATGTTCAGTTCTAACTGTTGCTTCCTGACCTGCATACAGGTTTCTCAAGAGGCATGTCAGGCGGTCTGGGATTCCCATCTCTTTCAGGATTCTCCAAAGTTTATTGTGATCCACACAGTCAAAGGCTTTGGCATAGTCAATAAAGCAGAAATAGATGTTTTTCTGGAACTCTCTTGCTTTTTCCAGGATCCAGCGGATGTTGGCAATTTGATCTCTGGTTCCTCTGCTTTTTCTAAAACCAGCTTGAGCATCAGGAAGTTCATGGTTCACATATTGCTGAAGCCTGGCTTGGAGAATTTTGAGCATTACTTTACTAGCATGGGAGATGAGTGCAATTGTGCAGTAGTTTGAGCATTCTTCGGCATTGCTTTTCTTTGGGATTGGAATGAAAACTGACCTTTTCCAGTCCTGTGGCCACTGCTGAGTTTTCCAAATTTGCTTACATATTGACTGCAGCACTTTCACAGCATTATCTTTCAGGATTTGGAGTAGCTCAACTGGAATTCCATCACCTCGACTAGCTTTGCTCGTAGTGATGCTTTCTAAGGCCCACTTGACTTCACATTCCAGGATGTCTGGCTCTAGGTCAGTAATCACACCATCGTGATTATCTGGGGCATAAAGATCTTTTTTGTACAGTTCTGTGTATTCTTGCCACCTCTTCTTAATATCTTCTGCTTCTCTTAGGTCCATACCATTTCTGTCCTTTATTGAGCCCATCTTTGCATGAAATGTTCCCTTGGTATCTCTAATTTTCTTGAAGAGATCTCTAATCTTTCCCATTCTGTTGTTTGCCTCTATTTTTTTGCATTGATCGCTGAGGAAGGCTTTCTTATCTCTTCTTGCTATTCTTTGGAACTCTGCATTCAGATGCTTATATCTTTCCTTTTCTCCTTTGCTTTTCACTTCTCTTCCTTTTCACAGCTATTTGTAAGGCCTCCCCAGACAGCCATTTTGCTTTTTTGCATTTCTTTTCCTTGGGGATGGTCTTGATCCCTGTCTCCGATACAATGTCATGAACCTCATTCCATAGTTCATCAGGTACTCTATCTATCAGATCTAGGTCCATAAATCTATTTCTCACTTGCATTGTATAATCATAAGGCATTTGATTTAAGTCATACCTGAATGGTCTAGTGGTTTTCCCTACTTTCTTCAATTTAAGTCTGAATTTGGCAATAAGGAGTTCATGATGTGAGCCACAGTCAGCTCCTGGTCTTGTTTTTGGTGACTGTATAGAGCTTTTCCATCTTTGGCTGCAAAGAATATAATCAATCTGATTTCGGTGTTGACCATCTGGTGATGTCCATGTGTAGAGTCTTCTCTTGTGTTGTTGGAAGAGGGTGTTTGTTATGACCAGTGCATTTTATTGGCAAAACTGTATTAGTCTTTGCCCTGCTTCATTCTGTATTCCAAGGCCAAATTTGCCTGTTACTCCAGATGTTTCTTGACTTCCTACTTTTGCATTCCAGTCCCCTATAATGAAAAGGACATCTTTTTTTGGGGGGGGGTGTTAGTTCTAAAAGGTCTTGTAGGTCTTCATAAAACCGTTCAACTTCAGCTTCTTCAGTGTTACTGGTTGGGGCATAGACTTGGATTACTGTGATTTTGAATGGTTTGCCTTGGAAACGAACAGAGATCATTCTGTCATCTTTGAGATTGCATCCAAGTACTGCATTTTGGACTCTTTTATTGACCATGATGGCTACTCCATTTCTTTTGAGGGATTCCTGCCCGCAGTAGTAGATATAATGATCATCTGAGTTAAATTCACCCATTCCATTCCATTTGAGTTCGCTGATTTCTAGAATGTCGACATTCACTCTTGCCATCTCTTGTTTGACCACTTCCAATTTGCCTTGGTTCATGGACCTGACGTTCGAGGTTCCTATGCAATATTCCCCTTACAGCATCAGACCTTGCATCTATCACCAGTCACATCCACATATCTGAGGTTATTGATATTTCTCCTGGGAATCTTGTTTCTAGCTTGAGCTTCATCCAGCCTGTCTTTTCACATGATGCAAATACATTAAATAAGCAGAATGATAATATACAACCTTGATGTATTTGTTTCCCAATTTGAACCTTATTTGTTTTTCTTGTTTTAGAAATAGACATACCATGTTTTATTGCACTTCCCAGATACTGCCTTTTTACAAATTGAGAGCTTATCAGAACCCTGTGTCAACAAATCTATGGGCACCATTTTTGAAACAGTATTTGATCATTCCATGTCTCTGTCTCACCTTTTGGTAATTCTCCCTATATGTCAAACTTTTTCACAATCATTGTTGTTGCTCTGGTGATCTGTAACATCAGTGTTACTGCTCTGACTTGCTGCAGTCTCCTCTATTGGTTAGTATTTTTTTAGCAATGCATTGCTTTTAGGTTAAAGTCTGTACATTGTTTTTTCAGACATAATGCTATTACACCCTTGGTAGGCTAGTGTAGTTAAACATAACTTCTGTGTGCTCTGGGAAACCAGAACATCCATATGACTCCTTTATTGCCATGTTCACTTCATTCCAGTGTTCTGGAACTGTACCTACACTGAGGGATGACTGTACCTCATTCCTTTTGGGAAAACAGGTGATTGTCTGTTCTGGAAGCTTTAACATGGACATAAAGATGAATGAATCTGTTGCAAAGACTGATGCTCCAGAGGGCGGGTGACCAGCCTCAAGGAGTAGCTGGGGAAGTGACAGATGCTGACGAAGGGCATAACCGACAGGGTTGTCACCATAAAGTCCCATTGCTTAAGGTGTAACTCAGGATTCAGAAAACTAAGATCATTGCATCTGGTCCCATCACTTCATGGCAAATAGATGGGAAACAGTCGAAACAGTGACAGACTTTATTTTTGCGGGTTCCAAAATCACTGCAGATGGTGACTGCAGCCATGAAATTAAAAATGCTTGCTCCTTGGAAGAAAAGTTGTGACCAACCTAGATAGCTTATTAAAAAGCAGAGACATTACTTTGCCAACGAAGTTCCATCTAGTCAAGACTATGGTTTTTCCAGTAGGCATGCATGGATGTGAGAGCTGAACTATAAAGAAAGCTGAGCACCAAAGAATTGATGCTTTTGAACTATGGTGCTGGAAAAGACTCTTGAGAGTCCCTTGAACAGCAAGGAGATCCAACCAATCCATCCTAAAGGAGATTAGTCCTGAATATTCACTGGAAGGACTGATGTTGAAGCTGAACCTCCAATACATTGGCCTCCTGATGTGAAGAACTGACTTATTTGAAAAGACCCTGATGTTGGGAAAGATTGAAGGCAGGAAGAGAAGGGGATGACAGAGGATGAGATGGTTGGATGGCATCACCGACTCATAGGACATGAGTTTGAGTAAATTCCCGGATTTGGTGATGGACAGGGAGGCCTGGTGTGCTGTAGTCCGTGGGGTCACAAAGAGTCAGACACGACTGAGCAACTGAACTAAACTGAAGGTGTAATAATTACATTTTATTGCCCAAGTGAATACTTCTGCACAAAGATAGATGGATTTTTTAAATTTTATTTTCTAATTGAATTTAATCCATAATAATATATTTTTGTTATAAAAAAGCAATGAATGTGCAAAGTAGAATAGGGAAATAAAAGAAAATCTCATAAAGGGAAGATTACAAAATACTCACTACCAGAAAGTAACAGTTGTTTAATACTATAATATTATTTGGGTATCACTAGAGCCAGTTTAATAATTTTTTATGCAAAACAAATTATTTTATTAGCAGAATTTTGATTTATTCTTAAAATTCCCCATGTCATTTATTAATTTTCCATAGCTTGGTTCTTAACATTCATCATAGAGATAGAGTATAATAATCTCAAACTTAGACATTTATATATTTTCCCAATTGTCACTTTTATCAAAAATTTTGAGATGGATTTCTAGATGGACATATCTAGATGGATATAGTTTTGTTCACTGTAAGTAAATCAGAGAAAGGACATGTTGGGAAATAAATGTGACCTAATTAATAGCTTTGTTTATTTGTTGACTTTCCAAAGGGATTTACTGTGATTTGGTTCATTCAGTTCAGTAGCTCAATCGTGTCCGACTCTTTGCGACCCCATGAATCGCAGCACACCAGGCCTCCCTGTCCATCACCAACTCCCGGAGTTCACTCAGACTCATGTCCATCGAGTCGGTGATGCCATCCAGCCATCTCATCCTCTGTCGTCCCCTTCTCTTCCTGCCCCCTACCCTCCCAGCATCTGAGTCTTTTCCAATGAGTCATTAAGCACCATTAATGTGTCAGGCTTGGAATTCTATTTCACAAAGAAGTTTTCTCAATATTTATTAAACATGATGGAGTCATAGTGATAGTAATATAATCTTCCTTACTTTCTCTGTTGCCACAAAACAGAGGAGCAAGACAGACAAATTAGAAATGCTCTTTATCCTGACTCACCACTATCTCTACACTAGAGGGTTCTTCCTGTAGTTTTCAGGATTAGCTGGGTGCTCGTCACCTGCTTTCTCTGCAGCCAACAGCACAGCCCTTCCCTCCAGTCTCTGCTCACTGCAGTCTTCATATCACCCGGAATCTCCCTGGTAACGTGAGCAAAGGGAGCATGTGACAATCTGCACTTGCTCTAACAGTATTGTTGTCTGTGGTCAACATTTTCACTGTCTCTAGTTAAAGTATTCTTTGGCAATGAATGAAGAAGAACCAAAAGCAGAACTAAGAAACTCATATCCCATCTCTTCTGTTTGTAGTCAATTTATGGTTCTGTATTTTTTTATGTTTCTTCCTCAACACAAACCTCTTATTAGAATTTTCTCACAGAAGAGAAAACCAAAACTGTTTTAACATCCCCACCTGAAAAGCCCAAAACAGCTCATACCTAACTACAGTTTTACTTAAATTCTGTTTTTCACCTTCATGAAACTTTTCTTTCATAAACCTGCAAGGCTGCAATTAGAACATTTGAGAAGAGAAAAACTCCCTCAAAAACATGCCAAGAGATTTCATTCAAGTTTTCAGAGGAGAGATAACTAACACTGAGGTAGAAAGCATAGTCAGGGAGGAGAAATACTTTATGAAGGGGTCACTTATGTGCAAAAGCAACAGTTTTGAGAGAGCAGCTGTGGAGGTGACTGTGACCCAGCATTCATTTTTCCCCCAGTGAGAGAATGATTTATTATTTCAAGACCTAAGAAATGATTTTGAGTTAATACTTACCACATTGTCCAGTCACTGAGAAAACTACAGGCACCATTTTAACAATGAGGAATCTACCTTCCAGGGTTGGACAACTCTCCTGTGTCATCACCTGGTGGCCAAAGACAGAGGTCTGACTCTCAGGTCTTTCCCCTCACAACTCTCCATATTGCTAAGTGGGATCTATCTCTATTGTTGTCATCATTTCCCAGCATCTTTCTTATCAGGCTTTTCCTCCACCCTCTCCTGTCCCCCACCTTTCCATGTACTCATCTACATCACTGGTAACATCCTGCCAGTGAAAATGGATGAAATTATCTTACAGTGGGTCCATTTCATTTTTATGTCTAGGACAGCTACTGGGAATATCTGCACACAAACAGCTTGATGAACACATCTTCATTGAGCTTATGTAACTGACTGACTCATACAACATAATGTTAGAACTTGATAAGCCATTCAAGTTTGGGGTTCCAGGAGAGGTCCTGGGGTTCAGGGATTGTTGTCGTAGCAACTTGAATGTATGATTTAGTTTATAGTTTACTTGGGTTACAGGAAGAGAGGGGACAGAGGAAAATTATAGGAACCTTTTCTTATAAAAGATGTTAAAAATTCAAAATTATACCTATTTTTCTGTACAGAAAGAGAATTTGGATTTGCTTTGTGTTTATTTGTTCTGGAATATCTAGACTCTTTGATCAAACCAGTAAATATAAAGGCTAAGTTGATAAATTTCTATTTCTGGCCTTTTCTTAGTCTGTGTCCCATCTCAGCTCTTATAGCCTCTGACGTGAGCCTTGGCTTTTAAGTTTGATTGGGTCCCATCTGTTTTTGCTGTTATTTCTTTTACTTTGGGAGAGTGAACTAAGAAAATATTTGCTGCAGTGTAGTCAAAGAGTCTTTTGTCTGTGCTTTCCTTTAGTTTTATAGTGCTCAGTCTTAAAATAGGTCTTTAAACAATTTTGACTTTATTTTTGTGTATGGCGTGAGTGAGTGTTCTAATTTCATTCATTTTCAGGTGTCCAGCTTTCCCAGTACTGTTAACCAAAGAAACTGTATTTTTCTCCATTCTTGTCTACTCTTTCAAAGATTAATTGACCATAGATGTATGGAGACCAGTGTTTTAAAACTGCAGTTTTTCTTATTCAACATGGGGAAAACAGTTATGTTCTATTATGCTATGCTTAAGTAAAATTGCACATTTGGGGCATCTAAATTGGTATGCCAAGTTACAGAACATTTAAATTATTATGTGGATAAAACAGTTTAAATTATTGTTGTACTTATTTGAGAACGCTGCCCTTAGCAATGATCCACAATAGTAAACAAATGATTAACAGGAAAATGGCCTTCATGAGACTTAATAAATGTCTCCAATTAAATACAAAGGATGAAATTAATTGAAATACCTAGATGTGGAAAAACAACCTGTATCTCGTTTAGAGTTCCAGAATATTCTCTTCTTTTTAAAAAAGTTAATTTTTTAAATTTATTTATTTTAAGCTGTGCTGGATCTTCCTTGCTGCACAAGCTTTTCTCTAGTTGCAGTGAGTGGAACTCTTTTTGAGCAGTGTGAAGACCTCTTATTGTGGTGGCTTCTCTTGGTGCAGAGCACAGGCTCTAGGCACGTGGGTTTCAGTAGTTGTGACACATGGGCTCAGGAGTTGTGGCTCCCAGACTCTAGAGCACATACTGTATAGTTGTAGCCCACAGATTTAGTTGCTCTGCACCCTGTGGGATCTTCCAGGACAAGGGATTGAACACGTGATTCCTGCATTGTCATGCAGATTCTTTTACCACTGAGCCACCAGGAAGCCCATCCAGCATATTCTCTTAAGATACATGTACTCTAAACATGACCTAAATGAAGACTTGAGTACTTCTTAGCATCAGGACTGTTTTTATAATTATGTCATTTGGGCCATTTATTTCAGACACTTTTTTCTCTCCAGAACCATTAACCAAAGTCACTAATAAGTGGAAAGGCAGAGGTAAGAGCCCCTTCCTCTCCTTTTCAATTTCCATTTAGCAGACTTATTAATGAGCAATAAAAAGGGTGAAAGGCAGGTAGTTTAAGAGGGAGAAACAAAGTAAAAAAGATATTAATAATTTGTGAAAACAGATTCAGATCCTAGAGATTCAGAGCCTAGGCAGTTAGACTGGGCTGCCCCATATTCTCTGCAGGCTGAGATCACTGGAATTCGGAGCTCTATTTCTTACTTGCTTCTTTAGTCTTACCAAAGACAAAACTGGATTTCTAGAGAATTTTTCTGTGCAGAGCAATTCTGTAAAAGCTGCTTCTGTACCAGCTCTTTTTGCCAGCCTTCCACTCTCAGAAGAATAAACCACAACCACAGCCAACTTCTAGAAGCATCTCAACCTCTCAGACAAGGGATTCTGTTCTTCTTAGCAGCTGACATAATCCAGGACCTGAAAGAAATTCTGAACGTGTTTTCTTTTTTCCCTAAATACTGCTCAGATTCTCAAATCAACTTGACATTTAATTTGTGATCAGGGCTCTGCCTGCTGGTTTGTAGGTCATCACCCTACTTTTTAGATAAATGCAGTTTCATTTTCTGCAATCAAGATATTTCCCAACTCTGTGTATCTGTATAAATTGCCACAAAGCTCAGAGCCTGAGAGCTAAAAGCACTAACTAATGATAACAACCCCAAATACCCTGGGCAGAATATAAGATGCTACAGAGTGCCAGTAATCCTAGTGTAAAACTCATTTTCTTCCTTTCCGATAACATTGTAATATTAAAAGTTCAGGCGAGGCCTTTGTCTGCCCAGTAAAACAGTAATCAGATCATTTAAACACCACCCAGTCCTACCACCCACACCGAGTCTGTCTGTTCTCCCTGTCTTGCCCTTTTTTGAAATATTGTCTGGGCTATAATATGGTACTGAGAGATATTGTGTGCTAATGGATTTCTTTCTGATGTTAACAGGTTTTGGATTCATGGATATATAGAGAAGCTGGAGAGCCACGTAATTTGCTGCAGAATAAAAACAGCCTATTTTACAAGATGGCGCGACAACTGGGTGAGGCTGAGGTCACTGCCCTCACTGAAAGGGCAAAATAGGTGAGCTCGCTGCAGGGAGTTGTAATTAAAGTTTGTCTCCAGGGTTCAATCTTCACAATCTCCATTGGGTGACTGATAACAAGCACTCTGTGCCCTTATAAGCCTCCACAGAGGAAGTCTCATGGCTGGGTCTTAACAACACATTGCAGGTTGAAGGCAGATCTGCCGGGATTCTGCAGCAGATTTGGGGGTGGGGTGGATATGTGTGCTCCTCAGTGTGTGCACATTTGCGCCTGAGAGATGTCAGATTGGACTTTCCACAGTTTGGACTCTGGGTTCAGAATCTCATAGAGCACAGAAAACTCATTTTGTAAACCCTTCACATTCATTCTGATTGGTGCTCAGCACATTTGTACTAAAAGTGCTATCAAGAAATATCCAGGAAATTTGAGAGTTTAAGGGAAAACAGTTTAGAATATTTTGGCTTTAGCAAGATTTACCAGGGAAAGGTGTGGGTTTTTTCTGTTTTCTAATCCGTAAGGAAAACGTCTACCTGATATTATCACTTTATCCTTAATTACTGTTGTTTAGAATTAGGTCCAATACTTTGGCCACCTAATGCGAAGAGTTGGCTCATTGGAAAAGACCCTGATACTGGGAGGGATTGGGGGCAGGAGGAGAAGGGGACGACAGAGGATAAGATGGCTGGATGGCATCACCGACTCAATGGACATGAGTTTGAGTGAACTCCAGGAGTAGGTGATGGACAGGGAGGCCTGGTGTGCTGTCAGACACGACTGAGCAACTGAATTGAACTGAACTGAACTGAACTGAGAGTTAGGTCCAGTTGCCCCTCTATGCTTCCTCTACCTCCTAGAAGGTGAAATTGTCATCAGGACAAATCAAGAACCCACAGTACCTTAACTCTATAGTCAGAATGGTGCTTGAAGGTTTACAAAGCACTTTCTCTGAGATGGGGTGTATAATGCACTGTACATGGTTTGAGGAAGTTTCTCAATGGGTAACATTCAGGTCACGTGACACTTTCCTAAAAAAGGTGAGATGGTAACTGAGGTCTGGTTTAAGAGACTTAGCCATTGTCATAGAGCTGCCTGTAATTCTTTCTGGAACAAGGTGGGAGTGGGTTGATGAGAAGATAGAAGGAGGAAAGAAAGGTTTGGTGTCTTACCCCTCGACATTTGTGGTTCATGGTGGGATGAGGCTTCCAGCTGCATGCTATGAGGCTTACCCATCAAAAATTTATTTCTGGGTATTAAATTAACTGTGTATTTTCCCTTCTTCATGCTTTTTTGCATTTCCCAGATTTTCACTTGTGAGTAGAATAATTACTAGTGTAGTATTTAAAATACATCTTAAAGAAAACATGTCCCAGTATCTTAAGTACTTCTATATGAAAGATTTATCTAAAATGTGGTCTAAGTTCCCTCTGTTACTGTCTCTTCTCAGTCCTCCTTAGAAATAGAGGAAATGCAGAGCAAGACCTTCTACTGCTCATAGGTTAGGAAATTGCCTGGGTCACAGAGCAGGCTGAACAGCTGGTGGAGTTGGAGTTCATACGCAGGTTTAGAAATAAGGAAGTCTGTGTTCTGAACTTTTTTTATAAGTACTATATTTTGTGCAAATCTTGAGAAGTTGAACAAAGAACTCTGTAATTTTTATGCCTGAAATTCACAGAGTGCTTTCATCTACTAGAATGTCTCCCAGTCAGACCTTTCCTCCTAAGACCTAGAGATTCCTAGAGACCCAGAGATTCCTAGAGACCCAGGAATCTCCAAAAACCCTTTTGCTCTTTTGACCTCAGGTATTTCATATCAAAAAGAGATGTACCCACCTATGTGCCACAGTCTTAATTTAAAGCCTATGCTATCATTATATTTTATCTAGACATTGAGTAATGAGAAATAGATCACAGAATTTTAGATCAGTCCAGATCATATAAGGTAATAGGATTCAACACCTTCATTTTACAGGTGAGGAAACTAAGGCCCTTAGAAGGAACGTGGCCCTATGTATGAAACTGATGTTTAGTTAATTTGCAGCAGACTCAGAATTAGAAATCGGTTCTTTCAGTGAATGTCTTAAATCAAGTGTAACATACACATGGAAGCAGGCTTAGGTCATGGAATTAGAAATCTTGTGATTCCTGGCCTAATAACCCCGCACCTACTCTAACAATACTAATGATAAGTTACATTTGGGTAGTTCTTTATAATTCATTTTATATTGTTCTCACATGTGTGATTTCACTTAATCTCATGATGGTCCATTTTTATCCCATGTCATGGATGAGTAAAGTGGATCCAGGCTTACCTAAGGTCACAGAGCTGGTCCAGGGAGCACAGAGGGGCAATTGCTGGGGGAGGCTGAGTGCTGCCCTAGGTACTGTGTTCTGCGTTGAGTCTGAGAACACTGCTCCTTTCACATGGTTGCCACGGTGGGGCCATCACCCAAGTTCAGAGTGGCAGAACCTCAGTCTTGGATTCTCGTCCTGCCTCTGGGTCAGGTCACCTCTAAGGAAAGAAATACATTTCTTGATTCTCATCCCAGTTGAATATCTTCTTGGCATTATTTATGCATGCTCTGCATCTTCTTAGGTGAGCTGTCAGATTATCAGTTTTTTGAATGTGCAAGCATCAGATACCAATGCATTGTTGAGAGCTGTAACACTGGGAACATTAGCCTAAGTCAACAAGGTTTTCACTCTAATAGAGCAGAATTCATTCATCTTAAAAGAAAATCCAACATCTGGGGAAAGGTGCTTCCAAGTCACATTTTTTTTTTAATTTTATTTTATTTTTAAACTTTACATAATTGTATTAGTTTTGCCAAATATCAAAATTAATCCATCACAGGTATACATGTGCTCCCCATCCTGAACCCTCCTCCCTCCCCATACCATCCCTCTGGGTCGTCCCAGTGCACTAGCCCCAAGCATCCAGTATCGTGCATTGAACTTGGACTGGCATCTCGTTTCATACATGATATTTTACATGTTTCAATGCCATTCTCCCAAATCTTCCCACCCTCTCCCTCTCTCACAGAGTCCAAATACACAGTTCAGGTGAGCTGATCACTGTTTGATTAACCCATTTAGATGGTCCATGAAATAGCAGAGAAAGTACCTTTTAGATACATAAAGCTGAAGGGTACATTAGTTTGCTAGGACTGCCAAGCAAAGTACCACAGAGTAGGTGACTCAACAGAAACTTATTTCCTCACATCCCTGGAGGCTGCAAGTCTCAGGTCAAGGTGTCGGCAGGGTTGGTTTCCTCTGAGGACGCTCTCCTTGGCTTAGAGATGCTGTCTTCTCTCTTTGTCCTCACATGGTCTTCCCTCTCTGTGTGTCTGTGTCCTGATCTATTCTTATAAGAACCCCAGTCTATTAGATTAGGACCCACCTGTATGACTTCATGTTAACTTTATTGTCTCTTTAAAGACCCTGTTTCCAAATAGTCATATTCTGAGGTACTGGGGGATTTAGGACTTCAACATGTAAAACTGGACAGGACAGTTCAGCCTGTAATAGAGGATAAATGCCTTCCATTCATTCTGTTCTGTGATGAAGTAGACCTGGTTGAGGCTTTCTGAAGTTTCTTTGCTCCCAGTGTGTAACAGCTGTCATGTTGTCTGTTCATGAAATCACCTAATACAACCAGAAGTTATAAAATCCTAATATGCTAGCTCTAGGAGCCTGGACCAGTTTGAATAGGTGGAGGAGGCACTTAGCATCCACGTGGTCTTGTGTCCCCAAGGTCCCTGAGCCTCAGGTCCTCACCTGGGTGTAGAGCAGGGATTACAGCCCTGCTGGCTTCACAGTTATTACGAGGATCAGATGAGAGAGCAGATGCTTTCAGAATATAGTGTTTTATGGTGTAAAAGTAGGATCATTTTTAAAAAGACTGTAGACAGAAGACTTGTCTCCCAATAATAAAACAAATATACTCATAGTTCTTCTAGATAGGTTTCAGTTCAGTTCAGTCACTCAGTCGTGTCCAATTTTTGGCGACCCCAATGACTGCAACAAGCCAGGCCTTCCTGTCCATTACCAACTCCGAGAATCCACCCAAACCCATGTCCATTGAGTCAGTGATGCCATCCAACCATCTCATCCTCTGTCGTCCCCTTCTCCTCCTACCCTCAATCTTTCCCAGCATCTAGGTCTTTTCAAATGAGTCAGCTCTTCACATCAGGTGGCCAAATTATTGGAGTTTCAGCTTCAACATCAGTCCTTCCAATGAACACCCAGGACTGATCTCCTTTAGGATGGACTGCTTGGATCACCTTGCAGTCCAAGGAACCCTCAAGAGTCTTTTCCAACACCACAGTTCAAAAGCATCAATTCTTCGGCTCTCAGCTTTCTTTATAGTCCAAATCTCACATACATACATGACCACTGGGAAAACCATAGCCTTGACTAGATGGACCTTTGTTGACAAAGTAAAGTCCCTTTTTTTTAATATGCTGTCTAGGTTGGTCATAACTTTTCTTCCAAGGAGTAAGCATCTTTTAATTTCATGGCTGCAATCACCATCTGCAGTGATTTTGGAGCCCCCCAAAATAAAGTCAGCCACTGTTTCCACTGATTTCCCATCTATTTGCCGTGAAGTGATGGGACCAGATGCCATGATCTTTGTTTTCTGAATGTTGAGCTTTAAGCCAACTTTTTCACTCTCCTCTTTCACTTTCATCAAGATGCTCTTTAGTTGTTCTTCACTTTCTGCCATAAGGGTGGTGTCATCTGCATATCTGAGGTTATTGATATTTCTCCTGGCAATCTTGATTCCAGCTTGTGCTTCCTCCAGCCCAGCGTTTCTCATGATGTACTCTGCATATAAGTTAAATAAGCAGAGTGACAATATACAGCCTCGAGGTACTCCTTTTCGTATTTCGAACCAGTCTGTTGTTGCATGTCCAGTTCTAACTGTTGCTTCCTGACCTACATACAGGTTTCTCAAGAAGCAGGTCAGGTGTCTGGTATTCCTATTTCTTTCAGAATTTTCCTCAGTTTATTGTGATCCACACAGTGAAAGGCTTTGGTATAGTCAATAAAGCAGAAATAGATGTTTTTCTGGAACTCTCTTGCTTTTTCCATGATCCAGCGGATGTTGGCAATTTGATCTCTGGTTCCTCTGCCTTTCGTAAAACCAGCTTGAACATCTGGAAGTTCATGGTTCATGTATTGATGAAGCGTGGCTTGGAGAGTTTTGAACATTACTAGCGTGTGAGATGAGTGCAATTGTGCGGTAGTTTGAGCACTCTTTGACATTGCCTTTCTTTGGGATTGGAATGAAAACTGACCTTTTCCAGTCCTGTGGCCACTGCTGAGTTTTCCGAATTTGCTAGCATATTGAGTACAGCACTTTCACAGCATCATCTTTCAGGATTTGAAATAGCTCAACTGGAATTCCATCACCTCCACTAGCTTTGTTCGTAGTGATGCTTTCTAAGGCCCACTTGACTTCACATTCCAGGATGTCTGGCTCTAGGTGGGTGATCACACCATCGTGATTATCTGGGTCATGAAGATCTTTTATGAACAGTTCTTCTGTGTATTCTTGCCACCTCTTCTTAATATCTTCTGCTTCTCTTAGGTCCATACCATTTCTGTCCTTTATTGAGCCCATCTTTGCATGAAATATTCCCTTGGTATCTCTAATTTTCTTGAAGAGATCTCTAGTCTTTCCTAGCTTTAGATAGCTTTAGAGACTCTAAATCAGAGATCCCCAACCACTGAAGTTCCTTTCAGTATTCAGTTCAGGTATTTCAGACCATGAAGCAAAGTCCTTTTCAGTTGAAAGTTGCTAAAAATAATATTTTTCTTTATAAAAATTATATTGAGAAGGGTTATGAAGGAAGGAACCAGGTAATTCTAGAAAGAATATCAAGCAGTAGAAAATGAAATTTATTTTCTTTTTTCCTTTTGCTTTTCACCAAAAAAGTACATAAGGATATAATCACAAAATATGGCTAGCTTAATAAAATGGAGGAGGGTGATGGTATGCAATTAACCCCCTCTCCCACCCCCCACCAGGAGTTTTATTTTTAAATGCTTCCATTACAATGGTAATAGCTTCAGATTTCAGCCAGTGAGGCTCAAGCATTCTTGGAGGGCTTATTTTTCTCCTTAAATGACATTTAAATATATAGCATTTTGTATGCAGAGCTGTTTGCTGGGAGCAGGTTATGTTAGCAGCAAGAGAATAATAAAGTGCACTTACTATAAAGGTAGGTGTCCTAGTGCTTTTCTGTTTCATGTGTGACTCTCTCTCACAATAACTTTGTTTACAGCACCCACAAATGCACTTGTAGTCAGGTTTTATAAAAGAAATCTGAATCATATGTCTAAGCAACCCAGTTTGTGACACGAGTCAGCCTCTGATAGACGATATATTTTCCATTTTAAAGACTCAAACGAAACTTTTCACATTCTTCTTTGAGGATAAAGAGTTACATTTGAAGTCGTTTTTTGCCCAAACAGATTCAGAGATAAGGCTTCACAAACCCTGACATTATTTTGTTATGTGCATCTGTTAGGAACTGAGATATAATACAGCTACTGAAAATTGTTGATTGTGGACCTTGACAGCACTTCACTTCCTCTGTGTTCTGATTATACACTGAGAAAACCTGTATCTCTTACAGTTCAGCTAGAATTTGGTAGAATTCAAGAACTCCAAGGCCTGGCAGAGATCCGTCCTATTATTTGGTATCATCCTTCATTTTAGAGAAGTCACTTGTTTGATTCCTGGCTAAAGCTTTTGATTCCCTTTCATTCTTGGGAAGTATCCACAGATCACATTTCTATAGGGCCTATGATTGCTTTGCCAAACAAATTAAACACCAGGTTATTTCATACATATATACCAGTGTTTCAGTTCTTGTCAGTCAGAGTTTTTAAAATATAAAGATTACAACCTGATATTAACATCCAAATCTGTTGTGCTCCTTTTATGTGTGAAAATGAGAAGCCCGGTTGAGGTGCAAGATTTCTTATCCTCTTTGTTACCCTGTTTTTAATTTATTCCAGGGAGTAAAATGATTTTGCTTATCAATTTATTGTAGTGATAAAGCATATCTGTGAATCAGAATGATCAAAAATCTAGGAGATCTACAGGTTGTTTGGCATTTAACCCAGCCCCACTGAAGGTTTTAGTGGAGCTATTTCCTCCATAGATTAAATACAGCCCTGGTTTTTTAAAACTGTTCCCCCTATAGTGATATGATTGCTTCACATGAAGAAGGAAACCTAGAAATGTGTTGTCTTAGGAGAAGGACACTGAAACTTTTAAACATGTTGATTTTGTCTTTTTCTCCCTCAGGTGTACTTCAAAAGGAGATAGCCAGATGTTACTCACAGTAACCTTGTGGTTATGAATATTTCCAGTGGACAGCCCTCAGCCTTAATAATTTTTGAGTCAACACTGATTCTCCCATGAGTTCATGTCTACTCCAAAGGCTTTTTTCCAATAGCTTTTCAACTGCATAAACTATATTCTATGTTTCTTATACTGGCAACAAATATTTACACATTACAAGATGTTAGTTCTCCAACTTCACTCAAGATTTCAAGCTCTTGGAAAAGGATTTATTATATTTATTTATATGTTATAATGTTTTCTTTATTATGCAAATGAAAGGCATAGGCCACCTATAAAAGCTGTGTCCCAGATTTTGTGTCCTGAGAGACTCCAGAGCCGAAATCATTTTCTAAGATTTGAGACAAAGTTTTCACAGATGGTTTTTTACTGTTCCTAGAATTACATATTACTTTCTGATTTTATCAGAGATTCTGTTTACTTGAAGACTGTGTGAAGTTGCTGTTTTGTGTCACCACTTCCTTTGACATGACTAGGATCCATTTTTCCACCAAAAGACCTCTGGTTAAAATACTATAGAGAAAACTGATAGGAAAACATACAATATACTATAGTTTAACAACAACAACAAAAAAGAAAGGATATATGGTTAAATACAGAAGGACAATATCATATGTTCTAAGAGAGAAGGAAAAGAAAATATGCTTTCTCAAAACAGGAGCCCTTCTAGGGGATTTGCTAATGAAGGACAGACATGTGCTAGACTGTCTTCTAGATAGAGGATTTTATTTTTTTTACATTAAGAATTGTGGTAAAGTATATATAACATAAAATTTGCCATATAACCATTTTTAATCACACAATCCAGTGGCATTAATCACATTCACAGTGTTGTGCAACCATCACTGTCTGGGTCAGTTCAGTTCAGTTCACTCTCTCAGTCATGTCCGACTCTTTGTGACCCCATGAACCACAGCAAGCCAGGCCTCCTTATGCATCACCAGCTCCCAGAGTCTACCCAAACCCATGTCCATCGAGTCAATGATGCCATCCAACCATCTCATCCTCTGTCATCCCCTTTTCCTCCTGCCCTCAATCTTTCCCAGCCTCAGGATCTTTTCAAATGAGTCAGCTCTTCGCATCAGGTGGCCAAAGTATTGGAGTTTTAGCTTCAGCATCAGTCCTTCCAATGAACACCCAGGACTGATCTCCTTTAGGATGGACTGGTTGGATCTCCTTGCAGTTCAAGGGACTCTCAAGAGTCTTCTCCAACACCACAGTTTGAAAGCATCAATTCTTCAGCACTCAGCTTTCTTTATAGTTTATCTCTCACATCCATACATGACCAATGGAAAAACCATAGCCTCGACTAGATGGACCTTTGTTGGCAAAGTAATGTCTCTGCTTTTAATATGCTGTCTAGTAACTTTTGGTAATTATGTGCTTCCTATTCAGTGTGTTATTTCTGCAGTCATTTTGATAAGTTTCATTTTTCTAGGAGTAGCTCTGTTTCCTCTGAGTTTTTGAGCTTGATTGGCATAAATTTATTCACAACATCTTATATGTTTAGTCTTTGCAGCATCTCCAACTGTGTTCTTTTGGCTTTTTAATTTTCTTTGAGCCTTCTTTTTTTATGAATAATCTTGCATAAATTTTTCCTGTTTTCAAAGAATCAACTTTTTGTTTGATTGCTGCTCTTTCTATTTTCCCTAGTTCATTGTATCATTCTTTCTTTCCTTCAACTTTTCCTTTACTTTGAGGTTTTTTTTTTATAAATTCTTAAATTGGAAATAGGTTAATAATGTCATTATTTTTGTAATATAAGTATATAAAGCCAACTCCCCCCACCGCCAAGATCCACTTTAGCTGCAACCTGCAAGTTTTGATACTCACCACTAATCAATAGCCATAGTATTATATATTTTCTAATTCCTAATTTAATTCATTAACTATATGTTTCACCCGTGAGTTATTCATAAGTATATTGTTATCTAAATTTCAAATGCTAATTGATTTTTTCTGTTAGATTGAACCATGTGGAACTGCTAACGTTCAGCCTTTTTATAAGCCATACAGTGGAACTTCCATGTGGTTCAACCTAATAGTTTACTTTTGTTTTTAATAACATAATGTCATTTTTGTCAGACAATATTAGATTGTGGATTTTAAATCAAAGGTAACCACATTCACACAAAAAGTCCTTGTTACCCCTGTTTTGTATTTTATTTGGGGGGGTTTAAAATGTTATAAGTATGTGTGTAATCAGTAATTTTCAAATAAAAGCCCTCCCCAAGTACTGGAATGTTTTCTGACATGTGTTGCTGGCTGGTTCTCTGGGATGCAGACTGGGATGCAGTTTAGTGCTGGGATAAGTATCAGGGGGTGCCCTTGGGATCAACACTTGTGGCATCAGGAGGAAATAAACAGGATAGAGCAGAGGGAAAGATCAAGATGCATCACTGGCCAGATGACTTTAACTGACCCCATGGAGAGCTGGAGTGAAGATGGCCCTTCAGGGTTATCCTGACATGTCCAGTGGCCAGGTATTTATACCTCCACCCAGATGGGACATTGCAGAGAAGCTGCCCCCAGAAGACCTAGTGGCTGAAGACTGCCCACCTACAGCACTTCCAGCAACTGGAGAACGAGTCCTTGAAGGGAGGTCTGGGCAGCCCATCTCGATGTTATGCAACAGCATGTATCACAGTTCCAGACATGAGTGATTAGGCTGTGCTGTGGGGGAAACTCTTGGTGACTGCCATGTAAGTCAAAACGATGATTTAGTGATTCTTCTCAGTGCCCTTTGGTCTAAAAAAAGTAGAGAAGAAGGTCCATGTAGAGGAGACAGCCTCATCTCTAGGCTCAGCCCAGTTGTCACCCCTGCTAGGAAGTCACCTTAAGATTAATCCTTGTCCTAGGTAACTTGGATTTCTGCAATACCCTGACCACCTCTCATTTGTTAAACTGAACCATCTTTGGTTAGTGTCTTGCTGTCACCATCTTGAGATACTTCATTTTTAAACAAGGGTCCCTATTCTTTCCATTTTGCACTGAGTCCTATAAATTATGTAACCTGCCCTAACTATGAGTATTCATAAGCATTCTGTTTTCTTATAAAACTAAGTGAGAAAAAGACTTTAAACTGTGCCCTATTCACTTTTAATTCCATCTCCCAGCACAGTATGTGTCACATAGCAGGTGCTCCATAAATGTTTGCTGAATGCATGAATGAATGAATGGTATTGAGAACAAACCTTCCTTCTCAGCTTCATAATTTTGAAGTTTAAAGAGGTAGTTTGGGATAACAGAAAGCCCTGGTTTTGGAGTCAGTCGGTCACAGATCTGCACGCCAGTTCTTTCTCTACTACTTACTAGCAGTGTGAGCACCTGAAGAATGTACTGTCCAGAGTGGGACACTTGAGAGTGAAAGGAAAGCAATAACCAGCCAAGGTGCCAGGAAAATAAACTGGCACCATCCTTGACAAAATGGACTCTGGTCACCCCATAGCCATGTAGCCATAGTTACATGCTTGGATAAGTGTCTCAACCTCTGAATCTCAGCTTCATCTGGAAAATGAATATAGTTTCTGTACTTCCATTCTTTGGTTGGGAAGATGGATGGACCAAGAGCATCCAAAGGCACAAGGTGGAATCATTGACCTTGGTGATTCCTAATTACCAGGAGAGGAGAGCAAGATGGATGTGGATGAAGGTAGGTTTGTAGATTGTAGAAGATGTATTTGAGAAGGTCCTCATTTAATAGCCTAAACCAAACTGTTTGTCCTTCACAGATAAAAATGGAATATGCACACGAGGAGCACATGCTCTGGAATCAGGCTTTCAGGGACAATTACTGGTTCCTCTGGGCACTGACTGGGATTGGTTACGATTCTGCTAGCTGCTAATTATTGGCTCTTAAGATTAGGAAGCCCACTGTGTCTCAGTTTCTTTGATAGTGGAAGTGAGGTTACTACAATTCTCAGAGGGTTGTTGCAAATGTAACTGTGACAGTGATACCATAGTACGGCCTGTGGGCTAGTGCCAGTCTATGGCCTGTTTGTAACTATGTTAGAAATAAGTACAGGAAATTCAAGAAAACTAGACATGTGCAGCCATCTGTTACTGCTGTGACATCTACACTCAGAAGGGGTGGGATCCTGAACAGCCCAGAGACCAGTGTGACTGTTGCACTTGCAGAGGGAAGGTGCACACGACTGAGCTGAGCACTAGCCGTGCTCAGTGGATCATTGATTAGGTTGAAATGGTCTGAAAATGTAAAATTACATAAAACTGATTCTCAACCTCAGGTGAGAAACACTGCTTTTGAACTATGCTGGATTTGTGATTAGCGCCCCATCAGTACTACCCTCTACAGCACTACCCTCTTTATTAATTGTTACCATCATATTTATGTTTAAAATTAGACCACACAGGCTTCCAAAAGGCCCTATTATACATTATCAATATTTTTAATAGCATTAAAAAGTTAGAAATAAATTCCTGTTCAAGTTTGGAGGGTTTTTTCTTTTTTTTTTTTTTTAATCTAAAAACAATACTATGCTTATATTTATACTGATGCTATTCTTGAATCAGCAGTATGGTCCTAATGTTGAAGAAGGTCCCTGGAAACACAATAGACCACTTTAAAGCCTTCAGAGTTTTTTAAACACAAGGTTTTATGTGTAAGCTGTTAATTTTCCTTTAAAAACAGAAAGAATGTGGGTTAACTGAGCTTTTGTTTTTTAAACCTAATGTAGTAAGGAAAAAAATAATTTTCCCCCAAAACTAAAATAGCAATGTGTACTGAAAAGCTGGGAGAAATACATGTTTTTTTAAATTTAGAACTAAAAAATGACATTACTGGAAGGAATGACATGCCTGAGTTCAATGAGACCTCCATCTATACTCCAGGCCCAGATGACTTCCCTTAGGAGTCAAAATTGGGACTGTGTGATTTTTTAAGAAGAACAAAGATTAAGACTTAGATATACTGAACATGTTTTACACAAAGTTTACTTTGGATGGTTCTGACTAAATTCACTTTTCACTTAGCAAACATGCTCACAATTATCCATTCTAATTGGTGGAAGCTTTGGGTATTCCAAAGCAGTGTTTAATTCAAAAGTTAATCATATTTAATTATGGAGGATATTATATAAAACATATTTTTAAAATTAAATTTTGCAGAATACCTAGACAAAAAATGAGTCTCTGAGATGGAATTTATATTACATTAGAAATATTATAAGTAGGTAATGATAAACAGAGGACTGAAGGTTTTTAAACCCTATCTTTTACAACTATAAAATATTTATAAATCCATGAGTTTATACTGATTCTGATAAAACATAAAATAGGAGGAAGGGTAAGCTCTTTTTTGCAATAGAATACCAAGTCACAAATGTAGACAGGCTGACAGAAAAGTATCATATGGCAGCCATCATAAACAATTCAGACAAAATTCATCATTGGCTGAATATACCATGAATGTTCGGGAGTTGGGGGAGGCATGGCATTTTCATAGACTCTAAGTATCTTCCTTGATTAATTCTTTAGGGAAGAGTTGCATTTTTAAAGTGGAAAACTCTGGCAAACACCAGGCTAAGCAGAGTAAACATTACTAATAATGAACCTACTGATACCCTTGGAATTTTTTTCTTGCTTCTTTAAAAATTTATTTTATTTAAGCATAGCTGATTTACAATGTTGTGTTAATTTCTGCTATTCAGCAGTGATTCAGTTATACATATACATACATTGTTTTTCATATAAGTTAAATAAACAGGGTGACAGTGTACAGCCTTTTCTTTCCTCTTTCCCAATTTTGACCCAGGCAGTGGTTCCATGTCTGGTTCTAACTCTTGCTTCTTAACCTGCGTGTAGGTTTCTCAGGAGACAGGTAAGGTGGTCTGGTACTCACATCTTTAAGAACTGTCCACAGTTTGTTGTGATCCACAGTCAAAGGCATTGGTGTGGTCAATAAAGTAGTAGATGTTTTTCTGAGCAGACACCATATGGCCCGAAAAGCCTGGAAATGTTTTGACTTCCTGTTTACAGGAAAACTCTGCCCACCCTGCCCTAGGGCTCTGCTATTGAAGCATGGACCAGCCAGGCTTGGTCTGGAAGGCTGTTAGGAACATGGAATCTTATCTGTACTCTAGACCTACTGACTCAGAATCTCCGGATCCCAGGTGAGTCCTGCTCACATTACAGTTTGAGAAGCACTGGTTTAGAGGCCCTGCTCGGGTCATCCTGTGGTTGCACCCTCCCCAGGTTCAGGCAGCCAGAGAGGACCAGGGGGTGTGGCCACCTGGAGCCCCGCCCCCTCCAGGCCGTCTCTGAGCACCTGGACCCTAGAACCCCTGCTCCCAGCGCCAGTGGAGGCCTCCCTCCTGGGGGCCATGTCCCAGCCGGACAAGTGGTCAAGATACAGTTGTTTGTGGGACGGGAAGAGAGTGGCCTGAACCTGGACTTGAAGGCTGGGGGTGCTCTTGCTTGAACAGCAGATTCCTCAGGGAACAAAAAGGGTCAGAGCCAGAGGTGGGAAGAGCAGGGGGAGGGCTGGGGACTGGGTCAGCCCCTCCCTCTGCTCTCCTGCCTTCTGGCTTGTAGCTGTGTCCAAAATCCCATTCTGCCAGTTATTAATAGTTAAGAAGGTATACTTGACAATTTTGTTTGACTGACTTATAACTTTTAAATATTTAAGCATGTAGTATGGGCTTCATTTATACTCTTGACCAGGGACCACAGATGTGAGTGACAGGTCTGTTAAATGCTTCTCAAAGTGTGTTCAGAGGACCCCCTCCATAAAAACCCACTGGGTTGTTGGTTAAAAATTCAAATTCCCAGGCCCCACTTGTGTAACAACCTGGATCAGATCTTTGGGGCTGGAGCCCAGGAACCTGCATTCTGACCCCTCCTCTGGTGACTCTGATCCACAGCAGAGCTACAGGAGGACTTGTAATGGAGTGGGGAGGGGCATGGAGAAGAGCTGCCCCGAGGGGTAGGAAGCATCAGGAGAAGAGGGAGGTCCCAGGTCAGAGGAATGTGCTGACCAGGAGCTCACACCTTCTTGCTTCTCTCATAATTCTACTCACAACCTGGCCTGACCCCACCCCCGGGAGCTGGATGTAAAGAGAAGCTTCTAGAATGGGACGAGAGTGTCTTTCTGCCAACCATGAGGCTCTCGGGGGCTGCCCTGCAGAAGGAAGGACCCGAGTCAGGGGCAGTAGGAGCAAAGGGGCTGCGAGCACCTGGAGGGACCACACGGACCCACCCAGAGAGTCAGGCTGAAGCTGCTGAGCAGGTCTTTGGGCAGGGAGACCTCCTGGTCCCATGGGACATGGGAGGAGCTGGGACAGACTGTGTGGTCACACCTGTCTGGGCTCAGAGGCTGCATCTGTCAGTTATGAGTCTATGACATTGATCAAGTTCCTTAAGCTCTGTAAGATGGGGCTCCTAATATTCTCTGAGCTTATGTTAAAATTAAATGTGATAGTCTTATGTTCAGGCCTGTGACACTGGCAGGATAGGCAAGTGCCATGGTTTTCATACTGCCAAGAATCTCTGTAGCCACCGACGAGCCCAGAATCGGCATGATAAATAGTACAAGAAAGCCCATTTGGGCACAGCCCTGAAAGCCAACCCTTTTGGAAGCTTCTCATGCCAAGAGAATCGTGCTTGAAAAAGTAGGGGTTGAAGCCAAACAACCAAATTCTGCCATCAGGAAATGTGTCAGGGTTCAGCTCACCAAGAATGGCAAAAAATCACAGCCTTTGTACCCAGTGATGGTTGCTTGAACTTTATTGAGGAAAGTGATGATATTCTGGTTGCTGGATTTGGTTGTAAAGGTCATGCTATTGGTGACATTCCTGGAGTTTGCTTTAGGTTGTCAAAGTAGCTAGTGTCTCTCTTTTGGCCTTATACAAATGCAAGAAGAAAGACCAAGATCATGAATTTGGATGATGAAAGCATGATAGTAATAAATTTTCATATACCCCCAAAATTAAATGTGATAGTTAAATAAAAATACATCCCACCCCACAATACAATAAGGGGCAGCTGATGTTTACTGTGGAGAAGGCGATGGCACCCCACTTCAGTACTCTTGCCTGGAAAATCCCATGGATGGAGGAGCCTGGTGGGCTACAGTCCATGGGGTCACGAAGAGTCGGATATGACCGAGCAACTTCACTTTCCCTTTTCACTTTCATGCATTGGAGAAGGAAATGGCAACCCACTCCTGTGTTCTTGCCTGGAGAATCCCAGGGATGGTGGAGCCTGTTGGACTGCCGTTTATGGGGTCACACAGAATCAGACACGACTGACGTGACTTAGCAGCAGCAGCAGCAGCAGCTGTTTACTGGGGCATTCATTACCTTACACCTCTGCACTTCTTGATGCTCCTATCATAGGCACTTGTCACTGACTGTGCTCAGTCACGTCCAACTCTGCAACCCTATGACTACAGCCTGCCAGCCACCTCTGTTCATGGGATTCTTCAGGCAAGAATACTAGAGGGTTACCATTTCCTCCTCCAGGGCATCCTCCCCATCCAGACATGGAACTTGCATCTCCTGTGTCTCCTGCATTAGCAGATTCTTTTTTTTTTTTTTTTTTGGCAGATTCTTTACCACTGAGACTCTTTACCTGGGAAGCATCTGTCACTGGCTATCAGCCAGCGGTCTTATCAAGATCAATTTCCTCAAACCCTCCAGGGGGCGCTAGTGGTAAGGAATCTGCCTGCAACTGCAGGAGAACCAACAGAGGCAAGTTTCATTCCTGGGTCAGGAAGATCGCCAGGAGGAGGATATGGCAACCCACTCCAGTATTCCTGACAGAAATCCCGTCTTCTGTCCATGGGGTCCCAAAGAATCATCATGACTAAGCACACACACACACCTCAGACCCCAGGCACAGGAAGGTTCCAGTCACAGACATGTGCCAGACCTGTGCTTGGCCAGTGGCCTGGAGCGCCGAGTTTCTCTGCCTAGGAGTGACTCCTAAAGTTACTGCAGAGCTGCTCATCCTGTACATTTCCCAGGATTTCCCTCCCAGCAAGCCACATCTTGGGACTCAGATGTGTGAAGCTCAGGTTTGTGAACTAAGACTGTGGTGGTTTAGTTGCTGAGTCTTGTCCAACACTTGTGAACCCATCGACTGTAGCCTGCCAGGCGCCTTTGTCCATATGGGGTTCTCCAGGAAATAATATTGGAGTAAGTTGCCATTTCCTTCTCCAGGGGATCTTCCTGACTCAGGGATGGAACCCGGGTCTCCTGCTTTGCAGGCAGATACTTTACTGGCTGACCCATGAGGAAAGCTCCAGAAGTGAAAGTAAAGTCACTCGATTGTGTCCCGACTCTTTGCAATGCTATGGACTCTAGCCTGCAAGGCTTCTCCGTCCATGGGATTTTCCAGGCAAGAATATTGGAGTGGGTTGCCATTTCCTTCTCCAGGGGTTCTTCCCAACTGAGGGATCAAACCCAGGTCTCCCATACTGTGGGCAGACTCTACCATCTGAGCCATCAGGGAATCTTTTAAAAGAAGTAACTATAGGAGTGTAACCCTTGGAGAGGCACTCATACACACTGTAGACTGTTCTGTAGCCAGCTTTTAATAACATGAGTGAATTGATACTGTCAGTGTCTGCCCATAAATCCTGCATGGGTGTGTGTGCTTAGTCATGTTCAACTCTTTGTGACCCCATGGATTATAACCTGGTGGGCTCCTCTGTCCATGGAATACTGCAGTATTGGGTTGCCATTTCCTTCTCCAGGGGATCTTCCCAAATCAGGGATTGAACCTTGCAGCTTCTGTATTGGCAGGGAGATTCTTTATCACTGAGCCACCAGGGATACCCAACTAGGCTGGGCTGGTATGAAACCTCCAGGGACAACCATGCTATACTGAAAATCACCAGCAGGGGGCAGAAGACTCATGTATCCAGGTGACCAGCGTGGAAAGGCCATGGAATGAGGGGCCAGGAAGACCTCACAGGGGGCAAGAGGTGTCACAGGCCCCCACCTCACCCACCTCATCTACACCCTAGACACAGAAATGCACCTTTCTGCTCCTACAGAATCACCTAATTTGTTTACTTTGTTCCTCATCCAGATAGAGTCCTTATAACTTCAACATGGCAAAGGCCAGTGGTTTGTAAAATCACCAAGGGAGCTCTGTAAACCCAGTGCTGAAGCCTCATCTCAGTAAAATCAGAATCTCGGGAGAGGGGAGGCAGGAATCAGCACTTTAAAAAATCCACAAGAGAGCAGCCAAACAAAAACCTCTGTTGGAAATATAAGATCTCATTTCTTCCCAAATGGCAGCTGCTTTCATTGCTAGAAAATGTTAGTTGCTCAGTTTTGTCTGACTCTTTGCAACTCTATGGACTATAGCCCACCAGAATTCCATGGAATTCTCCACATAAGAATACTGGAGTGGGTTGCCTATTCCCTTCTCTAGGGGACCTTCCCAACCCAGGGGTCAAAAACCCTGGTCTCCTCCATTGCAGGCAGATTCTTCACTGTCTAAGCCACCAGGAAAGCGGAAGACAGTTTGATTTCTTCCTGTTTTACTACTGACTCTCCCTAGTCAGACCCCAAAGGCCAGGGGGTTTCATTTGACAGCTGTGCATGTGTGTATATGAGTCACTCAGTAATGTCTGACTCTTTGCAACCCCATGGACTGCAGCCCGCCAGGCTCCTCTGTCAGTAGGATTTCCCAGGCAAGAATACTGGAGTGGGTTGTTATTTTCAGCTCCAGGGGATCTGCCTGACCCAGGGATCAGGCAGATTTTCTACTGCTGATCCACCTGGGAAGCCCCCCTGTCAGGTATGGCTTGTGCCCATAGAATGTGCTCCAGAGGACATGCTTTCCCCTTAAAACACCCCTGGGACTGCTCTATGTGATTCCTGTCAGCTGGGGGATGGGCGATTCTCACAGGACAGGCTCAGCTGTGCTGCCCATGGCTCCAGATCATAGTGTCAGGCTCAGCATCTCTGCACATGGCCCTCAGAGCTGAGGTGTTGATGCAGCCATTTTGCATCAGGGAGTCTTGTCTGAAGGGCCGGGTTGAGGTTTCTGCATGAGGCGCCCTGTGAACAAGTGAAACTTGACTCAGCAACAAAGGGAGAGAAAAAAGGTAACACTTTATTTCATTAAGTAAGTATTAGTCACTCAGTCATGCCCAACTCTTTGCAACCCCATGGACTGCAGCCTACCAGGCTCCTCTATCCATGAGATTTTCCAGGCAAGGATACTGGAGTGGGTTGCCATTTCCTTCTCCAGGGGATCTTCCCAACCCAGGGATCAAACCCAGGTCTCCTGCACTGCAGGCAGATTCTTTACTGACTGAGCTACAAGGGAAGACCTTGTAGCCCTTATTTCATTATCCAGATTCTATTTTACTCCCAGGGAATTGTTGATGGGCTTTGTCAGTGACTGTTCTGTCTCAGCCCAGCCTCCCTGAATATTAAGGGCCCCGCCTTACCTTTAATGACCGTTTCCTTTGTTACCTGTGGAGATAATCTTGATGAAGAGAAAGAGACCGATTTCTCCTCTATGCCTGAAGATCCAAAAGGGAAGGTATTGATATAATAAGTTTTGTTTGTTTTTTAAGGTAACTCCCTCTTGGCTGGGGCTTGATGTTGCTTCTGAAATAAGTGGGAGTCTGTGGTGCCCTTCATCTGAGGAAGACAACCTGGTATTAGTTAAATAGGAAAGGGAAGGACCTAGGCATCAGGGTACACAGAGAACCAGGTCTGGATTCCCAGATACGAGTTTAAGAAGGCCTCATCACTGTGGAAACAGTGTTTCTATGCTTGTGAGACAGGAAAGAAGGGGATACACATATTGAGAAAAACAGGATCTCACAAAAACTGGCTTGAACCAGCTAAAATCAATATAGTGTTGAGCATGGTCTGGTCTCTGATCTCTAACTCATTACACCTTCATTATAACACTAAAATTCATTCCCCTCTCACCATGACTGGTGCTGTGATAGTTCCAAGGCTGACCATAGAAGGCCAAACAGTGATACCAAAGAGGAGGGTCTGGCTGTTCACCACTCAAAAGCCAATAAAGAGGCTAGGTTGGTGGAAAGGAACATTTACTTTATTTTGGATGCCAGTATGTACTCTTGCCTGGAAAATCCCATGGGCGGAGGAGCCTGGTAAACTGCAGTCCATGGGGTTGCTACGAGTTGGACACAACTGAGCGTCTTCACTTTGACTTTTTACTTTCACGCATTGGAGAAGTGAATGGCAACCCACTCCAGTGTTCTTGCCTGGAGAATCCCAGGGAGGAGGGACGGGTGGGCTGCCGTCTATGGGGTCGCATAGCGTCGGACAAGACTGAAGCAACTTAGCAGCAGCAGCAGCAGCATGTGGTGAGGGGGGAGGGTGGGCACCTCTACAAAGGCTGACTCCTCCTCCCTTGACAATGAATGGACAAGAACTTTTAAAGACAGAGGGAGAGGGTTACGTGTAGAAACAGCAGAGTCAATGCTGACAGTCATCTTGAAATTGGTCATTGGTGGTCTGACCAGTGTCATCTTAATTGTTTTAAGTACAGTTACTCTTCAGTTCCAGGGTTGGTTTGTTCCCATTTCTCGAGGTCATTTCTCAGAACTGTGGCAGTTTATGTCACGGCTACAGTCCGGTCATTATGTAGATCTTAACCTGAAGGGGTTTTCAGTACCTATAAGACAGCTCACAGGATATGGCTCAGAATATTATCTATAGCCCTTGAGAAGGAATTAAGAGGTCCTTGACTATGCTTAATGACTATATTATTAACTGTTTTTCTTTGTATCTACATGTTCTCACTTCTGGGATTAAACATATTTTTTGGCTAAAGATTTTCCACAGACAAAAGGCAGGCAGAGGACATGGGGGGCAAGGACCATAGGGTCCTGCTCCATTTCAAAAGTGTGCAGTGGTTCAGTTCTTGAAAATCCCTGTTCCTTCCCTGGAATAGCAAGAATATTCGTCCCACTTATTATCATATGAAATTACCCAGACCATGACAATTAACAACCCCATACCCTGGGCCCTCTCACCTTCTGAGAGGGTCCACATTCTGACTATGGAGTGTGTGTCCCTGAATAAGTCCATTTTCACTCTACTTCAGCTTCCTCTTAAACTCTCTCCTGCAGGAAGCCAAAGACCCTCACTTGGAAGCTGGTCCTGGTACTCCCACGTTTTCCAGGATGAGATATTTCCTTCTCCTGCACCACTTGTAACGTGGAGGATGAAGAGTAGGGACTATAAATCGAAACTGATTATAAAGCAGATAATCTAGTTTGAGGAAGAGTTCTGATTTATCCTCCTGGTGTTGTTTCTTAAACTCTAGCAAAAGTCTGGTTTCCACATTTCTGGGCAAATATTTTTTAAAAATGTATTCTGTTTTTAAAATCAACTCTGCTGTGGAATTTTTAAGGAAGGATGTTACTGGGTTCTCATCTGCTCCCTAGCTGGATGGCACATGCTTCATCTCCCTCTATGGCATTCTTTCATCCTGGCTCACAGACTCTGTAAGCCTGTTGCCTCCCACTTTCTGAATTTTCCAGACCCCATGTGGGAAATCAGGTTTTTACTTGTAACACAAGATGATGGTATGGGAATCTCTTCTGCAAAGCGGCCAACTCACCTGGCTTCTAGCAGGAGGTAAGGCACCAGTCATACTTGGGGTGGGGGTTCTATCATGTCTGATATCCCCCCTACTTTGTCCTTGCCTGGGAGGTTGAGGATGGTGACCACGGGGGACAGGGATTCCCACTCTCTGCCTCTTGTCCCCAGACCTTTGCTCTCCTCTGACTTGGGTTTCAGTCTCTCTTCTCTGGAGGAAAACTCAGTTGATTAAGTTTTCTTGAAAACTGTGCTCTTTATGCCAGCACCAGTGGCCTTTAAGCTATAACCTCAAGAATTGCATTTTCACTCCTTTATCACAAACATTTATACCATAGAAAGGACAATTTACTTACTCCTTGGAAGGAAAGTTATGACCAACCTAGACAGCATATTAAAAAGCAGAGACATTACTTTGTCAACAAAGGTCTGTCTAGTCAGGGCTATGGTTTTTCCAGTGGTCATGTATGGATGTGAGAGTTGGACTGTGAAGAAAGCTGAGCACAGAAGAATTGATGCTTTTGAACTGTGGTGTTGGTGGAGACTCTTGAGAGTCCCTTGGACTGCAAGGAGATCCAACCAGTCCATCCTAAAGGAAATCGGTCCTGGGTGTTCATCAGTCCTGCGACTGATGTTGAAGCTGAAACTCCAATATTTTGGCCGCATGATGCAAAGAGCTGAGTCATTTGAAAAGACCCTGGTGCTGGGAAAGATTGAAGGTGGAGGAGAAGGGGACAACAGAGGATGAGATGGTTGGATGGCATCACCGACTCAATGGGCATGAGTTTGGGTAAACTCCGGGAGTTGGTGATGGACAGGGAGGCCTGGTGTGCTGCAATTCATGGAGTCACAAAGAGTTGGACATGACTGAGCGACCAAACTGAAGGACAATTAATTTCATATTCTGATAAAGTATCTTGCTATAATAACGTCCACTTATTAAACATCCCTTCTGCATCAGAAATTACAACAAGCACTTTCACATAAACAATAACTCCATGAGATAGTTATTACTTTTTGTTTTTTACTTTTTGATTTATTGTGGCACTTGGGACCTATGTTGTGTCATGCAAGATCTTTTGTTGTGGTGCATGGACTCTCTCATATGGAGCAGCGGGCAGGCTCAATAGCTGTGGTGCTCAGGTTTAGTTGCTCTGCTGGCATGTGGGTTCTGAGTTCCCTGACCAGGGATTAAACTGACTCCCTTGCATTTCAAGGCAGATTCTTAACCACTGGACTACCAGGGAAGTCCCAGATATTACTTTTAAATACCCATTTTACAGATGAGAAACTGAGTTCAGAGAACACTGTCACTCAACTAGAGTTGGAAGAGTCGCCCTGTTATGAGGCAACTGACACAGCTTCTGGGAACCTAAGAGTTTCTAGTTTTTGGAGGGATCAGATAGAAAGAAAAGACAAATGTTTTAATTCTACTTACAAAGATGTAATTTTCCAAATTGTTTTAAGTCATAATTAGCTTAAGGGAAAGGATTTTTTTATGTTGGGAAAACACTAAATTAAACCAGTAATATTTTAGACAAAAACAATAAAATTTATAAGCATATTCTCCAGTTCACTCAGCAACTAGTCCTTTTTGTTAATGGTTTTATGAAGGCATCAGGTTTTCCATTAGGACTCTATAATTTCTTACAAAGTTTAGCTCTTCATTTGAAACTTATCAGAAATCTGTACTTGTCAAAAGTCCTTCCTATGGATCTTCTTGAAAATGAAGCACTTTTACAAACACATCTTAGTACAGCAACAACTGTCTGTGAATGATGAAAGATTTTTGCATACATGGGCATGCTGCACAGGTTAATAAACTTTTTCTCTTGTTCATCTGTCTTATATCAATTGAATTTCCCAGGTCTCAGCCAGAGGACCTAGAAGGGTAAAACAAAAAGGAATTCTCTCCTCCATTACATGGTAAAATATACATAACACATGTGAACTATCTTAACCATTTTAAAATGTACTATTGTGGGCATTGATTAGATTCACATTGCTGTGCAATCATCACCACAGTCCATCTCCAGAGCTTTTTCACCTTCCAACTGAAACTCTGTGTCCATTAAACACTCCCCACCATCCCCCCTGCCCAGCAAACACCATTCTACTTTGTGTTTCTATGAATTTCACTAGTCTGCTGCCGCTACTGCTAAGTCGCTTCAGTCGTGTCTGACTCTGTGCGACCCCATAGATGGCAGCCTGCCAGGCTCCCCCATCCCTGGGATTCTCCAGGAAAGAACACTGGAGTGGGTTGCCATTTCCTTCTCCAATGCATCAAAGTGAAAAGTGAAAGTGAAGTCGCTCAGTCGTGTCCGACTCTGGCGACAGCCTGGACTGCAGCCTACCAGGCTCCTCCATTCATGGGATTTTCCAGGCAAGAGTACTGGAGTGGGGTGCCATTGCCTTATCCGACTAGATCACTAGTTTATCATAAAAGGATTCAAGTCAGGAACAGCCAGATGGAAGAGATGCAGAGAGCAAGGCAGGGGGAGGGGCAGGGTCTTCCAGGCCTCTCCAGGTGAGTCACCCTTCCAGCACCTGCACATGTTCACCAGCTGGGAAGCTCTGTGAACCCCATCCTATTGGTTTTTTATTGAGGCTTCATAGAAGCATACTTGGGCAAGGTTGATTAAAGCATTGGCCATCGGTGGTTGAACTGTTTCCAGTCCCTCTTCTCCCTGGATTTGGGGGGTGGGGCTGAAAGCGCCAACCCTTTAATCAGGTGGTTGGTTTTTCTGACTAACAGATGCATTCACTAAAACTCAGGTGTAGTTGAAAGGGGCTTGTTACAATTACCAAAAGATATTTTTTCACTCTTAGAGCACCTAAGGGTTTTAGGAGTTCTGTAACAGCAACAGCATGAAGACTAAATAAGTATTCTAATTGTAAGTCACAACCTCATAGTCTTCGAGGCTCATCCATGCTGCAGCACGTGGCAGAATTTCCTTTCTTTTTAAGGCTGAATGATACTCCACTGTATGTTTATACCACACTTTGTTTATTCATTCCAGAAATAATACTTTTGAATGCATTTTTCTTCATATATATTCATGCGGGCTTCATATATGGGGAAAACGTTGGAAGTTCTTTATTTCCCTCTTGTACACCTGCTTATTAGCTCATTTAAAATTTATTTAGCTGAGAGATAAAGTAAACCTTGACTTCTTGCTTATGTACTTTTCTTTGTGCATCAGTGCACTGCTGAGTAACTGTCCTTCATGCCACAAGAAGAACGTGTTTTGGTCTTTCCTTTTCCCTCCTCTTATCAAAACAGGATTCCTCCAGGGCCAGCCTAGCAGTAGAACAGACACCAGGGAGCCTGAGGCTGTCATCTCAGTAGCTTGGCAGCTTTGTGCTTGTCATCTGTGCTCACCTCCACTGACCAGTATTGGCCACTAGCTCAGTGTGTCTCGTGATTGGGCGGGGGGGTAGCTTATCCCAGGTAAGCCCCCCAGGATCCTGCTCCATTCCAGTTGGAGACCTTCCCACAGCGCCCTTGTTTTGTCCTGATGAGGGCAGCGTGCCGGGAGGGCGAGCTGCTATCTCCTTCTGCCAGCTTTCTCTGTCTTCACCACAGCTGAGGGGCGTTTATGCTGCAGCCTGCCCCTCCCTCTCCATCTTCTGGGTGGGGGCCTGGGCTCAGAGTTTAGTAGAGTTTGCAGCCCAGTTAGGGAACGTGGGCGCCTGGGGTCTTGAGCCCCGTGCCTTGCGGTTCCCCCACCGCCTCCATCAGCGGCGCCTGCGGCCTCGCTTCACACCTGCGTGTGGCCCCCGGCTGCCCCCACCCCACGCCCCTGGCTTGCGCTGGTCCGGGCCGGCAAGATGCAGCCGGTGTCCCCGGAGGAGAAGCCCAACCCGCTGCAGGATGCGAACTTCTGCTCCCGGCTGTTCTCCTGGTGAGCCCCGCCTGGGCTGAGACACCCCGCCCCTCAGGGCCAGTGCCTGACGCTGCTGAGCCTTGCAGGGGTTGAGGGTCGAGGGTCAGGGCGAGGGAGTGCTTTCCGATGGCTGCTTGTAGCGGTGGGGTCTCCCCACGCCGGCCACGGGGGTCCCTGTCTGCACCCTCTGGGTGAGGCGACGGGAAGGGGTAGCAGGAACGGGAAGAGGGACCTGGTGGCGGGGCACAGGGTCTCCCTGCCTTGCAACTCGCTGCCCCGCCAGCCTCCTTAGTCCCAGGGAGCAGGAGGGGCAGTGGGAGCAGGAGGCAGGGAGGCTGAGAACCTAGGCTGCCCAGGGCTGGTCACCGCCAGCGGGAGAAGGACTGGACCCCCATATGCCATCCTTAGTCGGCTTCCGCAAGACAGCTCCAGATTCACAGTGAACTATGAATTCAACGGGACTTTGAAAACTCCGGATTCAAAAGGAACTAATTCGCACCCTTTCCCCACTAAGCAAACAGCCCTGAGCCGCTTCCTTTATCTAGTTAGTGCTCTGCTCCTGTTGTCATCTTCCGGTAATGTCCCTACCTTTCCCCATATTCCTTAGGTGACAGCTGAGTCCAACTGCACTGGGTTCCCTTGTCCCTGTGTCTGTGACCAGGTCTCCCTGCCTCCCTCTTTCTCTCCGTGTGCATCTCTCACTGTATATCCTGGTATCTAGTTGTGACACATTTCATGTGTGTAAGAACACTATTGTTTTTTATTTAATGAAAGTGAAAGTGAAGTCGCTCAGTCATGTCCGACTCTTTGCGACCCCATGAATTGTAGCCTACCAGGCTCTTCCATCCATGGGATTCTCCAGGCAAGAGTACTGGAGTGGGTTGCCATTTCCTTCTCCAGGGGATATTCCCGACCCAGGGATCTAACCTGGGTCTACTGCATTGTAGGCAGATGCTTTTACCGCCTGAGTCACCACCGTTTAATGAATGGGGACACAATTCTTGAACCCATTTTAATTTTACCTGGGATACACTGAGGACTGGAGTATGGATTTGACCAGTCCCTTTCCTTACTGTGAATATTTCCACTTCCACCTTTGAGAGTCACCTTGGGGATGGGGTCCCTGAAGCCTGTGGGGTCTTATCTGCATCTCTAGCCTTTCCAGAAGCAGTGCAAGGTCTTGATGCAGGTGGTCCTGCCCAGGAGTCCTTTGGTCCTGAAAACACTGAAGGGTCCCTGAGCTGGGAGGAAACACACAGATGAGAAGGGACTCCGAGAGATGAAGCTCTCAACTAAAGTTTTCCATCCAGTAGCTGGGACCACTAACTAGATGGGCCTCAAACTCTGGGTTTAATCACACTTGGGTGATTATTATTCATTTCTGGACCCTAAATCATTCATCTTTCTCACAAATTCTGACATTTCCTTTTTTTCATATGGGAAGGCCTCGGGGAGCCCCAGGAAACCGAAGCTTCTATGCTTATTCTGATGGTGGTGTATTCAGTGTGTGTATCTACATCTCTTGGGTTTTTCGTGGCCCTTAAGGAAAGAGGGACAAGAAGGAAAAATATGGGTGTAGGTTTCCCTATTGGCTTAGTGGTAAAGAATCTGCTACAATAGCAGGAGACCAGGTGATGTGGATTTGATCCCTAGGTGAGGAAGATCCCCTGGAGGAGGCAATGGCAATCTACTCCAGTATTCTTGCCTGGGAAATCCCATGGACAGAGGAGCCTGGCAGGCTAAAGTCCATGGGGTTGCAAAAGAGTTGGACATGAGTGAGTGACTAAATAGCAACAACTGTAAATGATACTGAAGTAGAGACACCTCCCCTTAACCTCAGGCAGGGCAAGGAACTCTCCAGGGATGTTCTGTTTGTGGATTTTCAAAATGTGTGTGTATGCAAATGAGACGGTGAGGTGAGGACTTCTCATTGGTTTGGGTAGACACCCATTTCCAGTTTTCCTGATGAACTGGAAGGAGCTATTACCTCTTATTTTACGTGTGAAGTCACTGAAGCAGAGAGGATGAGTAATTTTTTAAAAACTTTTAATTTTATATTGGAGTACAGCCAATTTACAATGTTGTGATAGTCTCATGTGGACAGGAAAGGGATTCAGTCATACCTATACATGTATCCATTCTCCCCCAAATTCCAAGAGTTTGAGTAACTTGCCTGCATCACACAGCTTAATAGCGAAAGTTGGATCCCAAACCAGGAGTCTGGCTCCTGAGGCTGTGTTGCCCTGTATGTAACTGCTATTCTGAGAATATTCTGTGAATTTTAGAAAAGAATATATATTTTTTCTATTTATATAAAAATATTAAAACTATAGAAGAAGAAGGGCCTCCCAGATAGGTGGCACAGGGGTAAAGAATCCATCTGCCAGTGCAGGAGAGTCAAGAGAGGTGGGTTTGACCCTTGGGTTAGGAAGATCCCCTGGTGTAAGAAATGACAACCCACTCCAATATTGTTGCCTGGAGAATCCCATGGACAGAGGAGCCTGGTGGGCTATAGTCCATCAGGTCGCAAAGAGTTGGACATGACTGAGCACACAGAAGAAGAAAGGAATAAGGATTTGTTTTTTAGCCAGGTCTACTTGTGGATATTTTGGTTATTTCTTAGTCTTTACCCTAGAAATCTTGGCATATCTGCACATGCAGTTTTTTTTTAATCAAAATTATAGCTCATGATTTTTTAGAATTAATTTTTGTTGGCATATAGTTGCTTAACCCTGTTATGTTAGTTATGCACCACAATGAGACACCAGCTCATACATATTAGGAGGGCTCCCATGGGGAAAAAAAGGAAGAAAAAATAGTGTTGGCAAGGATGTGAAGAAACTAGAATCCTGCACACTGACGGTGGGGTTGTAAAATGGTGCATCACAAAGGACAAATATTTTATGATTTGATTTACATGAAGTCCTCAGAGCAGTCAAATTTAAAGAGAAACAAAGTGGCCTTGTGGTTGCCAGGGGCTGGGGGCAAGGCAAGTGGGGAGTTAGTGTTTGATGGCACAACAGTGCAGGAGGAAGAGAGTGCTGGAAACTGGTTGCATAGTAATGTTAAGATAGGTAACAATAATGAGCCGCCTGCTTGAAAAATCATCAAGATGGTAAACTTTATGTCGTGTGCATTTTCCACAGTTTTGACAAATTTAATGAGAAAAAAAATGGCACCTGATGTGCCTCATTTGGAAGTGTTCCTGTGTTAGAGTCTAGACTTTGCCACTTCCTGATTAGTGGCTAGTACCTCTAAGTATTGGCCTCGGGAAAGTGGGGAGAAGACCTGGAGAGAACACCTCCCTGGGATGCTGAGAGGGTCAGTGATGCTCTGAACAGGACAAGTGCCCCCAGACAAACAGCAGTCATCACCACCATAGAGCGCTTGAGTAATCCCATGTGGTCCCCAGTAGAAAGCCTCTGAAAGTTTGATACATGAGGTTACAACAACAGCAGCACCAACAGGAAGAAGAAGGACTGCTGTCCTTTCCTAGCAAGGATGCAGGCAATGAAAAGCCATGGACTCTGTAAGAGCCCTTCCAACCTCCTCTTCCCATCTATAAAAGTGCTCTCCAGCCCTGGCACTTTGGGGACTTACACTTGGCTCTCCACAAATGCAGACCTCAAACTGCAATTCTCTGCTGATTCTGGATAAGCCCATCTTTGCTGGGGAAATATTTTGCAGTCTGTCTGTTTCAGGTCAACAGAGGGTAGGAATCAACACACTGGGGGACCCATGGAAGACTCTGAACAGCAAATTATCCACTTGATACCTCTTAAAGGACACATCAGGCTGATCAGATGCAGAACTATAAAGACCAAAAAAAAAAAAAAAAAACAAGAATAAACTACAGGAGATAAATTTAAATTTGTTAGGCAGTTTATTTTGCTGTAAGGACATACCAATAAATTTGACTATACCTTTGGAATGTTCTACTTCTTGCTTGAGGCTGTGGTTATTGTATAAAATTACCAAAACTCATCAAAGTAAACACTCACTGGGAACAGATCAAGGTCAGAGAAAGAGCCCTGGAAAGCTCACCCAGCTTCCATCTACAACATGTGGGTTTCTGACTGTTAATGAAGAATAACAACTGGTATTCTAAAAATAGTGCAAAGAATCCTAGTTTGAAATTAAACATTTCTATCTATTCACAATTGCTAGTTACTGAGGGCCTAACAGGCCCAACCTCCCTAAACCATCTCAGCTCTTGGCAAGTTCACATCCCACCTCATGTCATCAGCTTCTCTGAAAATTATCTCCAGAGAGTCTGTCTTGACATCAATGACAGTCTTCGCATCCACACTCCTTTTGCAAGGGGACAGTTCACTCACTGAGACATGGCCAGTGTCAGGGAACAAGAATTTAACAGCTCCCTGATGGGCCAAGTGCATGTAGTCCAAGATACTACACCACCCTTATCTCTGGGGACAGGTCCTGCACTCACCCCCAACCTGCTGGCCTCTGGGATGAGGGAGGAGAGAAATGCAGAGCTCATCCCAGAGGCTGCAGTGAGGACACTGGGGCCATCGCCAGGGAAAGTCTCAGCAGGCTGGACAGTCCATTCCCAGCTGGACACGGTTCATTAACTGTACTTCTTATTTCCAATAGTGAGGAATAAGAAATACTCAGTAAACCACAATGGGAAAATGGACTGTTTTAGGAAAAAAATGGGGCCTATCCTATAACAAAAACTAAAAAAGTTCTAGCTGCCTTTACTGTTAGAAATAAAATAAGTTTGCATTCCTACCAGCAGTGTAAGAGAGTTCCCTTTTCTCCACACCCTCTCCAGCATTTATTGCTTGTAGACTTTTGGATCCACAGCCATTCTGACTGGCGTGAAATGGTACCTCATAGTGGTTTTGATTTGCATTTCTCTGATAATGAGTGATGTTGAGCATCTTTTCATGTGTTTGTTAGCCATCTGTATGTCTTCTTTGGAGAAATGTCTATTTAGTTCTTTGGCCCATTTTTTGATTGGGTCATTTATTTTTCTGGAGTTGAGCTGTAGGAGTTGCTTGTATATTTTTGAGATTAGTTGTTTGTCAGTTGCTTCATTTGCTATTATTTTCTCCCATTCTGAAGGCTACCTTTTCACCTTGCTAATAGTTTCCTTTGTTGTGCAGAAGCTTTTAAGTTTGCAAACTAGTACAGCCACTATGGAGAACAGTGTGGAGATTCCTTAAAAAACTGGAAATAGAACTGCCTTATGATCCAGCAATCCCACTGCTGGGCATACACACTGAGGAAACCAGAAGGGAAAGAGACACGTGTACCCCAGTGTTCATCGCAGCCCTGTTTATAATAGCCAGGACATGGAAGCAACCTAGATGCCCATCAGCAGATGAATGGGTAAGAAAGCTGTGGTACATATACACAATGGAGTATTACTCAGCCATTAAAAAGAATACATTTGAATCAGTTCTAATGAGATGGATGAAACTGGAGCCTATTATACAGAGTGAAGTAAGCCAGAAAGAAAAACACCAATACAGTATACTAACGCATATATATGGAATTTAGAAAGATGGAACCAATAACCCTGTGTACGAGACAGCAAAAGAGACACTGATGTATAGATCAGTCTTATGGACTCTGTGGGAGAGGGAGAGGGTGGGGAGATTTGGGAGAATGGCACTGAAACATGTATAATATCATGTATGAAACGAGTCGCCAGTCCAGGTTCGATGCACGATACTGGATGCTTGGGGCTGGTGCACTGGGACGACCCAGAGGGAGGGTATGGGGAGGGAGGAGGGAGGAGGGTTCAGGATGGGGAACACAGGTATACCTGTGGCAGATTCATTTTGATATTTGGCAAAACTAATACAATATTGTGAAGTATAAAAATAAAATAAAATTTAAAAAAAGAAATAAAATAAGAAAAAAGCTAAAATAAAGCACATAGATTTAGATGTTTGGATTTTTAAAAGACATACTACAAAAGCAATAGGAGAATTTGAAAGGCTCAATTTTAATTAATGATATATAATTTAAAACCTGTAAAGAAACATTAAAATCTTAAAAAAAAATATATGCACTATTACAAGTTATTTCAAAAATATAAAAGCTCTATAGGAAAAAAAAATGTGTTATAGACATTTGAAAAAGACAAGTAAATGATCAATAGACATAAAAAGTGTTCCATCTCTACAAATCAAATAGCAACCCACCCTAGTATTCTTGCCTGGAAAATCCCATGGACAGAGGAGCCCGACAGTACAGTTCATGGGGTTGCAAAGAGTTGAACAGGACTGGGGTTGTAAAATGGTAGAATGTGGGGTTGCAAAGAGTCGAACAAGACTGAGTGACTGAGCACGCATAAATCAAATAAATTCAAATTAAAGCTGTTTAAATTATTTTTAACTTTAGGCCCAGAAAAAATGTAGTTCAGGTATTCAAAGCTGACAATGAAATAAGCTCACAAACAGCTGTTAAGAGGGCAAATTGGTCTGAACCTAATGGAAAACAGTTCAGCCTTTCACTAATTTTTCTACTCCTGGGAATTTGGAAAAAGGAAAGATGCACCAAAATATATGGTCATAGATATGTATCACATCTTGATTAGCAATAAACTCTATTAAACAAAAGTGAGAGACTTCATACATTTCAATTAAATACCGATTTTGACAGAAAGAGACTCTCAGACTTTGGAGAATGAATTTATGGTTGCCAAGGAGAGTGATGGGGGAAAGGGATAGTTTGGGAGTTTGGTAGGGACGTGTACACACTGATGTATTTAGGATGGATAACCAACAAAGACCTACTGTATCACACAGGGAACTCTACTCAGTGTTATGTGGCAGCCTGGATGGGAGTGGGGTTTGGGGGAGAATGGATACATGTGTATGTATGGCTCAGTCCCTTTGCTGTCCTCCTGAAACTACCATGTCGTCAGTTGAATATACTCCTTTACAAAATAAAAAATTTAATTAAAAAATAAATGCCACATTTTGAACATTATTTAATGCTATAAATAAATGTTAACCATCAAAAGTTAAGGAAGCAGGATCCAAAGATATTTTGATGTTGAGCATTTTTTCCTCCTCAAGCAGAATTTTAAAGAGGGTGTTTTATGGGCTTCCCTTGTAGCTCAGATGGTAAAAAGTCTGTCTGTAATGCAGGAGAACCTGATTCAGTCCCTGGGTTGAGAAGATCCCCTGGAGAAGGGAATGGCTACCCACTCCAGTATTCTTGCCTAGACAGATCATGGGGTTACAAAGAGTTGGACACAACTGAGTGACTAATGCTTTCACTTTGGGGGCAGGGTGTCATCATCTGGGTAAGTCCCAGTGTTAATTCCCTGAGCATTTTATATAGGGGACATTTTATATAGGGGACACGTGTGGAATAAATCACCCAACTTGTGTCAAACCTGCTTAGTGGTAAAGCTCCTAGATGTGCACCATTGTTTCAGAAGGAAACTGAGACCTAGAGATGTTAAAGGTCATGGAGATGCTGAACTGGAGTGGAGACGTGGAGCAGAGGACAGCTGAGGTCCTGGGTGCTCAGCACCATTGCTGGGACTAGAGTCCAGTATTCTGACTCCTGGACCAGGGCTCTTTAGATGTGCCAAGGTACCTGGATTAGTAAAATCTGAAGTTCAGTCTATCTTATCACTTCTTTAATGAGTCATGGATATTCATACGTTCAACAAATAGTTCTTAAGCATCTATACCCATGTTGTCCTAGGAATAACAGGATAGAAGAAATGTGATCTCTGTCATTGTTATTCAGTTGTTCAACCATGTCTGACTTCAGGACCCCATGGACCAGCACACCAGGCTTCCTTGTCCTTTACTCTCTCCCATAGTTTGCTCAATTTCATGTCCATTGAGTCGGTGATGTTATCTAACCATCTCGTCTTCTGCTGCCCTCTTCTCCTTTTGCCTTCAATCTTTCCCAGAATCTGGGTCTTTTCCGATCAGTCAGCTCTTTGCATCAGGTTGGCCAAAGTATTGGAACTTCAGGATCAGGCCTTCCAATGAATAATCAGGGTTGATTTCTTTAGGACTGACTGGTTTGATCTCTATCCATGGGTTATTATTGTCTGGCCTTGGAAATTTCCTTACCCTGACACATCAGTAAAATGGTGTTTACCAATGGACTGCCTCTGCATGCTATTATCATTTAAATAATGCATAATCGATCTGAATAAGTTTTTTGGTGGGATCATCTGTACAGTTACTGTTTTTTTCCCTTTATAATAAATAATTGCAGAGAGATCATTTGAGATTATGTAAATATCTCTGCTTCAAGCTTTCACACACTATTTTTAATTTCCATTGATGATTTTCTGACTTGATTGTTCCTTTTTTTTCTGAATTGTTAAACATTTTTATTGTGCAGACTTACAAGGTTGCAGGACATGCAGGATAAAAAAGTGTAAAATATCAGTAAGCATATAAAATTTCAGCAGTCTTTTGGACCAGCACTTGATTTGCACAAGGGACTAAGCATCTGTATAGAACAGACATATCTTGGGATACATAGTTTACAGATTGAATCACAAAACAATTTAAAAATTATTCAGTATAGTACATTTTCAGTTATGTACACAACTTAAAAGTAACTGATTACTCCTTTTATGTTTGTTTGCATTTGTTTGCAAGAGTTTTACTTTCTCTCCTGTTTATGTAGCACTAAGGATTCATGGATTCTTTCATTATTTACTGGATTAAGGTTAATTGCCATTTATTTGTTTGGATGCTCAAAGTATCCCAGATTTGTCTAGCAAGAGCCATCCAAGCTTCTCTGTCCTTCTACACATCCTCATGAATCCTTGAGTGCTTCCTTATTTTATGGCACAAGATGTCCCAGACCCATCTTGGACTTTCTCTGCCTGTTGGTCTTGGCCTGTAGATGGTGAGGCTTTTGCTGGGATTGCCTGGGGCTCTGCTCACCAGGACTCATACTAGTTATGAGAAGCCCCCACAGAAATTCTCCTTTTGCAGTCTGTGTTGTGGCTGGATCGGTCCTTGTGGTTCTTAGGATTGTGAGATACATCTCAGCGACAACCGTCAGGGAACTTTGAAATGCCAAGGTGTATCACTCACATGCCCCAGAGGATACAAGGCACCCCTGGGGTGACACAGCGAGGTCCTGGGTGGAAAGAGAGAGCTCATGAGCAAGCTTGGACTTGGGGTTCTGCCTTTTTGGGGTTGAGGGTGGGGTGTCTATGATTTTAAAGTTTCACTCTTTATTGATGAATTTTAAAAATAAGAGTGGGAATTAAAGTGCTGGAAGGGAGAAGCAAACAGTCAGTGAGATGGTCTGTTATCAGGTCAACCAGAGCTTTCTAAAGCGGGAACTTCACAGGTGGGGTGGCCTGGCTGTTTATCTCATCGTGTAGCTGTCACATGTTCACTGGAGATGGATGTCTTTGACATGGATGTCTCTAAAGCTTCATGTCAGGCACTTATATTACAGTGAAAAAAACAGAATTATCAGTGCTGACACACACAGCCTCAACCTTGGAACCAGTCATTTCTTCAGTTGGTTCCTTTTAGGCAAGAAGGATATTACAAAGCCAAGACCTGGGTGAAGGGGGCCAAAGGACACAAACTTCCATTATAAAATAAGTTATACAGTAGGATTAACTATAGTCACCAGACTGCACATTACATCCTCGTGAAAGTGAAAGTCCCTCGGTCATGTTCAACTCTTTGTGACCCCATAGACTATACAGTTCGTGGAATTGCTGCCTGCAATGCGATAGACCTGGGTCTGATCCCTGGGTTGGGAAGATCCCCTGGAAAAGGGAATGGCTACCTACCCCAGTATTCTGGCCTGGAGAATTCCATGAACTGTATAGTCCATGAGGTTGCAGAGTCGGACACGACTGAGCGACTTTCACTTTCATGAAGGTGTAATGTCCAGTCTGGTGACTATAGTTAATCCTACTGTATTGAATATTTGAAAGCTGATAAGAGAGTAGAACTTAAGAGTCCTTCCCACAAGAAAAAAATTGTAATTGTGTATGTTAAACAAAACCCCAAGATCGGGGGGATGGCATGCTCTTTGCTAACAATGTGTCATTGCTTCCGGGGCCTCTCAGCCTACAGAGTTAGGGAGTGTGTATGTCTCTGTGTGTGAGTGTGTAAACACATATCCAATTATTCCACCATATCTATATATTTAAAATATAGTTTTTTTTTAACAAAGCCCATCACTGTAGGATTCTAATTAGAGCTATGTAATTTAGATATATGTCACTGTCCTTTTAATTTTTAACAGGTGGCTAAACCCCTTGTTTAAAATTGGTTATGAACGGAAATTAAAACCAGATGATTTGTACTCAGTGCTTCCGGAAGATCGCTCCCAGCACCTTGGAGAAGAGCTGCAAGGGTAAGCACAGACATCAGGGAGAAGGGGAGGGAGTGTGAGGATTTCCACATGGGGCTAAAGGTGTCGGGGAGGCTTTGCTTCCTCTGGGTTCTTCTGAGCCTCCTCCCCTGACACTGCACACTCACCCCCTCAGGCTGACCATGGGCTCAGCCCACTTTGGAGGCTGGGGGAGCCCATGTTCCCTGTACATCTGTGGGTGTGGAGGGAGCCCACAGCCACGGCCCTGGAGGCCAAGCTCTGTCCCCGGAGATGGGGTCCCTGGGAGTCTGCCCTCCTGAGCTGCTCGTGAACTGAGTCCAGCAAAGCTTGGCAGGAACTTGTTTTCTGAGACTAACACTTCTCCCTCAAGGCCTGGTCTTGTACTTTTTCAGGTGCTTCGGTCTACACCGCTCATCCTTCAGGCACCTTGTGACCCATTAGCTAGCATCTATGGGGCAGCCGCAGAGCGCCCTGTAGTGCAGGCTCGTCTTCTGCTCTTCCCGCCCCCGTTTTACCTGAGCAGGGCTCTTCTTCACTGTGCTTGTTTCTCATCACAGGTACTGGGATCGAGAAGTTTTGAGAGCCAAGAAAGATGCACGGGAGCCTTCTTTAAAGAAAGCAATCATCAAGTGTTACTGGAAATTCTATTTCATTCTGGGACTACTTACGTTTCTTGAGGTAAAAGCTTTTCCACACTGTGCTTTGCTTCTCAGTGTGTGCAGATCAGTACTGAGATGGATGAGATGGTGGGGAGAGAGGACAGTGGTTTAAGGTCTGAAGTTAAAACTTGTCTGTGAATCACGATGTAGTTCAGTGGTTGTATTTACTTTTAGAATGGACAGGTGCTTAAAGACAAATGCTCCAGGGGATTACAGTTGGGTTGGCCAAAAAATTCTTTCAGCTTATGGGAAAACTTGAATGAACTTTTTGCCAAGCCAATGTTTTTCTTTTAACCAATTAAAACATAGTATTGTGGAAGGATGGCACTGACATTTTATACCATATGGAGAAGGCAACGGCAAGCCACTCCAGTACTCTTGCCTGGAAAATCTCGTGGATGGAGGAGCTCGGTAGGCTGCAGTCCATGGGGTCGCTACTAGTCCGACAGGACTGAGCGACTTCACTTTCACTTTTCACTTTCACGCATTGGAGAAGGAAACGGCAACCCACTCCAGTGTTCTTGCCTGGAGAATCCCAGGGACAGGGGAGCCTGGTGGGCTGCCATCTATGGGATCGCACAGAGGTGGACACAACTGAAGCAACTTAGCAGCAGCAGCAGCAGGACATTGTTAGTGCTCAGTAAATGATATAAATGCTAAAAGTGATCCTTGAGAAAGAGAAGATCCTACAACCTCAAGGAATACGTGCTTCCTGGTTTGGAGGAAGTAAACTTGGACCTGAGCCCAAAACGTAAGACATTTTATAGTCACTCAGCAATTAATTGTTAACTTGCCCAGGACACATCTGATAAATTCTTTGCTAAGAAGGGATCATTGTCTCTCCCTTTCCAGTGGAATAGGACCTGGGGCCCTGCATCTGGGCAGAAGATGCCAGAGCTCCAAGAGCACACCCTTCCCTGGGCTACTCCCTCCCCGTGGGCCAGGTCACCCAGGTCAGAGACCCCCGTGGGGAGGAGCTCCAGCTTCACCATGAATTATGGAGAATCCATGCACCATCTATGCTGGTTTCAGTCCTGACTGTAGGGATGGATTGCCGGTTGAGAGGAGAGTCTTGGTATCCTGGCACTGGCAGAAGGTGTAGGAGGGGATCTGCAGGAGAAAACCAGAGACAGAAAGCCATGAGGTCAGTGACCTCCATGACCCTGAAGATCCTGGGTCAAGACCCCGCAGTGAGACACATCCACCTGGGGACACAGTGCCGTCAGCCCCCTGTTCTGGCTGAGCCTTCTGGAGGTCTGCTGCGGACCCCCCTGGGTGGCTCATGCTCTCCATGGTCCCTTAGTGCTGCCTTAGGGACATGGGTGGGCTGTGAGTGTGTGAGAGCAGAAGGGATGGAAGATGCAGTTGTTGTGAAAGGGGTGTTTTAGGTGGAGAAGGTGTAAGTTGTCATCAGTCCATTGTGTTGGGGGTAAGGTGGATGGGCAAGGTGGTTTACAGGTGGGTGGCATGGCTCTTGTTTAAAGGCTGTGTTTACTAAAAGGCACTGCAGGCAGTGGGCAGCTGGGCAGGTGAAGTCCACCCCACACAACTGGAGAGACAGAGAATCTGTCAGTTCCCAGGGGACTGGGTGGTCCTGGGAGATGGAGTTCTCCTTGATGATAAAGGTGGGTTGACCATTGTGCCAGAGGGTGGGAACAGGTGTGTGTGGCAGAGTGCCACTTTAGACAAGGCTCTTACCACTGAGATATTGAAGTGCCTTGTGAAGGGTGGGGTGGACTGTTGATTTCAAAGTTGTCCAGCCCTAGTAACACTTCCTGCTGGGGATCCAGGAAGGCCAGGCCTGGGGGCTGTGTCAGTTGTCAGTTGGTACAGCCCCTGGCCCCTCCTTCAGGAGGCTGGTTGTTGGGTGGTCATGGCAGAGAAGTGGGGAGTAGAGGACCTTGAAAACAAGGGAGCTCATCCTCTGTAGTACTAGAAGTTCTAGTAGCAGTAACAGGGGCTCATACTCAGTAGTCATGGTGGTGGCAACAAAAATACTATTAGTAGTGCAGTAGGAACAATAGTGGTCATTGTATGGATGTGAGAGTTGGACTGTAAAGAAAGCTGAGCACTGAAGAATTGATGCTTTTGAACTGTGGTGTTGGAGAAGACTCTTGAGAGTCCCTTGGACTGCAAGGGGATCCAACCAGTCCATTCTGAAGGAGATCAGCCCTGGGTGTTCTTTGGAAGGAACGATGCTAAAGCTGAAACTCCAGTACTTTGGCCACCTCATGCGAAGAGTTGACTTATTGGAAAAGACTCTGATGCTGGGAGGGATTGAGGGCAGGAGGAGAAGGGGACGACAGAGGATGAGATGGCTGGATGGCATCACCGACTCCATGGACGTGAGTTTAAGTGAACTCCGGGAGATAGCAGTGGACAGAGAGGGCTGGCATGCTGCGATGCATGAGGTCGCAAAGAGTTGGACACGATTGAGCGACTGAACTGAACTGAGTAACAATAGTAAGTACTCAAAATTAGTTATGTATCAGGAACTGCTATGTGCACTGTATGTGTAATATCACTTTTATTCCTTGGACTAACTCAATGAAGTTGTAGGTTTCATATTACCCCTATTTTAGAAGAGAGGACTCTAAGTCCAAGTAGTTACATAGGATGCCTGTGATCACAGAGGATAAGAAAGCTGTGGTACATATACACAATGGAGTATTACTCAGCCATTAACAAGAATACATTTGAATCAGTTCTAATGAGGTGGATGAAACTGGAGCCTATTATACAGAGTGAAGTAAGCCAGAAATAAAAACACCAATACAGTATACTAATGCATATATATGGAATTTAGAAAGATGGTAACAATAACCCTGTATATGAGACAACAAAAGAGACACTGATGTATAGAACAGTCTTTTGGACTCTGTGGGAGAGGGAAAGGGTGAGATGATTTGGGAGAATGGCATTGAAATATGTATAATATCATATATGAAATGAGTCGCCAGTCCAGGTTCGATGCACCATACTGGATGCTTGGGGCTGGTGCACTGGGACGACCCAGAGGGATGGTATGGGGACGGAGGAGGGAGGAAGGTACAGGATGGGGAACGCATGTATGCCTGTGGCGGATTCATTTCAATATATGGCAGAACCAATATAATATTGTAACGTTTAAAAATAAAATAAAATTTAAAAAAAAAAGCATAAAGAACAAATTGAGGTTCCACTTCGGGCTCTCTGACTTACAAGCCTGTTCATCTTTGTTCATTTGACCCTAGATGAGAGGTCATCTAGGGTCAGAAAGGCTTGTCTTTAGAGCTTTGTATTTATGGTTTCAGACACATGCATCCTGAACTATGTCTAAAGATAATAAATAGGATGCCAAGAACTTCCTGGAGCAGGAAGTCAGATTTGGGATCATAAATGAGGGTAGAGTTCAGGTGTCCATGTCCCCTGGATGCCAAATTTGACTAGGATGTTGATGCCAGAAGCAACATTATGCTGTGTTCAGATGGACCAGGAGCCCTTTAACCTTGCCCTCATTACCATCCCGAAGTGGTGATAATTTTAGATAGTGGAAGATCTAAACTCAACTCAGGATTCTCTAAAATGTGAACACATTTAGTCTGTGACCTCCTGCCCTCTTTTAATTCCTCTGGTGCACAGGACAACTCAGGGGTTACCCATGGTTCCCAGACAGTGCTGTGACCAACAACAGTGCAAACCCTCCTGGCAGCACCAGTGGGAAGAGGCAGGATGATGCGAGTCCAGGGCAAGGCTTTTGGGGTTAGGACTTCAAAGTGTGAAACCTCTGTCCTGTGAGAATTCAGGAGTGATCATAATGCTGAGGAAACAAGTACCAGGCTAATGTTCAACCTGGAGCCCATGCGGGTCACCCCTAATTAGAACAGAACAGCCAGGGAATGCCCAGCAAGCCTGGCCCCTGTGTGTACCTCCATGGGGAACTTGGTTGGGGAGAACAGTCTCTGCCTGCCTGGGGCCCTCAGGGTGGAGAAGAGGAGCCTGAAAGCTCTTCCTGGACCAGAGACACAGAGACCACCACCCCAGGTCATCAGGGCTTCTCTCTGAGATGAAGTTTTCACCTGCCATAGTGTAAATGGGGTGACCTTGAAGAGCCTCAGTGGGTTCACTCACTCCCTTCCCCTGAGTGGGGAGGAGTGGCCAGGTTTTATATCTTCTTCTTGGAAACTTTAGAAATGGCCAGCTTTCTCTAATCACTGACCTTTATCCAAGGTCACTTTTGCTGGTTGTCTCTGTTTTAGGTAGAGGCTATAGGAAGTCACATAATTGTGTAAATCTTCACTTTGAAGCTCAGCTGATGGGCAGGAAGTAAAGAGAACCCTCTGTGTCCCAAAGTGGGCTTTGTACCTGGACTCAGGGCTGGTTCCCCAATAGCTGAGTGGTCTTTGCATTTATTTCCCAACCCTTTCTTCCATGTATCCCTCACTTCTGCTCAACCCGGCAGGCTGAGGAGTGGCTGCTGGTGGCAGAGATACTGTGGGCTCAGAGCAACCACTGAGCACCACACAGCAAGGGAGAGTAGGAGAGGTCACTGAGCCAAGTGGATGGGAACCTGCAGAGCAGACCTGCCCTGCTGATTCTTGAGAGCACACCATGAGCCATCGGATGTCAGTAATATCCACAGTGACGACCTTGGGACATATATGAGGGTGATGCTTTTCAATTCATTAAAAAAAAACTGTATTTTTACTGTCTCATTGAAAAATTATTTTTTTTAAATTGAAGTATGATTGACTTACAGTATTATATTAGTTTCAAGTGTATAGCATAGTAATTCAATATTTTTGTACATTATAAAATGATCACCCAGATCAGTCTAGTTACCCTCGGTCACCATACAAAGTTTTCCAATGTTATTGACTATATTTCCTATCTTGTACATTACATTCCCACAACTTATTTGTTTTATAACTGGAAGTTTGTGCCTCTTAATCTCCCTTACCTATTTCACTCATCCTCTAATCCCCCTCAATCCATTTTCTTTAATAATCAAGGAAAGAGGTGACTACTTTTTTAAAAAAGATTGCCTTCATCATGGTTAAAAATTAAAAATTCTGCTTAGAAGTGAAACTTTTAATTTCTGTTCAGAAAAGTTGGCTTCTAGAAGTGACTTTTCTCAAGAGTTCTTATTCTGCATGATGGCCTGTAAACAGCAATGAGTTTTCTAAGCCCTTTGTGAAACCAGCCTCTGCCATTAAGGATAGAATAGGTTTCTTCCCAGGACTCCTGTCTTTTGTGTATACTGTAGACATCTTTGCTAATTTTTTTGCTTTCTGGTGTGACAACAAGTTTCTGGTTTATCTTTACACACACAAAAAGCTGTGCATCCTTAAGTACAAATTTGCTCCAGCCCTGGAATCTCAATTTCTCCAAGCAGCCCTTGGCTCCTTCTAGTGGGAAATGGTATTTAGATTCTATGGCCTGGGCACTAGGGGTGCTCATTGCTGTTGGGTTGGCTAGTGTTTCTCAGTTTTTTCATTGAATAAAGCTAGAATACATTGTTTACGATGAACAGATGCTGAGTTTATATGGGTATTTCCAATCTAAATCTGATTCAGGACAGTAGTGCTTTTGCTTTATCTTTTTACTCTTAGATTGGTATCTCTTTTCCTCTCATCATCTATTCTTTTTTCTGCCATGCCTAATGGTGGCTCAGATGGTAAAGAGTCTGCCTGCAGTGCAAGAGACTCACATTCAATCCTTAGGTTGGGAAGGTCCCCTGGAGGAGGGCATGGCAACCCACTCCAGTATTCTTGCCTGGAAAATTCCATGGACAGAGGAGCCTGGCAGGCTAGTCGCAAAAAATTGGACACGACTGAGCGACTTCACTTAATCCCAGTTCTCAATGATACCAACATAATTAGTAATTTAAAAATCTTATAGTATCAACACTATTAAACATAATGTGATTTTGGAAGCTTTTTTTGTTGTCTTTGTTGCTGTTCATATTGTTCTTAGATAGGCATATCACACAGGGAATGTGTTTTCAAATAATTTTTTAAAAAACCACTTTTAATAATTCTTTTTTGTATAACTTTGCCAATCTACTGGATGGATATAGCTTTTGTTTCATTTTACTCTGAAATTTAAGGAATTGATTTTGAAAACTTGATTGTTTTGTAATTACAATTCTGTATAATGTTTTCACAATTTCAATTTCAAATCAATAAAAGAGGCTATTTTTAAAGAAGATCGGTATCCTTGTTGCATTCTAATTCTTCCCCCTCTTTAGATGTAACGTAACAAAATTTGATTCATATTTTTATTTTGGAAATAAAATATTTTATAAACATTTTTTTTTTCTGTGATGTCAGATGGAAGGTCTGAATTTCATCATTGAAGTCTCATGAGTTTGGGTTCATAAGGAGTTTTCTTAGAAGCATGATATGTAACATGGAACTTGGGTTAAAACCCTCTGTGGTACTTTTAAGTTCTTCAAAGCAAGTTCATGGCCCCTCCAGGCCCAGATGCCCTGATGATGCAGGAGAATAGCAGATGCTTACATGGGATTAGATTCTACATCCAGAATCTTCCAGGGAGAGGGAACTTCAGGGTCCATCTTTAATCAGTTGAATCTAAACCAGTTTTTGGAGGCTTGGCTTCAGGCCTCAGAGTGCTCTTAACCAATCCCAGGTGATGCTAAGATGCAGTCAGGATGAACACCACTGTGTCAGGAGGAGTGAAGTTATATTTAGCATCATAATGGTTATTATTTTCCCAGATTCATTGATTTTCCTCCTTAGCTCTGGATCTGTCTCAGCTCTGCTGTTTGTCACCTGTTCCCCCATTTCTGAAAGTAAATTTCCCCTTAATTTTTCCCACAAGCTCACTTTTTTCTGCTTATATATTTCACTCAAGCGTTTTTTTTCTTTGTCTTATATAGCTTGTTTCTGTTTTCTTCATTTTCTTAATTTTTCTCATGAAGCAGAGTTGGTGGAGTTGGGTAAGAAAACTTTTAAGTGCGTGTGAAAATGTAATGGAGAAACTATACTGACTAGGGAAATTCTAGCACTTAACCCTGTGAGAAGTTCCCCTAAGAAGCAGGAAATGGGGTCCAAAAGTCAAGGGCTATCAGGAGGCTGAATACCAAGGACTCCACCTAGAAATGTCTGCCCCAGAGACTCTGAGATGCTTGTAGAAACTTGACTGAATGTTGTCGTTTTATATTGGACTCTTTTTAAAAATCATGGTTTCATAGTTGTGAAGAATTCTTATGAAGATGTAAGAACCATATTCTCAATTGGTTTGTGGAAAGAATATTCACAAATCAAACTTAGACTGATGTTAAAGATGAAGAGTTTTGGGGAACAATTTTTGATCTTGTGCTTGCTTATCCAGAAAGTTTTAATTTGGCTAGTCTTAAGTTTGATAATGAAGATTTTCTCAGTTGTTTTATTACTCACTAGTTGAGGATTAGGATCAAGAACAGACAGAAGAGTAGAAGCTATAGACCATGAACTGGTATTACTCCTCATTGAGTCTGCTTGCGCAACTGGGTGATTAAAGACTGTCTCTCAGCAGATAAACCCAGACACTTAGGCAGTAATGACCTGCTTTTATTTTGCACTCTTTTTTTGCTGAATTTGTTGCATTTATCAGTATTCTTTTAGGTAGGTGACATTACTCTTACTCCTTCTGTAATTGCAGCGATGTTAGGATCAAATAACTGAGTAACAGACAGCTGAGTAATAGCCAACAAAGGTCCATCTAGCCAAAGCTCTGGTTTTTCCAGTAGTCATGTATGTATGTGAGAGTTGGAATATAAAGAAAGCTGAGGGCCAAATAATTGATGCTTTTGAACTGTGCTATTGGACAAGAACAGTATGAAAAGGCAAAATGATAGGATACTGAAAGAGAAACTCCCCAGGTCAGTAGGTACCCAATATGGTACTGGAGATCAGTGGAGAAATAACTCCAGAAAGAATGAAGGGATGGAGCCAAAGCAAAAAGAATACCCAGCTGTGGATGTGACTGGTGATAGAAGCAAGGTCCGATGCTGTAAAGAGCAATATTGCATAAGAACCTGGAATGTCAGGTCCGTGAATCAAGGCAAATTGGAAGTGGTCAAACAAGAGGTGGCAAGAGTGAATGTTGACATTCTAGGAATCAGCGAACTGAAATGGACTGGAATGGGTGAATTTAACTCAGAAGACCATTGTATCTACTGCTGCGGGCAGGAATCCCTTAGAAAAAATGGAGTAGCCATCATGGTCAACAAAAGAGTCCGAAATGCAGTACTTGGCTGCAGTCTCAAAAACGACAGAATGATCTCCGTTCGTTTCCAAGGCAAACCATTAATATCACAGTAATCCAAGTCTATGCCCGAACGAGTTATGCTGAAGAAGCTGAAGCTTAACGGTTCTGTGAAGACCTACAAGACCTTTTAGAACTAACACCCAAAAAAAGATGTCCTTTTCATTATAGGGGACTGGAATGCAAAAGTAGGAAGTCAAACACCTGGAGTAACAGGCAAATTTGGCCTTGGAATATGGAATGAAGCAGGGCAAAGACTAATAAAGTTTTGCCAATAAAATGCACTGGTCATAACAAACACCCTCTTCCAACAACACAAGAGAAGACTCTATACATGGACATCACCAGATGGTCAACACCAAAATCAGATTGTTTATATTCTTTGCAACCAAAGATGGAGAAGCTCTCTACAGTCAGCAAAAACAAGACCAGGAGCTGACTGTGGCTCAGACCATGAACTCCTTATTGCCAAATTCAGACTTAAATTGAAGAAAGTAGGGAAAACCACTAGACCATTCAGGTATGACCTAAATCAAATCCCTTATGATTATACAGTGGAAGTGAGAAACAGATTTAAGGGCCTAGATCTGATAGATACAGTGCCTGATGAGCTATGGAATGAGTTTTATGACATTGTACAGAAGACAGGGATCAAGACCATCCCCATGGAAAAGAAATGCAAGAAAGCAAAATGGCTGTCTGGGGAGGCCTTACAAATAGCTGTGAAAAGAAGAGAAGTGAAAAGCAAAGGAGAAAAGGAAAGATATAAACATCTGAATGCAGAGTTCCAAAGAACAGCAAGAAGAGATAAGAAAGCCTTCTTCAGCGATCAATGCAAAGAAATAGAGGAAAACAACAGAATGGGAAAGACTAGAGATCTCTTCAAGAAAATCAGAGATACCAAAGGAACATTTCATGCAAAGATGGGCTCGATAAAAGACAGAAATGGTATGGACCTAACAGAAGCAGAAGATATTAAGAAGAGATGGCAAGAATACACAGAAGAACTGTACAAAAAGATCTTCACAACCCAGATAATCACAATGGTGTGATCACTGACCTAGAGCCAGACATCCTGGAATGTGAAGTCAAGTGGGAGTTAGAAAGCATTACTACGAACAAAGCTAGTGGAGGTGATAGAATTCCATTTCAGCTATTCCTAATCCTGAAAGATGATGGTGTGAAAGTGCTGCACTCAACATACCAGCAAATTTGGAAAACTCAGCAGTGGCCACAGGACTGGAAAAGGTCAGTTTTCACTCCAATCCCAAAGAAAGGCAATGCCAAAGAATGCTCAAACTACCGCACAATTGCACTCATCTCACACGCTAGTAAAGTAATGCTTAAAATTCTCCAAGCCAGGCTTCAGCAGTATGTGAACTGTGAACTTCCTGATGTTCAAGCTGTTTTTAGAAAAGGCAGAGGAACCAGAGATCAAATTGCCAACATACGCTGGATCATGCCAAAGCCTTTGACTGTGTGGATCACAATAAACTGTGGAAAATTCTGAAAGAGATGGGAATACCAGAACACCTGATCTGCCTCTTGAGAAATTTGTATGCAGGTCAGGAAGCAACAGTTAGAACTGGACATGGAACAACAGACTGGTTCCAAATAGGAAAAGGAGCTCGTCAAGGCTGTATATTGTCACCCTGTTTAGAGTACATCATGAGAAACGCTGGGCTGGAAGAAGCACAAGCTGGAATCAAGATTGCCAGGAGAAATATCAATAACCTCAGATACGCAGATGACACCACCCTTATGGCAGAAAGTGAAGAGGAACTAAAAAGCCTCTTGATGAAGGTGAAAGTGGAGAGTGAAAAAGTTGGCTTAAAGTTCAACATTCAGAAAACAAAGATCATTGCATCTGGTCCCATCAATTCATGGGAAATAGATGGGGAAACAGTGAAAACAGTGTCAGACTTTATTTTTCTGGGCTCCAAAATCACTGCATATGGTGACTGCGGCCATGAAATTAAAAGACACTTACTCCTTGGAAGGAAAGTTATGACCAACCTAGATAGCATATTCAAAGGCAGAGACATTACTTTGCCAACAAAGGTCCGTCTAGTCAAGGCTATGGTTTTTCCCGTGGTCATGTATGGATGTGAGAGTTGGACTGTGAAGAAGGCTGAGCACTGAAGAATTGATGCTTTTGAACTGTGGTGTTGGAGAAGACTCTTGAGAGTCCCTTGGGCTGCAAGGAGATCCAACCAATCCATTCTGAAGGAGATCAGCCATGGGATTTCTTCGGAAGGAATGATGCTAAAGCTGAAACTCCAATACTTTGTCCACCTGATGCGAAGAGTTGACTCATTGGAAAAGACTCTGATGCTGGGAGGGATTGGGGACAAGAGGAAAAGGGGACTACAGAGGATGAGATGGCTGGATGACATCACTGACTCGATGGATGTGAGTCTGAGTGAACTCCGGGAGTTGGTGATGGACAGCGAGGCCTGGCGTGCTGCGATTCATGGGGTCGAAAAGAGTCGGACACGACTGAGTGACTGATCTGATCTGATCTGATTGGAGAAGCCTCTAGAAAGTCCCTTGGACTGCAAGGAGATCCATCCAGTCCATCCTAAAGGAAACCAGTCCTGAATATTCATTGGAAGGACTGATGCTAAAGCTGAAACTCCAATATTTTGGCCATTTGATGGAAAGATCTGACTCTTTAGAAAAGAACCCGGTGCTAGAAAAGATTGAAGACAGGAGGAGAAGGGGATGACAGAGGATGAGATTGTTGGATGACATCACTAACTCAGTGGACATGAGTTTGAGCAGGCTCTGGGGCTCAGTGATGAACTGGGAGGCCTGGCATGCTGCAGTCCATGGGGTCACAAAGAGTTGGACATTACTGAGCTACTGAACTGAACAGACAGCAGTGATTCCCAAAGAGAATCACAGTTTTAGGACACTTTGGGATGGCAGGTGTTACCACTGGGCTTCTGGTGGATAGCCCCAGGTTTGTAGCCTGCAGCACTGGGCTGCCCTTGATCATGTCTGGGCTGGGACGGCCATGTGTAGTTTGACTTTCTTGCTTCTCTGTGTAAGTCTCTAGACTTCTATCTCAGGAAACTGTATAAACTCTGTTTTAAAATCTATGAGGGGCTCTTCTTAAGCTCTTAGTGCCACCAAGTGTGAATGATGGAGCTTGCTGGAAATGTAATAGTGAGCCTTTGTGTTCTTGAGAACTGGTCATCACTCTGATATGGTCATCTTATTCATAATTTTTCCATTAAACAGTCTTCTTTTCTCTGGAGTAGATGAAATCTCCTGTGACCTTGTGGAAGGTAAGGCAGGTATTACAGCCTTTGAACATATGTGTAGAACAAGACAGAAGTTTAGGGCTTCTGTGTCACAGCCTTTTGAGAGATGGGGTCAGCTTTCTGTAAATAATCTGATCAGGCACTAGTTAGTTGAGCAGAAAATGCATTTTAGTTATGCTTCATGTTTTGAATTTTGAATTCTCCTTCTCTTCCTCTTGTGGGTTCTTCAACTTTGTACAGACTGAAGAGAGCTATCAAAATCAAACTCATCAGAGGACTTCCCTGGTGGTCCAGAGGTTAAGACCACTTCCAATGCAGGGCTCACGGGTTTGATCCCTGGTCGGGGAATTAAGATATCACATACCTCAGGGCAACTAAGCTGGTGCTTCCCAAATAGAGAAGTCTGCACGCTAAAATAAAGACCCAACACAGGAAAAAAAAAGTTTCATGCTGGAGATTTCTTGGTGTATGATGTTTTGGAGTCGAGTAGACCAGTTAAAGTTGATAGAGATCAAATCTAGACATTAATTGAGAACAACAATGTTATATCATATGGGAGATAGCCAACATACTCAAACTATCCAAAAAAACCAAACATTGAAAGTCATTGCACCATCTTGGTTATATTAATCACTTTGATGATTGGTTTCCACCAAAGTTAAATTCAGTTCGGTGGCTCAGTCGTCTCTGACTCTGCGATCCCATGGACTGCAGCACGCCAGCCTCCCTGTCCATCACCAACTCCCAGAGTTTACCCAAACTCATGTCCATTGAGTCAGTGATGCCATCCAAACATCTCATCCTCTGTCATCCCCTTCTCCTGCCCTCAATCTTTCCCAGCATCAGCATCTTTTCAAATGAGTCAGTTCTTTGCATCAGGTGGCCAAAGTATTGGAGCTTCAGCTTCAGCACCAGTCCTTCCACTGAACACTCAGGACTAATCTCCTTTAGGATGGACTGGTTGGAACTCCTTGCAGCCCAAGGGACTCTCAAGAGTCTTCTCCAACACCACAGTTCAAAAGCATCAATTCTTTAGTGCTCAGCTTTCTTTATAGTCCAACTCTCACATCCATACATGACTACTGGAAAAACTATAGCCTTGACTAGATGGACCTTTGTTGGCAAAGTAATGTCTCTGCTTTTTAATATGCTGTCTAGATTGGTCATAACTTTTCTTCCTAGGAGTAACCATCTTTTAATTTCATGGCTGTAGTCACCATCTGTGGTGATTTTGGAGCCCCCCAAAATAAAGTCTGCCACTGTTTCCTCATCTATTTGCTGTGAAGTGATGGGACTGGATGCCATGATCTTAGTTTTCTGAATGTTGAGTTTTAAGCCAACTTTTTCACTCTCCTCTTTCACTTTCATCAAGAGGCTCTTTAGTTCTTCTTCACTTTCTGCCATAAGGGTGGTGTCATCTGCATATCTGGGGTTATTGACATTTCACCTGGCAAGCTTGATTCCAACTTGTGCTTCATCCGGCCCAGCGTTTCTTGTGATGTACTCTGCATAGAAGTTAAATAAGCAGGGTGACGATATACAGCTTTGACATACCCCTTTTCCCGATTTGGAACCAGTCTGTTATTCTATGTCCAGTTCTAACTTGCTTCCTGACCTGCATAAAGATTTCTCAAGAGGCAGTTCAGGTGGTCTGGTATTCCCGTCTCTTTCAGAATTTTCCACAGTTTGTTGTGATCCACACAGTCAAAGGCTTTGGCATAGTCAATAACGCAGAAGTAGATGTTTTTCTGGAACTCTCTTGTTTTTTTTTTGATCCAACAGATGTTGGCAATTTGATCTCTGATTCCTCTGCCTTTTCTAAAACCAGCCCAAACATCTGGAAGTTCATGGTTCATGTGTTACTAATGCCTGGCTTGGAGAATTTTAAGCATTACTTTACTAGCGTGTGAGATGAGTGCAATTGTGCGGTAGTTTGAGCATTCTTTGGCATTGCCTTTCTTTGGGACTGAAGTGAAAACTGACCTTTTCCAGTCCTGTGGCCACAGATGAGTTTTCCAAATTTGCTGGCATATTGAGTGCAGCACTTTCATAGCATCATCTTTTAGGATTTGAAATAGGTCAACTGGAATTCCATCAACTCCACTAGCTTTGTTTGTAGTGATATTTCCTAAGGCCCAGTTGACTTCACATTCCAGGATGTCTGGCTCTTGGTGAGTAATCACACCATCATGATCATCTAAGTTGAGCGAGGAGAAATACAAAGACCTTCTTGATCATGTTTCTGCATACCATTCTCTACTGAAATGTAACTATTAATAAAATGCTCCTTTTCAAAAACAAATTGTGATGGGTGATGAAAAGTGAATAATGTACACTAATGCTGAATGGAAGAGATCCTGAGGTAAATGAAATTAACCACCACCAACCACACCAAAGTCTAGTATTCATCCAAAGAAGGTGACGTGTATAGGGTGAGACTGGAAGGGAGTCCTCTATTGTGAGCTCCTTTTGGAAAAACAAACATTTAATTCCAATGAGTACTTCTCCCAATTAGGCCAACTTAAAGCAGCTCTTGATGAAGTGTTGGAATTAGTCAACAGAAAATACATAATGTAAGACCATATATTTCTTTGATGACCAGGCAAAAACTGTTACAGCCTGGCCTAGAAATTCTAACTCATCTGCCATATTCACCAGACATTGCACTTTCAGGTTTCCATTTATTTTGTTTTTTACAAAATTCTCTTAATGGAAAAAATTCTAATTCCCCAGAAGACTGTTAAAGGCACCTGAAATAGTTCTTTGCTCAAAAAGATATAAAGTTTTGGGAAGACGGAATTATGAAGTTGCCTAAAAAATGGCAAAAGATAGTGGAACAGAATTTTGAATACATTGTTCAACAAAGTTCTTGGTGAAAATGAAAACTGTATCTCTTATTTTTACTTAAAAATCAAAAGAACTTTTTGGCCAACCCAATACTAAGGCTTTATTGTCTTTGAATGTAAAATTTTGGTTTAACTTAAAACTTTGTCTGGTTGTCTTACTGGAAATAGTGAATCTGTGTATTTTTCCTTTAGATTAGCAATGAGTGTAGCATTTTGTCAAGATGGCTTTTTAACATGCTAATAATAAAAGTAAAGTTTGTGTTAAGAAAAATTGGCATAACTTGTAGCTCTAATTAAGGCTTTTGTTCTTTCAGGAAGGCACCAAGGTGGTTCTGCCCATATTTTTGGGGAAAATTATTAGTTATGTTGAAAATTATGATTCTGCTGCTTTGCACGAAGCCTACGGCTACACAGCAGGGCTGAGCGCCTGCATGCTCATATGGGCCGTTCTGCACCACTTGTGCTTCTACCACATGCAGCGTGTGGGGATGAGGCTGAGAGTAGCCGTGTGCCATATGATCTACCGCAAGGTGAGTGTCGCTCGGTACCACGGTGTGTACCTCCCCTAGAGGATCAGGAACATTTTGGGAAAGTTCTCTGTAAATTAAACATCTTATAACTGGGATCATTTACACCTTGCTAGAGAAGCTTGCTATTTGCATCAGGCCAATTTTATTTTCATCATTTAAGCAAACTTTACAAGTGAATAATTAAAAGTTTTGTATTGAGATCGGATCAGGGCTGCCTTTGATAACTCTTATCCACAGGTTGTTGTGTGATATCCACTCAGCTTGCAATGGAATTTAATTAAAAAATAAGTATAAAAAGTATCAAATTTTTTTTCAGTGTTTTCATGCCTTAATCTTGTAGCTGTATTTGTGGCAATTTTGTTGTTCATTAAGGCCGTCTTTTACATCAAATTGGTATTTAAAAGTAAACTTCATTGATTGGATTTATAAAATTATATCTAGGAGCACAAAATGTATTTGAGAAAGGGAATGATTATATGTTTAAATGACTCATCTAGTCATATTGAATGTAATTGTGTGAACTAAAGAAAAATATAAATGGAATCCATGCCAAACATAGATTCTCTCGCTATATTCTATAGCTATGATTGTTTATATTGGTATTAAAGAATATAGCTGAATGTTGGGATGAAACTTGAAATCTTATGCAGCTTTTAGTAATTTTGGTGGGAATTTGTTGCTATTCATTCAAGTTATTTTCTTAATTCAATATTTCCTTTTTATTTAGTATGCATTTTAGTACTTTTAATAAGACCTGACTTGGTGTGTTCAGTGATTTTGTGTTGAGAATTGCCATGGAATTATTCTATAGTTTAACCTAGACTTAAGTAGTTTAAAAGAATTAAGGATTTTAGCTGTTTTCACAAGGGAATTTCCACAGTGTTAAGAGCTGAAGGGCTCATTATAAATTTGACCCCGCATATCTCTTTGCCCTGGGCTGTTTCCTTTTTCCTAGAAAAAAATTTTTTATTTAGCTGTATTTTATTGTTGAAATTTGATGAGAGAATAGATCTTAAGTGTTCTCACCACATACACGAAAGGATAACTATGTGCAATGATGGGTTTGTTCATTTGTTTTCCTACTGTAACCATTTCCCAATGTTTATTTACATCAAAACATCACACTGAGCATATTAAATATATTAAATTTTATTACAAATGAATAAAATCCTCAATGAAACCTAAAACCAGGTGATTTAAATGAAAATTATTGCTTCTTTTACTATTTGTTACTTATCTAGAGCTCCTGTTTCCTGGGAATACTTTTCTGGGCAAAACGTAGAATGTCTTCTCCCATCTTTAAATCTCAGGACTGTGTGGACTCAGGGCCCTGACCTCTCACTGTCTGTGTTTGGCACATAAGCCCGGTTTCTCCTTGGGTGACATACCTTCTAGTTAAGGGTCTTCATTGTCTGCCATCATCATTTTTGTTATTCTCTGGCACCTTCTGCCATTTAGTAGACAAATACTCAGATTTCCCCACAAATTAGCTAGATTTTTATCTTTCCAGATCATGCTTAGCTCCCATGAGTATGCAGGAAATTTCACCAGAACTGCACTGTGAAAAGCCTTAAGTTAGATTTGAGATGATGGTTTAGTCAAAAAGACCTTGTTCTTTGCTGCATAGCTGAGCCACTGTCCACCTGGTTTTTCTTTCTCTTCCAGCTAACACTTTGGAATGTCTCCTTTGGGAAATCTGATCTGACCTTGCATGTTGCTTATGTGAATGTAAACATCTCCCACAGTGTTCATTTACCAGCTTCAGTTCAGTTCAGTTGCTCAGTCGTGTCCAATTCTTTGCAACCCCATGAATCGCAGCACACCAGACCTCCCTGTTCATCACCAACTCCCGGAGTTCACTCAGACTCACGTCCATCGAGTCAGTGATGTCATCCAGCCATCCCATCCTCTGTCATCCCCTTCTCCTCCTGCCCTCAATCCCTCCCAGCATCAGAGTCTTTTCCAATGAGTCAACTCTTCGCAAGAGGTGGCCATAGTACTGGAGTTTCAGCTTTAGCATCATTCCTTCCAAAGAAATACCAGGGCTGATCTCCTTCAGAATGGATTGGTTGGATCTCCGTGCAGTCCAAGGGACTCTCAAGAGTCTTCTCCAACACCACAGTTCAAAAGCATCAAGTGATTGGCACTCAGCTTTCTTCACAGTCCAACTCTCACATCCATACATGACTACTGGAAAAACCATAGCCTTGACTAGATGGACCTTTGCTGGCAAAGTAATGTCTCTGCTTTTTAATATGCTATCTAGATTGGTCATAATTTTCCCTTCAAGGAGTAAGCGTCTTTTAATTTCATGGCTGCAGTCACCATCTGTAGTGATTTTGGAGCCCCAAAAAATAAAGTCTGACACTGTTTCCACTGTTTCCCCATCTATTTCCCATGAAGTGATGGGACCGGATGCCATGATCTTCGTTTTCTGAATGTTGAGCTTTTTCATCCTCCTCTTTCACCTTCATCAAGAGGCTTTTTAGTTCCTCTTCACTTTCTGCCATAAGGGTGGTGTCATCTGCGTATATGAGGTTATTGAGATTTCTCCCGGCAATCTGGATTCCAGCTTGTGCTTCTTCCAGCCCAGCATTTCTCATGATGTACTGCATATAAGTTAAATAAGCAGGATGACCAAATACAGCCTTGATGTACTCCTTTTCCTATTTGGAACAAGTCTGTTGTTCCATGTCCAGTTCTAACTGTTGCTTCCTGACCTGCATACAGATTTCTCAAGAGGCAGGTCAGGTGGTCTGGTATTCCCATCTCTTTCAGAATTTTCCACAGTTTATAGTGATCCACACAGTCAAAGGCTTTGGCATAGTAAATAATTAGTGTTTTGAATATTATACTGGTTAGTTTTAGAATGAGGAAACTAAGACCAAAGTTTTTAAATGATGTCACACCTGGAATTAATGAATGATCACATATATAGTCCAAGTCCTCTAATCTCTTTCCTTGAGGCAGCCTGTCCACTCTCATCTTGTTGTTGTTGTTCAGTCACTCAGTCCTGTCCAGCTCTCTGTGACCCCATGGACTGCAGCACACCAGCCTTCCCTGCCCTTCAACATCTCCTGGATTTTGCTGAAACTCATGTCCATCAAGTCAGGGATGCCATCCAACTATCTGATCCTCTGTTGTCCCTTCTTCTTCCTGCCCTAATTTTTCCCAGCATCAGGTTCTTTTCCAATTTGTCAACTCTTGGCATCAGGTGGCCAGAGTATTGGAGCTTCAGCTTCAGTATCAGTCCATACAATGAGTATTCAGAGTTGATTTTCCTTAGGATTGAGTGGTTGGATCTCCTTTCAGTCCAAGGGACTCTCAAGAGTCTTCTCCAGCACCACATTTCAAAAGCATCAATTCTTTGGTGCTCATCCTTCTTTATGGTCCAGCTCTCACATCTGTACATGACAACTGGAAAAACCATAGCTTTGACTATATGGACCTTTGTCAGCATAATGATATCTGCTTTTTAATATGCTGTCTAGTTTTTGGCTCAAAATGACTTTAGTTGACCCCTAAGTCTAAGTCTATATTCCTTTATCCTTTGGGCAGGTCCAAGTTCACTGAGAAACAGGGTGGAGGGTTGTGCGTCTACCTCCTGCTCCTCCCTTTGCTGTCCTTGAAGGCAGGGCTGCCACCATATTTAATCATCTAAGGATGAACATGGGTCCCTAGAGCCCTGATTTCAGGCATCGTCCTGCTAGTCCTGACACCACACAAGACCCCGTGAACATTCACTCCTTTTTGCTATGTTCTCAGACTGACGTGGTATCACTGTAGAAATCCTATTCTCTGTATATTTCTCTCATTTCAGTCACTTCGCCTGAGTAGCTCAGCCATGGGAAAGACCACCACAGGCCAGATAGTCAACCTCCTGTCCAACGATGTGAACAGATTTGATCAGGTGAGCTGCCCCTGAGGGATCCCCTTCCATTTCCCCTCCTTCTCACTGTGTTTAGCTCATTGGGATGCCAGGTGCCAGGGTTTGGTGTCAGCGAGGGTTCTGTTGAGGACATAAGACAAATGTTCTCTTTATCCAATGCTCATTTCCTCTGTGTGCAGCTTGGATGTGATAATATGTGTTGTCCTATAGATGAGGGTTTGGTTTTTCTGCCAAGGTCTGCAACATACTTAAGTAATAGACAGGCAGCAGTGTTCTTGCCCAGCTTGGTTAGGGTTCCTGGGGTCCTCCTGGAGTGGTCCTTCTTGGCACGTGGTGTTGGTGTTGCTGGACTGTATTCCTCCTCCTCCGGATGATGAAGGCTTGGTGGGCAGGGATTGTTCTTTTTCTGCACCAAGTTCAGTGCCTGCTGCATAGGGAGCCTTTGAGGAATAATGCCAAATGTGTGGTCCCTAGCCAGATACAGCTTCCCCTCTGCTGTCCCATGGTACCCATTTTACACTTACCTTATGAACAGATCATGTTATCCATGCCATTGTAGCTGTTGGCCAGATCTATATAGACAACTTCTCTTTCCTGGCCTTTAAGTTTGGGGGCTTCCCTTGTGGCTAAGGTGGTAAAGAGCCCACCTGCACCACAGGAGGCCTGTTTTCTATCTCTGGGTCAGGAAGAGTCCCTATAGAAGGAAATGGCACCCCACTCCAGTATCCTTGCCTGGGGAATTCCATGGACAGGGGAGCCTGGTGGGCTACAATCCATGGGATCGCAAAGAGTCAGACAGAACTAAGCAACTAACACTTTCACTTTTCTTTCAATTATTCATTCATCAAACATAACGTAAGGCCTCTACTTAATTTGAAAGATGAAAAAGTCTTAATTTCTGTCCTGGAAAGGCCACAGCCTGTCTGGAAGGTAAATACACGAGTAATTATCAGAGAGTGTGGTAGGTACCATAATATAGGCTCTTCTGAGGAGATAGGGGCTGAATTTTGGGACAGAGAGAGTTTGGGGAACCCCTGAGCTCATCTGTGTTGTGGAAAAAATCAACATCTTCCTTCAGTGTGACTGGTCAGGTTCTCCTGGGACCTAACTGAGGCTGACCCTGTGCTACCCCGGAACAGTGTCATCTGGGGTGGACACTTGGATTTCTGCTTCATCAGGTTTAAAACTCACTGAGATCACTTCCTTTTAGATTCCTGTTTGTTCCTTCAGAGAAGATTGTTTGTATGCTGTCTCCTTACTGGTTTTGACTTTATACAGTCCTAAGAAGGCTTTGTCTTTCTCTTTTAAGGTAACAACGTTCTTGCACTATCTGTGGGTGGGGCCACTGCAGGCTATCGCAGTGACTGCCCTGCTCTGGATGGAAATAGGAATATCGTGTCTTGCTGGGATGATGGTTCTCATTATTCTTCTGCTTTTGCAAAGCTGCACTGGAAATTCATTTTCATCACTCAGGTAAGGGAAACACTGGTTTAAAAAATAGGTGATATGTGCTTGGTAGCATTCACCATTTGCTTAATGCTTCTGTTCAAAAACAAAACCAATGCCTTTTCTAGTCTCTTCTTTGCATGTATTGTAGGCCCTTCAGGCTTAGCCAGTGGAGGCTCCAGGCCTAAGCTGCAGGCTGATTTTGAAGGGAAAAAGGTGACGGCACTCACTGGCTCCTCCCAGCACCATACCTGAATAAGTGGAATGTCCTTGAGCAGAAGTTACCTATATTGAAGTTATTTAAGCATTATTAAATAGTAATAATCCTATAGGCTCAATTTTAGCTGCATGTATTTTTGTTATGATTGTAGTAGAGCAATTTTCAGGTACCTATGTTCATGTCTTGTTTCAGTTCAGTGTTTCCATTAACTTATAAGAGCCTCAAGGACAAAGTCAGTCTTAATTAACTAGGTCTTTATACAGCCCCACAGTCCCAGCAGCATATGTGATAGAACAGTGGCTGGTGATGAAGGATCTAATGGTGATGAGATAGACCTGAAGCAGGTCCCAGAGGGTTGGAGGTGGGTCATTGTCCAGGTTGTCAGGTGATGGGGGTATTGTGCTGTTTGAAGCTTTTTTCCCTTCAGTTTTTTTTTTCTTCTTCTTCTTTTTTGTGATTTTACATGTGATAGTTTTGTTTATTCAAAATTTCTTTCCTGTCTTGCTGTGGAGAGATGTTCCTTACCCTTCGAGGCCCTGTTCCAGTGCTGCCAGGTCTCTGAAGCTCTTGCTCTCCTTTCCCAGTGGAATTAACAGCCCGATCTTTCCTGCTCCCCAGCACTTCACTCCTATTTTATCACAGCACAGACACTGTCTTCCCATTAGATTCAGTGTCTTTTGCCTTCCCTGCCCAACTTCGGCCTCCTTGGGCGGAGAGTTTGTACCTGACTACTTTGGGTCTTCCTCAGCCAGTACTGTGAGTTCTCCAAGTTACTCCTTGAATTAGGCTGAATGGTTGACTTCCTAGAAGTCTTTTTCTCCATTTGCACTTTGAGAAGGACCTGTCTGTGATGTCAGCACAGAAGAGCTGTAAGGAATCATGGATCCCTGGTCCCTCCCTGTGCCCCCTAGTGCTGCTGCTACAGAAAGTTGGGGTGTGGTCACTGAGGCTCATGTCTCCCATCTGTACCCTCAGGAGTAAGACCGCAGCTCTCACCGATGATAGGATCAGGATCATGAGCGAAGTCATAACTGGCATCAAAACAATAAAAATGAATGCTTGGGAAAAGTCATTTATAGACCTTATTACCAGACTGAGAAGGTAAGTTTTTGTATATATCACACCATATTTTTGTACTTTCCCCCCTATTTTTACTGATTGAATTTAGAAGTCTTATTAAGTTTTCACATGAAGATGAACTTAAATATGAACTTCACACCTCACATGTGACAGGAGGGTTAAGTAGAATAGGGGAGATGTCATTTTAATCTACTGTTCCATTTACCATCTTCTTAAAAGAAAAATTATATATGCTTTTGAACACATACAGATAGCCAATAAACACATAAAAAAATTCTCAACATCGCTCATTATGAGAGAAATGCAAATCAAGACTACAATGAGGCATCACTTTATACTGGTCCAAATGACCATCAACAAAAAGTCTACAAACAATACCCTCCTCCTGTTGGTGGGAGTGTATATTGATATAGCTGTCATGGAAAACAGGATGGAGGTCCCTTAAACAACTAGGAATAAATATACCATATGACCCAGCAATCCCACTACTGGGCATATACTCTGAGAAAGCCAGAGTTCAAAAAGACACATGTACCCTAGTGTTCATTGCAGCACTATATACAATAGCCAGGACATGTGCTTCCATGGGGTCTATGGTGCCTGCATCTGGCTGATGTTTTGGTGTCTCACAATTTTGGAGTGTCTTATTCTCTTCTGCACAAGTTCATGAGCTCCTGGAGGGGGCAGGCTGTGTCCTTCTGTCATCAGTGGGGAGCCTGGCCCAGGACTTGTGGTTATGAATGCTTGTTGAAAGAATGTTCAAACCCAGTCCAATTGACCCACAGTGTTTAAAAGGGTGACATGAAGCCTCTATTTAGTTGGAAGAGTGAAGTGGTGATGAAGTGTGTGGTCCTGGTGTTGGGACGGAGCCCCGGGTGTGCACTGTGTAGTGTCTCCACGTGAGGACTTGAATTCATGCCTTGGATGTTGATGCTTCTTTTAAAACTTCTTTCCTACTCTCTTTCTCAGGAAGGAAATCTCCAAGATTCTGAAAAGTTCCTACCTTAGGGCCATGAATTTGGCATCATTTTTTGCTGTGAGCAAAATTATGATTTTTGTCACCTTCATCACCAATGAGCTCCTTGACAACCGGATCACTGCCAGCCAAGTGTTCGTGGTGGTGATGCTGTTCGAGGCTCTGAGGTTCTCGAGCACCCTCTACTTCCCCATGGCCATTGAGAAGGTGTCAGAGACCGTTGTCAGCATCCAAAGAATCAAGGTTTGGGGACAAATAATTTTTTTTCAGTTGTAGGTGGATTTTTTTGTAAAATGCCTCCTTTTGTTTGGTGTTACTATGTTCCAGTTAGGTGATATTTAACTTTCTCAGTGCCAAAGCTGGAAGTCTTCCCAGAATGTTGTAGGTACTCCCTTTTCTTATTAGGTAGAGTGTGTTACAGATCTCATAAGACTGGTTCTCATGTAGGGGCAGTAGTATATATAAGTAGCAGTAGCGCAGGGCTCTAGTGTAGTGACGTCTGCAGAGTGACTAAAATGTCTAAAAGCGGGAGCAAACAGAGTGCATCTCCTGTGCTGACTCCAATGACTGGGTAGTGACTGTGCACAGTCTCTGGGCCGGGAGGAGAGGAACTTGCTGAGAGCTCCCTGTTCCCTGCGGAGGAAGAGTAGCCTCAGTTCAGTCGCTCAGTCGTGTCCGACTCTTTGCGATCCCATGAATCACAGCACGCCAGGCCTCCCTTTCCATCACCAACTCCCAGGGTTCACTGAGACTCACGTTCATCGAGTGAGTGATGCCATCCAGCCATCTCATTCTCTATCGTCCCCTTCTCCTCCTGCCCCCAATCCCTCCCAGCATCAGAGTCTTTTCCAATGAGTCAACTCTTCGCATGAGGTGGCCAAAGTACTGGAGTTTCAGCTTTAACATCATTCCTTGCAAAGAAATCCAAGTAGCCTCAGATTGACTTAATTCTCTGGGTTCGAAATAAGTTCTTTCTTCCACAGATGTTTTGCTTGTTGGTATCTGAGCCTACCTTTTGTATCTGCCTTTCATCCATGGCCCCTTTTTATTTACTGCTTAATTCGTTCTTTCTAGTCACCTTCTTCTTTTTAAATTTGTAATTCCCACCGCTATGTGAACTAAGAACTTCCAGGTATACACTGGATTTAGAAAAGGCAGAGGAACCAAAGATCAAATTGCCAACATCCATTGGATCATAGAAAAAGCAAGAGAATTCCATCTTGCTTGAAACATCTACTTTTTCTTCATTTACTACACTAAAGCTTTTAACTGTGTGGATCACGACAATCTGTGGAAAATTATGAAAGAGATCAAACCACCTTACTTGCCTCCTGAGAAACCTGTATGCAGGTCAAGAAGCAACTGTTAGTACTGGACATGGAACAACAGACTAGTTCCAAATTGAGAAAGGAGTATGTCAAGGCTGTGTATTGTCACCCTGCTTATTTAACTTGTATGCAAAGTACATCATGTGAAATGCTGGGCAAAGGAGAATGAAAAAGCTGGCTTAAGACTCAACATTCAAGAAACTAATATCATGGCCTCTCGTCCCACCAGTTCATGGCAATAAATGGAAAACAGTGGAAACAGTGGCAGACTTTATTTTCTTGGGCTCCAAAATCACTGCAGACGGTGACTACAACCATGAAATTAAAAAAATGCTTACTCCTTGGGAGAAAGGCTATGACAGAACTAGACAGCATATTAAAAAGCAGAGACATTGCTTTATCAACAAAGGTCTATATAGTCAAAGCTATGGCTTTTCCACTCATTGTGTATGGATGTGAGAGTTGGACCATAAAGCAGGTTGAGCACGGAAGAAATGATGCTTTGAAACTGTAGTGCTGGAGAAGACTCTTTTTTTTTTTGGAGAAGACTCTTGAGAGTCCCTTGGGCTGCAAAGAATTCAAACCAGCTAATCCTAAAGGAATCAACCATGAGTATTCACTGGAAGGACTGGTGCTGAAGTATCAATATTTCCTTTGCCACCTGATGCCAAGAGCAGACTCATTGGAAAAGACCCTGATACTGAGAAAGATTGAAGGCAGGAGGAGAAGGGGACAACAGAGGATGAGATGGTTAGATAGTGTCCCTGACTCAATCAGCATGAATTTGAGCAAACTCTTGGAGATAGTGACAGACAGGGAGCCTGGAATGCTATTGTCCATGAGATTTCAAAGAGTCAGACACAACTTAGTGACTGAACAGCAACAAATACACTGTATTATATTATTATATTGATATATACCATGACCTGTAATAATAGTATATATTATTCCATATATTATTTAATATGTTCTGATGTGAACTAATACTTTAAGTACAGTTAGCAAAACAGTATTTAGACTGTTCAAAGTTTGCAAATTCCAGGAAAGCAACTGCTTTTGTTTGTGCTTTCTTCCTGCAGTTTAACAATCTGTTTTTTCCCTCTTTTCTGTAGAATTTTTTATCACTTAATGAAATACCACAGCTCAACACTCAGCTGCCATCAGATGGTGAAATGATGGTGAACATGCAAGATTTCACTGCTTTTTGGGATGAGGTAACATATTTTTCTTTCCAAGATCCTGACTGCTAAGACACAAGTGTGATATAGATTTATAGGAGAATTTTTAGATTGTACCATGGTGTAAAATATGACTTGCTCATTAACTAAAAGTATGTTACAAAATTGGCACTAAGGTTTGTATCTAATGGAGATTAAGTATAATATCAACCTAAAATGTTTGACATGTTGGTCTCACTCTCATTTTCAAGACAGTTTTCAAAGTATTAGCACATATTGAATTTAAAGTCCATACATCTGTAATGTTAGAATTTACGGAATTGGACAGACAAAATGCGGCAATGTGGAATGGGTTAACTAACAAACATGCAACTGGTTGTTAAAGATGCTTTGGGGAATTAGTGTATATTTTTGCCTTGATTATCAGACCATTTTATTATACATAGAGTGAGGCCATGATCTGGATGTTTGCTGTGGGGTAGGGTGGGGGCTCCTGCATCCTGAGCTTCTGGATACTTTGGTGGCAGCTGGGGCAGGAGGAGATAGCAGGTAGGCATAATGACCACCAGTGATTCCCTATTAAAGGACTGCAATGTATGGCAAGCTGACAGGGAAAACTGGTGATTCCCAACACTTGGTTTATTTGTTAGGTTCCAGCAAACATTAAAAAAAAAAAAAAAACAAACAAGAAAAACAGGGTCTGGTCTCAAGAAGTTGTCAGCATCACACACCCGTTGCGGCCCCTTTACCAACTGAAATGCTCCCCCTGCCCCCTGGTTCCCTGGTCCTCTGTGCACATCCTCCCCTAACAGTGTGAATTAGTCAAGAAAACAGAACCCCAGCACGGGAGAGGGAATTCCATGCAGGGAATTAGTTATGGAGATGATAAAAGAGGGAGAAAAAAACAGAAAGGGAAAAACAGTGGTGTGTGAGACAACCCAGGGGTTATCAAAGGCAGGAAGCTGCTGCCACCCCCAGGGCTGGAGGACCTCTGGGAGGAGGCGCCTCCACCAGAGGGTCCACCCTCAAGAGCAGAGCCTAGAGCCCAGCTGCTGTCAGAGCGGGGACCACAGAGCACGCGTCCTGACTGTAGACTCCCCGTCTATCATGCCTGTGACTCTGTGCTGCCACCTGCATCGTGTTCACCTGCTTCTGACTCAGCACCTGCCGTCCCCACCGATAACCAATGGTTTGTTCCCAGATACATGAAACCACATCCCTGTACCTTCTGTACATGGAAACTCACACAGGGTACCTGACCTTCCCTGATGGTTTCTCCTGTCTTAATATAGTAGATTTGCCTCCTGTTTGGTGTTTCTCGGCATAATGCTCTTGAAACATTTATAGAAAGCACCACTAAAATTCTGTTATAAAGTCCACTTTATGTGAATGCTACCACATTCTTTGTATGAAACTCATTAGCGGATTTCTTTAGTTCCCAGTAAACACGTAGATTTATTTTAAATCAATTTGGTATAGGATACAGATTGTTTCTGCAGTTTTTAATGAACTGAAATAAAAATATATACAACAGTATCTGCCTGTGCAACAAATGGCTGTAAGGTAGAAAAAGGGATTTTAGTTGTACTACAGCCTATGTGAATAAATCAGATGAAAAATCTGAAAAGGTTTCTATATACCTTCTAGAGTAAAAAAAAATCCAAATTGTTAATAACTCAATGATTTTAATAAAAAATATTAATAACTCAAGATACTAAACTGCTAAAGGAAGAGGAGAAAAGGTTGTGAGTTCTGCAGTAAGGCTCTTGTAAAATCTAACTAATTGCCTGATTCTGTTAGAGCAGTATTCAGAATTATAGAGATGAGAGCCTTCATCAGCTACATTTTCACAAAAATAGCTACCATGTTAACATTAATGTGTGGCAAGATTTCCTTGGAGAAGGAAATGGCAGCCCACTCCAGGATTCTTGCCTGGAGAATCCCATGGACAGAAGAGCGTGGTGGGCTACAGCCCATAGGGTCACAGAGTCAGACATGCCTGAAGTGATTTAGCAAAGCAACACAAAGGTATTCCTATCTAGGTAAATGATAATTATGCTATTGCAGCTAATTTTTACCACTTTGGGGGAATGAAAATTCTAAATATTTTCAACTGAATCTTATCTCTTATGCTACTGCTAAGTCACTCAGTCATGTCTGACTGTGCGACCCCATAGACGGCAGCCCACCAGGCTCCCCCGTCCCTGGGATTGCACTCACTAAAAACTAACAGCCATGGTACCATAATAAAATTTTTTGTGAGGTACCTAGACTGTTACTACTGAGACACAAAAATGTGAGGTAAGCATACCTTTTCCCAGAAGTCTTTGAAGCCAAAGATATTAAACAATTAAGGCACTTGAAAACATTAGGGATGTGCATAAACTTTCAAATAAAACAAACTATAGCTGTACTAGCAAGCAATGACAAAATAGTAAATCTTCATCTTATGAATGTTTAATTAACTAAATGTAAGGAATTCTGGCTTAAGAAATGGTCAAAGCAACTTGTCATTTCTTATGGTAAAATATTGAAAACCAAGTGCTAAATTCAGCCACTATAGGATAAAGAAACTAAAACAAGAAAGCCTTAAGGACCTGGAGACTTAGTGAGCAAAAGCTCATTTTAAACTGATTGAAGCCCCTGAATTAATCTTGTGTGTCAAAGGCAGGGAAGAAGGATCTCTCTAAACTTGTAAAAACTAGTGATTCATAAGGAAACTAAAGAAATGAAAATATGCATGCTTATCATATCACAGAAATAAAAACTGACAAAGGATACAGAAGAAAGAAAAACTGTGAACTGTTTACTCAGGGCAATCATCATTAAAAATCTACAGTAATCTGATCAACTAAAATTTTTCTCTGAAATTATACTGCTTCCATTTCCTGTGTCAAAACTTAAAATGACTGTCTCATTAAAGAGTTAGTAAATTATTCTAAAACAGCTTCCTTCTTGCCTCATAGAGGTTCAGTTCAGTGCAGTCGCTCAGTCATGTCCAATTCTCTGCTACCCCAGGAATCCCAGAAGCTAGGCCTCCCTGTCCATCACCAACTCCCGGAGCTTACCCAAACTAAAGTCCATCGAGTTGGTGATGCCATCCAGGCATCTCATCCTCTGTCGTCCCATTCTTCTGCCTCCAATCCTTCCCAGCATCAGGGTCATTTCCAGTGAGTCAGCTCTTCACATGAGGTAGCCCAAGTATTGGTTTCAGCTTCAACATCAGTCCTTCCAATGAACACCCAGGACTGATCTCCTTTAGGATGGACTGGTTGGGTCTCCTTGCAGTGCAAGGCACTCTCAAGAGTCCTCTCCAACATCACAGTTCAAAAGCATCAATTCTTTGGTGCTCAGGTTTCTTCACAGTCCAACTCTCACATCCATACATGAACACTGGAAAAACCATAGCCTTGACTAGACAGACCTTTGTCGGCAAAGTTATGTCTCTGCTTTTGAATATGCTGTCTAGGTTGGTCATAACTTTCCTTCCAAGGAGTAGGTGTCTTTTAATTTCATGGCTGCAATCACCATCTGCAGTGATTTTGGAGCCCCAAAAAATAAAGTCTGACACTGTTTCCACTGTTTCCCATCCATTTTCCATGAAGTGATGGGACCAGATGCCATGATCTTAGTTTTCTGAGTGTTGAGCTTTAAGCCAACTTTCTCACTCTCCTCTTTCACCTTCATCAAGAGGCTCTTTAGTTCCTCTTTACTTTCTGCCATAAGGTTGGTGTTATCTGCATATCTGAGGATATTTATATTTCTCCTGGCAATCTTGATTCTAGCTTGTGCTTCTTCCAGCCCAGCGTTTCTCATGATGTATTCTGCATATAAGTTAAATAGGCAGGGTGACAATATACAGCCTTGACGTACTCCTTTTCATATTTGGAACCAGTCTGTTGTTCCATGTCCAGTTCTAACTGTTGCTTCCTGACCTGCATACAGGTTTCTCAAGAGACAGGTCAGGTGACCTGGTATTCTCATCTCTTTCAGAATTTTCCACAGTTTATAGTGAACCACACAGAAAAGGCTTTGGCATAGTCAATACAGCAGAAATAGATGTTTTTCTGGAACTCTCTTGCTTTTTCAATGATCCAGAGGATGTTGGCAATTTGATCTCTGGTTCCTCTGCCTTTTCTAAAACCAGCTTGAACATCTGGAAGTTCACAGTTCATGTATTCCTGAAGCCTAGCTTGGGGAATTTTGAGCATTACTTTACTAGAGTGTGAGATGAGTGCAATTGTGCAGTAGTTTGAGCATTCTTTGGCATTGCCTTTCTTAGGGATTGGAATGAAAAGTGACCTTTTCCATTCCTGTGGCCACTGCTGTTTTCCAAATTTGCTGACATACTGAGTGCAGCACTTTCACAGCATCACCTTTTAGGATTTGAAATAGCTCAACTCAAATTCCACCACTTCTGCTAGCTTTGTTTGTAGTGATGTTTCCTAAGACCCACTTGACTTCACATTCCAGGATGTCTGGGTCTAGGTGAGTGTGAGTGATCACACCATCATGATTATCTGGGTCATGAAGATCTTTTTTGTACAGTTCTTCTGTGTATTCTTGCCACCTCTTCTTAATAGCTTCTACTTCTGTTAGGTCTATACCATTTCTGTCCTTTATCGAGCCCATCTTTGCATGAAATGTTCCCTTGGTATCTCTAATTTTCTTGAAGAGATCTCTAGTGTTTCCCATTCTTTTGTTTTCCTCTATTTCTTTGCATTGATCGCTAACTTTCTTACCTCTCCTTGCTATTCTTTGGAGCACTGCATTCAAATGGGTATATCTTTCCTTTTCTCCTTTGCTTTTGGCTTCTCTTCTTTTCACAGCTATTTGTACAGCCTTCTCAGACAGCCATTTTGCTTTTTTGTATTTCTTTTACATGGGGATGGTCTTGATCCCTGTCTCCTATACAGTGTCACTAACCTCCATCCATAGTTCATCAGGCACTCTGTCTATCAGATGTAATGGCAAAACTCTTCGGTATTCTTCCTTTGAGAACCCCATGAAGAGTATGAATAGGCAAAAAGATAGGACACTGAAAGATGAACTCCCCAGGTTGGTAAGTGCCCAATATGCTACTGGAGATTAGTGGAGAAATACTCCAGATAGAATAAAGGGACGGAATCAAAGCAAAAAACAAAACAAAACAAAAAACAAACAAAACCCAGTTGTGGATGTGACTGGTGATAGAAGCAAGGTCAGATATTGTAAAAAGCAATATTGCATAGGAATCTGGAATGTTAGGTCCATGAATCAAGGCAAATTGGAAGTGGTCAACAGGAGGTATCAAGAGTGAACATTGACATTCTAGGAATCAGCAAAGTAAGATGGACTGGAATGGGTGAATTTAACTCAGATGACATCCTGGAATGTGAAGTCAAGTGGGCATTACGAAGCATCACTACAAACAAAGCTAGCAGAAGTGGTGGAATTCGAGTTGAGCTATTTCAAATCCTAAAAGGTGATGATGTGAAAGTGCTGCACTCAATATGCCAGCAAATTTGGAAAACTCAGCAGTGGCCACAGGAATGGAAAAGGTCACTTTTCATTCCAATCCCTAAGAAAGGCAATGCCAAAGAATGCTCAAACTACTGCACAATTGCACTCATCTCACACTCTAGTAAAGTAATGCTCAAAATTCTCCAAGCCAGGCTTCAGGAATACATGAACTGTGAACTTCCAGATGTTCAAGCTGGTTTTAGAAAAGGCAGAGGAACCAGAGATCAAATTGCCAACATCCTCTGGATCATTGAAAAAGCAAGAGAGTTCCAGAAAAACATCTATTTCTGCTGTGTTGACTATGCTAAAGCCTTTGACTGTGTGGATCACAACAAACTGTGGAAAATTCTGAAAGAGATGAGAATACCAGGTCACCTGATCTGCCTCTTGAGAAACCTATATGCAGGTCAGGAAGGAACAGTTAGAACTGGACATGGAACAACAGACTGGTTCCAAATAGGAAAAGGAGTACGTCAAGGTTGTATATTGTCACCCTGCCTATTTAACTTATATGCAGAATACATCATGAGAAATGCTGGGCTGGAGGAAGCACAAGCTAGAATCAAGATTGCCGGGAGAAATATCAATAACCTCAGATATGCAGACAACACCACCCTTATGGCAGAAAGTGAAGAACTAAAGAGCCTCTTGATGAAAGTGAAAGAGGAGAGTGAAAAAGTTGGCTTAAAGCTCAACATTCAGAAAACGAAGATCATGGCATCCGGTCCCATCACTTCATGGGAAATAGATGGGGAAACAGTGGAAACCGTGTCAGACTTTATTTTTTTGGGCTCCAAAATCACTGCAGATGGTGATTATAGCCATGAAACTAGAAGACGCTTACTCCTTGCAAGGAAAGTTATGACCAGCCTAGACAGTATATTAAAAAGCAGAGACATTACTTTGCCAACAAAGGTCCATGTAGTCAAGGCTATGGTTTTTCCAGTAGTCATGTATGGATGTGAGAGTTAGAGTATAAAGAAATCGGACTGCAGAAGAATTGATGCTTTTGAACTGTGATTTTGGAAAAGACTCTTGAGAGTCCCTTGGCCTGCAAGGAGATCCAACAAGTCCATCCTAGAAGAGATCAGTCCTCAGTGTTCATTGGAAGGACTGATGTTGAAGCTGAAACTCCAACACTTTGGCCACCTGATGCGAAGAGCTGTCTCATTTGAAATGGCCCTGATGCTGGGAAAGATTGAGGGCAGTAGGAGAAGGGGATGACAGAGGATGAGATGGCTGGATGGCATCACCAACTCGATGGACATGGGTTTGGGTAAACTCCGGGAGTTGGTGAAGGACAGGGAGGCTTGGCATGCTGCAGTTCATGGGGTCGCAAAGACCTGGACATGACTGAGTGACTGAACTGAACTGAGCCGATTAGAAAGAAAGTCACGCATGCAGGATAAGGACATTTCTGCGAAAGAAACCGGTTGCATCAAAGCTGGCTTTGACACAGGATGTGAGGTTGTAGATAGAGTTGTGTTAGTTGTAGCTGAGAGTAGCTGTAGTGGGAGCTGAGGTGGGGAAAGCAGCACTGTGGTTTTCATGGCGGTTGCTATGGTGTGTCAGCTGTGTTCATCACCTGGCAGTCACTAACGCTGAATTATCTGAACAGTAGCTTTTGCCTTTCATTCAATACAAAAGCAGGTAATATTAGCAGCCTTTGCATCTAAGCAGGAGACATAGCTGTTGTCGTTTCCCCAGATTTCTGGTGCTGGAGAGGTGACCCTCAGGAGGCACGGCATTGGGGCTCTCATGGTGGTGGTCAGTAAAGCTGGGTGTGTAGTTACATTCAGGGCCACGGTGGTGTCCTGAGCCATGATCATCCCACAGAGTATGACCAGGCAGCCTGTGCCCAGAGCAGCAGGTGGGAGAGCCTGGACATCGCATCCTCTATGCAGGTGTTCAAGTGCAACTGGGGTGCCCAATGCTATGTCTGTCCTTTTGTCCCCTACACACGGCCCGCCCCCCGCATTGTGTACAGGTGTCCACTGAATTTCTTTTGTACCAAACTATGCAGCATTTTAAAATTAACTATTTTGTTCTTTCAAGAGCTGAATATCATGTTTTCAGACTTCTTGCCCTTAGTACAGAACACCCTGTTCTGTTGTCCTGGCCTTGCCTATGAAAGGACTGTGCCCCTTGCTGGCATCATTAGTAATTAGGGGCTGTCATAGGTCATTGGTGAGAGAGCCCTTGAAAGGGGGAGAAGCACAGACACTGGGAGTTTTGGAGAGAGGCTGAATCTGAATGAAGCCCCTGCTGGGTTGGGAGGCAGGAGATAGACGTGAGCTCTGTAACCTTCTCACTATACAGCCAGGTGGACAGGTGGGGAAGGTCTCAGCTTTAATATAAATGGTCCCAGGGACTTCTCTAGTGGTCCAGTGGTTAAGAATCCACCTTCCAATGCAGTAGATTCGGGTTCCACCCCTGGTTGGGGAACTAAGATCTCATATGCTCTGGAGCAACTAAGCCCACACACCGCAACAAAGACCCAGTGCAGCCAAAATAAGAAAAAAAAGTAAAATAAAGGTTCTGTGGGGGCCTCCAAATCTCATGGGACAGGGGTTTGGAACTGTATCTGCACAGAGTCGGGGTGTTCTGTTGAGTCAGTGTCCCCTGAGCCTGGATAACCAGTGGGGGAGGGGACCCAGTGCCTCTGAGCTGTCGAGTGCTGCCCTCTTCTGGTCATCCTAGATCAGTGCTGGATACTGAAGCCTGAATAGGGAGGGAACTCAGTCTGGCCCTGACAGACTGAGGGCTGCGATGGGAAGCTGATGTTTGTAGGTAGTTCACTATTTTGTAGTCATAATTGAGTGAAAAGTAGTAAAATAGGAATCCTAAGTTTCAGGCAGGAAGAAAGAAGTGGAGAAATTTAAAAAGCTTAAAAAAATATTTCTCATGTAGTAAAATCTAGCTTTTTAATTCCTAAAATCTGGAGCAAGTTTTTTAGTGATGAAAAATCATTGTCAAATTTTTTTAGTATGTGAACATTTTTTAATCAGTTCAGTTCTTTCCAGAAAAAAAATTCAATTTGAAGATTATCCAGACTTTTACTTAATCATATGTAACCATTGTGTGTGTGTGTGTCTTTCTTCAACATAGCAGTTACTGAGAATTCTCTTAACATTTAGATATGTAAAGATGTACAGACACCCTAAGTCTTTCAGGAATATGACCCGTGATTGGCATAATGGTACTTTTCCTTCTCCGTCATATTGGACTATGTACTGTCTCGTGTACATTCATGTTTTTTGTTTTCCTTGTAGTAGAAGCACTTTATTGCTCCTATTTAGCCAGAATAGGTAATGCATGTATCACATATAAAATTGAGGCTTTATCACTCTGACCCATGATGTCATAATTATTCTTTATTCTTCATTATTTTGTTGTTGGTGTTACATTAGAGCTCTTGTTAAATTAGAACTCTGTTACTTATAGGAGTTAATTTAGCATGAGTGACTTCTTCATAGAAAGTGCCCTTTTGCTGGCTGAGCATTACTGAGGTTTATTCTATATCAAATGAAAATGGAGAGATTAGTGATTTCAAATTATTTATTAAAAGACGAGGCATGCTAGGTACTTATGCTGCCACCTTGTGAAGATTAATGAGAAAGACAGGTAAAACCAGAGGTCATGATAAAAACTTATAAATGATTAAAAACCTCCCCTGAATATTCTAAGTACATTATATTAATAAGTTCGTGTGAATCATGCAGTTTGCATTTCAGGCAGGCACCTTGTCATCTCTACTACTTAAATTCTGTGGGTGTCTAAAGCTGTGTCTGTATGGAAATCTGGTGAAAGAAGATATCTTCCTAAAGGCAATTATAGCTGCTTCAAACCCCCAAAGAGATAGGATTGGATGAAAAGGCCTCCAGGACACAGTATCTTAAAATAGGAAGGATAAAAATTGTGGGCTATATTAGCATGAAAGTGAAAGTTACTCAGTCATGTCTGACTCTTTGTGACCCCCATGGACTATACAGTCCATGAAATTCTCCAGGCCAGAATACTGGAGTGGGTAGCTGTTCCCTTCTCCAGGGGATCTTCCCAACCCAGGTCTCCTACATTGCAGGCAGATTCTTTACCAGCTGAGCCACAGGGGAAGTCACCAGGGAAGGTATATTAGCATATCAATGACTATTATATTATTTTCAACTACTTTCTGAAGTAATTTGTGTTACTTTGTTGAAATGAGTGTGTTTTTATACACTTTAATTTGCAGGAATCGGAATCACCAACCCTAAAAGGCCTTTCGTTTACTGTCAGACCGGGTGAACTGTTGACTGTGGTTGGACCTGTGGGAGCAGGAAAGGTAAGTTGTGATGCCTTTTGTCAGTTTGACACAATGCTGCAGCTCCTGTTAAATTCTCAGAGTGGAGCCCAGAGCTGAGTGTGACACGGTTTGAATTGGGTGTGTCTAGAACAGTGTTTCTCTAGGTGTGTTCCATAGAATGTTAGTTTTCAAGAAGGTTTCATGGCCAAATAAGTCTGGATAAACACACACTGTGTTTTCCTTCTTGATGTTTCATGTTGCACAGTTGGGAACTGCTTGTGGGGAGTTTGGCTGTTTCAGTGAAGGAAATTATTGATGTGATAGCTGGTCAGGATAGACGGAGACAGTGGGGACTTCTTCTTGTCACAGTGGCCCCTACAGGAAGTCTGGAGGTGGTGAAGGCTGTTGCCAGAAGCTCTGAGCATTTCCTCATGTAACTTTACCTGGTCCCGCCAGTGCACATGTAAGTGAATGTGCAGCCGTGTGGTAGAGTTCAAGATACAGACGTGAGGCAGACCCAACGCCTCTGCCTTTCAGAGGCAACCAGATTCTGAGGTGAGACAGATATACAGGCAGATTATTTCAGCCCAGTGTGGTGCGTGCTCTGATGGTGTGGACATAGACATGCCTCTTGTGTGTTACAACAGATTGAAGGACATGTGTATGTGCACTTAGTCTCCTGTGTTTTGCACAACAAAATACAGAAACCTAGATGTGGGATTTGTACATGAGAGGGAGATGATTATCTCTATGATGGACTTTTTAAAATATTTATTTATTTATATTTCTTTTAAAAATTTATGTATTTATTTTATATTTAAAAATTTATTTATTTTTTAATTGGACAATAATTGCTTTACCATATTGTGTCAGTTTCTGCCATACATCAACATGAATCAGCCATGGGTGTATGTCTGTCCCCTACCTCTTGAACCTCCCTCCCACCTTGCACTCCTCTAGGGTGTTACAGAGCACTGAATTTGAGCTCCCTAGGCATGATGGACTTTTAACTCTTTGACCACAACAACCTCAGAGTTCTCTTAATTAATATTCTTTGGATATATTCTTCATGCATCGCTTTAAGTTAAAAAAGAATATTTATTTATTCGGTTGAATTGGATCTTAGTTGCAGTACATGGGCTCTCTAATTGTGTGTTGGCCTAGTTGCCCTGCGGCATGTGGGATCTTAGTTCCCTGACCATGTATCTAAGCAGAGCCCTGGCAATGGAAAATAGATTTTTTTTAAATCTTGGTATAATTATTAATTTTTTTAACTTTTTACTTTATATTGGGATATAGCCAATTAACAGTGTTGTGATAGTTTCAGGTGAACAGTGAAGGGTATCTTTCAACCATACATATATACGTGTATCCATTCTCCGGCAAACTCCCCTCCCATCCAGACTGCCACAAAGCATTGAGTAGAGTTCCATGTGCTATACAGTAAGTCCTTGTTGGTTATGCATTTTAAATATACAGTGTGTACATGTCCATCCCAAACTCCCTAAATATCCCTTCCCCACATCCTGGAAGGTGGATTCTTAACCACTGGACCACTAGGGAAAGTCCCCACATACCTTTTTAAGAACAAGTATTTGTCAAGTAACAGATACCCAGATGCAGGAACAACTGCATTAAACATCAGATACAGAAAGTAGCGCACAAACTACCGCACAATTGCACCCATCTCACAGGCTAGTAAAGTAATGCTTAAAATTCTCCAAGCCAGGCTTCAGCAGTACGTGAACCACTAACTTCCAGATGTTCAAGCAGGTTTTAGAAAAGGCAGAGGAACCGGAGGGCAAATTGCCAACATCCACTGGATCATGGAAAAAGCAAGAGAGTTCCAGAAAAACATTGATTTCTGTTTTATTGACTATGCCAAAGCCTTTGATTGTGTGGATCACAACAAACTGTGGAAAATTCTGAAAGAGATGGGAATACCAGACCACCTGACCTGTCTCTTGAGACACCTGTATGCAGGTCAGGAAGCAACAGTTAGAACCGGACATGCAACAACAGACTGGTTCCAAATAGGAAAAGGAGTACGTCAAGGCTGTATATTGTCACCCTGCTTATTTAACTTATATACAGAGTACATCATGAGAAACGCTGGGCTGGAGGAAGCACAAGCTGGAATCAAGATTGCCGGGAGAAATATCAATAACCTCAGATATGCAGATGACACCACCCTTATGGCAGAAAGTGAAGAAGAACTAAAGAGCCTCTTGATGAAAGTGAAAGAGGAGAGTGAAAAAGTTGGCTTAAAGTTCAACATTCAGAAAACAAAGATCATGGCATCTGGTCCCATCATTTCATGGCAAATAGATGGGGAAACAGTGGAAACAGTGGCTGACTTTTTCTGGACTCCAAAATCACTGCAGATGGTGATTTCAGCCATGAAATTAAAAGACACTTGCTCCTTGGAAGGAAAGTTATGACCAACCTAGATAGCATATTAAAAAGCAGAGACATTACTTTGCCAACAAAGGTCCATGTAGTCAAGGCTATGGTTTTTCCAGTAGTCATGTATAGATGTGAGAGTTGGACTATAAGGCAAACTGAGAGCCAAAGAATTGATGCTTTTGAACTATGGTATTGAAGAAGACTGTTGAAAGTCCCTTGGACTTCAAGGAGACCCAACCAGTCCATCCTAAAGGAGATCAGTCCTGGGTGTCCATTGGAAGGACTGATGTTGAAGCTGAAACTCCAGTACTTTGGCCACCTGATAGGAAGAGCTGACTCATATGATAAAACCCTGATGCTGGGAAAGATTGAGAGCAGGAGAAGGGGAGAACAGAGGATGTGATGGTTGGATGGCATCACCGACTTGATGGACGTGGGTTTGGGTGGACTTTGGGAGTTGGTGATGGACAGGGAGGCCTGGCGTGCTGCAGTTCATGGGCTTGCAAAGAATTTGACACGACTGAGTGACTGAACTGAACAGAAACTACACATCCTGCTGGTCTGCTCTGCTAGTGAAGAATGTTACACATTCTTAGTCTTTGCTGAGTAGAGCACTCTGTTTGGGAAAACTCACGCAGGGTAGATTGTTATGGTATTTATTTATCCAACTTCAGTTTACATTGACCAATAGTGTTCTTTTCCATGTTTTTCCTTCAATATTCAAAGCTGCACTTTATCCTGTTCTGATATCCTTGATTAAGCACCAGGGTGGGGACTGTGCGGCATGCATGTCCCAGCCTGAGTGCTCCCTCTTCACATGTGCATGTGTTGCCGTCTTTTTCAGTCGTCACTGTTACGTGCTCTGCTGGGGGAACTGGCCCCGAGCCAGGGGAACGTCAGCGTGCATGGGAGGATCGCGTATGTTTCTCAGCAGCCCTGGGTGTTTCCAGGAACTGTGAGAAGTAACATTTTGTTTGGGAAGAAATACGAAGAAGAGCGATATAAAGAAGTAATAAAGGCTTGTGCTTTGGAAGAGGTGAGTAATGACTTGTGAGCTGCATATACTTAAATTTCAAATGATAGTGTTGGCTTAAGCTACAAACAAAGCTAGTGGAGGTGAAAGAATTCCAGTGGAGCTATTCCAAATCCTGAAAGATGATGCTGTGACAGTGCTGCACTCAATATGCCAGCAAATCTGGAAAACTCAGCAGTGGCCACAGGAATGGAAAAGGTCAGTTTTCATTCCAATCCCAAAAAAAGGCAATGCCAAAGAATGCTCAAACTACCACACAATTGCACTCATCTCACACGCTAGTAAAGTAATGCTCAAAATTCTCCAAGCCAGGCTTCAGCAATATGTGAACCATGAACTTCCTGATGTTCAAGCTGGTTTTAGAAAAGGCAGAGGAACCAGAGATCAAATTGCCAACATCCGCTGGATCATGGAAAAAGCAAGAGAGTTCCAGAAAAACATCTATTTCTGCTTTATTGACTATGCCAAAGCCTTTGACTGTGTGGATCACAATAAACTGTGGAAAATTCTGAAAGAGATAGGAATACCAGACCACCTGATCTGCCTCTTGAAAAATTTGTATGCAGGTCAGGAAGCAACAGTTAGAACTGGACATGGAACAACAGACTGGTTCCAAATAGGAAAAGGAGTACGTCAAGGCTGTATATTGTCACCCTGTTTATTTAACCTATATGCAGAGTACATCATGAGAAACGCTGGGCTGGAAGAAGCACAAGCTGGAATCAAGATTGCCGGGAGAAATACCAATAACCTCAGATATGCAGATGACACCACCCTTATGGCAGAAAGTGAAGAGGAACTAAAAAGCCTCTTGATGAAAGTGAAAGTGGAGAGTGAAAAAGTTGGCTTAAAGCTCAACATTCAGAAAACGAAGATCATGGCATCCGGTCCCATCACTTCATGGGAAATAGATGGGGAAACAGTGGAAACAGTGTCAGACTTTATTTTTCTGGGCTCCAAAATCACTGCAGATGGTGACTGCAGCTATGAAATTAAAAGATGCTTACTTCTTGGAAGGAAAGTTATGACCAACCTAGATAGCATATTGAAAATCAGAGACATTACTTTGCCAACAAAGGTCCGTCTAGTCAAGGCTATGGTTTTTCCAGTGGTCATGTATGGATGTGAGAGTTGGACTGTGAAGAAGGCTGAGCGCTGACGAATTGATGCTTTTGAACTGTGGTGTTGGAGAAGACTCTTGAGAGTCCCTTGGACTGCAAGGAGATCCAACCAATCCATTCTGAAGGAGATCATCCCTGGATTTCTTTGGAAAGAATGAAGCTAAAGCTGAAACTCCAGTACTTTGACCACCTGATGCTAAGAGTTGACTCTTTGGAAAAGACTCTGATGCTGGGAGGGATTGGGGGCAGGAGGAGAAGGGGACGACAGAGGATGAGATGGCTGGATGGCATCACTGACTCGATGGATGTGAGTCTGAGTGAACTCCTGGAGTTGGTGATGGACAGGGAGGCCTGGCATGCTACGGTTTATGGGGTCACAAAGAGTCGGATACGACTGAGCGACTGATCTGATCTGAAGCTATGAGGTTTGTTGAAAGTTTTTTTTTTTTTTTTTTAATTTGAAAGGTCTTTGATTGTTGCTTTAAGCTGGTCTAGGTAAATATGCAGTTGTATACGCAGTTGTTTTAATTCTGATGTGATAATCACAGAATGCCTTTATTTCATTTGGTGAAGCTTCATTCAGTTTTAGGTTCTTTTTTTTAATGGACAGTTAAAAAATTTGTAAAAACAGAGGGCACACTGTAATGATCCCTCATGTACCCACCCCCAGCTCCAACCAGGATCAGCTGGCGGCCAGTCTTGCTGCATCTCCGCCCCTGCCCTCTGCCAGCCCCACCCTCCACCCCATTATTATTCTGGAGCAGATCCTAGACCTCAGATTAGTCCATCTGTAAACATTTCATCTGTTTTTGTCTAAAAGATAGGAAAGCCTTTGGAAAAAAAAAATTACCAACATTATTTCACCTGAAAAATTACCCTAATTCCTGAATATCATCAACTTTTTCATTAGTGTTTACATGTTGCTAATCATCTCACTGAGAAATCTTGTTCACTATTGATGGAATCAGACTCCACGTGAGGTCTGTCCACTGCACTTGGTTAGTGCCTCCTCAGTCTCTTTCAGTCTCCAGGTTTCCCTCTCTGCTTGGTTTTGACTTGTAATTTATTAAAGAAAATGTAATGCTTTAAAATTTCTTCTTAATCCTGCTTCATTTCTTTGGGGGAGAGATTGTTTTCAGAAATTGCATCGAGTTTCACAGAAAATGGCAAGAAGAAACATTTAACTCTACCTTGGGATTTAGATGAAATTAAATGAATGATAAAAACTGAACTTAATAGGAAAATGTAATTTGGCAAAAAGAAAGAAAAACATAAATACAGATTAAACAGTATTTTACTCTCTTGAGTTGTAAAAATCCATGAACAATAGTGTTAAAGGGTTCCCCCTGTGGTCTGTTCAGATCTGGACATCTTTTATACTGTGAGGAAAAGGCTGGGACTGTCTTTCAAAGGTGTGGTGGTGGAGACGACAAACCTGCTTTCTGAAAAACAGTAATTTTGCTTGAGTAATGCTTGAACATCATAGATTTTTATCAGATGAATATCAATTTTTGATGATGTGGACAAAACGGAATTGCTCACTCTTCTGTTTCTTTCTCCTGGTCTGTGGTTGGTTAATGGGAGATTGTGTTTGCAGAACCGACGCCAAGTTAGCAGTAATCAGCAAGATTTTTATTAAATAGTGTTTATACTGTGTAAGAAAAGAAGGGGAAAGCAAACATAAAACATTGAGACAATAGCTCCCATTTATTTAGAGTCTACATGCAAACCATTTCTCTTTCTCAGGCATGCACCCAGAAGAGGGTATATGAATTATTAATTCTTTATGAATATCTTCAGTGTTACCATCTTCATTTTATAGTTGGTAAAACTGAGGCTTGGAGAGAGAACTTTTTAAAAAGCAGGTGATGAATAAAGCTGGAAGGTGGGATGAGGAATAAACAGATTTCAGGCGTTTCTTCTTTACCTTAATCCTGTCAACCTCCTGATGCCCAGATCAGACTCCAGAGACCCAGACCAGTGTGTGGGTGTTTCTTTTATGACCTTGCCTTTCTGGTGAAGCTCAGCCTTGTCTTTCTCCCCACATTTGAGCGTCTCTGCAAAAGAGCAGGTGCTGGACAGTGGCTGATATTCAGTGTTTCCCTGGGGGCCAATGCCTTGCCGCAGCCACATGGGGTGACAGGACCAGTAATATGGGCAGCGTCCGGGGCTTCACCCATCCTTGGGAGTCTGTGCAGCACAGACTCTGGTGGGAAAGGGCCCTGCAGAACTGGGCTGCACAGCGATTCTTCTGTACATGATGTGATGTTTATAAACATGGACCGCTCTCCTGTTCTCTGCACAGTCAGGACATGCAGTCGGGCCCCTCGTGCCCATTCCCTTCTTGGCAGGAAGGGAGGCCCAGGGCAGAGAAGTAGTGAAGAGATGAGCTGTGGCTTAGTCTTGCCTGCTGTCACTTTGGGTATGTTCTGTTTCCTGCCTGGGCCTCTGACATTTCAAGAGGATATTGGGTCAGAAAGTTTCCAGGAGGTTTTGCTGCTGCTCTGAAGTGTCATCTCTGCCTCTGAATAGCAGGGGTCAGCAAGGTCGTTATGATACCTGGGAACCACCTAACGAGTAATGATCCTCTGCTCATCTCCTTTTAGAATCCATGACTCAGTGGATGGGCATCAGGTGGTCACATAATAGTGCTGTGCTGGAGGTATTTTGTCCTGTAGATACGGAGACTATATGTGCGGTAGAAAAGGCTTGGCCTTTGGAGAGAAGCAGTCCTAGGAGGTATCTCTAAGTGTTTGTCTCAGTTTCCTTTCTTATTAAAAGCAGGAGAAGTGAGGTTATTTTAAAGGCTATAGGCCATGCCTGTGAAATGCAGGCATGTCAGGGTTTCAGTAAATGGTCACTGTCCTTACTATTCTAACCCTTTCTCTACATCTGTCCATCCACACATACATCCCTATAAGTATAATCAAGATTTTGTTCCCAAGGTTCTTCCTCCTCCTACATCCCCCAAGTCCTAGAGGAACAAGCACTGGAAAACAGCATTTCTTAGAATACATATGTCAATAACAACTAGATGTATTAAACTAGGTCAAATTGAAGTAAATGTTTAAGTTCATCCAGATGAAAACATTCTTCTAATAAATCATGAAGTAATCCCATTGGCAACATCAGTTCAGGCTGATGTCAACTCCAAGGCCCAGGAGTCAGAAGACTCAGAGATTGAGTCTCAGTTTCTCTGTTTTTAGGTGTGTGATTTTGGCTGATTGTCTGAACCTTACAAGCCTGTTTCTTCATTTGTAAAATGGAGATAATAATACTGTCAATCTTGTAAGGTTATTTCAAGAATGACATGCAATAGTGATTTTAAAGCACCTGATTGCTAGGGACATAACAAGCACTCTATAAATGTTAGAATAATTTGGAAAATAAATTAGCCTCTAATTGTAAGTTCAACCAGTTTTTGGTAAAGTCACATCCATAAAATGTGACTTGTAAGAAAGAAGATATCTTTTTGATATATGTCACTTTCATTATTTGAGCTGATAATTTATATAGGTGCTGTACATATAGTATATTACATAAATCAACAGTAAACATATTCTGTTATCAAAAGCAAAAGTGTATATAACATTGGTCTTCAGGTCATCTTTAACCGTTTTTAAAAACTTTTGAGTTTTAAGTTTTTTTTTTTTTTAACAAGTTTTTACAAAACGTTTTTAAGGCTTTTAAAAACTTTTAGGCATTACACAATTAAAGGTGTCAAGCTGATAAATTCTAGTTTGATATTTTCCCACATAGATCACTTGACCTTACAAATCCCTCTTGGATGAGCTTGTACTTTCATCTCATATTTACCACATTCCTGCCAGCATGAATGTTGCAGGAAGGGGGACCCCTTCCAGGGCCCAAAACAGGGCTCTTGTCTAACACTCAGAAATGAATTGTCCGAGGAGATACATGTGCTGACAAAGCAAGACATTTTATCTGGAAAGGGCACCTGAGTGGAGAGCAGTAGGGTAAGGGAACCCAGGAGAATAGCTCTGCCATGTGGCTCGCAGTCTTGGGTTTTATGATGACAGGATTAGTTTCAGGGTTGTCTTTAGCCAATCATTCTGACCCAGAGTCCTTCCTGGTGGTGCCTGCCTTGTTCAGCCAAGATGGATGCCAGCGAGAAGGATTCTGGGAGGTGGTCAGACATTTGGCGTCTCCTTGTGACCTTTCCTGAACTCTTCTGGTGGGTGGTGTCTTATTAGTTCCATGTTCCTTACCAGGACCTTATGCAAATGGTTACTGTGGTGACTGGCCAGGGTAGGTGGTTTCAGTCAGTGTGCTTCCCGTAACATGAACATTTTCTTTTCAGATTGCCTGGAAAATCATAGGATAATAAGTTAATTGATCCTTCTATGTCTAGGTATAGAGGCCTTCATGTCTTGAGTTAGTTTAGTGTTGTCTTCATTTCAAATACACTCTTTAGTCACAACCTGGGCAGCGTGATGTGAAAGAGCAAAAGGCTCTGAACTGACATGACCTGGTTCAGAGTCCAGCTCTTCTGTTTAACAGGTAACAGTCCTCATACCAGTAATGTGACCTCACTTAATCTCAGTTTCCTCATCTGTGAAATGGGGCCAGTACTTCCTGTGCAGCTTGTTGTGAGGCGTAGAGATAATCAGTATCATGGTCCAGCACAGTGCTTGGTGCACAGATCTTATCCCCCAGGAGCGGAGAAAAGCTGTCTGCATGTGTATAAATGATGGAGCAGGATAAGACGGGTCCTTCACAAGAGATGTAAACAGAGCCTTAGGAACCCAACAGGAGGAGAGATAAATCCAGGATGGTTTCATGGGAGAGTGTATTTGGGCTGAGCCTGTAAAGAAGGGCAGGATATTAACAGGCTGTTACTGCAGTCTTCTCCACGGTGTTTGTTGTTGTTGTTCAGTTGATACTTTTGAGCTGTGATGCTGGAGAAGACTCTTGAGAGTCCCTTGGACTGCAAGGAGATAAAACCAGTGAATCTGCAAGGAAATCAATCCTAAATATTCATTGGAAGGACTGATGCTGAAGCTAAAACCCCAATACTTTGGCCACCTGATGTGAAGAACTGACTCATTAGAAAAAGTTCCTGATGCTGGGAGAAATTGAGGGCAGGAGGAGAAGGGGCTGACAGAGGATGACATGGTTGGATGGCATCATTGACTCAATGGACATGAGTTTGAGCAAACTCCAGGAGATAGTGAAGGAGAGGGAAGCCTGATGAGCTGTGTCTATGGGGTCGCAAAGAGTCAAATACGACTAAGCAACTGAACAACAACCGAACTGTGGTTTTTGAAATCTCACCCACAGAGCGGATGTGCTACCTGGCTCCTTTGCCTAATTCATTGTAGAGAAGAAGCCAATTCTGACTCCATATTGAAACTATTTCCTTGACTTGTTTTTTGTTGCTTTTGTTATCATAGTCATACTGAATGTCCTACCTCAGAGAATCCTGCTACTCTGCCTGTTAAACTAAAGTGCCTTTGTTCAGAATCCTGACCACTTGTAGATGGCAGGAAGGAAGAAATTAACACATCCCCTGCCTGTCTTGCCATTCTAGATTTGCAAGATTAATGGCCTTTTTACTTTGCTTCCTCAACATTGCTTCCTCAACTTCCTCAACTTTAACTTTGCTTCCTTAACTTTTTTTATAGGTCAGCTTTGACCTATAAAAGAACCTGGCATCTAGATGCCAGGTTCTTTTATAGCATCTAACCAAGAAGATGGTTATTTTGAGATGCTAGCTTGGCATCTTCCTGGTCAGCGGACTCCCCAAATAAATTCTCTTCTTCCTGGCCTCAACCCCTCATCTCATTGGCCTGTTGTGTGGTGAGCAGAGTGAGCTTGGATTCAGTAAGGAATTGAGACCCCAGATGTGCTGCATCATGGGACTTCTCAGCACTGTTTGAGTCTGGATGTTGGTCAGAACCCAATTTTATGATGTATCCCTTGCTGTTTCTATTTCTCTTTTCTTTTAATGTTAGTATATTGAAAGTAAGCTAGATAATCCTATAATAAATATTGGTATTATTTATTTGTATGTAATGAGTGGCTTACTTTGTTAGCAAATCCTTGGAACCTGACATGAAAGTGAAAGCTTTTTACAAAACAGTGTTTCTACTGTAAGTCTCCACCATCGCTGAAGGGCCTTGGGTGTGCTTCTGGATGATGGCATCAAACCAGTGTCACCGTTTCCTAGTCTGCCTCTCATTTGTGTATCTATTCTTCAGTGAAAATTGGTGAAATTTAACTTAGAGGAAAATAAAGTGAATAAAAACACCTTCCTGTCAGTGGGAGGAATTGTAATATATTCTCAGGATTTTCCCTCTAATTTAAGTCAGGCTTTTCCCTCTAATTTAATCAGAAGATGGTGACTGGGAAATTAGTCTACCTTGGATTTTACTTCAAGTCCTCTGAAATGTTTTGCCCATCTGGGGCTCATGCATGAATGATTTCAGAGTCACCAACACACTTGAAGTCCTACCACCACAGTTGAAGAGAGCCTGTTTCTGTCCTCTAATGTACTAATTGAAAGAGTGGATTTAGCTGCCTTTTCTAGAGTGTGGTTAATATTTTTGTGCTATGACATGTTACTATTTTGAGAAAGAAACCAAAACAATGTAAAATCAAAGCATAAAAGCTAAATGGAATAGTTTGCAAGGACTAACATTAGTGAACTGGAGGCCAAGTAACTTGTGTGTGTGTGTGTGTGTGTGTGTGTGTCTGTGTGTGTATGTATGTATATGTATGTATGTATAAGGCTTGGAACCTATCTTAAAATGGTTCATTGTAGTTCATGAAAACCAAAGTAAGAGATGGTATTAATTTCTGAGCTCCAGAAAGAAAGAAGGTGAAATAATGAAGAATTTTCACAACAGAGCAATTGCTGCCCTTCATGGGTTGCACCCAAGTTAAGCTTTGAGTGAGCAGGAAACCTGTGTGTGTCTGTGTGTCTTTGTGGCTGTCAGGGAGGGTTATGATGGAGACAGTAACTCTATCTTTTCCCTGTGGTCATGTGCTTTGTATATTGTGATCCACACTGTGCATGGAGTCCCACTGTTGGTTTAAAGAGAAAATAGACATCAGTCACCAATAGCAAGTTATAATCAATTCATGTCCTTTTTCCATTTATGGAGGGTGTTCATACACTTCTTTAGATTCTCACAGCTTCCTTGAGTTTAGTGATTCTGATTTCTGCAGCACATTATGTAGAAGAGGAAAATGAGACTTAGGGAGATCAGAGGACTTGTTTATCATGGAGACCCCAGTGTGCTACTTGCTTCCCCCCCAAATTTCTAAAGTAGAGACAGAAGTAAGGGCATCATCTGCAGAAAGGTACTGCTGTGTATCTTAGGTTGATGCCTGAGGGGTTTAATAGATAATTTGAAGTAAAGATTTCTCATGTAATAACTGTGTAACTTAAACCTGATTGTTACCTGGTCATTTTGGAGGTTTTCTTGTCATTTTTTAAAAATTTCCCCAGATACTCTGGGGAAAATAGACTGATTTGTCTACTTCTTAAATAATACTCAAATATAACTTATGATAGATTCCCAGATCCTCAAGCCAAAACTTCATATCCTTCTTAACTTTGAGTATTTCCTGCTTCCATGGGCAAGCATATACTTAGTCCAACTGATCTGCTTGGTGTCCCTCAGCACATTGTTTCTTTCCTTTTGGTTTTCCTGCCCAGCCTTCTCTTTTTGTTCCCATTTCTTGTACAGACCTTGTCTGTCACTCTATGAATTGCCTTAAGTATCACTGTGAAGGCTCAGGTCAGGTGTTATCCCTTCTCTGAAAATGGGAAGTGGATACCAAGATCAGCAAAACTGATAATTTAAGATAAAACAAGTCCTGTGTTTTCACCAGCCTGGACCACCAGCTCTCACACCTGTGTCTCTAGCACAGACCTTTACGCTTACATGTCCAGCTACACAGTGATATCACCGAGAGCTCATCTCAGCTTGTCCACAAGTGATGTCTCCTAAACCTGCATCCACCACCTTCCCCAACATGGAGACCCTGTCCTTCCCCTTCTTCACCCCAGACACCACAGTCCTCTTCTCTTATATCCCCCACCTGTCCCATCAGCAGGTCTTACAGACTCCGCCTTATAAGTGTGTCTGGAGTGTGACCCCATCTCTCCATTTCTACTGCTCCCTAGATTATTCTAGTAGCCTCACTTGTATCTGCCCTCACCATTCTCCCCTGCCCTCCACAAACAACCTTACTGTCTGTTTACTGCAAAACACAAGCGTAATTCCTTACAAACCTCAGACCAGTTCCCTCCTCACCTCCCTCTCCCCCTCTTACTGGCAGTGACACCAGTCTCCTGCTCTGTCTCTGCCCTCACTCCCCTCATTCTTACTCAGCTCTGCTCTCCTGCCTCCTTGTCCTGAACCCCTTGGGCATCTCCCCGTAGCCCCTGCATTCACCCCTCCCTCTGTGAGGAGCAGCCTCTCCAGGTCTGACTGAGCTCTACCCCCTTCCCCCAGATATGCTCAGCCCCCTCTGAGCAGAGCCCTCACACCCCATGTGGACTCACTTCCCCCCTTTAGTCTCCACCCCCCTGAGCCAGCTTCCTTTTCCTTCTTATCCTCAGTACATGTGCTCAGGTTTACTCTCCTTATTGTTTGTCTCCCACCATAGAGAGAAACTCTAGGGGCTCTGTTTCCTCATGGCTGAATTCACTGTGCCCAGAACAATGCCTGGTGTGTAGTCAGTCCTCAATAAATACCTGTTGAAATGGTCAAATGTATAAATGCTTTGAAAAAATACAGAATGAAAAGCCCTGAGAAGTTTTTTAAATTTTCCTGGTTACAGTTTAGTCACTGTGAAATAAGCCCATTGCTGTTAATTAAACACTTGTATGAAGAAATGATACTAAAAGGTTAGGATGGCGGGAGGACAACACATTTTAAATCTTCTTTTTTCCCTTTTTTGTCTCCGTATAGGATTTGCAGAATTTGAAGGAAAAAGATCTAACTGTGATAGGAGATGGAGGAACCCCACTGAGCGAAGGACAGAAAGCCCGGGTCAGCCTCACCAGGTAACTGGGGTTTCAGTTGCCATCCTGCCTCTCCTCCTCCATGGCCTCTAGTGGATGTGAGCATGCAGACCCCGCTCACCGGGTGGGCCTGTGTGAAGCAGGGTCTTGGTCCTTCCTCTGGGCTCCTAGAATGAACCATGGAGTTGTTGGACACCAACATGATTCAGAGATGAGACCCAGGGAGTGTGTAGTGTCTTCTTATGTCTCTCTATGTTTTCTAGAGCCGTCTATCAAGATGCAGACATCTACCTCCTGGACAATCCGCTCAGCGCAGTGGATGCAGGAATCAGCAGACTCTTGTTCGAACAGTGAGTTTGCTCCTATTGTCTGTCATTTCTTCTTTCCAGGAACCCTGTAGAGATCAGGGAAGAGAGCTCAGGAAGGTCTTTGTGCTTCAGGAGACTCAGCTTTGTCCTGGTGTCCCTTCCTCCCCTCCCTTCCCTCCACAGAAGATCCATCATAGAGAAATTTTGCATCATGATAAGGTCAGGACAGGAAGATACATAAGGTTCTTCCAGTGTGTGGGGGCCAGTGGGGTCTGTGCTTTAGGGAGTCAAGGATAGCTGGCAGATTCCTCCACGACTTGCGGTTGATGGATCCAGACCCCAGGGATAAGAAGGCTGATGTAAGGTTTTTAAATCAGAGAGTAGGACTTGGTAACCTGGTAACTGGCTGCCAGTTCTTTTCCTTTGTCATTTGTTGAAGGCACGTTAGAAGTGAAAGACCCTGTTGGTTTATGCTTAGTATTCTGTTGGTCTAGAAATACTTAGTAAAGTCTAGAATTTACAGATGATTTATTCCACATCTGAGTATGGCTCAATTATTTAACTTTTCTTCATGGATCCTTACTAGAATTAATACTTAGACCCACATGTAGGGTTAACTCAAATTTGAAACTTGGTATTTAGAATCTTTCTGAAGTCCTGACTCTCACTTTGTTTTTGGAATTTGTTGTCAATGGCTCTTTCTTGGCCACAGAACTCCTGAAGGAGAACAGTTCTGATGTTTTCTGTCCTAACGCACACCGACCAAGGCCTCTGGTAAAGTCTAGACAGGCTTCTTTGAAAGCCTCATGAATTCACTTTTTCTGAAGCAGCCTCCACATCTACCCCCACAGTTAGTTATCTTGCTGTTATTCATCTTGTTAAAGCCAATGAGCCTTCCAGCTGCACTTATTAATGTCCTGCTGTATACACTGAGATCAATGCCCTTACAGATGTTCCTACACAAAAACTCTCAATTTACAAGGAGGATGGTGAGCCAGGAGAGGGGAAGGACCACACTGGGCCGAATAAGGGAGACTAGGACGCCCAGCTGTCAGTCCTGCCTCTGAGGAACCTGTTTCTACATGGAGCTTGTTAAGACAGATGTCTGGGGAAAGGTCAGCAGAGTCAAGGTTTAAAGAGTTTCCATACAGGGTAGGAAATGCTAAGTGGAAGTGGAAGTGGCAGCTGGAGGCTTTCACTGATGTTGGAAAGCTCCCTGTGCCCGGGGCTGGGTGGGCAGTGCCCTGGGGGTCTGGAGGCTGGGCGGGTGTGTGGAGGCTGAGAAGAGGACCCAGTTCTTTGCTAAAGGAAGAGGAAAAGCTCAGGTGTGGAGGGAGGAGGAAGCAGGGCTGTGAGGAGGACAGCAGGCACGTCCTTGCCTGGAGGAGGTGGGGTGTTCAGAAAAGAGAAGCTGTTTGGAAATTCTAGCTCTCAGGTCCTGTGTTGGTTTGCTGGGGCTGTGTCTGTCCAGGCTGTTCTCACAGGAGACCAGAGCCTGGGTGGCTAATGAGAAACAGAAGTTTATCCCTCATGGTTCTGGAGGCTGGGAAAGTCCAAGTTCAGGGTGCTGACAGATTCAGCATCTGGTGAGGGCATGATTCCTGTGTCCTTATGTGGGGAAGGGGTGAGGGAGCCCTGTGGGTCCCCTTTATAAGGACACTAATTCATGTGGGCTCCACCCTCATGACCTGTCACCTCCCGATGGCTACACTTTTAGTACACCGTGGGAATTAGGTTTCAATATATGAATTTTGAGGACAAAAGCATTCAGTCTATAGCACGTTGTCACAGATGGAGGTGCTTAAAGAATAGAAATTAATTTTCTCACAGTTCGGAAGGCTGGAAGTTCAAAGTGTGGGCAGGTTTGGTTTCTGCTGAGAATGCTGTCCTTGGCTGCTGGTGGCATCTGCCTCGCTGTGTCCTCACATGGTTTTTCTTTTGTCCATGTTCACCCCTGTCTCTGTCCTTTTTAAGGAAAAAAAAATATTGAAATATAATTGATTTACATTATTGTGTTAATTTTTTTGTATGGTAAAGTTACTCAGTTATATACATACATACATCATTCTTTTTAATATTCTTTTCCATTGTGGTTTATCTAAGAATGTTAAGTATAGCTCACTATATTGTACTGTAGGACCTTGTTGTCTATCCATTATACACATAATAGTCTGCATCTGATAACCTCAAATTCCCAGTCCTTCCCTCTCCAACACTCCTTCCACCCGTGCAGCTGTAAGTCTGTTCACTATGTCTGTGAGTCTGTTTCTGTTTTGTCTATAGGATAATTTTTGCCATATTTTAGATTATACATATAAGTGATATCATATGATATTTGTCTTACTCATTCTGACTTACTTCACTTAGTATAATAATCTCCGGGTCCATCCATGTTTCTGCAAATGGCATTCTTTTTCCTTTTTTTAATGGCTGAGTTCAGTTCAGTTCAGTTGCTCACTTGTGTATGACTCTTTGCGACCCCATGAATCGCAGCACACCAGGCCTCTCTGTCCATCACCAACTCCTGGAGTTTACCCAAACTCATGTCCATCGAGTTGGTGATGCCATTCAGCCATCTCATCCTCTGTCATTCCCTTCTCCTCCTGCCCTCAATCTTTGCCAGCATCAGGGTCTTTTCAAATAAATCAGCTCTTCGCATCAGATGGCCAAAGTATTGGAGTCTCAGCTTTAGCATCAGTCCTTCCAATGAACACCCAGGACTGATCTTCTTTAGGATGGACTGGTTGGATCTCCTTGCAGTCCAAGGGACTCTCAAGAGTCTTCTCCAACACCATAGTTCAAAAGCATCAATTCTTCGGTGCTCAGCTTTCTTTATAGTCCAACTCTCACATCCATACATGACTACTGGAAAAACCATAGCCTTGACTAGACGGACCTTTGTTGGCAAAGTAATGTCTCTGCTTTTTAATGTGCTGTCTAGTTGTTCATAACTTTCCTTCCAAGTTGTAAGCATCTTTTAATTTCATGGCTGTAGTCACCATCTGCAGTGATTTTGGAACCCCCCAAAATAAAGTCTGACACTGTTTCCACTGTTTCCCCATCTATTTGCCATGAAGTGATGGGACTGGATACCATGATCTTACTTTTCTGAATGTTGAGCTTTAAGTCAGTGTTTCACTCTCCTCTTTCATTTTCATCAAGAGGCTCTTTAGTCCTTCTTCACTTTCACAATAACCATTTAAAATGGTCAGCACTAAAATAGCAATGGTTGAGAGGGTGGGGAGAAAAGGGAACTCTTCTACACTACTACTGGGAATGAAAGTTGCTGCAGGAACTATAGAAAACAGCATGGAGGTTCCTAAGAAAACTAAAAATAGAATTAGCTTATAATCTAGTATTCCCACTCCTCGGCATATATATGCACAAAACTATAAACCAAAAAGACATGCATCCCTATATTCATAGCAGCACTATTCACAATAGCCAAAATATGGAAACAACATAATGTCCACCGACAGATGAATGGTTGTGGTACATATAGATAATATAATACAAAGGTCTGTCTAGTCAAGGCTATGGTTTTTCCAGTAGTCCTGTATGGATGTGAGAGTTGGACTATAAAGAAAGCTGAGCATCAAAGAATTGATGCTTTTGAACTGTGGTGTGGGAGAAGACTCTTGAGAGTCCCTTGGCCTGCAAGGAGATCCAACCAGTTCATCCTAAAGGAGATCAGTCTTAGGTGTTCATTGGAAGGACTGGTGTTGAAGCTGAAACTCCAGTACTTTGGCTACCTCATCAAAAGAGCTGACTCATTTGAAAAGACCCTGATGCTGGCAAAGATTGAGGGCAGGAAGAGAAGGGAACAACAGAGGATGAGATCGCTGGATGGCATCACTGACTCGATGGACATGAGTTTGGGTAAACTCCGGGAGTTGGTGATGGACAGGGAAGCCTGGTGTGCTGCAGTCCATGGGTTCATAAAAAGTCAGACATGACTGAGAGACTGAACTGAACTGATTCTGACTAGTGTGAGGTGATTGTAGTTTTGATTTGCATTTCTTTGATAATTCACAGTGGTGAGCTCCTTTTCATGTGCCTATTGGCCATCTCTATTTGTCCTTTGGAAAAATGTCTATTTAGTTCTTCTGCCCATTTTTTAAAATTAGAATTTCTTGTTGAGTTGTATGAGCTGTTAGTATATTTTATAAATTAAGCCTTTGTTGGTCACATCATTTGCAAATATTTTCTCCCAGCTGTAGGTTGTTTGTTCATTGTGTTTATGGTTTCCTTTGCTGTGCAAAACCTTGTAAATTTGATTAGGCCCCATTTGTTTGTTTTTTTTAATTGAAAGAATAATTATTTGTGGCCATACTGGGTCTTTGTTACTGTGATTATTTTTTTCTAGTTGTGACGAGCAAGGGCTACTCTAGTTGTGGTGTGTGGACTTCTCATTGGATTTCCCTGGTGGCTCAGATGGTAAACCATCTGCCTTCAACGCGGGAGACCCAGTTTCGATCCCTGGGATGGAAAGATCCCCTGGAGAAGGAAATGGCAACCCACTCCAGTATTCTTGCCTAGAAACTCCCATGGATGGAGAAGCCTGGTAGGCTACATTTCATGGGGTCAAAAAGAGTCAGACATGACTGAGTGACTTCACTTTCTTTACTTTCTTTTTCTCTTGTTGCAGAGCACAGGCTCTAGGATGTGTGAGCTCAGTGGTTGCAGCTCCTGGGCTCCAGAGCTCAGGCTCAGTAGTTGTGGTGCATGGGTTTAGTTACTCTGCGTGTGTGGGATCTTCTGGGACCAGGAAAGATCCTGTGTCTCCTGCACTGGCAGGTGGATTCTTTACCACTGAGCCACCAGGGCAGCCACCATTTGTATATATTTCTATTGCCTTAGAAGATTGACCTAAGAAAACATTGGTATAACTTATATCAGAGAATATTTTGCCTTTAATCTCTTTTAGGAGTTTTATAGTGTCATATTTTATGATTAAGTCTTTAAGCCATTTTTAGTTTATTTTGTGCATGGTGGGAGGGTGTGTTCTAACTTCATTGATTTATATGCCTGTGTCCATGTCCTTATGTCTTAGTCTCCTCTTCATCTAAGCACACTAGTCAGAACAGACTAGGTGCAGTGTATTTAAGGGTAGTGATTACTTCTTTATGGTCGCTGTCACCAAATTCTAAGGTACTAATAACTAAGGTGACATATGAATTTGAGGGGGGCATGATTGGTGTATATAGCAGGCCCAGGATAGCAAAGTAAAAGGACTTCAGTCAGTAGGTATGTGAGGAGCTCTGAGCTCTGGACACAAGGAGCTGGGATTCCATATCCACTAAGCAGGGATTGTTAGACTTTGGCAGAAACTGCCCAGATGTAAGATGTGCCTAGTGTTGGGGTGATAAAAGAGTCATAGAGGTGGATGCTGGTGATGGCTGCACAACAATGTGAATGCACTTAATGCTACTGTATGGCTATATGATTAAAATGGTAAATTTCATGTTAGGTATATTGTAACACACATACACACAAACCTGCATAATAACACTGAATCTTTGAGAACACTAGAGAGTAGGATAGCTGACAAATGGCATGGTCTCCAGCTCTCTGATCTGACCCCCCTTTCCCACCTTCTCCTGTTCATGGCTTGATGAATTTTCCCTTAGAGAAGTACCTTGTATCTTGTCACAAGTTCAGTGACAGGAGCTCGTACTGTGACAGCGATTCCCCACCCCAACCCTCCTGGCATCGTGAGTATCTCAGCCTCCTTGTTCCCAGCGCCGTGCCCTGAGCTCACAAATGTGTGTCACCCTGTCTTGTGAGCATCTGCACAAGTTCTCCATCAGGGCAGGAACAAATTCTGCTGGTCACTGCATCTGTGTCACAGGGAGAGGAGAGCAAGTCATTTTGGTGCCAAGTACAGCGTGCTGATCACAGAAGTTCTTCCGAGTTCTTTTTCGAACACAGGTGATATTTATAAAATCCTCTCAAATATTTTAGGTGTACCACTTCAGATATATACTTGATAGAAGCAAGGTTAAGATAGTTGTTTGCTAATCAAAACCACTTTCTCTAGGGTGACTTATAGCAAAGAGCATGAAAGCAATTTAGAAAACCACTCAGCAGCAACTGGAGAGTATTCTCAAGTTAGAGAGCTGGATGGAACAATATGTTGTGAGAGATAGTAGTTGTGTGGGATCTTAGTAATGAGGAATACTTTGTGTTATAAGTTAATGAATCATACTTCTACTTGCCATTAACAGATTCCTTCAGTCATGAATCTATATCCAAGGTTATTAAGCTTTGTGAGATTTGCATTTATACTCTGTGAACACTAAGTGGGTTCTATCACCTATAGAAGGCGAAAGGATTTAGGTGACCTGATGCAGTCTCGTCATGCCATGGGCATCATGCTATGGATCTCAACGAGTTTCAGCCCCACATCCCAGAACACTGCCTCCTGCATCATCAGCTCTTCAGGTCTGTCCTGATCAGATTCCCATGCTTCTACTTACATGGCTCACCCTCCTGCTCCAGCCCTTCTCAGACTATGCCCCACTCCCACATTCAGGATGCAGCTCCAGGTCCTCAAAGAACAGGCTTCTTTCCTGTCTGCCCCCATCAGCCTTTCCAGTTCATTCCCACACCCACTCAGTATCCAGCCATGATGGCTTTGCGGGGGTCCTTTCTCACCCCTGTCTATCTGTACATACTGGTCCCTCTGTCTCAGAGCCAGGGAGCAGTGTGCCAGGACACAGAAAGTGGAAGACCAGCCCTGCTGTTTCCTCCCACTCCTCTAGGGGGCACCCGTGCCCTCTGTCTTCCCACAGCCCTCAGTGGGTACACTTGACCATTTATGAGTCCCACCATCCCCTATAAGCTGTGAATGCAGGAAGGCACCTCAGCCCAGCATGTTCTGTCGCAGGAACCCTGCACCTGCTGTCTTCTCCCAGGTTGTTTCCCCAGAGAGTCTCAGGGCTTCCATGTCTCCACATCTAAGACAGCAACTCCCCTTGCTTTTCCTTCAGAGGACATGTCATGGACTGACATGTCAAAAGGTAAAAAATGAATCCTTTTGGACTTAATGAAGCAACTGTGTTTGTGTATACACCACGGAATCTTGATTCTGATCACAGACCCAGTGTCCAGAGTGTCCCCTTGGGACTTTTCTATCCTGAGTCCAAAGCACAGGACTGCTCATGGTTAGGGAGGAGTAGGGAAGGGGGCTGACATTTACTGAGCGGACTGGTGGTTTGGTTTCTCTGAATGTGTGGATGGGTTGTCACTGGCCTTGTTTTGAGATGAAGAAGCTGAGGTTTAGTCACTTGACGTCATCAGCTTCATGAGAGGGACTGAGCTGCAGGGACTGAGCTGCAGTCTGCTGCCTCCAGACTCTTCATCTGACTCACTCAGCTAAGCTTTGGCCCAGGTTCCTGAGATTTGCTCTGTGAGGGTCTTGGGCTCCCAGAGTTCATGCCTGGAGCCCTGCCCATGGTCAGTGGGACCCCAGACCTGGCCACTCGCTTCCCTGAAGGGTTGTGGACCCTGTGGTTGAGACTGGGGCTGAGTTCCTAGAGGTCTGCATTTAGAGTGTAGGAGCGTTTTTTTTTTTTTTCCCTTTGTTTGTTTGTTTGTTTTGTTTTGATTTTTTTTTTTTTTACTGTGAAAAAAATTTAATGTTGAATAGTGAAGGGTGTCTTGACTACAGAGAACTGATGTGTCCTTTGAGCCATTGGGTTATTTCCACTGTGATTTGGGCCACTTTGATTCTGTTCTTTTATTTTCATATTTTAAAGGTTTTCAGTCCTAATGAAAGAAGACTTTCTTCCTGGATGGGACTAGGAATGTTGTAGAGAATGATGGAGGCCATGCTGGCGTTCATTTTCTATTTAATATTATTTAGGAAGAAGTGTCTAGAAAACCAGAGAAGGCAATGGCACCCCACTTCAGTACTCTTGCCTGGAAAATCTCATGGATGGAGGAGCCTGGTAGGCTGCAGTCCATGGGGTCACTGGGAGTCGGACATGACTGAGCGACTTCCCTTTCACTTTCCACTTTCATGCACTGGAGAAGGAAATGGCAACCCACTCCAGTGTTCTTGCCTGGAGAATCCCAGGGACGGGGGAGCCTGGTGGGCTGCCGTCTATGGGGTCGCACAGAGTTGGACACGACTGATGTGACTTAGCACCAGCAGCAGTCTAGAAAACACTCTGACAAAGGTGCTATTAAAGAATCTATTATATTTTGTTGCTAATATTTACATCATTAATTATAAATAATAACCTAAAAAGCTATCTAAGAATGTACACATTTTTATATTATATAGATTCCTCTCCTCCAATTCCCACATAGCATTAAGATAGTCTTTTAGTTCAGTCAAATTTTGGAATCTCAGTATTACTCGGTTGTTTTTCTTTATGGAACATGTAAATAATTGTTAAGCTGAATTTTAGGGGAAAAAAATACTTAGCTCTTGGTGCCTCCTTCACTGGACTCTTTTTCAGAATTTTTAAGCAGAGCTAGGTTCAAGCTTGCTACTGATAAATTTAAGAACCTAGTAAGATTAATTGATTTATGTTTATTTAATTTTTATTATTGACTTGGTATTTAACTTAAAGATCTTTGACTGTCTTTGTCTCACTGTTTTCAAAATACAAGTTTCCAGTGTGAAGCACCCCCATTAATGAGCTTTTGCTTACTGTGTCTTTTACATTTATAGGTGTATTCGTCAGGCCTTGAAGGAGAAGATCACAATCTTAGTGACTCATCAGCTGCAGTACCTAAAGTATGCAAGTCAGATTCTGATACTGAAAGATGTAAGTAATTTATAGAAGTCTGGGGAATTGCTAGCACTCAGGTATGTTCAAAGACACACCTCTCTGGAGGTCACTGTCCTTGGATTCATGATAAATGCCCTCTTCTCCCTCAGTTTTTTGCCCCCTTTTTCTAAGAGTTGGTGTTCATGCCTTGAGGCATGAATCCAAAGACCTGTAGAAATGTCACTACTATCCTGTAAGCCACATAAACCCTAAAGTGTATAAAATTGCAAACACAGGGTTATTGAATCATCACTGTTCTAATGAAATCTGTTAAGGATAATGATGCAATTTTATTTAGAACTTTTTATTTTCCTCTTCCATGACTTAAGTCAAAGTGTATTACTTAGAAATTAGAGATACTAAGACCTGTCTGTACCCATGCGATTATCATGTGCAGTTTGTCTAAAGAGCATCTTCTATTAGCACCAAAAGTGAGGCTGGGTAGCCGAGCACCTGGGTCAGAGATGCCCACTCTGCTGGCGTAACCAGTCGCTGGTCTCACTGCCCAGGTCTCTATGTGCCTGATATGTGTGGGAGCCTATGCAGCAGGAGGACAAGCACCTGCCTTCATGGAGCTCCTGTTCTTATGGGGAGGATGTGACAGAGAAGGTGACATCCTGGCTGCCTCCCTGAGGAGCTGGTGCCTCACAAGGTCTGAGTGACATGAAGGTGGGGGCCACACAGTCACCTGGGGGAGGGGGTCTAAGGCAGGGAGTCCTCAGGAAGGAGCTGACCTGGCAGGTTGGAGGAACAGCAGGAAGACCAGCGTGTCTGAGGAGAGTGAGCAGGGGGACGGGAGGGAGCTTGTCTCCAAGCAGTGGGCAGGGGACCAGAAGTGGGATGGAAGCCTTGGATGGTCCAGAGCAGAGGAGATATGTGGTCTGATGTGGGAGTTAAGAAAGTCCTGCTGGGCACTGGAGGGGTGACAAAAGAAGCAGTTACAAGGCTTAGTAAAGTTGAGGAGACCAGAAGTGTGGGCTCAGGCTAGAGTATCAGTTTCTAGAGCTACCGTCACAAAGCTGGGTGACTTTAAACAACAGAAATTTATTGTATCCCTGTTCTGCAGACTACGGATCCCAAATCCAGGTGCTGGCAGGGCTGTGCTCTCCCTGAAAGCTCCAGGGGACAATTCTTCCTTCTTGCCTCTGGTGTTCACCAGCCTTCCTTGTGTTTCTTGGCTTCCAGCTGCAGTGCTGTGGTTTCTGCTTCTAATGTCATATGGCCATTGTCCTCATGTCTGAGTCTCTTCTCATAGGGACATCAGACCCTTACATCAAGTGGATGTAGGGTCACCCTGCTCCAGTGTGACCTCATCTTAACTTTATTACATCTGCAAAGACCCTTTTTCCAAATAAGTTTGTGTTCACAGGTGTCATGTTGGAAGTTGTCTTTTTGAGGAGAAGCCACCATCCAGTCCACAGGTCCTAGCATGACTGGGGGTGGGGTGGAGAGTAGTGAGAAGTTTGCAGATTTGGTGGTAGTTTGATGCTTCACTCCTTGGCTCATTTGCCTCTGGGCCTCAGCACCTCTGCCATTAACCCCTGCCTGTTATGCAGGCTCTTGGTCAGATCCCTGACTTATGAAATGAAATTCTGCTCTAAGAAAGATTATTAAAACGCAGAACCTCTCTCTCTCTGGAAGCAGTTCCATGTGTCAACTCTTCTTCATTCTTCTAGGCAGGGCTAAGGTTTTCAAGGTTGAGAGCAGTTGATTTCATGTTCAGAGGGGGTGATTCTAGAGTGCAAACCCAGTGTTTACAGTGTTATGAGCAAAGAATAATCTATGTAACCAGTCCCTAGATGTTTTGGGGCCCCGTTATGGCCTCCTTTGAAGACACTACCCCCAATTTAGTACTAACAAAACAACTATTTGTCCACTGGTGAGCACTCCTGGATGAGTTGGGGTCCATCCTCACTGTTTGTCTCGTCCCTCTCTCACAGCAGAAGAGGGTATGGCTGCCCCCTTGTCCTCTTGGAATTGTCAGCGCTTGGCTGCTGGGTGAAATTTCTGTCTTTGTACCACTAGTCATTTCATTGTGCATATTACAGATATGAAGTGGTGAGTGGTGATTTCAGTAAAAAGACATGAGAATTTCACCTCCCAAGTGGAATAAGACATACTATATCCTGCATAACTGGCTAGTTCTGCAGTATCAGATGGTACCCAAAGGCTTCACTGGGTTTCTCCCAGTGGCTCACCTCAGGGAATAGGATGAGAGGAGTCCCAGCGAGGGTCCTGGGCCACCTTCTTTCACATGACCTGCCTCAGCCAGAGCTGCTCTCATTTGATGAGGTTAGCATCCTGGGATTTTTTTCCTAGTGTTTTATTTGCCACTGAGTGAATCAGCTGAGTCTTATTCATAAGGTCAGAAGATAATGAAAACATCTGCACATTATTTTATATGATTTTGGAAGGGAGGGAACCTGCGCAAGGATGTGTCACACATTTTCAAAGAGCATGATTAGATTGGCTGTAGCTTAAGCAGTTGCCTGACTTGGGGAAGCCTGGTTGGTTACATGTGGTTGATTGTTCATAAGTATTTTCTTGGATCTGAGTGCCTTGATTCTGGCTTAGATTTTGGTTTGTGGGCACAGGCTGCCAAGGCTTTAGAGACTCAGAGCCTCCTTGTTTAATTACTTGAACAAGTGGAATACTGAATTTTCAGTTGAGAACTTCCTGAGGTGTGTGGGGCAGTTGGACAGATCATGAAGATGCATTTCGTGGATTCCCTGTCCAGGACTGGTTCCTACATGTCTTATCCCATGGGACACATGATACTGTGACAGCAGTCAGCGAAGATCTGCTGAGTGACCCTTACCTATGTATATGTGCTTATGGGTCAAGTTTAACTTTCTTCTGGAATATTCTTCCCAGTTGACTGTTTTTTAAAATTCTGCTTGTCACATGAGGCTTCTCTCAATTCCTATGTTGTCTAAAAAGACTGTGCCAATCTTCTCACCAACTTCTGTGCTTCTTGCTTCCCTAGGTGCCCAGGGTACTTATGTCAAAGGGCCTCCATTTTTAACAGATGAGACCACATTTCTTTCACATCATCCAGCACCTAACACAGGGTTTGGCAGAGAACACAATGCTCAGTTCTGTGTCGAGTTGACTGAATTAGATTTCTCAGCAAGTATTCTAGACCCAGGGATCTTTTTTTTTTTCTTCCCAAAAATCATAATTTAAGACCAGATAACTTTTTTATTAGTATTTAAGTTTTTTTTTTTTAATTTAATTTTATTTTTTTAAACTTTACAATATTGTATTGGTTTTGCCAAATATCAAAATGAATCTGCCACAGGTATACATGTGTTCCCCATCCTGGACCCTCCTCCCTCCCCACACCATCCCTCTGGGTCGTCTCAGTGCACCAGCCCCAAGCATCCAGTATCGTGCATCGAACCTGGACTGGCAACTCATTCCATATATGATATTATACGTATTTCAATGCCATTCTCCCAAATCATCCCACCCTCTCCCTCTCCCTCTCCCACAGAGTCCAAAAGACTGTTCTATACATCAGTGTCTCTTTTGCTGTCTCGTATACAGGGTTATTGTTACCATCTTTCTAAATTCCATATATATATGTGTTAGTATATGTATTGGTGTTTTTCTTTCTGGCTTACTTCACTCTGTATAATAGGCTCCAGTTTCATCCACCTCATTAGAACTGATTCAAATGTATTCTTGTTAATGGCTGAGTAATACTCCATTGTGTATATGTACCACAGCTTTCTTATCCATTCATCTGTTGATGGACATCTAGGTTGCTTCCATGTCCTGGCTATTATAACAGTGCTGCGATGAACATTGGGGTACACGTGTCTCTTTCAATTCTGGTTTCCTCAGGTTTAATATTTTCAAATATAAATTAAATCCCCTCAATATTTTTTTTTTTAATTTCAGGGCAAAACAGTGAAAAGGGGGACTTATTCTGAGTTCCTGAAATCTGGGGTAGATATTTTTTCCCTTTTTGAGAAGGGGAATGAGCAGTCTGAACCATCTCCAATTCCAGCAACTCCCACTCTGATCTCCGAGTCTTTGGGTCAGTCTCTCCAGTCTCCCAGACCCTCGGTGAAAGATGTGGCTCCAGAAGACCAAGATGTGAGTTTCTCATCCTGCAGTGTGCCCGGGTCTGTGTGCTCTTGGTGGCCTTGTGGACCTTCAGTCTGCTCTGCTCATGATTCTTCATTTGTCCCCAAGTAGACCCTAAGGTTTCAAAAGTCTTGTTCCATGGAATTGATATGAAGGAAGAAAGCCTGCTTGGAGTTCTCTTTTGAGTGTAGGATGGAGGATCTTATGGAGATCAGTAGTGGGTGCACTGCTGTGAATTTCTGGGTATATGTGGCTCACTCTGATTGAGAACTCTTCAGTTTACCTTAGTTACGTACTACTTGCTCTGAAGGTCCCTGGCTTCCCTTATGCATCAAGAGGCTTAATGTTAAGACCCCCTTAGACTGACCTGCTGTGACTACATTAAATCGGCTACTTTCCCTATATGTTGGAATATTCTGGCACTGCAGGTGACTGATAATATTATTTTGCCTCATTGTCAGAAGGTTTGGCATAAATCAGAGGTAGTGTGTTCAAAGGACCTGATACATGGTAGACACTTTGGAGTTAGTTCCCATCCTCCTTTCTTACCAGTCAAGACTGACCACATCTTATTGATCTTGAATCCCAGTGGCCAGCATAGAACCAAGGATATCCAGGGCTCCAGTGACTCTATAATGCATTTTAAGTCCACCAGTCAGAAATGCACTAGATCTCCCTTAAAAACATACACAGATATTCTTCTATATTCAAACCCAAGAGCCTGGATGATTCTGATAAGTGTTCGGATTGGTCCCTCACATTCCACACTCAGGAATCACTCTCTGAAACTTAGGAACCAAATAGATCCAGATCTTATGCTTGTCATGTGCTGTCTAAACTCATATTACTCCAACTCTCTCTGTCAACTCAGTTTACTGTGTTTGGCCAATATTTTGAGACCCAAGTATGTTTTATATTTTTATTATTGAGTGACACAAGTCATATAGCAGGATACATCAGCTCCATATCATTTTGTGTATTATTTTAGAGGAAGCTTCTGCATTTATAAATTAATTGATTTTGTTATGCATGTGCTATTATGGACTTCCCTGGTGGCTCAGACGGTAAAGCATCTGTTTACAATGCAGGAGACCTGGGTTCAATCCCTGGGTCAGGAAGATCCCCTGGAGAAGGAAATGGCAATCCACTCCAGTACTATTGCCTGGAAAATCCCATGGACAGAAGCGCCTGGTAGGCTACAGTCTATGGGGTCGCAGAGTCAGACACGACTGAGTGACTTCACTTTCATGCATGTGCTAAGAGGCATGATCTACTTTAAGCAAAGTCACTCAACAGGGAATGATCTCATGCAAATGATGTTTCCTTATTTCTTATAAATTCCTAGGAGTGGAATGGCTGGGTCCAGGCGTAAATGCATATGTGGTCTGGCCAGATATTCCCACTTCCTTCTCTGTAGGAGATGGATTGTGTTGCACTTCTACCAGTGTATGAAATGTATCTGTTTCCCCACAGCTTTGCAGTGGAGGGCATTGTTGAACTCTTGCAATTTGGGGTTCATTGTTTAAAATTTCATCTCTTTCAAAATTTCATCTCTCACTGTCATTTTTCCCTTCTAGACTGAGAATATACAGGTTACACTACCTCTAGAGGGCCATTTGGAAGGAAAAGTTGGTTTTAAGACCTATAAGAATTATTTCACAGCCGGTGCTGATTGGCCTGTCATCATCTTCCTTATTCTAGTAAGCTTTGCAGCTCAGGTATGTACGGGCATTTATTTTGGCTTGTGCTCTTAGTTTGATGTTTACATACTATTTATATTATATTTTATAATTATTTTTAAATGTGTGTTAAGAGGTTTATCTCAAAGAATTGACTTATGATGTTTTGGGATCTAGCTGGTTGAATGTGAAATCAGAAAGGCAGGCCTGCAGGCTGGAACCTCAGGCAGGAGCTGACCCTGATATCTTGAGGCAGAATTTCTTCCTCCTCCAGGAAGCCTCAGGTTTTGCTCTCAGGCCTTTGTCTGACTTGATGAGGCCACCACAGTGTTAAGGGTGATCTCCTCTACTTAAGTTCTGATGATGGATATGAACCGCATCCACAAAATACCTTCACAGCAACATCTAGATGAGTGTTGGTTGAATCACTGGAGACTGTCCTGGCCAAGCTGACACAGAAAACTGACCATCATAGTACCTGTCAAGATTTTTCCTTTGAAAAATCCCAACATTTGTACTGCTATTATTGCATTTTGAGGTTCATTTGGATTTGCATTGAAATACATTATATGTGGGAACAAAGTTTTCTAGAGAAAAGAGGATATGTTTTAAAGATTTAAAAATGAAACATGCCCTCACCTGTGGTCATCTGGGGTGTGGGGTTTGGTGCAGATTGGAGCCAGAAGAACCTTCTCCATGGTCCTTTGTTCTGGAGCCTTTCTGCCCCTCATCCTAGTGAGTAGGGTATGAGGGCTCAGTGATGTCAGTGTGTGAGTGACTGTTGTTTCCTGCTCCAGGTTTCCTATGTCCTGCAGGACTGGTGGCTTACAGACTGGTGAGTGATTCCTGGTCTGACCCAAAGTGCTCTGAAGTCTACACAAAGCTTCACTTTCCCACAGAGTCAGGGGGAGAGGTGAGGCTTGTTCAGCCTCCTCTTCTGACCCTCATGTAGTTTGCCTGAATTAAAATTAAACTTCTTGTGGGTGGAATATGATTCCCTGGTTGTCTCTCCTCATGTCCCTTCTTTAAGCAGCTTCTTCACAGACAACTTTTTTTCTTTTGTTAGAACTTTTAATTTTGTATTGAGATATAGCTGATTAACACTGTTGTGATATTAACAATGTTCAGATGAACAGCAAGAGATTCAACCATACATCTATATGTATCCATTCTCCCCCCAAACCCCTCCCATCCAGGCTGCCTCATAACACTGAGCAGAGTTCCACGTGCTGTACAATAAGTCCTCGTTGGTTATCTATTTTAAATATAGCAGTTTGTGCATGACCATCCCAAACTCTCTAACTATACTTCCCCATAGTTAGAGGGGAAGCTAAAATGAACTTAGCAACCATAAGTTCATTTTCTAAGTCTATCTTCATAGACAATTTTGAGAACTGAAAGTCATGATTCAAATATTTAACAGAGAGACACCACAGGGTCTTGTGAGTTGGGAAACAATTTCCAGCACAAATACATTTCTCGAATTGAGGTAACTTTTTTGATATTTGTGTTAATTCTATGTATATGTATAGTATAATATTTTTTCTTCCTTGTTCCACAGGGCGAATGTACAAAGTGACCTGTATGCTGGGGCTTTAGTAAAAGATGTCAATGTGATGCTTGTTCTGAACTGGTTCTTAGGAGTTTATTCAGGTAAAGTTGAGTCATCTGCTCTTTTAAACCAGAGTTTAAGGTACTTACAATGAGTCCATGTGAGCAACAAGGACTTCTAGAGTAATTGAGTAATGTCTTAACAGTTTAAGTGTCTGAGTTGCATTTACTCTGTGAGTTAATTAGAATAATTATTTTAAAGATCTACTAGAAGAAAAGAGATTGAATGAAGACTCTTAATTTGCTGTGTACTGGATTTTGGTAGTTATACCAGAATTGCACATTCAGAAATCAGTCACTGGAAATATATTGTTATTTATATTCTCATAGGTTGCTTTTGCTAAATCTTATATCATTATATGGATGGGCAAGGGGATTAGAAATGGATCCCCACCCTGTGGTTCACCTTGATCCTTCACCACGCTGCTCATCTCTTGAGATTCACTAATTGCTTGAGAAGCTAAGCAGGGGAAATCCAGTGCCTCGGATTAGGATTCCTTCTCTTTCTTACTTTGAGATCGGTGTTATCTCCTCCCAAAATGATTAGTTTAACATATGGCTTGCCAGACTAATATTAACATGATTATATTCACAAGAGGGTTTAGAATATATATAGCATTACATGATATTTAAAGGATATCTTCAGCTAAAATTTTAAATACCTTCTTTATCCATTCACCTGTTGATGGACATTTAGGTTGCTTCCACGTCCTGAATTTTGTAAATAGTGCTGCTGTGAACATTGGGGTGCATCCATCTTTTTGAATTATGCTTTTCTCAGGGTATTTGCCCAGTAGTGGGACTGCTGAGTCATACAGTATTTCTGTTTTTAGTTTTTTGAAGAACCTCCATACTGTTGTCCATAGCAGTTGTATCAATTTATGTTCCTGCCAACAGTCCAAAAGCATTCCCTTTTCTCCACACCCTCTCTAGTATTTATTGTTTGTGTATTTTTTTGATGATGGTCATTCTGACTGGTGTGAGGTGATACCTTATTGTACTTTTGGTCTGTATTTCTCTAATAGTGATGTTGAATGTATTTTCATGTGCACTTGGCCAACTGTATGTCTTCTTTGGAAAAATGTCTGTTTAGATTTCCTGTCCATTTTTTGATTGGGTTGTATGTGTGTGTGTGTGTGTGTGTGTGTGTTTTAATATTGGGCTGCATGAACTATTTGTGCTTCAGTTCAGTTCAGTTGCTCAGTTGTGTCTGACTCTTTGCGACCCCATGAACTACAGCACGCCAGGCTTCCCTGTCCATCACAAACTCCCAGAAGAAGTGAAAGTGAAGTTACTCAGTTGTGTCCAACTCTTTGCAACCCCATGGACTATAGCCTACCAGGCTTTTCCATCCACGGGATTTTCCAGGCAAGAATACTGGAGTGGGTTGCCATTTCCTTCTCCAGGAGATCTTCCCAACCCAGGAATTGAACACAGATCTCCTACACTGTAGGCTTTACCGCTTTACCGCCTGAGCTACCAGGGAGGTCCATCATGAACTCCCAGAGCTTACTCAAACTCATGTCCATTGACTTGGTGATGCCATCCAACTATCACATCTTCTGTCATCTCCTTCTCCCTCCACCTTCAATCTTTCCCAGCATCAGGGTCTTTTCAAATGAGTCACTTCTTTGCATCAGGTGGCCAAAGTATTGGAGTTTCAGCTTCAGCATCAGCCCTTCCTATGAATATTCAGGACTTATTTCCTTTAGGATGGACTGGTTGGATCTCCTTGCAGTCCAAGGGACTCTCAAGAGTCTTCTCCAACACCATAATTCAAAAGCATCAATTCTTCAGCGATCAGCTTTTTTTTATACTCCAACTCTCATATCGATACATGACTACTGGAAAAAGCATGGCTTTGACTAGATGGACCTTTATTGGCAAAGTAATGTCTTTGGCTTTTAATACGCTCTCTAGATTGCTCTTCCAAGGTCAGTTGCTTAATTTGAAGTTATTTTCTCCCATTCTCGGAGTTATCTTTTCATCTCATTTATGGTACATATGTACACTGGATTATTACTCATTCATAGAAATGAACAAAATTTGGTCATTTGTAGAGACATGGATGGACCTAGAGTCTATCATACAGAGTAAAGTAAGTCAGAAAGAGTAAAACAAACAAAAAAAGGTTATATTAATGCATATATATGGAATCTAGAAAAATAGTATAGATAAACCTATTTGAAAGGCAGGAATAGAGTTGAAACGCTGGACTGGAAGAAACAAAAGCTGGAATCAAGATTGCCGGGAGAAATATCAATAAACTCAGATATGCAGATGACACCACCCTTATGGCAGAAAATGAGGCGGAACTAAAAAGCCTCTTAATGAAAGTGAAAGACGAGAGTGAAAAAGTTGGCTTAAAGCTCAACATTCAAAAAACGAAGATCATGGCATCCGGTCCCATCACTTCATGGGAAATAGATGGGGAAAAAGTGTCAGACTTTGTTTTTCTGGGCTCCAAAATCACTGCAAATGGTTACTGCAGCCATTAAATTAAAAGACGTTTACTCCTTGGAAGGAAAGTTATGACCAACCTAGATAGCATATTCAAAAGCACAGACATTACTTTGCCAACAAAGGTTCGTCTAGTCAAGCTGTGGTTTTTCCTATGGTCATGTATGGATGTGAGAGTTGGACGGTGAAGAAAGCTGAGAGCCGGAGAACTGATGCTTTTGAACTGTGGTGTTGGAGAAGACTCTTGAGAGTCCCTTGGACTGCAAGGAGATCCAACCAGTCCATTCTGAAGGAGATCAGCCCTGGGATTTCTTTGGAAGGAATGATGCTAAAGCTGAAACTCCAGTACTTTGGCCACCTCATGAGAAGAGTTGACTCATTGGAAAAGACTCTGATGCTGGGAGGGATTGGGGGCAGGAGGAGAAGGGGACGACAGAGGATGAGATAGCTGGATGGCATCACTGACTCGATGGACGTGAGTCTCAGTGAACTCCGGGAGATGGTGATGGATAGGGAGGCCTGGCGTGTTGCGATTCATGGGGTTGCAAAGAGTCAGACACAACTGAGCCACTGAACTGAACTGAACTGAATAGAGTTGTAGATGTAGAGAATAGACGTGTGAACACAGCGAGGGGTGTGGAGGTGAGGAAGATGAATTTGGAGATTAGGATTGACATATATACACTACCATGCATAAAACAGATAGCTAGTTGAAAGCTGCTGTATAGCACAGGGAGCTCAGCTCTGTGCTCTCTGATGACCTACAGGACAGGGGTGCAGGGGACGGAGGTCCAAAAGGGAGGAGTTATATGTAAATATAGAGCTGATTCACTTCCTTGTACAACAGAAGCTAACACAACATTATAAAGCAACTATAACCCAATAATATTTTTTTAAACTCAAATATCCTCATAGGAAGTGCCTGTACAAGTTTTCTACAAAAGAGTGAATTAGTGTAAAATTCCACTCTTTGAAATTTGGTATTTATTTAGTTGATCACTTGCTAAGAAACTTGAATCCACCAGCTATTTACGTTCTGAATTGGTGGATAAGGAGGGCTTAAGGAAGAAGAAGGGATTCTGTTATACCTTCATATGGGGCGGTGGGCTAAGGCAAATCCCTACTGATAGAATTCAGGAATTTGAGCAGCTTTCAGAATTTAAATAACACTGGTCAGCTGAATGAAAAATAAAAAATGCTTGATGGAGTATTTATTACAGAAGTTATCCCAACTCTATTTAGCACTGTGAATTGATGAGATGTTTGGAGGGCTGTTTTAATTTTTATATGCATAGAAGTGTTCATTTATGTCATTGATAAACAAATTTAAATGATTGTCTTTATTTGCAAATGCTTTGAGCGTCTACAAAACACTTAGGGATTAATTGCTTGTTTAGATTAATTATCTCACATCATAATATAATTTGTAGTTTCTTGCAATTCAATTATTTAAAGAGATTGTCCACTTGCAACTTAACATGGTCTTTTCATACTCTTTAAAGCTACTTGGGCATAGAAGTAGCTACTTTATATTTAATATTTTAAATTTTATTACACTATAGTTGCTCTCCAATGTTATGTTGTACAGCAAAGTGAACCAATTATAAATGTATCATCTCTCTTTGCTAGATTTCCTTCCCATTTAGGTCACCACATAACATTGACTAGAGTTCCCTGTGCTATACAGTAGGTTCTTAAGAAGCTAGTTTACATGGAAGTAAATTTCCTTGTAAATTATAAGGAAATGGTAAATCATTTACCCTATTCCCTCTTAATTCACCTGCTGGTACCAGAGCATGCCTCAGTTTTAGATTACAGGACATGAAGTAAATAGTGAAATTTGAAATGTGGAAAAAGGAAGATCAACTGCTTTTTATAATTATCAATCTTGTGAAAATTTTTTAGAATTTGTAATTGAATTAGGAAAGCCTAAAATGAAACTGTAGTTTACACATGATCCCCTCCCCTCATGTTGCTATTTACTGAGAGGAAAACATTGATTTTTATATTCTTCTTTATAGGACTGGAAAAGGTCAGTTTTTATTCCAATCCCAAAGAAAGGCAATGCCAAAGAATGCTCAAACTACCACATAATTGCACTCATCTCACATGCTAGTAAAGTAATGCTCAAAATTCTCCAAGCCAGGCTTCAGCAATATGTGAACCGTGAACTTCCTAATGTTCAGACTGGTTTCAGAAAAGGCAGAGGAACCAGAGATCAAATTGCCAACATCCACTGGATCAAGGAAAAAGCAAGAGAGTTCCAGAAAAACATCTATTTCTGTTTTATTGACTATGCCAAAGCCTTTGACTGTGTGGATCACAATAAACTGTGGAAAATTCTTACAGAGATGGGAATACCAGACCACCTGACCTGTCTCTTGAGAAACCTATATGCAGGTCAGGAAGCAACAGTTAGAACTGGACATGGAACAACACACTGGTTCCAAATAGGAAAAGGAGTACATCAAGGCTGTATATTGTCACCCTGCTTATTTAACTTATATGCAGAGTACATCATGAGAAATGCTGGGCTGGAAGAAGCACAAGCTGGAATCAAGATTGCCGGGAGAAAAATCAATAACCTCAGATATGCAGATGACACCACCCTTATGGAAGAAAGTGAAGAGGAACTAAAAAGCCTCTTGATGAAAGTGAAAGTGCAGAGTGAAAAAGTTGGCTTAAAGCTCAACATTCAGAAAATGAAGATCATGGCATCCGGTCCCATCACTTCATGGGAAATAGATGGGGAAACAGTGGAAACAGTGTCAGACTTTATTTTTGGGGGCTCCAAAATCACTGCAGATGGTGATTGCAGCCATGAAATTAAAAGACACTTACTCCTTGGAATAAAAGTTATGACCAACCTAGATAGCATATTGAAAATCAGAGACATTACTTTGCCAGCAAAGGTCCATCTAGTCAAGGCTATGGTTTTTCCTATGGTCATGTTTGGATGTGAGATTTGGACTGTGAAGAAAGCTGAGCGCTGAAGAATTGAAGCTTTTGAACTGTGGTGTTGGAGAAGACTCTTGAGAGTCCCTTGGACTGCAAGATCCAACCAGTCCATTCTGAAGGAGATCAGCCCTGGGATTTCTTTGGAAGGACTGATGGTGAAGCTGAAACTCCAGTACTTTGGCCACCTCATGCAAATAGTTGACACATTGGAAAATACTCTAATGCTGGGAGGGATTGGGGGCAGGAGGAGAAGGGGGCAACAGAGGATGAGATGGCTGGATGGCATCGTTGACTTGATGGACGTGAGTCTGAGTAAACTCTGGGAGTTGGTGATGGACAGGGAAGCCTGGTGTGCTGCGATTCATGGGGTCACAAAGAATCAGACACGACTGAGAGACTGAACTGAACTATAAATGTATTTGTGTCAAAGCATTAAACTCTTACAGAATTTACTTTATATATTTACATATATAAAATTTATTTATCCTATATATGTAAGTTTCTATATAAATTTTATATATAGAATAAAACACACAATACGTCAATAGGAGTACATCAAGACTGTGTACTGTCACCCTGCTTATTTAACTTATATACATTATGAGAAATGCTGTATATCATCAGAAATTCTGGGCTGGATGAAGCACAAGCTGGAATCAAGATTACCAGGAGAAATATCAGTGCCCTCAGACAGCAGATGGCACCACCCTTATGACAGAAAGCAAAGAAGAACTAAAGAGCCTCTTGATGAAAGTGAAAGAGGAAAGTGAAAATGTTGGTTTAAAACTCAGCATTCAGAAAACTAAGGTCATGGCATCTTGTCCCATCACTTCATGGCAAATAGATGGGCAAGCAATGAAAACAGTGGCAGACTTTATTTTTGGGGGCTCCAAAATCACTGCAGATGGTGACTGCAGCCATGAACGTAAAAGATGCTTGCTCCTTGGAGGAAAAGTTATGACCAACCTAGACAGCATACTAAAAAACAGAGACATTACTTTGCCAACAAAGGTCCATCTAGTCAAAGCTATAGTTTTTCCAGTAGTCATGTATGGATGTGAGAGTTGGACTCTAAAGAAAGCTGAGTGCCAAAGAACTGATGCTTTTGAACTGTGGTGTTGGAGAGGACTCTTGAGAGTCCCTTGTACACCTAGGAGATCCAACCAGTCCGTCCTGAAGGAAATCAATCCTGAATATTCATTGGAACGGCTGATGCTGAAGCTGAAGCTCTAATACTTTGGCCACCTGATGTAAAGAACTGACTCATTTGAAAAGACCCTGATGCTGGGAAAGATTGAAGGCAGAAGGAGAAGGGGATAACAGAGGATGAGACGGTTGGATGGCATCACTGACTTGATGGACATGAGTTTGAGCAAGGCTTGGGAATTGGTGATGGACAGAGAAGCCTGGAGTGCTGCAGTCCATGGGTTCGCAAAGAGTTGGACATGACTGAGTGACTAAACTGAACTGAATTGATCTTTGTAAACTGCCTGCAATCCTTTAGCATCATTAAGGATAAGGCAGAGATCTTGTGCTAAGTGTTATTTCTTTATTTCAGGGTTAACTGTATCTACTGTCCTTTTTGGCATTACAAGGTCTCTGTTGATATTCTACATCCTTGTTAATTCTTCACAAACTTTGCACAACAAAATGTTGGAGACTCTTTTGAGAGCCCGGGTATTGTTCTTCAGTAGAAATCCAATAGGTAAGTCAGACACCAAGTTCCTCAGTGATAATGTCTATATAACACATTTAGTGCCTGAGTACATTTTCATATTTGAAAATGGAAGAGATGCTTGGAAGAAAATTACTGTGCATGCTTATTCATTTTCTACAAAAGTCTTGACTGATACGTTTTCCTACCAGAGAAAATCTGAATATAGGAGCATATAAGCTTTTATTCCAATTTGTACATGTCTGTAAAGATTAATGAATGTTTACTTTGCAGGATGATTTAAGAATCCATTTGTCATGTGGCATATAAAACACCCAACATATGGTGTAAATATGTTGAAGTGTTTTTGACTAGTTTTGCTGAAATGCTGGCTGTGTTACATAGTGTTAAGCTAAGTAGGAAGGACTTTCTTCTGGGAACATCTCTACAGAAGACAGGCTGTGTGTTTCTTTCTTTCACTGCCCATCCATTTCTGGTACCATGGAGCTCTGGCATGTGCTCATATTTTGAGGTTTAAATAAATGGTAATGGAAAATTAATTAAAATATAAGATCAGTGAAATGTAAACATCCTCTTCAATAAGATCGGCTTTCTAGTTTTATAATAGACTTTTGGTTACATTTAAGAATCTTGTGGTAGGTAGCAGGTGGATCTTCAGTATAAAATAAGAGTGTCCCTGAAGGTTTCCTAGTGGTTGCTTCCTCCTCCTTGAGGCCTTCGACCTGTCTTGCTTCTGAAGGTAGCCTCTTGACCTGGGTTCCTATGAAGAGCTAGTTCATCAGTGCACATGCCCGCTCTGTTCGGGTGGTTAGACTTGTGCTGAGGCCCAGGGAGGCTTTGTTATGCAGGTGATGATTGACAGGGCCTTTTGAGGCCAGGATGTGACTGGAGTAGCCTTGGCCTGGCCATCAACTAGCTGTGTGATCAAGGCCAAAGAAGGTAGATGCTACTATAGGCAAATCTCCAGACAGGATGTTGTCATGGTTATAAATGTGGACTCTGGGGACTTCCCTGCTGGTCCAGTGGTTAAGACTCTGTGCTTCCAGTGTAGGGGGCCCAGGTTCAAACCCTGGTCAGGGAACTAAGATCTCACATGCTGCACAGCACAGCCAAAAAATTAAAAAAAAAAAAAAAAAAAGTATGGACTCCGGAGCCAACTTCCTGGATTCAGTCCTGGAGATAGTTACTAACAGTAATAGCCACTTATAGTTATGTTAATATTTATGTGCTAGTTATTTAATTTCTCTGTGTCTCATTTTCTTACCTATAAAATGAAAATACTATTAACACACTCACAAATAATTTGAAATTGTGCACGTTAAGGGGGTTAATACATTCACAGCACTTACCACAGGGTCAGTACCCAATGAACCTTAGTGAGGATGATGACACAGTGTTTGGGAACTTCCTCTCCTGTGAAATGGGAATACCTGCTGCCCTACCTGTTTCATAAGACTGTTGTGAGGATTAAATAATATTATTCAGGGCAGCATCTTGTGCAGATTTTTTTCAGCACATGTTGTTTGGTCCAGGCACTGTGTGGAACACAGGATGGTAAAGTGTAGAGGGCCACACAATCTCATCTTATTATGAAGCTGGAGTGAGGAAGTGATAGCCATGCTATTATGGCTGTGAAGTTGCTCTGCTTTGCCGGTTAGTGTGAAAACTACAGTTGTACATTTGGCAGCATCACATGGGACTGAATTTCTCTTATCACAGCCTCTGAATGCTTGTGACCACAGTTAACCAGGCTCTTGATGGCCAGTAGGCTTCTCCAGATACTGATTTATTTATTATTCAAGAATTTTGAACCAAGTTTAAATCTTCAAGTCACTAATCCTGGAGCAGCAGGCATATACAGTGTGTGTCTTTGTCTTTTCTCTCCCTCCTGTACCTGTTATCAGAACATTCCTTCAAGGGCTTCTCTGGTGGCTCAGAGGTTAAAGCGTCTCCCTGCAATGCAGGAGACCTGGATTCAATCCCTAGGTCCAGAAGATCCCCTGGAGAAGGAAATGGAAACCCACTCCAATATTCTGGCCTGGAGAATCCCATGGACGGAGGAGCCTGGTGGGCTACAGTCCACAGGGTGGCAAAGAGTCGGACACAACTGAGCGACTTCACTTCACTTCATTCCTTTAAGAAAATAGAAACCCAAATAAGTACTAGGTTATTTGCAAAGGTTTAGGGGCATAAGTTATTTACCCTTTTAATGGTGTATTAAATCAAACTCTACCTTGTGTTTATTTCTGAAAGTGGAATTTGTAATAGATTGTTTCTGGTGGACTTTGTTTCTGGTATGTTATGTCACGAAGAGAAAACCATGTATAGCCATGTTCCTGAGTTCAAGCTCACTCTGCTCACCACATGACAGGCCAATAAATCTTACAGACAAGTATTATGGTCAGGAATAATGACATTGTTTGGAAAATTGGCAGACTGAGAAGATGGCAGACTAATGCCTCAAAAAACCATCTTATTGGGGTCTGGATGCTCATCTGTTTTATAGAACAAAGAAGGAGAGAAGGTGAGGAAGTAAAGTTAAAGGACCATTTATTTTGCAAAATAGGAGGAAATGTATTACTTTTTCTTTTCTGCAGCCATTCACAGATGGTGAGGATTAGATTGTCTCCCCATGAGCTGAAAAAGAGCCATTTTAATTTAACATTCAGGCAGAGGGGCAAGCTTTGCTGACACAAACAATGAATAGCTAAAGTTAAAGTCAAGCAGATTCAACATGGAGTCAAAATTGACTGTTCCCTGTTACAGTTCCTTTGATGGGCACCTCTGCTATCTGGGGCCAGTACCCTATGCTTTCTCATCCCAAGTTTCCAAAGGGTGCAATGCCCTTGCAGGGGTAGCTGCAGAGTCATAATGGTTGCAGCAACCTTTGTTTACAGAAATGACAAGTGGCATTTTTAGTTCACACTAGGTATTTACTAGAAATTCGTTCTCCTCTTCTAATCCTACAGCCTTTTGTATATGCTATTGTTGTGATTATGACAAGGGAAAGAAAATCAATGATAAGTGATCCTTAGTCATTCAGTAATATTTCTGTTTTCCTGCCTACATCCCTCTGATATTCTTAGATGCTTATTCATAAGTCTGTGTTTGTCACATCTTGTACACCTCTGAAAATAAAACTCAGTATCCCAGTAGTAAACTCACAATTTGGAAATGACCAGAATCCACAATTTCCCAAAATGGGAGATGCTATGAATCATCTCGAGGGAAAAAAAAAAAAAATTACAGAGAAGTTATGGTAGTTGGTGGTTTGGTTGCTAGGTCTTGTCCCACTCTTTGCAACCCCATGAACTGCAGCCCACCAGGGTCTTCTGTCCATGGGATTTCCAAGCCAAGAATAATGGAGTGGTTGCTATTTCCTTCTCCAGAGGATCTTCCTGACCCAGGAATCAAATCTATATCCCTGTATTGGCAGGTAGATTCTTTACCACTGAGCAACCTGGAAAGCCCAATATGGACTAGAGAGAGCAGTTATTGAAGACACAAAGCCTTGAAGCCAGTGATTTGATTATGGGATCAAAGTCATCTCAGGAATAATATATATATATATATATTTATATATATATATATATTTATATATATATTTATATATATATAAATTATATATATATATTTTAGAACTTCTAAAGACTTTTATTTATTTATTTATTTTTTTTACTGGAGGCTAATTACTTTACAAGATTGTATTGGTTTTTCCATATAGCAAAAAAGGCACAGATGTATAAAACAGTCTTTTGGACTCTGTGGCAGAGGGAGAGAGTGGGATGATTTGGGAGAATGGCATTGAAACAGGTATAATATCATATATGAAATGAATCACCAGCCCAGGTTTGATGTATGATACAGAAAATATCTTTTTCTGTTACTTAATTATAAAAGAGAGATTATAATTATGTTTATTTAAAAATTGTCACAACAAAATTAATATGGATAACTAAATTATATGGATAACAAAATTAATATGGATTAACTTACTTATTTTGGAACTGTTTATTACCAGTTTAGCACTGGAGTGAATCTTAGATGGACTGAATCTAAAAGAAGGGAACATTCTGAAATTCACCAACCCTTCCTGATGCTGCCACAAAACTCTCCCGATTTTTTAAAAATCAGAGCTCAGTTTCAATCCACTGTCATTTGGTAGAATTTCATCCTATTTTCTTTTTTCTTTTTACCTTGGATGTCAGCTTATTTCATGTGAATCTATAATATATTAATATTTTGTTGTTGTTTAGTTGCTGAGTTTTATCCAATCTTTTGCAACCACATGGAATGTAGCCTGCAATGCTCCTGAGTCCATGGGGCTTTTCTAAGCAAGGATACTGGAGTGGGTTGCCTTTTCTCCTGCATGGGATCATCCCAACCTAAGAATCAAACACATGTCTCCTGCACTGACAGGCGGATTTTTATACACTGTGCCACTAGAGAAGTTCCTAACTACATATACTTTAAGAATATTGCTTTTATTTGTTCACGAATTGTTTCTCTTAAAGCTCCTATCTGAGGAAATGAGTCATTTCTTGTGTCCTGTTCTTGCAGGAAGAATTTTGAATCGTTTCTCCAAAGACATTGGGCATATGGATGACTTGCTGCCCCTGATATTTCAAGATTTCATCCAGGTAACAAAACAGTCCTGTCAGAGTTCTCACAGGGAACAGAAGAGTGCCTGTTTCTCAAGGCCTTCTCACAGTGGCTGCTGCTGCTGCTGCTAAGTCGCTTCAGTCATGTCCAACTCTGTGCGACCCTATGGACTGTAGCCTACCAGGCTCCTCCATCCATGGGATTTTCCAGGCAAGAGTACTGGAGTGGGGTGCCATTGCCTTCTCCGCACAGGGGCTGAGGGTGGGCTTTTCAGCCTGGTGATGTGTCCTGTTATCTTCACTAAGAGGCTGTGTTTGTTAGAGAAAGGTGCTGTTCTGATTGGAAGGCTGAGCTAACATGAGTAACATCTGGGGCAGGAGTGTCTACACAGTCACGTCAAGGTTGGTCTGAAGCAGCGACGTGCTGGATGAATGGTTCTCCCTCTGCTTTCCAGGTGTCTGATGTGGATTCCCTTTACTGTGAGCATATTTCATGACAGAAACAACCATCTTTCATGGAAAGATAGCCTAGATAAGCTAAATTATGCACTGATTTACCACATAAGACAAATATTTACTGTACCAATTTATTTGGATAAAGCCAGATGTGGTTACTTAGAAAGAAAAGATTGGTAAAAATAAGGTAAAAATAATACTTTAACTAGGATAATGTTGTTGTTTAGTCACTAAGTCATGTCTGACTCTTTTGTGACCCCATGGACTGTAGCCTTCCAGGTTCCTCTGTCCATGGGATTTCTCCGGCAGGAATACTGGAGTGAGTAGCCATTCCCTTCTCCAGGGGACCTTCCTGACCCAGGGATCAAACCCACGTTTCCTTCATTGTCAGGCCAATTTTTTACCACTGAGCCACCTGGGATGCCCAACAAGGACAATCAGATCAGATCAGATCAGTGGCTCAGTCGTGTCCGACTCTTAGCGACCCCATGAATCACAGCACGCCAGGACTCCCTGTCCATCACCAACTCCCGGAGTTTACTCAGACTCACGTCCATCGAGTCAGTGATGCCATCCAGCCATCTCATCCTCTGTCGTCCCCTTCTCCTCTTGCCCCCAATCCCTCCCAGCATCAGAGTCTTTTCCAATGAGTCAACTCTTCGCATGAGGTGGCCAAAGTATTGGAGTTTCAGCTTCAGCATCATTCCTTCCAAAGAAATCCCAGGGCTGATCTCCTTCAGAATGGACTGGTTGGATCTCCTTGCAGTCCAAGGGACTCTCAAGAGTCTTCTCCAACATCACAGTTCAAAAGCATCAATTCTTCTGCACTCAGCCTTCTTCACAGTCCAATTCTCCCATCCATACATGACCACAGGAAAAACCATACCTTGACTATATGGACCTTTGTTGGCAAAGTAATGTCTCTGCTTTTGAATATGCTATCTAGGTTGGTCATAACTTTCCTTCCAAGGAATAAACGTCTTTTAATTTCATGGCTGCAGTCACCATCTGTAGTGACTTTGGAGCCCAGAAAAATAAAGTCTGACACTGTTTCCCCATCTATTTCCCATGAAGTGATGGGACTGGATGCCATGATCTTCGTTTTCTGAATGTTGAGCTTTAAGCCAACTTTTTCACTCTCCACTTTCACTTTCACCAAGAGGCTTTTGAGTTCCTCTTCACTTTCTGCCATAAGGGTGGTGTCATCTGCATATCTGAGGTTATTGATATTTCTCCCGGCAATCTTGATTCCTGCCATAAGGGTGGTGTCATCTGCATATCTGAGGTTATTGATATTTCTCCTGGCAGTCTTGATTCCAGCTTGTGTTTCTTCCAGTCCAGTGTTTTTCATTATGTACTCTGCATATAAGTTAAATAAACAGGGTGACAATATACAGCCTTTACGAACTTCTTTTCCTATTTGGAACCAGTCTGTTGTTCCATGTCCAGTTCCAACTGTTGCTTCCTGACCTGCATACAGATTTCTCAAGAGACAGTTTAGGTGGTTTGGTATTCACATCTCTTTCAGAATTTTCCACAGTTTATTGTGATCCATACAGTCAAAGGGTTTGGCATAGTCAATAAAGCAGAAATAGGTGCTTTTCTGGAACTCTCTTGCTTTTTCCATGATCCAGCAGATGTTGGCAATTTGATCTCTGGTTCCTCTGGCTTTTCTAAACCAGCTTGAACATCAGGAAGTTCACGGGTCACATATTGCTGAAGCCTGGCTTGGAGAATTTTGAGCATTACTTTACTAGTGTGTGAGATGAGTGCAATTGTGCAGTAGTTTGAGCATTCATTGGCATTGCCTTTCTTTGGGATTGGAATGAAAACTGACCTTTTCCAGTCCTGTGGCCACTGCTGAGTTTTCCAAATTTGCTGGCATATTGAGTGCAGCACTTTCACAGCATCATCTTTCAGGATTTGGAATAGCTCAACTGGAATTCCATCACCTCCACTAGCTTTGTTAGTAGTGACGTTTTCTAAGGCCCACTTGACTTCACATTCCAGGATGTCTGGCTCTAGGTCAGTGATCACACCATTGTGATTATCTGGGTCGTGAAGATCTTTTTTGTACAGTTCTTCTCTGTATTCTTGCCATCTGTTCTTAATATCTTCTGCTTCTGTTAGGTCCATACCATTTCTGTCTTTTACTGAGCCCATCTTTGCATGAAATGTTCCTTTGGTATCTCTGATTTTCCTGAAGAGATCCCTAGTCTTTCCCATTCTGTTGTTTTCCTCTATTTCTTTGCACTGATCGCTGAAGAAGGCTTTCTTATCTCTCCTTGCTATTCTTTGGAACTCTGCATTCAGATGTTTATATCTTTCCTTTTAGATAGAAAGGCTTTAAGCCAGTAATTTGACTATGGGATCAAAGTTATCTCAGAAAATGTCTGGTTCATTTTTTTTTTTTTTCCCTCCCCATACCATCCCTCTGGGTCGTCCCAGTGCACCAGCCCCAAGCATCCAGCATCGTGCATTGAACCTGGACTGGCATCTCGTTTCATATATGACATTCCACATGTTTCAATGCCATTCTCCCAAATCCTCCCACCCTCTCCCTCTCCCACAGAGTCCACAAGCCTGTTCTATACATCAGTGTCTCTTTTGCTGTCTCGTATAGAGGGTTATCGTTACCATCTTTCTAAATTCCATATATATGCGTTAGTATACTGTATTGGTGTTTGTCCTTCTGGCTTACTTCACTCTGTATAATAGGCTCCAGTTTCATCCACCTCATTAGAACTGATTCAAATGTATTCTTTTTAATGGCTGAGTAATACTCCATTGTGTATATGTACCACAGCTTTCTTATCCATTCATCTGCTGATGGACATCTAGGTTGTTTCCATGTCCTGGCTATTATAAACAGTGCTGCGATGAACATTGGGGTACACGTGTCTCTTTCCCTTCTGGTTTCCTCGGTGTGTATGCCCAGCAGTGGGATTGCTGGATCATAAGGCAGTTCTATTTCCAGTTTTTTAAGGAGTCTCCACAGTGTTCTCCATAGTGGCTGTACTAGTTTGCATTCCCACCAACAGTGTAAGAGGGTTCTCTTTTCTCCATACCCTCTCCAGCATTTATTATTTGTAGACTTTTGGATCGCAGCCATTCTGACTGGTGTGAAATGATATCTCATAGTGGTTCTGATTTGCATTTCTCTGATAATGAGTGATGTTGAGCATCTTTTCATGTGTTTGTTAGCCATCTGTATGTCTTCTTTGGAGAAATGTCTATTTAGATCTTTGGCCCATTTTTTGATTGGGTCGTTTATTTTTCTAAAGTTGAGCTGTAGGAGTTGCTTGTATATTTTTGAGATTAGTTGTTTGTCGGTTGCTTCATTTGCTATTATTTTCTCCCATTCTGAAGGCTGTCTTTTCACCTTGCTAATAATTTCCTTTGATGTGCAGAAGCTTTTAAGTTTAATTAGGTCCCATTTGTTTATTTTTGCTTTTATTTCCAATATTCTGGGAGGTGGGTCATAGAGGATCCTGCTGTGATGTATGTCAGAGAGTGTTTTGCCTATGTTCTCCTCTAGGAGTTTTATAGTTTCTGGTCTTACATTGAGATTTCTTTTTACATGTTGATTGCTCTGTCTTAACGTTTGTTAAGAAAAAAAGAAAAGAAATCGAGCCTTCTATCTAGCCTTTTTTTGTCTGTGAACTTGAGTTTCTGAAGAATGATGTAGGGTCATCTCAGTTCCCTTTTCTTCATTCAGTATTGTTGCTCATGTGGGGTGTTTGTTTGTTTTTTAATTCTATATGCTTTTCGGTGATTAAGCCTGTGGGGAACTTTCTTTTTCTATCCAAGTGTTAATTTTGGAAATGAAAGGAATTTATCAAAAGCTGTACACAGAAATGCAGCATTGAGCATCTGAATGCAAACAGCCTATAAGCAAAAGCTTCTATTGTTTACCAATAAGAAGTGAGCTGAGATTCAGAGGCAGAGGACTTTTAATGCAAAAATTAAAAAAAAAAAAATTCTGATTTTTTTTTTTAATTTTCTGCAAACTTGCTTTATGAATGTGTCCTGCTGGCTTTAGCTTCATAATTTATCCTCAGAAGCAATCTTTCCCAAAAACATTGTCACATTTTGACAGTGATTGTGAATTACTTTGAAAAGATTTTGTGAATGGTTCTGTTTCTTTGCTATAGCAAGCTAGATCAAGGTTGGGTTTCTACTGCATGCTTAGCTCATGGTTAGTTACCAGTCAGAATCAGAATTCATCACATTTTTGCATGACCATATAGAGGGACAGGGATCAATGCTACCTGATTTCAGTAGGAAACATTTTCATTAATGAGGAGAGAATGTTCTAGTCTCATTGATTTTCAGGTCTAGCTTTCCTGTTATTTTACCTTTTTAGGAAATGATGCACCTTGCACTAACTTTTGTGTATGGAAGAGTAGTTAGTGGTTGAGGTTTATTTTTTCCAGTCATCTTGGCCACATTTATTAAATGACTTTCTTACATTCAGTTAGCACTTTGGTTACAATCCTTTGAATCTATGCAAGTAGGTCTGTGTCTGTATACTTTATTTTGTTCCACTAATATGTTTACCCTTATATCAATACTGCAATCTTGGTTATTGTACATTTTCATAAAAGATGAAACCCATAGTCTAAGTCCTCTAACTTTGTACTCCTTTGTCAAGGTTGTTTTATCATCCTGGATACTTTTCTGTGTAAATTTTAGAAGCCTTTCAATTTTTTTTTCCATAAAAACCCACTGATAATTTTATTAATATTTCCTTTTAACTGTAGATAATTTGAGGAATCTAAGTCTTAACAATGTTGAATCTGCAACTGTAAATATGATGTCTCTCTCCACTTATTTAGGTATTGTTTGATTTTAGAAATGTTTCTTAATTTTTAATATATACATCTTATACTTCTCTGGTTAAATATATTCATGCATATTTGCTTTTTCACTGTATTATTGGGTTTTAAAAAATGTATTTATTTATTTTTGCCTGTGCTGGGTCTCTGTTGCTATGCGTGAGCTTTCTCTAGTTGCTGTGCATGGGCTTCTCACTGTGGTAGTTTCTCTTATTCCAGAGCATGGACTCTAGGGCACATGGTCTTCAGAGCTGCAGCACTCTGGTTCTAGAGCATGGGGTTAGTAGGCGTGGCCATGGGTTTAGTTGCTCCTTGTTATGTGGAATCTTTCAGATCCAGGGATTGAACCCATGTGTCCTACTTTAGCAGCTAGATTCTTATCCATTCGGACCACCAGGGAAGTCCTATTAGATTTTTTTTTTTTAATACCATTATTCAATTTCTTGTTGCTAGTCTATAGAAATATGGTTGATTTATTTATAAATTTGCTTTGCTTTGCCTGGAGTTAGTGTTTTTTTTTTTTTTAAATTATGTAGAATTTTGTACACATACAATTATGTCAGCTGTAAATAATGACAGTTTTGTTTCTTCATTTCCAGTATTTATGACTTTTATTTCCTTTTCTTGACTTGTTGTAGCTAGACTTTCCAGTACAGTGTTGAATAGAAATGATTATATAAGACAATCTTGTACTCTTGGGGCAAAATATTTCAGTATTTCTTCATTACAAATTATATTAACTACAATTTTAAAATAGATATCCATTGTCAGATTGAAAACATTTCCTTTAACTCCTCAATTGCCAAGATTTTGTTTGTTTGTGTTTTTTTTTTTCCTAGTAAAGAATAAGTGTTGAATTTGGACAAATAATTTTTCTACATCTCTTCAAATAATCATGTGATTATTTATCTTAACTCTTTTAATGTGAATTATACTGATTGGTATTTGAAGGTTAAACTTGCATTACTTGAATAAACTTTACTTTGTCAAAATGTAGCCTCTTTTTTATGCATTGCTGTATGTAGTTTGAAGACAAAATGATAGGACACTGAAAGAGGAACTCTTCAGGTCAGTAGGTGCCCAATATGCTACAGGATATCAGTGGAGAAATAACTCCATAAGGAATGAAAGGATGGAGCCAACACAAAAACAATACCTAGTTGTGGATGTGACGGATGATAGAAGCAAGGTCTGATGCTGTAAAGAGCAATATTGCATAGGAACCTGGAATGTCACTTCCATGAATCAGGGCAAATTGGAAGTGGTCAAACAGGAGATGGCAAGAGTGAACGTCGACATTTTAGGAATCAGCGAATTAAGATGGACTGGAATGGGTGAATTTAACTCAGATGATCATTATATCTACTACTGTGGGCAGAAATCCCTAAGAAGAAATGGAATAGCCATCATGGTCAACAAAAGAGCCCGAAATGCATTACTTGGTTGCAATCTCAAAAACGACAGAATAATCTCTGTTCGTTTCCAAGGCAAACTATTCAATATCACAGTGATCCAAGTCTATGCCCCAACCAGTATCACTGAAGAAGCTGAAGTTGAATGGTTCTATGAAGACCTACAAGACCTTTTCGAACTAACACCCCAAAAAGATGTCCTTGTCATTATAGGGGACTGGAATGCAAAAGTAGGAAGTCAAGAAACACTTGGGGTAACAGGCAAATTTGGCCTTGGAATATGAAATGAAGCAGGGCAAAGGCTAATAGAGTTTTGCCAAGAAAACACACTGGTCATAGCAAACACCCTTTTCCAATAACACAAGAGAAGACCTTACACATGATCACCAGATGGTCAACACCCAAATCAGATTGATTATATTCTTTGCAGCCAAAGATGGAGAAGCTCTATACAGTCAGCAAAAACAAGACCAGGAGCTGACTGTGGCTCACATCATGAACTCCTTATTGCCAAATTCAGACTTAAAGTGAAGGAAGTAGGAAAAACCACTAGATCATTCAGGTATAACCTAAATCAAATCCCTTATGATTATAAAGTGGAATTGAGAAATAGATGTAAGGGAATAGATCCAATAGATAAAATGCCTGATGAACTATGGACTGAGGTTTGTGACATTGTACAGGAGACAGGAATAAAGACCATCCTATTGGAAAAGAAATGCAAAAAAGCAAAATAGCTGTCTGGGGAGGCCTTACAAATAGCTGTAAAAAGAAGAGAAATGAAAAGCAAAGGGGAAAAGGAAAGATACAAGCATCTGAATTCAGAGTTCCAAAGAATAGCAAGGAGAGATAAGAAAGCCTTCCTCAGTGATCAATGCAAAGAAATAGAGGAAAACAACAGAATGGGAAAGACTAAGAGATATCTTCATGGAGAAGGCAATGGCCCCCCACTCCAGTACTCTTGCCTGGAGAATCCCATGGATCCAGGAGCCTGGTAGGTTGCAGTCCATAGGGTCGCTAAGAGTCGGACACGACTGAGCGCATTCCCTTTCACTTTTCACTTTCATGCATTGGAGAAGGAAATGGCAACCCACTCCAGTGTTCTTGCCTGGAGAATCCCAGGGATGGGGGAGCCTGGTGGGCTGCCGTCTATGGGGTCTCACAGAGTCGGACACAACTGAAGCGACTTAGCAGAAGAAGCAGAGATATCTTCAACAAAATTACAGATAACAAGGGAACATTTCATGCAAAGATGGGCTTGATAAAGGACAGAAATGGTAGAGACCTAAGAGAAGCAGAAGATATTAGGAAGAGGTGGCAAGAATACACAGAAGAACTGTTCAAAAAAGATCTTCATGACCCAGATAATCACGATGGTGTGATCACTGACCTAGAACCAGACATCCTGGAATGTGAAGTCAATTGGGCCTTAGAAAGCATCACTACTAACAAAGCTAGTGGAGGTAATGGAATTCCAGTTGAGCTATTCCAAATCCTGAAAGATGATGCTGTGAAAGTACTACATTCAATATGCCAGCAAATTTGGAAAACTCAGCAGTGGCCACAGGACTGGAAAAGGTCAGTTTTCATTCCAATCCCAAAGAAAGGCAATGCCAAAGAATGCTCAAACTACCACACAATTGAACTCATCTCACATGCTAGTAAAGTAATGCTCAAAATTCTCCAAGCCAGGCTTCAGCAATACATGAACCGTGAACTTCCAGATGTTCAAGCTGGTTTTAGAAAAGGCAGAGGAACCAGAGATCAAATTGCCAACATCCGCTGGATCAAGGAAAAAAGCAAGAGAGTTCCAGAAAAGCACCTATTTCTGCTTTATTAACTATGCCAAAGCCTTTGATTGTGTGGATCACAATAAACTGTGGAAAATTCTTACAGAGATGGGAATACCAGACCACCTCACCTGCCTCTTGAGAAAGCTATATGCAGGTCAGGAAGCAACAATTAGAACTGAACATGGAACAAAAGACTGATTCCAAATAGGAAAAGGAGTACATCAAAGCTGTATATTGTCATGCTGCTTATTTAACTTATATTCAGAGTACATCATGAGAAACATTGGGCTGGAAGAAGCACAAGCTGGAATCAAGATTGCCGGGAGAAATATCAATAACCTCAGATATGCAGATGACACCACCCTTATGGCAGAAAGTGAAGAGGAACTAAAAAGCATCTTGATGAAAGTGCAAGAGGAGAGTGGAAAAGTTGGCTTAAAGCTCAACATTCAGAGCACGAAGATCATGGCATCCGGTCCCATCACTTCATGGAAAACAGATGGGGAAACAGTGGAAACAATGTCAGACTTTATTTTGGGGGGCTTCAAAATCACTTCAGATGGTGATTGCAGCCATGAAATTAAAAGACGCTTACAACTTGGAAGGAATGTTATGACCAACCTAGATGGCATATTGAAAAGCAGAGACATTATTTTGCCAACAAAGGTCTGTCTAGTCAAGGCTATGGTTTTTCCAGTGGTCATGTATAGATGTGAGAGTTGGACTCTGAAGAAAGCTGAGCGCTGAAGAATTGATGCTTTTGAACTGTGGTGTTGGAGAAGACTCTTGAGAGTCCCTTGGACTGCAAGGAGATCCAACCAGTCCATCCTAAAGGAGATCAGTCCTGGGTGTTCATTGGAAGGACTGATGCTAACGCTAAAACTCCAATACTTCGGCCACCTCATACAAAGTGTTGACTCATTGGAAAAGATGTGATGCTTGGAGGGATTGGAGGCAGGAGGAGAAGGGAACGACAGAGGATGAGATGGCTGGATGGCATCACCGACTTGATGGAGATGAGTTTGCGTGAACTCCAGGAGTTGTTGATGGACAGGGAGGCCTGGCGTGCTGTGATTCATGGGGTCGCAAAGAGTTGGGCACGACTGAGCCAGTGAACTGAACTGAAGTGTTTGTAGTTTGTTAATATTTTGTCAAGAATTTTTTGACAAAAACAACAATTTATCTGTTGTTTGTGAAGAATATTGGTCTGTAATTTGCTTTTCTTAAAATATATTGTCAGCTTTTTGTATTAGAATTATGCAGGCCTCATGAGAGGGCATGGGAAAAGTTTCCTTTTTGTGATGGTCATTAAAGTGTCAACTTTAATGCTTGACTTCAGGCTCTACTACAAAGTGACAGTCGTCAAAACAGTATGGTATTGGCACAAAGACAGAAATATAGATCAATGGAACAAAATAGAAAGCCCAGAAATGAATCCACGCACCTATGCACACCTTATCTTTGACAAAGGAGGCAAGAATATACAATGGAGAAAAGACAATCTCTTTAACAAGTGGTGCTGGGAAAATTGGTCAACCACTTGTAAAAGAATGAAACTAAGATACTTTCTAACACCATATACAAAAATAAACTCAAAAATGGGTTAAAGATCTAAATGTAAAACCAGAAACTATAAAACTCCTAGAGGAGAATATAGGCAAAACACTCTCTGACATAAATCACAGCAAGACCCTCTATGACCCATCTCCCCAAATATTGGAAATAAAAGCAAAAATAAACAAGTGGGACCTAATTAAAATTAAAAGCTTCTGCACCACAAAGGAAACTATAAGCAAGGTGAAAAGACAGGCTTCAGAATCGGAGAAAATAATAGGAAATGAAGCAACTGACAAAGAGTTAATCTCAAAAATATACAAGCAACTCCTGCAGCTCAATTCCAGAAAAATAAACAACCCAATCAAATATGGGCCAAATAACTAAACAGATATTTCTCCAAAGAAGACATACAGATGGCTAACAAACACATGAAAAGATGCTCAACATCACTCATCATCAGAGAAATGCAAATTAAAACCACAGTGAGGTATCATTTCACGCCAGTCAGAATGGTTGCTATCCAAAAGTCTACAAGCAATAAATGCTGGAGAGGGTGTGGAGAAAAGGGAACCCTCTTACACTGTTGGTGGGAATGCAAACTAGTACAGCCACTATTGAGAACAGTGTGGAGATTCCTTAAAAAAACTGGAAATATAACTGCCATACAACCCAGCAATCCCACTGCTGGGCATACACACCGAGGAAACCAGAATTGAAAGAGACACGTGTACCCCAATGTTCATTGCAGCACTGTTTAGAATAGCCAGGACATGGAAGCAACCTAGATGTCCATCAGCAGATGAATGGATAAGAAAGCAGTGGTACATATACACAATGGAGTATTACTCAGCCATTAAAAAGAATGCATGTGAATCAGTTCTAATGAGGTGGATGAAACTGGAGCCTATTACACAGAGTGAACTAAGCCAGAAAGAAAAACACCAATACAGTATAATAAGGCATATATATGGAATTTAGAAATATGGTAACAATAACCCTGTATGCGAGACAGCAAAAGGGACACAGATGTATTGAACAGTCTTTTGGATCTGTGGGAGAAGGCAAGGGTAGGTTGATTTGGGAGAATGGTGTTGAAACATGTATATTATCATATAAATAAAAAAGTGTCAACTTGACCACACTACATTCCCCAGTTATTCAATCTGTAGATGATATCTGTGTTGCTCTGTAGGTATTTTATAGATGTGATGATTAAAGTCCATAATCAGTTTATTTTAAGTAAGGGCAATTACCCTGTATAGTTCTATGGACACAGTTCAGTTAATTGAAATGCACTAAGAGCTACAGCTTCCCTAAAGAAAAAAGAAATTCATTCTGTGGATAACAGCTTCAGCTCCTGCCCAAGAATTCCAGCCTGTCCTTTGTAACAGCCAGCCCTGCGGATTTTGGACTTGCCTAGCCAAGTCTGATTGTGAAGTATTATCTATTTTATGTTGTTAGATTCAATTCATTAGTATGCTGTATTATCTTCTTTTGATTCATGTTAATGGTAAATTTTCCCTTCATTTTTTATCTTTTATATTTCATGGTGCTTTCAAAGAACCAGGCTTTGTCTTTGTTGAGTTTTTTGCTTAGAAGTTAGTTTTTTATTTCATTCAGGTCTACTTTTTTCTTATTTCTATTATTATGCATACATATGCTGAATTTTTGAATTATAAGATGGGTCTGAAAACCCTTGAATTTAACTTTTTTAAAAAACTTTTTTTCAAAATTTAATTTTATTGAAGTATAGTTAATTTATAATGTTGTGTTAGTTTCATGTGTACAGCAAAGTGATTTGGTTATACATATATTCATTCTTTTTTTAGATTATTTTCTCAAATAGATTACCACAGAATATTGAGTAGAGTTCTCTGTGCTATTATTTTTAAGGTATTCTTTGTAAAATTAGCAAATAAATGGTTTCCAGTATTGAATTTTTAATAAACTTGAATCCTAACAAAAGGTAGAAAGGAAGCTGTTGATCAATGAGATACACTAAACACGAAGGAGGAAGTGCACCATGTTTCCCTAATGCTTTCTGTTGTGCTGGTTAACAGACTATAAATCAAACCCCACCTTTCACTCTTCAATGGAGTTAGCTGTGCTCTCAGTTGTGAGCTGCCTGAAGAATATACAGGTCCCAGAGTTGGTGTGGTTGTGAAAAGATACAAGGCAGCGAAATGAGGGGTGAAGAGTGTGGTTAGTGTATCCCAAGGAAAGGACAAGTTTAGAAAAGCTTTGTCTTAGGGTTTGTATAGACCTCAGCATACAAAGAAGACACCCCAGTGTTTTATAATGTTCTGATTTAACAGAGTTAACCAAGGTGGGTGAGATCAAAACAAACAGGGGTGATAAAGCAAGGATCTGGGAACCAGAGCTGATCTCTGAACTTATTGAGATGTGCAGGGTACCATATCAGCTTACATGCAGATTCAATACTGACCCTAGGTTGATGTTACAATTAGGAGCTTACCTTTAAAACCTTCCATGGTTTCTTTTTGCTTCTATTCTCCCTGTAATTGAAGGGTAATGAGTATCATTGGATAGGAATTACATTTTATTTCTCAATCCTTTCAGAATTTCATGTAGTCTGTTCAGGGTTTTATTGCATCCACAAGAATCTTGTGTTATCCAGAAGCACAATCTATGTGATAGTCTTTTCATTGACAAGTTATTTTTTTATCTCTTATATTTCCAGGATAAATGGATAGAAGAATCTCTCCTACACCCACATCCATAAACCACTGATCAAAACTAGTCGTCATTTTTTCTCTTTAAAGGAAATCTTGTCTTGTTTTCTTACCAAGAAGTGACTCTTGCTTTGTTTATTGTACTTAAGTTATACTTTTGCAAAATCAATAATAGTGTAGGGCAATCTGGATGATTTGTACCTACCACAACTTGAAACAGAGTTCTTAAGAGTCTGACTGCAGAATTAAAATCTCGGAAATTCTTTTGAGATGTTAGCAGTCTTAACGATCCTGATTCTGTTTTTTTAATACTGTAAACAAATAATAAAAGTACTATCTACTGATTAAATATATATTTCACATTGTACCTAATATAAGTATAAAAGCAAGCAAGAAAGAATTTACATAAAAATGTGTTGCACTTTATCGCTCAGTCATGTCCAACACTTTGTGGCCCCGTGGACTGCAGCCCACCAGGCTTCTCTGTCCATGGTGATTCTCCAGGCAAGAATACTGGAGTGGGCTTCCATTCCCTCCCCCAGGTGATCTTCCTAACCCAGGGATTGAACCCAGGTCTCCCTCATTGCAGGCAGGTTCTTTATTGTTTGAGCCATCAGGGATCCTCTCATGCAAGAATGTAATAAGCCAAAAATATAGATAGCATATTTATTTGCATAAAATAAGGAGAATATATTTTTACTGCTGTTTATAGAAAACATGTTCTTTGGCACAAGCTTCACACAAAATATCAGGAACAAAATCCCTTGGAATTACATTTAAAGTTACATGTAGGTAAATACCTGGGAATTTCTATAGGACTGTAAGCAATTTGGAAATTAAATGCCAAGGAGGCAAACAGGTCCTTGTATTTCAAACTGTGTTTGAGAAAGGAATATGTTAAAATCTGCAGTATTAGTATACAGTGTTAACTCTACATGTGAGATTTTAACATTTCATTATCATCCAAATATAGATGTTAACCATTTAAACTACTGAGTCTAATGTTGTGTCCTTGGGGTTTATGTATTTTTTTAAAATTAGATTTCCGCCCCTCCCCCCCCCATAATTTTGCTTCCTGGGATTATAACTCATCATTCTTATAAAGAAAGATTTTTCTTTTTATTTTTAAAAGTACAGTTCTTAAATTGACACGTTAGTGTGTTCTATTAGTGAGCACTTTTAGGATCTTTTACTGATCAGTCTGCTCTCTGAACTGAGCAGGCTGTTACTACCTAATTAGCTGGGAATCTAGAACTGGTCCCCTCATGGGAAAGACCAGATATGGCCCCAAGAAACCCAACAAAATTAGAAAATGCAGACAGAAGGAAAAATATATAAAAGAGTATGTTTAGACATTATTTTTTAAATGTGAATTTTATCTCTATATGTGATATAGTATCAGGCAGAAATTAAAAGAACAAACTTGGGGTCAAAATGACAGAATTTTCTGAATTTGGGCAAATCAATAAGCCCCTCTGAACATCACTGCAAAGTTTCCTACTTTGTAAATGGAGAGGATAATCCATCCTACTCATATTGATGTGAAAATGAGATTAAATAAAGCCTATGAAATACTTGCAACATGAGACTCATGATAAGCCTTATGAAATGTCATCTGTTAATGATATTTAGGTGTGTTGGGTGACCATGATTTCTTTGCTTGTTGGCTAGATCTAGAGAATTGTGGAACTTCAGTGTAATGAGAAAATTTGTCATGGACTCTAACAATAAAGCAAGGTCTTATTTTTCAATTTTTTTGGTTGGGCACATTTTTTAAACAAAACCATTAACATTTACACAAGCGTTATTTTCTTTGCTGTTTTTTTGTATACTTCACGTACTATTCATTTAGATGCCAGTGTGGCTTGTCATAAACAGCTGCTCATAGCACAGCATCCTTTCGCGGGATGAAAGGTGCTTGTTAGACTTCCTTCCATAGGTGGTGGTGACATGTTCTCTACCTTAGTCATCCTGACATCCTAACCAGGCTACTTACCTGCATTAAGAATGCTGACCTGGAGTGGACACAGTTGAATTTCCTGAGATTCACAAGTTTACAAAATCTAGATTTTGTACTTCTACTGGTATCAATATAACAATTCCTGGTGCATAAAATAGAAAATGTGAAATTTATCTTCTCTTTGACTATATTGAATAATCTGGTTTGGTTTTGTTGATCCAGAGGTCCACCACTTTCCCCCTTAGTCACCCATAAATGCTCAGGAGTTTCAAAACAGTAAATCTGCACCAATAAAAAGGATAACTGGAAAGAGAAAGAATATATAGAATGAGAAAAGACCATCTCAAAAATGTTACTTGCTGCCATATCCCTAAGGATATCAATCTTTGGAAGGCCTAGAATTGGGTAGATAATACAGGGAGGACAGAAATTGTAGTCATGAAGTATACTGGTCATATTATTTTAAAATTGCATCTTCAAACAAAATAGACCTCAGATACATTTTTCACTGTGACCAGAGAAAAGCCACAATCATGTTGGTACATGTGACATCATTACCACATCTAGGCCTTGTGGTTCAGCTAGTAAAGAATCCGCCTGCAATGCGGGAAACCTGGGTTTGAGCCCTGGGTTGGGAAGATCCCCTGGAGAAGGGAAAGGCTATCCACTCCAGTATTCTGGCCTAGAGAATTCCATGAACTGTATAGTCCATGGGGTCACAAAGAGTTGGACACGACTGAGCGACTTTCACTTAACTAAACTAAAGGAAAAATAGCACCTGCTCAAATATGTCCTTGGATAATGCTAAGGTGTTCTAGTGGTTAGAATGAGTGGTCTTTTGGGGTCCAACTTCATGAGATTCTTAAGATTCTTTGGGCCCATAAGTCTTTGAATACCTCATCCCTCCTCCCCTGGCTTCTGGCGTCCAGAACATCCTAAAGGATGTTAATGATGGAGTTAGAGTTTTTATTTGTTGTGTATGAACTAGTTAGCTAGTTAGCACTAGTTAGCATTACCTCATTTAAATCCTACCACCATCCTTTCATGTTGTTGGTATATCCCAGTTTTTACTAAGGTTGAGAGTGAGGTATAGAGTCTTACTCTCCCTGTTTATTCAAGAAGGTTAGCCCTAAACCCTGTCTTAGCACAATACTGGTCTAGTGGAATTTCCCTTTCAGATGTAGGCTGTCGTTCTCTACAAACTAAAGAATTTTTCTGAATTGTGAAAAATCACCATTTTCTCTCAAGTGAAGATTTCATCTAAGAATTTTTTTTTTATTTATTTATGTGGATTCATAGACTTTGGATAGAATTTCCCAAATGGTGTGCTCCAAATGGAAAATATATTAAAATAATTATCCTCCTTATTTTGAGGGGCATCAGGACTTGGGTCACTTACTCTGGGTCAGTATGGATTTTTCTGTATACCCATCACTGTCTCTGTGCCTGTGTGAGAGAGGTACAGAAGCACTGTCCATGGTTCAGGCCATCAGATGGGCCTGAAATCCAATCAGGGGAATTGTGTGTGTATCTTGAGTTGGACTTTTTGAAATTCCTGGGAATGTCTGAGAAAGAAATGAGATTGGCTTCAAGGAAGCATACTAGAATCTTTTGTTTCCTTCTGTAGATGTTGATTTTTTTCTTGGATGCTATTTTCATCTTCTACAAACTTCTATAATGGGTTTGAGATAGCTGATAATAAAAGACTCACAAATCTACATATGTATAAATGTAAACCCATACATTATATATGTGTATATATATGTATAATATCCAATCCACAATGAGAGTGGCTAAAGTATTACCTACAAGTATAAATAAACCTGTTAGAGACATCCTCTTTGAATTACTTCAGAATTTAGAGTCATGAAATCTGAAGGACCTAACCTAACTAGGGAGCTTCTGAGAGCATTAGTAATGTACCGGGGTCCAGCCCCGGTTGGATCCAGGGATTCCCTTGGGAGGTCAGCGTTGGTGAAAGGATAGATAAAAGGAGAAAGAGACAGAGGCTTGAACTAACTGGTTTACACAGAAAGCCAATAAAACCTGTGACATCAGGTTTGCACTGACCACGGAGGCCACAGACGTCCTCTCAAATCACAGAAGGTGCCCCACCTCAGGCACCTTCTCAAGTAGATCTTAGAAGCCTGGGCAAATAAGTGGTCTCAGAGGGCCCCCACGCTCCAAATTAGTCATCCTGAATGAAGAACAGAGAAGAAAAGAAGAGAAAAGGAAGCAAGAACGACACGGGGAGACCAAGCCTGTTGAGCAAGGTCCGCAACTTTATTTTCCAAAGTAGCTTTTATACCTTAAATTGTGCATAGAGGATAATAGGGGGTATAGAGTCATGCAAGGTCAGCAGTCCTTGAGTATATCAAAGCCAGGCTTTCTTTCTGCAAACTTATCATATACAAAGGCTTTAGGTGATTTACATCATCTTCTGGCCAGGAGGCCTGTTAACATTTTATGACCCTTTCTTCTGAATAATGGTTAGTCAATCAGAAAACTTATTTTCTCTAAAGGTGATTATTCTAAAGTCAGGTGCCACCCTCTGAAAGCATTAGATAAAGTTGCATTCCTATAGGGAAAAAGTGTGGTGGGTTATAACAAGAAAAGAATTAACTCAAGGGTACAAGGTTACAAACATTAAAGCTACTACTTACATTTCTATATACCAACTATATTAATCAATACACTCCCAGGGACACAGTACATAAGGGATATGGAAACTTGGCAGCAAGCATTAGCTCAACAAAGAAATCCTCTACTAGTTCTATTCTAACAATTTTAACTCTCTGAGAAGCTCTGCATTGTTAGAATATCTTAAGCTTCCCATGCCTCTCGTGGTTGGGAGGCTGTGAACAATCACATGCGTAGCTGCAAGAGTCCAAACAAACCTAGAAAGTCGTCAGAGGGGTTTGAATTGAAACACTCCTATTATGCCCAGGAGACTTATTAACTAGAGCTCTAAGTTGATTTTTTTCAGAGAAAGGTGGTCAGGGATAGCCCCTGTTAATGTCAGAAGAGTTGGTGAAAGTCGTGAAATAGTAAAACAGACAGATTCTGGTTTTGGGGTAGCTGCTCAGGCAGATCCAGGGGGGCCCTTGAGCCCTGACTCGCCTTGCCCATCAGGGCTCTCCCACATGACCTTGTCATGGGTAGGAACTCCCGTGCTGGCTCCCAGCAGTAATGGGTCTTCAGTTCATTTCAGTTCAGTCACTCAGTCATGTCAGACTCTTTGCAGTCCCATGAATTGCAGCATGCCAGGCCTCCTTGTCCATCACCATCTCCTGGAGTTCACTCAAACTCACATCCATCGAGTCGGTGATGCCATCCAGCCATCTCATCCTCTGTGGTCCCCTTCCCCTCCTGCCCCCAATCCCTCCCAGCATCAGAGTCTTTTCCAATGAGTCAACTCTTTGCATGAGGTGGCCAAAATACTGGAGTTTCAGCTTTAGCATCATTCCTTCCAAAGAATACCCAGGGAAAGTGAAAAAGTTAGCTAAAAGCTCAACATTCAGAAAACGAAGATCGTGGCACTGGTCACATCATTTCATGGGAAATAGATGGGGAAACAGTGGAAACAGTGTCAGACTTTATCTTTTGGGGCTCCAAAATCACTGCAGATGGTGACTGAAGGCATGAAGTTAAAAGATACTTACTCCTTGGAAGAAAAGTTATGACCAACCTATATAGCATGTTGAAAAGCAGAGACATTACTTTGCCAACAAAGGTCTGTCTAGTCAAGGGTATGGTTTTTCCATTGGTCATGTATGGATGTGAGAGTTGGACTGTGAAGAAAGCTGAGCACTGAAGAATTGGTGCTTTTGAACTGTGGTGTTGGAGAAGACTCTTGAGAGTCCCTTGGACTGCAAGGAGTTCCAACTGGTCCATTCTAAAAGAGATCAGCCCTGGGTGTTCTTCAGTGGGTACCTAAGGAAGAAACATTGGTACAGGCCCCTGTGGAGCCCTTCATTTTGATCTTACCTCTGCTTTCCAGGTTATCTGCCAAGCTAGGTTAGTCATAAAAGGCCCTCACGTGGGGAGAGCCAGATCATTGAAACTGGTGGATGTTGTCCAAATGATGCGGGTCTGCTAAAAAACTGTAATTTGTATTTTTCCCTGGTTGACATTTTAGTAGGATTTTTTGATAACCAACAATGGGGAGCCAAGTGACTAAAGACTAGACATAGCAGGAGCTGGAAGGACCCCTCCCCATGAGCATGGAGAGTCCAGCATGGTGGGATACACAGTTAATGCAGTGGCTTTAAGAAATCATTCATCTGTAGGTCTAATAGGAGAGAGGTCAGACAGCCCTATTTTTCTCCACTTATGATTGGAATTTATTCCTTCAGAATTCTGTCCTCTTCACTCTGAGTTTTGTATTGATACGACGGCAGAGATCGGGAAAAACAGGAAAGGCACATGGATCTCCATCCAGAACATGCTATTTGGCTCACAAGGGCTCCTAGACACAAAGTCATGGTTCCGGACATTTCCTCCTCCTCCTCTCAGGCTCCCCCTGCCCACAGCTATGGCTCTAGGATTTTCTGAGTACAAACTGCTCCTGTCTTTCTCCATGACCTGCAGTCCTTCCCTGGAAAACTTAGGACAACCACTTACCCTCCTAGCTTCATGTATTATCTGTAAATGAAAATAAAGTTTTTGCTTTTCTCATTCAGAAGATGGTTGTGAATATCCTCTGAGAAAACTGATCAGGAAGAGCTGTGAAATGATAACCTGAGTCTCTGTGATAACAGACATTACCCCCCTAATCCATCCCTCAGAGACATGACATTCTGGGGCCAGCTGCCCTGGGTGACAAGGTAGGGAGGCTCTGAGGTGGCATATGTGGGATGCAAGTGATAGTGGTGCTGAGAGGACACAGAACAACTGGTGTTAATTTGGACAAACATCTTAACTTAGTCCCAACTCCTTTTCAGTCCAAATCTCCATCAACTGTGATTACCACCTACTGTGATTACTCTTTCTATTTGTTAAACCAGCCTGTAAATTTCAGTCCTAAGTCTTCTCAGAATTGTCTAAGAATTTTCAGGTATTCCTCTCTGTGTTTCCCTAGCATTCAGTACCATGTTCAAATCACCATGGATTTGTATCCATCTGAGATCATAAACTCCAGAGGCCTTGGCCTAGGCCTTGTGAATCTGCATGTCTCCACCAACCCACTTCTCTCTTAGCAAGCAGATGCTAAGTATTGACTGTATTCTTATTGCCTGAAGCTGCCCACCACAGTATCATACTTTTCCTGATAAAGTTTTGAATGCTTACATCAGCATCAACCAATGATTTGTAGAAGACTATTCTCCAAGATAAAATCATCTCACAGATGATGTGGTAATTAAGTGAATGTTCATGGAACTTTTAGCACAGTGCCTTGCATATAGTAAATGCCTGGTAAATGGTGTCTGCTGTTGTTATAATCACTAACCTTTGAAATGTACATTTTATATACTTAGCACGATGATAGAAAGTTGGCTGTATGTTAGGGGAAAGCTTAAATATGTCATAAAGTCTCATGACATGGGCTTCCCGGCTTTGTGACTTATACTTTGGAGTGTCTATCAGGTTTTCCTCTCCCTGGGCCTCAGTGTCTCCATCTGTAAAATGAGATAATACTGTTCCTAGGTAGAGCTCTTGTGAGGATAAACAAGTTAATGCATGTGAAGTATCAAATGTTCAGCCCTGAACACAGTCAGCACTCAGTAAATGTTAACTATGGATAGAAAACCAAGAAAGAGGAATTTCCACTTCCAAAGATCAATATTTTAATTTTTTTCCTACATTTCTGGACCCTGAATTTGTAATTAACCACTTCTTTATCCCTGCATGTATAGCTGAGGCTTCCGGATTCCTCATCCTTTATGCCTGCTCGCTCATCCCTCTAGTAACACCTGCTGACTCCTGATAGTTTGGGATTCAGCTCCTACTCTCTAAACCTCATATATTCTCTTCTGTTAAAGATAGTAATGACTCTCTCATAGTGCTACTGAGTGTATCACAAGAGCAGATAACTAGGAAGTTCTTATCAGAGTGTTTGGCTCATACAATAAACATCATGAGGACCGCCTATAATTTTATTTCTTTGGATAGAAAAGCATTCCTTGCTGTTCCAACAAGTCTTTCAAGGAAAGGAGTTCAATCCTAACAACACAAACCATTAAAGTTTATCTTTGAAAAGTATCCTTGACATGGAGGTCTCTGTATTTTTGTTATTTCAGATGTTTCTACTTGTGATTGGTGTGGTGGCTGTGATGGTGGCTACGATTCCTTGGGTGGCTATACCTGTGATTCCCCTTGGCATCATTTTCTTTGTTCTCCGGCGATATTCCTTAGAGACATCACGAGATGTGAAACGCCTGGAATCCACAAGTGAGTACCAAGGCTCTCAGGTTGGGAGGGCAGTACAGGCTGGCTTTCATTTATGCTATAATTAACCACACCCCTGAAATTCTGCAGATTCATTCTTGAATTTCTCACTAAGTTAATTTTAGGTAATTGAACATATTACCACTGAGTCCATGTGTCCCTTAAGGCAAATGGACCTGGTGATGGGTCAGTTCCAGTTTGAATCTTAGGACAGGGAATATAAGCACCATGAGGACAGGCACTGTTTCTCTCTGGTTCATGACATACTTCCTAACACAGAGTATCAAGCCTATACATTTTTTAAAAATAAAATATTTCATCATGTTGGAACTAAGCAGAAGGAAAACAGAGAATTTTTCTTCTCCTTAAGTTACCAGAGATGACAAGAAAGGAAACAATTAGGAAAAGGATAGGAGACATCAGGAAATATATGTTAGAACTGATATATTTGAAAAATACATTCTTTCACATGTTTATGTAAGTTGCAGTTGTTAAATGTATTGAAAAGATAAGTCCTGTTATTTTCAGCTTTGCTGTTTATCATCACCAGTATTTGGGGTGATACAACAGGGTGATCCCCTGTTTTTCTAAACTACTCATATAAATAGTGCTGAAAATGATCCCCTAGGAGAACACAGGAGGGGGAATATGTTCAGTATGCATCTGGCCTACTACCCCATTCAACTTTCTAGTTTTAGAATAATGGAGAACAGGGACTTTCCTGGTGGTTTTATGGTTAAGAGTCTGCACTTCAATTTAGGGGGCACAGCTTCATTTCCTGATTGAGTAACTAAGATCCTGTATGGTGCAGCAAAAAAAAAAAAAAAAAAAAATGGAGAACACATTTTATGATTAATCATTCTATAGGTAATCACAGATTATGAAATAATTGAATTTATCTCATTATTAATATATATATTTCATCACTAATAAAACAATAAGGAAAATCGAATTGCTATGTATTTCTTAAAAAGTTATAAGAACTATAGCTGAAAAGTGAGGAGGGAAGGTTTGTATCAGAGACCTCAACCATTAATAATTATTTCAAATTAATACCAACTTAACCTTCTAGATACCAAGCCAAGTAGAGAAGCATATTGAGTCCCATGGTTCTTTGTATCTACTAATGGAAAAATTTCTCAATTCATCCAGTCACAGAAGCTTTTTTCATTGTGACATTTGCATGTTTTGTTTCTGTAGTAAACACTTAAGAAGTATTTATTCTAATTATTTGTGAAAAGGATAGTGATCATCAGTTTCATAAAAGCTATATAAAAAAATTTGGTCATCAAGAGAACCAGCTAAAGTTTCATAAAGTCCATTTTTGTGAGATGTTTGAATGGATGAATAGCAGTAGAGCCCAGATGTGAGTGACATTGTGCTGATGCGACCTGGGGAGGCAGAAGAGGGAGTGATGAGCTCCATCCAGTCCTCTGTGTAGACAAGGCTTCAGACATTTTATCGTTTGAGGCTGCCCATGAAATTCAGTCAGTCAGCAGTCTTTTTTCAAGAAGAAGTACAGGATTTTCTGTGTTTGTTCTGGGGAGTTTGAGGACTTTGGCATCATCCTTGTACAATATTGGGGCTCTTTGCACCCAGAGGTTGGAGGTTTTCTGAACATAAATAATAATAATATATAATATTAATAAATCAATAATATTTTATTAATAATACAATAATATAATAATTTTTCTGGAAAAAAATGTGCATCGTCACACATGGGCATCCTTAATCCTGATTATTCTCTCTCTGAGACACTACTGTTGTGATTAAGCACAGCCTTGGAAGTAAGGCATGGTTGACTCTCAACACCCAGGTTTATCACTAATGTGGGTCAATATACTTAATACTGAGCAGAGAGTTCTCTTAATCCTTCAGTCTTTGGAGTTCTCATGAGGATTTATTGAACTGATGCTTGTAAAGTGCTTGGTGGCCACTACTAAAGGCACTAGAACCAGGAACATGAAGGGATTAAAAACTTATTCACAACTAGCAGGTCTCACACGGCTTGAATGATAACCTGCAGCCATGCTGTCAACGTGGGGTCCCTTGCCCGGGAAGATCTGCAGTCCTGGTGAGGTGTGTCCCCAGGTGTCCTCAAGGTTGTGGAAAACATAGCTGTCAGGCATGTGAACTGTAGGGTTACACATGTCTGTGACTGCAGACTGCTGCCATGGATGTTACATAGTCTTCTTCAGAACAGCAAGCTCAGTGTTTTTGAGAAAAAGGGTGTTGTTACATTGAGCAGGGTAAGATCAAAGCCTTGACATCCCCTCTACCCCTGTACTAGTTAATTTTCTTTGCAGACACTCCATTTCATTCATTCTGGCATCCTGCTCAGCCCTAAATGAGATTTGAAAGAAACAGGATGGCTTTTCACAGGTCCTGATTCCCTCTGACCTGCTGTAACTCTTGGGCATGAGGTGAGGTAGGTAATGGGGTGTTTGGTTCTCTGGTGTTCAAGGCTGAGATGATACCTGGTTTCTAAAGTCAACCCCACCCTCCATCCCTGCTGGAGAGAATCAGCTGCACTTTGATCTGAAGAGAGAAGCAGGTGAGGGAGGCCGTGCTGGAGAGTTCACTCCAGGATCTCCCTGGGGGAACAGCCACATCTACTTCTTTCTCAGAAGCCTTGTCTGTGTGTGTTGACATCACAACATTTACTCTGGAAGTGAGAGCCTGGTTCTAGTGAGTTCTATATACTCCCTGGAGCTGGACTTGTGGCATCCTTCTAACAGGGTGATGGCCCCAGAATTCACCTGCATCATCCCTGTGAGCACCCTGCTTCCAGACTGACTGGATTCTGGGGTTGAGTTGGGACGCCTGCTGGGGTGAAGAAAAGGCCTTTCTAATTTGGAGCAGGAGCTCAGTCTATGTTCATTTTGCTTTTATAAGTGTAAAATTATAGGAAAGTAAAATAAATAGTTAGTTAAATGAAGAGTAGTGTGGATGTTGGAATGAAAACACAGGTACCCAACCGGATGATCAAAAACATCACTGAATCACTTTAAGCTCTGTGCCTGAATTAAGTACAAAGGGGAAATGTTAGAAAATGTAATTTTTCAGAGAAGGTGTTTTCCCTGTATCAGTTCCACAGGTGAGGCCTCTAACAGTTAAGGTTCCTGGTCAGATGTCCTAGGTGGAAAAAGCCCCAGGGCTGAGTGGATGGTCAGCTGGCCCCCAGCCCAGAGCTTCTGACCCTCTCTAAGCCCTAGTATCTCACGGGAGGAAACCTGTTCCTTCCTTCTTTATAGAACTGGGGACACTAAGCACAGAAGAGGGTTCTGTGTCTTTGCCTGTTTATGCCCCCCCCCCACCCCCCCACACACCTGTAGTGCCTGTGTGCACATTGGTACTGACTGAACCATTCAGATGCTAGGCTAAGGAGAGAGGACTTGAAAACAGTTTAGAGTTTACCCCCTTGATTCTTTTCCCTCATCATTTTATAAAGTCTCTGTAGCCTCCTGTAAGATAAATGATCATAACTTCCTCTAAACACCCAGGTTTTACTAACAGGTCTTATCTAGGAGGGGTTTCCAAGGTGGTGCTAGTGGTAAAGAACCCACCTGCCAATGCCAGATTCATAAGAGACAGGGCTTGGATCCCTGGGTCAGCAAGATCCCCTGAAGGAGGAAATGGCCACCCACTCCAGTGTTCTTGCCTGGAGAATCCCATGGACAGAGAAGCCTGGAGGGCTATGGTCCATAGGGTCTCAAAGAGTTGGAAACAACAAGCAACTTAGCACTCATGCTTCTCTAGGAGACGCACAGGTAACAAAGTGATGTCAGTATTTTCTGCTGTTAAAACACGTTACCGCTCATCCCAGACAGAGGTCACAGGCTCACTATCTGCCCCTGAGAAGAGCAAGTTACATCCTCGTTCATGGTGGGGAATGAAAACCATAAGGAGTCCTCTCTGCCTGGGAGCCTGCAGCCCACCTGTTCCCTGACAGGCAAGAGCCTGACCCAGGTGCTTGTGGTCACTATGCTCTTAGAGAAGATGGCAGGAAATGAATGGGCAATCATGTGACACCAGATCCCAAACCCACATGAAGTCACTCAAAAGAAAATGGACACTGAGGCCACTGTCAGAATCTAAAATGGTGATGTGAATGTCGCATGTCACAGTGACCTCCAAATACCAGGACAGGTATCCAGCAGGGCAGTTATGAAAACATCCATCAGGTTCCCAGAGCAGAAGTCAAGACTGTTCAAACTCTCCTCATCTGCCGGGTCCTGTGGGTACAAGGGTGGTGCAGTGCCGGGTGCTCCATGACCTGCACAGAGGCTCCTGGCGCAGGTGCAGGGGGAGGCCCAGGACGGGGGAGGTGGCAGACTGTCTGCTCCCCTTACTCGTCTCACCCTGTCCTGGGTCTGGGTCTGGTGCAGGGTAGGGGATGTACTGACTCTATCCCAGACTTTAGGCTACTCATCTAAGAAGGACATAGCACACAGGTTGCTCATCAAACTTTATCTTGGTGAGGACTCTAATGAGGAATTAAATTTTGGAATGCTACTGACTCAAAAATTAGTGAATAATACTCAGCCATGAAAAAGCATGTAATACTTCCATTTGCAGCAATATGTATGGGCCTAGAGAATATTATTCTTAGTAAAGTAAGCCACAGAAAAATAAATATGATATCACATCACTTATACATAGAATCTAAAAGATAATATGGCTCAGAGACATAGAAACAAACTTATGGTTACCAAAGTTGGGGGACTAAGAGGGAGGAACATATTAGGAGAATGGGATTAATACACAATACCACTTGAAATAGGTGAGTAACAAAGATTTACTGTAAAGCACAGGGAATTTTTTCAGTATCTTATAATAATCTATAATGGACTATAATCAGAAAAAAATAACTGAATTTCTATACTATATACCTGAAACCAACACAATACTGTGAATCAACTGTGCTTCAATATATTTTGAAAATATGAACAATTTCCACCTGGAAGTATACCAGAAGAATTTGGAGAGAGGCGTGTTTGAGGAGGACCTTGATAAAAGAAGTAGTGAAGAATTCTAGCTGTGATTTGAATTTGGTCAAAGAAAGGTTTAAAGAGAATCTTTCATTTCTAGGTTTTTAAAGTAAAGGTTGGTGTGAGCAAGAGTTTGAGGGTCACATGGAGGACCCTCTCCAGAAGGGATGTTGTCCCTCCTCTCCCAGGCAGCCCACCAAGAAGCCACAGGTGTGTCCTTTGGTGGGACATGTGACCATAAAGCCCAGGAGGCAGTGGGTTTCCTCGCATCCAGCCTCCCTGACTTTCTCTGCCATGTGTCTGTCTCTGCTTCCCCAGCACGGAGCCCAGTGTTTTCCCACTTAGCATCTTCTCTTCAGGGACTCTGGAGCATCCGGGCGTACAAAGCTGAACAGAGGTTTCAGGAAGTGTTCGACGCATGCCAGGACTTGCACTCAGGTCTGTACATTTCTGAAAGTGATTTCAAAGGATGGGGTGTGCTGCCTTCTCAGGCCTGACCTCCCCCTTAGGTGGTCTTGCTGGCCAGGTCCTCTTTCTGTGTGCTCCATTGTCCTTCTCTGCACACCTGTGTCCCCCACCCCTTCCTCTCAGCATCCCCTCTGTGCACCCCTCTTCCCCTCTCACATGCCTGCTTTCTCCCCTGACTGCCTTGCATTGTCCTTCCATCACTGTGCCCTATGGCTTTCTGTCCCTTTAGGACAGGAGTCAGCAAACTTTCTTTTGGCAAAAACGTGGATAAAAATATTGTAGGCTTTGTGTACTGTATAGTCTCAGTTGTAACTACTCACTATGGAGACAGGCAAAGATAATACATCAGCAAATGGCTGTGGTTGCATTCCAATAAAACCTTATTTTCAGAACCCAATGGTGGCTATTCTTGGCCCCAAAACTGTAGTTTGCCAGTTCTCTTATCAGAGCATGCAGGGTGGCTGACATGATTAAGGAAAATCATTTCCTGATCATCAGATTTGCTGCTGACTTCCTGTGTGTTCTTTATCTCTGAATTTTTTTTTTCTAGGTAGAAGTTTCAGAATTTACTCTAAGTTTATAAAAATTTGGCCTATCTTTCCAATCTTTATTGTGTTTTGAAGGTAAAATGGCATTTCGAAAGACACATGCCAATCTGGTTAGCTCATGGTCATTTAGATACTGGCTCCTGAGAATAAACACTGTGCAGGACTCCGTAGTAAGATCAGAATGTGTGGGAAACAGCAGGGCTGTGCTGTTTGCTGTCTGAGAGCTGGGAACAGTCAACCCTATGAGAGGATGATCTTCACATTGAGGCCCAGCACTGCAGGAAACACAGCAGTGAGACCATTTCCCATCTTCTTTATTAGAATCATGTTTCTGTTTATAAGCCATGGGTTGTATGTTTTGGTTCATGCTCCCCACAAAGCCCTTGAACTTGTTCCTATGTATCCTATACGTTGTCTTGTGTCAAAATGTAGCTTTCTGGAATCTTTAGGCTCCTTAGGTGTGTATCTTTGCTATTCTATCTTGTATAAAAATCTTTTGTATTTCAACTGAGCAAAATGCTCTCCCTCTTTAGAAGCAGCTAACATGGTTTTTCTATTTATGTACTGTGCTTATTACGGTTCAAAAATCCAGAGGCTTGGTTCCTGCTTTTGACGACGTCCCGATGGCTCGCTGTGTATCTGGATGTCATCTGTGCCATCTTTGTCACTGTTGTTGCCTTTGGGGCCCTGGCTCTGGCAGAAAGTAAGTGCAGATGTGAATAATGGTTTGTGGTATGCTTACAGTTTATAGTCTTGTTTACAGTTATTAAATTATTGCCACCTCATCTAATATCATATACTGTTTGGTTCTCATGAACTATATTAAAGTGTTTGCAGCATATGATTCCACAGTGTGGTCTATATGAAGTCATTTGTGTCTTAATATGAGACTTTTAATCATTTCATCTTTTGTTGAATGGTTGAAGTCTACACAACTGTAGCAAGCTGAACATTCTTGGTAGTATCCTGTAGTTGGGAGGAGAGAACCAAGTTTACTATTAAGCTTTTCCTTCAGCTTAGAGGTTAGGTTTTAGCTTTAGGGCTATTCAAATCTCTTGGTTGTAGATGCCTGGTACACTGGGTTGAGAAAGATTTTCTGCAGCGAAGAACATTGTCCAACTGTGTGGGTACCAGATGAGCTATTGTTGGTGTGTGTGGCATGAATTCACCGTCCCTAATGATTCCATACTAACTGCATTGAATCTTTAACATGGAACAATGAAAGTAGTATTTTACATTTAAAAGCACTTGCTCTTAAAACCTATTGCCTTTTTTTGTGTGTGTGGTTTCAACTGCAGCTGCGTTGGATATGTAGAAAGTTATATTACCTAATGGTTCTTGCAGACATAATGATGGAAGTCTGAATAATGACTTGATTCTTCACCTATATGATATTGTCACATATATGTAAGTCCTGATGGGATTAATAAACACATCTCACAGTATTTCATAGTCATTTTCCCCACTGTATTATGATCTCAATCCACATAGTAAAAGTATGAATAATACGATCATGACATATGAATGATTGAAATATGATAAAGGAATCTTCTTTGTAAAGTTACAGAAGGAGCTGAACAAGGGTTTAAGAACCATTCTGACTTCATTCCTCTTCTTCTATGTTTAGCTTTGAACCCCGGAAAGATTGGCCTGGTGCTCTCTCTCGCCCTCACGCTCACACTCACGGGGATGTTCCAGTGTTGTGTCAGGCAAAGCATCGAAGCTGAGAATATGGTGATGTTAACCTTATTTTTCTTAGCCTTTTCAAATCTCCTGGCCATTAGCTGGCATAAAAGCAATTCTTAGGTTGAACCATAAAATTCTTGCTTTTACATCATGATTAACAGAGTTTTCTTTCTTTCTTTCTTTTTTTTTTTGCATCCTCTTCCATCTATTTAAAGTTAATATAAAATAAAATATATTTGTGTTTTTCTCAGTCTTTTGTGTGCTGTGTCAGCAAGTTTTATATTCATCACAAACTGTCTTCAAATATAATAAATATCTCTGCAGGAGAAATGTTCTGAAATCCTGGAGAGAATAAAAGCTAATTTCTTAGTGGCTTTTTTATCTTTGTTTCTTAATAGATAATTCCTCATGGTTGGTTAAGATAAAGGATTCAGCATTTTGAGATTTGTTTATTTAATTAGTAGATTCCTCCACTCCCATTTTAGCATCTGTTCTTGTGTGTGCTGAACACCTGAATTTGCTGGTGTCTCTTCTTTCTGGTCATATAAGCACCCACTCAGAATGCACTATCAGAGTTGTGGAGTTTTGCCACCTTAAGAGACCTTAGTCAATATGTAAATTGTAATCTCTTTTGAATATTTGCACCTTCTCCCAAAGGGAGAAAAACAAATGAAAATGAAAACTTTCCACTTCTTGCTTTTAATAAAGCAGAGAGTGACTAATTATTAAAATGAGGTTTGATAACCTTCCAGTTCTGCTCATCTATAGCAGATGGCCCTTCTGTAGCTGCACATTACTGATTGGTGTCCATAAGTATTCTTTTCTTAAACAAAATTCCCTAATTTTTTTAATTCAGGTGTGAAAACTAGATCAATAAAAGCTTTGCATTCATTTCTCTAATTCTTTTAGTTTTCATATAATATTGAAGAAAGTACCTGTAAATGACAATGTTACAAGACCATGAACAAGTTTGCAAATCATCAAAGGCCTCATAAAACTCCTACTTCTCTCCTTTGTGGATGCTAAGACCTGAGATCTTCTGAACCATGGAAAAGCTGATGTAAAGATATAAAAGCAGAAGGTTTCATTTATAGTCTCTGAACATCCATAAGCAACACCCTCCTTTCCTAACTCCTGTGATGTCTTATGTATTTCAGATGATTTCAGTAGAAAGGGGGATTGAATATACAGAGTGTGAGAAAGAAGCGCTCTGGGAATACAAGTTTCGACCACCACCAGCCTGGCCCCATACAGGAGTGATTGACTTTTACAATGTGAACTTCAGATACAGCTTAGATGAGCCTCTGGTATTGAAGGACCTGATACCATGCATATTCTCAAGTGAAAAGGTTTGTTTAAGCCATTTGCCTCTTTAAAATCGAGCTAAAGATTTAGTGCTATATCCACTATTGGTTTCCTTGTCAGTGAGTCCAGAGGATTCTCTTGGATGCAGATTAGATCAATGACATTACATGAGAATCTTTCTTGGAAACTGACCATGGGATGGGGATCCCAGCGTTTCTTTCCCTGGGTCATGAGCTCACTCATGGTGGTTGTTGGCCCTGGGCTCTGGAGCTGGAGTTTAACCTGACCCGGGACGCTATATATGACACCTGATTATTCATAGTTTGGGAAGTGAGCCCTAGCTCCCTGTCATGAACTCTCCCAATATCTCTCCACTTTCTTCCTTTCCATCTTTTCTTCTTTGTATTTCTGAAATATTCTCTTATTCCTATGTTACTCGCTGGTTGCAGCCTCCTCCTCTCTCCCATGGCCCTTACCGTAAACTTGTCCTCCACTCACCTACACTGAGCTGTCATCTCCCTGCCCTCCCTCCCACAGACTACTTGTTTCTTTCTTTTGTTTTTTAATTTATTTATTTTAATTGGAGGCTAATTACTTTACAATATTGTATTGATTTTGCCATACATCAACATGAATCCGCCACGGGTGTACACGTCTTCCCCATCCTGAACCCCCCTCCCACCTCCCTCCCAATACCATCCCTCTGGGTCATCCCAGTGAGCATATATATGGAATTTAGAAAGATAGTAATGATAACCCTGTATGCAAGACAGCAAAAGACTTCTTCTTTCTTTAGCACAGATCTAATCCTTACCGGCCTAGTTGACCTGTTGCTAGAAGCATAGTGCAGCCCTAAGTCCACTTCAGCAGGGGCCATGGGATGAGCTTGTAGTGAAAACTGAGGAGCCCAGAATCATGACTCAGTCAGGGGTGAGGAAACAGAGCTCCCAGATGGAGTCAGGGCCCAGAGATTCACTCAGAGTAGATGAGAGCTAATTGAAGGGAGCAGAGGAAGATGCACTTGGGAGACGGCAGAGAGGTTTATGATCTGGTCCTGTCAGCGTCCATGTCTGCAGGTGATGTTCCTATTTACACTCAGTTTGGGGCCCTCGACTGGGACCAGGGCAGGATCTTGAAGAAGAGAATAAACCATGACACACAAGGTGGTAGGAAGCTCTTCCCCACCTACCTGTCCAGCACTGAGTCCTAACATGCTCACACCCTCTACACTCAGGTCATGTGTAGATTCTCCCAAAGCACCATGTCCTGCCTGCTTCCAGTGTGCATACACTGCCGCTCCACCTCAGAGACACTTCCCTTCTGTCGTCTGGATGGAGAAAGTCTCCTCATTTTCACAGTCAACTCTAATGCATCTGCCTCTTCAGGCCCCTCTCTGCTTCCATAGCATCTTATATATTCTTTTAAGATAGAGCTTATGGTAGACCTGTGTTCACAGCAGACAAAAGTTGGAAGCAACCCAAGATGATGATGTCCATGATGAAAGTGACAGATGAATGGATAAACAAATATGGTATACCCTTACCATTAAATGATATGTAGCTTTAAAAAAGGAAAAAATGACCAGTGATGAAACTTGAGGTTATCATGACATATGAAATAAACCAGACACAAATGGATCCAATACCATATGATTCACTTTTTATGAGGTTCCTGGAGAAATCAAAGACAAAGTAGAATGATGGTCCCCAGTAACGGAGGGAGGAGAATGGGCTATTGTTGTTTAATAGGTGCAGAATTTCAGTTTTACAAGGGAACATATGTTCTGAGGTTTGGTTATACAACAATGTGAATATACTTGACACTATAATCACTTAATATAGTTAAATTAGTAAATTTCATGTTACATGTTGGTGGTGGTGTTCAGTCACTCAGTCATGTCTGACTCTCTGTGACTCACATGGACTGCAGTACGCCAGGCTTCCCTGTCCATCACCACTCCCAGAGCTTGCTCAAACTCATGTCCATTGAGTCCGTGATGCCATCCAACCATCTCATCCTCTGTCATCCCCTTCTCCTCCTGCCTTCAATATTTCCCAACATCAGGGTCTTTTCTAATGAGTTAGCTCTTCCCATCAGGTGCCAAAGTATTGAAGCTTCAGCTTCAGCTTCAGCATTAGTCCTTCTAATGAATATTCAGGATTGATTTCCTTTAGGATTGACCGATTTGATGTCCTTGCAGTCCAAGGAGTTCAAGATTCTTGACAGTCTTCTCTGACACCACAGTTCAAAAGCATCAGTTCTTTGGTGCTCAGCTTTCTTTATGGTCCAACTCTCACATCCATACATGACTACTGGAAAAACCATAGCTTTAAATATATGGACCTTTGTCAGCAAAGTAATATCTCTGCTTTTTAATATGCTGCCTAGGTTGGTCATAAATTTTCTTCGAAGTAGCAAGTGTCTTTTAATTCCATGGCTGTAGTCACTATCTGCAGTGATTTTGGAGCCCAAGAAAATAAAGTCTCTCACTGTTTCCATTGTTTCCTCATCTATTTGGTATGAAATGAGGGGGTCAGATGCCATGACCTTAGTTTTTTGAATGTTGAATTTTAGCAGCTTTTTCACTCTCCTCTTTCACTTTCATCAAGAGGCTCTTTAGTTCCTCTTCACTTTCTGCCATAAGGGTTGTGTCATCTGCATATCTGAAGTTATTGATATTTCTCCCAGCAATCTTGATTCCAGCTTGTGCTTCATCCATTCGGCATTTTGAATGAAGTACTTTTCGTGTAAGTAAAAAAAAACAGGGTTACAATATACAGCCTTGACATACTCCTTTCCCAAATTTGAACCAGTCTGTTATTCCATGTCTGGTTCTAACTGTTGCTTCTTGACCAGTATACAGGTTTCTACATGTATTTTGCCACAATTAACATAAAAGATATAGCACCTGTGCTATCCTTTGTAATTTTGAGTCTGTATCTCACAGAACCCTGAGGTTTAAGTTCAGGGAGCATCTTATTTTCATCCTCGTTCCCTAGAGAATGGCATTACAGGTACATAGAGGGTGCTGGGGACTGCTGGATAGGAGAGTAACACACACATGTGAACAACCAGTAACCAAAACATACTCACAAGACAACTGGGTAAGCAATAGATTACATTTAAATAACCACTCTTTAAAACTCTCCACCACAGACATACCTAGAAGACTATAGCTGTGATATAATGAATGATAGCCTTGTAACATAAAAGAATAAACATTCAACTTAATGCCCCAAAGAGACTCAGGGAGCAGCTTCAGTTAGTCACTGAACAAAAGTTGGCTCCTAATTATTTCTAGTCTCACTGTAGGTCAGGAAGAAGGTGAGGACTTCTGTGTTTGGAAACATTAACCACAGCTCTTGACACAGCCCTGTCCCTGAGAGTACTGTAGGCAAATCAATGTTTGATTACTCATAGTTCTGTGTCCATCAGATTTCACCTTGTCAGTATAACTCCACTAATTTGTGTGTGTTTCTTCCAAAGCCATAAATATGAATTATCTTAGAAACTTCATATATAGCTTAAGAACATAACAGTTTTGTATTCTTCCATCTTAAATCTCCCAAAATCATAGGACTATCTGAGATTCTAAAATGTTTGAGAAAACATTTGATTTGAAGACTCAATTAATAAATATGACAATCTGACTTTTGATCTGTGTCTTGGTCCACTCAGCATCACCATTAGCTTCACTTCTGTGTTGTGAGATGATACCCAGGCAGTGTGTTCTCGAAATGATTTCCCTCCACCTGTGTACAACCCATGGAGAAGGCAATGGCATCCCACTCCAGTACTCTTGCCTGGAAAATCCATGGACAGAGGAGCCTGGTAGGCTGAAGTCCATGGGGTCGCCAAGAGCTGGGCACGACTGAGCGACTTCACTTTGACTTTTCACTTTCATGCATTGGAGAAGGAAATTGCAACCCACTCCAGTGTTCTTGCCTGGAGAATCCCGGGGGTGGGGAAGTCCTGTGGGCTGCTGTCTATGGGGTCGCACAGAGTCAGACACTACTGAAGCAACTTAGCAGCAGCAGCAGCAGTGTACAACCCAGTTTTCCTTTCCTACTCACCTGTCCCAGCCCTGTCACTCCAGGACACCCCTTTGGTGTTGGCTTTGATTAAGAAAGGCTGCTGCAGGAGAGGGGAGGACTTGGGCATGAGCCCACCCAGTAGAAGGGGTGCTCTATTGTCTTTCTGCCATGTCCTCTGCTGTCCTGATTCATGGAAGTTAAAGTTAATAGGAAAGTGTAGTTGGTGCTATGCTGGTTTTTTTTCATGGAAGAAATACCAAGTAAATCTAAAGATCCAGAATGAGATAAATGCAACCCTAGGCTTCCTGGGTAGATTTTGAACTTGGGCTGCATTTCTCATTTAGATGATTTTTGGTTGATTTGATAATTTTAAAGAGTCCTGGGCAATTTTAAAGCATTTTCCATCTCTAGAGGTAGATTGACTTTGCTTGTTATTTTTTTCTTGCTCAGAGGTATTACTTGAAATTTAACAGATGCTTGCTATAATGTGTAAAAATATTGGTTTCCTACATTTTCTCCTTTTTTTTACATATTTTCTCAGTAATTCCTCCCCTCACTTCCAGTTTGTCCCACTTTGTCTCTAAGTTTCCTGATTCCTTGTGACTCAGACTGTGTTGCCAGGGTCAGTATCACCTGCATATCTTCGATCTTCTTATACAGAATCTCAGGCTCATCCAGACCACTTTCTCAGCATTGCATTTGAACAGGACCTTCCAAGAAAGTCCTTTCTCTCCCATAGACAGTTTTTGATGACACATAACCCATGATTTCCAAGAAATGTCCTTTGACAGTTTGAAACCAAATTCATGAATCACCGAAATGCCTGCTGTGTTTGAGCGTGAGGCTCTGGAACATTCTACAGCACTTAATACCCTATAGATTTATTTACTTTCATATTCTGCAAATCACACCCTTGCATTATAATCCAATTCTGTGTGATCCCACTGCATTTGTTTGATCCTTTCCATGGAGTCTGTCTTCATCATGGGCAGTTTTCATCCTGCTCCCGCCTTCCCCACATCAGCCTCTTGCAGGGACTAGATGGATTTCCCACAGGCTTAGCCCTGCCTGGACCTGGAGTCAGAGACAGCCCCACCCAGCAGCATATATGTGTGGCTCTTTCACCACCTGATGGGATCCAAAATGAGTCTTGCTCCCCAAGCAGGACAAGAGGTCTGTTTGGCCTGTTCCCCAGGAACAATGTACCCAACTTAGCTGCAGGTTTCTCTCCCAGACCAACTGTGGGTGCAGTTTCTTCCTGCAGACAGCCAGCCCACCTGACCTCACTTTCTGTGTTTTACCTACACAGAGGGACATAATAAAGTGTCAGGCCATCTAGGTGATAAGAAAACCATCAGCAGATGGAAAAGAGGCCAACATATGTGGACTTGAGTCCTATCTTGTGACTTTTAGGCTCTGTTATTTCAGGTAGACTTAGTTGCCTGACACTTTAGGCATGGCCTTAGTTGCCAGGCTACTTAGATGGCCTGATACTTTTATCTTATCCCTCTGTGTAGCTAAAACAGAGAAAGTGGGGAGAGGTGTAGCTGCAGTTAAAGAACATGTCTAACAGAGATCTTATGATGGGAGAGTTGAAACATAACATGAACATAAATGCATAAAATGTGATGGGTGGAACAAGAGGGATGACTTCACTGAGCAAAGAGGGTACCTGAGGTCAGGTGGGCTAGCTGTCATGAGTTTGAGCAAATTCCAGGAGTTGGTAATGGACAGGGAAGCCTGGCATGCTGCAGTCCATGGGGTCACAGAGTCAGACACGACTGAGCAACTGAACTGACTGACTGAAGTAATCTTATGCAGGCTTCCCAGGTGTCTCAGTGGTAAAGAATTCACCTGCAATGCAGGAGACATGGGTTCAGTCTGTGGGTCAGAAAGATCTCCTGGAGAAGGAAATGGCTACCCACTCTGATATTCTTGCCTGGGAAATCTCATGGACAGAGGAGCCTGGCAGACTACAGTCCATGGGATCACAAAAGAGTCAGATACGACTTAGCAACTAAACAACAACAACAACATAATTAAGGAAAGAGTTTATTCTGTTTTTCAAAAGTAGCACAGCTGGCATTCGGGTACTGAATGTGGTCCTTAAAATGAGGAATTGAGTCATGAAGCATTGCAGGGGAAGAATTTTCAGGGCTTGGCACTATACTGGACTTTGGGAAAACTGGAAGTAAGGTAGACATTTTGAGCCTATGAGCCTGGGAAAGAAGTAATGAGATTAGAATGGGGAAGTCAGAGGAAGCAGCTGTTTTGTGTGGGCCATTGGGTGTTGATCATGTTAGGTTTGGTATATGAAGAGAGATCTAGATGCAAATATCTAACAATTTGGTGTGATCATCAGAAACCAACACCTCTGTGGTCTGGGAAAACAGCAAGGGGCCATCACAAAGCAGCTAAAATAAGATTGTCTCCAAATATCTTTATGTTAGGAATGCAAACTTATTCATGCTGGTGACACTCTGCATGGCCAATTGGTAAAACACATTGATGACCTGGGAAAGACTTGAGACTATAGCTTTGATTGCTGAATGGTAGAAATAGCCAGAGCCTGGTTTTCTTTGAGTAGCCTTTTTCTTACTCTCCTCACTGGGGTTTGGAGCTCACAGTCCCGTTGTGAGCAGCCTGTGGTGCCCCTGAGAATCTTGGCCATTTACCAAAAGTTTGTTCCTGTTTGAACAGGTAGATCAGTTTTAGTGGAACTGAGAGTAACATTCTCATAGACACAGTTCTCACCTGTGTCCTGATTTGTGTTGATTTATATATGGGAACAGCCAGAAATACAGGCATACCTTGTTTGATTGTGCCTCACAGATAGTGCTTTAAAAAAAAAAAAAATTGAGCATTCATGGCAGCCCTGCATCGAGGAAATGGATCAGCACCATTTTTCCTACAGCATTTGCTCGGTTTGTATCTCTCACATTTTGGTGATTCTTGCAAAATTTCAAACTTTTTTGTTTTGCTTTTGTTGTGGTGATCTGAAATTTAATGTTACTATAACCCAATAAAAGCTCAGATAGTGGTTAGTGTTTTTATAGAAATAAAATATTTGAAAATTAAGGTATGTACATTGTAGACATAATGTAGACTATAAAATAGTGTCAATATTGTGATATTTATATTATTGAGGTGGTCTGGAACCAACTCTGCAATATCTTTGAGGTCTGTCTGTACACAGAATACATGAGTTTTATATATATATATATATATATATATATATATACACACACACACACACACACACACACATCCATACATACCCTAGACCTGCCTATGTACAGAGACTGGTCCATCTATATTATATAAATTAGGGTATAATATAAGGTACAAAATGACCTCAAAGATAATAAAATTAGGTAAACCCTCTTTTCTTACATTTAACCTCTGTAATGATAAATTATTTTTTGAAATGCCATGACTGATTTTGCAGACTAAGATTCGATACTCTGGAGATATTCAAGTGAGAAAATATGAAAGGTTCTGAGCATGGGCATTCTGATAACAGTGCTCAGAAAAATTTAGTTCTCTGTTCAAATCCAAGAGTTTTAAAAATTTACTGAGTTAATTTATAAATGATTGAACGCATGTCTTATACCCCTCATCAATTCCAAATCCCTAAATAGAGAAATTGAAATCATCTCTTGGGAAGTTCCCACCAGGGAATTTGCAGTTGAGCAAGCTCATTGGTCAGGGGGAAAAAAAAAAAATGTCTCTGCATACATATTGAATGCACACAGTTAAAAGCCAGTCTTTACAGTATAGTTTTATTCCCCCCCAACATTTTTACCTGTATTATACAGATTCTTTAATCTTACTGTTAGTACACTTAATTTTTCTCTGCTTTTTAAAAAAATCTTTAAATTTTATATTATAGTTGATTAACAGTGGTGTGTTAGCTTAATGTGTACAACAGAGTGATTCAGTTATATGTATACATGTGTGTATTCTTTTTCAAATTCTTTTCCATTTAGATTATTACATAGCATTGAGCAGAGCTGCCTGTGTTATACAGTAGGTTCTTGTTCGTTAACCATTTTAAATATAGTAGTGTGTATATGTCAATCCCAAACTCCCTATCTCTGTTTTGGTTTTAATAACTAGACTGACACTTGACATGTATCTTTCCAAGATTCAGTTGTAAGTATTAATTTGTTATAAAATGCCTTTTGAACTGCTCAAATTAAAGGCCCCATATAAATAGCAAAAGTTGTTTGTGTTGTTGACTCATTATGTGTATTCTGTCTATTGGCCACTGTCTTTTAAGACACTGAGAACTGCATTTTATAATTTTAAGGTGTTTCCTTTCAAGATAGAATATAATCAAAATATTTAACATAAGTGATTTATTTTCTCTACCAAAGAATAATTCCTATTAAATAACAGATCCCTGAAAAAGTGAGTATTTGGTTATGTATCACACTTCTGACTAGACTTGACATCTCTGTACACTTACCCATATAATTCTAAAAGTCAAAATACCTGGACAAGTAGGGATAAAGCTAATTTATAAGCTGACTTCTTTTGGACCACTTAGAAGACTGCTGGCTTTTCACTGCTAGTGTATTGATTCTATTAGTTTTAACTTGTCTTGTGACCATGGGGTCCCAACCAGGGGACAGTTGTCAATGTCTGAAATTTTTGGTTGCTATAGTTTGTGGGGTGCTTCTGGTATGCAGTGGGTAGAGTGGCTACTGCTAACCCTTCAGAAATACACAGGGTAGTCCCCCATCCCCTCAACAAAATAGCAATAGTGCCATCCATGTTTGAGAAATTTAGAGACTACTCTTTATATAGAACTTTCTAAAATCATCTTCAGCAATCAGATTTTCTGCTATGTTGGTTGCATACTGTTAATTCTTAATTCTTCCTGGATCACTTCACAGGTTGGCATCGTGGGAAGAACAGGAGCTGGAAAAAGTTCCCTCATTGCTGCCCTTCTTAGATTGTCAGAGCCTGAAGGTAGAATTCTAATTGATGACATCTGGACAACTGAAATTGGACTTCACGATTTAAGGAAGAAAATGACAGTTGCACCTCAGGTATGCACATCAGAGTATTCTTACGTGTTCTTTTTATGAGGCACTTGATTTAATTGCTTTTAATTTGATTGTTTTTTTTTTTTTTTCCAAATTGCATGAAAGGTTGATCTTTTTTCTCCCAGTAGAGAATATATTTGGCAGCAGGTATTTTCAATGGGCATTTTATCAGATACCAGACTCTGTTTGTTTATTCATTCATTTGTTTCTTTTGTGTGCGTGTTATTTAATAACTGACTCGGACAGATTTCTGGACTTAGACTTTTTTAGGTGTCATGATTTTGTCTATTAATAACCACATAATTCTAAGACAAAATGATAACTGGTTTGTGCAGCACTGGAGAGGTTTCTATAGGGAAACCTGAATTTTGTGTTTTAATGATGGAATTTTGTTGTAGGAAATAAAACCACCTTTTCAAGGGTGATTACCTCCCTGGAGGACTTTCTGTGAAACTGTGGGGCTTTGAAAATTATAGGGTATATAGATGCTTTGGGGAGTCTTTTAGAATTCAGCTATTAGTCAATTATTTTAACCAGGGAGGCAGAACAGAATAATGACTTAGAACAGGGGACTTGGAATTCCCTCTTTGTGTACCTCAGTTTTTTCTCCCTTATAAGGCAGCTAACAGTCCAACTCATTGAGCTGTTGTGAGGGCTAAATGGGCCAGTGCATGTGCGGTGCTTCATGTAGACCCCTTATGTGCTGGTTGTGATGGTGAAGCTTTGAATTGATCTCTTCCTGGGCTCTGATTCTGTTTTCCTTTGTTCTGATTCTTTATTTTTGTTTGTTTTGTGTGGGTTTGTTTTTGGTTTGTTGTTTTTGTTCTTCTTGCTAAAGAAATATGATTTTTAGGGAGTGTTTTAGAGGCTGGATTATATAAATATGCACAATAGAAACTCCTGAAAGTTAAAAATAGTATTATCATCAGTTAAGTTCAGTACAGTTGCTCAGTTGTGTCCAACTCTTTGAGACCCCAGGGACTGCAGCACGCCAGGCTTTCCCGTCCATCACCAATATCCGGAGCTTGCTCAAACTCATGTTTATCAAGTCAGTGATGCCATACAACCATCTTAACCTCTGTCATCCCCTTCTCCTCCTGCTTTCAATCTTTCCCAGCATCAGGGTCTTTTCAAGTGAGTCAGTTCTTTGCATCAGCTGGCCAAAGTATTGAGTTTCAGCTTCAACATCAGTCCTTCCAATGAATATTCAGGACTGATTTCCTTTAGGATGGGCTGATTCAATCTCCTTGCAGTCCAAGAGACTCTCAAGAGTCTTCTCCAACACCACAGTTCAAAAGCATCCATTCTTTGGTGCTCAGCTTTCTTTATAGTCCAACTCTCACATCCATACATGACTACTGGAAAAGCCACAGCTTTGATTAGATGGACCTTTGTTGGCAAAGTAATGTTTCTACTTTATAATATGCTATCTAAGTTGGTCATAACTTTTCTTCCAAGGAGCAAGTGTCTTTTAATTTCATGGCTGCAATCACAATCTGCAGTGATTTTGGAGCCCAAGGAAACAAAGTCTCTCACTGTTTCCATTGTTTCACCTATCTATTTGCCATGAAGTGATGGGACCAGATGCCATGATATAAGTTTTCTGAATGTTGAGCTTTAAGCCAACTTTTTCACTCACCTTTTTTGCTTTCATCAAGAGGCTCTTTATTTCTTCTTCCCTTTCTGCCATAAGGGTGGAGTTATCTGCATATCTGAGGTTATTGATATTTCTCCCGGAAATCTTGATTCCAGCTTGTGCTTCATCCTGGCCAGCATTTTGCATGATGTACTGTGCATATAAGTTAAATAATCAAGGTGACAATAAACTACCTTGATGTGCTTTTTTCCTGATTTAGAACCAGTCTGTTGTTCCAGGTACAGTACTAACCATTGCTTCTTGACCTGCATACAGATTTCTCAGGAGGCAGATCAGGTGGTCTGGTATTCTCATCTCTGTAAGAATTTTCCACAGTTTGTTGTGATCCACACAGTCAAAGGCTTTGGCATAGTCAGTAAAGCATAAGTAGATATTTTTCTGCAATTCTCTTGCTTTTCCGATGATCCAGCATATGTTGGCAATTTGATCTCTGGTTCCTCTGCCTTTTCTAAATCCAGCTTGAACATCTGGAAATTCATGGTTCACATACTGTTGAAGCCTGGCTTGGAGAATTTTGAGCATTTCTTTACTAGTGTGTGAGATGAGTGCAATTGTGCAGTAGTTTGAACTTTCTTTGGCATTGCCTTTCTTTGGGATTGGAATGAAAACTGACCTTTTCCAGTCCTGTGTACTCTGCATATAAGTTAAATAAGCAAAGTGACCATATACAGCCTTGACATACTCCTTTCCCAATTTGGAACCAGAATTATCATATGATACTGCAGTTCTATTTTAGGGTATAAACCCCAAATATTGAAAGCAGGGTCATGAGTAGATCTCTATATATGTGTGTTCATAGCAACATTATTCACAATAGCAAAAATATGGAGTCACCTAAGGTCCCATTTGGAGAAGGCAATGGCACCCCACTCCAGTACTCTTGCCTGGAAAATCCCATGGACGGAGGAGCCTGGTGGGCTGCAGTCCATGGGGTCGCACAGAGTCGGACATGACTGAGCGAATTCACTTTCACTTTTCACTTTCATGCATTGGAGAAGGAAATGGCAACCCACTCCAGAGTTCTTGCCTGGAGAATCCCAGGGACAGGGAAGCCTAGTGGGCTGCAGTCCATGGGGTCACACAGAGTCGGACACTACTGAAGTGACTTAGCAGCAGCAAGGTCCCATTGATAGATAACTGGAAAAACAAAAAATGGTTGCTGCTGCTGCTGCTAAGTCACTTCAGCCATGTCTGACTCTGTTATATATATATATATATATATATGTGTGTGTGTGTGTGTGTGTGTGTGTGTGTGTGTGTGTCTGTGTGTCTGTGTGTCTGTGTGTGTGTTTATACACACACACACAATGGAATATAGTTCAGCCTTATAAAGGAAGCCAATTCTGATACATGCTACAATACAGGTGAACCTTGAGGAAACTATGTTAAGTGAAATAAGCCAGTCACAGATGATAATTGCTGTATAATTCTATTAATATGAAGTACCCAGATTAGTCAGTTCATAGAGACAGGAAGAATGGTGGGTGCCCGGATTTGCAGGGAGGGGAGTTGTTTAATGGCTATAGAGTTTCACTTGTGCAAAATGGATGGAGTCTGTGGCTAGATGGTGGTGATGGCTGTACAATAATGGGAGTGTATTTAATACTACTGAAATGTACACTTAAAAGTCATTAAGATGGTAAATATTATGTCTTGTTGAGTGACTAAGTCATGTCTGACTTTTTGCACCACATGGACTATAAACTACCAGGCTCCTCTGTCCATTGGATTTTCCAATCAAGAATACTGGAGTGCATTGCCATTTCCTTCTCCAGAGCTCCTTAACCCAGTGATCAAATCCACATCTCCTGCATTGCAGGCATTGGCAGGCAGATTCTTTACTGCTGAGCCACACTATTTTGCCACAGTTTAAAAACAATTTTTAAAATATATGCCTTTCAGGAAAAATCAGAATAAATTTTCAGCACCTGTAACCCTTATATTTAAAGATTTCCTCTGGCTACCAGATTCATGACTTAGTAGTTTCAGTAGAATGAAGGAGTTTAGATTCCCAAGTTTTGATTGTACCGATCTCTGAAATGAATCAAATGAGACTAATTAGCAGAAATAGTGGATGTGTCTAAGTCCTTTTATATCCTCAGATGAAAGAATCTATAAATGTGCCCTGTGTTATTTTTAATATCTCTTAATTAAAAAAATAGGTTGTATGCTTGTGTATATAAGAGAACTTTATCAATAAAGAAAAACATGGGATGATTCTTGGCCCTGCTGGTAATATTTGGAATCACATCTGAGCGAAGACTAAACATCCCTCGACATCACCAGGTTTTGGTTCTGTTCTATCAGTCTCCACCCTACTTTTGCTCATGCTCTGTGTACACACTCTGGAGGAGGAGGAGAACATGATTACAAAGCAGTGCTAAACTTTGTATTCAGGTAAATAATGATCACCAACCATTATAACTACAAAACTTATTATTCCACTTTATATGCCTTTGTCTCCAAGGCACAATGTTGGTTGATAAAAGAGAGAGTTTCTACAGAGACCCTACTGCTGGGAGCCAGCGCAGGAGTTCCCACCCATGACAAAGGTCATGTGGAGAGGCCTGATATGAAAAGGCGAGCCAGGACTCAAGGGGGCCCCTGGATCTGCTTGAGCATCTACCCCCAGAACCAGAATCTGTCTGTTTTGCTATTTTACGACTTTCACCAACTCCTCTGACATTAACGGGGGCCTATCCCCGACCACCTTTCTCTGAAGAAAATCAACTTAGAGCTCTAGTTAATTAGCCTCCTGGGCATAGTAGGAGTGTTTCAATCCAAACCCCTCAGATGGCTCTCTAACTTGCCTGACAGGTTTATCCGGACTCCTACAGCTATGCATACGATTGTTTACAGCCTCCTAACTGCGAGAGGCATGGGAAGCTTAAGATATTCAAATAATATAGAGCCTCTCGGAGAGTTAGAAATTATTAGAATAGAACTGGTGGAGGATTTCATTGTTGAGCCAATGCTTGCTGCCAAGTTTCCACGTCCCCTGTATTGTGTCCTTGGGAGTATAATTAATATAGTTGATATATAGAAAAAAATAAGTAGTGGCCTTGGTGTTAGCAAGCTTAGATCCTTAAGGTAATAAATTCTTTCCTTGTTGCAAGCCCACTACACCTTTGCCCTATAGGAATGCAAATTTATCTAACACTTTCGGAGGATGGCGCCAAACTTTAAAATAATTACTCTTAGAAAAAACAAGTTTTCTGGTTAACTAACCTTTATCAGAACAAAGAGTCATAAAATGTTAATAGGCCTCCTGGCCAGAAGATGATGTAAATCACCTAAAGCATTTGTATACGATAAGTTTACAGAAAAGAAAGGCTGGTCTCGATAAGGATCAAGGACTGCCGACTTTGCATGACTTTATACCCCCTATTATCCTCTATGCACAAATTAAGGTATATAAGCTCCCTTTAAAAATAAAGCTACGGGCCTCGCTCCTCAGGCTTGGTCTCCCCTTGTCGTTCTTGCTTCCTTTTCTCTCCTTTTCTTCTCTGTTCTTCCTTCAGGATGACTGATCGGAGCATGGGGGCTCTCTGAGACCACTTACCTGCCTGGGCTTCTAAGACCCACTCGAGAAGGTACCTAAGGTGGGGCACCTTCAGCTATTCAAGAGGGCGTCTGCAGCCTCCGTGGTCAGAGCAAGTTCGGTGTCACGAACTTTATTGGTTTCCCATGTAAACCAGTCAGATCAAGCTTCTGTCTCTCCCCTTTTGCTACTCTTTCACCAAAGCCATCCTCCTGAAGATATTCCTGGATCAACCGGGGCTAGACCCTGGTACCCTGCAGTGTGAAAGGTCTCAGGAAATCATACAGAAGGCAGCCAGGGATAGAATATTTAAGAACTTAGACCAAATGTTACCATGACCCACATTTTAATTCCTGCTGTGCCTCTTACAACTGTTGAGACTTGATGAAGTCACTCGGTTTCCAAACTTCAGACTCCTTATCCTTAAACTAGATCTAGGAATTACTGCTGCACAGATATGTTGTGAAGATGTAGCTGGGTGAGAAAATGTTTGTGTTCCATGTCTGGTTCTTGAGAATGCTCAGTCAGTAGTAATTATCTTTATTCTTAAGGATTGGGGCACTGGACTTTCAGAGATTGTTTCTACTTAAATAAAAAGAGTAATACATTCTGAAACAATTTTGCTTTTCAATTTCTATTTATGTTTTTTTGTGTGATTTTATTTATATTTATTGGTTATAAACCAAATTATTTATATAAGTTTAAACAGTAAAGAAAAAAATAAAAACCAGAAAAACACCCCCCACCAACCCAACACACACAATAGGAGTTTTGGGGAAAAGTAAACCAGAAAAATATGTCTAACCTCTTTTCTATGAGGAACAAGAGGAGAGAATATCACTTTTAATTTCATTTTGATTTCATATTCCCTTCCCACCAGCTTCTTTCCTGACTACCACCCTGTACACACTCTTACTTTCCAGTCCCCCACCAAGACCTCTGGCTTTTTTCTCAGCTCTCCCCATATTCTTAACTATTGTCTCCCTGTCCTTGAGGACAGGGCCTGTGTCTCTCATTTCTGTTGTTCCAGTGCTTGTTGCAGACTCTTACAAGCTACACAGGTATTAGTAATATTTTCAAAAGTTTGTGGAATCCCTAACAGGTTTTAGCCTTTATCCCTACCATGTCCTAGCTAATCCTCACAATTCTCCTGTTTTCCTTATCTGACAGATTTAAAAATCACAACATGTGAGTTTAGGGCATCCTTGGTGGCTCAGCAGTAAAGAATCTTCCTGCCAGTGCACAGACGTGGGTTTGATCCCTGGGTTGGGAAGATTCCCTGGAGAAGGAAATGGCACCCCACTCTAGTATTCTTGCCTGAGAAATCCCATGGACAGAGGAGCCTGACAGCTACAGTCCATGGGGTTGCAAAAGAGTCATACATGACTTAGTGATTAAACAACAACAACTGTGAGCTTAACCCACTGCCCAGGTAAGCAGCAAGCAGTGAAGTCAGGGTTTGAATTCTGTGTATGTCTGTTTATTTTTTTTAAGTTGAAGTATGGTTCTTTACAGTGTTTCAAATGTTCAACAAAGTGATTCAAATTTGTGTGTGTGTGTGTATGTGTGTGAGCAAGTACATTCTTTTTCATTCTCTTTTCCATTATAGGTTATTACAAAATACTGAGTATAGTTACCTGTGCTATACAATAGATCCTTGTTCTTTTTTTTTATATATATATACAGTAGTGTGTATCTGTTAATCACAAATTCCTGATTTATCCCTTCCTCCTGCTTTGCCCTTTGGTAATCTAGTTTGTTTTCTATGTTGGTGAGATTATTTCTGTTTTATAAATAAGTTTATTTATATCATCTTTTTTAGATTCTACATATAAGTGATATCATACTACATTTGTCTTTCTCTGCCCTACTTGGTATGATAATCTCTAGGTCCATCCATGTTACTACAAATAGCATTATTTCATTCTTCTTTATGACTGAGTAATATTCTATGTGTATGTCTTTGTGTGTATATACTGTGTATGTATATATAAATATAGTGTGTGTGTATATATATATATATATATATATATATATATGCATACTACTTGTAAGCACTACTTAACAAGACATGGAAGCAACCTAAATATACATTGACAGATGAACTGATAAAGAGGTGCTTTTATCAGTTGAACAGATAAAGAGATGCTTAATGTCTTATAAGCACTACTTAACAAGACATGGAAGCAACTGATTTATCAGTTTATCTGTCAATGGACAATTAGGTTGCTTCCATGTCTTGTAAGTAGTGCTGCTGTGAACATCGGGGAGCATGTATCTTTTGAATTAGAGTTTTTGTCTTTTCTGGATACGTGGACAGGAGTGGGTTTGCTGGGTCATATGATAACTCTTTTTTTTTTTTTTTAAGAAACTTCCATACTGTTTTCCCTAATGTACCAATTTACATTCCCAATTTACCAACAGTGTATAAGGGTCCTCTTTTCTCCATACCTCCTTCACTATTTATTTTTTGTAGGCTTTTTAATGATGGCCATTCTGTCTGATGTGAGACAATACCTCATTGTAGTTTGGATTTGCATTTATCTAATAATTAGTGATATTGAGCATCTTTTCATGTCCCTCTTGGCCATGTGTATTTCTTATTTGGAGAAATTTCTTCTTAGGCATTCTGTCTATTTTTTGATTGAGTAGTTTGTTTTTTTGATATTGAGATTTATAAGCTATTATATATACAGACATCTGTTGCACTTCTATGCATTATCATCAAGAAAACAGAAAGAGAAATTAAGGGAAATACCCATTTATCATTGCATGAGAAAATGAACAAAAAATCTGAGAATAAACCTATTTAAGGAGGCAAAAGGAAACTGTAAGACACTGATTAAAGAAATTAAAGACAACGTGAACAGATGGAAAGATATACTGTGTTCTTAAATTGGAAGTTTCAATATTGTTAAAATGACCATACTAGTCAAGGTACCCTACAAATTGAGTGCAATTCCTATCAAGTTAACAATAATATTTTTCATAAAACAAGAACAAAAAAAATTAAAATTTTTATGGAAACACAGAAAATCTTGAATACTAGAAACAGTCTTTAGAAAGAAGAACAGACCTGGCAGAATCACACGCTGTGACTTCATACCATACTACAAAAGCTACTTTAATGAAAAAGTCACTCAGTCGTGTCCGACTCTTCGCAACCCCATGGACTGTAGCCTACCAGGCTCCTCTGTCCATGGGATTTTCCAGGCAATAGTACTGGAGTGGGTTGCCATTTCCTTCTCCAGTGGATCTTCCTGACCCAGGGATGGAACCCAGGTCTCCCGCATTGTAGACAGACGCTTTACCATCTGAGCCACCAGGGAAGTCCATGGAAAGATATACCATGTTCTTAATTGGAAGTTTCAATATTGTTAAAATGACCACACTAGTCAAGGTACCCTACAAATTGAGTGCAATTCCTATCAAGTTAACAATAATATTTTTCATAAAACAAGAACAAAAAAAATTAAAATTTTTATGGAAACACAGAAAACCTTGAATACTAGAAACAGTCTTTAGAAAGAAGAACAGACCTGGAGGAATCACATGCTGTGACTTCATACCATACTACAAAAGCTACTTTAATAAAAACAGTATGATAATGGCACAGAAATCAGACATATAGATTAGTGAAATAACATAGAAAGTTCAGAAATAAACCCCCACACTTATGGTCAATTCATCTAAGACAAAGAAGGTGAGACTATATAATACAATGGATAAATGACAGTCTCTCTAATAAGTGATGCTGGGAAATCTGGACACAACATGTAGAAGAATGAAATTAGAACATTCTATAACACCATATACAAAAATAAACTTAAAATGAATTAAAGACCTAAATGTAAGACCAGGTACTACAAACTCCTAGAGGAAAATGCAGGCAGAATACTATTTGACATAAATTACAGTGATATTTTCTTGGTTCCATCTCCTACAGTAAAAGAAACAAAAGCAAAAATAGACAAATGAGGCCTAATGAAATGTAAAAGATTTTGCACAGCAAAGGAAACCATAAACAGAACAAAAAAACAACCTATGGAAAGGCAGAAAATACTTACAAACGATGTGACCAACAAGGAATCAATTTACAAAATATATAAGCGTTGTTCAAATTTGAGGAGATTCCCAACTCCAGAACCTGAGTAGCTAACTGTTCTATTAGTGACTTCAACATGCTGTTGACTGTGATCCACAGTAAAACTGCTTCGTATTATGATTTCATGCTTGTGCAAACGTCTCTCTCTCACACACACATACACACACATACAGACACACACACGAGAAACAAAAATTTTATGAAACAATGTTATTCTTGCACTGTGCTCCAATATTTTCTATTATATATGTTATATTTTAGTTCATACAAAAGACAAAATGATGGTCACAAGCCCAAAATTGATATCATGATCCACTGACTGCACCTGCAGTTTCCAAACATGGCTCCTCATTGTCATCCCGTTGGACTGGGCTTCACTGGTCTATGTTAGCATCACTTTAGGAGCTTCATTGATGTTTCAGGTTCTCACAGTAGAGCCTATTTTCCAGTAATGGAATTAGGGCTCAGGGAGATTTGTAACATACTCTGAACCAAATAGCTAATAAACGGTAACATGTATACCTGTGGCGGATTCGTTTTGATGTTTGGCAAAACTAATACAGTGTTTGAGGTTTAAAAATAAAATTAAATTAAAAAAAAAGAATTGTCTTTTTTAAAAAATATGTTTGTTGAATGATATTCTCATCAGATATTTTCCCATTTTTTCCTATCAACCCACTAAAAAGGATTCCCCTAACCATAACAAACATGAATATGTATAAAGCAAAACTGGAAGATACTACTTCTAATGTTATGTCTGTTATTTGGACAGTATCTGTTTAGAAACAGATTTGTTCACTTATACACCATGGACTAATAAGTGTCAGGGAAAGATACTCAAAATCTCACTCCTCCCCAGCCAAGAGCCCTTTCTCTTTACAATGTCTAGCTGGCTGTGGAAGTGGAGAAAATCTGTTGGTTTGGTTAATTAAGCTACTTGTTTAAGTACCAATAGGAAGCAATGATGCCTGTGTCTCAATATCCTGATTTAGGGAACCTGGGAAGCTGAGAGCAGACTCTGTAGAGGGGGAGCTGTTTCTGTGAGTTGCCCCACTTAGGTGATCCAGGCCTGCATCATCCTACTTGGTTCCCCGTTCCCTGTGATCCTGGGAGTAGCAGTGAGCTTCCAGTGTCATCTCTCTCTCCCCCAGGCTCACCCCCATCACTGTTGACTCCACCATGAGCAGGTCAGAAGTGAGGGAGGTGTGACATCATCAAGGACCTGCATAGGAACCAGAGGCAGGGTAGTGGTGACATAGACCATCAGTCCTGGAGTCTGGTAGGGAACTTTCAGAGACAAATACTGTATTCTCAAGAAAGTACTCCTCACTTTGTGTTCACAGTTTCAGGAAAAGCAAAAATGAAACTTTTTCCTAAATAATTTTCTTAAAAATAACAGGTAGATGAAGTGTATGTATCCTTTGTGCTCACAACCTGAAGTATTTAGTTAAGTATGCTCCCCATAAAGAATATCAAGGGGAGATTATATTCTGGAGTAGCTGCTTATCTGAAAGGATGTGGAAAATGGATTTCAGACCCTCTTCAGATGATTCTCTGCACCAAGAGCCCCTTATGCTGTTGGCACAAAGGAAATATTTGCAGTTTAAGAGGGATTCCATACACATTCAGTATTTATGTTTGCACTGCAAGTGTTGGCACAGATCAGCAGCCATCATCTTTATCCTGATTAATCAGATTCATTTTTATATTTAATAGTTTTTTTAAAAATCAAAGCAAAAACTTGGTAGTTTTTAAACAGCCCTCTCTGCTCTTTCTTATTTCCATTCTGTGAGTTTTCTGCAGTAGGTTGAAGGTGAAGGTAGAGCTGTCTCTATGACTTCTCTGTGATTACCTGGCTTTATTTCCATTGTTTCTTGTTGAGAAAAAGAGAAAAAGAAAAAGAAAATAGGTGGATATACTATACATTTCTTTACTGTTGTTAAGATATACACTGGAATCTAGCCTAATGCAGTTGGCCCTTTGTTCCTGACACTGAAGACTCCATTAAATTCCATGGAATTGCTTCCTGGAGCCCCTGAAGGAGGACTTTAGGGACTTAAATTCTTTTTCATTTCTTGGAAAAGAATGTTTTTGTCTGAATATGGGTGATGATTATAGCTGCTTCCCTCATAGCTCAGTTGGTAGAGAATCAACCTGCAATGGAGGAGACCCTGGTTTGATTTCTGGGTCAGGAAGATCCACTGGAGAAGGGATAGGCTACCCAATCCAGGATTCTTGGGCTTCCCTATGGCTTAGCTGGTAAAGAATCCACCTGCACTGTGGGAGACCTGAGTTAGATCCCTGGGTTGGGAAGATCCCCTGGAGAAGGGAAAGGGTACCCACTACAGTATTCTGGCCTAAAGAATTCCATGGACTGTATAGTCCATGGGGTCGCAAAGAGTCGGACATGACTGAGTGACCTTCACTCACTTTATGGGTGATGATCAGTTCATTCAGAGGGTTTAGGATTAAAAAAGAAGAAAAAGAAAACAAGATTAAAGCAACTTCATGTGATTCCCACATTCTTGAAAGAGAGACACTCATTTCAGTTCAGTTCATTCGCTCAGTCGTGTCTGACTCTTTGCGACCCCATGAATCACAGCAGGCCAGGCCTCCCTGTCCATCACCAACTCCTGGAGTACACCCAGACTCACGTCCATCAAGTCAATGATACCATCCAGCCATCTCATCCTCTGTCGTCCCCTTCACCTCCTGCCCCCAATCCCTCCCAGCATCAGAGTCTTTTCCAATGAGTCAACACTTCACATGAGGTCACCAAAGTACTGGAGTTTCAGCTTTAGAATCATTCCTGCCAAAGAAATCCCAGGGCTGATCTCCTTCAGAATGGACTGGTTGGATCTCCTTGCAGTCCAAGGGACTCTCAAGAGTCTTCTCCAACACCACAGTTCAAAAGCATCAATTCTTTGGCACTCAGCCTTCTTCACAGTCTAACTCTCACATCCATACATGACCACAGGAAAAACCATAGCCTTGACTAGACAAGAAATAGAGGAAACAACAGAATGGGAAAGACTAGGGATCTCTTCAAGAAAATCAGAGATACCAAAGGAACATTTCATGCAAAGATGAGCTCAATAAAGGACAGAAATGGTGTGGACCTAACAGAAGCAGAAGATATTAAGAAGAGATGGCAAGAATACACAGAAGAACTGTACAAAAAAGATCTTCATGACCCAGATAATCACAATGATGTGATCACTGACCTAGAGCCAGACATCCTGGAATGTGAAGTCAAGTGGGCCTTAGAAAGCATCACTACGAACAAAGCTAGTGGAGGTGATGGAATTCCAGTTGAACTATTCCAAATCCTGAAACATGATGCTGTGAAAGTGCTGCACTCAATATGCCAGCAAATTTGGAAAACTCAGCAGTGGCCACAGGACTGGAAAAGATCAGTTTTCATTCCAATCCCAAAGAAAGGCAATTCGAAAGAATGCTCAAACTACCACACAATTGCACTCATCTCACACGCTAGTAAAGTAATGCTCAAAATTCTCCAAGCTAGGCTTCAACAATATGTGAACCATGAACTTCCAGATGTTCAAGCTGGTTTTAGAAAAGGCAGAGGAACCAGAGATCAAATGCCAACATCCGCTGGATCATAGAAAAAGCAAGAGAGTTCCAGAAAAACATCTGTTTCTGCTTTATTGAGTATACCAAAGCCTTTGACTGTGTGAATCAAAATAAACTGTGGGAAATTCTGAAAGAGATGGGAATACCAGACCACCTGATCTGCCTCTTGAGAAATTTGTATGCAGGTCAGGAAGCAACAATTAGAACTGGACATGGAACAACAGACTGGTTTCAAATAGGAAAAGGAATTCGTCAAGGCTGTATATTGTCACCCTGTTTATTTAACTTATATGCAGAGTACATCATGACAAACGCTGGACTGGAAGAAATACAAACTGGAATCAAGATTGCCAGGAGAAATATCAATAACCTCAGATATGCAGATGACACCACCCTTATGGCAGAATGTGAAGAGGAACTCAAAAGCCTCTTGATGAAAGTGAAAGTGGAGAGTGAAAAAGTTGGCTTAAAGCTCAACATTCAGAAAACAAAGATCATGGCATCCGGTCCCACCACTTCATGGGAAATAGATGGGGAAACAGTGCAAACACTGTCAGACTTTATTTTTCTGGGCTCCAAAATCACTGCAGATGGTGACTGCTGTCATGAAATTAAAAGACACTTACTCCTTGGATGGAAAGTTGTGACCAACCTAGATAGCATATTCAAAAGCAGAGACATTACTTTGCCAACAAAGGTTCGTCTAGTCAAGGCTATGGTTTTGCCTGTGGTCATGTATGGATGTGAGAGTTGGACTGTGAAGAAGGCTGAGTGCCAAAGAATTGATGCTTTTGAACTGTGGTGTTGGAGAAGACTCTTGAGAGTCCCTTGGACTGCAAGGAGATCCAACCAGTCCATTCTGAAGGAGATCAGCCCTGAGATTTCTTTGGAAGGAATGATGCTAAAGCTGAAACTCCAGTACTTTGGTGACCTCATGCAAAGTATTGACTCATTGGAAAAGACTCTGATGCTGGGAGGGATTGGGGGCAGGAGGAGAAGGGGATGACAGAAGATGAGATGGCTGGATGGCATCGCTGACTCGATGGACGTGAGTCTGGGTGAACTCCAGGAGTTGGTGATGGACAGGGAGGCCTGGCGTGCTGGGATTCATGGGGTCACAAAGAGTCGGACATGACTGAGTGACCGATCTGATCTGACCTAACTAGATAAACCTTTGTTGGCCAAGTAATATCTCTGCTTTTGAATATGCTATCTAGTTGGTCATAACTTTCCTTCCAAGGAGTAAGCGTCTTTTAATTTCATGGCTGCAGTCACCATCTGCAGTGATTTTGGAGCCCCCAAAAATAAAGTCTGACACTGTTTCCACTGTTTCCCCATCTATTTCCCATGAAGGGATGGGACCAGATGCCATGATCTTCATTTTCTGAATGTTGAGCTTTAAGCCAACTTTTTCACTCTACCCCTTAAATAAGGTGCTCAGATTAGAAATGAAAATGTAGCCTTTCTACTCAGATTAAAAATGAAAACATAGCCTTTATACATTTTACAAAGGAAGCCGCAGTGGTAGATACACTTGAAAATATACTTCAGTGGAATGCATTTTCCTGATTTGGGACTGACATGATCAGGGTACAGTGCTGTGCTTCATCTGCTTTGTTTGTAACCACTTGTATGTTTTTTGCCTTCATCCCAGGTCTTTTTAAGCCTCTGAAGGCTAGTGGTTAGGTTTCTTTGTAAGATAATGAGAGGTTCGTCTTCTAGCACCCTCTACAAAGGGTCTAGTATGATCGCTGTACTACATTAAATGTTCTGATTCAGAGTGGCCATTTTTGGGTCACACACTGTCTTTCCACTCATATGGTTCACTAGACCCAGGGTAGATAAGGTGCCACTGGGGAAGCTAGAAGAAGATTTGAGGAGCTGTGGGGACTACAGAAAGTTTTGTTCTCTCTGGGCAGCAGCAGCCAGGAGTCTTCAAAGTCTACTGATACACTAAAACAGACAAAAGTGGCCCATCACCAAGTGGGTGCTCAGGCCCAGTACTACCAATGTCAGTAGTATGGTTTTTTTACAGAGCACAAGGTAAGAGGTGGGGAGAGAGTGGGGCAGGAGAGCCTGAGTGACACCGTGTTGTCAGTTAATTTCTCTACGCACATCCAATATGAACTTGTATTATATTAGTAACAAAGGAAACAATTAAACCATGATGAAAAACAGTTTTGAATCTAATGCTCCACTTAAAATATTACATTGAATAAGTGTCTGTTTTCCTGACTCTGTGGTGCCAGTTGTGCAAGAGTGTGCTCAGTCGTGTCCAGCTCTTTGTGACCCCATGGACTGTACCCCATCAGGCTCCTCTGTCTATGGGATTCTCCAGGCAAAACTACTGGATAGGTGTTCCCTTCTCCAGGGGATTTTCCTGACTCAAGGTTCCAATCCACATCTCCTACATTGTGGATTCTTTACCTGTTGAGCTGCTTACTCTTATTATATGAGGTTTAATTGTGTACCTTCAGAAAAAATGCAAGAGACAATAAATAGTGTATATTTACATGTAGGTTGTGTGTCCTACCATAAATCTCTACACTGTTCTGCCTGCACTTATTTATAAGATTAATTTCTTAACTTTATTGCTTAGAGGTGGGTAATTTAATATCTATCAGAAATGATCATTCATTTGACCCTTATTTGCCCTTGCGGTATATGTTTACCGTGGGCACATTTATTACCTTTTGAAGATAATGGTTTCTTATTTGGCAAATGTTGGAAGTAGAATGAGTAGAAACTGAAATGAACACTATGCATAAAACACTGACATATTAAAACAGATTGATCAAAAATTGCCTGCCAGCTTTAAAGAAAAATATAACTTCAATCAGTTAAACTTTTAATTAGTCATTCTTTTTATTCAGCAAGTTTCGATTAAAACTTTACTGATTTTGAAATGTCTTAGCAAAGAGAAATAGTCTTATTTACTAAACTATATCTTCCATTTAATACTGCAAAATAAACGTTCATAATTCTCAATATATCCTTTTAGATTGATGGTATAGACTTGAGTGGGGACCCTTATTACAATGGGAAATGCTTAATTTCTGTTTTTTGTATGACATTCAGCAGTGGTTTGGTGATAATTAGCAGAACCTCCTTAAGGCCTACGTAGTGTCTGAGGGCTCTGATAAAAGCTCAGTCTGAAGCAGCTGCAGGCACTGGTCAGGGGCTCAGAAGTGAGGGACTCCTCTTTCTGCAAAGAATCCTGCTTTAGTCCCCTAGTCTTTAAAGAACTTCATCCCCTTCAAAGAGTGTTCCCAAGAGAAGAAGGTGAGGGAGGTGACAATAAAAAGAGGCTCTAATTATGTAATTGGTGACTGAATTTTAAATGAGGACACTGTGCCTGTTCTCCTGAATCACCAAAACTGCCCTTCACAAATGTGCTAATACTGTGACACTTTTCATTGTTTAAGGAAGGAAGAAAGGTCTTTAAAAAATAAGCTGAGGTGGGAGGGGGGTTCAGGATGGGGAACATGTGTATACCCACGGCAGATGCATGTTGATGTATGGCAAAACCAATACAATATTGTAAAGTAAAAAAAAATAAAATATATAAAAATAAAAATGATAAATAATAAGAACTTAAAAAATAGTAAGCTGATTTTTTTCATAGACTATCTTAGATAGCACTTTAATAGACTATATTTTGAAAACCAGGTTGATGCTTCATACCTTAGACGTCTTAACAGGATGTGAATTTGCTTTATGAGAGGAACCTGAGAGAAAAAGTGTTCAGGTCGTGTAAGCCAGGATGAGCAAAGCATTCTTGTCATCATTGTAAGCAGAGAGACCCCATCTCACTTTTCCCAATTGAGCTCAAAGCTGGTTGCTTAAGCTGGCCTTTTTCAAGCCCTTTATCTCCTCAAACACAAATGCTTGAAAAGTCTCTTGTTTTGGGCCCCAGAGTAAAATCCTGCCATAGTTTAGATCCTTGGAGGGAAGGTGGAGGAGAGTCAGAGGAAAGGGGGGAATATCACAGACCAGTTTCCTCTTTCCTGGTGACGTCATTTGTGTAAATCTAATGGAAACAGCTAAAGGAAGAGAAATTGCCTGCATGTTGCAATCTTACAAAGAATAAAACGTTTTCTAAAAATCTGAAGTAGAATGATGATTATTCCCTGACAAGGAACTCTTACCATTGCTTAGATGGTTATTTAGTCTTTGATCCTAAATTCCAGAGTTTTAAAGGAGGCCTTAAATGTGGTTCTTGTGATTTTTCAGTTCAATTCAGTAACCATTTTGAAACATCCTGTGACCAGTGATTTTCAGTGCTTTAGAAGCATATTGGCTGTTTGCTCAACAATGTGCAAATGTAGCTCCCCTTATAATGTCTTTTTAATTTTGGATTCTACTTAGGGGTACATCTTTTTTTGATGGCCTACCATGTGTTTTCTGCATCTATTTCTCTCTTACAAGACTTAAAACTAAGACAATAGGGAAAGAGGATGTGGGAGGCGCTCCGAGTGACATTCTTCTTCATGGCTGGAGTGAAGAATTATCTATATTCATTTTCCTTCTCAGGCTTTTGTGAAATGATGAGGAACAGAACAGCTCTAAGTCCAGGCAGGAATTGAACATGGTGATTCTGATCAGTTCCCGGGCACTTGTGGAAGAATCAAGTCTCCTCTTATTCCTACACGTGTGCATCCCCTTGTTCTGCCCCCTTCGTTGAAAAGAGCCAGTTGGGCTCTTCTCTGCTGCTCATATTTTATGTCCTCGCTTACTAGAGCCTTCCATAAGAAACTTAAATGGCCTACATGAGCTTATGTACAAGATTCTCTCTTAAACACAGAATGAAAGAAAAGAAAGAAAATCAAGTCGCTCAGTCATGTCCAACTCTTTGTGACCCCATGGACTGTAGCCTGCCAGGCTTCTCCATCCATGGGATTTTCCAAGCAAGAACACTGGAGTGGGCTGCCATTTCCTTCTCCAGGGGATCTACCCAACCTAGGAATTGAACCTGGATCTCCCATATTGCAGGCAGACTCTTAACATCTGAGCCACAAGAAGAGGGATGCATTTCCAGAGTAATTTACCTGTGGCTCCTCCTAAAATAGATGAATAAAAGGAGCTATTAAATTAAAATAATATTATTATGACACAGGTCACAGTGGGTTTTAGGTCCTCCTGGCTTTGAAGTTAGTAACGAGGCTCTCTGAGGTGTTCTGTGCTGATGTACAGGTGAGAGAATGTGGGACCAGCTGGTGCAGGATCACAGAATCTCTCTCCATGGACAGAGGAGCCACAGGCCCCAGGAGCTGACTTCTCTTTGCATGTATGGGGATGTTCATTCACACCTATTGAGAGAGTCCCCATCCCAGAATACTGTTTTACCAAATGGAGAAAATATCCTAGTTTATTCTTCATTGCAATGTGAAAATAGTTCACAATTTTGCTTTGAGGCACAAACCTCAACTAATCATGCTTTTGATGTTTCCCAGCATCACACCAGGATTGACAGTTAATTTATGTAAATCTTGATGTAAAGTTTCTCAAATAATTATATCATCATTTTGTGTGTGTGTTTAAGTAGATATTCATTACCAGGAAGGTATTTAAAACAAATAGACAAACAGATCTTCCTTTCTATTCTTCAGTTTCTTTCTTAATATGAAAAAGCTTCTTCAACACTACCTTCTGTTAGTGTTCAATAGTCCAGAGGATATTTAGTAGCATGCTGTGTACAATGGAAAATTATTTTAGAGATACTATTTTGTAAATATACATTTGAAACCTTATTATTAATGATCACAGTGAATTTTGATATTTTATATTTTATTTCTGTCCTGTAAGCACTGGAATAAAATGAAAAGAGGTTAAGGTAAAAACATTCACTATTTTGTTGCATTTAGGAACCTGTTTTATTTACTGGAACAATGAGGGAAAATCTGGATCCCTTTAATGAGCATATGGATGTGGAACTGTGGAAAGTCTTAGAAGAGGTAATTTATTAAATGTAATGTGTAAGTATGAGTATATGTGTATATACATTTTTAACATTGCAGGTAATTAAAGGGAGCTTATCAGTTTAACTGACTTTGTTTACCTCCTAGGAAAATTCTGATGACATGAGTGCACTTAAAATGTGTGTATTGATGATGGTGATGAAAACCAACAATATAATGCTTCATGTTTCTGTTTTTGCTTTTTCCCTAATACTGTGAGCAACTAGATACATTATCTTGTCCTTAGCAGAACACTAAATTAGATGTTAAAGCAGTGGGATCAAATTCCACTAGTGACCTGGTGAATTAATTACCCTAATTACCCTCCAATGTTCATTTTATTCCTCTGGTCTTAGGAAACATCCATGATGTGGAGACAATAGTAATTTTTCATTATTAACTTAAAAATGTGACAGATTATACCAATAAAATGCTATGCAGTTTCACAGGAAAGTGTTTATAAAGATAGAATATATAACTGGAATGTGCTAATGATTATTTATTGGTGATTATGCCATTTTAATGCTGTAGCATGAATGCAGCTAACAGAACCCTAGAGTGTTTGCTTACTTTTTATGTGGACAGGTTCATTTCTAGAGAATTTTCTGTTATTTGTATCATGTTCCCCCTTTCCCCACTTCTTTGAATTTCCTTACCATTGAATGAAAAAAAAAATTGACTATTAAGTTTCCATTGCCTTGTGTATTTTAATACAAAGTACTTTGTATATTTTCCCTTGTTTTACAAATCAGTTCTACTGATGGCAGAAAGTCTAGATATCTAAACAGTAGACAGACTTCTAATTTCTCATAGAACCTAGCTCAGTCTTGTGCTTTTAAAAAATAAGCATGTGCATTCTTATACACTAACAATGAAAGGTCTGAGAGATTAAGAAAATAATCCCATTTACTATTGCAACAAAAAGAATAAAATATCTAAGAATAAACCCACCTAAGGAGGCAAAAGACCTGTACTCAGAACACTATAAGATACTGACAAGGGAAACCAAATATGACACAACCAGATGGAGGGATATACCATGTTCTTGGGCTGGAAGAATCAATATTGTGAAAATGACTATACTACCCAAAGCAATCTACAGGTTCAGTACAATCCCTATCAGAAAAATCCAATGACATTTTTCATAGAATTAGAGCCCCAAATTTTACAATTTGTATGGAAACACAAAAAACCTCAAATAGTCAAAGCACTCTTGAGAAAGAAAAATTAAGCTGGAGAAATAAGGTTCCCTGATTTAAGACACTGAGTTGGTCAAAAAGTTTGTTACATAAAATGTTATGGGAAAACCTAAATGAATTTTTTGGTCAACTCACTACAGAGCTGCAGTGCTCTAGATGTATGGCACTGGCACAAAGACAGAAACATAAATCAATGGAACAGGCTAGAGAGCCCAGAGATGAACTCACAGATAGTCACCAAATCTATAACAAAGGAGGCAAGAATGTGCAATGGAGAAAAGACGGTCTTTTCTCTTTTCAATGGAGAAAAGACAGTCTCTTCAAAAAGACAGCCTCTTCCCAGCTGCTGGGAAAACTGGACAGCTACATGTAAAAGAATGAAATGAGAATACTCCCTAATACCATATACAGAAATAAACTCAAAATGATTTAAAGACTGAATGTAAGACCAGACACTATAATACTCTTAGAGGAAAATAGGAAAAATACATTTTGACATGAAAAAATAACTGCTAGATGTTTTATTGATCTTTTCATTTCAGAGAAGTGCGGTGTATTTCTTTTAAAAAAATTTCTACTGTGCAAATCTGAGTGACCAATTGTTCGTGATGTTTTGAGTTGTTGTGTGTGCCATTTAGAGTCACCCTTCCAGGGAAGCTCTGAAACCTGTAAAATGTAGGCGAGCCTTGACTATAAGCAGGCAGATTTGGAGGTCTGACAATGTCCATCCAGTAATTCTGGTTTCTGAAGGATGTAAGCACACAGTCTTTACACACCCACCCTGCTTTCCAGCAACTGTGGGGATTTTATTTTCCTAAGTTGGGCCAATTGCTTCACTTTTTCCTGCCTGAAAAGAATTACACCTCTGATTTCATTTAAGTTTGTGAGTCTTTTACAGTGCAATTCTAAAGAGAAGAGGTGGGGAGATTAGTTAACCATCAAATGTGAAAAACAAGAAAGGATGATCTGCTGATCTTGAACTCACAGGACTATTTAATGGTGAAATTATGACATCTTAAAAAAAAGGAAGTACTAGTTAATTATTTTCCTATTTGTTTCCAAGTTTGAGATCTTTTTTTCATGGATTCTCAGGTAGCAAAATTAGTCTAGAATTTCAGAACATATTGTTCCATGGACAAAGGGTCAATGCTAATCTAAATTCTAAAAATGATGAGGTGGTACAAGTGGTAGATAATACTAAGATCTACCCTTATTTAAAGTACATTTGGAGGTTTCTATAAAAAGAAATAAATATGAGTTTATTTCAAGAGTGAAGTGTGTGGTTTAGATGTATTGCTTCTGGGATTGACCATGTTAGCTTTAGTGATAATGCTTGGAGAAATCATCCCATCATTGTGTTTCTCTAGGAATTGCTTCTTTATGACTGTTTTAAAGAAAACCTACCAAATCTTTCATTGAAAAACATACAAATGTGATAAATCATTCCTAGAGAAAAAGAATAATGGGATGATTAATCACTCTAAGTGCATGCATGTGCATGCTCAGTCATGTCTGACTCTTTGCGACCCCCTATGTAACTATACTCCGCCAGAAACATCTGTCCATGGAGTTTTCCAGACAAGAAATACTGGAGTGGATGGCCATTTCCTATTCCAGGAATCTTCCCAAACCAGGAATCAAACTCACGTATCTTGCATCTCCTGCACTGGCAGGAGGATTCGTTATCCCTGCACCACCTGGGAAGCCCATCACTCTAAGAGGTATCACTAAATCAGTGAGATCAATTTTTAAGTGAAATCAAAACCCTAGTTACTAGTTTATAAATGATGCCAAACTGGACATGTGAACCCAAACTCACAGAGTTGGCCTGAGAGTGAGTAGGAGGAAACCACTATGTTTCCTCTTTTAAAGTCCTCTAGTTCTATTTCTTCCTTCTTCCTTGGGAGAGGTGGACATTCAGAAGGGATACAGTCCTGTGGATGCTGCCTGTCTCATCTTGGTTATTTTTCAAAGTATGCTGAAAATACATTTTTCATATACTGAAAACTAATTAACTTACTATAAACTGACAAAAGTTCATCAGAAATTAGTGCTGATTGGGGTGCAAAGGCAACTCCACAAATGTAACAGGAATGTACCTGAAAATGAAGCACTTTATCAAAGGTTAAAAGATCACAGTAGATAAAACTCTCAAAATGAATCATTGAAGTCTTGCTTCTAAAAACAAAAACAAAACAGCTTAGATTCTAGGATATGGAATTAAGTATATGGGCTATTACATCAAAACTGGGAAGAAAGCACGCAGTCAAATGGTCAACACTGATAGTATCTTTATTAGGACAGAAGTATGTCTCATATGTCCATATAGTCAAAACTATGGTGTTTCCAGTAGTCACGGATGGATGTGAAAGTTGGACCATAAGGAAGGCTGAATTGATGCTTTTGAACTGTGGTGCTGGAGAAGACTCTTGAGAGTCCCATGGAGAGCATGGAGATCAAACCAGTCAATCCTAAAAGAAATCAACTCAATATATATTGGAAGGACTGCTGCTGAAGCTAAAGCTGCAATACTTTGGCCACCTGATGCAAAGAGCTGACTCATTGGAAAATACCCTGATGCTGGGAAATATTGAGGGCAGGAGGAGGAGAGGGAGACAGAGGATGAGATGGTTCGATGATATCATCAGCTCAATGGGCATTAGTTTTTTTTTTTTTTAAACTTTACAATATTGTATTAGTTTTGCCAAATATCGAAATGAATCCGCCACAGGTGTACATGTGTTCCCCATCCTGAACCCTCCTCCCTCCTCCCTCCCCATACCATCCCTCTGGGCCGTCCCAGTGCACCAGCCCCTAGCATCCAGTAAGGAGATGGTGAAGGACAGGGAAGCCTGGTGTGCTGCAGTCTGACAAATAGTCGGACATGACTGAGCGACTGAACAACAAAATGTCTCATCACAGAGGAAAACCAAGATACAGAAATCTGGGCATCAGCAGCACGTGCATTAGGAATCATGTGGTTCAGTCCTTGCTGTGGGACAGTTTATATGTCCATTTCCTGGGGCCTTATGTTTTGGTGAAGGGGCTCTCCCTCGATTTCTTTTACTGCTGGTCCTGCTCTAGTAAAACCTCTTCCCTGTCTGTTGATTGCATTTCCCTGTCTCATTCTAGCCCACATCAGCCTTTCTTTTTGAAAAGTAAGAAGGTTCCACAAAATATAGAAACTATCTGACATCTGTGTTGACTGCCTGTGAGGGGTGCTGGTGCCTGGTTGGTATATACAGTACATTTAGTAGATTATTTTGAAAATGTTTAAGGTGATAGAGTGCCTTACATTTCAGTTTATTATTTTTCAATTTTGCTATATTCTATTTTTTCCCAAGCTCAAAAACAATCTGAAGTATTCTGTACTGAGATTATAGTTTTTTTAATTAATTTATTTTTTTAATTGAAGGAAAATTGCTGTACAGAATTTTGTTGTTGTTTTCTCTCAAACATCAACAAGAATTAACCATAGGCACACCCATGTCCTATCCCTCCTGGACCTCATTCCCATCTCCTTCCCCATCCCATCCTTCTAGATTGTTATAGAGCCCCTGTTTTAATTCCCTGAGTCATAATATTATTTGATCCATTTTCCTTAAGTAATAACTTTTTCAGTGCTTTCCACTGTTTAAAGTGTGATGTTATGATATCTTGGAGCCAGTTAATTGTTATAACAATACATTCCTTTTACACTTATTCTTAATAAGAAAATAGTGTTATATAAAATTATTTATCTATATGGATTTATTTTCTAATTTATAGGAACAGACATATCACACAAGGAGATTCACTTATGCCTTCATTCATACAGCCAACAAATATCTTCTGAGAGCTTGTTAGACAGGCAGTGTTACAGATTCTGGGGCTATCAGTCATCAAGAGACAAAGTCTCTGCCCTGTTGGAGCTTAAATTCTCTTGGAGAAGATGGAAAACAAGCCTGTGCATATGTAACAAGGTCTCAATGCTGATACATGCAAAGGAAGAAAATGGAGCAGAACGTGAAGAGGCACTGCTGCTGCTGCTAAGTCGCTTCAGTCGTGTCCGACTCTGTGCGACCCCATAGATGGCAGCCCACCAGGCTCTGCCATCCCTGGGATTCTCCAGGCAAGAACACTGGAGTGGGTTGCCATTTCCTTCTCCAGTGTATGAAAGTGAAATGTGAAAGTGAAGTCGCTCAGTCGTGTCTGACTCTTCGCAACCCCATGGACTGCAGCCCACCGGGCTCCTCCGTCCATAGGATTTTCCAGGCAAGAGTACTGGAGTGGGTTGCCATTGCCTTCTCTGGAAGAGGTGCTAGCTGAGGGCATTACTAATATTGGGCAATATCTATTGATCTGTTATAAATTCTACATGTACTGATTCATTTTATACTCTATCAATGTTAGGAGGTTGTTACTGTTGTTCAGTTGCCCAGTTGTGTCTGACTCTTTGCTACCCCATGGACTGCAGCACGCCAGGCCTTCCTGGCCCTCACCATCTCCTGGAGTTTGCCCAAGTTCATGTTCATTGCATCAGTGAAGCCATTCAGCCTTGTCATCCTCTGACACTCTCTTCTTCTTCTGCCCTCAATCTTTCCCAGTATCAGGGACTTTTCCAGTGAGTTGTCTGATGGCCAGAAGACTGGAGCTTCATCTTCGGCGTCAGTTCTTCCAGTAAATATTCAGACTTGATCTCCCTTAAGATTGACTGGTTTGATCTCCTTGCTATCCAAGGGACTTTCAGAAATCTTCTCCAGCACCACACTGAAGGAATCAATTCTTTCGCATTCTGCCTTCTTTGTGGTCCAGTTCTCACAACCATATGTGACCACTGGGAAGACCATAGCCTTCACTATATGGATCTTGGTTGGCACAGTAATGTCTCTGCTTTTCAACACACTGTCTAGGTTTGTCATCATTTTCCAGCCAAGAAGCAATCATCTTCTGATTTCATGGGTGTAGTCACCATCTGTAGTGATTTTGGAGCCAAAGAAAGGGAAATTTGTCACTACTTCCACTTTTTCCCCTTCTATTTACCATGTAGTAATGGGATGTGATGCCATGATCTTAGTTTTTTTTTTTTTTTTTTCTTTCTTTTTCTTTTTTTAGTATTTAGTCTTAAGCCTGCTCTTTCACTCTCTTCCTTCACCCTCATCAAGAGGCTCTTTAGTTCTTCGCTTTCTGCCATTAGAGTGGTATTATCTGCATATCTGAGGTTATTGATGTTTCTCTAGCCTGTCTTGATTCAGGCTTGTAACTTATCCAGCCCGGCATTCTTCATGATTTGCTCAGCATGTAGGTTAAGCAAACAGGGTGACAACAGACAGCCCTGTTGTACTCCTTTCTCTATCTTGAACCAATCAGTTATTCCATACAGGGTTCTAACTGTTGCTTCTTGACCCACATACAGGCTTCTCAGGAGACAGGTAAGATGGTTTGATAGTCCCATCTCTCTAAGAGCTTTCCACAGTTTGTCATAATCTACACGTCAAAGACTTTAACATAGTTGATTAAACAAAGATACATGTTTCTGTGAAATTCCCTTGCTTCCTCTATAATCCAGTGAATGTTGGCAATTTGATCTCTAGTTCCTCTTCCTTTTCTAAATCCATCTTAGACATCTGGAAGTTCTTGATTCACATAATGATGAAGCCTAGCATGGATGATTTTAAACATGACCTTACCAGCTTGGGAAATGAGTACAATTGATGGCTGGCACATTCTTGGTACTACCCTTCTTGGGAATTAGGATGAGGATTGACCTTTTTCAGTCCTGTGGCCGCTGCTGAGTCTTACAGATTTGCCAACATAATGAATGCAAAATCTTGATGGCATTGTCCTTTAGAGATTTGAATAGTTCTTCTGGAATTTCATTGCGTCCATTAGCTTTATTAACAGCAGTGCTTCTTAAGGCCCACTTGACTTTGCACTCCAGAATGTCTGGATCTGGGTGACTAACCATGCCATCGTAGTAATCCAGTTCACTAAGATTTTTTTTTTTTTTTTTTATAGTTCTTTGGTGTATTCTTTCCACCTCTTCTTGATCTCTTTAGCATTTACTAGGTCTCTGTCATTTTTATCCTTTATTGTGATCATCTTTGGGCAGAATGCTCCCTTGATGTTTCCAGTTTTCCTGAAGACATCTCTAGTCTTTCCCCTTTTGTTGTTTTCTTGTGTTATTAAGCTTTGTTCATTGAAGAAGGCCTTCTTATCTCTCCTACCTATTCTTCAAAGCTCTGTGTTTAATCTGATGTACCTTTCCCTCTCTCCCTTGTTTTTCACCTCTTTTCGTTCTTCTGCTATTCAGAAAGCCTCCTCAGATAACCACTTTGCCTTCTTGCTTTTCTTTTTCTTTGGGATGGTTTGTTTGCCACCTCCTGCACAATATTATGTACTTCTGTCAATAGTTCTTCAGGCACACTGTTATCTAGATCTAGTCCCTTGAATCTATTTGTTATCTCTACTGCAAATTCATACAGGATTTGATTTAAGTCATAAATGTCTGTCTAGTGTTTTTCATGGTTTTCTTTAGTTTAAGCCTGAATTTTGCTATGGGAGGTTGGTGATCTGAGCCATAGTCAGCTCCCAGTCTTGTTTTTGCTGATTGTGTATAGCTTCTCCATCTTCCGCTACAAAGAATGTAATCATTTTGATTTCAGTATTGACCATTTGGTGATGCCCATGTGTAAAGTTGTCTGTTGTGTTGTTGAAAAAGAGTATTTTTTTTTTTATGACTAGTGCATTCTCTTGGCAGAGTTCAATCAACCTTTGCCTGCTTCATTTTGTTCTCCCAGGCCAAACTTGCCTGTTACTCAAGGTATATTTTGACTTCCTACTTTTGCATTCCAATCTCTGATGATGAATAGAATATCTTTTTTAGGTGTTAGTTCTAGGAGGTCTTGGAGAAGGCAATGGCACCCCACTCCAGTACTCTTGCCTGGAAAATCTCATGGGCGGAGGAGCCTGGTAGGCTGCAGTCCATGGGGTCGCTAAGAGTTGGGCATGACTGAGTGACTTCACTTTCACTTTTCACTTTCATGCATTGGAGAAGGAAATGGCAACCCACTCCAGTGTTCTTGCCTGGAGAATCTCAGGGACAGGGGAGCCTGGTAGGCTGCCATCTATGGGGTTGCACAGAGTTGGACACGACTGAAGCGACTTAGCAGCTAGGAGGTCTTCTAGGTCTTCACAGAACTGATCAACTTCAGCTTTTTCAACTTTGGTAGTAGGGACATAGACTTTGATTACTGTGATGTTGAATGGCTTGCCTTGAAAACAAACTGAGATCATTCATTTTTGAGGTTGCACCCAAGTACTGTGTTTCGGACTTTTGTTGATTATGAGGGTTACTTTGTGTCTTCTATGGGATTCTTGCCCACAGTAGTAAATATAATGGCTATTTGAATTCAATTCACGCATTCCCAACCATTTTAGTTCGCTGATTCTTAGAATGTCATTGTTTATTCTTACCATCTCCTGCTTGACCATGTCTGATTTTCCTTGATTCATGGACCTAACATTTCAGGTTCCTATACAATACTGTTCTTTGCACCATTTTATTTTACTTTCACCAACAGACACATCAACAACTAAGCATCATATTTGCTTTGGCCAAGCTGCTTCATTCATTCTGGGGCTATTGGTAATTCTTCTCCACTCTTCCCCAGTAGCATACTGGAAGCATTAGTAATAATGGGCAATATCTATTGATCTGCTGTAAATTCTACATGTACTGATTTATTTTGTACTCTATCAATGTTATGAGGTACCAACCTTTATAATTATGGTATTATAGTCTGAGAATTTAGGAAGCTAAGGCAGAGTAAGTTTAGTAACTTGCCCAGTTGGCAGAGCTAGGTAGGACTTATGTCCAGGCTGCCTGCCTTTAATCCTCCATTTTTTTTTTTTTTTTTTTTGCTGTGCTAGTTCTTCATTGCTGCTTGCAGACGTTCTCTGCTGCTGCTGCTGCTTAGTCACTTCAGTCGTGTCTGACTCTGTGCGACCCCATGGACTGCAGCCTACCAGGCTTCTCCGTCCATGGGATTCTCCAGGCAAGAACACTGGAGTGGGTTGCCATTTCCTTCTCCAATGCATGAAAGTGGAAAGTGAAAGTGAAGTCGCTCAGTCGTGTCTGACTCTTAGCGACCCTGTGGACTGCAGCCTACCAGGCTCCTTCATCCATGGGATTTTCCAGGCAACAGTACTGGAGTGGGGTGACATTGCCTTCTCCCAGACTTTCTATAGCTGCAGCAAATGGACTATTGCCGGGAGCCGGCATATTGCATATTGAGTGCATATTGCATATTGCATATTGAGTGCAGCACTTTCCACAGCATCATCTTTCAGGATCTGGAATAGCTCAACTAGAATTCTATCACTGCTGGGAACAGGAGCTCCACCCATGGCAAAGGTCATGAGGAAGGATGCTTGGCATACGCAAAGGTGGGATCGAGCCTCAGGAGTCCCCCTGGAAATTCTCAAGCATCTACCCCCAAAACCAGAATCTGCCTACTTTCTGCTTTGTGCTTTCACCTACACCTCTGACTTTATGGGGGTCTGTCCCCCACTACCTCTCTCTGAAAAAAGAGTTAGCTTACAGCTCCAGTTAATAATTCCTGGGTGTGACAGTATTTAACCTACAAACTCCTTTGGATATCCTCTAGCCTGCCTGAATAGGTTTTTCCAGCCACATGTGATTGTTCAGAGCTTCCCAGCTGTGAGAGGCAGGAGATGTTCTAAATGGTCTAAACACAGATTCCTTTGAGTAGTTAAAAGATTGATTAGAAATTGTATTGGTGAAGGGTTTTTCACTTATTGGGCCAATGTTTGCTGCTAAGTCTCCATACTCCTTACCTACTGTGTCCTTGGCAATGTATTGATTGATATAATGGGTGTATAGAAATGTAAATGTAAATAGTAAATGTTTGTAACCTTGCACCCTTGAGTTAATTCTTTTCTTGATTGAGCCCACCTCACCTTTGCCCTATAGGAATGCAACTCTGTCCAATGCTTTTTTGGAGGCTGGCACCTGACTTTGGAATAATCACCTTTAGAGAAAAATAAGTTTCTTAAAATGTTAACAGGCCTCCTGGCCAGAAGATGATGTAATTCACCTGAACTTTTGCATATGATAAGTTTGAAAGCCTGGCTTCGATTAGGACCAGGAACTGCTGTCCTTGCATGACTCCACTCCTTCCCCCATTATCCTCTATGCACAACTTAAGGTATAAAAACTACTTTGGAAAATAAAGTGCAGGCCTTGTTCACCGAAACTTGGTCTCCCCATGTCGCTCTCTCTCTCAAATTCTGGCTGAGTCTCCATCTGGAGCACAGAACCCGCCATGCTTGCTAATTATGCCTGGGCTTCTAAGATCCGACCGGGGAGGCCTCAATGTCTCCTCTCCTTCGGGAGAATGGAAGGACGCCTGCGGCCTACGTAAGTGGTGCAAACTTCTTGTCTTGAAGTTTTATTGGTCTCCCGCGTAAACCAAGCTACTCAGCCTCTTTTCTCCACTGAATTTTCCTACTGAGCTATCCTCATTCTATTACTCTTTATATCCTTAATTAACGTTTAATTAAGCAGTTGTTTCCTGATCCTCGCCTACGCCGTCTGTCCTTCGAATACCTTGGATCAGCCGGGGCTGGACCCTGGCAGGCTATCTCTTTATTGCAGTGCATGGGCTTCTCATTGCCATGGCTTCCCTTGTTGCGGCTCTTTAGCTCTAGAGACACAGACTTCAGTAGTTGCGACATGCAGGCTCTGTAGCTGAGGCTTGTGGGCTTTCGAATGTGGCCCCAGTAGTTGTGGCACATGGGTTTACTTACTCCATTCCATGTGGGATCTTCCTGAGCCAGGGATCGAACCCATGTTCCCTGCATTGGCAGGTGGATTCTTAACCACTGGACCACCAGGGAAGTACCAAGCCTCCAATTTTTTGTTTTAAAAATTTCAAATTACAGGAACATGAAAGGAATAATATGATGAAGACATATACACCTTCACCTGGATTCATCAGCTATTATGTCTTCCTGTTTTTTCTTCCTCTCTTTTAAAAGTCTATATTTTGATGAATTGTTTGTAAGTTGAAGAAATGTTTATTTAAAAGTTAGAATCACTTTTTAAAATTTAATTTTATTTTTTAACTTTACAATATTGTATTGGTTTTACCATATATCAATATGAATCCACCACAGGTATACACACGTTCCCCATCCTGAACCCTCCTCCTTCCTCCCTCCCTGTACCATCCCTCTGAGTTGTCCCAGTGCACCAGCCCCAAGCATCCAGTATCCTTCATCAAACCTGGACTGGCGACTCGTTTCATATATGATATTATTCATGTTTCAATGCCATTCTCCCAAATCATCCCACCGTCTCCCTCTCCCACAGAGTCCACAAGACTGTTCTATACATCAGTGTCTCTTTTGCTGTCTCATATACGGGTTATTGTTACCATCTTTCTGAATTCCATATATATGCGTTAGTATACTGTATTGGTGTTTTTCTTTCTGGTTTTAAACATATAAATATATACCTTGTGAGAACAGGACATTCTCTTATATGTCCTAATACAGTTATCTCAATCAATAAATTTAATAGTAATATTACACTGTTATCCAGGATATTTTCAGATTCACTAGTTATAATTCCTAGTTATTTTTGTTTACCCCTTCTACTATCCTTTTTCCCATTTTAATACTTAATTATAACTTGATTTTATGATTACACTACAGAAAACCTTTATATTCATATATTCTCATAGCCATCCCTGATTTATAAATGAAAACAGAGTCTCAGAAAACATCATTTTCTGAAAACATTTCCTCTAACAACCCTTTTTCCTCATAAAGTGGATATGGACAAAATCGAAGGAAAGTAGAAAACCAAATTAGTGATGAGATGTCATCCAAGTCAGGGGCAAGTGTGAGTCAGGATGTGTCTTAAGAAAGTCCAACCACTTGTACCACAGTCCAAGTCTTACCCTTTAGATTGTGTGTACTTCTCAGGATAATGCTGCATAACAATACCATATTTAATTCTAACTCAGAATTCCCCTTTCTTGGGATTGGACTCCATCAATAGCACAATTCAGGTTTACATTCATAGATATGTTCCATCATTTAGGATACCTGAAAATAAAAAAATGAAAATACTCCTCACTAACCCTTGGTGTGTTATTATCTGACATTATAATGTGTCAGATAACTTATCGGCCATCACTCATCAATCTGTTGGTCTCTTAATTTGAAGTGCATTTTGTCTTTGTTCTTTAAGTATAGCCTGAGTTTGGTTCATGCTCTATAATATTTTTCCAAAGTAAATACTTATTTAATTGACCCCTACCACCAAACGTACTTTTCAAGTATCTGTGGTAGTCAAAAATTTGTTTTTCCTCTAATAAGTACAATTTTATGAAGATAGATTAATATAGACATCACCTATATCCATATTCTGGGGGAAATAAGGTGTTGTGTCTTATTTTCATATAATGAGTTTTCATATGAAACTCCGTGAATGAGTTTTCATTCACTGTAAGACATTTATGACACTGAGGAAAATGCACTTGATTGGTCCACTATTTATAGAATTAAACTTGGGAAAGAGTTGTTATCAAAATAGGCTCCAGTTGCCATTGTTTGAATTTGCATATTGTAAACTTCAACAAATGGTAAAGTGTTGGTAAGATTATATCTTCAGAGAAAAAGACTTACTGTAAATATTTTTAAAGTTTTTCTTTAGTGTACCAACTCCTATGCAAAGTGAACTTTGGGAAACTTGACTCAACCATAAAGATCATTTTAACTTTTCTGTTGAAACCACACTGGGAGAAATGGCTTCATTTTTTGAGAGACTTACTTAACTAATCCCTAGGCAGGGTTTCTGGTGTATATCCTGTAGCAGGGATGGAGGACACTGAGATCTTCCTGTCCTTAGTTGACTCCACCATCTTTCTCAGTGAATGCTCATTGGAAAGAGCTCTTCCTATCACCCTGGCTGTACATGCAATATGTGTAAGAAGTCCTGAGGACATCAAAGCTCTAATGTCTAAGAGGTTTGTCTACTTTAGTAATAGTTTGCTTAGGAAAAAGTCATTCTTTCTGTACCTACAGGTGCAACTTAAAGAAGCTATTGAAGGTCTTCCTGGTAAAATGAATGCTGAATTAGCAGAATCCGGGTTGAACTTGAGTTCTGGACAGAGACAATTGGTGTGTCTTGCTAGGGCTATCCTCAGAGAAAATCGGATATTGATTATTGACAAAGCAACATCGAATGTGGATCCAAGGTATGGAGCTGAGACCGGGAAACCTTGAATCTGACTTGTCAGTGTGGTAAATGGAAAACGTTTAGTGATGCTTAGAAATGTTTCTAAGTGCTCTCTTAGTCCAATGGATATCTTTTGATAATATCAATTCCAGAAAACAAAGGAAAAACCAAGACATTTTGTATGGCATTAATGTTGTTATGAGGCATCCTGAGAGAGCTATATTCCTAAATCCAGCTCCTTATAGTTTCAAGCAATTTTGAGGGAAGATTATTTTCCATCATTTTATGAAAAAGAGTAAATTTCTAAATAGATTTTTATGCTTAGTTTTTTAGGAACAAGATTATATGTTAACATACTGATTTTTAGAAACATTATAAAAATATCATATATTTTTAAGTCTTAAGTCTGCTTGTCATGTCTTTACTGAACTATATTAACTTTTTTTAAATATAGAACTGATGAGTTAATACAAAAAACAATTCATGAGAAATTTTCCCAGTGCACTGTGCTAACCATCACACACAGTTTGAGCAACGTCATTGACTGTACACGGATAATGGTAAGACCCTACCATTTTAGCTTTTTTCATTTATGTTAAGTTTTTCAGCATATCCATCCTTGTAAAACTTGATAGGAACCTCCAGTAATTTAATTTTCTCTTAGTTTCTCCTCTCATTCCTGAAAATTGTTGTTGTTCAGTCGCTCAGTTGTGTCCGACTCTTTGCGACCCCCTGGACTTTGACATGCCAGGCCTCTCTTTCCTTCACTATATCCCATAGTTTGTTCAAATTCATGTCCATTGAGTCAGTAATTCCATCCAAACATCACATCCTCTGTCATCCCCTCCTCCTCCTGCCTTCAAACTTTCCCAGCATCAGTGTCTTTTCCAATGAGTAGGCTCCTCACATCAGGTGGTCAATCTATTGGAGCTTAAACTTCAGCAGCAGTCATTCCAATGAATATTCAGGGTTAATTTCCTTTAGGATTGACTGGTTTTATCTTCTTGAAGTCCAAGGGACTCTAAAGAGTCTTCTCTAATACCACAGTTCAAAAGCATCAATTCTTCAGCACTCTGCTTTATTTATGGTCCAATTCTCACATCTGTATTTGACTACTGGTAAAACCATATATTTGACTATATGGACCTTTGTCGGTAAAGTAATGTCTCTGCTTTTTAATATGCTGTCTAGGTTGGTCATAGCTTTTCTTCCAAGGAGCAAGCGTCTTTTAATTTCATGACTGCAGTCATGGTCTGCAGTGATTTTGGAGCCCAAGAAAATAAAAGCTGTCACTATGTCCATTGTTTCTCTGTCTATTTGCTGTGACGTGTAGGATTGGATGCCATGATCTTAGTCTTTTGAATGTTGAGTTTTAAGCCAGCTTTTTCACTCTTCTCTTTCACCTTCATCCAGAGGTTTTCAGTTCCTCTTTGCTTTCTGCTATAAGGGTGGTGTCATCTGTGTCATATCTGTGGTTATTGATATTTCTCCCAGCAATCTTGATTCCAGCTTGTGCTTCATGCAGCCCAGCATTTTGCATGATGTTCTCTGGATATAAGTTAAATAAGTAGGGTGACAATATACAGCCTTGACATGCTTCTTTCCCAATTTTGAACCTTATTAGTATTGTTTGCTTTAGAAATACAAACATACCTTGTTTTATTGCACTTCCCAGAACTGCATTTTTTACAACTTGAGAGCTTATCATGACCCTGCTTCGAAGTCTATGGGCATCATTTTCCCAACAGTGTTTGCTCATTCCATGTCTCTGTCTCACCTTTTGGTAATTCTCACTATATGTCAAACTTTTCCACAATCGTTATAGCTGCTCTATAATTCTAGTTACTGTATAATTTCACAAACTATGGAAAATTCTTAAAGAGATAGGAATACCAGACCACCTTACCTTCCTCATGAGAAATCTGTATGCATGTCAAAAAGCAACAGTTAGAACTGGACATGGAACAACAGACTGGTTCCAAATTGGGAAAGGAGTATGTCAAGGCTGTATATTGTCACCCTGCTTATTTAACTTATATGCAGAGTACATCATGAGAAATGCCAGGCTGGATGAATCACAAGCTGGAATCAAGATTGCCAGGAGAAATATCGATAACCTCAGATATGCAGATGACACCACCCTTATGGCAGAAAGTGAAGAACTAAAAAGCCTCTTGATGAAAGTGAAAAAGGAGAGTGAAAAAGTTGGCTTAAAGCTCAACATTCAGAAAATTAAGATCATGGCATCTGATCTCATCACTTCATGGCAAATAGGTGGGGAAGAGTGGAAACAGTAATAGAATTGTTGGGCTCCAAAATCACTGCAGATGGTGATTGCAGCCATGAAATTAAAAGATGCTTGCTCCTTGGAAGGAAAGTTATGACCAACCTAGACAGCATATTAAAAAACAGAGACATCACTTTACCAACAAAGATCTATCTAGTCAAAGTTATGGTTTTCCAGTAGTCATATATGGATGTGAAATTTGGACTATAAAGAAAGCAGAGTGCTGAAGAATGGATGCTTTTGAACTATGGTGTTGGAGAAGACTCTTGAGAGTCCCCAGGACTGCAAGGAGATCCAACCAATCCATCCTAAAGGAAATCAGTCATGAATATTAGTTGGAAGGACTGATGCTGAAGCTGAAACTCCCCACCTGATGTGAAGAACTGACTCATTGGAAAAGACCCTGATACTGGGAAGGATTGAAGGTGGAGGGAGAAGGAGATGACAGAGGATGCGATAGTTGGATGGCATGACCAAGTCAATGGACATGAATTTGAGTAAACTCTGGGACTTGGTGATGGTCAGGGAGGGCTGGCGTGCTGCAGTCCATGGGGTTGAAAAGAGTTGGACACAACTGAGTGACTGAACTGAGACAGATTCAGGTAATTTTGAACTCTTTAGAGAAAGCTGCCCTTAGCAATGATTCACAGTAGTAAACAAAAGATTAACAGGAAAATGGCCTTTATGCCACTTAATAAAAGTTTCCAGTTAAATACAAAGGATGAAATTAGCTGCAGTATCTGGATGTGGAAAAACAATCCATGTCTTGTTTAGAGTTCCAGCATATTCTCTTCTTTTTAAAAAAATTAATCTTATTTATTAATTTTTCCCTGTGCTGGGTCTTCCTTGCTGTGTGGTCTTTTCTCTAGTTGCAGTGAGTGGGAGCTACTCTTCATTGCAGTATGCAGTCTTCTCATTGCATGGCTTCTCTTGCTGCAGAACACAGGCTCTATGTATGTGGGACCAGTAGTTGTGGCTCCCAGGTTCTAGAGCATAGGCTCTATAGTTATGGAGCATGGTCTTAGTTGCTCTGTGACACGTGGGATCTTCCTGGACCATGGATCAAACTCATGACTCCTGCAATGGCAGGCAGATTCTTTTACCACTGAGCCACCAGGGAAGCCCATCCAGCATATTCTCTTAAGATACATTTACTCTAAATATGACCTAAATGAATTAAATATCACTGAACATCAAAACTATTTTTAAATTTGTATCACCTTTTTCCCCTCCAGAACCATTAACCACAGTCACTAATACGCAGAAAGAGTTGAGAGCCCCTTCCTCTCCCTTTCAGTTTCAAATTAGCAGACTTACTAATGAGCAATAAAAGGGGTAAAAGGCAGGAAGCTGAGAAAAGAAAGGGGAAGAAAGAGAGTTTGTGAAAACAGATTCAGATCCTAGGCAGTTCAGGTTGGGCTGGCCCTGTGTGCTCTGCAGGCTGTAATCACAGGAATTTGAAGCTCAATTTCTTACTTGCTTCTTTAGTCTTGTCCAAAGAGAAAACTGGTTTTTATAAATTTCTTCTGTGCAGAGCAGTCCTGCAAAAGCTGCTTATGTACCAGATCTTTTTACCAGGCTTTCACTCGGAAAAGTAAACTACACCACATCCAACTTCATGAAGCATCCCAACCTCTCAGATAAGGGATTCTGCTCCTCTTAGCAGCTGACATAATCCAGGACCCTAAAGAAGTCCCAGAAGCACTTACTCTTTTCCTCAAATATTGCTTGAATTTCCAAATCAACTTGGCCATTAATTTGTTGTCAGGGCACTGCCCTTTCATTTATATGACATCAACCTACTTTTTAGATAAATGGACTTTGATTTCCTTGAATCAAGTTATTTTCCAACTCAATGTATCTGTATAAATTGCTTGAAAGCTCAGAGCCTGAGAGTTAAAAGCAGTAGGTAACGATAACAACACCAAATGCTCTGGGCAGAATGTAAGATGCTACAGAGTGCCAGTAATCCTAGTCTAAAACTTTTGTTTTCTTCCTTTCCTATAATATTATAATATTAAATGGTTGGCTTAGGCCTTTGCCTAGTAAAACAAGGTAATCGAGCCATTTAAACACCAGCCAGTCATACCATCTAAACAGATTCTCTCTATTCTCCCTGTGCTGCCTCTTTTTGAAATACTGTCTGAGTTATAATATGTTCCTGGGAGACATTGTGTGCTAATGGCTTTCTTTCTGCTGTTCAACAGGTTTTGGATTCAGGGAGACTTAAAGAATATGATAACCCATATGGTTTGCTGCAAAATAAAGACAAACTATTTTATAAGATGGTACAACAACTGGGTGAGACCGAGGCTGCTGCCCTCACTGAAAGGGCAAAACAGGTGAGCCTGCTGCGGGAAGTTGTAATTAAAGTTCATCTCCAGGGTTCACCCTTCACATGAGTTCCACCAGGGGTCTGATAACAAGCACTCTGTGCCCTTTTAAGCCTCCAGAGAGGAAGCTTCATGACTTGGTCTTAACAACACATGGCAGATAGAAGGCAGGTCTGCTGAGAATCTGCAGCAGTGCTGTGAGTGGGGTCAGGATATGTGCTCTTCTGTGTGACCACACCTGTGCCTGAGAGAGAGATGTCAAATTGGACTTTCCACATTTTGGACCCTGGATTCAGATTCTCAGAGAGAACAGAACACCCATTTTGCAGACCCTTTACGTTCATTCTGATTGCTGTCAAAGAATATCCAGGAAATTTGAGAGTTTAAGGAAAATTTTGGAATATTTTGGTTCTAGGAAGACTTTACAGGGAAAGGTGTAGGCCTGTTCTGTTTTCTGATCTGTAAAAAAATGCCAACCCAATACTGTCAATTTCTCCCTAATTCTTTGTTGTTTAGAATTAGGTCCATTTGCCTCCCATGCTTCCTCTACCTTCTAGAAGATGTAACTGTCTTCAGGACAAATCAAGAACTTACAATAGCTTCACACTGTAGTCTGAATGATGCTTGAAGGTTTACAAAGCACTTTCACAGAGATGAGGTGTATGAAGCACTAAGCTCTGTGCATGGGTAACATTCAGGTCACATGACATCTTCCTAAAAATGATGAGGTGGTAACTGACGTCTGGTTTAGGAGACTTAGCCATTGTCATACAGCCATCTGTAATTTGAAACAAGGTGGGAGTGGGAATAGGGTTGATGAGAAGATGGAGGGAGAGAAGGGAGGTCTGGTGTTCTTGCCTCTTATCATTCATGGCTTGGGATGGGATGAGGCTTCCAGCTGCCTGTGGTGAGGTTTCCCATTGAAAATTTATCTCTGTTAGATTATGGATATATTTTCCCTTCTTCATACTTTTCTGCATTTCCTAGATTTTCATTTGTAAGTAGAAGAAGTTTACTAAAATATTTCTTAAAGAAAACATGTCCCAATATCTTAAGTACTTCTATATGAAAGCTTTATATGAATTGTTATCTAAGTTCCCTCTACCAGTGTCTCATCTCAGTCCTCCTTAGAAAGGAGGAAATGCCGAGCAGGACCTTCCACTGTTCACAGGTAGGAAATTGCCTGGGTCGCAGAGCTGGCTGAAGAGGTGGCAGAGTTAGAGTTCATACTTAGGCTTAGGGACAAGGAAGTCTGTGTTCTGAACTTTTCATAAGTACTTATATTGTGTGCAAATGTTGAGAAGCTGAACAAAGAACTCTGTATTTTTCTGCCTGAAATTCACAAAGTGCTTTCATCTACTAGAGTATCTCCTAGTCAGAGCTTCCCTCCTGAGACCAAGAGACCCAGGAACCTCCCAAACCCTTTTGCTCTTTTGACCTTATGCTTTTCGCATCAAAAATAGTTGTACCCACCTATGTGTCAAAGTCTTCATTTAGAAACTATATTATCATTATATATTATTAAGACATTGAGTAATGAGAAATAGATCACAGAACTTTAGATAGGTCCAGATATCATAAGATAATAGGATTCAACACCCTCACTTTATAGGTGAGGAAACTAAGGCCCTTTAGAAGGAAGGTTCAGTTCAGTTCAGTCACTCAGTCGTGTCCAGCTCTTTGTGATCGCATGAATTGCAGCACACCGGGCCTCCCTGTCCATCACCATCTCCCGGAGTTCACTCAGACTCACGTCCATTGAGTTGGTGATGCCATCCAGCCATCTCATCCTCTGTCGTCCCCTTCTCCTCCTGCCCCCAATCCCTCCCAGCATCAGGGTCTTTTCCAATGAGTCAACGCTTCGCATGAGGTGGCCAAAGTACTGGAGATTCAGCTTTAGCATCATTCCTTCCAAAGAACACCCAGAGCTGATGTCCTTTAGCATGGACTGGTTGGATCTCCTTGCAGTCCAAGGGACTCTCAAGAGTCTTCTCCAACACCACAGTTCAAAAGCATCAATTCTTTGGCACTCAGCTTTCTTCACAGTCCAACTCTCACATCCATACATGACCACTGGAAAAACCATAGCCTTGACTAGACGGACATTTGTTGGCAAAGTAATATCTCTGCTTTTGAATATGCTATCTAGGTTGGTCATAACTTTCCTTCCAAGGAGTAAGCGTCTTTTAATTTCATGGCTGCAATCACCATCTACAGTGATTTTGGAGCCCCAAAAAATAAAGTCTGACACTGCTTCCACTGTTTCCCCATCTATTTTCCATGAAGTGATGGGACCAGATGCCATGATCTTCGTTTTCTGAATGTTGAGCTTTAAGCCAACTTTTTCACTCTCCTCTTTCACTTTCATCAAGAGGCTTTTTAGTTCCTCTTCACTTTCTTCCATAAGGGTGGTGTCATCTGCAAATCTGAGGATATTGATATTTCTCCCAGCAATCTTGATTCCAGCTTGTGCTTCTTCCAGCCCAGCATTTCTCAGGATGTACTCTGCATATAAGTTAAATAAGCAGGGTGACAATATACAGCCTTGACAGACTCCTTTTCCTATTTGGAACCAGTCTGTTGTTCCATGTCCAGTTCTAACTGTTGCTTCCTGACCTGCATACAGGTTTCTCAAGAGGCAGGTCAGGTGGTCTGGTATTCCCATCTCTGTAAGAATTTTCCACAGTTTCCCTATGTATATAACTAGTGTTAAGCTGGTTTGCAGCAGATACAGAATTAGAAATCTGTTCTTTCAGTGAATATTTTAAGTCTGTGTAACATACATATGGAAGCAGACATAGGTCACAGAATTAGAAATCTTGTGATTCCTGTCTAGTAATCCTGCACCTACTCTAACGATATTAATGGTAAGTTACATTTGTATAGTTCTTTATCATTTCTTCTACATCGTTCTCACATATATGATTTCACTTAATCTCATGATGGTCCATTTTTATTCATGTCATGGATGAGGAGATTGGGTCCAGGGCTCACCTAAGGTCACAGAGCTGATCCAGGGTGCACAAAGCGGGAATTGCTGGGGGAGGCTGAGTGCCACCTTAAGTACTATGTTCTGTGTTGAGTCTGAGAACACTGCTCCTTTCACATAGTAGCCAAGGTGGGGCCATCACCCAAGTTCACAGAGTGCAGAACCTCACTTTTGGATTTCAGTCCTACACCTGGGTCAGGTCACCTCTTCAGAAATCCATTTCTTGATTCCCATTCCAGTGGAATATTTTCTTGGCATTATTTCTGCATACTCTGCATCCTTTTAGGTAAGCTGTCAGATTATCAATTTTTTGAATGTGCAAGCATCAGATACCAATGCATTGTTCAGAGTTATAACACTGGAAGCATTAGCCTAAATCAGCAAGTTTTTACTCTATATATGCCGTCTTCTCTCTGTGTCTCACATGGTCTTCCTTCTGTGTGCCTGTGTCCTGATCTCCTCTTCTTATAAGAGCTCCAGTCTGTTAGGTTAGGACCCACCTGTATGACTTCATTTTAACTTTATTGCCTCTTTAAATACCCTGTCTCCAAATACAGTCACATTCTGAGGTACTAGGGGGTTTAGGACTTCAACATGTAAAAATTGGAGGGGACACAGTTCACCTCAAAGTATGAATGCCTATCGTCCATTCTGTTCTGTGATGAAGCAAATCTGGTTGAGGTTTTCTGAAGTTTCTTTGTTCCCAGTGTGTAACAGAGGTGTCAATTTGTCTATTCAGGAAATCACCTAATAGAGCCCAGAAGTTATAAAATCCTCATATTCTAGCTCGAGGAGCCTGGACCAGTTTGAATAGATGGAGGAGGCACTTAGCATCCATGTGGCCTTGTGTCCCCCAGGTCTCTGAACCTCAGGTCTTCACCTGTGTGTAAAGCAGGGATTACAGTCCTGCAGGCTTCTTCAGTTTATCATGGGGATCAGATGATAGAGCACATGCTTACGTACTTTGAGACTGTAGAGCATTTTACAGTGTAAAAGTGTGATCATTTTTCAAAAGGTCATAGACAGAAGCCTTGCATCTCAATAATAAAAAATATACCCACAGTTCTTCTAAGTAACTTTAGAGACTCTAAACCAGGGATCCCCAACCTCTGGACTGCAGTCTGGTGCTGGTCCATGGGCACACAGCAGGAGGTGAGTGGTGGGCAAAGGAGCAAAGCTTCATTTGCTGCCCCATCACTCACATTACACCTGAACCTCCCCCACTCCCCTCCCACCCCTGTCCTGTCCGTGGACAACTTGTCTTCCATGAAACTGGGTCCCTGGTGCCAAAAAGGTTGGGGGCCACTACTCTAAATAATTAAAATGTATTTTAATAATGTTTTAAAACAAATGATACATCTACTGCTAGAAAAGGTAAACACTTTAAAAAATACTTTTAAAAAAATTATAAGCAAAAAGTAAATCACTTTCCATTCCTGTCATTACAAGTTCATCCCCCAGGTGGAGCCCCAGCACCACTGCTGACTGTTCTGTGTGTCAGGAAGAACTTGTGAATATGTGGTCTTCTGGTTTTTAAGCACGAATGATAGTTGTTCTTTCCATATTGTATCTCATTATATTAGTACATACAGTTGTCTCATTCTTTTTCATGGCTACATGAAAAAGTGTTATGCTTTTTCCATGTCCTACTCCTTATTTTCAGTGCTTGTCAATCAGAGTTTATAAAATGTAGAGATTACAACCTGATATTGACATCCAAATTTGTTGTGCTCATTTTATGTGTGAAGATGAGAAACCCTTGGCAGGCACTATTAATAGATTTCACAGCCTCTTTGTCACCTTGTTTTTAACTTATCTCCAGGCTTTGAGTCAGTAAAATGATTTTACTTATCAGTTTACCCTAGTGACAAAACGGAATGATCAGAATGAATCAGAATCATCAGAACGCAAGTGTATCTACAAGTTGTTTGGCATTAAGTCAAGTCCCACTGAGGGAGGCTAGTTTCTCCATAGAATAAATACACCCCTGGTTTTTTAAATTGTGCCTCCACTAGTGATATGTTGTAGCCATGCGTTCCAGGAAACAAACTTACTCAGAAGGACAATGCAGATAGTGGAGTGCTGTTTATTAAACCGGCGGGCCCAAGGGAGAGTCTTCTCTTAGCCAAGGACCCCAACCAGTTTTTGTGAAAACCTTATATATCCTAAGCATTCGAGCCCAAACCCACCTCTCCAAAATTCCCTGAAACTAGTCTGAACAAAAGAAAAAGAAAGATACAATCAAAGTTAACCCATGATTCATAAGCCTTAAGCCTAGGTAGTTAAACAGTGAACAGTTATCAATTGGCTTGTGGTTATACCCCAATAAGCATAATAGAATGTATGATTCTATTCGGTCACACAGATAATTAGGGTATTCTTTTAGGCGATGTAGAGCCCTGGGGCTCTTCCTTCTGGGGACCTGGTTTTCCAGTTGGTATGTTGTTTCCATAGATACTGGGCATATAGCTCAAAGTCCACATTTCGGCCCAAGATGGAGTCCTGCTTTCAAGATAGAGCCTGTTCTGTCTCCTCCTTCAGTATGATTTGCTTCACATGAAGAAATTAACCTAGAAATGTGTTGCCTTTGAAGGACTTTAAAATTCTTAACCATGTTGTTTTTGTCTTTTTCCCCCCTTAGGTGCACACTGAAAGGAAATAGCCAGATATTACAGTGACCGTATGATTATAATATTTCCAGTGGACAGCCCTCAGCCTCAACAATTTTTGAGTCAATGTTCTGTTTCTACCATGAGTTCATGTCTATTCCAAAGGCATTTTTCCAATAGGTTTTTGCACTGCATAAATTATATTATACATTTTTTATACCAGCAACAACTATTTACATATTCCAAGATGTTAATCTATAATTTTTTCCTCCAACTTCACGCAGTGATTTCAAGCTCTTGCAAAATGATTTATTATGTTTATTTATATGTTAAACTATTTTCTTTCTTATCCAAATCAGAGGTTGCAGGCCATCAATAAAAGCTGTCTCCCAGGTTTTGTGTCTTGAGAGATGCCAGAGCCAAACTGATTTTCTAAGATTTGAGACAAAGTTGTCACAGACTATTTTTTTTACTGTTCCCAGAATTACGTATTACTTTCCAATTACATCAGGGATTCTGTTTACTTGGAGACTGTGGGAAGTTGCCGTTTTGTGTAACCACTTCCTTTAACAGACCTACTGTCCATTTTGCCCCTCAAAGACCTCTAGTTAAAATACTACAGAAAAAACTAATAGGAAAAACATACCTGTAGTTTAAATGACATTATAGAAGAGAGGGTATCACCCTCCAAAAAGAAATAAGTTTAAAATACAGAGGGACAATATTATGTGTTCTTCTCCTGTGTCTCCTGCATTGCAGGCAGATGCTTTACTGCTGAGCCATTGGGGAAGTCCTCTAAAAGAGAAGGAAGAGAAAATATGTTTTATCAAAGTAGGAACACTTCCAGGGTATTTGCTAATGAAGGACAGCCATGTTCTAGACTGTCTTCTAGATAGAAGATTTTATTTTTTTACATTTTCTAAAAATTGTGGTAAAGTATATATAGCATGAAATTTACCATATAGCCATTTTTGATCACACAGTTCAGTGGTATTAATCACATTCACAGTGTTGTGCAGCCACATTGTCTGGGTAACTTTTGGTAATTATGTGCTTCCTATTCAGTGTGTTATTTCTGCAGAGTCATTTTGGTAAGTTTCATTTTTCTAGGAGTGGATCTGTTTCCTGTGAGTTTTGAGCTTGATTGGCATAAATGTATTCACAATACCTTATATATTTAAACTGTAGCATCTCTGTGTTCTTCGGGCTTTTTAATTTTCTTTGAGCCTTCTCATTTTTATTAACAACCTTGCATAACTTTTTTCCTGTTTTCAAAGAATCAGCTTTGTGCTTGATTGATGCTTTCTGTTTTGTTTTTCTTTCCCTAGCTCATTGTTTCATTCTTTCCTTCAACTTTTCCTTTACTTTCAGAATTTTTTCTCTAAATTCTTAAATTGGAAACAGATTAATAACATCATTATTTTTCTAATATAAGGATATAAAGCCAACATATTTTTCTGAGATCCACTTTAGCTGCAACCTGCAAGTTTTGATACTTACCACCAATCACTAGCCATAGTATTATGTATTTTCTAATTCCTAATTTAATTAACTATATCTTTTACCTATGAGTTATTCAGAAGTATAATGTTCTCTAAATTTTAAATGCTAATGAATTTTTTCTATTAGAATGAATTATGTCAAACTGCTAACATTCAGTCTTTTTATAAGCTATAAAATGGCACTTTCATATATTCCAACATAATAGTTTTCTTTTATTACTATATAACTTAATTTCATTTTGGTCAGACAATGTTAGATTGTGGATTTTAAACCAAAGGTAACCACATACACACAAAAGTCCTTATTTCTACCATTTTGTGTTTTATTTGGGGGTTTTAAAATGTTATAAATATGTGTGTAATCAGTAATTTTCAAATAAAAATCCTCCCTGAGTACTGGAATGTTTTCTGATACGTGTTTCGGGCTGGTTCTCTGACATGCTTACTCGGATGGAGTTTAGTGCTGGGATGTGTATCAGGGGTGCCCTTGGGGTCAACACTGTGGAATCAAGAGGGAAGAAACAGGGTAGGGCAGAGGGAAGGATCAAGCTGCATCACTGGCCAGATGACCTGAGCTGACCCCGTGTGGATCTGGAGTGATGATGGCCCTTCAGGGTTGTCCTGACACGTCCACTGGCCAGGACTTTATACCTCTCCCTGGATGGATCATTGTACGTAGGCTGCCCCTAGAGGGGCTGGTGGTTTAATGTTGCCCACTGGCAGCACTTACAGCAGTTGGACAACAAGTCCTTGAAGGGAGGTCAGGACAGCACGTCTCCATGTTCCCCCCACAGCATGTATCACAGCTCCAGAGGTGATGAGGGTGTACTGTGGGGGAAATTCTTGACTGATGTGTAAGTCAAAATGGTGACTTAGTGATTCTCCTCACTACCTTCTGGTATAAAAAACAGGGGAGAAGGTCCATGTAGGACAGAAATCCTCATTTTCAAGGGTTAGCCCAGTTTTCACCTCTTCTAAGAAGTCACCTTAAGATCAGTCATCATCCCAGGTAACTCGTACTTCTGTAATACCCTGAGCACCTCTCATGTGTTAAACTGAACCATGCTTGGTTAGTGTCCCATTGTCACCATCCTGAGATACTTTATTTGTAAACAAGGACCCTGTTCTTTCCACTGTGCACTGGGCCATCTAAATCATGGAGTCTGCCCTGTCTGTGAGTGTTCACACATGGTCTGTTTCCTCACTAAATCAAGTGAGAAAAAGACTTGGAATTGTGCCCTAGTCACTTTTTAATTACATCTTCCAGCACAGTGTCTGTCACACAGGGGTTGCTCAGTAAATATTTACTGGATGAATAAATGATGACTGAGAACAAACTTTCCTTCTAAACATTATAATTTTGAAATTTTAAGAGGTAGCCTGGGATAAGAGAAAGCCCTGGTTTTGGAGTCAGCCACACTGTTATGCCTGTCAGGTCTTTCTCTACTCCTCACTAGCAGTGTGGGTGCCCAAAGAATGTACTGTCCAGAGTGGGACACTTGAGAGTGAAAGGAAAATGATAACCAGCCAAGGTTCCAAGACAATAAACTGGCACCATCCTTAACAAAATGGGCTCTGGACACACCCTACAGTCATGTAACCATAGTTACATGCTTGGGTAAGTGTCTTACCCATTGAAATCTCAGCTTCTTTGAGAAATTAATTTAATTCCTGCTCTTGAACAGTTGCTTTGGTTGGGATGATGGATGGACCAAGAGCATCCAAAGACACAGGGTGGAATCATTGACCTAGGTGATTCCTAATCACCAAGAGAGGAGAGCAGGATGGGCATGGATGAAGGAGGTTTGTAGACTGTAGAAGATGTATTTGAGGAGGTCCTCATCTGATGGCCTAAACCAAACTGCTCTTCCTTCACATGTAGTTAAAATGACACAAGCACACAGGAAGGAGCACAAGTTCTGGAGTCAGCCTTCCAGGGACAAATACTGGCTCCTCTGGGCACTGACTGGGTTTGGATACATATTCTGCTACCTGCTAATCATGGGCTCTTAAGGTTGAGAAGTGCACCATGCTTCAGGGTCTTTATCTGAAGGTTGTGGTGGGGATAGTACAATTCTCAGAGCCCTGTGGCAAAGATTAACTATGACAGTGATGCTCACAATGGGGTCTGTGCACTAGTGCCATGAACTCTTTGCAACTAGGTCTTAAAGAAGTACAGGAAATTTAAGAAAGCTGGAAACTCAGAGCCGTCAGCTATTGCTATGACAGCCACACTCAGGATGGGTGGAATCCTGAACAGCCCAGAAACCAGTGTGTGTGTTGCACTTGCAGGGAAAGGGGCACATGGCTGAGCTGCACATAGCCATGCTCAGTGGATCAGTGATTAGATGGCAGTGGGCTGAAAATGTAAAATTAAATAAAACTGATTCTTAACCCCAGATAGGTGAGAAACACTGCTTTTGAACAATGCTTAATGTGTGATTAGCTGTCAGTCAGTACTACCCTCTCTAACGCTACCTTCTTTATTAATTGTTACCATCATATTTATGTATAAAATAGGAACATATAGGCTTTCAAAGGGCTCTATTATACATTATCAATATTTTAATAGAATTTAAAAGTTAGAACTAATTAGATTACTGTTCAAGTTTAGAGTTTTGTTTTTTTTTTCAAGTCTAAAAACAATACTATGCATATATTTATACTGATTCTACTCTTTAATCAGCAGCATGGGCCTAATGTTGAGGAAGGTCTCTGGAAACACAACTGGCCACTTTAAAACCCTCCAGAGGTTTTTTTTTTTTTTTTTTTTTTTTTTTTAATGCACAAGGTTTTATGTGGAAGCTGTTAATTTTCCTTTAAAGATAGAAAGAATATGGATTAATTGAAATTTTGCTTTTTAAACCTAATTTTCCAAAGGAATTTTTTTTTTTCAAAAACTAAAACAACAATGGGTTGAAAGATGGGAGAAATATATATATATTCAAACTTAGAACTAAAAAAATAACATTACCAGAAGGAATAAGATGCCCCAGCCCTATGAGACCTCGATCTAACACCAGGCCCATCTGACTTGCCTTAGGAGTCAAATTGGGATTGTGTGATATTTTAAAAACCAAGGTTAAGACTTAGACACACTAAGAATGTTTTACACAAAGCTTACATTGGATGGTTCTGACTAAATACACTCTTTCATTCAGTAATCATGCTCACAATTATCCATCCCAATAGTTGGAGGCTTTGGGTATTCCAAACCAGTGTTTGATCCAATGGTTAATCATATTTAAATTTGGATGGCATTACTGGAAAAATATTTTTTAAATTAAATTTTGCAGACTACCTAGAAAAGCAATGAGTCTCTAAGATGGAGTTTATATCACATTAGACGTGTTTTAAGTAAGTAGCAAAAGAGGATTGAGGGTTTTTAAACCCTAAATTTTACAACAATAAAATTTTTAAAGATCCATGAGTTTATACTGATTCTGATAAGATGTAAAATTGAAAGGGAAAGTTCTTTTTTGCAATAGAATGCCAACTCACAAATGTAGAACTATTGACAGAATAGCACCATATAGCAGCCATCATTGTTATAAATAATTCAGAAAAAATTCATCATTAGCTGAACTGAATGAATGGTGAATATTTGGCGAGTTGGGGAAGACATGGAATTTTCATAGACTCAAAGTATCTTTCCAGATTAATTCTTTAGAGAAGGATTGCATTTTTAAACTGGAAAAATCTGGTAGACTCCAGGCTAAGCAAATGACCAGAGTTAATGTTACTAATAATGAACCTACTGACACCTTGGCTTTTTTTTTTTTTTTCCTTGTTTCTTTAAAAATTTCTTTCATTGAAGTATAGTTGATTTACAATGTTGTGGTAATTTCTGCTGTGATTCAGTTTACATATCAGTTCAGTTCAGTCGCTCAGTCATGTCTGACTCTTTGCGACCCCATGAATTCCAGAACACCACTCCTCCCTGTCCATCACCAACTTCCGGAGTTCACCCAAACTCATGTCCATTGAGTCGGTGATGCCATCCAGCCATCTCATCCTCTGTTGTCCCCTTCTCCTCCTGCCCTCAATCCCTCCCAGCATCAGAGTCTTTTCCAATAAGTCAACTCTTCACATGAGGTGGCCAAAGTATTGGAGTTTCAGCTTTAGCATCAATCTTTCCAGAGGACACCCAGGACTGATCTCCTTTAGAATGGATTGGTTGGATCTCCTTGCAGTCCAAGGGACTCTCAAGAGTCTTCTCCAACACCACAGTTCAAAAGCATTAATTCTTTGGCGCTTAGCTTTCTTCACAGTCCAACTTTCACATCCATACATGACCACCGGAAAAACCATAGCCTTTTCTAGACGGACCTTTGTTGGCAAAGTAATGTCTCTCCTTTTGAATATGCTATCTAGTTTGGTCATAACTTTTTTTCCAAGGAGTAAGCGTCTTTTAATTTTAATTTCATAGCTGCAATCACCATCTGCATACATAGGTTCTTTTTCATTTTTTTCTGTTATTGAATATAGTTCCCTGTGCTATAATGTAGGACCTTATTGTTTACCAATTCTAGATATAAATAGTTTGTGTCCGCTAATCCAAAACTCCCAATTTATCTCTCTCCTATACATCCTCCCCCTTGGCAACCACAAATCTGTTCTCTACGTCTGTGAGTCTGTTTCTGTTTCTTAGATAAGTTCATTGCTGATCCTCATGGATTTTGATGTGTGAGATAATGACAACAGTATATTGTTTCTTGTTTTCTTGCCTGCCACCCATCCCCCAGGCCCCATGAAGAAGAAGAAAGAATTTGTTGTTGTTCAGTCACTGTCATGTCCAACTCTTTGCGACCCCATGGACTGCAGTAAGCCAGACTCCTCTGTCCTTCACTATCTTCTGGAGTTTGCTCAGATTCATGTCCATTGTGGTGGTGATGCTATCTCATCCTCTGCCACCTTTTTTTTTTTTTCTCTTGGCCTTCAGTCTTTTCCAGCTTCAGAGTCTTTTCCAATGAGTTGGCTCTTTGCATGAGGTGGCCAAAGTATCGGACCTTCAGCTTCAGCCTCAGTCCTTCCAATGAATTGTTGTTCAGTCACTCCCCCTGCATTGTAGCATGCCAGGCTCCTCTGTCCTCTGCTATCTCCTTAAATACATGTCCATTGAGTTGGTGGTGCTATATAGCCATTTCATCTTCTGTTACTCCCTTATCCTTTCTCCTTCCATCTTTCCCAGCACTGGGGTCATTTCTAATGAGTCAGCTCCTTGCATCAGGTGGCCAAAGTATTGGAGCTTCAGCTTCAAGATCAGTTCTTCCAATGAATATTCAGGGTTGATTTCCTTTAGGATTGACTGGTTGGATCTCCTTGCAGTCCAAGGGACTCTCAAGAGTCTTCTCCAACACCATAGTTCAAAAGCATCAATTCTTTGGTGATAAGCCCTTTTTGTGGTCCAGCTCACACATCCATTCATATCTACTAGAAAAACCATAGCTTTGACTATACAGACCTTTGTCGGAAAAGTGATGTCTCTGTTTTTTAATATGCTATCTAGGTTTGTCATTGGAGAAGGCAATGGCACCCCACTCTAGTACTCTTGCCTGGAAAATCCCATGGATGGAAGAGCCTGGTAGGCTGCAGTCCATGGGGCCGCTGAGGGTCAGACACAACTGAGCGACTTCACTTTCACTTTTCACTTCCATGCATTAGAGAAGGAAATGGCAACCCACTCCAGTGTTCTTTCCTGGAGAATCCCAGGGATGGGGCAGCCTGGTGGGCTGCCATCTATGGGGTCGCACAGAGTCGGACACAACTGAAGTGACTTAGCAGTTGAAGCAGCAGGTTTGTCATAGCTTTCCTTCCAAGGAGCAAGTGTCTTTTTAATTTTACAGCTGCAGTCACCATCTGCAGTGATTTAGGAGCCCAAAAAAAGTCTATCACTGCTTCCACTTTTTCCTTTTCTATTTGCCATGAAGTGATGGAATCTGATGCCATGATCTTAGATTTTTTAATGATGAGTTTCAAGCCAGCTTTTTCACTCTCCTCTTTCATCCTCTTCAAGAGGTTCTTTAGTTCCTCTTCATTTTCTGCCATTAGAGTGGTATCATCTGCCTATATGAGGCTGTTGATATTTCTCCTAGAAATTTTGATTTCTGCTTGTGATTCATCCAGCCTGTCATTTACATGATGTATTCTACATATAAGTTAAATAAGCAAGACAATATACAGCCTTGTCATACTCTTTTTGCAATTTTGACCCAGTCAGTTGTTCCACATCTGCTTCTTAATGTTGCTCCTTGACCTGCATACAGGTTTCTCAGAAGTCAGGTAAGATGGTCTGGTATTCCCATCTCTTGAAGAATTTTCCAGTTTGTTGTGATGTACCCATTCAAAGGCTTTAGTGTAGTCAATAAAGCAGAAGTAGATGTTTTTTTCTGAGTAGAGACCTAATGGACTTCTTGGCACTTTATAGGAAAATTCTGCCCACCCTGCCCTAGGGCTCTGCTGTTCTAAGCATGGCCTGTGGACCAGCAGAATCAGCTTGCCCTGGGAGGCTGTTGGGAACATGGAATCTTGTCTCTACCGCAGACCCACTGACTCAGAATCTCCAAATCCCAGGTGAGTTCTGCTCACATTACAGTTTGAGAAGCGCTGGTTTAGAGGCCCTGCTCGGGTCATCCTGTGATTGCACCCTCCCCCAGATGCAGGCAGCCAGAGAGGACCAGGGGGTGTGGTCACCTGGAGCCCCACCCCCTCCAGGCCCTGCTCTGAGCACCTAGACCTTAGAATTCCTGCCGGAACCCCTGCTGGAATCCACTGGGTTGTTTATCAAAAATTTAAATTCCCAGGCCCCCTTGATCAGATCTTTGGGGCTGGTGCCTAGGACTCTGCATTCTGACCCCTTTCCTTTTGACTTTTGATCTGCAACAGAGCTACAGGAGCACTTGTAATGGGGGTGTGTGTGGAGAGGAGCTCCCCCAAGGGGCAGGAAGCATCAGGAGAAAGAGAAGGAGGTCCCAGGTCAAAGGAAGGTGCCGATCACCAGCTCACACCTTCCTGCTTCTCTCCTGATTCTCCTCACAACCTGGCCTGAAACCTGGCCTGACCCCACCCTTGGGAGCTGACTGCAGGAGGAACTGCCAGAATGGGGCAAAGGTGTCTTCCTGCTGACCGTGGGGCTCTCGGGGGCTGCCCTGCAGAAGGAAGGATCCAAATCGGGGCAATAGGAGCAAAGGGGATGTGGGCGCCTGGAGAGACCACACGGACCCATCCACAGGGTCAGGCTGAAGCTGCTGAGCAGATCTTTGGGCAGGGAGACCTCCTGGTCCTGCTGAGACATGGATGGAGCTGAGATACTGTGTGGTCCTATGGGGGCTCAGAAGCTGCATCTGTCAGTTAAGAGTCTATGACATTGATCAAGGTACTTAAGCTCTATAGGCTTGTTTCCTTGTCTCTGAGATGGGGATCCTAGTACCCTCTAAGCTTGTGTTAAAATTAAATGTGATAAGTTAAAGCACATCCTGCTACACAGAGCAGAATAGGGGCTGTTGCTATTTATTGTGAAGCTTGTCACCTTACACCTCTGCACTTCCTGATGCTTGATATCTTAGGCACTTGTCACTGGATCATAAGACCTATTTCCTCAAACTGCAGGCACAGAAGGCTCCAATCACAGGCATGTGCCAGACACGTGCTTGGCCAGTGACCTAAGGCTTCCTGAGCTTTTCTGCTCAGTAGTGATTCCTGAAGTTACTGCCAAGATGATCATCACATATAGTTCCCAGGATTTCCCTCCCAGCAAGCCACAGCTTGGGACTCATGCTCTTAGGGTTGTGCTGAACTAAGACCAGGGTTTTATGAAAACTCTTCCCTTGTGGCTCAGCTGGCAAACAATCCACCTGCAATGTAGGAGACCTGGGTTCAATCCCTGGGTTGGGAAGATAACCTGGAGAAGGGAAAGGCTACCCACTCCAGTATTCTGGCCTGGAGAATTCCATGGATGCTATAGTCCATGGGGTCCCAAAGAGTCAGACAGGACTGAGTGACTCACTTTCACTTTTCTTTCCAGGGATAACTATGCCATACTGAAAACTACCACCAGTGAGCAGCAGAATCCAGGCATCCAGGTGAGCAAAGGGGAAAGGCCATGGAATGTGGGCCCTGTAGGCCACACAGGCAACTAGAAGGGGGGGGGGGGGGGGGCTAGCCTCACCCTCCCCATCTACCCCACCCTCCACACACAGAAACACACACTCCTGCTCCTGCAGAATCACCTGATCACGTTTACTGTTTCTTTGTCCAGGTACAGTTCTTTAGGGCTTCCCTGGTGGCTCAGACATTAAAGAATCTGCCTGCAATGCAGGGGACCTGGGTTCGATCCCTAGGTCAGCATCTCCAGACTTTCTCTCTTCTCTCCAGCCTGAGCTCCAATGTGTCTTAATCCTTTTCAGTTCCTCGAATTCACCAACCTCTCCTTTGTTCTGGATCTTTGGGCCCATCTTTCCACTGCCTGGAAACTCCCCTCTGTCTTTTATTGACTGACTCTTACTCTCAGGTCACACGTGAAACATGGGTCTACCAAGCAGGGCTTCTCCTCCATGAGATGAGACCCCCACTTCCCTGTCCCTTCTCCTGACTCTCTTGTATCCGCTCCTTTCTTATCTTCTTCCTCCCTCAGCCTGGAAGAGCAACAGCCGTGTCTCTTCCACTGACCCCAGCACCTAACTGGGAACCTGGCACACAGGAGGGCTCAGTTAGTTCAGCTAGACTTTGAAAGCACCCAGGCTGTAGGTGAATAACTTTCCAGTCCCAAACGCTTCTCTTTCCCCTTGAACTAGGGACTTAGTGGCTAATACATTTCAGGTGTGGTGGGGGGAGGGCATCAGAGTAAGGACACATGTTTCATTTAAATAAAAGACAGTTGGAAAGGGAAGGGAAAAAAGAACTTGTGAGTTCAGGAAGCAACTTGCTTGCCATTTGCTGTGATTTGTACAAAGACTGTCCTGAGTGCTCTCAGGATGAACGTGCCATGCAGACATTCCCTAAGGGATCACTCTGGCTGGTTCTCTGATATGTTGAGGCTCTGAGGTCAAGGCTGTGAATGAAAACTGAACTTGAGGGAAACACATGTCTCCTTACGTAAATAGTTGCTACTCTCCACCCCCCAAAGAAGCCACTTTAGTATGGACATCACACATTTTATAGTGTCCAGATCGAGCATCCCCTTCCAGGGTAGGAAGGACATGGATATCTCTAAGTCCTGTCCTTCAGCCTCTGCAAATTCTTTCCTCATCTTCCTCAGAAAAGTAGGGCTGAGGCCAAGAGAAGGCTTGTTGTGTCTCTATCCCCAGCCCCCTGACTGCGAGTGAGCCCGTGACTGAGGGGTGGGGAGGAGGGTGAGATGAATGAGCATCCTCTGACCCCCACGGCCAGTCCCCCCCCACCAACCCCCCACCTCCACCCTTCTGTTCCCTCTGCCGTTGGACTTCCCCTCACATGCATTCAGGGCTCCCCAGAGTTCTGACTCAGAGCTGAAATATTTCTTAAACCATCTTCTCTGTTGTTTAAAAGCTTAGCCCTTGATAGTTGAGTGACTTCACTCAGAAGGACAAGGTGGAAGGCAGAAGGATGGAAAAGGCAAGAGGGTCTAGGTGTTGATTGGGTTCTTCTCTCAGCTTTTAAACTAGAGGGTGAGGCACATAACATGTTGCAAAGGCAAACATCACAGCATTTTCACCAGAACCAGATCCCCTACAACTGTGACAGAAAAGTTACCTTTGTTGGCTCATGACCTCCATGTCACCAGCAGCCCCTCCCAACACTCCAGGTCTTTGGTCTGTTCCTACTTCTCCTCAAAGTGAAAGTAAAAGTATTAGCTGCTCAGTCATGTCCGACTCTTTGTGACCCCATGCAGTGTAGCCTGCCAGGTTCCTCTGCCCATGGATTCTCCAGGAAAGAATACTGGAGTGGGTATTCATTCCCTTTTCCAAGGGGTCTTCCGAATCTCAGGGATCACACCCAGGTCTCCCACATTGCAGGCAGATTCTTTATCTGAGCCACCAGGGAAGCCCTCAAACTCATGTTTAATATCTGATTACAGTTGTTGGGTGGAAAATTATGTCTTTAGCTTATTGCATAATAATGACAAAAGAAAAAGAGTGGTATCAAGACTGAAGCTGCTTATTCAGTGTTTCAATGGGAAGAAATAAACCATTCCAGAAACTGCCTTCATATAAAATTCCAAAGTGCAGTAATAAATCAATGGCTTGTGATGGTTTAGAAAAGGAAGCAGGGATCATTAGAACAACCTCTTGGGTTCCATAAATAAAGGATTGTAGTGCTGAATTAAATGCATATACTTATAAAGGCTGATAGATCTGAAGGAAACTTTAGTGAAACCGTAGCATTAAGATATTGGCAGGCATCTTAAGATATCAGTTTCTTGAGATACAGCACTGAGTGTGAGTGTATTATGTATCTGAATTATATATACACACACATATATTAATATTAGGGTTAGGGTAAGGATTAGTCACTCTTTTTGACCCCATTGATTGCAGCCTGCCAGACTCCTCAGTCCATGGGAATCTCCAGGTAAGACTACTGAAATGGGTTGCCATTTCCTTCTCCAGGGGATCTTCCCAACCCAGGAATTGAACCTGGGTCTCCCATATTGCAGGCAGATTCCTTACCACTGTACCACCAGGGAAGCCCACATTAATGTTAAGGTGATTATTAAAGGAATGATGGTACTGTGCTTCTCTTTCTCTAGTTTTTAACTTTTAGAAATGTGTACTGGAGTATCAGTGGGTGAAAATATATGAATCTGGGAATCATGCTAAATACTGGTGGCTCTGCTGCAAAAAAAGCAGAGTTTAATGAAATGAGATGGACAACATGTAGATAATTGTTGAAGCTTGTTTTGTGGAAGTTCAATGTGGTATTCTACTTTTCTATATGTTTGAAAATTTCCATAATAAAAAGTTTAAACACCTACTTCCCATGATAGGATATGAACAAATAAGAACTAAGGTCAGGGTCTTTGATCAGATGAACTCCCAGTGTTTTAGGGTTGGGAACTCATAATTCCTCATGATACTTCCTTAACCGTCAGGCACAGGATAGAGAATTACTATTCATTATGTAAAAATAAACCTGTATGAGGGTCAAGAAGCAAAAGTTAGAACCAGATGTGGAACAACGGATTGGTTCAAATTTGGGAAAGGAGTACATCAAGGCTATATATTGTCACCCTGCTTATTTAACTTCTATGCAGAGTACATCATGCAAAATGCCTGGCTGGATGAAACACAAGTTGGAATCAAGATTTCCAGAAGGAAAATCAACAAGCTCAGATATGTGGATAATACCACTCTAATGGCAGAAAGTGAAGAGGAAATAAAAAGCCTCATGATGAGGGTAAAAGAGGAGAGTGAAAAAGCTGGCTTGCAATTGAACATGAAAAAAATTAAGATCGTGGTATATGATCCCATCACTTCATGGCTAACAGAAAAGGAAAATTGAAAGCAGTAACAGATTTTATTTTCTTAGGCTCCAAAATCACTGCAGACAGTGACTGCAGTTTTGAAATTAAAATAAATTTGCTCCTTGGAAGGGAAGCTATGACAAACTAGGTAGTGTAGTAAAAAGCAGATATTACATTGCTGACAAAGCTCCGTATAGTCAGAGCTAGGGTTTTTCCCATAGCCGGGTATGGAAGGCTGAGGGCCAAAGAACAGATGTTTTCGAATTGTGGTCTGGAGGAGACTCTTGAGAATCCCTTGAATAGCAAAGATATCAAACCAGTCAATCCTAAAGGAAATCAACCCTGAATATTCATTGGACGGACTGTTGATGAAACTCCAATACTTTGGCCACCTAATGCGTAGAGCCAACTCATTGGAAAAGACTCTGATGCTGGCAAAGGAGAAGGGGGTGGCACAGGATGAGATGGTTAGATAGCCTCATCGACTAAATGGATATGAATTTGAGCAAACTCTGGGAGACAGTGAAGGACAGAAGAGTCTGTCCTCACAACTGTACTGAGTAATAAGTAACCACTGTTTTAAGCCACTTACGTATCAGGTGGCTGATGTAGTGACAGACAGCAGATTCATTCTCCCTGGTGTTTCTGACTGTGCAATAAAGAGAACTCCCTGCTACTGTAGGGAATTCCCCCCTCACCTCCTGCTCTGTCCCTTTCCCAGAACTGCTCTCAGGACCTGAGTTTCTGAATCATGGTCCACTTGACAGGATGATGCTCTCTCCACAGTAGGTCAGTGAGTGGAGGTGGAGAGACTGGTCCCATTTCCATCTCACCTTCTTGTCCCATCAGCCTCCATGGAACTGCAGCCCTGCACTGGGCAGAGATGTTCCCCAGAATAAGTTAAAAAATGTAGGTATCCATTTCAGTAGGCAGGGAAATAGCTAAAAATTTTCACAGCTTGTCTTTTCCCATATTCTAAAGGGGAAATCACTTAAAACAAGTGAGCCTTTTGGCTTCCCTTGTGGCTCAGATGGTAAAGAATCTGCGAGCAATGCTGGAGACCCAGGTTCGATCCCAGAGTTGGAAAGATCCCCTGGAGAGGGAATGGCAACCCACCCCAGTACTCCTGACTAGAGAATTCCAGGGTCAGAGGAACCTGGAGGGCTATATTTCATGGGATTGCAAAGAATTGGATGCGACTGAAAGACTACACTTTCTTCATTTCTTTTGGGATAACTCCCCATGGCAACACCATCTCTCTTGAACCTGTTTCTTTATTGAGGGCCCCCTTCCTCTCTCTTCACATGAACCTCTACCTGCCTCCTTCAGGAGACTCATCCTCATAGGAAAACCTCATCCCCATGAAGGTCTCATTACTTGAATCAGGCTACATTCCCTGGCCAGTCACCAAATCTCGAGTTTAAGTCCTCAGTTTAGCATGACAGGGCTTTTCCTGGGGCTCAGGTCAGGAAGGGTGTGGTGTCTGAAGGAGAAAATGCTCTGATGCTGTTGACTTCTGGGTCTAGTGTGTCTCTGGGTCTCTCGGACAATGGATTTCCCTCAAGAATCCCACTCTGATAGGTTTCTGAGTTTCTGGTTCTTTAAGTCTTTGACCTGATGGAACAGGAAGATCTACAAGTCTCACCTGGCTTCTATCAGGAGCGGAGGTACAGATTTCCAAGAGTAAACATCATTTTTAAAGGGAACGATGCAGACTACACTGGTATTAAATAATTTTCTTAACTAGTCTTCTGCTTTTCCCTTATCTAGGTCTCTAGGAGAATCACATTCTGATATTGAGCAGAAGAGGGTTTGATTTCTTCCTATTCTGTTATGCCCCTGCCACGTCAGACACCACAAGCATTCTTTGCCAGGTGTGGCTTGTTTCAATAGAACTTGCTCTGGACCACATGCTCTTCCCTAAAAGCCCTCTGCAGGGCTGCTGCTTGTGGCTCATGTGAGCTGAGATGGCGGGGCTCAGCTGTGTAACTGTGTACCTAGATCACAGTGCCAGGTGCATCATCTCTTCCCAAGGCCCCCTGGCCGTCATCTTGAATCACAGCCCCGGGAGCAGCATCTCTGCACACGGCCCTCAGAACTGAGGTGTCAGTGCAGTGATTTCTCCCCAGGGAGTCTGGACTGAAGGGTCAGGGATGCGAGGCCTCTGCAGGAGGTGACCTGTGAGCAAGTGAATGTTGACTCAGCACAAAGGGATAAAAATAGGTAAGAGAAGAAAGAAAGAGGAAGGAAGGAAGAAAGAAGGAAGGGAAAGAAAGAAAAAAGATTTTTTATTTTATGACCCAGATCCTACTTTTTGTTGTTTAGTTGTTCAGTCATATCCAACTCTTTTGTGACTGTTGCCCACCATGCTTCTCTGTCCCTGAGATTTTCCAGGCAAGAATACTGGAGTGGGTTGCCATTTCCTTCTCCTGGGTATCTTCCCAACCAGGGATCAAACCCTCATCTCCTGTGTCTCCTGAATATAGGCGGGAGATTTACCACTGAGCCACCTGGGAAGTCTCAGATTCTACTTCTACTCCAGGGAATTGTTGATGGGCTTTGCTTGTGAATGCTTCATCAGTGCCTGATTACTGGCTGGATCTGTCTCTCTCCTTTTGATTCTGGCTTTGATCCTCCTGGCCACCTCTGTCTCTTTCCTCTCTCTTCTCTTCTCTGTGTAATTCTGTGAACATCTCTGAGGGGTCCAGATTGTGGACAGCACATGGGAAAATGATTACTGGCTAGCTTGCTCTCTCCCCTCTTGATTCCCCCTCTTCTCCTCCTGGTCACCTCTATCTCTCTCCCCGCTTTTCTCTTCTCCATGTAAATCAGTGTATCTCTCCAGGTGTCCCTCACTGTGGAGGAACTTTTCATCATTAACCTAGATGTTTTATCATAGGTGCTGTATAGATGGAGAAGTCTTGAGGCTACTGTAAGAATAAGACTGGAAACCAGAGGCAGGAGGCTTAAGTCCCAAATCTGAGAACACCAGAGAACTGCTGACTCCAGGGAACATCAATCGATAAGCGCTCATCAAAAGCCTCCATACATATACTGAAATCAAGCACCACCCAAGGGCCAAGAAGTTCCAGAGCAAGACACACCATGCAAATTCTCCAGCAATGCAGGAACATAGTCCTAAGCTTCAATATACAGGCTTCCCAAATTCACACCAAACCCACTGACATTTCAAAAGTCACTACTGGACACTTCATTGCACTCCAGAGAGAAGAAATCCAGCTCCACCCACCAGAACACCAACACGAGCTTCCCTAACCAGGAAACCTTGACAAGCCACCCATCCAACCCCACCCACAGTGAGGAACTTCCACAATAAAGAGAAACTACAAACTGCCAGAATACAGAAAGGCCACCCCAAACACAGCAATATAAACAAGATGAAAAGGCAGAGAAATACTCAGTAGGCAAAGGAACAGGATAAATGCCCACCTAACCAAACAAAAGAGTAAGAGATACAGAATCTACCTGATAAAGAATTCAGAATAATGATAGCAAAAATGATCCAAAATCTTGAAAACAAAATGGAGTTACATATAAATAGCCTGGAGACAAGGATTGAGAAGATGCAAGCAATGTTTAACAAGGATCTAGAAGAAATAAAAAAGAGTCAATCAATAATGAATGATGCAATAAATGAGATAAAAAACACTCTGGAGGGAACCAGCAGTAGAATAAAGGAGGTAGATGATAGGATAAGTAAGGTAGAAGATAGAATGGTAGAAATAAATGAAGCAAAGAGGAAAAAAGAAAAAAGATTAGAAAGAAATGAGGACAACCTCAGAGACCTCTGGGATAATGTTAAATACCCCAACATTCAAATCATAAAAGTACCAGAAGAAGACAAAAAGAAAGACCGTGAGAAAATACTTGAGGAGATAATAGTTGAAAACTTCCCTAAAATGGGGAAGAAAATAGCCACCCAAGTCCAAGAAACCTAGAGGGTCCCAAACAGGATAAACCCATGGTGATACACCACAAGACACATATTAATCAAATTAACAAAGATCAAACACAAAGAACAAATACTAAAAGCAGCAAGGGAAAAACAACAAATAGCACACAAGGGGATTCCCATAAGGATAAGAGCTTATCTATCAATAGAAACTCTTCAGGCCAGGAGGGAATGGAAGGACATACTTAAAGTGATGAAAGAGAAAAACCTACAACCCAGATTACTGTACCCAGCAAGGATCTCATTCAAATATGAAGGAGAAATCAAAAGCTTTACAGACAAGCAAAAGTTGAGAGAATTCAGCACCACCAAACCAGCTCTCCCACAAATGCTAAAGGATCTTCTCTAGACAGAAAACACAGAAAGAGTGTATAAACTCGAACCCAAAACAACAAAGTAAATGGCAACGGGATCATACTCATCAATAATTACCTTAAATGTAAATGGGTCGAATGCCCCAACCAAAAGACAAAGTCTGACTGCATGGATACAAAAACAAGACCCCTATATATATTGTCTACAAGAGACCCACCTCAAAACAAGGGACACACACAGACTGAAAATGAAGTGCTGGAAAAAGATATTCCACAAAAATAGAGACCAAAAGAAAGCAGGAGTAGCAATACTCATATCAGATAAAGTAGACTTTAAAATAAAGGCTGTGAAAAGAGACAAAGAAGGATACTACATAATGATCAAAGGATCAATTCAAGAAGAAGATATAACAATGATAAATATATATGCACCCAACATAGGAGCACCACAATATGTAAGACAAATGCTAACAAGGATGAAAGGGGAAATTAACAATAACACAATAATAGTGGGAGACTTTAATACCCAACTCACATCTATGGATAGGTCAACCAAAGAGAAAATTAATAAGGAAACACAAACTTTAAATGATACAACAGACCAGTTAGACTTAATTGATATCTATAGGACATTTCACCCAACACAATGAATTTCACCTTTTTCTCAAGTGCACACGGAACCTTCTCCAGGATAGATCACATCCTGGACCATAAATCTAGCCTTGGCAAATTCAAAAAAAATTGAAATCATTCCAAGCATCTTTTCTAACCACAATGCAGTAAGATTAGATCTCAATTACAGGAGAAAAACTATTAAAAATTCCAACATATGGAGGCTGAACAACATGCTGCTGAATAACAAAGAAATCACAGAAGAAATCAAAAAAGAAATAAAAATGTGCATAGAAATGAATGAAAATGAATACACAACAACTCAAAACCTATGGGGCACTGTAAAAGCAGTGCTAAGGAGAAGGTTCATAGCAATATGAGCTTGCCTCAAGAAACAAGAAAAAAGTCAAATAAATAACCTAACTCTACACTTAAAGCAACTAGAAAAGGAAGAAATGAAGAAACCCAGGGTTAGTAGAAGGAAAGAAATCTTAAAAATTAGGGCAGAAAGAAATGCAAAAAAAAAAAAAAAAACAAGAACAAAAGAGACCATAGCAAAAATCAACAAAGCCAAAACCTGGTTCTTTGAGAAGATAAATAAAATTGACAAACCATTAGCTAGACTCATCAAGAAACAAAGGAGAAGAATCAAAACAACAAAATTAGAAATGAAAATGGAGAGATCACAACAGACAACACAGAAATACAAGAGATCATTAGAGACTACTATTAGCAACTATATGCCAATAAAATGGACAGCTTGGAAGAAATGGACAAATTCTTAGAAAAGTACAACTTTCCAAAACTGGACCAGGAAGAAAAAGAAAATCTTAACAGACCCATCACAAGCACGGAAATTGAAATTGTAATCAGAAATCTTCCAGCAAACAAAAGCCCAGTGCCAGACAGCTTCACAGCTGAATTCTACCAAAAATTTAGAGAAGAGCTAATGCCTATCCTACTCAAACTCTTCCAGAAAATTGCAGAGGAAGGTAGAGTTCTAAACTCATTCTATGAGGCTACCATCACCCTAATACCAAAACCAGACGAAGATGTCACAAAAAAAGAAAATTACAGGCCAATATTAATAATGTACATAGATGCAAAAATCCTCAACAAAATTCTAGCAAACAGAATACAACAACATATTAAAAAGCTCATACATTTTGACCAAGTGGGTTTTATCCCAGGGATGCAAGATTTCTTCAATATCTTCAAATCAATCAATGTTATACATCACATTAACAAATTGAAAGATAAAAAAACATATGATTATCTCAATAGATGCAGAGAAAGCCTTTGACAAAATTCAACATATATTTATGATTAAAAAACCCTCCAGAAAGCAGGCATAGAAGGAACATAACTCGACATAATAAAAGGCATATATGATGAACCCACAGCAAACATTAACCTATATGGTGAAAAATTGCAAACAATCCCCCTAAAGTCAGGAACAAGACTAGGGTGTCCACTCTCACTACTACTATTCAAAATAATTTTGGAAGTTTTGGCCACAGCAATTATAACAGAAAAAGAAATAAAAGGAATCCAAATTGGAAAAGAAGAACTAAAACTCTCACCATTTGCAGATGACATGATCTTCTACATAGAAAACCCTAAAGACTCCACCAGAAAATTACTATAACTAATCAATGACTATAGTAAAGTTGCAGGATATAAAATTAACACACAGAAATCCCTTGCATTCCTATACACTAACAATGAGAAAACAGAAATTAAGGAAAAAATTCCATTCACCATTGCAATGAATAGAATAAAATACTTAGGAATAAATCTACCTAAAGAAACTAAAGACCTATATATAGAAAACTATAAAACACTGGCTTCTCCATCCGTGGGGTTTTCCAGGCAAGAATACTGGAGTGGGTTGCTTTTTCCTTCTCCAGGGGAATCTTTCCCACCCAGGGATCAAACCCAGGTCCCCCGCATTGCAGGCAGATGCTTTATCCTCTGTGCCACCAGGGAAGTCTGCATAAAACACTGGTGAAAGAAGTCAAAGAGGACACAAACAGATGGAGAAATACACCATGTTCATGGATCGGAAGAATCGATATGGTGTAAATGAGTATACTACCCAAAGCAATCTATAGATTCAATGCAATCCTTATCAAGCAACCAACCATATTTTTCAGAGAACTAGAACAAATAATTTCATAATTTGTATGGAAATACAAAAAACCTTGAATAGCCAAAGAAATCTTGAGAAAGAATAATGGCACTAGAGGAATGAACCTGCCTGACTTCAGGCTCTACTACAAAGCCACAGTCATCAAGACAGTATGGTACTGGCACAAAGACAGAAACACAGATCAATGGAACAAAATAGAAATCCCAGAGATAAATCCACGCACTTATGGACACCTTATCTTTGACAAAGGAGGCCAGAATATACAATGGAGAAAAGAAAATCTCTTTTACAAATGGTGCTGGAAAATCTGGTCAACTACTTGTAAAAGAAAGAAACTAGAACACTTTCTGGCACAATACACAAAAATAAACTCAAAATGGATTAAAGATCTAAATGTAAGACCAGAAACTATAAAACTCCTAGAGGAAAACATAGGCAAAACACTCTCCAACATAAATCACAGCTGGATCCTCTATGAGCCACCTCCCAGAGTATTGGAAATAAAAGCAAAAATAAACAAATAGGACCATGCTAAAGCTGAAACTCCAGTACTTTGGCCACCTTATGCAAAGAGTTGACTCATTGGAAAAGACTCTGATGCTGGGAGGGATTGGGGGCAGGAGGAAAAGGGGACAACAGAGAATGAGATGGCTGGATGGCATCACCAACTCAATGGACGTGAGTTTGAGTGAACTCCGGGAGTTGGTGATGGACAGGGAGGCCTGGTGTGCTGCGATTCATGGGGTCACGAGGAGTCGGACACGACTGAGCTACTGAACTGAACTGAACTGAACTGAAACTTTAAAGCTCCTGCACAACAAAGGAAACTATAAGCAAGGTGAAAAGACAGCCTTCAGAATCGGAGAAAATAATAGCAAATGAAGCAACTGACAAAGAATTAATCTCAAAAATATACAAGCAGCTCCTACAGCTCAGTTCCAGAAAAATAAATGACCCAATCAAAAATGGGCCAAAGAACTAAACATACATTTCTCCAAAGAAGGCATACAGATGGCTAACAAACACATGAAAAGATGCTCAACATCATTCATTATCAGAGAAATGCTCATCAAAACCACAATGAGGTACCATTTCATGCCAGTCAGAATGGCTGCTATCCAAAAGTCTATAAGCAATAAATGCTGGAGAGGGTGTGGAGAAAAGAGAACCCTCTTACACTGTTGGTGGGAATGCAAACTAGTACAGCCACTATGGAGAACAGTGTGGAGATTCCTTAAAAAGCTGGATATAGAACTGCTGTATGACCCAGCAATCCCGCTGCTGGACATACACACCGAGGAAACCAGAATTGAAAGAGACACGTGTACCCCAATGTTCATCACAACACTGTTTATAATAACCAGGACATGGAAGCAACCTAGATGTCCATCAGCAGATGAATGGATAAGAAAGCAGTGGTACATATACACAATGGAGTATTACTCACCCATTAAAAAAATACATTTGAATCAGTTCTACTGAGGTGGATGAAACTGGAGCCTATTATACAGAGTGAAGTAAGCCAGAAAGAAAAATATCAATACAGTATGCTAAAGTATATATATGGAATTTAGAAATATGGTAATGATAACCCTATATGCAAGACAGCAAAAGAGACACAGATGTATAGAACAGTCTTTTGGACTCTGTGGGAGAGGGCGAGGTGGGATGATTTGGGAAAATGGCATTGAAACATGTATATTATCATATGTGAAATGAATCACCAGTCCAGGTTCGATGCATGAGACAGGGTGCTTTGGGCTGGTGCACTGGGATGACTCAGAGGGATGGGATGTGGAAGGAGTTGGGAGGAGGTTTCAGGATGGGGAACACACGTACACCTGTGGCAGATTCATTTTAATGTACGGCAAAACCACTACAATATTGTAAAGTAATTAGCCTCCAATTAATATAAATAAATTTATATTTTAAAAAAAGAAAATAATAAGCCCAGCTGTAAGGGTTCTTTTTCTTCATTTCTGTTACACTGCTTTTCATCTCTAGCATTTACTCTTGGTTCTTTCTTAGAATCTCCATCTTTCTGCTTCTATTGCCCATCTATTTTTATATGCTGTATACTTTATCCACTAGAGCCCTTGCCATATTAATCATGTTATTGTCATTGTTGTTTAGTCTTTCCATAGTGTTTAACTCTTTTGCGACCCCATAGACTGTAACCTGCCAGGCTCCTCTCTCCATAGGATTTCTCAAGCAAGAATACTGGAGTGGATTGCCATTTTCTTCTCCAGGGGATCTTCCTGACCCAGGGATCAAACCCAGGTCTCTTGCATTGGCAGGCAGATTCTTTACCACTGAGACACCAGGGAAGCCATAGTTGCTTTTGAATCCTCATCTGATATTTCCAACACTGCTGACATGCCTCATTCTGATGATGCTTTGTCTCTTCAAAAACATTTTTCTTCTGCCTTTTGGTGTGCCTTGTAAATTTCTCTTGAAATTCAGACATGATGTCCTGGATTAAAGGCACTGCTGTAAGAGGGCTTTAGTAATGATGAGGTGAGGTGTGAAGGCAGGCAGATTCCCATGATTAGGTCTCGGCCCCTCAGTGAGCATCTTCCTCTGGACTGTGAATCACACAATTGTTTCTAATTTTTCTCTCTCCTACTCCATCCCTTATGTTGGATATAATGGCCTGAGCCAGCTGGAGCTGTGTATTTTCCTTCTCCTAGGTCATTTGGGTTCAGTTAATATGCAGATGATGATTGCAGCCATGAAATTAAAAGACGCTTACTCCTTGGAAGGAAAGTTATGACCAACCTAGATAGCATATTCAAAAGCAAAGATATTACTTTGCCAACAAAGGTTCGTCTAGTCAAGGCTATGGTTTTTCCTGTGGTCATGTATGGATGTGAGAGTTGGACTGTGAAGAAAGCTGAGTGTTGAAGAATTGGTTCTTCTGAACTGTGGTACTGGAGAAGACTCTTGAGAGTCCCTTGGACTGCAAGGAGATCCAACCAGTCCATTCTAAAGGGGATCAGTCCTCGGTGTTCATTGGAAGGACTGATGCTGAGGCTGAAACTCCAGTACTTTGGCCACCTCATGCGAAGAGTTGACTCACTGGAAAAGACCCTGATGCTGGGAGGGATTGAGGGCAGGAGGAGAAGGGGATGACAGAAGATGAGATGGCTGGATGGCATCACCAACTCGATGCACATGAGTTTGGTTGAACTCTGGAAGTTAGTGATGGACAGGGAGGCCTGGTGTGCTGTGATTCATGGGGTCGCAAAGAGTCAGACACAACTGAACGACTGAACTGAACTGAATATGCTAGAGGGTTAGACTCGAGTACTAGTTTTCCTCTAGGGGAGGCCTTCTTAAGAGGACTTCTTTTTTTTTTTTTTTTTTTTTTTTTTAATTTTATGAGTAGATTTAATTTAACCCAATTATTCAAATATTATAATGTCAACATATAATCAATATACAAAATTGAGATTTTGCATTCCTTTTCTTTCACACCAAGCCTTCGCGATCCGGTGTGTAATTTGTACTTTGAGCGCATCTCCAGTTGCAAGAGTCACATTTCAAGAGGACTTCTTAAGAGGATGTTCTTATCTATTTCAAATTGGCTATTCCCTCATTGCCCCACTCCCAGCAGGAAGGCTGAGGGGATTTTCCATGGTATTTCCTGTAGGATCCTGGTGAAGTTCCTGGAGGTAAACCTCACAATATTGTGAGTCCCTGCACGACTGCATCCCCCCAGAGTTTTTACTCTCAGATTGTTCACATTGAGCCTCCAGCAGTCTGTCAGTTATGGCTCTGGTTTTCTCCCCAAGCTCAGGTTCCCATAGTGGTTTTCACCATGAGGAAGCCTCAACTTCCTCTGTTCACCTGTGAGCCTCGCCAGTCTTGTCGGTGGCAGTTTGTCTCCACTTACAGATGCAAGAGGAGGTCTCCTTTTCCTTTTTTTTTTTTTCTCCCAGGTTTACAGAAGACTGACTCCCTGGTTTTGGCTAAGTTTCTCCTCCGAGCAGCCTTCTTGACTACCCAATTTTAATCAGGGCTTGCCAGCCATCTCCAGCCACTCTCACTTCCTATTCTTCATATTCCTCATCAACTTGGTGTTATCTTGTTTATCCATTTAGTTTTTTACCATCTATCTCCCACTACTTCAATGTAAACACCATGAGAAGATAAACCTTACATATCTTGTGGCCATTGATTCTCATTTCTTTGAAGGGTATATGTATGGTAGACATTCAAAAGCACTTGTTTAAAAATAATTTATAAGTTGTTTAATCATGTTGCTATTGCTAAACTTAGAAGTTAGGATATTTCTAAATGCTATTACAATTTAATAATAACCACTGCTCTGAGGAACATTTGTATATAAATAAAGTTGTACATAAATAGTTTTCTATAAATGAATTTTTTTTTTTGCCTTCATTATCTTATAAGTAAAACTCCTATTTAGTCAAAGAAGATGAACATTTTTAAAGCTCTTAATAAATATTTCAGATTATATTCTGAAAAGGCTTTTCTAATTTATAGTTTACCAATAATAGATTACAGTGCCTAGCACACTTTTCATTAGCATGGGGTATTCTGGTTTTTAAAGAGTGTTGCTAATTTTACAGGTGAGAATGAATACATTCATATCTTTATATTATTTTTTTATTTGTATTATTTTGCTGTAATTTTCTTTTTACCTATTCTTTTTCTAGATTATGAGCCTAATGAAAGCAGGGTTTTCATCTTTTTTAGGTGTATTCTTTTCTGAGCACACCCTTATTAACTCTTAGCAGTTTCTGGACAACTTATCTCAGTAATGGACTAGTTTTCCAAAAGGCTGAAGCAAAATAACTGAAGCTCCCAGTATTATTATAATATCTTAATGTTATTGCTTAGTCACTTAGTCATCCTCTTTTGCAACCTCGTGGACAGTAGCCTGCCAGGCCCCTCTATCCATGGGATTTCCCAGGCAAGTATACTGGAGTGGGTTGCCATTTCCTTCTCCAGGGTATCTTCCTGATCCAGGGATCAAACCCGGGTCTCCTGATTGGCAAGCGGGTTCTTTATCACTGAGCCCCCAGGGAAGCCATTGGCCCAAATTGAGAAGATTTGCTTAATTTTTTACATCAGGGCTCTATATGATAGAGAAATAATGCAAATATGACTGAGGGCCAGTGGAAAGTGACATGGGAACTCATCACTAATAACAAAGTTCTGAAATGTGAGTGTGACTTCTTTCCATGAAATGGCAACCCACTCCAGTGTTCTTGCCTGGAGAATCCCAGGGACGGGAGCCTGGTGGGCTGCTGTCTATGGGGTCGCACAGAGTGGAACACAACTAAAGCAAAGCAGCAGCAGCAGCAGCAAGATTTGTATACTAACATGATTCTTACTTATTTGCTTTCTTGAGTGGGAGAGAAATTTTTGGTGCTAAAGCCTTTCCACTGGTTACAGCAGTACTGTCCATAGAAATATATAGTTACCCACATCTATAAATATGAATTTGTAGTAGCCATGTGAAAAAGTTAATAGGGAAAAATATTAATTAGTAAGACATTTTTAAACCAATGTGTCAAAAATACTCTATCAACATGTAATAAATGTAAAAAAATCTTTGAGACAAGAGTTTTATGCTATCTTTGAAATCTGTGGTGTATTGTACAGTTAAAGCACACGTCAATTTGGATCAGATACATTTAAAGTTCTCAAAATCAACATGTGAATAGTGCTACTGTATTTAGAAACCCAGGGTTTATAATATTAATATGGATTTTCATGGGCCAAGGGAGTCAATGTGTTTTCAATAATTGGGAGAATGTTCCTCATAGGTTTCATAGTTTGGGTTCCCCAGTAGCAGACCTTGAGGCAAACATTTGAGTGAAATTGGTTTATTTTAGAAGGGATCCTAGGAAAACACATGTAGGGAGTGAAGTGAGACAAAAATAGGAAGGAAACCAATAAAAAGTGTGTTATCAAGAAAGTTACTGCTTTTGCAACTGGGCTCCTTCTCTCGGAGTCACCTTGGGAGACAGAATTATTCCAACTCACAGGCAAGGGCACTGGGTCATTTATCTACCGATTCCTCATCCATCAGTGGTTAAGGGTTGAATCCAAGGTTTTTGGCTTGCTTTTCATATGGCCCCAGTATGCTTCCATAGCTAGAAAGAGGCCCTAAGCGGAGAGTTGATGATAAGCCGTGAACTCCCTAGTCCTGGACAAGAGTCAGAGGACACGAGCTGGAAAGTGACAGCTTCTGCTCCAGCAGGTCACACCGTCCAAGTGAGAGGGCAACAGGCAGAAAGGCCAGGGTTCTCCAAACGGAGGAAATAGCCTGCAAGTGTCAGACATTTTTATCTCTCTTAAGCGGCAGGAGGAAACAAACTAGCAATATTTTTTTCCTTCTCTATACAAATTTAAAGGGAGGTTTCTCTTAAAATACTGTGTGGCCATAATGACACCTGGTTCCGCCTGAAGTTAGCTATTCTTGAGCCTAGAGATAACCAATGCCTTTTTCTTATGGAAATGTTTGTCTTAAGCTATGCTAATGTACTATGCCTTTACCCCAAACTCTGTCTCCAAGTTGGTTCCACCTCTTGGCCCAGAACCTACTTGACAAACCAGTATGGATATTGTTCTCTTAATCTATGTAAATGAGACTATTTGTATGGTGATCTGTCCTTCAAGATTCAAGTTAATCATTTTATGGCCCAGGATAAACCATTTGGCGCCAAGACTATCCCAAAATGCATCTTATGGGTGAGGGGCCTGGTGCCATTCTGAATTTTAAGACATTCCTTTCTTTCATTAACAGACTGCTAGTGACTTCATAACATCCAGCTAAAGACTAGCAGGCGGTACTCTTTCTACCCCCTTCTGATGCCTATGTCAGAAGCTTTCTCTATCTCCTTTATACTTCAATAAAACTTTATTACACAAAAGCTCTGAGCGATCAAGCCTCGTCTCTGGCCCCGGATTGAATTCTTCTCCTCCGGGGGCCAAGAATCCCTGTGTATTTGCGTGATTCAACAACAACCTTTCATCTTGGGGGCTCGTCCGGGATCCTTCAGGACAAGGTAAGGATGCTTGGAGCTTTAGTTCTTTGTTCTCTTAGCGAACACGTTTTCTGCCATGCTTTACTAACTCTACGGTGTGCTTGTGTGAATGAGTGGCATGCCCTGCGTGAAGCAAGTAAGGGGCCCTGCTCTGCGGTTCCAAGGTGATCTCATACGGCTTATGGCAGAAACCTGTCGGGGTGTTATACCAACCTGCCAATGCCAAGAGGCAGCCAATGTCTCCTTCGGGAACCGACCAGAAATGGGCAAAGCGTGTAGACCGAACTGCCCTTTCTTGGTCAAACTTTTCGGTCTCTTTGACCATTTCATAAATCCTTGGGAATTAGAAGTACTAACCTAATCTATCGGATCATAGACTTTCAAGGGACTTGTGATCTATACTGTTATTGTGTACTGTGGCTTAGGTCCCAAACTTGGATTGGTAGTCAAGAAAGTGTCTAGCCTCACTAGGAATCAAAAGTTGGGAAGCTAGATGGAGCTCTAGCTCCCAGAACATCTCTGAGGTTAAAGGTTACTCAGATTGGGACTGCAATGGGTTTTTTTTCTTTGGTAACACCGGCTCTTAGTGGATCAGAGGAGGCTGTTATACTGGTGTGGTGATGCTTGGAAAGAACATCTCAGTTTTATGTTCGTGTCAGTCTTATTGTGGTCAGGAAATACTCAGGGTCGTGCACAGGCACTCAGGTGATGAATGTTTCCCCCGGTAGTCTTAGCTTGGGAGGCATTCCGGAAGGTTACTCTGATTCACCCCGGCTGACATCAGAGGCAAGCAAGGTTAAGGGTGAAGAGCTGGACATCAAGTAAGGATGCTATCAAGTCTACCCCTGGTACATCCCCACCCCATCTCGGTGGTAGAACCGGGGGGGGGGGGGGGGGGGGACGAGTACGGTGCCTGCGTCGGTAAGGGACAGACTAAGTCTGACCAGGAAGGAAAAGCTTTTGGTGTAACGTCTATTTACACCCCCATCTAGAGCAGGGAGGGACGCCTCTGGTAGAAAAAATGGCGCTGGTCACTTTTTTTCTCTCTTACAGATGGGAGCTAACAATTCCAGCCTCACTCCTTTGAACTGTATCCTGAAAAACTGGGATAGATTTGATCCCCAGGGCTTAAAGAAGACACACCTGGTCTTCCTATGTGATACTGCATGGCCACGGTATCCATTGGAGGATGGCAAATGGTGGCCAGTTGGAGGGTCTCTTAAGTATAATACTGTTCTACAATTAGACCGGTTCTGTAACGAACAAGGGAAATGGGTAGAAGTAGCATATGTGTTGCCCTTTTTCTCTCTGCGAAATATGCCAGACTTATGTCCTAAGGGTATAGATTTGGGCGTGAAACCTTCAGTTCCCTCCTGTTCTCTTACTTTGCCCCCATACCTGGGACTCAAAACTGGGATTCAAACTGCCCACATGGAGGTCCAAACAACTCCTGTCTCAGTACAACCTCAGACTACTCTGGTTTCAGTAGAAACTCAGACCATCGAAGTAAGCGATGAGATGGAGGACAGGAGACAAAGAGAAGAGGAGAAACAGGTTTCTCCAATCTATCCCTGGGATCATATGCGCAGAGCAGCCAGAGAGACTGAGGAACAGCCACACAAGCTGTTGCCTCTTTATGAAACACCCACCAGGAGAAATAATCAGTCTGTGAGAGTTAATAAACCTTTTTCTTTTCAAGAAATACAAAGAATCAAGGAGGATCTGGGAGACTATTTAGAGGACCCAGAAAAATATATTAGAGCTTTTAAAGGTGTTACTCTGCTTTATGACCTCACTTGGAAGGATGTGATGTATATCGTGGGACAAATGCTGACTCCTGAGTCAAAGACTCGAGTTTTGGGAAAAGCGGTTGCTTATGGAGATGAGTGGCTTGGTAATGAATCAGTAGGGAAGAGGAAGAATGAGATAGCGGCCCTCCCCACTGGGAATCAGGCGGTCCCAACTATAGAACCAGACTGGGACTACAACACAGCTAAAGGAAGATGGGATCAGAGTCATTTTGTTAGATGTATTCTTGAGGGACTTAGGCAGGCGCGTTCTAAGCCTTTAAACTATAGCAAATTGGCAGATATAGAACAGGAGGAGAAAGAAGTTCCTGGTAAATTCCTAGATAGACTGAGAGAAGGCCTTTGCAGATTCACTGAGATTGATCCCGAAAGTGAAGAGGGAAAAGTGATCTTAAAGGATAGATTTCTCACTCATTTGGCTCCAGATATCCGCCGTAAGCTACTAAAACAGGCGTATGGACCAAATCAGTCTTTTGATACTCTGTTACAACTGGCTCAGACAGTCTATTATGGTAGGGAATATGAGGAAAAGAAAGAAAGGCAAAAAAAGACAAAGGAAAAGGCGGAAGCCTTCACCATGGCTATGAAAAACGTTCTTAAACAGCCTGAGAAAAATGCCCAGAGGGGCCCAGGTGAAAAGGGATGGGCTTGCTACTACTGTGGAAAGGAGGGGCACCTCAAGCGGGATTGCCCTCAGGCATCTAAGCCGCCCTCGGCTCCATGTCCGGTCTGCAAAGGACCACACTGGAAGAGATACTGCCCCCAGAGGCGTAGGTCTCCCGGGTCGGACTCTCAAGACAATCAGGACTGAAGGTGCCCGGGGGTGACCACACAAGCTCCCGTCCTAATTACACCTGAGGAACCCCGGGTATTAATAATTGTGGGGGGCCAATCCGTTGATTTCCTTTTAGATACTGGGGCAACTTATTCTGTGCTTACTGAAGCCCCTGGCCCACTTTCTTCCCGATCCGCTTCCATAATGGGACTGTCTGGACGAGCCAAAAGGTATTATTTCGGTTATTCTTTATCTTGCAACTGGGATTCTGTGCTGTTTTCACACGAGTTTCTGATTGTTCCAGAATCTCCCTTACCCCTTTTGGGAAGGGATATACTGAGCAAGGTCCATGCCTCTGTTTTCATGAATATGGAGCCTTCCCTTTCTCTCGCTTTAGTTGAACAAAATGTAAATCCTAGAGTATGGGTCGAGCACAAAATGCTATTCCTGTAATTGTTAAGCTCAAAGACCCACACGTATTTCCACATAAGAAGCAGTATCCACTGAAATCTGAAGTTAAGGAAGGGTTAAAACCCATCATCGAAAATTTAAAGGAGCAGGGACTATTAATTCCCTGTAACAGTCCTTGCAACACTCCTATTTTGGGTATAAAGAAATCGAATGGTAAATGGAGACTAGTTCAAGATTTATGAATAATAAATGAGGCTGTAGTTCCTTTACACCCCGTGGTGCCTAATCCTTATACTCTATTATCTGAAATTCCTGAACGGGCCAAATATTTCTCAGTAATTGATTTAAAGGATGCCTTCTATTCAGTGCCTTTGGCGGAAGAAAGTCAATTCCTATTTGCCTTTGAAGACCCTATGCAGCCAGCTTCTCAGTTAACCTGGACAGTTTTGCCCCAGGGATTTCGTGACAGTCCTCACTTATTCGGACAGTTTGTCACGGGATCTACAAAACTTTAATAGCTCTGAAGCAGTGGTGTTACAATATGTAGATGATATTTTGCTCTGTGCTGAGACAGAGGAAGCTAGTTCACGAGCCTCAGAAGATTTCTTAAACTTTCTGGCAGACTGTGGTTACAAGGCATCAAGAGAAAAGGCTCAGCTTTGTCAACAATCGGTTAGATATCTGGGCCTAATCATATCAGAAGGGATTAGGGCCATAGGCCCTGAGAGAATTAAACCTATACTAAATCACCCCCTACCTATGACTTTAAGACAATTGAGAGGATTTTTGGGAATCACAGGTTACTGTCACATTTGGATTCCAGGTTACAGGGAACTTGCCCAGCCTTTATATAAACTTATAGCTGAAACTCAGCAGGCCCAAACCGACAAACTGGTTTGGTCTCCAGAAACTCAAAAGTCTTTTAAGGTTCTTCAGACTGCTCTCCTGCAAGCTCCAGCTCTGAGCTTGCCCACAGGGTCAGAATTTAATTTGTTTGTCACTGAAAGAAAAGGTGTGGCATTGGGAGTTTTGACACAATCCCGAGGGCCTCACCACCAACCTATTGCTTATCTAAGCAGAGAATTAGATGTAGTCTCATGTGTGTGGCCCCACTGCCTAAGAGTAATTGGAGCAGTGGCTTTATTAGCACCTGAAGCTTTAAAAATAATTAATGGACGAAACCTTACTGTTCTGACTTCTCATGATGTGAGTGGAATCTTAAATTCTAAGGTTAATATTTGGATGACAGACGGTAGGCTTCTTAAGTATCAGTCATTGTTGTTAGAAGGACCAGTAACTAAGCTTAAAGTTTGTGGAAATTTAAATCCTGCCACTTTTCCTTCCTGAGAAGGAAAATGAAACACCTGATCACGATTGTTCTCAATTCCTAACTTTGAACTATGCAGCTCAGGAGGATCTAACGGATACCCCATTAGACAATCCTGACATGGAAATATTTACAGATGGCAGTTCTTTTGTTCAGGATGGAAAGCGTAAAGCAGGTTACGCCATGGTGACTGCTGAACAGGTTTTGGAAGCAAAATCTCTCCCCCAGGGAACCAGTGCTCAGTTAGCGGAGCTTGTGGCCCTGACCCGAGCTCTAGAGTTAAGCAAAGGGCAGCGGGTAAATATCTACACAGATTCTAAGTATGCTTATTTGACTTTACATGCTCATGCTGCAATATGGAAAGAGAGACACTTTAAAACAGCAACAGGAGAACCTATTAAGCATTTCAGAGAGATCGAGAGACTTTTAACTGCTATATATTGTCCTAAAGAAGTAGCTGTTATGCACTGCAAAGGGCACAGCAGGGATGGGAGTAAAATAGCTGAAGGTAATCATCTGGCTGACTGTCAAGCTAGGAAAGTGGCACTTTACGAAACCCCTTCACTACAGACGCCTTTGATCTGGACAGGTCCTGAGGAACAGAAAAGACCACAATATACTGAGGAAGAATTAGAAAGATATGAGAAACGAGGAGCAAAGATTACTGATAAAGGATGGTTACAGTCTGAGGATGGACGATTAATAATTCCTGAAAATGCTCAGTGGAAAATTCTTAAGGGTTTACATCAGAGTTTTCATTTGGGTGCCGAGAGTACTTACCAAATGGTTTCTCGTTTGTTTGAAGGTAAAAATGTAATGAAAACTTTAAAGAATATTATCAAAAGGTGTGAGATTTGTCAAACAAATAACCCAAAGACTGAAAAGCTAGCAAAATCTGGATTACAACGAAGTGGGAAGTATCCTGGAGAGGATTGGGAAATTGATTTTACTCATATGCCAAAAGCTAATGGATATTCTTGCTTACAAGTTTGGGTAGATACCTTTACTGGATGGATTGAGGCTTTTCCCTGTTGTAGTGAACAGGCTAAGGAGGTTATAAAGATTTTAATCCATGAAATTATCCCCAGGTTTGGGCTGCCACGGAGCCTTCAGAGTGACAATGGTTCCGCCTTTAAAGCTGCTGTAACTCAGGGGGTATCTAAAGCTCTAGGAGTAGAATATCACTTACACTGTTCCTGGAGACCCGAATCCCCCGGAAAAGTTGAAAAAGCTAATGACATTATTAAAAGACATCTGCGCAAATTAACTCAAGAGACGCAGGACAAATGGATTAAAGTCCTACCCATAGCTTTAATGAGGGCTCGAACTACCCCCCAAAAGAAGGGACTGTCCCCTTTGAATGTATTTATGGAAGGCCTTTCTTACGCACAGACATTGTTATAGACCCTGAAGCCTTGGAATTAACTAATTATTTAACTCAGCTCTCAGCTTTTCAACAGGCATTAACAGAACTCCGGGAGACGACTTCTGACCCAGCCGCCGAGACAAGCAAACCTCTATTTGAGCCAGGAACCGAGGTCCTCATAAAAACATTGGGATCTGGGGGCCCATCCCTCGAGCCTCTCTGGGAAGGTCCTTACCAGGTTATTCTTTCTTCTCCCACAGCTGTCAAAGTGCCAGGAATTGATTCGTGGGTACATCATACTCGAGTTAAGAGGTGGCACCCTGACCAAAATTAAGTGACTTCATTTTATGTCTTTACTTTCTATGCTCTGACTTTGTACCTTTTAGATGGGCCTGATAACCTATGTGAGCTTACTTCTGCTGACTCCAAATGTCCTGAGTCTGCCGTTGGATCCTCAAGACAATGTCTTCCTGTCCTGGGCTCACTCTTATGCTGCATTCCACAATCGGTCTAACTGCTGGGTCTGCGGAGCGCTCCCCTCTTCGTCAGTGGAAGGCTTCCCGTGGTGGACATCCCCACTTCAAGGAAAAGACTTTCTCCAAGTCTGCGAATACCTTTGACAACAATCACATGTGATGCCTCTTCTTCATCTGATGACATCTACCAACCCTAAAATGGACTGGTGCAACACTTTGTACTCTAACTATGGACATAATGTGACTTTTAATTTTGATTATACATTGTCTCGGTTCAATGACTATTTTGCTACATATAAGGTAAATAGGTCTAGATCTAATGGTTTTTTACCTGACGTTTATCAAATATGGGATGAGGTTACATGGCTAACTCCTGAAAAAGGACGTTTAATATCTACTGCCTCTATATGCTGGGAACAAACAGAGCCGTCCCCAAAAGTTAGCCAACAACTTAATTACAATGATTGGAAACAAGTGGGATATTTGTCTCAGGAAACATGCAATGTAATCATTCCCGTGTTTTCCAATCCCAGTTCAGGTTCTCCCTTTGTCTGGCCAGGCACGAATTGGGACTGGATATCTCAGTCGCGCTGGCTTGCTCCAAACGGGACTTATTGGATATGTGGCTCTTACCTATGGGCATGGCTTCCCCCTGGTTGGATAGGGAGATGCACCCTGGGTCTAGCCTTTACTCATGGCTTTATATTTTCAGAGCTTCCAGGAAAGCCTGCTAATTTACCCCACCTTAAAACTCGGTGGGCAAGGTCTGTATTTTATTGATATGATTATTTGGCTGCAGCGTTTGTTCCCTCTTTGGGAACTACAGATGTTATGTTACGAGTGGATGCTTTGACTAATTTTACTCAACAGGCATTACAAGATTCTCAAAAGGCTATTTCAGCTCTTAATGCTGAACAAGCACAAACTAGAAAGGTGGTTTTACAAAACAGATTGGCCTTAGATATTCTGACAGCTGCACAAGGAGGAACTTGTGCCATTATTCATACCCAGTGCTGTACATATATACCTGATATGAGCACGAATGTTACTCATTTTACTAACCACATGGACAAGATGATTGGGGCCATGGATACTCCTGAAGCCTCAATTGCTTCACTTTGGGAAACGTTAACTAGTTCCCCATGGTGGACAACTATCTTAATTACAATAATTCTGGTTGTTTTGTTCTTGCTGTTTGCTCCCTGCATCTGTAATTGTATAACTGGATTTGTTTCTAGCCACATGAAAGCTTTTAAGTTACAAATGGTTGCTCAAACTCCTGCTACTGCTGTAGCTTCCTCCAGCTACTATTTGGGGCCCCTGGATCAGATATCCTCAATATGAGGATTAGGAGAATATGTTGCCTCACCAATTTAGGGACAACGCCCCTTGTCAGCTCAGAAGTAGTTATGGAATGAGAACGATGCCCCTTTTACCTAGGCAACATAATTCTCCTAAAAGAAAAGTGGGGAATGAGAGGGTAACAGGCAGGAAGGCCAGGGTTCTCCAAATGGAGGAAATAGCCTGCAAGTGTCAGACATTTTTATCTCTCTTAAGCGGCAGGAGGAAACAAACAAGCAATATTTTTTTCCTTCTCTATACAAATTTAAAGGGAGGTTTCTCTTAAAGTACTGTGTGGCCATAATGACACAAGGTTTCGCCTGAAGTTAGCTATTCTTGAGCCTAGAGATAACCAATGCCTTTTTCTTATGGAAATGTTTGTCTTAAGCTATGCTAATGTACTATGCCTTTACCCCAAACTCTGTCTCCAAGTTGGTTCCGCCTCTTGGCCCAGAACCTACTTGACAAACCAGTATGGATATTGTTCTCCTAATCTATGTAAATGAAACTATTTGAATGGTGATCTGTCCTCCTTCAAGATTCAAGTTAATCATTTTATGGCCCAGGATAAACCATTTGGCGCCAAGACTATCCCAAAATGCATCTTATGGGTGAGGGGCCTGGTGCCATTCTGAATTTTAAGACATTCCTTTCTTTCATTAACAGACTGCTAGTGACTTCATAACATCCAGCTAAAGACTAGCAGGCGGGTACTCTTTCTGCCCCCTTCTGATGCCTATGTCAGAAGCTTTCTCTATCTCCTTTATACTTCAATAAAACTTTATTACACAAAAGCTCTGAGCGATCAAGCCTCGTCTCTGGCCCCGGATTGAATTCTTCTCCTCCAGAGGCCAAGAATCCCTGTGTATTTGCGTGATTCAACAACAACCTTTCACAAGGAGGGATCCTGTTAGCCTCAGGAGCCCTAGGGACTTGATTTTACTAAACTCTACTTTATAGCACTCATCCTGTTCACTCATGTTTCCCTAGCTCCTGGAAGAGTAGATATTTAATAAATAATTGTTGACTGTATGACTTTCCCTGAGTGCCTGCTTTATTATTTCAGGCTCTCCATGTAAATGGGGTACATGGTTACAATCATGGGTCATGTCCTTGAAACTCCCTCATCAGAAAGGAAAGAGAGGTTTTCCCTTTCTAGCTCCAGCAAAACAAAACAAAACACAACAAAAATCACCCCACCTCCCCCACCCCCTACTACCACCGCTCAACATTCTCAAGGAAGAAATCCAGTTGGCTTGGTTAGCCATGAGGTTATCTGTCAGCCAAGCCCTTTGGACAAGACATGGCATATGATTGGCTAGATTTCAGTTAGGTGCCCACTCCTGAGTTTACAGAGGTGGATATATTACTAGGAGGAGTGATAGAGAAATTTTCACTGTATTCAGAACTATGGATAGCCACAGGATTATGTTTAAATTGTGAATCCCATTTTTCTATATGTCTTGGTTGAAAACGCTTGAGGACCAGCATTATTTCAGCTGAAACATTTTAGTACTGCTCTTATACCCGCTGGAGATTTAAAACTTAAAGCTTTGACTATTTGAAAGAGATCCTGTAGATCAGTCACGTTCAACCTTTTTGGAACCATGGACCAGTTTCATGGAAGACAATTTTTCCACGGACCAGGGAGAGTGGGATGATTTCAAGATGATTCAATCACTTTATTTATTGTGCACTTTATCTCTATTATTATACATTTTGATATATAATAAAATAATTATACAACTCACCATACTGAAGAATCAGGGAGCCCTGAGCTTGTTTTTCTACAACTAGATGGTCTCATCCAGGGTTTGATGGGAGAGAGTGACACCCGAAGTGTGTTGTTTATGTCTAATCTACTCTGTGATCTTCTTTTGGTTGCTGTCGCTGCAGAAAACTCTGCTTTACAAAGATAGCTTATTGGAAATGGAAGCAGGATTTTCAGTGCTTTGTGGCAATCTCAGGATATTCTGCCTTGACTTTAATCCAGAACATATAGAAATTTGAAGTTGTCTCAAACATACTTTTTAGGTCATCATAATTTACAATTTCAACAAGTTGATTCCCTTTCTAGCACAAACAAAGTCGATTCACCTGGCTTATTCACAGATGGGTCGCAGATCCATTCCTTCCCAGTTCAAGAGTCTTTTGTGGTTGGGAAGTAATTCTCAGTTCAGTTTAGTTCAATTCAGTCGCTCAGCCATGTCAGACTCGTTGCGACCTCATGAATTGCAGCATGCCAGGCCTCCCTGTCCATCACCAATTCCAAGAGTTCACTCAAACTCATGTCCATCGAGTCGGTGATGCCATCCAGCCATCTCATCCTCTGTAGTCCCCTTCTCCTACCCCCAATTCCTCCCAGCATCAGAGTCTTTTCCAATGAGTCAACTCTTTGCATGAGGTGGCCAAAGTACTGGAGTTTCAGCTTTAGAATCAGTCCTTCCAAAGAACACCCAGGACTGATCTCCTTTAGAATGGACTGGTTGGATGTCCTTGCAGTCCAAGGGACTCTCAAGAGTCTTCTCCAACACCACAGTTCAAAAGCATCAATTCTTTGCTGCTCAGCTTTCTTCACAGTTCAACTCTCACATCCATACATGACTACTGGAAAAAACATAGTATTGACTAGACAGACCTTTGTTGGCAAAGTAATGTCTCTGCTTTTGAATATGTTATCTAGGTTGATCATAATGTTCCTTCCAAGGAGTAAGCGTCTTTTAATTTCATGGCTGCAATCACCATCTGCAGTGATTTGGGGGCCCCAAAAAATAAAGTCTGACACTGTTTCCACTGTTTCCCCATCTATTTTCCACGAAGTGATGGGACAAGAGACCATGATCTCCATTTTCTGAATGTTGAGCTTTAAGCCAACTTTTTCACTCTCTACTTTCACTTTCACCAAGAGGCTTTTTAGTTCCTCTTCATTTTCTGCCATAAGGGTGGTATCATCTGCATATCTGAGGTTATTGATATTTCTCCCAGAAATCTTGATTCCAGCTTGTGCTTCTTCCAGTCCAGGGTTTCTCATGATGTACTCTGCATATAAGTTAAATAAGCAAGGTGACAATATACAGCCTTGACGTACTCCTTTTCCTATTTGGAACCAGTCTGTTGTTCCATGTCCAATTCTAACTGTTGATTCCTGACCTGCATATAGGTTTCTCAAGAGGCAGGTCAGGTGGTCTGGTATTCCCATCTCTTTCACAACTTTCCACAGTTTATTGTGATCCATGAAGTCAAAGACTTTGGCATAGTCAATAAAGCAGAAATACATGTTTTTCTGAAACTCTCTTGCTTTTTCTATGATCCAGCAGGTGTTGGCCATTTGATCTCTGGTTCCTCTGCCTTTTCTAAAACCAGGTTGAACATCTGGAAGTTCATGGTTCACATATTCCTGAAGCCTGGCTTGGAGAATTTTAAGTATTACTTTACTAGCCATGTGAGATGAGTGCAATTGTGCAGTAGTTTGAGCATTCTTAGGGATTGTGGGATCAAAATGAAAACTGAACTTTTCCAATACTATGGCCCCTGCTGAGATTTCCAAATTTGCTGGCATATTTAGTGCAGCACTTTCACAGCATCATCTTTCAGGATTTGAAATAGCTCAACTGGAGTTGCATCACCTCCACTAGCTTTGTTCATAGTGATGCTTTCTAAGGCCTGCTTGACTTCACATACAAGGATGTCTGGCTCTAGATAAGTGATCACACCATCGTGATTATCTGGATAGTGAAGCTCTTTTTTGTACAGTTCTGTGTATTCTTGCCACCTTTTCTTAATATCTTCTGCTTCTGTTAGGACCATACCATTTCTGTCTTTTATTTATTTATTTTATAAAGAATTATTTTGTTTTTATTTTTTTTCCTTTGTGCCATTTTTAAATTTTTTTTATTTTTTTATTTATGTATTTATTTTTTACTTTACAATATTGTATTGGTTTTGTCATACATCAACATTATTGAGCCCAACTTTGCATGAAATGTTCCCTTGGTATCTCTAATTTTCTTGAGATCTCTAGTCTTTCCCATTCTGTTGCTTTCCTCTATTTCTTTGCATTGATTGCTGAGGAAGGCTTTCTTATCTCTCCTTGCTCTTCTTTGGAACTCTGCATTCAGATGCTTATATCTTGTTTCCTTTCCTGCTTAGCTTTTCGTTTCTCTTCTTTTCACAGCTTTTTGTAAGGCCTCCTCAGACAGCCATTTTGCTTTTTTGCATTTCTTTACCATGGGGATGGTCTTGATCCCTGTCTCCTGTACAGTGTCATGAACCTCCATCCATAGTTCATCAGGCACTCTGTCCAAAGCTTTACAGACAAGCAAAAGCTGAGAGAATTCAGCACCACCAAACCAGCTCTCCAAAAAATGCTAAAGGATCTTCTTTAGACAGGAAACACAAAAAGGGTGTATAAACTCGAACCCAAAACAATAAAGTAAATGGCAATGGGTTCATCAGATCAGATCAGGTCAGATCAGTCACTCAGTCGTGTTCCACTCTTTGTGACCCCATGAATCGCAGCACGCCAGGCCTCCCTGTCCATCACCAACTCCTGGAGTTCACTGAGACTCACCTCCATCGAGTCAGTGATGCCATCCACCCATCTCATCCTCTGTCATCCCCTTCTCCTCCTGCCCCCAATCCCTCCCAGCATCAGAGTCTTTTCAAATGAGTTAACTCTTCGCATGAGGTGGCCAAAGTACTGGAATTTCAGCTTTAGCATCATTCCTTCCAAAGAACACCCAGGACTGATCTCCTTCATAATGGGTTCATACTTATCAATAATTACCTTAAACATAAGTGGGTTGAATGCCCCAATCAAAAGACAAAGAGTTGCTGAGTGGATACAAAAATAAGACCCCTATATATGTTGTCTACAAGAGACCCATCTCAAAATAAGGGACACATACAGACTGAAACTGAAGGGCTGGAAAAAGATATTCTACGCAAACAGAGACCAAAGGAAAGCAGGAGTAGCAATACTTATATCAGATAAAATAGACTTTAAAACAAATGCTGTGAAAAGAGACAAAGAAGGACACTACATAAGGATCAAAGGATCAATTCAAGAAGATGTAACAATTATAAATATATATGCACCCAACGTAAGAGCACTGCAATATGTAAGACAAATGTTAACAAGTATGAAAGGGGAAGTATAACAATAATAGTGGGAGACTTTAATACCCAACTCACACCTGTGGAAAAATCAACTAAACAGAAAATTAACAAGGAAACACAAACTTTAAATGATACGACAAACCAGTTAGACCTAATTGATATGTATAGGATATTTCACCCCAACACAATGAATTTCACCTTTTTCTCAAGTGCACACGGAACTTTCTACAGGATAGATCATATCCTGGGCCATAAATCTAGCCTTGGTAAATTTTAAAAAAATTGAAATCATTCCAAGCATCTTTTCTAACCACAATGCAGTAAGATTAGATCTCAATTACAGGAGAAAACTATTAAAATATTCCAACATATGGAGGCTGAACAACACGCTGCTGAATAACCAATATACCACAGAAGAAATCAAAAAAGAAATCAAAATATGCAATGAAATGAATGAAACTGAAAACACAACAACCCAAAACCTGTGGAACACTGTAAATGCAGTGCTAAGGAGAAGGTTCATAGCAATCAGGCATACCTCAAGAAACAACAAAAAAGTCAAATAAATAACCTAACTCTACACCTAAAGCAACGAGAAAGGAAGAAATGAAGAACCCCAGGGTTAGTAGAAGGAAATAAATCTTAAAAATTAGGGCAGAAGTAAATGCAAAAGAAACAAAATAGACCATAGTAAAACTCAACAAAGCCAAAAGCAGGTTATTTGAGAGGATAAATAAAATTGACAAACCATTAGCCAGACTCATCAAGACACAAAGGGAGAAAAATCAAATCAATAAAATTAGAAATGAAAATGGTAGATCACAACAGACAACACATAAATACACAAGATCATAAGAGTCTACTATCATCAATTATATGCCAATAAAATGGACAACATGGAAGAAATGGACAAATTCTTAGAAAAGTACAACTTTCCAAAACTGGACCAGGAAGAAATAGAAAATCTTAACAGACCCATCACAAGCACGGAAATTGAAATTGTAATCAGAAATCTTCCAGCAAACAAAAGCCCAGGTCCAGACGGCTTCACAGCTGGATTCTGCCAAAAATTTAGAGAAGAGCTAACACTTATCTTACTTAAATTCTTCTAGGAAATTGCAGAGGAAGGGAAACTTCCAAACTCATTCTATGAGGCCACCACCACTCTAATACCAAAACCTGACAAAGATGCCACAATAAAAGAAAACTACAGGCCAATATCACTGATGAACATAGATGCAAAAATCCTTAACAAAATTCTAGCAATCAGAATCCAACAACACATTATAAAGATCATACATCATGACCAAGTGGGCTTTATCCCAGGGATGCAAGGATTCTTCAATATCCACAAATCAATCAATGTAATACACCACATTATCAAATTGAAAAATAAAAGCCGTATGATTATCTCAATAGAAGCAGAGAAAGCCTTTGACAAAATTCAACATCCATCATGATAAACACTCTCCAGAAAGCAGGAATAGAAGGAACATACCTCAATATAATAAAAGCTATATATGACAAACCCACAGCAAACATTAGCCTCAATGGGGAAAAATTGAAAGCATTTCCCCTAAAGTCAGGAACAAGACAAGGGTGCCCACTCTCACAACTACTATTCAACATAGTCTTAGAAGATTTGGACACAGCAATCAGAGCAGAAAAAGAAATAAAAGGAATCCAAATTGGAAAAGAAGTAAAACTCTTACTGTTTGCAGATGCCATGATCCTCTACATAGAACACCCTAAATACTCCACCAGAAAATTACTAGAGCTAATCAATGAATATAGTAAAGTTGCTGAATATAAAATAAACACAGAGAAATCCCTTGCATTCCTATACACTAATAATGAGAAAATAGAAAGAGAAATTAAGGAAACAATTCCATTCACCATTGCAACGAAAAGAATAAAATACTTAGGAATATATCTACCTAAAGAAACAAAAGACCTATATATAGAAAACTATAAAACACTTGTGAAAGAAATCAAAGAGGACATTAATAGATGGAGAGGTATACCGTGTTCATGGGCTGGAAGAATCAATATAGTGAAAATGAGTATACTACCCAAAGCAATCTATATATTCAATGCAATCCCCATCAAGCTACCAACGGTATTCTTCACAGAGCTAGAACAAATAATTTCACAATTTGCATGGAAATACAAAAACCTTGATTAGCCAAACAAATCTTGAGAAAGAAGAATGGAACTGGAGGAATCAACCTGCCTGACTTCAGGCTCTACTACAAAGCCACAGTCGTCAAGACTATGGTACTGGCACAAAGACAGAAATATAGATCAATGGAACAAAATAGAAAGCCCAGAGATAAATCCACGCACATATGGACACCTTATCTTTGACAACGGAAGCAAGAATATGCAATGGAGAAAAGACAATCTCTTTAACAAGTGGTGCTGGGAAAACTGGTCAACCACTTGTAAAACAATGAAACTAGAACACTTTCTAACACCATACACAAAAATAAACTCAAAATGGATTAAAGATCTCAACGTAAGACCAGAAACTATAAAACTCCTAGAGGAGAACATAGGCAAAACACTCTCCGACATACATCACAGTAGGATCCTCTATTACCCACCTCCCAGAATATTGGAAATAAAAGCAAAAATAAACAAATGGGACCTAATTAAACTTAAAAGCTTCTACACATCAAAGGAAACTATCAGCAAGGTGAAAAGACAGCCTTCAGAATGGAAGAAAATAATAGCAAATAAAGCAACTGACAAACAACTAATCTCAAAAATATACAAGCAACCCCTGAAGCTCAATTCCAAAAACATAAACGACCCAATCAAAAAATGGACCAAAGATATAAACAGATATTTCTCCAAAGAATACATACAGATGGCTAACAAACACATGAAAAGATGCTCAACATCACTCATCATCAGGGAAATGCAAATCAAAACCACAATGAGGTACCATTTCATGCCAGTCCGAATGGCTGCGATCCAAAAGTCTACAAGCAATAAATGCTGGAGTGGGGAAAAGGGAATCCTCTTACACTGTTGGTGGGAATGCAAACTAGTACAGCCACTATGGAGAACAGTGTGGAGATTCCTTAAAAACTGGAAATAGAACTGCCATACGACCCAGCAATACCACTGCCGGGCATACACACAGAGGAAACCAGAAGGGAAAGAGACACGTGTACCCCAGTGTTCATTGCAGCACTGTTTATAATAGCCAGGACATGGAAGCAATCTAGATGTCCATCAGCAGACGAATGGATAAGAAAGCCGTGGTACATATACACAATGGAGTATTATGCAGCCATTAAAAAGAATACATTTTAATCAGTTCTAATGAGCTGGATGAAACTCAGCCTATTATACAGAGTGGAGCAAGCCAGAAAGAAAAACACCAGTACAGTATACTAATGCATATATATGGAATTTAGAAAGATGGTAACGATAATCCTGTATGCGAGACAGCAAAAGAGACACAGATGTATAGAACAGTCTTTTGGACTCTGTGGGAGAGGGAGAGGGTGGGATGATTTGGGAGAATGGCATTGAAACTTGTATAATATCATGTGTGAAATGAATCGCCAGTCCAGGTTTGATGCATGATATACGATGCTCGGGGCTGGTGCACTGGGATGACCCAGAGGGATGGTACAGGGAGGGAGGTGGGAGTGGGGTTCAGGATGGGGAACATGTGTACACCTGTGACAGATTCATGTTGATGTATGGCAAAACCAACATAATATTGTAAAGTAATTAACCTCCAATTAAAATAAATAAATTTATATTAAAAAATAAATTTAGTTAAAAGAAATGGCAAAAAAAAAAAAAAAAAGAAGAAGAAGAAGAAAAGTAATGAGGAAATGTACAGCAGTACTTTGTTCATAGGGTAGGAGATTGCCTGGGTCACAGAGCTGGCTGGAGAGTTGACAGAGTTAGAGTTCGTACTTACATTTAGGGACAAGGGAGTCTATATTCTGAACTTTTCCAAGTATTTATTTTGTATGCAAATGTTGAAAACCTGAACAAGGAATTCTGTATTTTTTTTCTTTTTTTAATTTTATTTTATTTTTAAATTTTACAATATTGTATTAGTTTTGCCAAACATCAAAATGAATCCGCCACAGGTATACCCGTGCTCCCCATCCTGAACCCTCCTCCCTCCTCCCTCCCCATATCCTCCCTCTGGGTCGTCCCGGTGCAACAGCCTCAAGCATCCAGTATCGTGCATTGAACCTGGACTGGCGACTCGTTTCATACATGATATTATACATGATTCAATGCCATTCTCCCAAATATCCCCACCCTCTCCCTCTCCCACAGAGTCCATAAGACTGATCTATACATCAGTGTCTCTTTTGCTGTCTCGTATACAGGGTTATTGCTACCATCTTCCTAAATTCCATATATATGTGTTAGTATACTGTATTGGTGTTTTTCTTTCTGGCTTGCTTCACTCTGTATAGTAGGTTCCAGTTTCATCCACCTCATTAGAGCTGATTCAAATGTATTCTTTTTAATGGCTGAGTAATACTCCATTGTGTATATGTACCACAGCTTTCTTATCCATTCATCTGCTGATGAATATCTAGGTTGCTTCCATGTCCTGGCTATTATAAACAGTGCTGCAATGAACATTGGGGTACATCTGTCTCTTTCCCTTCTGGTTTCCTCGGTGTGTATGCCCAGCAGTGGGATTGCTGGATCATAAGGCAGTTCTATTTCCAGTTTTTTAAGGAATCTCCACACTGTTCTCCATAGTGGCTGTACTAGTTTGTATTCCCACCAACAGTGTAAGAGGGTTCCCTTTTCTCCACACCCTCTCCAGCATTTATTGCTTGTAGACTTTTGGATCGCAGCCATTCTGACTGGCATGAAATGGTACCTCATAGTGGTTTTGATTTGCATTTCTCTGATGATGAGTGATGTTGAGCATCTTTTTATGTGTTTGTTAGCCATCTGTATGTCTTCTTTGGAGAAATGTCTATTTAGTTCTTTGGCCCATTTTTTGATTGGGTCATTTATTTTTCTGGAGTTGAGCTGTAGGAGTTGCTTGTATATTTTTGAGATTAGTTGTTTGTCAGTTGCTTCATTTGCTATTATTTTCTCCCATTCTGAAGGCTGCCTTTTCACCTTGCTAATAGTTTCCTTTGTTGTGCAGAAGCTTTTAAGTTTAATTAGGTCCCATTTGTTTATTTTTGCTTTAATTTCCAATATTCTGGGAGGTGGGTCATAGAGGATCCTACTGTGATGTATGTCAGAGAGTGTTTTGCCTATGTTCTCCTCTAGAAGTTTTATAGTTTCTGGTCTTACGTTGAGATCTTTAATCCATTTTGAGTTTATTTTTGTGTATGGTGTTAGAAAGTGTTCTAGTTTCATTGTTTTACAAGTGGTTGACCAGTTTTCCCAGCACCACTTGTTAAAGAGATTGTCTTTAATCCATTGTATATTCTTGCCTCCTTTGTCAAAAATAAGGTGTCCATATGTGTGTGGATTTATCTCTGGGCTTTCTATTTTGTTCCATTGATCAATATTTCTGTCTTTGTGCTAGTACCATGAGGCCACCATCACCCTAATACCAAAACCTGACAAAGATCCCACAAAAAAAGAAAACTATAGGCCAATATCACTGATGAACATAGATGCAAAAATCCTTAACAAAATTCTAGCAATCAGAATGCAACAACACATTAAAAAGATCATACATCATGACCAAGTGGGCTTTATCCCAGGGATGCAAGGATTCTTCAATATCCGCAAATCAATCAATGTAATACACCACATTAACAAATTGAAAAATAAAAACCATATGATTATCTCAATAGATGCAGAGAAAGCCTTTGACAAAATTCAACATCCATTTATGATAAAAACTCTCCAGAAAGCAGGAATAGAAGGAAAATACCTCAACATAATAAAAGCTATATATGACAAACCCACAGCAAACATTATCCTCTATGGTGAAAAATTGAAAGCATTTCCTCTAAACTCAGGAACAAGACAAGGGTGCCCACTTTCACCATTACTATTCAACATAGTTTTGGAAGTTTTGGCCACAGCAATCAGAGCAGAAAAAGAGATAAAAGAATCCAAATTGGAAAAGAAGAAGTAAAACTCTCACTGTTTGCAGATGACATGATCCTCTATGTAGAAAACACTAAAGACTCCACCAGAAAATTACTAGAACTAATCAGTGATTATAGTAAAGTTGCAGGATATAAAATCAACACACAGAAATCCCTTGCATTCCTATACACTAATAATGAGAAAACAGAAAGAGAAATTAAGGAAACAATTCCATTCACCATTGCAACAGAAAGAATAAAATACTTAAGAATATATCTACCTAAAGAAACAAAAGACCTATATATAGAAAACTATAAAACACTGGTGAAAGAAATCAAACAGAACACTAATAGATGGAGAAATATACCATGTTCATGGATTGGAAGAATCAATATAGTGAAAATGAGTATACTACCCAAAGCAATTTATAGATTCAATGCAATCCCCATCAAGCTACCAACGGTATTCTTCACAGAGCTAGAACAAATAATTTCACAATTTGTATGGAAATACAAAAAACCTAGAATAGCCAAAGCTATCTTGAGAAAGAAGAATGGAACTGGAGGAATCAACCTACCTGACTTCAGGAATTCTGTAGTTTTTTAATGACTGAGATTTACACAGTATTTGTAACTATTAGAGCTTCCCTGGTGGCTCAGATAGTAAAAATGTCTGCACTAAAGTGTCTTACAGCCAGAGTTTCCCTCCTACGACCTGAGAATCATTTGTGATTCCCTGCATAACCTAGAGAGCCAGGAATCTCCCAAACTCTTTTGCTCTTTTGACTTTATGCATTTCACATCAATTGTTGGATGGCATCACTAACTCAATGGACATGAGCTTGAGCAAACTCAGGGAGATAGTAAAGGACAGGGAAGCCTGGCTTCCTGCAGTTCATGGGGTTCCAAAGAGTTGGATATGACTTAGTGACTGAATAACAATTTCACATCAAGGAGAGGTGTCCCTACTTATGTGTCAGATTGTATGGCAAAACCAATATTGTAAAGTAAAAAATAATAATAATTAATTAAAAAAAAAAACTTATGTGATCATTATATAGTCAAGGCACTGAGTAATGAGAAATAGATCGCAGAATTTTAGCTAGGTACAGATAACATAAGGTAATAGGATCAGCACCCTCATTTGGGCCTCCTAGGTGGCACTAGGTTGTAAGGAAATGGCTTGCCAATGCAGGAGATATGAGATGTGGGTTCAGTCTGTGAGTTGGGAGGATCTCCTGGAGAAGAAAATGGCAACCCACTCTAGTATTCTTGCCTGGAAAATTGCATGGACATAGGGTCCCATGGTGGGCTATAGTCCATGGGGTTGGAAATAGACACAACTGAGCATGTGTGCACACACCCTCATTTTACAGGTGAGGAAACCAAGGCCCCTTAGAAGGAAGGTGGGCCCATGTGTTAAGTCAGTTTGCAGCAGACACAGAATTTGGAATCTTTTCTTTCAATAAATGTATTAAATCAAGTATAACATACATATAGAAGCAGACACTGGTCATAGAATTAGAAAGCTTGTGATTCATGGTCTAGTAACCCTGCACCTACTTTAACAATATTGATGGTAAGTTACACTTGTGTAGTTCTTTATAATTTATTTTACACAGTTCTCATATGCATAATCTCACTTAATCTCATGATGGTTCTTTTTTATCATTTGTCATAAATGAGGAGATTTGTTCAAGGGCTCATTTAAGGTCACAGAGCTGGTCCAGAGAGCACAGAGAGGGAATTGCTGGGGGAAGCTGCTCTAGGTGCTGTGTTCTGTATTGAGTCTGAGAACACTGCTCCTTTCATGTGGTTCTCAAGGTGGGGACCAATCACTGATGCTCACAGGGTGACAGAAAATCACTGGTGGATTTCAGTTCTGTCACTGGTCAGGTCACATCTATGGAAAGAAATATGTATACTGGTTCTCATCCCAGTTGAATACCTTCTTGACTTTATTTCTGTATATTCTGCATCTTCTTAGCAGGATGAGCTGTCAGATTATCTGATTTTTGAATGTGCAACATCAGATGGCAATGCCTTGTTCAGAGCTGTAACAGCCGGATGATTGGCTTAAGTCAACAAGCTTTTTCTCTAATAGAGCAGGATTTATTCATCTGAAAAAGGTGCACTTAAACATCTGGGAAAAGGTGCTTCCAAGTCACATTTTCCCGAACAAATAGTTCAGACAAGCTGAATCACTGTCTCATTGACCTTTTTAGATGACTCCTGAAATAGCAGAGAAAGTACCTGTTAGATATATAAAGCTGAAAGGGGAATTAGTTTGATAGGGCTGCCATGTAAAGTACCACAGAGTAGATGACTTAAACAACAGAAACTAATTTTCTCTTAGCGCTGGATGGAGACTAGAAGTCTGAGGTCAAGTTGTCAGCAGGGCTGGTTTCCTCTGAGGTCTCTCTCCTTGGCTTGGAGATGCCGTGTTCTCTCTGTGTCTCACATGGTTTTCCCTCTGTGTGCCTGTGTCCTGATCGCCTCTTATAACTCCAGTCTTTTAGATTAGGACACACCTGTATGACTTCATTTTAACTTTATTGCCTCTTTAAAGACCCTGTCTCAAAACACAGTTGCATTCTGACATACTGGAAGGTTTAGGACTTCAATATGTAAAATTGGAGGGGACACAATTCATCCCATAACAAAGGATACATGCCTGCCATTCATTCTCTTCTGTGATGAAGCAGACCTGATTGAGGTTTTTTGAAGTTTCTTTGTTCCCAGTGTGTCACAGAGGTGTCGTTTTGTCTATTCATGAAATCACCTAATACAGCTCCAAAAGTTATGAAATCCTCATATTCTGGATCTTGAAGCCAATTTGACCAGTTTGAGCAGATGGAGGAGGCACTTAGCCTTCATGTGGCCTTGTGTTCCCCAAGGTCCCTGAGCCTCAGGTCCTCACCAGTGTATAGATCAGAGATTACAGCCCTGCCAGATTCTTCCCACTTATTACAAGGATCAGATGAGAGAGCAGATGCTTTGATAATGTAGAGTGTTTTACAGTAGAAAAGTGGGATCATTTTTTTTTTAAGGCTGTAGTCAGAAGCCTTGCCTGGCAATAATTAAGCAAATATACCCCTAGTTTTTCTAAGTAGCTTTAGAGACTCTCAATCAGAGGTCCCCAAACCCTGGGCTGCAGACTGGTACCTGTCTGCAGGCTGTTAGGAACTGGGCCCCACTGGGATGTTAGGAGGTAAATGGTGAGCGAGTGAGTGAAGCTTCATCTGCTGCTCCCTGTTGCTCAAATTACATCTGGACCTCCCCCAGCTACACCCTCCTCGCTGCATCTGTGGAAATCTTGATTTCCATGACACTGGGTCCCTGGTGCCCAAACAGCTGGGGACCCCTGCTCTAAATAATTTAAATATATTTTTAATAGTAAGTTTTAAAACAAATGATACATTTAATGTTATAAAATTTTAACAGTTTTTTAAAATACTTTTTAAAATTTATGAACAAAAGGTAAATCACCATCCACTCCTGTCATCACACAGCTCCCCGACTAGGTGGAGCACCAACACCACTGTTGACTGTCCTGTTGACTTCTGTGTATCAGGAAGAACTTGTGAACATGTGGTCTTCCTGTTTTTAAGCACAAATAATAGTTGTTCTCTCCTTTTTTTCAGTTCATATTGTATCTCAGATTATATCAATGCATATAGTTATCTCATTCTTTTTAATGTCTACATCGTATTATGCTTTCTCCATTTCTATTCCTAATGCTTCTGTTCCACATTAAGATATAAGAAAGTATTAAATACTCATTGATTTCAAAGACTGCAAATGGATAAGAAAGCTATGGTACATATACACAATGGAGTATTACTCAGCCATTAAAAAGAATTCATTTGAATCATTTCTAATGAGGTGGATGAAACTGGAGCCTATTATACAGAGTGAAGTAATCCAGAAGGAAAAACACCAATACAGTATAATAACACATATATATGGAATTTAGAAAGATGCTAACAATAACCCTGTGTACGAGAAAGCAAAAGAGACACTGATGTATAGAACAGTCTTATGGACTCTGTGGGAGAGGGAGAGGGTGGGAAGAGTTGGGAGAATGGCATTGAAACATGTAAAATATCATGTATGAAACGAGATGCCAGTCCAGGTTCGATGCATGATACTGGATGCTTGGGGCTAGTGCACTGGGACGACCCAGAGGGATGGTATGGGGAGAGAAGAGGGGGGAGGGTTCAGGATGGGGAACACATGTATACATGTGGCGGATTCATTTTGATATTTGGCAAAACTAATACAATTATGTAAAGTTTAAAAATAAAATAAAATTTAAAGAAAATATAGTGATTACAACCTAATATTAACATCTGAATTTGTTGTGTTCATTTTACCTGTGAAAACGAGAAACCCTTGGGTAGACACTATTTATAGATTTCCTAGCCTCTTTGTCACCCTATTTTTAATTTATCTCCAGTTAGTAAAGTGATTTTACTTATCAATTTCCTGTAGTGATAAAACATATCTGAGAATCAGAATGATCAGAACTATAGTAAATCTACAGGTTATTTGGCATTAAGTCCAGCCCCATTGAGGGTTTTAATGAGACTACGTCCTCCACTGAATAAATACACCCTTTTTTTTTTTTTTCAATTGTGCGTCCACTAGTGATATGATTGCTTCACATGAAGACGTGAACCTAGAAATGTGATGCTTTAGGAGAAGGATTTTAAAACTGTTAAATATGTTGTTTTTGTATTTTTCCTCCCTCAGGTGCACTTCGAAAAGAAATAGCCAGATATTACTTACAGTGACCGTGTGGTTATGAATGTTTCCAGTGGACAGCCCTCAGCTTTAACAATTTTTGAGTCAACAATGTGATTCTACTGTGAGGTCATATCTATTCCAAAGGCACTTTTCCAATAAGTTTTTGCATAAAGTATATTGTACTTACATTTTTCACACCAGCAACAAACACTTAAAGATCATAAAGTGTTAGTCTGTAATATTTTTCTCCAACTTCATTCAATGATTTCAAGGTCTTGCAAAAGGATTTATTATGTTCATTTATATTATTTTCCTTCTTATCCAAATCAGAGGTACAGGCCACCAATAAAAGCTGTCTTTCAGGTTTTGTGTCTTGAGAGACTCCAGAGTCAAACCCATTTGCGAAGATTTGAGACAAAGTTGTCACAGATTTTTTTTTTTTTTTTTTTTACTCTTTCCAGAATTACATATTACTTTCCAATTATATCAGGGAATTTGCTTACTTGAAACTGTGTGAAGTTGCTGTTTTGTGTCACCACTTCTTTTAACAGAACTAGGATCAATTTTTCCTCTCAAAGACCTCTGGTTAAATTACTATAGAGAAAACTAATAATAGGCGGAAAATGTACTAATAGGTATTACTAATGTAATAACTAATAGAAAAATGTACAATATGTATGATTTAAGTGACATTATAGGAGACAGAGGTGTCTCCCTCCAAAAAATATAGTTAAAATACAAAAGGACAACATTAAACGTTCATCTCCTGTGTCTCCTGCATTGCAGACAGATTCTTTACTGCTGAGCTATCAGGGAAGCCCTCTAAAAGAGAAGGAAGAGAAAATACACTTTCTCAAAATAGGAGCACTTCTAGAGGATTTGCTAATGAAGGACAGACATGTGCTAGAATGTCTTCTAGATTGAGGACTTTATTTTTTACATTTAAAAAAATTGTGGTGAAATATATAACAAAATTTGCCATAGAACCATTTTTAATCATACAGTTCAGTAGCATTAATCACATGCACAGTGTTGTGCAGCTATCATTGTCTGGGTAACTTGATAATTATGTACTCCTATTCAGTGTGTTATTTCTGCAGAGTCACTCTGGTGAGTTTCATTTTTCTAGAAGTGGATCTGTTTCCTGTGATTTTTGAGCTTGATTGGCATAAATTTATTCACAATATCTTATGTGTTTAATCTCTGCAGCATCTCTGTGTTCTTTTGGCTTTTTAATTTTCTTTGAGGCTTCTCTTTTTTATGAGTAATCTTGTATAACTTTTTCCTATTTTCAAAGAATCAACTTTTTGCTTGATTGATGCTCTGTTTTTCTTTCTAGTTCATCATATCATTCTTTCTTTCTTTCATTGCAAACAGATTAATAACATCATTATTTTTCTAACCTAAGTATATAAACCTGACATTTTTTCTGAGATCCACTTTAGCTACAGCCTACAACTTTTGATACTTACACCAGTCAATAGCCAAAGTATTATGTATTTTCTTTTTTTTTTAATTTAATTTTATTTATAAACTTTACATAATTGTATTAGTTTTACCAAATATCAAAACGAATCCACCACAGGTATACATGTGTTCCCCATCCTGAACCCTCCTCCCTCCTCCCTCCCCATACCATCCCTCTGGGTCATCCCAGTGCACTAACCCCAAGCATCCAGTATCGTGCATTGAAACTGGACTGGCAACTCATTTCATACATGATATTTTACATGTTTCAATGCCATTCTCCCAAATCTTGCCACCCTCTCCCTCTCCCACAGAGTCCATAAGACTGTTCTATACATCAGTGTCTCTTTTGCTGTCTCATACACAGGGTTATTATTACCATCTTTCTAAATTCCATATATATGCGTTAGTATACTGTATTGGTGTTTTTCCTTCTGGCTTACTTCACTCTGTATAATAGGCTCCAGTTTCATCCACCTCATTAGAACTGATTCAAATGTATTTTTTACTAATTTAATTCATTATATCTTTTACCCATGAGTTATTTATAAGAATAATGTTCTCGTTTATTTTTGAGATTAGTTGTTTGTCGGTTGCTTCATTTGCTATTATTTTCTCCCATTCTGAAGGCTGTCTTTTCACCTTGCTAATAGTTTCCTTTGATGTGCAGAAGCTTTTAAGTTTAATTAGGTCCCATTTGTTTATTTTTGCTTTTATTTCCAATATTCTGGGAGGTGGGTCATAGAGGATCCTGCTGTGATGTATGTCAGAGAGTGTTTTGCCTATGTTCTCTTCTAGGAGTTTTATAGTTTCTGGTCTTACGTTGAGATCCCTAATCCATTTTGAGTTTATTTTTGTATATGGTGTTAGAAAGTGTTCTAGTTTCAGTCTTTTACAAGTGGTTAACCAGATTTCCCAGCACCACTTGTTAAAGAGATTGTCTTTAATCCATTGTATATTCTTGCCTCCTTTGTCAAAGATAAGGTGTCCATATGTACGTGGATTTATCTCTGGGCTTTCTATTTTGTTCCATTGATCTATATTTCTGTCTTTGTGCCAGTACCATACTGTCTTGATAACTGTGGCTTTGTAGTAGAGCCTGAAGTCAGGTAGGTTGATTCCTCCAGTTCCATTTTTCTTTCTCAAGATCGCTTTGGCTATTCGAGGTTTTTTGTATTTCCATACAAATTGTGAAATTATTTGTTCTAGCTCTGTGAAGAATACTGTTGGTAGCTTGATAGGGATTGCATTGAATCTATAAATTGCTTTGGGTAGTATACTCATTTTCACTATATTGATTCTTCCAATCCATGAACATGGTATATTTCCCCATCTATTAGTGTCCTCTTTGATTTCTTTCACCAGTGTTTTATAGTTTTCTATATATAGGTCTTTAGTTTCTTTAGGTAGATATATTCCTAAGTATTTTATTCTTTTCGTTGCAATGGTGAATGGAATTGTTTCCTTAATTTCTCTTTCTGTTTTCTCATTATTAGTGTATAGGAATGCAAGGGATTTCTGTGTGTTGATTTTATATCCTGCAACTTTACTATAATCATTGACTACAGCTCAACTCCAGAAAAATAAATGACCCAATCAAAAAATGGGCCAAAGATCTAAATAGACATTTCTCCAAAGAAGACATACAGATGGCTAACAAACACATGAAAAGATGCTCAACATCACTCATTATCAGAGAAATGCAAATCAAAACCACTATGAGGTACCATTTCACACCAGTCAGAATGGCTGCGATCCAAAAGTCTACAAATAATAATTGCTGGAGAGGGTGTGGAGAAAAGGGAACCCTCTTACACTGTTGGTGGGAATGCAAACTAGTACAGCCACTATGGAGAACAGTGTGGAGATTCCTTAAAAAACTGGAAATAGAACTGCCTTATGATCCAGCAATCCCACTGCTGGGCATACACACTGAGGAAACCAGAAGGGAAAGAGACACATGTACCCCAATGTTCATCGCAGCACTGTTTATAATAGCCAGGACATGGAAGCAACCTAGATGTCCATCAGCAGATGAATGGATAAGAAAGCTGTGGTACATATACACAATGGAGTATTACTCAGCCATTAAAAAGAATACATTTGAATCAGTTCTAATGAGGTGGATGAAACTGGAGCCTATTATACAGAGTGAAGTAAGCCAGAAGGAAAAACACCAATACAGTATACTAACGCATATATATGGAATTTAGAAAGATGGTAACGATAACCCTATATACGAGACAGCAAAAGAGACACTGATGTATAGAACAGGCTTATGGACTCTGTGGGAGAGGGAGAGGGTGGGAAGATTTGGGAGAATGGCATTGAAACATGTGAAATGTCATGTATGAAACGAGATGCCAGTCCAGGTTCAATGCACGATGCTGGATGCTTGGGGCTGGTGCACTGGGACGACCCAGAGGGATGGTATGGGGAGGGAGGAGGGAGGAGGGTTCAGGATGGGGAACACATGAGAAATAAAGGAATAAATAAAGAAAAAAAAATAAAGTCTGACACTGTTTCCACTGTTTCCCCATCTATTTCCCATGAAGTGATGGGACCAGATGCCATGATCTTCGTTTTCTGAATGTTGAGCTTTAAGCCAACTTTTTCACTCTCTACTTTCACTTTCATCAAGAGGCTTTTGAGTTCCTCTTCACTTTCTGCCATAAGGGTGGTGTCATCTGCATATCTGAGGTTATTGACATTTCTCCCGGCAATCTTGATTCCAGCTTGTGTTTCTTCCAGTCCAGCATTTCTCATGATGTACTCTGCATAGAAGTTAAATAATCAGGGTGACAATATACAGCCTTGATGAATTCCTTTTCCTATTTGGAACCAATCTGTTGTTTCATGCCCAGTTCTAACTGTTGCTTCCTGACCTGCATACAAATTTCTCAAGAGGCAGATCAGGTGGTCTGGTACTCCCATCTCTTTCAGAATTTTCCACAGTTTATTGTGATCCACACAGTCAAAGGCTTTGGCATAGTCAATAAAGCAGAAATAGATGTTTTTCTGGAACTCTCTTGCTTTTTCTATTATCCAGCGGATGTTGGTAATTTGATCTCTGGTTCCTCTGCCTTTTCTAAAACCAGCTTGAACATCAGGAAGTTCACGGTTCACATATTGCTGAAGCCTGGCTTGGAGAATTTTGAGCATTACTTTACTAGCATGTGAGATGAGTGCAATTGTGTGGTAGTTTGAGCATTCTTTGGCATTGTCTTTCTTTGGGATTGGAATGAAAACTGACCTTTTCCAGTCCTGTGGCCATTGCTGAGTTTTCAAAATTTGCTGGCATATTGAGTGCAGCACTTTCACAGCATCATGTTTCAGGATTTGGAATAGCTCAACTGGAATTCCATCACCTCCACTAGCTTTGTTTGTAGTGATGCTTTCTAAGGCCCCCTTGACTTCACATTCCAGGATGTCTGGCTCTAGGTGAGTGATCACACCATCGTGATTATCTGGGTCGTGAAGATCTTTTTTGTACATTCTGTGTATTCTTTCCATCTCTTCTTAATATCTTCTGCTTCTGTTAGGTCCATAACATTTCTGTCCTTTATCGAGCTCATCTTTGCATGAAATGTTCCTTTGGTATCTCTGATTTTCCTGAAGAGATCCCTAGTCTTTCCCATTCTGTTGTTTTCCTCTATTTCTTTGCATTGATTGCTGAGGAAGGCTTTCTTATCTCTCCTTGCTATTCTTTGGAACTCTGCATTCAGATGTTTATATCTTTCCTTTTCTCCTTTGCTTTTCACTTCTCTTCTTTTCAGAGCTATTTGTAAGGCCTCCTCAGACAGCCATTTTGCTTTTTTGCATTTCTTTTCTATTGGAATGGTCTTGATCCCTGTCTACTGTACAATGTCACGAACCTCATTCCATAGTTCATCAGGCACTCTATCTATCAGATCTAGGCCCTTAAATCTATTTCTTACTTCCACTGTATAATCATAAGGGATTTGATTTAGGTCATACCTGAATGGTCTAGTGGTTTTCCCTACTTTCTTATATTTAAGTCTGTATTTGGCAATAAGGAGTTCATGGTCTGAGCCACAGTCAGCTTCTGGTCTTGTTTTTGCTGACTGTATAGAGCTTCTCCATCTTTGGCTGCAAAGATTATAATCAATCTGATTTTGGTGTTGACCATCTGGTGATGTCCATGTGTAGAGTCTTCTCTTGTGTTGTTGGAAGAGGGTGTCTGCTATGACCAGTGCATTTTCTTGGCAAAACTCTATTAGTCTTTGCCCTGCTTCTTTCCGTATTCTAAGGCCAAATTTGCCTGTTACTCCAGGTGTTTCTTGACTTCCTGCTTTTGCATTCCAGTCCCCTCGGGTGCGCCTTAGCACAGGCGGCTGCGACGGGCGCGCCATAGCGCGGCCGAGAGGAGCCACCCCGCATCCGAGGTCAGGGGTAGAAGCCGGGAGGACCCCATGTCCGAAGGGCGGCAGCCAAGAGGAGTTACCCCACGTCCGAAGTCAGGGGCAGTGGCGGCGAGTACCAGACTGCGACGGTGCAGGAACAGCAGGGAGGAGCTACCCTGCGTCCGAGGTCAGGGGGGCGTGGCCGAGAGGAGATACCCAGCACCAGAGGTCAGGAACAGTGGCCGGGGAGGAGCTACCGCATGCCCCTAAGCCCAAGGCCAGGGGCGGCGGCCAGGAGGAGCAACCCACGCCCGAGGCCAGGGGCGGCAAGGAGAGGAGTTACCCCGCGTCCGAAGTCAGGGGCCACGGCCAGGAGGAGATACCCCACGCCCCAAGCCTGAGGCCAGGGGCGACGGGGGGGAGGAGCTACCCCACGCACCTAAGCCCGAGGCCAAGGGCCGCGGCGGGGAGGAGAAACCGACTGAGGCCAGGGGCAGTGGCCAGGAGGACCAACCCCACATCCAAGGAGCTATGGCTGCAAGGGCGCAGGAGGGCCTAGAGGAGCTATCCCACACTGAAGGTCAGGAAAGGCGGCCCTGAGGAGATACCCCTCATTCAAGGTAAGGAGCAATGGCTGCGCTTTGCTGGAGCAGACGTGAAGAGATACCCCACGCCCAAGGTAAGAGAAACCCAAGTAAGACGATAGGTGTTGCAAGTGGGCATCAGAGGGCAAACGCACTGAAACCATACTCACAGAAAACTAGTCAGTCTAGTCACACTAGAACCACAGCCTTGTCTAACTCAAGGAAACTAAGCCATGCCCGTGGGGCAACCCAAGACAGGTGGGTCATGGTGGAGAGATTTGACAGAATGTGGTCCACTGGAGAAGGGAATGGCAAACCACTTCAGTATTCTTGCCTTGAGAACTCCATGAACAGTATGAAAAGGCAAAATGATAGGATACTGAAAGAGAAACTCCCCAGGTCAGTAGGTGTCCAATATGCTACTGGAGATCAGTGGAGAAATAACTCCACAAAGAATGAAGGGATGGAGCAAAAGCAAAAACAATACCCAGCCGTGGATGTGACTGGTGATAGAAGCAAGGTCCAATGCTGTAAAGAGCAATATTGCATAGGAACCTGGAATGTCAGGTCCATGAATCAAGGCAAACTGGAAGTGGTCAAACAAGAGATGGCAATAGTGCATGTTGACATTTTAGGAATCAGCGAACTAAAATGGACTGGAAAGGGTGAATTTAACTCATAAGACCATTATATCTACTACTGCGGGCAGGAATCCCTCAGAAGAAATGGAGTGGCCATCATGGTCAACAAAAGAGTCCAAAATGCAGTACTTGGATGCAATCTCAAAAACGACAGAATGATCTCTGTTCATTTCCAAGGCAAACCATTCAATATCACAGTAATCCTAGTCTATGCCCCAACCAGTAACGCTGAAGAAGCTGAAGTTGAATGGTTCTATGAAGACCTACAAGACCTTTTAGAACTAACACCCACCCCACCCCCCACCAAAAAAAAAGATGTCATCATCCTAGGTAACTCATATTTCTGTAATACCCTGAGCACCTCTCATGTGTTAAACTGAACCATACTTGGTTAGTGTCCTATTGTCTGGTATGATGATTTTTAAACAAGAGGCCCTGTTCTTTCCATTTTACACAGGTTATGTAAATTATGTAGCCTGCCCTGACTATGAGTATTCATACATGGTCTATTTTCTCACTAAACCAAGTGATGATAAGATTTGAAACTGTGCCCTATTCATTTTAAAAAATTACATCTTTCAGCACAGTGTTTGTCACATGGGGGCACTCAGTAAATATTTGCTGAATGAATAAATGATGACTGAGAACAAACCTTCCTTGTCAACTTTACAATTTTGGAATTCTAAGAAGTAGCCTGGGATGACAGAAAGCCCTGGTTTTGCAATCAGTCACACTGATTTGTCATTCAGGTCTTTCTTTGCTCCTCACCAGTAGTGTGGGTGTCCAAAGAATGTACTGTCCAGAGTGGAACACTTGAGAGTAAAAGGAAAGCAGTAACCAGCAAGAGTGCCAGGGAAATAAACTGGCACCATCCTTGAAAAACTGGACAATTGACACCCTACAGCCATGTAATCTTAGTTACATGCTCGGTAAGTATCTTAACCTCTGAATCTCAGCATCTTTATCTAGAAGATGGCTATGATTCCTGCTCCTGGAGTTCTTTGGTTGGGATGATGGATGGACCAAGAGCATCCAGAGACACAGGGTGAAATCACTGACCTTGATGATTCCTAATCACCAGGAGAGGAGAGCAAGACGAGTGTGGATGAAGGAGGTTTGTAGACTGCAGAAGGTGTATTTGAGGAGGTCCTCATCTGACGGCCTAAATCAGACTGTCCTTCCTCCGCATGTAGTTAAAATGACACAAGCCTCCAGGGAGGAGCACAGCTTTGGAGTCAGCCTTCCAGGGACAAATACTGACTCTGGGCATTGATGACTGGGTTTGGATACAAATTCTGCTACTTTTTACCATGGGCTCTTTAGGTTGGGAAGTCCACTGTGCTTCAGTGTCTTTGTCTGAAAGTTGACATAGGGGTACTATGATTCACAGAGGGCTATTGCAAAGATTGACTATGACAGTGACACTCACTGTGTGGTCTGTGCACTAGTGCCAGTCCATGAACTGTTTATAACTAGGTTAGAATTAAGTACAGGAAACTCAAGAAAATGAGAGCCATCAGCTATTGCCGTGACATCCACACTCAGGATGCGTGGGATCCTGAACAGTACAGAGACCCGTGGAGTGTTGCACTTAAAGGGGGAGGTACATGTGGTTTCAGCTGCACACTAGCCATGCACAGTGGATCAGTGACTAAGTTGCAGTGGCCTGAAAATTTAAAATTAAACCAATATTTAATCTCAGACATTTGAGAAAAACTGCTTTTGAACAATGTTAGACATGTGATTAGCTGTCAATCACTACTACCCTCTCCAGCACTGCCTTCTTATTAATTGTTACCATCATATCTATGTTTAAAATGAGACCATACAGGCTTCCAAAAGCAGTACTATACATTATCAATGTTTCTAATAGCGTTTAAGAGTTAGAAATAGTTAAATTCCTGTAAAAGTTTCAGTTCAGTTCAGTCACTCAGTCATGTCTGACTCTCTGTGACCCTATTGACTGCAGCATGCCAGGCTTCCCTGTCCATCACCACTCCCAGAGCTTGCTCAAACTCATGTCTTATCGACTCAGTGATGCCATCTACCACCTCATCCTCTGTCGTCCCCTCTCCTCCTGCCTTCAATATTTCCCAGCATCAGGGTCTTTTCAAATGAGTCAATTCGTCACATCAGGTGGCCAAAGTACTAGAGTTTCAGCTTCAGCATCAGTCCTTCCAACGGATAGTCAGAACTGATTTCCTTTAGGATGGACTGGTTTGATCTCCTTCCAGCCCAAGGGACTCTCAAGAGTCTTCTCCAACAGCACAGTTCAGAAGCATCAATTCTTTGGTATTCAGCTTTCTTTATAGTCCAACTCTCACATCCATACATGACTACTGGAAAAACCATAGGTTTGAGTAGATGGACTTTTGTTGGCAAAGTAATGTCTCTGCTTTTTAATATGCTATCTAGGTTGGTCATAGCTTTTCTTCCAAGGAGCAAGTGTCTTTTAATTTCATGGCTGCAGTCACCATCTGAAGTGATTTTGGAGCCCCCCCAAATAAAGTCTGTCACTGTTTCTATTGTTTCCCCATCTATTTGCCATGAAGTGATGGGACTGGATGCCATGATCTTTGTATCTGAATGTTGAGTTTTAAGCCAGCTATTTCACTCTCCTCTTTCACTTTCATCAAGATGTTCTTTAGTTCTTCTACGCTTTCTGCCATAAGTGTGTTGTCATCTGTGTATCTGAGGTTATTGATATTTCTCCTAGCAATCTTGATTCCAGCTTGTGCTTCATCCAGCCCAGCATTTTGCATAATGTACTCTGCATATAAGTTAAAGATGACAGGGTGACAATATACAGCCTTGGTGTACTGCCTTCCCAGTTTGAAACAAGTCTGTTGTTCCATGTCCAGTTCTAACTGTTGCTTCTTGACCTGCATACAGATTTCTCAGGAGGCAGGTAACGTGATCTGGTATTCCCATCTCTAAAAAATTTCCACAGTGTGTTGTGATCTACACAGTCAAAGGCTTTAGTGTAGTCAATGAAGCAGAAGTAGGTGTTTTTCTAGAATTATCTTGCTTTTCCTGTGGTCCAACAGATGTTGGCAATTTGACCTCTGGTTCGTCTCCCTTTTCTAAGTCCAGCTTGATCATCTGGAAGTTCACAGTTCACATACATTTGTAGCCTTGCTTGGAGACTTTTGAGTATTAGTTTGCTACCATGTGAGATGAGTGCAATTGTGTGGTAGGTTGAACATTCTTTGGCGTTGCCCTTTTTTGGGATTGGCATGAAAATGACCTTTTCCAGTCCTGTGGCCGCTGCTGAGTTTTCCAAATTTGCTGGGATATTGAGTGCTTCACTTTAACAGCATCATCTTTTAGGATTGGAAATAGCTCAACTGGAATTCCATCACCTCCACTAGCTTTGTTCACAGTGATGCTTCAAGTTTAGAGGGTTTTAATTGTCCAAGTCTAAAAACAATTCTGTATATGTATTTATAAATATTCTACTCTTGAATCAGCAGCATGGTCCTACTGTTGAAGAAGGTATGCAGAAACACAACAGGTCACTTTAAACCCCTTGAGAGTTTTTTAAAAATCAAGGTTTCATGTATAAGCTATTAATTTTCATTTTAAAACAGAATATGGATTAACTGAGCTTTTGTTTTTTAAACCTAATGTTCTAAGGGGAAAAAAAAAATTTTTTTTTTTTTTTCAAAAACTAAACCAACAGTTTGTTCAGTACTGGGAGAAATACATATTTATTTGAGTTTAGACCTAAAAAATAACATTACTTGAAGGAATAACATGCCTCAGCCCTATTAGACGTCCATCTATACACCAAGTGAGTTGCTGTAAGATTCAGATTGGGATTGTGTGATGTTTTTAAGAACAAGTTTAAGACTTAGACACACTAAGAATGTTCTACAGGAAGTTTGCATTCTTGCATTGAAGGCTTCTGAATAACTTCATTCTTTCTCTCAGCAGCAACGCTCACAATTATCCACCCAAATAGGTGGAGGCTTTGTGTATTCCAAACCAGTGTTTGATCTAATAGTTAATCACATTTAATTCTAGAGGACATTATGTGAAAAAATCTTTAAAATTACATTTGCAGGCTACCTAGACAAAAAAATGAGTCTCTTTTAAGGAGTTTATATAACATTTGAACTTTTGTAAGTAAATAATGATAAATAGTAGGTTGAGGATTTTTAAACCCTACATCTTACAACAATAAAAAATTTTTAAAAATCCACGAGTTTCTACTGATTCCAATAAGACATAAAATAGGAGGAAGCGAAAGCTCTTTTTTTCCAGTAGAAAGGCAACTTACAAATGTAGACAGATTGACAGAATATTAACATATGGCATCCATTGTCATAAATAATTCAGACAAAATTCATCACTGACTGAACATACGATGAATGTTTAGGGGTCAGGAGAGACACAACATTTTCATATCTTCTCAGATTAATTCTTTAGGGAAGAATTATATTTTTAAAGTGGAAAAATCTGGCAAACACCAGGCTAAGCAAGTAACCAGAGTATATATTAATAGTGAACCTACTGACACCCTTGGGGTTTTTTTCTTGTTTCTTTAAAAATGTCTATAAATATAGCTGACTTACAATGATGTGTTAATTTCTGCTGTATAACAGTGATTCAGTTATACATATACACACATTCTTTTTCATGTAAGTTTAACAGGCAGGGTGACAATACACAGCCTCGTCATACTCCTTTACCAATTTTGACCCAGGCAGTTGTTCCATGTCTGGTTCTAACTGTTGCTTCTTGACCTGCATACAGGCTTCTCAGGAGACCAGGTAAGGTGGTCTGGTACTCCCATCTCTTTAAGTTTTCCAGTTTGTTGTGATCTACCACACAATTGCACTCATCTCACACGCTAGTGAAGTAATGCTCAAAATTCTCCAAACCAGGCTTCAGCAATATGTGAACCGTGAACTTCCTGATGTTCAAGCTGGTTTTAGAAAAGGCAGAGGAACCAGAGATCAAATTGCCAACATCTGCTGGATCATGGAAAAAGCAAGAGAGTTCCAGAAAAACATCTATTTCTGCTTTATTGACTATGCCAAAGCCTTTGACTGTGTGGATCACAATAAACTGTGGAAAATTCTAAAAGAGATGGGAATACCAGACCACCTGATCTGCCTCTTGAGAAATTTGTATGCAGGTCAGGAAGCAACAGTTAGAACTGGACATGGAACAACAGACTGATTCCAAATAGGAAAAGGAGTACTTCAAGGCTGTATATTGTCAACCTGTTTATTTAACTTCTATGCAGAATACATCATGAGAAACGCTGGACTGGAAGAAACACAAGCTGGAATCAAGATTGTGGGGAGAAATATCAATAACCTCAGATATACAGATGACACCACCCTTATGGCAGAAAGTAAAGAGGAACTACAAAGCCTCTTGATGAAAGTGAAAGTAGAGAGTGAAAAAGTTGGCTTAAAGCTCAACATTCAGAAAACGAAGATCATGGCATCTGGTCCCATCACTTCATGGGAAATAGATGGGGAAACAGTGGAAACAGTGTCAGACTTTATTTTTCCGGGCTCCAAAATCACTGCAGATGGTGACTGCAGCCATGAAATTAAAAGACGCTTACTCCTTGGAAGGAAAGTTATGTCCAACGTAGATAGCATATTCAAAAGCAGAGACATTACTTTGCCAACAAATGTTCGTCTAGTCAAGGCTATGGTTTTTCCTGTGGTCATGTATGGATGTGAGAGTTGGACTGTGAAGAAGGCTGAGTGCCGAAGAATTGATGCTTTTGAACTGCGGTGTTGGAGAAGACTCCTGAGAGTCCCTTGGACTGCAAGGAGATCCAACCAGTCCATTCTGAAGGAGATCAGCCCTGGGATTCCTTTGGAAGGAATGATGCTAAAGCTGAAACTCCAGTACTTTGGCCACCTCATGCGAAGAGTTGACTCATTGGAAAAGACTCTGATGCTGGGAGGGATTGAGGGCAAGAGGAGAAGGGGACGACAGAGGATGAGATGGCTGGATGGCATCACTGACTTGATGGATGTGAGTCTCTGAACTCTGGGAGTTGGTGATGGACAGGGAGGCCTGGCGTGCTGTGATTCATGGGGTCGCAAAGAGTCGGACATGACTAAGCAACTGATCTGATCTGATCTGACATAGTCAAAGCTTTAGCATAGTCAACGAAGCACAAGTAGATGTTTTTCTGAGCAGAAACCATAAGGCCTGCAAAGCCTTAAAATGGACTTCCTGGTCCTTTACAGGAAAAGTCTGGCCACCCTGCCGTAGGGCTCTGCTGTTCTAAATGCGTCCTGTGGACCAGTAGCGTTGCCTTGCCCTGGGAGGCTGTTATGAGCATGGAATCTTGTCTCTACCCCAGACCTACCAATTCAGAATCCAGGTGAGTTCTACTGGATTCACCTACCAGAATCCAGGTGAGTACAGTTTGAGAAGCGCTGGTTTAGAGGCCCTGCTCAGTTCATCCTGTGGTTGCACCCTCCCTCAGGTGCAGGCAGCCAGAGAGGATCAGGGGGTGTGGTCACCTGTAGCTCTGTCCCATCCAGGCCGTGCTCTGAGCACCTGGACCTAGAACCCCTGCTCCCAGCCCCAGTGCAGGCCTCCCTCCTGGGGACCATGTCCCAACCTGACAGGTAGTCGAGATACAGCTGTCTATGGGGCAGAAGAGGATAGTCTGAGCTTGGACTTGAAGGCTGTGATACTCTTGCTTGAGCAACAGTTCCTCAGGGCCCAAAGAGGATCAGAGCCAGAGGTGGGAAAAGCAGGGGAAGGGCTGGGGGCCGTGACTGGCTCTCACTCTGCTGTCCTACCTTCTGGCTGCAAACTCCAGGGTTCAGGAATCCCAGTCTTCCAGGTGGTTGCAAAAGTGTACTTGACAGTGTGTTAGCTTGATTTACAACTTTTAAAGATATAGGATGGGCTTCATTCTTGACCTGGGCACACAGATGTGAGTGGCAAGTCTGTTAAATGCTTCTCAAAATGTATTCAGAGGACCCCCTGCATCCCAATCCACTGGGCTGTTTGAAAAAAATTTAAATTCCCATGCCCCACTTGTGTGACACCCTGGATCAGAATGTTCAGGGCTGGAGCCTAGGAATCTGCATTATAACCCCTCCCCTGGTGACTCTGATCCACAACAGAACTTCAGGAGCACTTGTAATGGGGGGTGGGGGGAGGTGTGGAGAGGAGCTGATCTGAGTGGTGGGAAGCATCAAGAGAAGAGAGCGAGGTCCCAGGTCAGAGGAAGGTGCTGACCACGAGCTCACACCTTCCTTCTTCTCTAATGATTCTCCTCACAACCTGGCCTGACCCCACCCCCAGGAGTTGGCTGCAGGGAGAAGCTGCCAGAATAGGGCAAGGGTGTCCTGCTGACCATAAAGTGCTTGAGTGGGTGGGGTGGTTTCCCTACAGAAGGAAGGATCCAAATCAGGGACAATAGGAACAAAGGAGTTGTGGGAACCTGGAGGGACCACATGGACCCACCTGGGAAGTTAGGCTAAAGCTGCTGAGCAGATCTTTGGGCAGGGAGACCCCCTGGTCCTGGGGGGACCAGGAGGAGCTGGGACAGACTGTGTAACCCAACCGGGGCTCAGAATCATCCATCAGTTAGAAGTCGAATGGCATTGATCAAGGTCCTTAAGCTCTGTAGGTTTCTTTCATTGTCTTTCATTGTAAGATGGGGATCCTAATACCTTCCAAGCTTGCATTAAAATTAAAGTTCAGTTCAGTTGCTCAGTTGTGTCCGACTCTTTGTGACCCCATGGACTGCAGCACGCCAAGCCTCCCTGTCCATCACCAACTCCCGGAGTTTACTCAAACTCATGTCCGTTGAGTTAGTTATGCCATCCAACCATCTCATCCTCTATCATCCCCTTCTCCTCCTGCCTTCAATATTTCCCAGCATCAAGGTCTTTTCAAATAAGTCAGTTCTTTGCATTAGGTGGCCAAAGTATTGGAGTTTCAGCTTCAGCATCAGTCCTTCCAATGAATATTCAGGACTGATTCCCTTTATAATGGACTGGTTGGATCTCCTTGCAGGCCAAGGGACTCTCAAGAGCCTTCTCCAACACCACAGTTCAATAGCATCAATTCTTCGACATTCAGCTTTCTTTATGGTCCAACTCTCACATCCATACATGACTACTGGAAAAACCATACCTTTGACTAGATGGACCTTTGTTGGCAATGCCTCTGCTTTTTAATATGCTTTCTAGGTTGGTCATAGCTTTTCTTCCAAGGAGCGAGTATCTATCTTGCTAAAGATAAACTAAAAGTAGTGATATTTTAGATAAATAGATAAAAAAATTATAACCACATCCATAGTTCACTCAGCAATAATATTATTTGTTAACACTTTTATGAAGACATTGGGTTTTCTGTTAGGACTCTAATTTCTTCCTTTGAATCTACTTGAAGATGAAGTACTTTTGCAAGAACATCTAAATAGGACAATAACTATAAAAGATGATAAAAGATTTTCCCCATATGTGTGCATGCTGCATATGTTAATAAACTATTTTTCTCTTGTTTATCAGTCTTACATCAATTGCATGTTCAAGGTCCCATCCGGAGAGCACAGAAGAGTAAAACATAAAGAAAATTTCCCCCTCTCCTCAGTTCAGTTCAGTTCAGTCGTTCAGTCATGTCCGACCCTTTGCAACCCCATGAATTGCAGCACACCAGGCCTCCCTGTCCATCACCAACTCCTGGAGTTCACTCAACTCACCTCCATCGAGTTGGTGATGCCCCCTCTCCTACATGGTAGTATATGCTTAACATGAAGTGAATGATTTTAACCATTTTTAAATGTCCTCTTCTGTGGTGTTAATTATATTCACCTTGTTGTGCAACCATCACCACCATCCATCTCCAGAACTTTTTCATCTTCCACCTGAAACTTGGTATGCACTGTAGCCTGGTGGGTTACAGTCCATGGGGTTGCATAGAATTGGACACGACTGAAGTGACTTAGATTCATACACATCTGTTAAAAACTCCTCACCCTCTTTCCCTTTAACAAATACCATTCTACTTAGTGTCTCTATGAATTTGACTACTCTAGGCACCTCATAGAACTGGAATCACAGTATTTGTCTTCCACCATTCTGTCTTTCAGGTCACTTATCTGTTCTTCTGCCTAAATTATTTGCTATTGATTCATTATAGTGTATTGTTCATCTCTGTTTGTTTTTTTTCGTTCTTCTATGTCTTTGGTAAACATTTCTTGCCTCTTCTGCATTCCTTTCCTGAGATCCTGGATTGTCACTATCATTATTCTGAATTCTTTTCCCAGAAGGTTGCCTATTTCTACTTCATTTAGTTTTGTTTTGTTTTCTGGGGATTTTTCTTTTTCCTTCATCTGGGACATAATCCTATTTCTTTTCATTTGGGTTAGCTTTCTGTGATTGTGATATTCCTTCTGAAGGCTGTGGAACTGCAGCTCTTGTTTCTTCTGTCTGCCCTCTGGTGGATGAGGAAAAGAGGCTGTTGTGCAAGCTTCCTCATGGAAAGGACTGATTGTGGGGGAAAACAAAACCTTGCTCTGGTGTTTTGGGCCATGCTTAGTAAAACTTTAATCCAACTGTCTGCTGATATGTGGGACTGCACTCCCTCCCTGTTAGTTGTTTGGCCTGAGGTGACCCAGTCCTGGAGTCTACAAGCTCCAAAAGTGAAGTGTTACTCATTTAGTCATGTCTAACTCTTTGTGGCCCCATGGACTGTAGCCTACCAGGCTCCTCTGTCCATGGGACTCTCCAGGCAAGTACTGGTGTGGCTAGCCATTCCCTTCTCCAGAGGATCTTCTCAACCCAGGGATTGAACCTGGGTCTCCTGCATTGCAGGCATATTCTTTACTGTCTGAGCCACCAGGGAAGTCCCAAAGAAAGTAGTGAAAGTGTTAGTTGTTCAGTGGTGTCCAACTTTTTGTGACTCCATGGGCTGTAGCCTACCAGGCTCCCCTGTCCATGGAATTCTCCAGGCAAGAATACTGGAGTGGATAGCTGTTCTCTTCTCCAGGGGGCCTTCCTGACCCAAGGATTGAACCCAGGTCTCCTGCATCATAGGCAGATTATTTACCATCTGACCTACCAGGGAAGCTCTATAGTGGGGCTAATGATGACACCCAAGAAGACTTAGGCCAAGACACATTTTTCAGGACTCCTGCTGACAGTGCCTCCATCTCCACAGTGGACCACTGCTGACCCATGCCTCTGTAGGAGACCATCAAACACTCACAGGTAGGTCTTACTCAGTCTCCTTTGGGGTCACTGATCCTTTCCCCTGGATCCTGGTGCACACAAGGTTTTGTTTGTGCCTTCCAAGATTTTGTTTCCCCCAGTCCTGTGGAAGTTCTGTAATCAAATCCTACTGGTCTTCACGGACAGATTCCCTGAGGACTGTGAGTCCCTTGGTCAGAACCTCAGATTGGGGAACCTAATGTGAGACCTAGAACCTTCACAATAGTGCAAGAACTTATTTTTGGTATCATTTTTCTCCAGTTTGTGGATTACCCAAGAGGTATAAGATTTTATTTTATTGTGATTGCTCCCCTCCTACCAGCTTGCTGCAGCTTCTCTTTGTCCTTGGATGTGGGATATCTTTTTTTTTTTTTTGGTGTGTCCCAATGTCTTCCTGTAGATGATTGTTCAAATAGCTAGTTGCGACTTTGGTGCTCTCACAGAAGATGAGCAGAGTACACGTCCTTGAACTCTGCCATCTTGAACCAACCTGTTGAGGGGTTTGTTGTGTACCAGCCTTTGGTCTACGAAGATTCAAGGATCTCTCAACCTGAGGGCTTAGTGGTGGGGAAGAGGGAGGCTAACATGGACAATGAAGTGGTGTGGAGCCCAGAGCCAGCCAGAAAATTTACTCAAGGCCTGTGCTCCTGGGGGTGAGAGAGGGGCTGTGCCCACCTGCCTTGGGCTCCCACAATATTTGTCTTTCAGTGACTCAATACTTCTGGACACCAAATGTGTGGGCTTCCCCCCCCCCCCCATAATAACCAGTTCTCTGATTCTCCAGATATAACTGTATCCTACCATTTAAGTCAGTTCTAGCACAACATATTTGGAGTTAATGTCAGACCTTGTAGGTTAAGGATTCAGTCCCAGAATACTGCCCCTCTTTCCCAACTTCAGAAGCAACTGTGAGTCCAAGTGGCTACCTGTGCTTCTTACCAACTGGTCATAAAAACCCCTCCTTGGGCTTGGTAATTCTCTAGATCACAGAAAAAATAGTGGAAATCACCCAGTTGTGTCTGACTCTGTGACCCCATAGACTATACAGTCCATGGAATTCTCCAGGCCAAAATACTTGTGTGGGTAGCATTTCCCTTCTCCAGGGGATCTTCCCAACCCAGGGATAGAACCTGTCTCTCACCATTTATGCACTTATAACTCAGGAAAACAGTTTGCTTAGTAGGATATTAGTTTACTATAAGGTCTTCCCAGGTGGTGCAGGGGTAAAGAACCTGCTTGCCATGCACGAGCTGCAAAAGACACGGGTTTGATTCCTGGGTTGGGAAGATCCCCTGGAGTAGGAAGTAGCAATCCAATCCAGCATTCTTGCCTGGAAAAATTCCATGGACAGAGGAGCCTAGAGGGCTACAGTCTATAGGGTCAAAAGAGTTGAACATGACGGAAAACACACACAGACAAACACACACACACACACACACACACACACACACTCACTCTCTCTCTCTTTCTGTTATAAAAGGATTCAACTTAGGAAAAGCCAGATGGAAGAGATGGAGAGAGCAAAGTATGGGGGAAAGGGTATGGGGCTTCTAAGCTCTCTCCAGTTGAGTCACCCTACCAGCACCTTCATATATCCACCAACCTGGAATTTCTCTGAAACCCATCCTAGTGGCTTTTTGTTTTTATTTCTTAATTGAGGCTTTGTAGAAGCATACTTAAACAAGGATAATTAAAGGCCATTGACCATTGGTGACTGAACTGTTTCCAGTCCCTCTCCTTTCTGTATGTGTAGAGTAGGGTGGGGTTGAAAGTTCCATCCTTTAATCAAGTGTTTGTTTTCCCTGACAAGCAGAGTCATTCACAAAATCTCAGGTGTGGTTGAAAGGGGCTTGTTATAACTAACAAAAGATAACTTGTCACTCTCAGGACTCCTAAGGGTTTTAGAAGCTCTGTGCTAGAACATCATGAAGACCAAATATATTTCTTTAAAAAAAAAAAAAAAGTTTGCTTATTTATTTGGCTGCACTGGGTCCTAGTTGTGTCATGTGGGATCTTAGATCTTTTTTGTGTGATGCAGGGTCTTTACTTGTGGCATGTAAACTCTTAATTGCAGCTTGTGGGTTCTGTGTCCCTGATCAGGGACTGAACCTGCATCCCCTGTATTGGGAACACAGAGCCTTAGCCATTGGACAAGGAAGGAAGTCCCAAAAGGCCAGATATATTTCTATTTATAATCACAATATCACAGCCTTCATAGTTCATTCATGCTGCAGCATGTGTCAGAATTTCTTTCCTTTTTAAGGTGGAAAGATACTCTATTACATATTTATACCACATTTTGTTTATTCATTACAGAAATAACACTTTTGATGCATTTATTTTCTTCATATATGTTCAGATGGTTATCATATATGAGAAAAAAGAGGCTGAAGTTACTTATTTCCCTCTTGTACTGATATTCACTTATTAGCATATTTAAATTTATTTGAGGAATAACTGAACTAAAATTTTACTTCTTACTTGGGCAGTTTTCTCTGTGCATCAGTTGCTAAGCAACTGCCTTCATGTAAGGAAAAGAATGTACTGTGGTCTTTCCTCTTTCCCTCTCTTATCACAACAGGATTCCTCCAGGACCAACCTAGCAATAGAACAGACACTAGGGAGTCTAGGGTTGTCATCTAAATTAGAAGTCCTCAACATTTTTGGCACCAGGGGCCAATTTCATGGAAGACAGCTTTTCCACACACTGAGGGTCGGCGGGAGGATTGTTGGGGGATCATTCCAGCACATTACATTTATTGTGCACTTTATTTCTAATCTAATGCTACAACTGATCTGACAGACGGCACCCGTCCCAGACCAAGAGTTTGGGGACCCCTGATCTAAATTGCCTGGCTGTCTTTGTCTCTGTCATTTGTGCTCACCTCCACTGACCAATGGCACCCCACTCCAGTACTCTTGCCTGGAAAATCCCATGGACAGAGGAGCCTCGTAGGCTCCAGTCCATGGGGTCGCTAAGAGTCGGACACGACTGAACGACTTCACTTTCACTTTTCACTTTCATGTATTGGAGAAGGAAATGGCAACCCAATCCAGTATTCTTGCCTGGAGAATCCCAGGAACAAAGGAGCCTAGTCGGCTGCTGTCTATGGGGTCGCACAGAATCCGACACGATTGAAGCGACTTAGCAGTAGCAGCAGCCACTGACCAGTGTGGACAACTAGCTCCAGGTATCTCAGGCAATGGAAGAAGCATTCTCTGCTTTGGTCCAGAAAGATAAATTTTTAAAGTCACATTAAATGTTTTCAAAGGTTCTAGCACCCTCTTATTTCTGGTGAGGTGTGATACCCTCATCATTAACCAGGCATGTGCTTTTGATGACTCCTGTGGGCAGGCTGTTGAATAGACACTTGAGTCCCAGGAAATGGTCCTTCTCCACCTCTTTAAAAAGCCTGTGGTCCAGGTGTGGTGAACCAGTGCAGAACAGACAGTTACAACTCTTAGCTCATTTTTTTTTTTGAAAGCTGAAAATAGAACTAACAGGATTCTTTCTTATGTTTCTGCTAATAGTTAGTTTACATTTTACCTGTAAATAAGGTAGTGAGTGACTGACATCTAGTAGGTACTCAGCAAATACTGCTGGTAGGTGGGTAAGTAAGAGCTGTTCTCACGTAAAATGTGATTGAAGAATATAACTCTGATCAAAAATTTATTCTACAGCATGTTATTATGTAATCTGTGCCAATTTTAGCCCTTTAAGCTTTAATATACTTTACATTGTGTTTTCTTGACCTGGACAATTTAAAAAAATCCATGTCTCTGCTGTAAATGCTGACTTTTCTGCTGTTGTGATCATACTGACCGTGGTTCGATGGTTTGGAGAGTGCAGAGTTCCAATTATTCTACCCAACATGACTCTGGTGACGCCACTTCAACTTGCTCTGGTGCAACCATTTGCCCCATCAAAGTGTCTTTATATACATCTGTGCTCCTGATTCTAAATTGCACCAAGTACATCAGACATATTGATACAATGATTAATTCTTTACTTACTGTTGGTGGCTCTAAAATAATAACTGAAATCGACAGCACTAAGCATCAGAAAGATTATGGGCTTTGAGACCAATCAGTTCAGTTCAGTTCAGTTGCTCAGTTATGTCCAACCCTTTGCGACCCCATGAACTGCAGCACGCCAGGCCTCCCTGTCCATCACCAACTCCCGGAGTTCACTCAAACTCACGTCCATCGAGTCGGTGATGCCATCCAGCCATCTCATCCTCTGTCATCCCCTTCTCCTCCTTCCCCCAATCCCTCCCAGCACCAGAGTCTTTTCCAATGAGTCAACTCTTCGCATGAGATGGCCAAAGTACTGGAGTTTCAGCTTTAGAATCAGTCCTTCGAAAGAATATCCAAGACTGATCTCCTTTAAAATGGCCTGGTTGGATCTCCTTGCAGTCCAAGGGGCTCTCAAGAGTCTTCTCCAACACCACAGTTCAAAAACATCAATTCTTGAGCGCTCAGCTTTCTTCACAGTCCAACTCTCATAACCATATATGACTACTGGAAAAATCATAGCCTTGACTAGATGGACCTTTGTTGGCAAAGTAATGTCTCTGCTTTTCAATATGCTATCTAGGTTGGTCATAACTTTTCTTCCAAGGAGTAAGCGTCTTTTAATTTCATGGCTGCAATCATCATCTACAGTGATTTTGGAGCCCCCCAAAATAAAGTCTGACATTGTTTCCACTGTTTCCCCATCTATTTGCCATGAAGTGATGGGACCAGATGGCATGATCTTCGTTTTCTGAATGTTGAGTTTTAAGCCAACTTTTTCACTCTCCTCTTTCACCTTCATCAAGAGGCTTTTTTGTTCCTCTTTACTGTCTGCCATAAGGGTGGTGTCATCTGCATATCTGAGGTTATTGATATTTCTCCCGGCAATCTTGATTCCAGCTTGTGTTTCTTCCAGCCCAGCGTTTCTCATGATGTACTCTGCATAGAAGTTAAATAAGCAGGGTGAACCTACTATACAGAGTGAAGTAAGCCAGAAAGAAAAACACCAATACAGTATACTAACGCTAAATTCCATATATATGTGGAATTTAGAAAGATGGAAACAATAACCCTGTGTACGAGACAGCAAAAGAGACACCGATGTATAGATCAGTCTTATGGACTCTGTGGGAGAGGGAGAGGGTGGGGAGATTTGGGAAAATAGCATTGAAACATGTATGATATCATGTATGAAACGAGTCGCCAGTCCAGGTTCGATGCACGGTACTGGATGCTTGGGGCTGGTGCACTGGGACGACCCAGAGAGAGGGGAGGGGAGGGAGGAGGGTGGAGGGTTCAGGATGGGGAACGTGGGTATACCTGTGGCGGATTCATTTCGATATTTGGCAAAACTAATACAATATTGTAAAGTTTAAAAATAAAATAAAATTTAAAAAAAAATAAGCAGGGAGACAATATACAGCCTTGACGTGCTCCTTTTCCTATTTGGAACCAGTCTATTGTTCCATGTCCAGTTCTAACTGTTGATTCCTGACCTGCATATAGGTTTCTCAAGAGGCAGGTCAGGTGGTCTGGTATTCCCATTTCTGTCAGAATTTTCCACAGTTTATTGTGATCCACACAGTCAAAGGCTTTGGCATAGTCAATAAAACAAAAATAGATGTTTTTCTGGAACTCTCTTGCTTTTTCCATGATCCAGCAGATGTTGGCAATTTGATCTCTGGTTTGTCTGCCTTTTCTAAAATCAGCTTGAACATCAGTAAGTTCACGCTTCACATATTGCTGAAGCCTGGCTTGGAGAATTTTGAGCATTACTGTACTAGCGTGTGAGATGAGTGCAATTGTGTGATAGTTTGAGCATTCTTTGGTATTGACTTTCTTTGGGATTGGAATTAAAACTGACCTTTTCCTATGGCCACTGCTGAGTTTTCCAAATTTGCTGGCATATTGAGTGTAGCACTTTCACAACATCATCTCTCAGGATTTGAAATAGCTCCACTGGAATTCCATCACCTCCACTAGCTTTGTTTGTAGTGATGCTTCCTAAGGCCCACTTAACTTCACATTCCAAGATGTCTAGCTCTAGGTGAGTGATCACACCATCATTATTATCTTGGTCGTGAAGATCTTCTTTGTAAAGTTCTTCTGTCTATTCTCGCCACCTCTTCTTAATATCTTCTGCTTCTGTTAGGTCCATACCATTTCTATCCTTTATAGAGCCCATCTTTACATGAAATGTTCCCTTGGTATCTCTAATTTTCTTGAAGAGATCTTTAGTCTTTCCCATTCCGTTGTTTTCCTCTATTTCTTTGCATTGATAGCTGAGGAAGGCTTTCTTATCTCTTCTTGCTATTCTTTGGAACTCTGCATTCAGATGCTTATATCTTTCCTTTTCTCCTTTGCTTTTCGCTTCTCTTCTTTTCACAGCTATTTGTAAGGCCTCCCCAGACAGCCATTTTGCTTTTTTGCATTTCTTTTCCATGGGGATGGTCTTGATCCCTGTCTCCTGTACAATGTCATGAATCTCCGTCCATAGTTCATCAGGCATTCTATCAGATCTAGTCCCTTAAATCTGTTTCTCACATCCACTGTATAATCATAAGGGATTGGATGTAAGTCATATCTGAATGGTCTAGTGGTTTTCCCTACTTTCTTCAATTTAAGTCTGAATTTGGCAATAATGAATTCATGATCTGAGCAACAGTCAGCTCCTGGTCTTGTTTTTGTTGACTGTCTATAGCGTCTCAATTTTTGGCTGCAAAGAATATAATCAATCTGATTTTGATGTTGTCTATCTGGTGATGTCCATGTGTAGAGTCTTCTCTTGTGTTGTTGGAAGAGGGTGTTTGCTTTGACCAGTGCATTTCCCTGGTAAAACTCTACTGTCTTTGCCGTGCTTCATTCCGTATTCCAAGCCAAATTTGCCTGTTACTCCAGGTGTTTCTTGACTTCCTACTTTCATTCCAGTCCCCTATAATGAAAAGGATATCTTTGGGGTGTTAGCTCTTAAAAGTCTCGTAGGTCTTTATAGAACCATTCAACTTCAGCTTCTTCAGCATTACTGGTTGGGACATAGACTTGGATTACTGTGATAGTGAATGGTTTGCTTTGGAAACGAACAGAGATCATTCTGTCATTTTTGAGATTGCATCCAAGTACTGCATTTCGGACTCTTTTGTTGACCATGATGGTTACTCCATTTCTTCTAAGGGATTCCCGCCTGCAGTAGTAGATATAATGGTCATCTGAGTTAAATTCACCCATTCCAGTCCATTTTAGTTCTCTGATTCCTAGAATGTTGATGTTCACTCTTGCCATCTCCTGTTTGACCACTTCCAATTTGCCTTGATTCATGGGACCAATATCTGGGTTCAAATCTTGTGGGTCTTTTCCTTATTTTGGAGAATTCACTTTATTTTCTCCAAACTTTATTATCTGTAAAAAGGTAATAATAACACATACTGTACAATAGTCTGGCAAGGATTTAGTGAGATGATAAAAGGTTATGGTTACACATTCAATAAATGGTAGCTATTGTTATTGAATGAAAAATATTGTTTTGTCAAATGATTACCTTATGTGACATGACCTTCAGTCTGAAGCATACTTCTAGACTAATTCTGAATTCCTTGGAAAGTTGGACTTTTAGTGTGTTTTTCATATGAACATAAACACTTCATTTGATATGTGCTTCTGAGAAAACAGCAGCAGCTGAGAAAACTAGCAGCAGCCATCATTTTATTTAGTGTTTAATAACAGTTTTTGTTCTTGTAAGGTCACCTTTTGAAATTCACAAAACCTCTATTAATCTGCATGTTGTACTTACGGCACTTCTTTACAAAAACTAGAAAACAAACCCAAAGTCCTTCTTTTCTTGGAGAAAAGTAAAATTTGTTTTGATTTTTAATCACCCATAATCTCACAATGCTGAAATAATCATTGTTATCATTTTGGAATACATTCTTCCAATATTTCTTTTTCCATGTATTCTTGTACAAAATTGGAATAATGGTTTCATGTCATTATATGAATATTTTCTGTTGTCTTAGTTTGGGTCTCCTAAAACTAAACTTTAAGAATTTGAATGCAATAGATTATTTGAGAGGTGGTCTCAGGAAACAGTCCGAATGGAGTTGAGACAAGAAAGCTAATGAAGGCAGTAAAGGGTGTATTATCAAGCATGTTGCCAGGATGGGCTGCTGGAGCATAATCCTGTAGGGATACTTAGGAGACTGTGGAGCACAAACCTCAAGATTAACTTCCCTGGATGAGTGAGTTGGCATACATCAGCTCCTGCCTGTCTGTTGACTAAAGGCTGTTGAGGGAGGAAACCAGAGGTAGACATTAAATTTCCTGGCACTCCTGGGCTGCCTTGTACTTCAGCAAAATTGACTCTGGTGGCAGACAAAGCACTCAGGCAGAGTTGCATGATGTCAGTCTAGTGTGAAATGGAAGAGAGCAGGGCTTATGGGAAGACACTGACAACAGCAACTCACCCATGTTATTAAAAGTTGGCTATAGAACAGTCTACAGTGTAATGAGTGCCTCTCCAAGGGTTACACTTCTGCAGTTACTTCTTTTTCTAGTATCCGTTCCTCCTCACAGCAAAATTTCTCACAGGAGTTGTGTTCAACCAATGTCTTCAAGCCTTCATACACGGTTCTCTGCTCAACATGTTTTACAGGGTTTCTCTCTCTCTTTAAAATGCTGCTTTTAATAAGAGACACAGATGTAAAGAGCAGGCTTTTGGACTCTATGGGAGAAGGTGAGGATGGATGATTGAAGAGAATAGCATTGAAACATGTATATTACCATATGTGAAATGGATTGCCAGTCCAGGTTGGATGCATGAGACAGGGCGCTCAGGGCTGGTGCACTGGGATGACCCTGAGGGATGGGATGAGGAGGGAGGTGGGAGGGGGCTCAGGATGGGGAACACCTGTACATCCATGGCTGATTTATGTCAATGTATGGCAAAAACCACTACAATATTGTAAAGTAATTAGCCTCCAGTTTAAAAAAAAAAAAAATCAGTCCCCAAACCCTCCACTTTGCCAAATCCAACTGTTACTTTTCTGTCTTAACAGTATCACAGAAGCCTAGGCTCCAGCTTTTTCTGCAATTCTGTGACTGCATGTGCATGCATGTTCAGTCACTCGGTTGTGTCTGACTCTTTGTGGCCCCGTGGACTGCAGCCTGCCAGGCTCCTCTGTCCATGAGAATTCTCCAGGCAAGACAACTGGAATGGTTAGCCATTCCTGTTTCCATGGGATCCTCCCAACTCAGGGACTGAACCCATGTCTTCAGCATTGGCAGATGGGTTCTTTACCATTGAGCCACCTGGGAAGCCCTTCTCTCCCATTTCAGTCTCCTCGAGTGGGTCTCTACCTGCAAATGATGGAGGGTCCCAGGGCTCAGTCTTTGGCTTCTCTCTCCCTCTCTCCTTTTGGTTTGTTTCTATATATCTTACTTCTCTAATGAAAATTCTTACATAACTATTCAAAATGTCAGCACTTTATATAATCTGTTTGGAATATATGTACTAAAGAGGTTTCTCCTTTGGTTTATTTCATGCTCACTCCATCTTTGCATTAATTGCTTTTTAAATATTAACATGTTAATTTTTCTTTCTTCTATTTATTTTAAATAATGCAGGAAAATGGAAAACAAACAAGTACCATTACAATAAAAAGATGTTATTTTTTTATGGAAATGAAACCATAGGCATTTCAGTTGAGTGAGAGGCAGAGATGGATGACAGTGCATGATGCTTATTACTTTCTGCCATTTTTAAGGCAACTTCATAATTCCATCCTCCCAAAATGTACCTTTTTGAGCAAAGATCTGTTCTAGGTGCCTTTTGCCGTCTTCCATGGATTTGAATTTTTTTCCATTAAGAGAATTTTGTAAAGAACAAAATAAATGGAAATCCAAAGATGCAATTCCTGGTAAATAGAGCAAATGAATCAGAACTTCCTAGCCAAGCTCTAACAGCTTTTGCCTGGTCATCAAAGAAACATGCAGTCTAGTGGTACCCTGATGGAAGATCACGCATTTTCTTTTGACTAATTCTGGACACTTATTGTTGAGTGCTGCTTTCAAGTAGTCTAACTGGGAGCAGTGCTTGTTGGAAATAATCATTTAGTTTTTCAGAAGGAACCCATACTAGAGGACTGCCCTCCAATCCCACCATATACACAACATCACATTCTTTGGATGAAGACTGGCCTTTGGTGTTGTAGGTATTGGTTCATTTCACTTGCCCCATGATTTCTTTCATTTCACATTTTTATACAGAATCCACTTTTCATCACTTGTCAAAATTTGTTTTAAAAAATGGAACATTTTCATTATGTTTAAGTAGAGAATTGCATGCAGAAACAAAGTCAAGAAATTTTTTCACTTATGTGGAATCCAAACATCAAAGAGATGAATATAACAAAGCTGGTGCAAATGATTTTCAATTCTTGATTTAGATATTTTAAGCATATTAGCTATCTCCTGTGTAGTATAACATTGATTGTTCTTAATATCTTGATTTGATTTCTATCAATTTGAACTGGTCTACCCACTGTGGAGCATAGTCCAGTGAGAAATCTTTGCATGACACTTTTCAAATCACTTTTGACATATTGGGTTAGTCACAGGACCTTCTCCATACACTGCACAAAATTTTTTATTGAATTTCAGTTATGTTTTTATCTTTCCTGAAATGGTAAAGCATAATGTATTGAAAATGTTGCTTTTTAATCCACTTTCAATATTAAAATGGCTACACAGAAATTCAGCAATTTTGATAAGGATTTTTAAATGCATGATGATATTCAGTTCAGTTCAGTTCAGTCTCCCAGTCGTGTCCAACTCTTTGCAACCCCATGAATCGCAGCATGCCAGGCCTCCCTGTCCATCACCAACTCCCGGAGTTCACTCAGACTCACGCCCATTGAGTCAGTGATGCCATCCAGCCATCTCATCCTCTGTCGTCCCCTTCTCCTCCTACCCCCAATCCCTCCCAGCATCAGAGTCTTTTCCAATGAGTCAACTCTTCACATGAGGTGGCCAAAGTACTGGAGTTTCAGCTTTAGCATCATTCCTTCCAAAGAAATCCCAGGGCTGATCTCCTTCAGATTGGACTGGTTGGATCTCCTTGCAGTCCAAGGGACTCTCAAGAGTCTTCTCCAACATCACAGTTCAAAAGCATCAATTCTTCCGCGCTAAGCCTTCTTCACAGTCCAACTCTCACATCCATACATGACCACAGGAAAAACCATAGCCTTGACTAGACGAACCTTTGTTGGCAAAGTAATGTCTCTGCTTTTTATTTTTTATTTTATTTTTTTTTTTTTGAAGTTTGTCAAAAAGAAGTAATATATTTTAAAGAAAATATTTCATATCTATAAAAATTATATACAAAGTTTAACAGAGAATAAATTGAACAGCCACGTCCCTATGGCCATCCTAAGGAAAAGAATGTTGCCGATATTGTGAGTGATCCACCCTTCCGTGCATCCCTCAACAAGGTCTGTTTCAAGGCTACCGAACTCCAGCGGCAGGGACAATTCAACAGTGTTCAGGGACTGCATGAAGCTGTCTGGCGGAGCATCAGATTTCAAAACTCTTTTTTTTTTTTTTTTTTTTACGTCAGTGTCTCTTTTGCTGTCTCGTATACAGGGTTATCGTTACCATCTTTCTAAATTCCATATATATGCGTTAGTATACTGTATTGGTGTTTTTCCTTCTGGCTTACTTCACTCTGTACAATAGGCTCCAGTTTCATCCACCTCATTAGAACTGATTCAAATGTATTCTTTTTAATGGCTGAATAATACTCCATTGTGTATATGTACCACTGCTTTCTTATCCATTCATCTGCTGATGGACATCTAGGTTGCTTCCATGTCCTGGCTATTATAAACAGTGCTGCGATGAACATTGGGGTACACCTGTCTCTTTCCCTTCTGGTTTCCTCAGTGTGTATGCCCAGCAGTGGGATTGCTGGATCATAAGGCAGTTCTATTTCCAGTTTTTTAAGGAATCTCCACACTGTTCTCCATAGTGGCTGTACTAGTTTGCATTCCCACCAACAGTGTAAGAGGGTTCCCTTTTCTCCACACCCTCTCCAGCATTTATTATTTGTAGACTTTTGGATTGCAGCCATTCTGACTGGTGTGAAATGGTACCTCATAGTGGTTTTGATTTGCATTTCTCTGATAATGAGTGATGTTGAGCATCTTTTCATGTGTTTGTTAGCCATCTGTATGTCTTCTTTGGAGAAATGTCTATTTAGATCTTTGGCCCATTTTTTGATTGGGTCATTTATTTCTCTGGAGTTGAGCTGTAGGAGTTGCTTGTATATTTTTGAGATTAGTTGTTTGTCGGTTGCTTCATTTGCTATTATTTTCTCCCATTCTGAAGGCTGTCTTTTCACCTTGCTAATAGTTTCCTTTGATGTGCAGAAGCTTTTAAGTTTAATTAGGTCCCATTTGTTTATTTTTGCTTTTATTTCCAATATTCTGGGAGGTGGGTCATAGAGGATCCTGCTGTGATGTATGTCACAGTGTTTTGCCTATGTTCTCCTCTAGGAGTTTTATAGTTTCTGGTCTTACGTTGAGATCTTTAATCCATTTTGAGTTTATTTTTGTGTATGGTGTTAGAAAGTGTTCTAGTTTCATTCTTTTACAAGTGGTTGACCAGATTTCCCAGCACCACTTGTTAAAGAGATTGTCTTTAATCCATTGTATATTCTTGCCTCCTTTGTCAAAGATAAGGTGTCCATATGTGCGTGGATTTATCTCTGGGCTTTCTATTTTGTTCCATTGATCTATATTTCTGTCTTTGTGCCAGTACCATACTGTCTTGATAACTGTGGCTTTGTAGTAGAGCCTGAAGTCAGGTAGGTTGATTCCTCCAGTTCCATTTTTCTTTCTCAAGATCGCTTTGGCTATTCGAGGTTTTTTGTATTTCCACACAAATTGTGAAATTATTTGTTCTAGCTCTGTGAAGAATACTGTTGGTAGCTTGATAGGGATTGCATTGAATCTATAAATTACTTTGGGTAGTATACTCATTTTCACTATATTGATTCTTCCAATCCTTGAACATGGTATATTTCTCCATCTATTAGTGTCCTCTTTGATTTCTTTCACCTGTGTTTTATAGTTTTCTATATATAGGTCTTTAGTTTCTTTAGGTAGATATATTCCTAAGTATTTTATTATTTTCGTTGCTATGGTGTCTCTGCTTTTTAATATGCTATCTAGGTTGGACATAACACTCCTACCAAGGAGTAAGTGTCTTTTATTTTCATGGCTGCAGTTACCATCTGAAGTGATTTTGGAGCCCTCAGAAATAAAGTCTGACACTGTTTCCACTGTTTCCCCATCTATTTCCCATGAAGTGATGGGACCAGATGGCATGATCTTCGTTTTCTGAATGTTGAGCTTTAAGCCAACTTTTTCACTCTCCACTTTCACTTTCATCAAGAGGCTTTTTAATTCCTCTTCACTTTCTGCCATAAGGGTGGTGTCATCATCATATATGAGGTTACTGATATTTCTCCTGGCAATCTTGATTCCAGCTTGTGTTTCTTCCAGTCCAGTGTTTCTCATGATGTACTCTGCATAGAAGTTAAATAAGCAGGGTGACCCATGTACAGCCTTGACGTACTCCTTTTCCTATTTGGAACAAGTCTGTTATTCCATGTCCATTTCTAACTGTTGATTCCTGACCTGCATACAGATTTCTCAAGAGGCAGGTCAGGTGGTCTGGTATCCCCATCTCTTTCAGAATTTTCCACAGTTTATTGTGATCCACACACTCAAAGGCTTTGGCATAGTCAATAAAGCAGAAATAATACAATTTAAGAAAATTGTTTTGAATGGAATTAAAGACAATTAAGCACTATTAGAGCCATCTCATGGGGAAAAATATGAACAAAATTTTGACATACTGAATAGTTTGCACAGTTACAAATTTGCATCATGTGTCCCTGAGATTTGTCTGGGAATGAATCATCAAGTCCACCAAGACTGAATCTCTGCTTAGATGTTGTCTCATCACCCTCACTAGAGTCAATGACTGGATTCATTAGTTCAACATAATGTATTCAGTGTTCTTCCATGTTTTAGTAGGAATCAATATATCTATCTTTTTTTAAATTTTTTTAAATTTTATTTTATTTTATTCTTTAACTTAACAATATTGTATTGGTTTTGCCTGGAGCCTATTATACAGAGTGAAGTAAGCCAGTATATCTATCTTGAAAAGTAATATTCCATTGCACAAAACACCACTTTTTATTTATTCATTCATCAGTTGATGTAACTTGTTTCCCCGCACCCAAACACATTTTGACTTTTGCAAATAGTGCTACCATGACATTTGTGTGTAAGTTTTCATGTAGACATGTGTTCCATTTATCTACTTAGGAGTAGAATAGTTGTATTATATTGGAACTTTGGAACTGTACCACATACCAGTCCCACCAGCTAGTATGAGGATTCTAATTTTTCTACATCTTCTCCAGCACTTGCTATTGTCTTTTTAGTTATAGTACTCAACCATTTAAGATCAGTAAACATGTGCAGATAAAGCTTTTATGACACTTCCCTCATGTTTGTAAGCTCTCTGCATGGCCTAGTAGTCATGCACTTAGAAGACATTCACTAAGCATCTGTTCAATGAATGGAAAAAAAAAAAAAAAACTTTTATTTGTATTAATATGTTGCCTTAGGTTTTAGTTTTCACAAAATGCATTCACAAGTTTTGTGGTTCACAGTAACCCTGCAGGAAGTAGAAAGAGTGGGGATTTCTTGTTGTTGATTTGAGATAGGTTCGCTAATGAGCAAAGCATCTAGGTCTCTGGTTCCCCAACTTCATATTTAGTCTTCTCTGTACAATTCAATACTGGTTCTCAATATCTCTTTGAAATATCATATTAGTTAATGTGAATAAAAAATGCTAAGTTTGAAAACATCTTAGTTAGAAAAAAAAAAGAGAGATGAAGTTGAAGGGAAAGAACATATTTGGCAGTTTGGAGATGGCTAATTATGGTCTTGAGATAGTCGTGGGGACTGGAGAGTACAGTCTGGGGTAGCCTGACAAGGAAAGTCAGTAGACTTCCAACTTCAGCAAGAAATTTCTTCATCTTTGAAGTAGAACTAGTAGCTGAGAATTTACAGGCCTAGAAAATGTACAGAATGTTAAAGAAAACTGTAAATCAGGCGAGGACTGATTATGTAGTTTGTACACTGCGTTATCTGAGAAAGATCTAATACCAGAAAGGCACATAACTAAAACAAAGAAAAAAAGAAAAAACAATTTCAGTTCTAATTGTCTTTTTTTGCCACAGAAAATTCAAACATGCATGGAATATCAATAAAATGGCATATTAAACCCTTCATCATGGCCATCAATTGAAAATTATTAAATTTTGCCATTTGTATAGGTTTGATTTATAAAAAATATTTGAATATATTATGGATTTCTTTAAAATCCATTTCCCCTCCAACCTTACTGTGGTATAATTGGCAAACAAAAATTTATGGTTTAAGATGTACAACCAGATTACTTGATAGACCCTGTGAATCATTCACCACAGCCAAGCCAATAAACACAGACATCATTTTCCACCTTAGCCATTTTTTCTTTCTTCTCCTTTATATTGAGAACACCCAAGATTTATGTTTCTAGCAAATTAAAAGTACATAGTACAATATTGTCGGAGAAGGCAATGGCACCCCTGGAAAATCCCATGGATGAAGTCACAATCCACGGGGTCGCTGAGGGTTGGACACGACTGAGTGACTTCACTTTCACTTTTCACTTTCATGCGTGGGAGGAGGAAATGGCAACCCACTCCAGTGTTCTTGCCTGGAGAATCCCAGGGACGGGGGAGCCTGGTGGGCTGCTGTCTATGGGGTTGCACAGAATCGGACACGACTGAAGCGACTTAGCAGTACAATATTGTCAACTGCAGCCACATTGCTGTATACCAGTGCAACAGTTATTCATCTTGAATAGCTGAAGCTAAAGCCATCATTAATACCATTTTAGCCAAGCTACATGAGAAATTATCAGAGTAATAAAGTGTTCCTGTTACAAGCACCACGAGCTGTTGATCTTTCTTCAACTAGTGAGTAAGGAAAGAGAAGCTATTGAGTGGGTAAGATGGCCACACAACTAACTAAAGATGAGCAGTAGTTCAAGATTTTGTTCATTCAGTCTTACAGCCATTCATTCATTCAAGCAGTGTATTCAAAGCAGTTTTCAAACACAATGTCTATCTACCAGTGAGACAGATCATGCTGGAATTGGACTTGGACTTGAGTACAAATCAGGATTCATCATTTACTGATTCAAAGACCTTGGAGAAGTGCTGTCCTTGAGCCTCATTTTTCTCATCCATAAAATAGGATAATACCTTCTTGAATAGGGTTTTGTTAAAAGAAAAGAAAGTTCTGAAGAAATATGTGCAACCTGTGTTCTGCAACATATGTCACTGTTATTTATCTAGGCTCTGAGCATATGATGAAAGAAATCAAAGGCAGTTTCTCTTTCCCCATATTCCCCTTTCCCAGTCTAAGAGGGCAGTAAAAGGCTCACAGAGGTTCGGTTAGCATATGAGATGCCAAAAACCTGTTACCAGTGACAGTATCTATTCATCTTCCAAAACTAATTGAGCTCTAATTTTTTATCACCTTTTTTTTAAATGTCTTAAATGGGCTTCCCAGGTGGCTCTAGTAAAGCCAGGTTCTGATAAAGAACCTTCGTGCCAATGCAGGAGACATAACAGACAGGTTTCATCCCAGGACTGGGAAGATGCCCTGGAGAATGAAATGGCAACCCACTCCAGTATTCTCACCTGGAGAATCCCAGGGACAGAGGAGCCCGGCAGGCTACAGTCCATAGGGCTGCAAAAGGTTGGATACAATTGAAGTGACTTAGCACACATGATATCTTAAACACTACAAACATTATCTGTGCTGAATCCTGCTGTTGTACAGGATCAAATGCTTGCCACAGAGTGTGTTGTCCAACTGAAGTTTTTGAGCCTGACCTGTACACAGTGAGGCCTAACAAACTGAAGCTTTGGAGACTGAGGCAGAGAAAGATTTATTACAAAGTCCAAATAAGGAGTACAGACAGCTCATGCTCCAAGAACTTCAACCCCTTGATAAAATTCAGGGGAGGGTGTTTAAAGGCAAGAAGAGGGACAAGGTTTTAGTGTCCATGATTAACTCCTGTACAATTCTCTGAGCGGTTGTTGTTGAGGTAACAAAGGGGCTGCAGGAGTTAAGGTAATCAATCCTTAGGTTCCAGAGGGTCTGGGAGCTATGTGTTCATGGACAACATGCAGTTAACTTATTTCATTTAGTGGGGTGTTCAGTACGTGCAAAAAAACTCAGAAATGTGGATTAGACACTGTTATCTGTAATTTTTTGTTACTGCATGTTCACATTATTTGAATCATTAATTCCTAAGCTAGCCTTTGTGCCCTGGGAGACTAACACTTTTTCATCAATACAAACAAAAGGCAGAAGACATTAGATAAAGAGTGCTTATGTGGGAGAAGATGAGGTTGGGGGGAGCGGAGGGGAGTGTATTGCAGAATCCGTTCTCTGAAGGCTCCGTAGGGTCCTTCCGGTCACAGTTGAGGAACCTCTCATAGCACCCCTGTTTGATGCTGATAAGGGCAGGGTGAACAGAGGGCAGGTTGCCTTCCACCAGCTTTTTCCTAGTCTTCCTTGCAGGCCTGAGGGCATTTCTGAGTAGCAGTGGCAGTTGATGTCTCAGTTCCCTCCCCATCTTCTGGGTGGATGTCTGGGCTCAGAGGAAGCACTTGGCAGAATTTGCAACCAGGTGCCAGTATGTGTGCGATTGGGCGCTGGACCCAGTGTGCTGGTCAGTCTGCCTACTTGCCTCCATCAACTGCACTGGAGGCCTTGCCTTACACCTGCCTGTGGCTCCTGGTAGCTTTGCTTGCCCCGTCTTCATCATGCATGGCAACCTACTCTAGTATTCTTCCCTGGAGAATTCCATGGACAGAGGACCCTGGTCGGTTATAGTGTGTAGGGTAGCAAAGAGTCAGACAACAGAGCCAATGATGTTTTTACTTTCCTAATCAAGCAGCCCAGCACCTGGGGTGCAGCTTCTGTCTCCCACGGCTCAGGCCATGGGCCTTAGATGGCACCCCCACTCCTGGACGCAGGTGGCTCTCTGGCTTCTACGGAGCTGACCTATGTGGCGGCCGGGACTCCAGCCGCCCCTCTGGCGCTTCCAGAGCTCACCCTGGCTGGCAAGATGCAGCCAGTATCATCGAAGGTGAAAACCAACCCGCTGCAGGTGGCGAGCTTCTGCTTGCACCTGTTCTGGTAATGGCTCCGCCTGAGCTGTGACATTCCCCTGCCAGGCCCTTGCCTAGAGTCGCAGGCACCTTTCCTCGGCCAAGGGCTCAGTCCACTGAAAGGAAGTGCTTTCTGCTTGCCCAGTGATTCCTGCCTGCCCTGGGTGTGGGGGCTTGAGAGGGCATGGCAGGGGACGGGACCCGGGGGGGGGGGTCTAGTAGCAGGGATCCAGGGTCTCCCTACATTGCTACTTGCCCTCCTGCCAGCCTTCAGTGCCTAGGAAAAGGAGGACTAGTGGGAGCAACAGGAGCGAGGTGTGGGGTGGCTGAGAACAGAGGCTGCCCAGGAGGAATCCCCACCCAGAGGGAGAACCAGCTCTCCGCACCCCCCCACCGCCCCCCCACCACTTAATCCTTATCTGGCAGCCTCCATATTGCTCAGGAATTCGCAGTTTTGAACTAAATCTGTACCTTTTCCCCTGGAAACAAGCATCTTATTAACAACTTCTTTATCTAACTAGTGCCCTGGAACAATGCCATCTTTTCCCCTTTCTTTAAAATTTATTTTTAATTGGACGATAATGGCTTTACAATGTTGTGTTGGTTTCTAGCATACCACCATAGTGAATCAGCCATAAGTATACACATGTCCCCTCCTTCTTGAACCTCCCTCCCTCTCCTCCTCCCATCCCCCCCATCCCGGGTTGTCATAGAGCACCAGGCTGAGCTCCCTGTGCTAAGTAGCAACTTCCCTCCAGCCATCTATTTTGCATATGATAATGTATATGTTTCAGTGCTACTTTCTCAGTTCATCCCACCCTCTCCTTCCCCAGCTGTCCACAAGTCTGTTCTCTGTCTGTGTGTCTATTCCTCCCTGCAAATGGGTTCATCAGTACCATTTATCCAGATTCCATATACATGCATTATATACAATATTTATTTTTCTCTTTTGGATTTACTTCACTCTGTATAACAAGCTCTAGGTTCATCCACTTCAATTCAGCTGATTCAAATTTGTTTCTTTTTATGACAGTAATAGTCCATTGTGTATATGTACCCCAGCTTCTTTACCCATTATTCTGTTGATGGACACCTAGGTTACTGCCACTCCACATAACTCCCTCTGTCCCTCTGTTTATGATGTCTCTCTCTCCCTCCCTTTCTCCCTGTGTGCCTCTCATTGTTTAACCTGGTACCTGGTCATGACAAATTTCACATCAGTAAAGAATACTTATTTTTTATTTAAAGAATGGGGCCACCTATGGTTCTGAAGACACTGAAGTGTCCCTGAGCTGGGAGGAAACACATATGAGCTTCAGAGAGGTGAAGCTCTTAACTAGTTTTGCATCTAATGGCAATTCAGTTCAGTTCAGTCGCTCAGTCATATTCAACTCTTTGCAATCCCAAGGGGTGCAGCATGCCAAGGCCTCCCTGTCCATCACCAACTCTCAGAGCTTGCTCAAACTCATGTCCATTGAGTCCATTATGCCATCCAATCATCTTATCCTCTGTCTTCCCCTTCTCCTCCTGCTTTCAATCTTTCCCAGCATCAGGGTCTTTTCCAATGAGTCAGTTCTTTGCATCAGGTGGCCAAAGTATTGGAGTTTCAGCTTCAGCATCAGTCCTTCACTATAATTACATTTCTTGTGGTGATCTGTGATCCACAGTGATCTTCTGTGTTACTTGCTGATATCTCCGACATTGGTTATTTTTTAGCAATAAATTCTTATTATTAATTAATTTATTTTTTAATTGAAGGACAACTACTTTACAGAATTTTGTTTTCTGTGAAACATCAACAAGAATCAGACTTAGGTACAGCCATGAACAATAAATTATTTTTTAAATTAAGGTCTGTACATTGTCTTCACAGGCATAATGCTACTGCACACTTGCTAGGCTACAGTGTAGTCTAAACATAACTTTTGTACACCCTGGGAAACCAGATATTTTGTATAATTGACATTGTTGTAAAATTCACTACATTCCAGTGTTCTGGAATTGAACACCCAATATCTCCAAGGGACCCCTGTACCTCTTCCCTTTCTGGAAAGCAGCTGATTGTCTGTTCTGAAAGCTTTAATGTGGATATAAATATGAGTCAGTTCAGTTCAGTTGCTAGGTCTTGTTCAACTCTTTGTGACCCCATGGACTGCAGCACTCTGGGCTTCCCTGTCTGTCACCAACTTCCAAATCTTGCTCAAACTCATGTCCATCGAGTCAGTGATGCCATCCAACAATCTTATCTTCTGACACCCCATTCTCCTCCTGCTTTCAGTCATTCAGAGCATCAGGGTCTTTTCCAGTGAGTCAGTTCTTCACATCAGGTGGCCAAAGTATTAGAGTTCAGCTTCAGCATCAGTGCTTCCAATGAATATTTAGGACTAATTTCCTTTAGGGTTGAGTAGTTGGATCTCCTTGCAGTCCAAGGGACTCTAAAGAGTCTTCTCCAACACCACAGTTCAAAAGCATCAATTATTCAGCACTCAGTTTTCTTTATGGTCCAACTCTCACATACATACATGACTACTGGAAAATGATATCTTTGACTAGATCGACCTTTGTTGGCAAACTAATGTCTTTGCTTTTTAATATGCCGTCTAGGTTGGTCATAGCTTTTCTTCCAAGGAGTAAGTGTTTTTTAATTTCATGTCTGCAGTCACCATCTTCAGTGATTATGGAGCCCAAAAAAGAAAGCCTGTCACAGTTTCCATTGTTTCCCCAACTATTTTGCATGAAGTGATGGGACCAGATGTTATGATCTTAGTTTTCTGAATGTTGAGTTTTAAGCAACTTTTTCCCTCTCCTCTTTCATTTTCACCAAGAGGCTCTTTAGCTCTTCTTCACTTTCTGCCATAAGGATGGTTTCATCCGCATGTCTGAGGTTATTGGTATTTCTCCCAGCAATCTTGATTCCAGTTTGTGCTGCATCCAGCCAAGTGTTTCTCATGATGTACTCTGCATATAAATTAAATAAGCAGAACGACAATATGCAGCCTTGACATACTCCTTTCCCTATTCCGAACAAGTCTGTTGTTTCATGTCCTGTTCTAACTGTTGCTTCCTGACCTGGATACAGATTTTCAAGAGGCAGGTCAGGTGGCCTGGTATTCCCATCTCTTTAAGAATTTTCCAGAGTGTGTTATGGTCCACACAGTCAAAGGCTTTGGCGTAGTCAATAAAGCAGAAGTAGATATTTTTCTGGAACTTTCTTGCTTTTTCTATGATCCAACAGATGTTGCAATTTGATTTCTGGTTCCTCTGTCTTTTCTAAATCCAGCTTGAATCTCTGGAAGTCACAGTTCATGTACTGTTGAAGCCTGGCTTGGAGAATTTTGAGCATTACTTTACTAGCATGTGAGATGAGGGCAATTGTGCAATAGTTTGAGCATTCTTTGGCATTGCCTTTCTTTGGGATTGGAATGAAAACTGACTTTTTCCAGTCCTGTGGCCACTGCTCAGTTTTTCAAATTTACTGACATAGTGAGTACAGCACTTTCACAGCATCATCTTTTAGGATGTGAAATAGCTCAACTGAAATTCCATCACCTCCACTAGCTTTGTTCATAGAGATGCTTCCTAAGGCCCCCTTGATTTTGCATTCCAGGATATCTGGCTCTAGGTTGGTGATCACACCTTCATGATTATCTGGGTCATGAAGATCTTTTTTGTATATTTAATCTGTGTATTCTTGCCACCTCTTCTTAATATCTTCTGTTTCTGTTAGGTCTATACCATTTCTGTCCTTTATTGTGCCCATCTTTGCATGAAATATTCCCTTGGTATCTCTAATTTTCCTGACGAGATCTCTAGACTTTACCATTCTATTGTTTTCTTCTATTTCTCTGCATTGATTGCTGAGGAAGGCTTTTCTATCTCTCCGTGCTATTCTTTGGAACTCTGCATTCAAATATTGGTCAGATTCTATCAAACCAACTTGACAATTTGCTGTCAGGTCACTGCCATCTGGTTTGTATGATATCAACCTGCTTTTTAGAATAATTGACATTGATTTTCTTGAATCAAGATATTTGCCAACATTGTTTATCTGTATAAATATCTTTCAAAGCTCAGAGTCTGAGAGCTAAAAGCACTAACTAATGATAACAACCCCAAATACCCTGGGCAGAATATAAGATGCTACCTACTGCTGAGTGTCAGTAATCGTACTCTAAAACTTCTTTTTTCTTCCTTTCCTATAACCTTATAATAAAAGTTCAGGTTAGGCCTTTGTCTGCCTAGTAAAACAGGGGAATCAAACTGTTTAAACACCAGCCAGACCTACCACACAAACAGATTCTCCATATTCTCCATGTCCTGCTGTTTTCTAAAATATTGTCCAAGTTTAATATGTTACATGGTGAAGAACTCACCTGCCAATGCAGGAGACTTATAAGACACATGAGTTCAATCCCTGGGTTGGAAGGATCCCTTGGAGAAGGAAATGGCAATCCACTCAGTGTTCTTGCCTGGAGAATCCCATGGACAGAGGACCCAGGTGGACTACAGTCCATAGGGTTACAAAGAGTTGGACATGACTGAAATGACTTAACACACACGCACACATAATATGTTATTGTGAAACATTCAGCTTATTGGTTTCTTTATGCTGACTGATAGGTTTTGAATTCAGAGAGATGGAAACTATATAACCAGCCATATGATTTGCTGCAAAATGCAGATATCCTGTTTTGCAAGATGGTGCAAAAACAGTGAGGCAGAGGCCTCTGCCCTCCCTGAAAGGGCAAAACAGGTGAGCCTGCTGCAGGGTGTTGTAATTAGTTTGTCTCCAGGTTCACTCTTCAGAATCTCCACCAGGGGTCTCTGTGCCCTTTTCAATCTTAAACCTCCAGAGACTAAGCTTCATGACTGGGTCTTAACAGCATGTGGCAGGTTGAAGGCAGGCCTGCTGAGAATCTGCAGCAGTGGTGGGGGTTGGGTGTAGGGTGAGTGTGCACTTCTGTGCATGCACACCTGTGCCTAAGAGACAGATTTAGAATAGGACTCACCACATACTTGGACCCTAGGTTCAGATTCCCTTAGAGCATGGAACACTCTCATTTTTCAGACCCTTTACGTTTCTTTCTGACTGGGGCTCAGCACATTTGCGATGCGAGTGCTGTCAAGGAATATCCACAAAATTTAAGAGTTTAAGGAAAACAAATTAGAATATTTTGAGTCTAGGAAGATTTACCAGGGAAAGGTATAAGTTGCTTCTCTTTCTAACCTGTAAACTCCTACATGATGCTGTCACTTAATCCCTAATTCTTTGTTTTTTAGAATTTTATTCAGTTACCCCCTCCCCAACCGTGCTCCCTCTTCCTTCCAAAAGAAGGTAGATTGTCATCAGGATAAATCAGGAATTCACAATACCTTAACATTACTCTGAATAGTGTGTGAAAGCACTAAGCACTGAACATGGTTTGAGGAAGGCCCTCGATGAGTGACCTTCAGTCACGTGGTGTCTTTCTAACAAAGGTGAGGTGGTAGTATCTTGGACAGATGTGACAACTGAGGTCTAGTTTGAGGGACTTAGCCATTGTCATGCAGCCACCAGTAATTCATTCTGGAACAAGGTGGGATTGACACTGATGGGAAGATAGAGGGAGGGAGGGAAGGAGTGGTTTTCTTCCCACTTGAGATGTGTGGTTCAGGGTAGTGTGAGGTTTCCAGCTTCCTGCAGTGAGGTTTCCCATTGAAAATTTATCTCTGAGTATAAAATGATGTATGCATTTTACCTTCTTCATACTTTTCTGCCTTTCCCAGATTATCACTTGTTGAGTAGAATAAAATTATTCATGTAATATTTAAAATATCTGTTAAAGAAAGCATGCCCCAGTATCTAACACTATTTCTATATGAAAGATTTATCTAAAATGTGGCCTAAATTCCCTCTATCACTGTTTCATCTCAATCCTCCTTAGAAATGAGGAAATGCACAGCAGTACCTTCCACTGTTCATAGGGTAGGAGATAGCTTTTTGTAAGTACTGTACTGTATGCAAATGTTGAGAAACTGAACCTGGAGCTCTGTATTTTTTGTGCCTAAAATTCACAGAGTGCTTTCATCTACTAGATGTCTTCCAGTCAGAGTTTCCCTCCTGAGACATCTGACAATCGTTTATGATTTCCATATAACCTAGTCACATAGCAGTCAGGACTCTTACAAACCCTTTTGTTCTTTTGAACTTAGGCATTACACATCAAAGAGAGGTGTCCCTACCTATGTGTCAGTGTTCATTTAAAAACTATATTATCCTTATGTATGATCAAGACATTGAGTAATGAGAAATTGATCTCAGAATTTTAGATATGTCCAGATAAGATGATAGGGTTCAATATCCTCACTTTACAGGTAAGGAAACTAAGTCCTCTCAGAAGGAATATGGTCCTATGTATATAACTGGTGTTAAGCTAGTTTGCGGCAGACACAGAATTAGAAATCTTTGCTTTAAGTAAATATTTTAAATCATGTGTCACATATGATATGTTCAGAAGCTGGCATACATCATAGAATTAGAAATCTTTTGATTCCTGGTCTAGTAATTCTGCACCTAATCTAACATTATTAATGGTAAGTTACATTTGTGTAATTCTTTATAATTTATTTTACATGGCTTTCACATGTATGATTTAACTGATATTTTTTATCCCATGTCTGGATGAGGAGACTGGGTCCAGAGCTCACTTAAGGTCACAGAGCTGGTCCAGGGAACACAGAGGGGGAATTGCTGAGGGAGGCTGAATGCTGTCCTAGGTACTGTATTCTGTGTTGAATCTGAGAATACTGCTTCTTTCACGTGCTAGCCTAGGTAGGCCATTACCCAAGTTCACAGAGTGGAACTAGAGGTCCAAGAACCTCACTGTTGAATTTCAGTTCTGCCACTGGCTCATGTCACCGCTGCAGAAAGAGATGCATTTCTTGATCTTCATCCCATCTTGACATTATTTCGGCATACTCTGCATCATTTTAGGAAGATAAACTCTCAGATTATCAGGTTTTTGAATTTGCAAGCATGAGATATCAATGCAGTGTTCAGAGCTATAACACCAGGATGATTAGCGAAAATCACAAGCTTATCACTCTAATAAAGCAGGGGTCATTCATCTGAAAAGAAAACCCAACACCTGGAAAAAGGTACTTCCTTTTTAAAATACATCATATTTTCTTGAACTGGTAGCTCAGGTGAGCTGATCACTGTCTGTTTGACCCTGATCCATGAAGTAGTAGAGAAGGTACCTTTTAGATACATAAAGCTGAAGGGGGCAGTAGTTTGCTAGGGCTGCCATACAAAGACCACAGAGTAGGCAACTTAAACAACAGAAACTCATTTACTCACAGCCCTGGAGGTTGGAAGTCTGAGGTCAAGATGTCGGTAGGGTTGGTTTCCTCTGAGGTCTCTCCCCTTAGCTTGGAGACGCTGTCTTTTCTCTGTGTCTCACATGGTCTTCCCTCTGTGTGAGCCTGTGTCCTGCTCTCCTCTTCTTATAAGAACTCCAATCTATTAATTAGGATCCACCTGTATGACTTCATTTTAACTTTATCCCCTCTTTAAAGACCCTGTGTCCAAATACAGTCACATTCTGAGGTACTGGGGGTTTAGGGCTTCAACATGTAAAATTGGAGGGGACACAGTTCAGCTCAAAGAGTAAATGCCTGTAATCCATTCTGTTTTGTGAAGCAGCAGATCTAGTTGAAGTTTCTTTGTTCCCAGTGTGTAACAGAGTTGTCATTTGGCCTACTAATGAATTTCCTAATATAGCCCAGAAGTTATAAAATTCACATATCCTAGCTCTAGGATCCTGGTCCAGTTGGATAGATGGAGGAACCACTTAGCATCCACGTGGTCTTGTGTTCCCCAGGGTCTCTGAGCCTCAGGTCCTCACCTGTGTATAGAGCAGGGTTACAGCCCTGGCAGATTCTTCACACTTATTACAGGGATCAAATGAGGGAGCAGATGCTTAAGCGTTCTGTGAATATAGAGCGTTTTATAGTATGAAAGTGGGATCATTTTTTAAAAGTCAGTAGTCAGAAACCTTGCCTTCCAGTAACAAAAAATATGTCCATAGTTCTTCTAGATAGCTTTAGAGACTCTTAAATCAGGAGTCCCCAACCTCTGGGCCCCAGACTGGTACCATCCACGGGCTGTTTGGAACTTGGCCACACAGCAGGAGGTGAGTGGTGGGCAGGTGTGCAAAGTTCCATCTGCTGCTCCCCATCACTCCCCATCACTCACATTACACCCGAACCTCCCCATACCCCTATCTGGGAAAATTTGTCCTCCATGAAACTGGGTTCCTGGTGCCAAAATTTTTGGGTACTGCTGCTCTAAATAACTAAAATATAGTTTTAATAATGAGTTTTAAAAGAAGTGATACATCTACTGCTGCAAAATTTAAAAACTATTTAAAAATCTCTTTAAAAATTCATCAGCAAAAAGTAAATCACTTTCCTCCCTGTTATCACACAACCCCTCCCCAGGTGGAGCCCCAGCACCACTACTGACTGTCTGTGCATTGAGAAGAACTTGTGAATATGTGATCTTTCTGTTTTTAAGCACAAATGATAGCTGTTCTTTCCTTTTTTCATTTAATATTGTATCTCAGATTATATCAATGCATATAGTTCTCATTCTTTTTAGTGGCTACATAGTATTATGCTTTCTCCATTTCCTATTTCTTATTTTCAATGCTTGTCAATCAGAGTTTATAAAATATAGGGATTACAACCAGATATTAACATTTAAATTTCCTGTGTTCATTTTATGTGGACATTTTATGGACAAAATGAACACATATGGACAAACACATATGTTCATAAAATGTGAACATATGAACACATATGAACACATAGGTTCATATGTTCATAAAATGAACACATATGGACAAAATGAGAAACCCATGGGCAGATGCTATTAATAGATTTCCTAGCCTCTTTGTCACCCTGTTTTTAATGTATCTCGAGGTTTTTAGTTAGTAAAATGATTTTACTTATCAATTTGCTTTAGTGATAAAATACATCTGTGAGTCAGGATGATCAGAGCTCTCCTGGATCTACAGGTTGTTTGACATTAAGCTCAGCCCCACAGGCTCACCGGATCCAGGGATTCTCCAGGCAAGAACACTGGTGTGGGTTGTCATTTCTTTCTCCAATGCATGAAAGTGAAAAGTGAAAGTGAAGTCGCTCAGTCGTGTCTGACTCTTTGGGACCCCATGGACTGCAGCCTACCAGGTTCCTTTGTCTGTGGGATCCTCCAGGCAAGAGTACTGGAGTGGGGTGCCAGTACCTTCTCCTAATACATCCTTGTTTTTTTTTTTTTTAATTGTGTCTCCACTAGTGATATGATTGGAGAAGGCAATGGCCACACACTCCAGTATTCTTGCTTGGAAATACCAGGGAGGGAGCATCCTGGACTGAACGACTTCACTTTCACTCTTCACTTTCATGTATTGGAGAAGGAAATTGCAACCCACTCCAGTGACCTTGCCTGGAAAATCCCAGTGATGGGGGAGCCTGGTGGGCTGCCATCTATGGGGTTGCACAAAGTCGGACACGACTGAAGTGGCTTAGCAGCAGCAGCAGCAGTAATATGATTGCTTCACGTGAAGAAGTGGACCTAGAAAGGTGTTGCCTTAGGAGAAGGACTTTAAAACTCTTAAACATGTTGTCTCTGCCCCCCGTGTGTGTGTGTGTGTTAAGTCACTCAGTCGTGTCCGACTCTTTGAGACCCTCTGGACTGTAGCCCACCAGGCTTCTCTATCCGTAGGATTCTCCAGGCAAGAATACTGGAGTGGGTTTCCATGCCCTTCTCCAAGGGATCTTTCTGAACCAGGGATCCAATCTGCATCTCCTACATCTCCTGCCTTGGCAGATGGGTTCTTTACCACTATCATCACTTAGGAAGCGCCCCCCACCCCCCAATTCAGGTGCACTTCAAAAAGAAATAGCCAGATATTACTCACAGTGACTGTGTGGTTATGAATGTTTCCAGTGGACAGCCCTCAGCCTTCACAATTTTTGTGTCAACTCTGTGATTCTACCATGAGTGCATGTCTATTAAAAAGGCATTTTTCCAATAGGTTTTTGCAATGTATAAATTTTACTATACATTTTTTTACACCAGCAAGAAATATTTACAAATTGCAAGATGTTACTCTGTAATTTTTTTTTCTCCAACTTCACTCAGTGATTTCAAGTTCTTGCAAAAGGATTTCTTATGTTTATTTATATGTTGTACTATTTTCCTTCTTATCCAAATCAGAGGTGCAGGACACTAATGATAGCTGTCTTCCAGGTTTTGTATCTTGAGAGACTCCAGAGTCAAACTCATTTTCTAAGATATGAGACAAAATTGTCACAGTTTTTTTTTTTTTTTTTTTTACTGTTCTCAGAATTACATATTACTTTCCAATTATATTAGGGATTCTGTTTACTTGAAGACTGTGTCAAGTTGCTCTTTTGTATCACCACTTCCTTTAATAGAATTACGGTCCATTTTTCCACTCAAAGATACCTAGTTAAAATACTACAGAGAAAACTAATAGGAAAACATACATTTAGTTTAAGTGACATTATAGGACAGAGAGATGTCCCACTCAAAAAAACAACATGTTAAAAATGCAGAAGGACAATATTATATTTTCATCTCCTGTATTCCCTGTATTGCAGGCAGATTCTTTAAAGCTGAGCAGCTGGGGAAGCCCTCTAAAAGAGAAGGAAGAAAAAATATGCTTTCTCAAAAAAAGAACCCTTCTAGGGGATTTGCTAATGAAGGACAGACATGTGCTAGACTGTCTTCTAGGTAAAGGACTTTATGTTTTTACATTAAAAAAAATTGTGGTAAAGGGTATATAACATAAAAATTGTCATTTGACCATTTTTGATCACACAATTCAGTGGCATTAATCACATTCACCATGTTGTGGAGCCATCATTGTCTGGGTAACTTTTGGTAATTACGTGGTTCCTATTCAGTGTGTTATTACTGCAGAGTCATTTTGGTAAGTTTCACTTTTCTAGAAGTAGATCTGTTTCCTGTAAGTTTTGAGCTAGATTGGCACACATATATTCACAGTATCTTATATGTTGAATCTCTACAGCATCTCTAACTGCGCTCTTGGCTTTTTAAATTTTCTTTGAGTCTTCTCTTTTTTATGAATAATCTTGCATAACTTTTTCCTATTTTCAAAGAATCAAATTTTTGCTTGATTTATGCTATTTTTTTTTCTAGTTCATCATATCATTCATTCTTTCCTTCAAGTTTCCCGTTGAAGATATTTCCTCTAAATTCTTAAATTGGAAACAGGTTAATAATGTCATTAGTTTTCTAATATAAGTATATTAAGCCTAAATTTTTTTCTAAGGCCCCCTTTGGCTGCAACCTACAAGTTTTGGTACTTACCACCAATCAACAGCCATAGTATTATGTATGTTCTATTTCAATTCATTAAGTATATCTTTACCCATGAGTAATTCGTAAGCATAATGTTCTCTAAATTTCACGTGCTAATGGATTTTTTCTATGAGATTGAACCATGGGGAACTGCTAACATTCAACCTTTTATAAGCTATAAAATGGCACTTCCATATGGCTTAACATAATACTTTTCTTTTGTGCTTAACATATAACTTAATTTGATTTTGGCCAGACAGCATTAGATTATAGATTTTAAAAGTCCTTGTTTCCACAAATTTGTATTTTATTTGGGGGTTTTAAAACGTTATAAAGAGATGGGGAGGAGTTAAGATGGCAGAGGAGTAGGACAGGGAGAACACTTTCTCCCCCACAAATTCATCAAAAGAACATTTAAACGCTGAGTAAATTCCACAAAACAACTTCTGAATTCCAGCAGAGGACATCAGGCACCAGGAAAAGCAAGCCAAGTCTTGGAAAGGAGGCAGGAAAAAATATAAAAGACAAAAAAAGAGACAAAAGAGGGAGGGACAGAGTTCTGTCCCGGGAAGGGAGTCTTAAAAAGAGAGAAGTTTCCAAACACCAGGAAACCTTCTCACTGCCGAATCTGTGCGGAGCCTTGGAAGCAGAGATGGCAACATAACAGGGAGGAAAAATAAATAAACAATTAAAACCCGCAGATCACGAGCCCTACGGTAACTCTCCCAGCGGAGAAGCAGTGCAGATGCCTGCACACGCCACTAGCAAGCAGGGCCTGGGCAGCGAGGCAAGGCTCGGGCTGCATTGCTTAGAGTAAGGATCTGGCCTGAATACCCCGAGCGCTATCTGGGCGAAATAATTTGGGCTAGCAAACCAGACTGTGGGATATCTACCACGCTAAAAGCCATCCCTAACCTAAGACACTGCCAGGCCCGTGCATGGAACAAAGGACTGAACAGAGATAGCTGGCTGCAGACCATCCCCCTCCGGTGACAGGCAGCCAGAGCCGGAAGGGGCCAATCGCAGCCCCAGAGAGACATTATCTACAAAACTGTAAGCAGGCTTCTATGCTAACTAAAACTTCTTGCGGGTATGGATGGTCAACATCTGCCTGAGAAGGTACACCAGTTGTATACCTAGATAACTGAGCAATGGGGAGGCGATAAGTCTCAGCAATTGCACTAGCCAAACACCTCATCACCTGAGCTGCTGGGACCTGGAAAGGGCACAAAATGAAACAATTATTTACACATTGCAAGATGTTACTCTGTAATTTTTTTTTCTCCAACTTCACTCAGTGATTTCAAGTTCTTGCAAAAGGATTTCTTATGTTTATTTATATGTTGTACTATTTTCCTTCTTATCCAAATCAGAGGTGCAGGACACTAATGATAGCTGTCTTCCAGGTTTTGTATCTTGAGAGACTCCAGAGTCAAACTCATTTTCTAAGATATGAGACAAAATTGTCACAGTTTTTTTTTTTTTTTTTTTACTGTTCTCAGAATTACATATTACTTTCCAATTATATTAGGGATTCTGTTTACTTGAAGACTGTGTCAAGTTGCTCTTTTGTATCACCACTTCCTTTAATAGAATTACGGTCCATTTTTCCACTCAAAGATACCTAGTTAAAATACTACAGAGAAAACTAATAGGAAAACATACATTTAGTTTAAGTGACATTATAGGACAGAGAGATGTCCCACTCAAAAAAACAACATGTTAAAAATGCAGAAGGACAATATTATATTTTCATCTCCTGTATCCCCTGTATTGCAGGCAGATTCTTTAAAGCTGAGCAGCTGGGGAAGCCCTCTAAAAGAGAAGGAAGAAAAAATATGCTTTCTCAAAAAAAGAACCCTTCTAGGGGATTTGCTAATGAAGGACAGACATGTGCTAGACTGTCTTCTAGGTAAAGGACTTTATGTTTTTACATTAAAAAAAATTGTGGTAAAGGGTATATAACATAAAAATTGTCATTTGACCATTTTTGATCACACAATTCAGTGGCATTAATCACATTCACCATGTTGTGGAGCCATCATTGTCTGGGTAACTTTTGGTAATTACGTGGTTCCTATTCAGTGTGTTATTTCTGCAGAGTCATTTTGGTAAGTTTCACTTTTCTAGAAGTAGATCTGTTTCCTATAAGTTTTGAGCTAGATTGGCACAAATTTATTCACAGTATCTTATATGTTGAATCTCTACAGCACCTCTAACTGCGCTCTTGGCTTTTTAAATTTTCTTTGAGTCTTCTCTTTTTTATGAATAATCTTGCATAACTTTTTCCTATTTTCAAAGAATTAACTTTTTGCTTGATTTATGCCCTGTATTTTTTTTTTCTAGTTCATCATATCATTCATTCTTTCCTTCAAGTTTTCCGTTGAAGACATTTCCTCTAAATTCTTAAATTGGAAACAGGTTAATAATGTTATTAGTTTTCTAATATAAGTATATTAAGCCTAAATTTTTTTCTAAGGCCCCCTTTGGCTGCAACCTACAAGTTTTGGTACTTACCACCAATCAACAGCCATAGTATTATGTATGTTCTATTTCAATTCATTAAGTATATCTTTACCCATGAGTAATTCGTAAGCATAATGTTCTCTAAATTTCACGTGCTAATGGATTTTTTCTATGAGATTGAACCATGGGGAACTGCTAACATTCAACCTTTTATAAGCTATAAAATGGCACTTCCATATGGCTTAACATAATACTTTTCTTTTGTGCTTAACATATAACTTAATTTGATTTTGGCCAGACAGCATTAGATTATAGATTTTAAACCAAGGGTAACCACATTCGCACAAAAGTCCTCGTTTCTACAAATTTGTATTTTATTTGGGGGTTTTAAAACGTTATAAAGAGATGGGGAGGAGCTAAGATGGCAGAGGAGTAGGACAGGGAGAACACTTTCTCCCCCACAAATTCATCAAAAGAACATTTAAATGCTGAGTAAATTCCACAAAACAACTTCTGAATGCCGGCAGAGGACATTAGGCACCCAGAAAAGAAACCCAAGTCTTGGAAAGGAGGGAGGAAAAAATATAAAAGACAAAAGAAAAGACAAAAGAGTGAAGGACGGAGTTCTGTCCCAGGAAGGGAGTCTTAAAAAGAGAGAAGTTTCCAAACACCAGGAAACCTTCTCACTGCTGAATCTGTGCGGAGCCTTGGAAGCAGAGATGGCAACATAACAGGGAGGAAAAATAAATAAACAATTAAAACCCACAGATTATGAGCCCTACAGTAACTCTCCCACCGGAGAAACAGTGCAGATGCCTGCACACGCCACTAGCAAGCGGGGGCTGGGCAGGTAGGCACGCCGTGGGCTGCTTCACTTAGAGTAAGGATCTGGCCTGAATACCCTGAGTGCTATCTGAGCAAAATAATTTGGGCTAGCAAACCAGACTGTGGATATCTACCATGCAAAAAGCCAGCCCTAACCTAAGACATCACCAGGCCCACACATGGAACAAAGGACTGAACAGAGATAGCTGGCTGCAGACCATCCCCCTCCGGTGACAGGAAGCCAGAGCCGGAAGGGGCCAATCGCAGCCCCAGAGAGACATTATCTATAAAACTGTAAGCAGGCTTCTTTGCTAACTAAAACTTCTTGGGGGTATGGATGGTCAACATCCGCCTAAGAAGGTGTGCTGGTTGTACATCTAGATAACGGAGCGGTGGGGAGGCGATAAGTCTCAACAATTGCGCTAGCCAAACACCTCATCACCTGAGCTGCTGGGACCTGGGAAGGGCACAAAACGCAGACCCAACCGAGTCTGCGCCTCTGAGGACTACCTGAGTGCCTGAACCTGAGTGTCTTGGACCTGGGAGGTGCAAGCAGCCCACAGCCGGCCTCGGATGTTTCCCGGTGGAGCAAACTAGCGCCTGAGCTGTGTGGGCAGGGCAGGGCGGCTACACTCGCCATGAGCATGGGCAGACCCAGTGTGGCTGAGGCACTGCGAGCACACGCCAGTGTTATATCTTTGCAGCGTCCCTCCCTCTCCACAGCGCGACTGAACAAGTGAGCCTTAAAAAAAAAAAAAAAAAGTGTCCACCACCATCCCCTTTGTGTATGGGTGGAAATCAAACACTGAAGAGACCAGCAAACAGAAGAAGCTATAACAGAGGGAACCGCCTTGGAAGCTACAGGCAATAGATTAAAACCCTGTGGTTAGTACCGACTACATAGGAAGGGGCCTATAGATCTTGAGAAATATAAGTCGGACCAAGGAACTAGCTGAAAATGAACTGACCCGACAATACCCACAACAAAACCAAAGTCCTAGATATATTTTTACTATTTTTACAATCACTCTTTCTTTCTTTTTTTTTTAATTTTTAAATAATTAAGTCCTCTATTATTTCTTTAATTTTCACTTTTATTACCTACTATTACTTTGCAAAAAAAAAAAAAAAGATCCTTTTTTTTTTAGAAGCAAACTTCATATATATATATATATTTTTTATAATTTTTGTGACCTTGTTTTTTTTTTTTTTTTCTTCTTTTCTTTAACATTGTATTTTTGAAATTCCAAACTCTACTCTAGATTTTTAATTTTAGCTTTTTGGTGTTTGTTATCAATTTTGTACCTATATTTTTTCTTTAAAATTTTTGCGACTTTTTTTTTCTCTCTCTTACTCTTCTTCTTTTATATAACATTGCATATCTGAAATTCCAAACTCTACTCTAGATTTTTTATTTTATGCTTTTTGGTATTTGTTATCAATTTTATACGTATATCTTCTTTATACTCTTTGTGACTTGTTTTGTTTTTGTTTGTTTTGTCTCTCTTTCCTTTTCTTCTTCTTTTTTTTAACATTGTGTTTTTGAAATTCCAAACTCTACTCTAGATTTTTAACTTTTGCTTTTTGGTATTTGTTATCAATTTTGTACCTATATTTTCTTTATACTTTTCGCGACTCTGTTTTTGTTTGTTTGTTTTTTCTCTCTTTCTTTTCCTTTTATTTTCTTTAACACTGTATTTTTGAAATTCCAAACTCTACTCTAGAATTTTAATTTTTGCTTTTATGTATTTGTTACCAATTTTGTACCTTTAAGAACCCAATCTTAAGTATCCATTTTTCACTAGGAAGTGAGATTACTGGCTTGACTGCTCTCTCTCCCTTTGGACTCTCCTTTTTCTCCACTAGGTAACCTGTGTCTCCTCCCTAACCCCTCTCTACTCTATCCAACTCTGTGAATTTCTGAGTGTTCCAGACGGTGGAGAACACTTAGGGAATTGATTACTGGCTGGATCTGTCTTCCTCCTTTTCATTCCCCCCTTTTATCCTCTTGGCCACCTCTGTCTCCTTCCTCCTTCTTCTCTTCTCTGTATAACTCCGTGAACATCTCTGAGCGGTCCAGTTGTGGAGTGCACATAAGAAAGTGATTACTGGCTAGCCCACTCTCTCCTCTATTTATTCCACCTCATCTCATTCAGGTCACCTCTAACTCCCTCCTCCCTCTTCTCTTCTCCATGTAACGCTGTGAACCTCTTTGGGTGACCCTCACGATGGAGAAACTTTTCATCTTTAACATAGATGTTTTATCCATGGTGCTGTATAGAAGGAGAGGTTTTGAAACTACTGTAAAAATAAGACTGATAACTGGAAGCAAGAGGCTTAAGTCCAAACCCTGACTCCAGGGAACTCCTGACTCCAGGGAACATTAATTGACAGGAGCTCATCAAACTCCTCCATACCTACACTGAAACCAAGCACCACACAAGGGCCAACAAGTTCCAGGGCAAGACATACCAAGCAAACTCTACAGCAACACAGGAACACAGCCCTGAGCTCCAAGAAACAGGCTGCCCAAAGTCACCCCAAAACCATAGACATCTCATAACTCATTACTGGACACTTCATTGTACTGAAGAGAGAAGAAATACAGCTCCACTCACCAGAACACCGACACAAGCTTTCCTAACCAAGAAACCGTGACAAGCCACCTGTACAAACCCACACACAGACAGGAAACGCCAGAATAAAGAGAACTCCACAAACTGCCAGAATACAGAAAGGACACCCAAAACTCAGCAATTTAAACTAGATGAAGAGACAGAGAAATTCCCAGCAGATGAAGAAACAGGATAAAGGCCCACCAAACCAAACAAAAGAGGAAGAGTAGGGAATCTACCTGATAAAGAATTCCAAATAATGATAGTGAAATTGATCCAAAATCTTGAAATCAAAATGGAATCACAGATAAATAGCCTGGAGACAAGGACTGAGAAGATCTTGTCCTTGCAAGAAAGGTTTAACAAGGACCTAGAAGAAATAAAAGAGAGTCAATATATAATGAATAATGCAATAAATGAAATAAAAAACACTCTGGAGGCAACAAATAGTAGAATAACAGACGCAGAAGATAGGGTTAGTGAATTAGAAGATAGAATGGTAGAAATAAATGAATCAGAGAGGAAAAAAGAAAAACGAATTAAAAGAAATAAGGACAATCTCAGAGACCTCCAGGACAATATTAAACGCTACAACATTTGAATCATAGGGATTCCAGAAGAAGACAAAAAGAAAGACCATGAGAAAATACTTCAGGAGATAATAGTTGAAAACTTCCTGAAAATGGGGAAGGAAATAATCACTCAAGTCCAAGAAACCCAGAGAGTCCCAAACAGGGTAAACTCAAGGTGAAACACCCCAAGACACATATTAATCAAATTAACAAAGATCAAACACAAAGAACAAATATTAAAAGCAGCAAGAGAAAAACAACAAAAAACACACAAGGGAATTCCCATAAGGATAACAGCTGATCTTTCAATAGAAACTCTTCAAGCCAGGAGGGAATGGCAAGACATACTTAAAATGATGAAAGAAAATAACCTACAGCCCAGATTATTGTACCCAGCAAGGATCTCATTTAACTATGAAGGAGAAATCAAAAGCTTTACAGACAAGCAAAAGCTGAGAGATTTCAACACCACCAAACCAGCTCTCCAACAAATACTAAAGGATATTCTCTAGACAGGAAACACAAAAACGGTGTATAAATTTGAACCCAAAACAATAAAGTAAATGGCAACGGGACCATACTTATCAATAATTACCTTAAAAGTAAATGGGTTGAATGCCCCAACCAAAAGACAAAGAGTGGCTGAATGGATACAAAAACAAGACCCTTACATATGCTGTCTACAGAGACCCACCTCAAAACAGGGGACACATACACGCTGAAAGTGAAGGGCTGGAAAAAGATTTTCCATGCAAATAGGGACCAAAAGAAAGCAGGAGTAGCAATACTCACATCAGATAAAATAGACTTTAAAACAAAGGCTGTGAAAAGAGACAAAGACGGTCACTACATAATGCTCAAAGGATCAATCCAAGAAGAAGAGATAACAATTATAAATATATATGTACCCAACACGGGAGCACCGCAATATGTAAGACAAATGCTAACAAGTATGAAAGGAGAAATTAACAATAACACAATAATAGTGGGAGACTTTAATACCCCACTCACACCTATGGATAGATCAACTAAACAGAAAATTAACAAGGAAACACAAAATTTAAACAATACAATAGATCAGTTAGACCTAATTGGTATCTATAGGACATTTCATCCCAAAACAATGAATTTCACCTTTTTCTTAAGCGCACATGGAACCTTCTCCAGGATAGATCACATCCTGGGCCATAAATCTAGCCTTGGGAAATTCAAAAAAATTGAAATCATTCCAAGCATCTTTTCTGACCACAATGCAGTAAGATTAGATCTCAATTACAGGAGAAAAACTATTAAAAATTCCAACATATGGAGGCTGAACAACACGCTGCTGAATAACCAACAAATCACAGAAGAAATCAAAAAAGAAATCAAGTTTGCATAGAAATGAATGAAAATTAAAACACAACAACCCAAAACCTGTGGGACACTGTAAAAGCAGTCCTAAGGGGAAAGTTCATAGCAATTCAGGCATACCTCAAGAAACAAGAAAAAAGTCAAATAAATAACCTAACTCTACACCTAAAGCAACTAGAAAAGGAAGAAATGGAGAACCCCAGGGTTACTAGAAGGAAAAATCTTAAAAATTAGGGCAGAAATAAATGCAAAAGAAACAAAAGAGACCATAGCAAAAATCAACAAAGCCAAAAGCTGGTTCTTTGAAAGGATAAATAAAATTGACAAACCATTAGCCAGACTCATCAAGAAACAAAGGGAGAAAAATGAAATCAATAAAATTAGAAATGAAAATGGAGAGATCACAACAGACAACACAGAAAAACAAAGGATCATAAGAGACTACTATCAACAATTATATGCCAATAAAATGGAAAACTTGGAAGAAATGGACAAATTCTTAGAAAAGTACAACTTTCCAAAATTGGACCAGGAAGAAACAGAAAATCTTAACAGACCCATCACAAGCACGGAAATTGAAACTGTAATGAGAAATCTTCCAGCAAACAAAAGCCCAGGTCCAGACAGCTTCACAGCTGAATTCTACCAAAAATCTAGAGCAGAGCTAACACCTATCCTACTCAAACTCTTCCAGAAAATTGCAGAGGAAGGTAAACTTCCAAACTCTTTCTAAAGGCCACCATCACCCTAATACCAAAACCTGACAAAGATCCCACAAAAAAAGAAAACTACAGGCCAATATCACTGATGAACATAGATGCAAAAATCCTTAACAAGATTTTAGCACACAGAATCCAACAACACATTAAAAAGATCATACACCATGACCAAGTGGGCTTTATCCCAGGGATGCAAGGATTCTTCAATATCTGCAAATCAGTCAATGTAATACACCACGTTAACAAATTGAAAAATAAAAACCATATGATTATCTCAATAGATGCAGAGAAAGCCTTTGATAAAAATCAACATCCATTTACGATAAAAACTCTCCAGAAAGCAGGAATAGAAGGAACATACCTCAACATAATAAAAGCTATATATGACAAACCCACAGCAAACATTATCCTCAATGGTGAAAAATTGAAAGCATTTCCTCTAAAGCCAGGAACAACACAAGGGTGCCCACTTTCACCATTACTATTCAACATAGTTTTGGAAGTTTTGGCCACAGCAATCAGAGCAGAAAAAGAAATAAAAGGAATCCAAATTGGAAAAGAAGAAGTAAAACTCTCACTGTTTGCAGATGACATGATCCTCTATGTAGAAAACCCTAAAGACTCCACCAGGAAATTACTAGAACTAATCAATGATTATAGTAAAGTTGCAGGATATAAAATAAACACCCAGAAATCCCTTGCATTTTTATACACTAACAATGAGAAAACAGAAAGAGAAATTAAGGAAACAATTCCATTCACCATTGCAAGAGAAAGAATAAAATACTTAGGAATATATCTACCTAAAGAAACTAAAGACCTATATATAGAAAACTATAAAACACTGGTGAAAAAAATCAAAGAGGACACTAATAGATGGAGAAATATACCATGTTCATGGATTGGAAGAATCAATATAGTGAAAATGAGTATACTACCCAAAGCAATTTATAGATTCAGTGCAATCCCTATCAAGCTACCAATGGTATTCTTCACAGAGCTAGAACAAATAATTTCACAATTTGTGTGGAAATGCAAAAAACCTCGAATAGCCAAAGCTATCTTGAGAAAGAAGAATGGAACTGGAGCAATCAACCTGCCTGACTCAGGCTCTACTACCGAGCCACAGTCATCAAGACAGTATGGTACTGGCACAAAGACAGAAATATAGATCAATGGAACAAAATAGAAAGCCCAGAGATAAATCCACTCACATATGGACACCTTATCTTTGACAAAGGAGGCAAGAATATACAATGGATTAAAGACAATCTCTTTAACAAGTGGTGCTGGGAAAACTGGACAATCACTTGTAAAAGAATGAAACTAGAGCACTTTCTAACACCATACACAAAAATAAATTCAAAATGGATTAAAGATCTCAATGTAAGACCAGAAACTATAAAACTCCTAGAGGAGAACATAGGCAAAACACTGTGACATACATCACAGCAGGATCCTCTATGACCCACCTCCCAGAATATTGGAAATAAAAGCAAAAATAAACAAACTGGACCTAATTAAACTTAAAACCTTCTGCACAACAAAGGAAACTATCAGCAAGGTGAAAAGACAGCCTTCAGAATGGGAGAAAATAATAGCAAATGAAGCAACAGACAGACAACTAATCTCTAAAATATACAAGCAATACCTACAGCTCAATTCCAGAAAAATAAATGACCCAATCAAAAAATGGGCCAAAGAACTAAATAGATATTTCTCCAAAGAAGACATACAGATGGCTAACAAACACATGAAAAGATGCTCAACATCACTCATTATCAGAGAAATGCAAATCAAAACCACTATGAGGTACAATTTCATGCCAGTCAGAATGGCTGCGATCCAAAAGTCTACAAGCAATAAATGCTGGAGAGGGTGTGGAGAAAAGGGAACCCTCTTACACTGTTGGTGGGAATGCAAACTAGTACAGCCACTATGGAGAACAGTGTGGAGATTCCTTTAAAAAATGGAAATAGAACTGCCTTATGACCCAGCAATCCCACTGCTGGGCATACACACTGAGGAAACCAGAAGGGAAAGAGACACGTGTACTCCAATGTTCATCACAGCACTGTTTATAATAGCCAGGACATGGAAGCAACCTAGATGTCCATCAACAGATGAATGGATAAGAAAGCAGTGGTACATATACACAATGGAGTATTACTCAGCCATTAAAAAGAATACATTTGAATCAGTTCTAATGAGGTGGATGAAACTGGAGCCTATTATACAGAGTGAAGTAAGCCAGAAAGAAAAACACCAATACAGTATACTAACACATATATATGGAATTTAGAAAGATGGTAACAATAACCCTGTATACGAGACAGCAAAAGAGACACTAATGTATAGAACAGTCTTTTGGACTCTGTGTGAGAGGGAGAGGGTTGGTTGATTTGGGAGAATGGCATTGAAATACGTATAATATCATATATGAAATGAGTTGCCAGTTCAGGTTTGATGCACGATACTGGATGCTTGGGGCTGGTGCACTGGGACGACCCAGAGGGATGGTATGGGGAGGGAGGAGGGTTCAGGGTGGGGAACACGTGTATACCTGTGGCAGATTAATTTCGATATTTGGCAAAACCAATACAATATTGTAAAGTTTAAAAATAAAATAAAATAAAATGTTATAAGGACATGGGTAGCCAGTAATTTTCAAATAAAAATCCTCCTTGAGTGCTGGAATGTTTTCTGATACATGTTGCAGGCTGGTTCTCTGGGATGCAGACTCAGATGGAGCTTAGTGCTGGGATGTTTATCAGGGTTGCCCTTGGGATCAACCCAAGGAGGGAAGAAACAGGGTAGGGCAGAGGGAAGGATCAAACTGCATCACTGGCCAGACGACCTGAGCTGACCCCCTGCCGGGTCTGGAGTGAAGACAGCCCTTCAGGGTTGTCCTGACACATCCATTGGCCAGGCCTTTATGCCTCCCCATGGATGGGTCATTGCATAGAAGCTGCCCTCAGAAGGCTGATGGTTTAAGGTTGCCTACTTGCACCACTTACTGTCGCTGGACAATGAGCTCTTGAAGGGAGATCAGGACAACATGTCTCCATGTCCCCACAGCTTGTGTCGCAGATCAAGAGGTAGGGGATGAGGATGTACTCTGGGGGGAAACTCTTGATGACTGATGTGCAAGTCAAAATTTTGACTTAGTGATTCTCCTTAATACCCTCTGATCTAAAAAATAGAGGAGGAGGTCCATGTAGGGGAGATATCCTCGTTCTCTAGGGTCATTCCAGTTTTCACCTCTTCTAGGAAGTCACCTTAAGATCAGTCATCATCCTAGGTAACTTGTATTTCTGTAATACCCTGAGCACCTCTCATGTGTTAAACTGAGCCATACTTTTCTAATTTCCCTTTGTCATCATCCTGAGATACTTCATCTGTAAACAAGGGCCCTGTTCTTTCCATTGTGCACTGGGTTCTGTAAATGACGTAGCCTGCCCTGACTGTGGATGTTCACACATGGTCTGTTTTCTCACTAAACCACGTGAGAAAAAGACTTGGAACTGTGCCTATTTGCTTTTTGATTACATCTTCCAGCAAAGTGTCTGTCATACAGGGCGTGTTCATTAACTGTTTGCTGTATGAATAAATGATAACTGAGAACAAACCTTCCTTCTCAACTTTACAATTTTGAAATTCTAAAGTAGCCTGGGATAACAGAAAGCCCTGATTTTGCAATCAGTCACACTGATGTGCCTGTCAGTTCTTTCTCTGCTCCTCACCAGCAGTGTGGGTACCTAAAGAATGTGCTGTCCAGAGTAGGACACCTGAGAGTGAAAGGAAAGCAGTAACCAGCCAAGGGGCCAGGGAAGTAAACTGGCGCCATCCTTGACAAAATGGACTATGGACACCCTACACCTGTGTAGTGTTAGTTACATGCTTGTATAATTATTTTAATCTCTGAATCTCAGCTTCTTCATCTGGAAGATGGATATAGTTCTTGCCCTTGCAGAGTTCTTTGGTTGGGATGATAGATGGACCAAGAGCATCCAAAGACACAGATGGAATCACTGACCTTAGTGATTCCTACTTACAAGGGGAGGAGAGGAAGATGGACGTGGATGAAGGAGGTTTGTAGACTGTAGAAGGTGTAATTGAGGAGGTCCTCATCTGATGGCCTAAATGAAACTGTTCCTCCTTCACATGTCATTAAAATGACACAAGCACACAGGGAAGAGCACAAGCTTTGGAGTCAGCCTTCCAGGGACAAATACTGGCTCCTCTGGACACGGACTGGGTTTAGATACAAATTCTGCTCCCATTAATTATGGGATATTAAGGTTGGGAAGCCAATTGTGCTTCAGTGTCTTTGTCTGAAAGTTGAGGTAAAGTTAGTATGATTCTTAGAGGACTGTTGCAAAGATTAACTATGGCAGTGAGTCTCACAGTGTGGTCTGTGCACCACTGCCAGTCCACAAACTGATTATAACCAGGTTAGAAGTAAGTACAGGAAATTCAAGAAAGCTAGAAACTCAGAGCCATCAGCTATTGCTATGACATCCACACTTAGGATGTGTGGGATCTTGAACGGCCCGGATTTTACACTTGCAGGGGGAGGTACACATGGTTGAGATGAGCACTAGTGATGTACAGTGGATCAGTGATTAGGCTGCAATGGGCTGAAAATATAAAATTAAATAAAACTGATACTTAATCCCAACAGGTGAGAAACTCTACTTTTGAACAATGCCAGATATGTGATTAGCTGTCAATCATTACTATCCTCTCCAGCACTATCTTCTTTATTAATTGTTACTGTCATGTTTATGTTTAAAATGAGACCATATAGGCTTTCAAAATTCCCTCCTATATTTATCATTATTTTTATTAGGATTAAAAAGTTAGAAATAAATTCCTGTTGAAGAGGGTTTTTTTTTTTTTCCAAGTCTAAAAACAATACTGTGCATATATTTAAACTGATTCTTTTCTTGAGTCAGCAATATGGTCCTAATGTTGAAGTAGATACCTGGAAATACAAAAGGCCACTTTAAAACCCTTCAGAGTTTTTTGAAACACAGGGCTTTATGTGTAAGCTATTAATTTTCCTTTTAAAACAGAAAGAATATGGATTAACTAAGGTTTGTTTTTTAAACCTAATATTCTAAGGAAAATACATTTTTTTCCAAAACCTAAAACAGCAATGTGTGCTGAAAATTGGGAGAAACATATATTTATTTTAATTTATTACTTAAAAATAATGTTATTAGAAGGAATAACTTTCCCCAGTCCTATGAGATCTCCACCTATCCTCCAGGACCATCTGACTTGCCTTAGGAGTCAAATTGGGGTTGTGTGATTTTTTTGAGTTACAAACCCACAGCAAACATTATCCTCAGTGGCGAAAAACTGAAAGCATTTCCTCTAAAATCAGGAACAAAACATGGGTGCCCACTTTCCCCACTACTGTTCAACATAGTTTTGGAAGTCCCAGCCACAGTAATCAGAAAAGAAATAAAAGGAATCCAGATTGGATAAAAAGAAGTAAGACTCTCACTGTTTGCAGATGACATGATCCTCTACATAGAAAACCCTAAAGATACGACAAAAAATTTACTAGAGCTAATCAATGAATACAGCAGGGTTGCAGGATATAAAATTAATACTCAGAAATCCCTTGCATTCCTATACACTAACAATGAGGAAACAGAGAACTTAAGGAAACAATCCCTTTCATTGTTGCAATGAAAAGTGTAAAATATTAGGAATAAATTTACCTAAAAAACAAAATATCTATATATAGAAAATATGACACTGATGAAAAGAATCAAAGATAACACAAATAGATGAAGAAATATACCATGATCATGGATTGGAAGAATTAATATAGTGAAAATGAGTATACTACCCAAAGCAATTGATTGATTCAATGCAATCCCTATCAAGCTACCAATGGTATTTTTCAGAGAACTAGAACAAATAATTTCACAATTTGTATGGAAATGCAAAAAACCTCAAATAGCCAAAGCAATCTTGAGAAAGAAGAATGGAACTGGGGGAATCAACCTGCCTGACTTCAGACACTACAAAGCTACAGTCATCAAGACAGTATGGCACTGGTACAGACAGCAATATAGATCAACGGAACAAAATAGCCCAGAGATAAATCCACACACCGATGGACACCTTATCTTTGACAAAGGAGGCAGAAATATGCAATAGAGAAAAGACAATCTCTTTAACAAGTGGTGTTGGGAAAACTGGTCAACTACCTGTAACAGAATGAACCTAGAACACTTCTAACACAATAAACATAAAAAAACTCAAAATGGATTAAAGATCTATTGGAGGAACAGAAACTATAAAACTCTTAGAGGAAAACATTGAACACTCTCTGACATAAATCACAGCAGGATCCTCTATGACCCACCTCCTGAGTAATGGGAATAAAAGCAAAAATAAACAAATGTGATCTCATTTCACTTCAGTTCAGAAGCTCAGTCGTGTACGACTCTTTACGATCCCATGAACTGCAGCACGCCAGGCCTCCCTGTCCATCACCAACTCCCGGAGTTCACCCAAACTCACGTCCATCCAGTCAGTGATGCCATCCAGCTATCTCATCCTCTGTCGTCCCCTTCTGCTCCTGCCCCCAATCCCTCCCAGCATCACAGTCATTTCCAACGAGTCAACCCTTCACATGAGGTGGCCAAAGTACTGGAGTTTCAGCTTTAGCATCATTCCTTCCAAAGAACACTCAAAACAGATCTTCAGAATGGACTGGATGGATCTCCTTGCAGTCCAAGGGACTCTCCAGATTCTTCTCCAACACCACAGTTCAAAGTATCAATTCTTCTGCGCTCAGCTTTCCTAACAGTCCAAATCTCACAACCATACATGACTACTGGAAAAACCTTAACCTTGACTAGATGGACCTTTGTTGGCAAAGTAATGTCTCTGCTTTTCAATATGCTATCTAGGTTGGTCATAACTTTCCTCCCAAAGAGTAAGCATCTTTTAATTTCATGGCTGCAACCACGATATACAGTGATTTTGGAGCCACCAAAAATAAAGTCTGACACTGTTTCCCCATCTATTTGCCATGAAGTGATGGGACCAGAGGCCATGATCTTCATTTTCTGAATGTTGAGCTTTAAGCCAACTTTTTCACTCTCTACTTTCACTTTCATCAAGAGGCTTTTTAGTTCCTCTTCACTTTCTGCCATAAGGGTGATGTCATCTGCATATTTGAGGTTGTTGATATTTCTTCTAGCACAGCATTTCTTATAAGGTACTCTGCATATAAGTTAAATAAGCAGAGTGACAATATGCAGCCTTGACGTACTCCTTTTCCTATTTGGAACAAGTCTGTTGTTCCATGTCCAGTTTGAACTGTTGCTTCCTGACCTGCATACAGATTTCTCAAGAGGCAGGTCAGGTGGTCTGGTATTCCCATCTCTTTCAGAATTTTTCACAGTTTATTGTGATCCACACAATCAAAGGCTTTGGCATAGTCAATAAAGCAGAAATAGATGTTTTTCTGGAACTCTCTTGCTTTTTCCATGATCCAGCAGATGTTGGCAATTTGATCTCTGGCTCTTCTACCTTTTCTAAAACCAGCTTGAACATCTGAAAGTTCACGGCTCACATATTGCTGAAGCCTGGCTTGGAGAATTTTGAGCATTAATTTACTAGCGTGGGAGATGAGTGCAATTGTGTGGTAGTTTGAGCATTCTTTGGCATTGCCTTTCTTTGGGATTGGAATGAAAACTGACTTTTTCCAGTCCTGTGGCCACTGCTGAATTTTCCAAATTATCTGGCATATTGTGACTTAATTAAACTTAAAAGCTTTTGCACAACAAATGAAACTATACACAAGGTGAAATATCAGCCTTCTGAATGGGAGAAAGTAATAGCAAACAAAACAACTGACAAAGAATTAATCTCCAAAATATACAAGCAGCTTAGCAGCTTCCGCAGTTAAGTACCAGGAAACAAACAACCCAGTCAAAAAGTGGGCCAACTAATTAAACAGACGTTTCTCCAAAGAAGACATACAGAGGGCTAACAAATACCTGAATAGAGGTTCAACATCACTCATTATCAGAGAAATGCAAATCAAAACCACAATGAGGTATCATTTTATGCTGATCAGAATGGCAGCCATCAAAAAGCCTACAAACAACAAATACTGGAGAGGGTGTGGAGAAATGAGAACTCTCTTACACTGTTGGTGGGAATGCAAATTGGTATAGCCACTATGGAGAACAGTGTGGAGATTCCTTAAAAAACTGGAAAGAGAACTGCCATATGACCCAGCAATCCCACTGCTGGGCATACACACTGAGGAAACCATTGAAAGAGACACATGTACCCCAGTGTTCATTGCAGCACTGTTTACAATAGCTAAAACATGGAAGAAATCTAGATGTCCATCGGCAGATGAATGGATAAGACAGTCATGGTACATATGCACAATGGAATATTACTCAGCTATAAAAATAACACATTTGAATCAGTTCTAATGAGGTGGATGAAACTGGAGCCTATTATACAGAGTGAAGTAAGCCAGAAAAACATCAATATAGTGTATTAATGCATATTTTTGGAATTTAGAAAGTCAGTAATGATGATCCTATATGCAAGGCAGCAAAAAAGACACAGATGTAAATAGCAGACTATTGGCCTATGTGGGAGAAGGCGAGGGTGGGGTGGTATTAGAGGATAGCACTGAAACATGTATGTATATTACCATTCGTAAAATAGATGGCCAGTGCAAGTTTGATGCATGAAGCAGGGCACTCAAAGCCAGTGCTCTGGGACAACCCAGAGGGATGGGGTGAGGAGAGAACGGGTGAGGGGTTCAGGATGGTGGGACACATGTACACCCAAGGGTGATTCATGTTGATGTATGGCAAAAACCACCACAATATTGTAAAATAATTTTCTTCCAATTAAAATAAGTAAAATTAAAATGAACAAGAACCAAGGTTAAGACTCAAACACACTAAGAATGTTCTGCACAAAGTATACATTGGATGTTTCTGACTAAATTCTCTTTTCCACTCAGTAAACATGCTCACAAGTATCCATCCCAATAGGTGGAAGTTTTGGGTATTCCAAACCATGTTTGATCCAAAAGCTAATCATATTTAATTCTGGAGAACATTACATGAAAAATATTTTTTAAATTAAATTTTGCAGACTACCTAGCAAAAAATGAGTCTCTGGTATGGAGTTTATATCACATTAGAAATGTGGTAAGTAATGGTGAACAGAGGATTGAGGGTTTTATACCCCACATTTTACAACAATAATTTTTTTTTTAATCCATGAGTTTATACTGATTCTGATAAGACATAGAATTGCTATGAGGAAGGGAAAGCTCTTATTTTGTAGTAGAACACCAGCTCACAAATGTAGACAGATTGACAGAAAAGTACCATGTGACAGCAATCATTGTCACAAATTATTCAGCCAAAATTCATCATTGGCTGACTACATGGTAAATGCTGGGGCGTGGTGTTGAGAGGAACATGACATTTCATGGACTCAAAGTATCTTCTCAGCTTAATTCTTTAAGGAAGAATTGTTTGCCTAAAGTGGGAAAATCCAGCAAACACAGGCCATGCAAGTAACCAGAGTACACATCACTAATAAAGAACTTAATGACACCCTTGTTTTTTTTTTCTTGTTTTTAGAAAAATTTATTGTATTTAAGTATAGTTGACTTGCAATGTTGTGTTAATTTCTGCTATACCACAGTGATTCAGTTATACATATATGCACATTATTTTTCATGTAAGTTAAATAAACAGGGTGACAATATACAGCCTTGTCATATTCCTTTTCCAATTTTGACCCAGACAGTCGATCCATGTTGGGTTCTAACTGTTGCTTCTTGACCTCCATACAGGTTGCTTAGGAGGTAGGTAAGGTGGTCTGGTATTCCCATCTCTTGAAGAATTTTCCACAGTTTGTTGTGATCCAAACAGTCAAAGGCTTTAGCGTAGTGAATGGAGCAGAAGTAGATGTTTTTCTGAGCATAGACCATAAGGCCCCCAAAGCCTGGAAATGTACTTCCTGGTCCTTTACAGGAAATCTCTGCCCTCGGTGCTCCCTCCCTCCCTGTTCTAAGTGAGGCCTGTGTACCAGCAGTGTCAGCTGGCTTGGGAGGCTGTTAGGAACATGTGATTGTGGTCTCTACCCCAGACCTACTGAAAAAATCTCCAGATACCAGGTGAGTCCTGCTCACAGTACAGTTTGAGAAGCGCTGGTTTAGAGGCCCTGCTCAGTTCATCCTGCAGTTGCACCTTCCCCCAGGTGCAGGCAGCCAGAGTGGACCAGGGGGTGTGGCCACCTGAAGCCCCGCCCCCTCCAGGCCATGCTCTGAGCACCTAGACCCTAGAACCCTTGCTCCCAGCTCCAGTGCAGGCCTCCCTCCTGGGACCCATGTCCCAACCTGACAGGTAGTCGAGATACAACTGTTTATGGAGCGGAAGAGGATGGCCTGAGCTTGGACTTGAAGGCCGTAATGCTCTTGCTTGAGCAGCAGATTCCTCAGGGCACAAAGAGGGTCAGAGCCAGAGATGGAAAGAGCAGAGGGAGGGCTAGGGGCTGGGTCAGCCCAGCCCTCTGAGGTCCTGCCTTCTAGCTCCAAACTCCAGGGTCCAGGAATCCCAGTCTGCCATGTTGTTTTGAGGTTGTACTTGACAGTGTGTTAGCTTGATTTATAACTTTTAAATATTTAAACATATAGGATAGGCTTCGTTTATATTCTTGACCCAGGGCCCACATATGTGAGTGGCAGGTCTGTTAAATGCTTCTCAGAATGTGTTCAGAGGACCCCCTGCATGGGATTGGGATGTTGGATCAGATCTTTGGGGCTGGAGCCTAGGACTCTGCATTCTGACCCCTCCCGTGGTGACTCTGATCCACAGCAGAGCTACAGGAACACTTGTAATGGAGGGGAGTGGGGCGTTGAGAGGAGCTGCCCTGAGTGGCGGGAAGTGTCAGGAGAAGAGAGGGCGGTCCCAGGTCAGAGGAAGGTGCTGACTACAAGCTCACACCCTTCCTGCTTCTCTCATGATTCTCCTCACAACCTGGCCTGACCCCACCCCCGGAGTTGGATGCAGGGAGAAGCTGCTAGAATGGGGCAAGGGTGTCCTCCTGTCGACCATGGGGCTCTCGGGGGTTGCCCTGCAAAAGGAAGGACCTGATTCAGGGGCAATAGGAGCAAAGGAGCTGCAGGCCCCTGGAGGGACCACACGGACCCACCCAGGGAGTCAAGCTGAGCAGGTCTTTGGGCAGGGAGACCTCCTGGCCCCACAGGACATGGGTGGAGTGGGGACAGACTCTGCGGTTCCACTGGGGCTCAGAGGCTGTAGCTGTCAGTTAGGAGTCTTATGACCTCTAGCAAGATCCCTAAGCTCTGTAAAATCCGAGCGTGTGTTAAAATTAAACATGATGGTCTTTCTTTCAGGCCCATGGTGCTGGTAGGATGAGCAAGCATCGTGGTCTTTGCCATGAAGCTCTGTAGCCACCAATAAGCCCTGAAGCGGCATGGTAACAGTACAAGAAAGCCCATTTGGGCACAGCCCTGAAGGCCAACCCTTTTAGATACACTTCTCGTGCCAAGAGAATTGTGCTTGAAAAAATAGGGGTTGAAGCCAAACAGCCAAATTCTGCCATCAGGAAATGTGTCAGGGTTCAGTTCACCAAGAATGGCAAAAAGTTATAGCCTTTTGTACCCAGAGATGGTTGCTTGAATTTTATTGAGGAAAATGATGAAGTTCTGGTTGCTGGATTTGGTTGCAAAGGTCATGCTGTTCGTGACATTCCTGGAGTCCACTTTAAGGCTGTCAAAGTAGCCAGTGTCTCTTTTTTGCCTTATATAAAGGCAAGAAGGAAAGATAAAGATCATAAATTTTGATGATGAAAGAATGATAGTAATAAATTTTCATATACCAAAACAAAAATTAAACGTGATATGATAGTTAAGCAAAAGCACATCCTTGTCACACAGAGCAGAATAAGGGGCAGCTGATGTTTATTAGGACGCTTATTACATTACACCTCTGAACTTCTCGATGCCATCATAGGCACTTGTCACTGCCTGTGTTCAATCATGTCCAACTCTTTGTGACCCTGTGACTGTAGCCCACCAGGTTCTTCTGTTCATGAGATTTTCCAGGCAAGAATAGAATACTGGAGAGGGTTGTCATTTCCTCCCCCAGGGCTTCTTCCTGACCCAGGGATCGAACGTGCATCTCCTATGTCTTCTGCATTGGCAGGCACATTCTTTATCACTGAATCTGAGAATTACCTGTCACTGACTTTAGGATCAGTTCCCTCAAGCCCCCAGGGGGCACTAGTGGTAAGGAACCCACCTGCCAGTGCAGGAGATCCAAGAGTAACAGGTTTGATCCCTGGGTTGGGAAGATCCCCTGGAGGAGGAAATGGCAACCTACTCCAGTATTCCTGCCTGGGAAATCCCATCCTGTGTCCATGGGGTCCCAAAGAGTCATCACAGCTGAGCACACACACACATCTCAGATCCCAGGCACAGGAAGGTTCCAGTCACAGCTGTGTGCCACACCCGTGCTTGGCCATTGGCCTGTAGCTCCCTGAACTTCCCTGTGCGGGAGCAATTCTTGAAGCTACTGCTGAGCTGCTCATCCTGTATAGTTCTCAGGATTTCCCTCCCAGCAAGCCACAACTTGGGAATCCTGCTCATAGGTTTGTGATGAACTAAGGCGGGGCTTGTATGAAATCTCCTGAGACAACTGTACCATACTGAAAATCACCACCAAGGCACAGAAGAATCCAGGCATCCAGGTGAGAAACGTGGAAAGGTTGTGCAATGAGAAGCCAGGAAGGCCTCAGAGTGGGCAAAAGGGGATACAGGCCCCCACTCCAACTACACCCTGTACACAGAAACATACACTCCTATTCCTGCAGAATCACTCTGTCTGTTTACTCTGCTTCCTTGTCCAGGTAGAGTTCTTTATATCCTCAGTATGGCAAAGGCCAGTGGTTTGTAAGTTCAGTTCAGTTCAGTCGCTCAGTCGTGTCTGACTCTTTGCGACCCCATGAATCGTAGCACGCCAAGCCTCCCTGTCCATCACCAACTCCCGGAGTTCACTCAGACTCATGTCCATCGAGTCAGTGATGCCATCCAGCCATCTCACCCTCTGTCGTCCCCTTCTCCTCCTGCCCCCAATCCCTCCCAGTATCAGAGTCTTTTCCAATGAGTCAACTCTTCACATGAGGTGGCCAAAGTACTGGAGTTTCAGCTTCAGCTGAAATTTCTTTCCTTCCAAAGACATCCCAGGGCTGATCTCCTTCAGAATGGATTGGTTGGATATCCTTGCAGTCCAAGGGACTCTCAAGAGTCTTCTCCAACATCACAGTTCAAAAGCATCAATTCTTCAGTGCTCAGCCTTCTTCACAGTCCAACTCTCACATCCATACATAACCACAGGAAAAACCATAGCCTTGATTAGACTAACTTTTCTTTGTTATCAAAGTAATGACTCTGCTTTTGAATATGCTATCTAGGTTGGTCATAACATTCCTTCCAAGGAGTAAGAGTCTTTTACTTTCATGGCTACAATCACCATCTGCAGTGATTTTGGAGCCCAAAAAAATAAAGTCTGACACTGTTTCCACATCTATTTCCCATGAAGTGATGGGACCAGATGCCATGATCTTCGTTTTCTGAATGTTGAGCTTTAAGCCAACTTTTTCACTCTCCACTTTCACTTTCATCAAGAGGCTTTTGAGTTCCTCTTCACTTTCTGCCATAAGGGTGGTGTCATCTGCATATCTGAGGTTATTGATATTTCTCCCGGCAATCTTGATTCCAGCTTGTGCTTCTTCCAGTCCAGTGTTTCTCATGATGTACTCTGCATATAAGTTAAATAAACAAGGTGACAATATACAGCCTTGACATACTCCTTTTCCTATTTGGAACCAGTCCGTTCTTCCATGTCCAGTTCTAACTGTTGCTTCCTGACCTGCATATAAGTTTCTCAAGAGACAGAGCAGGTGACCTGGTATTCCCATCTCTTTCAGAATTTTCCACAGTTTATTGTGATTCACACAGTCAAAGGCTTTGGTATACTCAATAAAGCAGAAATAGATGTTTTTCTGGAACTCTCTTGCTTTTTCCATGATCCAACGCATGTTGGCAATATGATCTCTGGTTCCTCTGCCTTTTCTAAAACCAGCTTGAACATCAGGAAGTTCATGGTTCACATATTGCTGAAGCCTGGCTTGGAGAATTTTGAGCATTACTTTACTAGCATGTGAGATGAGTGCAATTGTGTGGTAGTTTGAGCATTCTTTGGCATTGTCTTTCTTTGGGATTGGAATGAAAACTGACCTTTTCCAGTCCTGTGGCCATTGCTGAGTTTTCAAAATTTGCTGGCATATTGAGTGCAGCACTTTCACAGCATCATCTTTCAGGATTTGAAATAGCTCAACTGGAATTCCATCACCTCCACTAGCTTTGTTCGTAGTGATGCTTTCTAAGGCCCCCTTGACTTCACATTCCAGGATGTCTGGCTCTAGGTGAGTGATCACACCATCGTGATTATCTGGGTCGTGAAGATCTTTTTTGTACAGTTCTTCTGTGTATTCTTGCCATTTCTTCTTAATATCTTTTGCTTCTGTTAGGTCCATAACAATTCTGTTATTTATCGAGCCCGTCTGTGCATGAAATATTCCCTTGGTATCTCTAATTTTCTTGAAGAGATCCCTAGTCTTTCCCATTCTGTTGTTTTCCTCTATTTCTTTGCATTGATTGCTGAAGAAGGCTTTCTTATCTCTTCTTGCTATTCTTCTTTTCTTTTCACAGCTATTTTTAAGGCCTCCCCAGACAGCCATTTTGCTCTTTTGCATTTCTTTTCCATCGGGATGGTCTTGATCCCTGTCTCCTGTACAATGTCACGAACCTCATTCCATAGTTCATCAGGCACTCTATCTATCAGATCTAGGCCCTTAAGTCTATTTCTCATTTCCAGTGTATAATCATAAGGGATTTGATTTAGGTCATACCTGAATGGTCTAGTGGTTTTCCCTACTTTCTTCAATTTAAGTCTGAATTTGGCAATAAGGACTTCATGATCTGAGCCACAGTCAGCTCCTGGTCTTGTTTTTGCTGACCGTTTAGAGCTTCTCCATCTTTGGCTGCAAAGAATATAATCAATCTGATTTCGGTGTTGACCATCTGGTGATGTCCATGTATAGAGTCTTCTCTTGTGTTGTTGGAAGAGGCTGTTTGTTATGACCAGTAAACTTGGCTACAAATTTGAATCACCAGGGGAGCTCTGTATATCCCAGTGCTGAAGCCTCGTCTCTGTTAAATCAGAATCTCAGGGGAGGGGATGCAGAAATCAACACTTTTTAAAACCTCACCCTGCAGCCAAGTGAGAACCACTATTGGAGGCAGAAGATCTCATTTCTTCCCAAATGGCAGCTGCTTTCCTTGCTAGAAAGTGTGATGAAGCATAAGTCGTTTAGTTGTGTCTGACTCTTTGTGAGTTCATGAACTATAGCCCACAAGAATTCCATGGAATTCTCCAGGCAAGAATACTGGAGTAGGTAGCCATTCCCATCTCCAGGGAATCTTTGAAGCTCAGGGATCAAACTCGGGCTCCTGCACTGCAGGCAGATTCTTTACCATCTGAGCTACCAGGAAAAACAGAAACAGTTTGATTCCTTATTTTGTTACTGATTCTCCCAAGTGAGACCCCCCACCCTCAACAGGAGGTGGGTGTCCTTCTGCCAGGGGTGTGCGTATGTGTGTGTGTGCATACGCATGCTCAGTCACTCAGTCATGTCTGACTCTTTGTGGCCCCATGGACTACAGCCTGCCAGGATCCTCTGTCAATGGGATTTCCCAGGCAGGAATGTTGGAATGGGTTGCTCCAGGGGGTCTTACTGACCCAGGGATCAACACGAGTGTCCTGCATTGGCAGGCGGGATATTTACTGCTGAGCCACCTGGGAAGTCCCTATGCTGGGTGTGGCTCGTGCCAGTAGAATCTGCCCTAGAGGACACTTTCCTCTGAAAACCTTCTAGGGGGCTGCTGAATGTGATTCCTATCAACTGGGGGCCGGGGGTGTTCTCATAGGACCGGATCAGCTGTGCTGCCGGTGGCTCCAGATTGTAATGCCAGGCTCAGCATCTCTGCATTCGACACCTCAATGCCATCTTGAATTGCAGTGCTGGGGGCAATGATCCTGCACTCGGCCCTCTGGGCTGAGGTGTCAACGCAGCCGTTTCACACCAGGGAGTCTTGTCTGATGGGCTGGGTGTGAGGTCTCTTCATGAAGCACCCTGTGAGCAAGTGAAACTCGACTCAGCGCAAACGGAGTAACAAAAGGTTAGACTTTATTCTATTACCAAGGTTTTACTATTACTTCCAGGGAATTGTTGATGGGCTTTGTTGGTGACTGTTTCATCACAGCCCAGCCTCATGGAATATTAAGGGCCCCGACTTACCTTTAATGATTGTTTCCTTTGTTACCTGTAGAGATAATCCTGATGAAGAAAAAGAGACCAATTTCTCTTCTATTCTGGAAGGTCTGAAAGGGAAGGTATTGATATAATCAGTTTTATTTTGTTTTTGTTTTTTAACCCATATGGTAGCTCCCTATTGTCTGGGGCTTGATGTTGCTCCTGAAATAATGGGTGCCCCTGGCACCCTTCATTTAAGGAAGAAAACTGGATATTATTTAAATAGGAAAGGAAATGACCTAGGCATCAGGGTCCACAGAGAACCAGGTCTGGGCTCTCAGGTGACAGGCTAAGATGCCCTCGTCACTATGGAAACAGTGCATCTATGCTTGTGAGACAGGAAGGAAGTAGGTGGGTACAGATACTGAGATAAACAGGATCCCACAAAAACTGACTTGAACCAGCTAAAATCAAGATGGTTTTGAGGATGGTCTGGTCTCTGACTTCTAGCTCATTATGCCTTCATTGTAACACTAAAATTCACTCCCCTCTCACCACGACAGGTGCTGTGATAGTTCCAAGGCTGACCATAGACAGCCAAAAAGTGAAGGGGGGGGTGGGGTTCCATCTGCTCACCACTCAAAAGCCAATAAAGAGGCCAGGTTGATGGAAAGGAACATTTGTTTTATTTTGGATGCTGGTGTGTGTGTTGGGTGGTGGGTAGACTCCTGTCTAAAGGCTGACTCCCCCTCCCTTGACAATCAGTGGACAAGAGCTTTTTATAGACAGAGAGGGCTACAGTCAGCATTGTAAACTATAGACAGAAACAGTACAGTCAGCATTATATATTTTATTTATATTTTATTATTTATATTTTTAAAAATATTTCTATTTTTTTATTCAGATGGTTTTCATATATGGGAAATATTCTGAAGTTACTTATTTTCCTCTTATACTGATGTGCACTTACTAGTTCACTTAAATTTATTTATTTATTTGAGAGATAAAGAAACCAGAATTTTACTTCTTGCTTATATACTTTTCTCTATGCATCAGTTGCTGGGTAACTGCCTTCATGCCCCTAGAAGAATGTGCTTTGGTCTTTCCTCTTTCCCTCTCTTATCAAAACAGGATTCCTCCAGGAGCAACCTAGGAGTAGAACAGACACTAGGGAGTTTGGGGCTGTCATCTAAGTAGTCTGGCTGTCTTTGTCCCTGTCATTTATGCTCACCTCCACTGATCAGTATTGGCCATTATCTCTGCATATCTCAGGCAGTGGGGAAGCATAGTTCTCCCTTTGGTCCTGAGAGACAGATAAACTTTTTGAGTTACAGTAAATGTTTTTAGAGATTGCAGCGCCCTCCTCTTTCTGTGGGATGTGAGTATCCTCGTCATTCACTGGGCATGTGCTTTCTAAGACTTCCTATGGACAGGGCATTGAGTGGTTATTCGAGTCAATGTAGGAAGAGGACCTTCTCCTGCTTTAAGAAGCCTATGGTCCAGGCATTGTGAACCAGTGCATATCTAGCAATTATAATTCTTAGCTTGTTGTTAATAAGCTAAAAATAGAAATAACAGGCTTATTTCTCCATTGTTTCTTAAAGATTAATCTGCATTTTACCTTGTATAAAGTAATGAGTGACTGGCATCTAGTAGATAGTCAAGCAAATACAGTTAGGAGATAAGTAAGAGCTGTTCTTGTGTAAAGTGTGACCAAAGAACCTAACTGTGACCAAAAATTTATTCCACAGTATGTTATTATGTACTCTGTGCCGTTTTTGGTCCTTTAAGCTCAGATATACTTTAGACTTGTGCTTTCTTGGCCTCGTAGTTTAAAAAATCCATCTCTCTGCCGTACAGTTTGATTTTTCCACCCTTGTGATGTACTGTTCTTGCTTCCAGGGTTTGATGGCACAGTGTTCTAATTGTTCTATCCAACATGACCATGGTGACCACACTTCAGCTTGCTCTGAAGAAGCCATTTGCCCCAGCAAAGTGTCTTTATACACATCTCTCCTCCTAGTTCTAAATTGCATCAAGCACATCAGAAATGTTGATGCAGTGATTACTCTTTGACTTTCTGTTGGTGACTCTAAAATAATACCTGAAGGTACAGAGAGAGGCAGCCCAAAGTGGCAGGAAGTTCATGGGCTTTGGGACCAATATCTGGGTTCAAATCTTCCCCCATTTTGGAGAATTCACTGTTGTCTGAACTATATTTTATTTAAAAAGATAAGAATAATACGTGCCTTACAATAGTATTGCAAGGATTTGTGAGATGATAAAAGGGTATTGTTACACATTCGATAAATGGTAACTATAACAAAAGCCATTGGTGTGTTTTTCATATGAATATTGGTACTTCATTTGCTATGTGTTGCTGAGAAAGTTAGCAGCAGACATATTTTCTTTGGTAATACTTTTTGTTCTTTTAGGGCTTCCTTGGTGGCTCAGTTGGTAAAGCGTCTGCCTGCAATGCGGGAGACCCGGGTTTGATCCCTGGGTCAGGAAGATCCCCTGGAGAAGGAAATGGCAACCCACTCCAGTTTTCTTGCCTGGGAAATTCCATGGACAGAGAAGCCTGGCGGGCTACAGTCCATTGGGTCACAAAGAGTTGGACGTGACTGAGTGGCTTCCCTTTCTTTCTTTCCCTGTCTTTGTTCTTTTAAGACCACTTTCTGAAATTCACAAAATCTCTATCAATCTGTATGTTGTAATTACAGTACTTCTTTACCAAAAGAAAACCATTTTATGTTTTTGAGGAAAAACAAGATTTTTTTTTTTAATGACCCATAATTCTACAATAAAGAAATGATCATTGTTATCATTTTGAAATATTTTCTTTTAATGTTTCTTGTTTCATGCATTCTTGTGCAAAATTGGTATAATGGTTTCAAGTCGTTACATGAATATTTTCGGTTGTCTTAGTTTGGGTGTGCTGAAGCTAAAGTCTAGGATGAGAAGTTGAATGCAATAGGTTATTTGGGAGGGGGATCCCAGGAAACACTGGTAATGGAGTGGGAAAGTGTGACAAGAAAGGGAGAGAGGGCCGCACAGGATGTGTTATCAGGTATGTTCCAGGCTGGGTTACTGGAACACAATCCTGCTGGGAAATTGTAGGAGACAGTGTGAAGCACAAGCCTCAGGGTTAGCTTCCCTGAGTGAGGGATTAGGGGTATTTACACACCAGCTCCTGTCTGTCTGTTGACTGAAGGCTGTCAGGGGAGAGCAGAGGAAGACGTTAAATTCCCCAGCACTCCTGGCTGCCTTGTGCTTTAGCAGAGCTGACTCAGGTGGAAGACAAAACCCTCAGGCAGAGTAGCAGGAAGTCAGGCTAGGGTGACATGGAAGGCACCAGGGCAGATACTGACAACATCGGCTTACCCATGTTACTCAAACAGTCTATTTTAGACTGGCTATTGAACAGTTCACAGTGTGGATGAATGCCTCCTCAAGGGTTATAGTCCGGCAGTTACTTTTTCCATTTTCTGTTCCTCCTCACAGCAAAATTTCTCACAGGAGTTGTGCATAACCACTTTTCCACACTTTCAGACACCGTTCTCTGCTCAGCACATCTTTAAAAGATTTCAATCTCTTTCTCTTTAAAATAATGTTTTTCCTAAGTCACCAAAACCCCTGTCTTTGCCAAATCCATTTGGTACTCTCTGTCTTCAACTTACCAGCCTCTCAGAGGCATGGGCTCCAGGTTCTCCTGCACTCTGGTGACTGCACATTCTCTCCCTCCTCAGTATCCTTGGGTGAGTCTCTAACTGTGAATGCTGGATGGTCTCAGGTCTCAGCCTTGGGCTTCTCTCTCCCTCTTTCTCTTTGATTTGTTTCTGTATATCTTATTTTTTAATGAAAATCCTTAAATAACTATTGAAAAGTGTGAATACTTTATATGTAATCCATTTGGGAATTATTTACATTTAAAAAATAAAATTGGGGAATATTTTTAGCATTCTTAAACTATTTCATGTCAAAAGAAGAGAGGAAATTTACTAATCATTTAGGAACACTTATAAAGCCATGGGCTTCCCTGGTGGCTCAGCTAATAAAGAATCTGCCTGCAATGCTGGAGATCTAGGTTCAGTCCTTGGGTTGGGAAGATTTGCTAGAGAAGGGAAAGGCCACCCACTCCATTATTCTGGTCTGGTGAATCCCATGGACTGTATAGTCCCTGGGGTTGCAAAGAATCCGACACAACTGAGCAACTTTCACTTTCACCTTCACTTTCATAAAGCCATTGGTAAACCAAAGCACCTTCTGATAACATTCACTTTTCCAGATGTCATCCTTGGGTAATTTCAGTCTCACAGAAGACATCTGATACCAAGAGGCATCTAAGTTGCCAAAATTAGATCTGCAAACTCATAATTATTCCTAGCAGAGATCCTCAGGTCCTTATTTTAAAGCCTATTAAATCTTACTTTACAAGCTAGTTTAAAAGTAGTAAAAAGTAAAGTATTATTAGAAAATATAAGAAATAAAAATATAGAAAAAATAGATGTGAAATTTTTAAAAGTTAATTTTTTGTTAGTAAGTGTGTATGAATGAATCTGTAAACCCCTGTACCTATGTTTGTTAGACCCTAAGTGTATTGCACCAAATGGCATACTACTACTCCTGGTAATGATATCAAATAGTTAATAATGTTTGTCATTATGTTCTGCAAACTGCGAGGGAGGGACATCAGCAATACATGTTAGAAAAAACATCCATAAAAAGTCAATCCTTTTGTTTTAATATTGACACATGATGGACTTCATTTCTGTTGTCCACATATAATGAAAGCCTTCATGCAAAGGTGTGACTCTTAAGAATGGGAATTGTACACATATTATAAGTTGTATGCTTGGTGAGGGTAGGAAATACATTTCATCCAGATGCAATTCGGTACTTTTATGCCCACAGCTTCCCTGAGAGTGCAATTGAAAGTAGACTGGATGAAAGGAAGCAAGGGAAGTCTCTTCTCAGAAAACAAAGAAAGAATTCTAAAGTTCTTTATGTTTAGAAAGAATATTTCAGGTTTTTAACCTCAAATTTTATAAGAGTATCTAAAATATAGATTAAATAATAATATACAATACATATTAATTTTGTAGATGTATTTCTTATCTCAAACTCAATTTCTCTTAATTTCACTGAAGTTATATTTAATAAACATAAAATTTAATGAAGCAAAATGGACTTGACTTGCAAGGGGTGGGAAGGAGATTATAACTCTGGTAGTGTTTTATAAGTTATTTTAAAAATTGACAAGCGAAAAAGTAAATTGTTCTTATTTTCTTGATTAAATTGAAGAAAGTTATCAAGTGATGTATAAGTCTAAGAAATACTATAAGGGATCAATGGGGAATTTTATTAATATGAATCTCAATCTATAAGTTTAAAAATCTCATTTCCTCTATTATAACACTTCATTTTTAAAAATTGTTATTTATTTGCTTATTTTAATTTTTGCCATGCTGGGTCTTTGTTGCTATGCATGGGCTTTCTCTGCCTGCGGTGGGCAGGGGCTACTTTTCATTGTGGTGCATGGGCTTCTCATTGCCGTGGCTTCTCCTGTTGTGAAGCACAGGCCCTAGGGCGCACATGCTTCAGGAGTTATGGTTTGTGAGCTCAGTAGTTGCAGAGCCCAGGATCTAGAGTGCAGGTTACACAGCCTGTGGGATCTTCCAAGGGCAGGGATAGAACCCACGTCTCCTGCGTTGGCAGGTGGATTCTTAACCCCTGGATAACCAGGGAAGTTTGAATGTATAATCCTCAGTGTCTCACAAGCATTTCATAGATTTTTCTTTCTGGGGGAGGTGGGGTGGGGAAGGTACAGAGATTTCCTCCTCTCCCCTGCCCCCACACCCCATAGCCTCCCCACTATCAACATAGAGTGAAAGATTTGCTACATCTGATGAATCTATAGAGACACATCAGTCACCCCAAATCCATAGTTTACATCAGGGTTCACTCTTGGTGTCATGCATTCCATGGGTTTAGACAAATGTATGATAACATTTCCATCATTGTGGTATATTACAGAGTATTTCCATTGCCCTAAAAATCCCCTGTGCTCCATCTACTCATCTCTCATCCCACCTCCACCCTCTGGCAACACTGATCCCTTACTGTCTCCATAGTTTGCCTTGTTGTCATATAGTTAGAATCATACAGCATGTAGTCTTCTCAGACTGACTCCTTTCACTTAGTAATGAGCATTTAAGTTTCCTCCATGTTGTTTCATGTGTTGGTAGCTCATTTGTTTTTAGTGCTGAGCAGTACCTCATTGCCTGGATAAACGAGTTTGTCCATTCACTTGTTGAGGGATGTTGTGACTGCTTCCAAATTTTGGTACTTTGAATAAAGCTGCCCTAGATACTTCATAGGTTAAAAAAAAATGGTTTCTCTTCCTTAAAAATTAAATACATAATGAACCACCTTACTTGAAATATGCATCCATTCCAGACTGAAGTGTCACCTCCTTTCTTTCATTTCATGCTTTCTCCATATTTACATTCAGTTCAGTTCAGTCACTCAGTAGTGTTCAACTCTTTGAGACCCCATGAATTGCAGCACGCCAGGCCTCCCTGTCCATCACCAACTCCCGGAGTTCACTCAGACTCACGTCCATCCAGTCAGTGATGCCATCCAGCCATCTCATCCTCTGTTGTCCCCTTCTCCTCCTGCCCCCAATCCCTCCCAGCATCAGAGTCTTTTCCAATGAGTCAACTCTTCACATGAGGTGGCCAAAGTACTGGAGTTTCAGCTTTACCATCATTCTTTCCAAAGAAATCCCAGAGCTGATCTCCTTAAGGGTGGACTGGTTGGATATCCTTGAAGTCCAAGGGACTGTCAAGAGTCTTCTCCAACACCGCAGTTCAAAAGCATAAATTCTTCAGCGCTCAGCCTTCTTCACAGTCCAACTCTCACATCCATACATGACCACAGGAAAAACCATAGCCTTGACTAGACGAACCTTTCTTGGCAAAGTAATGTCTCTGCTTTTCAATATGCTATCTAGGTTGGTCATAACTTTCCTTCCAAGGAGCAAGCGTCTTTTAATTTCATGCAGTCACCATCTGCAGTGATTTTGGAACCCAAAAAAAAAAAAAGTCTGACACTGTTTCCACTGTTTCCGCATCTATTTCCCATGAAGTGATGGGACCGGATGCCATGATCTTCATTTTCTGAATGCTTTAAGCCAACTTTTTCACTCTCCACTTTCACTTTCATCAAGAGGCTTTTGAGTTCCTCTTCACTTTCTGCCATAAGGGTGGTGTCATCTGCATATCTGAGGTTATTGATATTTCTCCTGGCAATCTTGATTCCAGCTTGTGCTTCTTCCAGCCCAGCGTTTCTCATGATGTATTCTGCATATAAGTTACATAAGCCGGGTGACAATATACAGCCTTGACATACTCCTTTTCCTATTTGGAACCAGTCTGTTGTTCCATGTCCAGTTCTAACTGTTGCTTCCTGACCTGCATACAGATTTTTCAAGAGGCAGGTCAGGTGGTCTGGTATTCCCATCTCTTTCAGAATTTTCCACAGTTTATTGTGATCCACACAGTCAAAGGCTTTGGCATAGTCAATAAAGCAGAAATAGATGTTTTTCTGGAACTCTCTTGCTTTTTCCATGATCCAGCAGATGTTGGCAATTTGATCTCTGGTTCCTCTGCCTTTTCTAAAACCAGCTTGAATATCAGGAAGTTCACAGTTCACATATTGCTGAAGCCTGGCTTGGAGAATTTTGAGCATTACTTTACTAGCGTGTGAGATGCGTGCAACTGTATGGTAGTTTGAGCATTCTTTGGCATTGCCTTTCTTTGGTATTGGAATGAAAACTGACCTTTTCCAGTCCTGTGGCCACTGCTGAGTTTTCCAAATTTGCTGGCATATTGAGTGCAGCACTTTCACAGCATCATCTTTCAGGATTTAAAATAGCTCAACTGGAATTCCATCACCTCCATTAGCTTTGTTTGTAGTGATGCTTTCTAAGACCCACTTGACTTCACATTCCAGGATGTCTGGCTCTAGGTCAGTCATCACACCATCATGATTATCTGAGTCTTGAAGATCTTTTTTGTAAAGTTCTTCTGTGTATACTTGCCACCTCTTCTTAACATCTTCTGCTTCTGTTAGGTCCATACCATTTCTGTCCTTTATAGAGCCTATTTTTCCATGAAATGTTCCCTTGGTATCTCTAATTTTCTTGAAGAGATCTCTAGTCTTTCCCATTCTGTTGTTTTCCTCTATTTCTTTGCATTGATTGCTGAGGAAGGCTTTCTTATCTTTTCTTGCTAGTCTTTGGAACTCTGCATTCAGATGCTTATATCTTTCCTTTTCTCCTTTGCTTTTCACTTCTCTTCTTTTCACAGCTATTTGTAAGGACTCCCCAGGCAGCCATTTTGCTTTTTTGCATTTCTTTTCCATGGGGATGGTCTTCATCCCTTTCTCCTGTACAATGTCATGAACCTCATTCCATAGTTCATCAGGCACTCTGCTATCAGATCTAGGCCCTTAAATCTATTTCTCACTTCCACTGTATAATCATAAGGGATTTGTTTTAGGTCATACCTGAATGGTCTAGGGGTTTTCCCTACTTTCTTCAATTTAAGTCTGAATTTGGCAATAAGGACTTCATGATCTGAGCCACAGTCAGCTCCTGGTTTTGTTTTTGTTGTCTTTATAGAGTTTTTCCATCTTTGGCTGCAAAGAATATAATCAGTCTGATTTCAGTGTTGCCCATCTGGTGATGTCCATGTGTAGAGCTTTCTCTTATGTTGGAAGAGGGTGTTTGCTATGACCAGTGCATTTTCTTGGCAAAACTCTATTAGTCTTTGCCCTGCTTCATTCCGTATACCAAGGCCAAATTTTCCTGTTACTCCAGGTGTTTCTTGACTTCCTACTTTTGCATTCCAGTCCCCTATAATGAGAAGGACATCTTTTTTGGGTGTTAGTTCTAAAAGGTCTTGTAGGTCTTCATAGAACCATTCAACTTCAGCTTCTTCAGCATTACTCGTTGGGGCATAGACTTGGATTACTGTGATATTGAATGTTTTGCCTTGGAAACGAACAGAGATCATTCTGTCACTTTTGAGATTGCATCCAAGTACTGCATTATGGACTCTTTTGTTGACCGTGATGGCTACTCCATTTCTTCTGAGGGATTTTGTCTGCAGAAGTAGATATAATGGTCATCTGAATTAAATTCACCCATTCCAGTCCATTTGAGTTCGCTGATTCATAGAATGTCGACATTCACTCTTGCCATCTCTTGTTTGACCAATTCCAATTTGCCTTGATTCATGGACCTGACATTCCAGGTTCCTATGCAATATTGCTCTTTACAGCATCGGACCATATTTACATTAATTGTTGTTAATATTAGCATATCGATTCTTTCCATCTTCTATTTTTTTTAAACAGTAGAGGAAAATATAATAAAACACCTAAATGGATCTACAAATAAGGGCCATTATGGTACAGAGGTTATTGTTTTATGGAAACTGAACAAGTTGACTGATAGAAATGGATGGCAATACTTGGTAATCAGTTGCTGGGTGAAATTCTAAGTTTTGAAGTAAGAAAAGTGGTTTGAAGTTAGCAGAGTAAAGGTTATGACCCAACAGGACATCTAGATGTGTGCTAGAAATAGCCTCCAGGCTGCTTTGATTAATGAATAGAAACTTAAGTCTCTTGGCTGTTGCAGAACAATAAGTGACATACACATAAAGGTATCAAAACTTGTAGTCCAGAATTTGGTCTCAATTTAGACAGAGTGGGGTCTCTCATGGGATACAAGCAAGATGTACCACATAATTTGATTCTGAACTTTGTGTGGCTACATGACATGGAGTTAAATGTATCCTTATGGATCAGCTCATTTGAAGAGGTAGCACCTCAGGCTCTCAGACCAAAACTAACAGCTTTGAAGCAAAAGCCAGTTGCTCTTTCCCAGTTGCTTCTTTTCTAAAGCTATCACCTTACCATGGATCCTTCATCTGGTAGATTGTTGTCAATAGTAAAATAAAATATTGTCATCACACAGAATCCAGAGAAACCCACTGCAGAGAGTAAAACAAACAAACCCCTCTCCTGCCCGCCCCCCCCAAAAAAAAAACCTATCACTTTGATCTCGATTCATTTATGTGGTAGACTCTGGTCAATAGTAAAATACCATCACCAGGCAGAATACAGCAAAACCTACTACAAAGTAAGAATCCAGAAAGAACCTACAGTTGAGTCAGAAAAAGGTATTAGCTGTCAGTGCAGTAGAGATAAGTCAATACGCAATGGGCTGATTCTGAGCTGACAGGTGATACACAACATGTTTTGCCATGAAAGAGAAATGAAGGAATGGGAATGGCCGGCAGAGCCTAATAGCTTCTTTGCCAGAATACCTCACAACTTCGTTGTTGCTTTCATCACTCTCAGCATCCAGCATTTTTTAAGATCTTCTCCCATTTTGGTCGTTCTTCAAAGCTTTCAATACCATTTTTGCTGTTGCTGCCTGGGTTTTCTCTAGTTGTGGTGAGTGGGGGCTACTGTTTGTTGTGGAACATGAGCTATTCATACTGTTCATGGGGTTCCCAAGGCAAGGATAATGAAGTGGTTTGCCATTTGCTTCTCCAGTGGACCATGTTTTGTCAGAACTCTCCACCATGACCTGTCCATCTTGGGTGGCCCTACATGGCATGGCTCATAGTTTCATTGAGTTAGACAAGGCTGTGATCCATGTGATCGGTGTGGTTAGTTTTCTGTGATTGTGGTTTTCCTTCTGTCTGGCCTCTGATGGATAAGGATAAGAGGCTTATGGAAGCTTCCTGATGAGAGAAATTGATTGCGAGGGAAACTGAGTATTATTCTGATGGGTGGCAATGCTCAGTAAATCTTTAATATAATTTTCTGTTGATGGGTGAGGTTGTGTTCTCTCTCTGTTGTTTGGCCTAAGGCCAAACTATGGTGGGGGTAATGAAGATAATGGAGACCTCCTTCAAAAGGATTTGTAGACACAATGTTGAATTCAATGCCCCTAACTCAGCAGCAGGCCACTGCTGACTCACACCTCTGTGGAGACTCCTGGATACTCCAAATCTTGCAGAATTTCTGAGGGTCAGTAATCTGGGAGCAACTTGGCTGGGTGACCTGGTTCAGGGTCCCTCATGGGGCTGCAATCAGATGCACGCTGGAGCTGCAGCCATCAGAAGGCTTCTCTGGGGCCTCACTCAGCAAAGTAATTCTCAAAATTCTCCAAGCTAGGCTTCAACAGTACATGAACTGAGAACGTACAGAGGTTCAAGCTAGATTTTAAAAAGGCAGAGGAACCACTGACTAAATTGCCAACATCTGTTGGATCAAAGAAAAATCAAGGGAATACCAGAAAAACATCTACTTCTGCTTTCTTGACTATGCCAAAGCCTTTGATTTTGTGGATTACAAGATACTACTTACAATTCTTTAAGAGATGGGAATACCAGACCACCTGACCTGCCTCTTGTCTGTATGCAGGTCAAGAAGCAAGAGTTAGAACCGGACATGGAACAATGGACTAGCTCCAAATTGGGAAAGGAGTGTCAAGGCTGTATATTGTCACACTGCTTATTTAACTTATATGCAGAGTACATCATGTGAAATGCTGGGCTGGATGAAGCACAAGCTGGAATTAAGATTGCCAGGAGAAATATCAATAACCTCAAATATGCAGATGATATCACCCTTTTGGCATAAAGTTAAGAGAAACTAAGGAGCATTTTGATGAAAGTGAAAGGGGAGAGTGAAAAAGCTGGCTTAAAGTTCAACATTCAAAAAAAGAAGATCATGGCATCCCATCCCATCAGTTCATGGCAAATAGATGGGGAAACAAAGGAAACACTGACAGAGTTTATTTTCTTAGGCTACAAAATCACTGCAGATGGTGACTGCAGCCATGAAATTAAGAGATGCTTGCTCCTTGGTAGAAAAGCTCTGACCAACCTAGAAGTGAAGTGAAGTGAAATGAAGTCACTCAGTCGTGTCTGACTCTTTGCGATCCCATGGACTGTAGCCTACCAGGCTCCACTATCCATGGAATTCTCCAGGCAAGAATACTGGAGTGGGTTGCCATTTCCTTCTCCAGGGGATCTTCCTGACCCAGGGATCGAACCCAGGTCTCCTGCATTGCAGGCAGACGCTTTATCGTCTGAGCTACCAGGGAAGCCAAGGCCAACCTAGACAGCATATTAAAAACCAGAGACATTACTCTGCCAACAAAGGTCTGTCTAGTCAAAGCTGTGGTTTTTCCAGTAGTCATGTATGGATGTGAGAATTGGACCATAAAGAAAGCTGAGCCCAAAAGAACTGATGCTTTTAAACTGTGGTGTTGGAGAAGACTCTTCAGAATCCCCAGGACTGCAAGATCAAACCAGTCAATCCTAAAGAAAATCAGTCCTGAATATTCACTGAAAGGACTGATGCTGAAGCTGCAACTCCAATACTTTGGCCACCTGATGTGAAGAACTGACTCATTGGAAAAGACCCTGATGCTGGGAAAGATTGAAGGTGGGAGGAGAAGGGGAACAGTGGATGAGATGGTTGGATGGCATCACTGAGTCAATGGTTGTGAGTTTGAGCAAGCTCTGGGAGTTGATAGACAGGGAAGCCTGGCATGTTGCAGTCCATGAAGTCACAAAAAGTCGGATACGACTGAGTGACTGAACTGAACTGAACAGGCTTTTCATTGCAGTGACTTCTCTTGTTGCAGAGCATGGGCTCTAAGCACACAGGCTTCAGTAGTTGTGGTGCTTGGGCTTAGATGCCCCTTGGCAGCATGTGGGATCTTCCTGGACCAGGGGTTGAACCTGTGTCCCCTGCATTGGCACGTGGATTCTTATCCACTCTACCGCCAGGGAAAGCTAAAGCACTTCTCTAAAAATGATTCATGATTTATTCAATCATTTTGCTATTGCTGAACTTAGAAGTTAGGATGTTTCTAAATTCTAATATTATAATAAGCACTGCTCTGAGAAACATGAAAGTGAGAGTTAGTCGCTCAGTCATGTCCGACTCTGTGATCCCATGAACTATACCCTGCCAGGTTCCTCTGTCCATGGAATTCTCCAGGCAAGAGTACTTCCTGGAGTTGGTTGCCATTTCCTTCTCCACGAGACCTTCCTGATCCAGGTATTGAATCCTGGTCTCCTGCATTGCAGGAAGATTATTTACTGTTTGAGTATTTGTACATAAATAGCTGGCTATAGCTGACTTTTTATCTTCTTCATCTTCAAAGTGGAAATCTTATTGAGTCGCAAAGAATGAACATTTTTAAGGCTCTTAAAAATAAATATTGTTAGATTATTTTGTGAAAAAAACGATTCTAATTTATATTTTGCCAATAATATACTACAGTGCCTATCAGACTTTGCCTTCATTAGGATGGGGTATTCTGGTTTTTCTGTTTTTTTTTTTTTTTTTTTTTTAATGACTATTAGGCCTCTGTATTTCGCTGAAAAACATTTGCAGGGTGAATATGTGTCAGCGCCAGCAGCATCACAAAACATCCTTAATTTATCAGGGTAAGAATGAATGTGTTTGTGTTATTTTATTATTTTTTATTCTTTTGCTGAAATTTCCTTTTTACCTATTCTTTTTCTAGATTGTGAGCCTAATGAAAATAGAAATTTCAATTTTTTAGGTATATTCTTTTCCCAGGACATCTTTATCAACTCTCAACAGTTTCTGGACAACTCATCTCAGTAATGGACTAGTGTTTCCGATGAACTGAAAACAAAATAACTCAAGGTTCCATTATTATTATAACATCTTAAAGGGAGATCACATAGAATATATTGGCAGAAAATAAGGAGTTTTGTTTAAGTTTTTATACCAGAACTCTCTGTAAAAGTGTCATAATGCAAGTATGTCTGAGAGCCAGTGGGAAGTGACAGAAGTAATTCATTACTAGTAACAAAGTTCTGAAATGTGAGGATGATTTCTTTTCATGAATTAGATCACATTCAAGGATTTTATGTCCAGAAGAGGATACTAAGAAGTTTCAAAAGATCTTAGTTAAAAAAATAAATAAATAAAAAAAAATAAAAAGACAGCAGAAGCTAAAGGGACTGAATGTATTTTTCAGTTTGGAGATGGCTAATTATGGTCCTGAGATAGTTGTGGGGACCAGATGGAACAGTCTAAGGCAGTCTGACAGACTTCCAACTGCAGCAACCAATTCCTTTATTTTTGAAGTAGAACTAGTTGCTGAGTGTTTACAACACTGGAAAATGTAGAGAATGTAAAAGACGACTGTAAATCAGGACAAATCTGGTACCATACATTGTGGATTGCATTATGTGAGAGACAGCTAACACAAAAAAGGTAGGTAATTGAAAAATTAAAATTTTCAGCTCTAATCATTCTTCTTTTTTGCAACAGAAAATTTCAAACATGCATGAAATATCAAGAAAATGGTATAATAAATTCTCATCATGCCCATCAATACAAAATTATCAACACCTTGCCATTCTTATATGTTTGACTCGTAAAAAAAAGTCTGAATACATTAAAGGTTTCTTTAAAATCAATCTCCCCTCTGGCATTAAGGTATAATTGACAAATAGTATATATATTTAGATGTTCAACATGTTGACTTGATTTACATATACATTGTGAAATATTCATCACAACTGAGAGAGTCAATTCCTAGGTAGGTTGTTAAGAAGTCCAGGGTCCCCGAGGAGGAAAAAGGGGTCTGGAGCCCTCAAGAAGAAGAAAGGGGTCTAGGGCTCTCAAGGAGAAAATGACAAACTTTTTTTTCCGACATCACTTTGTGGTAGTCAATATAACAATGTAGCTTGCTCCAGGACATGTTTCTCCTTCTTGAGAACTTTCTGACTAATCCTGTCATCTTCCAATGTGTGTTGTGGGAGTGGGTCTAGTAAAATATATAAGGCCTTGGTAAGACTACCCAGTGGGGCACTCTCCATCCCCCGCCCCCGTCCCCCTTCTGATGTCTATGTCAGAAGATTTCTCTGTCCGTTTAATAAAACTCTGCTACCCAAAAGCTCTTGAGTGATCAAGCCTGGTCCCTGGTCCCGAAGCTAAATCTTCTACTTTGGCGATCACAAATTTGACGCCATTCACCATAAGCTATCACAACCAAGCCAATCAACATGTCCATTACTTCACACTTTTTCCATTTTTCTGTCATTTTTTTTTCTTTTTTTATGTTGAGAACTACTACTCTTTAAGCAAATTAAAGGTACACAGCAATATTATCACATTGCTGTACACCAGTGTTCTAGAACTTACCTTTTCATCTTGCATAACTGAAGCTAAAAGCCATCATTAATAACACCAATCTTAGCCAAGGTATATAAGAAATTATTAAAGAATAATATGGTGATCTTGTTGAAAGTACCTACATTTTGATATTTCTTCATTTAGAGTAGAAGGGAAGAGAACCTGTTGAGCTGGTAACTAAACACTTCTGAGTAGGAGCCTAAGATTTTGTTCATTCAGTCCTGCAGTCATTCATTCATTCACACAGCATATTCTAGGCACTTTTCACACACACTATCCATGTACCAGTGAGACAATCATGCTGAACCCCAAACTTGGACAAGACCTTGGACAAGGGCTGTCCTTGAGCCTCACCTTTCTCATCTGTAGGATAGGGATAATACCTTCCTGACCAGGACATTGTTAGAGTTGAAACTGAGGTAAGGTCCCCAGAAATGTATTTTGTGACATATGTCACTCTTACTTATCTAAGTTTTGAAAGCATGATGAAAGAAATTAGGAGGCAGTTTTTCTCCCCCCAGACTCCCCTTTCCCAATCTAAGAGGGCAACAAAAAGCTCATAGAGGTTCCCTCATAATGCAACGTGTGAGATGCCACAGGACATCTCACATGGGCTGATCATGCCTTCTGCCAGCTTTCTCCAGGCCTTCCCTGCAGCCCATGAGGAGCTTCGGAGCAGCAGAGGAGGGCAGAGCCTGAGCCTCCCCTCTTCGCCTTCTGGGTGAGCCTCTGGGCTCAGAATAGGAGTTTCAGCAGAGTTTGCAGCCAGGTGGGATCCTTGGAGCTGGTTTGTTTGTGCTGTCCGGTCTGCCTACCCTCCTCCATCAAAGAGCCGGGGCCTTGCCTCCCACTTGCTTGCAGCTTTTGGAAGCTTTGGCCTGACGGCCTCTTCGTCCTGCAGCCCCACACACACGGCCCTACTTCTCCCAGGGCCGTGACAGCAGCGCAGAGCCGGTGACTCGGAGGCGACGCGGGAGGTTGTGCAGTCCCGGGAGGCGGAGACCTGGCGGGTGGTGGGTGCTCCACCCCCAGCAGCCTGTGGTTCTCAGGGCCCGCCCAGCAGACCCCGAAGGCGGCCTGGTCTCCAACATCCCCGCGGTCGCCTCCAGGAGCAGCGGGAGCCTCACCGAGGTCAGAGCAGCGCAGCGCCGCTCCACGCCCGCCCGGGTCGGCACTATGCCGCCGCTGTACCCGAAGGTGAAGCCCAACCCGCTGCAGAAAGCGAACCTCTGCTCGCGCCTGTTCTTCTGGTGAGCGCTCCCCGGCCGTGATACGCGGTAGTCACGGCGCCCTCCGCTGCCGCGCCTTTTGAAAACAAGTGTGGACCCTCCCAATGCTGTCCTGCTCCCCCTCTGCACTCTGGGAAGGCGGAGCACGACTGGGCAAGGAAGTGGGGAGCAGGGGTGGGGAGGGGACCCGGTGAACTGGTGGCGGAGATACAGGGTCTCCGTGCCTTGCCGCTGGCAGCCCCTCCAGAGCCAGAAAACAGGAAGCTGGAAGGCTGCCTAGGGGGAATCACAGCCCAGAGGGAAAATGCACTGAACACCCGCCTCTACTCTTACAGGCTTCCCCTGAACTGCTCAGGAATTCCCAGTTCTGAACTGAAGCGTCGTACCCCCATCCCCTACCCGCGTCCCCAGCCCCAAGCAAGCAGCTTATGAACAACTTCCTTTATCGAATAGTGCCCTGGACCGTTGTTGTTCAGTCGTTCAGTCCTGTCCAACTCTTTGCAACCCCGTGATGGCAGCACTCGGAGAAGGCAATGGCACCCCACTCCAGTACTCTTGCCTGGAAAATCCCATGGACAGAGGAGCCTGGTAGGCTGCAGTCCATGGGGTCCCGACTTCACTTTCACTTTTCACTTTCATGCATCAGAGAAGAAAATGGCAACCCACTCCAGTGTTCTTGCCTGGAGAATCCCAGGGACGAGGGAGCCTGATGGGCTGCCATCTATGGGGTCGCACAGAGTTGGACAGGACTGAAGCGACTTAGCAGCAGCAGATGGCAGCACTGCCGGTCTCTGTCCCTCACCGTCTCCGGAGTTTGCCCAAGTTCATGTCCATTGCATCTGTGATGTCATCTATATATCTCATTCTCTGACACCCTCTTCTCTTGCCCTTAACCTTTCCCAGCATCAGACCCTTTTCCAGTGAGTCATCTGTTTGCATCAGATGACCAAAATACTGGAGTTTCAGCTTCATCATCAGTCCTTCCAAAGAATATTCATGGTTGATTTCCTTTAAGATTGACTGGTTTGATCTCCTTGCTGTCCAAGGGACTCTCAGAAATCTTCTCCAGCACCACAGTTCTTCAGTGCTCCACCTTCTTTGCCATCTTTCAGTAATGTCCCCACCTTTTCCCACATGCCCTTTGCGACAGTGTGTTCCAGCTCCACTGGGTTCCCTCTGCCCCCATGTCTATGACCATGTATTTCTTTCCCTTTCCCTTTCTCCCTGTGTGGCTCTCACTGTATAACCTGGTTCCCAGTTGTGACAAATTTCATGTGGGTAAAAAAATGAAAGGTTTTTTACTTAATGATTGGGAACACTATTCTTGAACATGTTTTGCTTTTGCCTGGGAGACACAGTCAGAACTGGAGGATTTATTTGATCAGCCCCTTTCCTTATTGTGGATATCTCCACTTCCACCTTTGGGGATCACTCTGGGGATAGGGTCCCTGAAGCCTGTGAGGTCTTTCCCAATCTCTAGCCTTCAGAGAAGCAGTACATGGTCTTGATGCAGGTGATCCTGCCCAGGAATCATTTGGTCCTGAAACCACTGAAGGGTCCCTGAGCCCAGAGGAAACACACAGATGAAAAACAGCTCAGAGAGTTGCAGCTCTTAACTGAAGTGTTCCATGTGGTAGCTGGGCCACTAACTATGTGGTCCTGAACCTTTGGGCTTTAATCACACTTGGATGATTACTAGTTGTTTTATTTCTGGACCCTAACCCATTTATATTTCCCAAATTTCTAGTATTTCCTTCTTTTATGGGACAGCCCGGGGGATCTCCAGGGATTGGGAGCTCCTATGCTTGTTTTGATGGTGGTGTATTTAGTGTGTGTAGCTTCATCTCCTGGCCATTTGGTGGCCCTTAAGGAAAGAGGGGCCTAGAAGAAGGAAAATGGGTGTGGTTACTGTAAACAATAAGGTAGAAAAAAATTGTCCAGGCAAGGAACTTTCCAAACGCCTTCTGTTTGTGAATTTTCAAAGTGTATGTGCCTGGAAATGGGAAGGTGAGGACTTTTCATTGATTTGGGTAGGCACCCATTTCCAGTTTTCCTGCTGGAGGGAAAGGCACTATTACCGCTTATTTTATACCTGAAGGCACTGAAGCAGAGAGGTTGAGTAAGTCGCTTACCGCCACACAGCCAGTAAGTAATGGAGCAGGATCCCAAGTCAAGCAATCTGGCTCTGAAGACGGTGTTCCTTGTATATGTAACTGATGTCACCAAATTGGTCTCCCACCGTGTGCTGGGCTCTGAGCCCAGGCTAAGACCCCTTTTCTTGGCTGAAGAGGTTGCTTTTCCACTCAGATTCCAAAAGCCAATAACTAAATTGATGGTGAGACTGGGACAGCACAAGTTTTATTCAATGACCAAAGAATGGAGAAGCGAGAGCTTAGTTCACAAATCAACTTCTCAACCCAATTTGGGTCAAGGTAAAAGCAAGGATTTTACCTTGGAATTTTACCTGGGATTTCTTTGGAAGGAATGATGCTAAAGCTGAAACTCCAGTACTTTGGCCACCTCATGTGAAGAGATGACTCATTGGAAAAGACTCTGATGCTGGGAGGGATTGGGGGCAGGAGGAGAAGGGCACGACAGAGGATGAGATGGCTGGATGGCATCGCTGACTCGATGGACGTGAGTCTGGGTGAACTCCAGGAGTTGGTGATGGACAGGGATGCCTGGCGTGCTGCGATTCATGGAGTCACAAAGAGTCGGACACGACTGAGCGACTAACTGAACTGAACTGAAAAGCCAGGAAATTGAATCAAGAGAGGGAGGAATATTCATGACTTATCTGAGAATAAGGGTGTGGTTTGGACCTAAAATTGAGGAAATGTTCATTTTTAGTCCTTGTGTGGGTTGTGTCATGACCATGGTCAGCTGTCACGGCACTGGTGAGTGTGCCATTTAGCATACTAATATATTACAGCGAATGCATAAATGAGGCTCAGGGTCTAGGGGAGGTTAGATTTTTCACCATTTTGGACCTGAAAGTGAAAGTTAGTCGCTTAGTCGTGTCCAACTCTTTGCGATCCCGTGGAATGTAGCCCTGCAGGTCCTCTGTCTGTGGAAATCCCCAGGCAAGAATACTGCAGTGGTTTGCCATTTCCTTCTCCAATTTTGGGCCTAGCTAGTTCTAACCAGTTTTTTTCTCTGTAACTTCCTCATTTGAGCCTGAGACTCAGACAAAAACAGGAAGTGAAAGTGAAAGAGTTAGTCACTCAGTCATATCCAACTTTTCGTGACCCCATGGACTGTAGCCTGCCAGGCTCTTCTCTCCATGGGATTCTCCAAGCAAGAATACTGGAGTGGGTAGCTAAAATAAATATGATTGTCACCTGGCTAAAGTCCCAATTCTCACATCCAGATAAAGACCAGATAAAACTAACGAGGCAGTTGGGGATACACAGACCAAAAAGCAGGAGGAGAATAATTGTAAGGGGTCCTAAGAATGGCAGAAGCCCAGGAAGCTGAGATTACCCTTTTGATACTGTCCCAGATTTGTTCAGTCAGGGCCCTTCTTATTCTGAGTATTGGATCAAGCGACTTTCTCTTTGAATTTTTATTGGAGTATAGTTGATTAACAATGTTGTGTTAGTTTCTGCTCTACAGCAAAGTGAATCTCTTATACATATACACAGTCTTTTTTAAATTCTTTTCCTATGTAGGCCATTACAAAGTATAGAATAGAGTTCTCTGTGCTATACAGTAGGTCCTTCTTAGTTATCTGTTTTATATATTATAGTGTGTGTATGTCAATCCCAGTGTCCCAATTTGTCCCTCCTGTCACCCTCTGGTAACCATCGCTTTTTTTTTTTTCCTACATCTGTGACTCTAAGTCTATTTTTTAAAGACTTCATTTACAGCCTTTACTTGCATTCCACATATAAGCAATATCATATGATATTCGTCCTTCTCTGTCTGCAAGCAGCCTTCTCTAACAGTCAGATTACACCGTCTTCTACTTGACCACTCATGTTAACATAGAAACAACAGGAACTAGTTGCAAGGGCACAAACTCCTCCTTGATCAGCCAGAAGGTAATCAGGAGCTATGCAGTGGTCGTTGTCATGTGGACCAGAGGCCCAGTGAAAATTTCATCTTTCTAAAGTTAGGGCTGGGTTCTTTAGTTGCTCAGGCCAATGTTCGAGTGGCCTGGGCCCTTTTTTGTTATTTTTGTTTTTTTTAGTAGCTTTGGCTTTATAAATTGTTCCTCGTTGCTAGGTTCACCAAGGATGCTACAGGGGCATAAACTCCTTCCATTACCAGTTCAGTCCAGCTCCCTCCTGACTAGATGAATGGCTCCATTTAGATGGGAGGTGGGGTGAGTGTAATTAAAATCTGAATGTGACCTGGATTGGGGTGTGCACCTCTTATAGCCCAGTATCCACTAGTAGAGTTTTCTTGGAGACAGTTGATGGCCCAATGTGGGTGGTCCTTGCCCCAGGGGCCTCGAGGACCCTCAGGGGCACACTGTGTTTGGGTTTTCTTGAGTCATGTTTAGACTAATGGTGGTGCCCTTCCATCCAGGATACTGCTGCCACAGACCAGACCCCCCCAGTTTTGGTATGATCTTGTTCCCAGAGCCCTTGGGCATGGTCAGTATCTAGAGTCGGTCATGTCTGTAGGTGGAGGGCTCATCGGAAATATTGGTTGGGTCCCAAGAAAATAGGGATTTGACTAACACATACTCCTTTGCTGGGGTGGGGTGGCAATGGGGGTAATCTTGATGTTCCTGGGCAGAAGCCTGGGTATGAAGGGACTGAACGGTAGTTTGGTTATGTTCTCAGATGTTAGTGGAGTTTCCTGAAAGTATGGGGGCTATATTTATTCCCTGATTGAGGCTGAAGGTGGCAGACCCCACAGTCAGTAAAATTTCAGCCCTTATGAAAGTCTTGTGTTACATTTGAAAAGAAATTAATTGGCCAGGAAGTGGTAATGAAATGTGAAACCAGAGTTCTGTTCACGAAGCCTAAGACTGAATTTTGGGAAACTCGCAAACACAGAGGCAAAGTTTATTTTAGAAGATAGGATATAAAGTCCTCTGCATAGACTCTGAAAGGGGGTGAAGGGCCCCCCAAAGGCAAGGATTATAGCAGTTTTATATCTTTTCTAGTATTGATCTATACATTTTGGGTTGATTCATGACTTCAATATACATCATTTTTGACCAATTAATGTAAATGTCACAATGTCCAGTTTGTCGATTTTATGGCTTTCTTGGATCCACCAGTTTCTCAGTTTCTCTAGACATTGCAACGCCAGCCCTCGACCCTTTCTCAAGACCCCAGACCATTATTTAGGGACCAAATGTATGCTTTAAGTGCTAATGGTCTTCTTGGAGGTTTCTCTTGATAAACTGGACAGCAGTTAATAATTGTCTTGTCCTGGGTCTGAATGTTTTATGACCTTCCAGACCAGGAAGGGATTTCTCTGAATGCCTGGAAATTGGAGCACAGAGTGAGATGCTTACTTGAGAAGAGAAAAATTGAAATTAAAAAAGGAATTAAAAATTGAAATTAAAAAAAGTCTTACACTGTCTAGCAATTTCTGCTTCAATTATAGAGAGGACTATAAGAAAAATCAATGTATTCATTTTATTTGGAAAGTTAGGACATCTTCAGAGGGTCAGGGTCAGAAAGAGGCTCATGTGAGGGGAGTCTGACAGGGCTGTAAGGAGGTCAGGGTCCAGAGCCGGTTGGACTCAGGGTGGTGTATTGTAACATGATTCCCTGTAAAATTTCCTTTGTGTTATTAGCTGAACTAAGGAGGTCTTGAGACCACAAGGTTGCATCTTATGTGAATGTGACTGAGGCATTCTTGAGTCTGGTGGGCTTCCCTGGTGGCTCAGTGGTAAAGAATCCACCTGCCAGTGCAGGAGACACGGGTTTGATCCCTGAGCCAAGAAGATCCCCTGGAGAAGGAAATGGCAACCCACTCCAGTGTCCTTGACTGGGAAATCCCATGGACAGAGGAGTCTGGAGGGCCGCAGTCCATGGGGTCACAAAACCAGTCAGACACGACTTAGCCATTAAAAAACAACAGCAAAATCCTTGAGTCTGATACAGGTCAGAAAATTTAAGTGCTTGGTAATATAGGAACGTATCTACAGCCTTATCCACCATGGCCATTCAGCTCTATTCTGTGCTCCTGAACCAATGTAACATTATTTTGACTTCTAAATGTATTTTTCTTAATAATTAAAGTATGTACAATGTATGTTCAGTAGACCACAAACAGGGTATTTTAGTTAAGTTATATTCTGTGTAAGTCAGAGCGACTTATTGACACCCTGATATATGTGTTTGTAAGCATATGTATAATTTTCTCCCTACATCTTTGTATAGTTAAAATGTAGACTTTTTTTAAACAATGTCCATGAATATAGGATTCTAATTAAAGATATGTAATTTGAATATATATCACTCTCCTTTTAATGTTTAACAGGTGGCTAAACCCCTTATTTAAAATTAGTCATAAACGGAAATTAGAAGAAGATGACATGTACCCAGTGCTTCCAGAAGATCGCTCCCAGCTCCTTGGAGAAGAGCTGCAAGGGTGAGCACAGGCAGGAGGGAGTATGGTTAGAAGAGCGAAAATTTCTCTATGGGGCTAAAGGCTTGTGGGGAGGGGCCTTTGCTCCCTCCTGGGTCTTTGAGCCTCCTTCCCTGACACTGAAGCCTCAGCCCTTCATGCTGACCCCAGGCTTAGCTCACTTTGGAGGCTGGCGGAGCCTGTGTTCCCTGTGTGAATGGATGTGGAGGGAGCCCACAGCCATGGCCCTGGAGGCCAAGCTCTGTCTCCAGAGGTGGGGTGCCTGGAAGACAGTGTCTGCCCTTCTGAGCTGCTCATGACCTGTGAGTTCAACAAAGCTTAGCAGGAATTTGTTTCTAGAATCTGGGACTTTTCTCTGAAGACCTGGTCTGGTTCTTTTCCTGGTGCTTCAGTGTCTGCACTGCTCATCTTTCGGGAGCCCTGTGAGCAGTTAGCCAGCATCTATGGGCAGCCACGGAGCGCCCTGTAGTGAAGGCTTGTCCTCTGCTCTATCCCTCCCCTGTTTTCCTATGGCAGGGCTGTTCCTTATTGTGCTTTGTCTTTCTTCACAGGTACTGGGATCAAGAAGTGTTGAGAGCCCAGAAAGATGAGCAGAAGCCTTCTTTAATGAAAGCAATCGTAAAGTGTTATGGAAAATCCTACTTAGTTTTGGGAATGTTAACATTTCTTGAGGTAAAAGCTGTTCCATACAGTGCTTTGCATTTCAGTGTACCTGTGTCAGTCCTGAGATGGATGGACTGAGGCGGGGCGAGGACAGTGGTTTAAGATCTAAGGGTAAATCTCATCTAGGAATCATAATGTAGATCAGCAGTTGTATTTATCTTTAGAATAGACAGATTCTTAAAGGACTTGACCTCTGGAGATTACTATTTTTCTTTTAAGTGATTAAAACATGGTGTAATGGAAGGAGAGCAGCACTGGAAAGATATTTTATGCCATGTTAGGATGTTTTTGGTGCTCAATATAAATGTTGAGTGACCCTTGACCAAAAGAAGATCTTACAACCTCAGGGAATATGTGTCCTGTGGTTTGGAGGAAGTAAACTTCAGAGAACAGCGATCAAGAGATGGCAACAGATGGTAACAGATTCCAAAACAAAGGCCAGAAGCAGAGTTTTAATAAAGCGTTCAGACAGTAATTTGAAGTAGAGGATTTATGTGGCAACAACAGACCTATGTTCAACAACATGGAACTGAACATTATTTTTCATACAAAGTTAAAAGCACATTGTATTTCATTCCTTACCATTTTACCAGTCCCCATCTCTTTGAGAGAGACAAGCTTCATCTAAATTATTTCATCTGATTGATGACTGTCATTTATAACTTTATTGCTACTTCTGTCTTGGGTATTCCTTTGGAAAAGTTGTATGGATTCATTACATATTCTAATGTATTATCTATAGATTGTAAGACAAAGTGAAACATGTACTGAGGATACTTTTTAAGTTGACTTGTCTTTATACTTAGAAATGTCTCCTAATAGTAGGCTTCCCTGGACGAGAGTTCTGACAAAATGTGGTCCACTGGAGAAGGGAATGGCAAGCCACTTCAGTATTCTTGCCTTGAGAGCCCCATGAACAGTATGAAAAGGCAAAAAGATAGAATACTGAAAGATGAACTCCTCGGGTCGGTAGGTGCCCAATATGCTACTGGAGATCAGTGGAGAAATAACTCCAGAAATAATGAAGAGATTGAGCCAAAGCAAAAACAATACCCAGTTGTGGATGTGACTGGTGATGAAAGTAAAGTCCAATGCTATAAAGAGCAATATTGCATAGGAACTTGGAATGTTAGGTCCATGAATCAAGGCAAATTGGAAGTGGTCAAACAGGAGATGGCAAGAGTGAACATCGACATTTTAGGAATCAGCAAACTAAAATGAACTGGAATGGGTGAATTTAACTCAGATGACCATTATATCTACTACTGCGGGCAGGAATCCCTTAGAAGAAAAGGAGTAGCCATCATAGTCAACAAAAGAGTCCAAAATGCAGAACTTGGGTGCAATCTCAATAACGACAGAGCAATCTCTGTTCGTTTCCAATGCAAACCATTGAATATCACAGTAATCCAAGCCTATGCCCCAAACGGTAATGCTGAAGAAGCTGAAGTTGAATGGTTCTATGAAGACCTACAAGACCTTCTAGAACTAACACTCAAAGAAGATATCCTTTTCATTATAGGGAACTGGAATGCAAAAGTAGGAAGTCAAGAGATTCCTGGGGTAACAGGAAAATTTGGCCTTGGAATACAGAATGAAGCAGGGCAAAGGCTAAAAGAGTTTTGCCAAGAAAACACACTGGTCATAGCAAACACCCTCTTCCAACAACACAAGAGAAGACTCTGCACATGGACATCACCAGATAGTCCATATGAAATCAGATTGATTATATTCTCTGCCACCAAAAATGGAGAAGCTGTATACCATCAGCAAAAGAAGACCAGGAGCTGACTGTGGCTCAGATCATGAACTCCTTATTACCAAATTCAGACTTAAATTGAAGAAAGTAGGAAAAACCACTAAACCATTCAGGTATGACTTAAATCAAATCCCTTAAGATTATACAGTAGACATGAGAAATAGATTCAAGGGATTAGATCTGATAGACAGAGTGCCTGAGGAATTATGGACCGGGGTTTGTGACACTGTACAAGAGGCAGGGACCAAGACCATCCTCAAGAAAAAGAAATGTAAGAAGGCAAAATGGTTGTCTGAGGAGGCTTTACAAATAGCTGTGAAGAGAAGAGAAGCTAAAGGCAAAGGAGAAAAGGAAAGATACACCCATTTGAATGCAGAGTTCCAAAGAATAGCAAGGAAAGATAAGAAAGCATTCTTCAATGATCAATGCAAAGAAAGAGATGAAAGCAATAGAATGGGAAAGACTAGAGATCTCATCAAGAAAATCAGAGATACCAGTGAAACATTTCATAAAAAGATGGGCACAATAAAGGACAGAAATTGTATAGATCTAACAGAAGCAGATGTTAAGAAGAGGTTGCAAGCATACATAGAGGAACTATACAAAATAGATCTTTATGACCCAGATAATCACAATGGTGTGATCACATGCCTAGAGCCAGACATGCTGGAAGGTGAAGTCAAGTGGGCCTTAGGAAGCATCACTAAGAACACATCTAGTGGAGGTGGTGGAATTCCAGTTGAGCTATTTCAAATCCTGAAAGATGATGCTGTGAAAGTGCTGCACTCAATATGCTAACAAATTTGGAAAACTCAGCAGTGGCCACAGGACTGGAAAAGGTCAGTTTTCATTCCAATCCCAAAGAGAGGCAAGGGCAATGAATGCTCAAACTGCCACACAATTGCAGTCATCTCACATGCTAGTAAAGTAATGCTCAAAATTCTCCAAGACATGCTTCAATAGTACATGAACCAAAATCACTGCTGATGGTGACTTCAGCCATGAAATTAAAAGATGCTTGCTCCTTGGAAGAAAAGTTATGACCAACCTAGACAGCATATCAAAAAGCAGAGACATTACTTTGGCAACAAAGGTCCGTCTAGTCAAAGCTATTGTTTTTCCAGTAGTCACGTATGGATGTGAGAGTTGGACTATCAAGAAAGCTGAGCGCCAAAGAATTGATACTTTTGAACTGTGGTGTTGAAGAAGACTCTTGAGAGTCCTTTGGACTGCAAGGAGATGCAACCAGTCCACCCTAAAGGAAATCAGTCCTGAATATTCATTGGCTGATGCTAAAGCTGAAACTCCAATACTTTGTGTACCTGATTCTAAGAACTGAGTCATTGGAAAAGACCCTGATGCTGGGAAAGATTGAAGGTGGGAGGAGATGGAGATGACAGCAAACGAGATGGCTGGATGGCATTACGAACTCAATGGACATTAGTTTGAGTAAACTCCAGGAGTTGGTGACGGAAAGGGAGGCCAAGAATGGTGCAGTCCATGGGGTCGTGGAGAGTCAGACACGACTGAATAACTGAACTGAACTGAACTGAACTTCCTGGCACTCAGAAGAATCTGCCTGCAGTGCAGGAGACCCTTGTTTGATCCCTGCATCAGGAAGATACCCTGGAGAAGAAAATGGCAGCTCACTCCAGTATTCTTTCCTGAAGAATTCCACGAACAGAGGAGCGTGGCAGTGTCCAGTCCATGGGGTCGCAAGGAGTCAAACACGACTAGCGACTATTATTCACTCAAATTTGGACTGGAGCCCAGAATAACATAAGACATTTGAGAGTTGCTCAGCATAATTGTTGACTTTCTCAGGTCACATATGATAAATGCTTTCCTAGGAAAAGATCATCCCCTTCCTGTGGAACAGAACCTGGGGTCCTGTGTCTGGGCTGGAGCTGCCAGAGCTCCCAAGATCACTCCCTTCCCTGGGCTGCCCCCTCCCCATGGGCCAGGTCAGCCAGGCCAGAGCCCCCCGTGGGGAGGAGCTCCAGCTTCACCATGAATTGTGGAGAACTCATGTACCCTCCATGCAGGTTTCTGTCCTGGGTGAGTTCTCATGAATTCTGCTTGTCTGGAAACCCTGGGGCCTTGGTGTGTACTTGTGACTAATGCCAGGTACCTGGTTGGATGAGTGGCCTCTGGATTTAATATTGGATCATATCCTGCAGCAGATCTTTCTCTGCTGTCCCTGGTTCTCTAGTTTCTCTTTGGTACCAGATGATAAAGAGGCTTGAAGGCAAGTGGGTCTCAAAGCATAGCCCATGTGGGTTTTCTTGCTGTCCTGGGCTGTCGGCTCCTTAGGTGCAGTTGCTAAGCCTCGAATGGATTCCATCCTAATATGAGTCCTGGGTCTTGGCTGTGGCAGTTCATGGGAGAAGCAGACATAGAGGGAGAGGCCGCAGGATCTGGGGTTCTTCCTGAGAGGGAATTCGCCCCACTGTGGTGCTGGGAGTGTTGACTTCAAAGTTTTCCAGACTCAGTAATACTTCCTGCTGGGGATCCAGGAAGGCCAGGCCTGGGGCTGCATAAGGGGCAGCTGGTAGAGCCCGGGGCCCTCTTTTAGGAGATTGGTTGTTGGGTGGTCATGGCAGAGAAGTGGGGAGTAGAGGACCTTGAATGTAGGGGCTCATCTGTGTGGTAGTACTACTATTACTAGTAGCAGTAGCAGTACTAGTTATTTAAATTGATTTTATGAAGCAAATTTCCATGTTGTGATCTATCTGTACTGCTTGTTGGTCTTTATATTTTTGATAATGAAACATCTAAACTCATCCCAGGATTTTCTAAAACACAAACATATTTCCTTTTAGATCTTCAGCCCTCTTTCAATTCCTCCAGTGCACAGAAAGCCCCGTGGATCATCCATGATCCAAAGCAGTGTGCTCTTTCCACCCACAGCACAAGCAGGGCCTCCCGGGTACTCCTGGCAGCACCAGTGGGAAAAAGCGGGGTGACACCAGTCCAGGGTGAGGCTCTTAGGATTCTGAAATATGAAAACCTCTGTCCTATGAGAACTGTGGAGTATCTCTACCACTTGGAGAAACAGGTACCAGGCTGGGGAGCCCTTGCAGGTCAATGCTAATTAGAACAGAACAGGCAGAGAGTTCCCAGCACCCTGGCCCCTGTGTGAACCTCCATGGGGACTGCAGGTGGGGAGGACACAGGTTTCCGCATACCTAGGGCTCTCAGGGTGGAGAAGAGGAGCGTGAAGTTTCTGCCTGGGCCAGAGACACAGAGACCACCTCCCCAGGTCATCAGGGCTTCTCTCTGAGAGGTGAGGTTTCCATTGCTGGTGTGTAAGTGGGGTGACCTCAGAGACCTGGAGTGGGTTTACCAGTCTCCTGAGAGGGGAGGAGTAGCTGGGAGTTATGTCCTCTTCCTAGGACCCTTAGATGTGGCCCAGCCTTGTCTGGACACTTGGCCTTTGTTTGAAGCCACTTTTGCTGATGGTCTCTGGTCCAGGTGGAGGCTGTGGGGAAGCCCATGTGTGTGTAAACCTTCACTTTGGAGCTCAGCTGATGGACAGGAAGTAAACAGAATCCTCTGAGTCCCACAGTGGGCTTTGTGCCTCGACTCATGGCTGGTTCCCTGAGAGCTGAGTGGACTTTGCATTTATTCCCCAACCCTTTCTTCCATGTGTCCCTCACTTTGCCCAGTCCAGGAGGGTGAGGAGTGGCTGCTGGTGGCAGAGATACTGCGGGCTGAGAGCAACCACTGAGGACCACACAGCAAGGGAGAGGAGGAGGGGGCCTTGAGCAGAGTGGACAGGAACCTGCAGAGCAGACCTGCTGTGTGCGCCCTGCTGGTTCCTGAGAGCATCGCGTTAGCCATTAGGTGTTGGTAATACCCACAGTGATGACCTTGAGTTATAAATTAGGGTTTTATATCCACCTTCTTTTCTTTTTCTAAGCATATGTAAGTTTTTAATGTAAAGTTAAAAGAATTTTTTTAAACTGAAGTATGATTGGCTTACACTGTTATATTAGTTTCTGGTATACATCATTTTAATATTTTATACGGTACATGATAAGTTTAGTTACCATGCAAAGTTATTCCAATATTATTGAATATATTTCCTATGTTGTATATTATAATCCTGTGATTAATTTATTTTTTTAAACTTTTATATATTTACTTTTTGGCCCCTGATCCCCTTTTACTTATTTTATAATTTGGAGTTTGTACCTCTTAAGTTCCCTCACCTATTTCACTTGTTTCCTGCACCCTCCTCAGTCCATTTTCTTTGTGTAGTCAGGGAGGTAGGAGACTCTTTTTAAAAGATTGCATTCATAATGATTAAAAATTTTAGCAATCTGCTTAGAAGTGAAACTTTAATTGCAGTCTAGAAAATTTGGCTTTATACATGGCTTTTCTCAAGAGTTCTTATTCCACTGTGACCACCTGTGAGCAACAATGAGTTCTCCAAGCCCTTTGGAAACCAGGCTCTGCCATAAAAATAGAGTAAATCTCTTACCAGGACTTCTAATAATAAAAGTGATGAAAAACCCTTGTTTTTATGGTGATTTCAGAGCTCTCTGAGCTGTCCTATCTCATTTAGCTATCCCAGGGTTCCTCCGAGGCAGGCAAGGCAAGATATTTTCACAGATAAAGACCCGGAGGCCCAGGAGGGCACACGATGGGCTCAGGGTCATGTGACTCGCAGGTGGCCGACCTGGTCTCTGAGGCGTGGTGCTCTGACTGCTAGACCCGTGTTCTCTGTGTTCTGTCCTCTCCTTCCACAGCCTCCACCGAGGCTCAGAGCCAAGAGGAGCTGCTTTTCTAGCTCTGGCCCCTCTGTCAACTGCTTTCTATAGTGGTTTTTTTTGTTGTTGTTGTTTTGTTTTTAATTTCCTGTAGATTTTTAAGAACATTTCAAAAATGCAAAAACAGAATGAAAGGTAACACAATGTGTCACTCCAGAATAGGGCTCTCTGGCAGAAAGATTGTCGTGAGTTGATTCTATTTTTCAGAAATAGACACAGGAGAAACTCTGAAGACAGAGTAGAAGTTATTCTTCTGAGGGACATTTACACTGATAAAGGAAGTCTCCATTTGTAAAGGTGTCTCCCTCTCTGTACCAGAAAAAGAAGGATGGCTCTAAATCACAGCAGAATCCTGTTGAAGGACAGTCTTCAGGAAGAATGAAATCTGCATAGCAAACCCAACCCTAGTGTAGTTTAAGCTGCTTTTCCTATTAACCTCTCATAGGTGCCCCATCACCTTTTCTTTTGTCTTTAGCTGGGGATGGTATTTAAGGTGATGGCTTGAGCCATCTCAGGGAGTTACTCAGTTCTTGATATTTCGCATGTGTATCAGAAATATACATGTTAATAAACTTCTGTTTGATTTTGTCCTGCTATTCTGTCATTTCTTACAGAGATCCTCAGCTAAGCACTCAGAAGGGTAAAGGGAAATAAGCCTCTATGTCACCCTAAGTCAGCTTCAATAATTGCCATAGTGAGCAGTCTTGATTCATCTGAAACTCACCCTCACTTCCCAAGATTATTTTAAAGCAGTTTCAAGACATCATATCATTTTTATCCATAAATATTTTAGTATGTATCTTTAAAAGATATGGAATCTCCCCCATTAAACATATTTAGCATAAACATTTTTATTATTATTCATAAATATTAACTTTAATATCATTAGTATCTAGCCAATGCTCACAGTTGTCTTTTTCCCCTTTTCTGTTGGAAGCAGTATTAAATAAGGTACACTTGGCTGACATAGATTATACAATTGCTTTTCTGTTCCCCCCCCACCCCATGTCTCTAGGTTGTTTGTCCTGTAGATATTCCCACAGCCTGGATTTGGCTGATCGGATCTCCCCCTGTGTCAATTCACATGTTCCTCTGGCACCTTAGGTTGGTGTTTAGGTCTAGAAGTTTGATGTAGCTCATTTGGATTTTCTTCACCCCCTTGTCTATGTAGGAGGTAGGGTTGTATATATCCGTTATAAGGTACATAACATCTTGTGTGTGTGTGTGATGTTGGAGCTATTCATGATCCTTGCTCAAGGTCCCTTAATTTATTAAGAGTTGCAAAATGAAGATGTTTTAAGCTCTTTGGTTAATACTGAACTATGGTATTTATTGGGACAGTAGGGGAAAATAATTTTTTCAGTTTTTAAAACCTGTTTTCAAGATGATGAAGTGGTTCTCCTCTAGTGAGGAGAGGGGATAGTGAGTTTTTATTGCTATTTGCTTGGTTTGGTTTTGTGAATGTCGGTTTGAGCTCATGGATTTAAGCATTTCTGATCTGCTTCAGTCCATTTCATTTGTTATGCTTGTGCCAACCTTTGGCCATATTTGGGCAGTGGGAGTATATTCAGGTTGGGTCCTGAGTCTTTTGCACATATTCTAGAATTCTTGGCTAGTTTTTCTTTTTTTTTCTTGTCTTTTGCTTTGTTTTTTGCTTTCTGATATGACATGATATTTCTAGTTCATTTTGTACAGGATTTGCTCAGCCCTGGTTATCCAAGCAGCCCTGTCTTCTTTTAGTGTGAAATGGTATTTAAAGACTATAGTCTGGGTGCTAGAGGAGCTTATTGCTCTTGGTTATTGTTTCTTGGCTTTTTTCATTAGACAAAGTAGAATACATTTTTTAAGGTAAACAAATATGTTTACATGGGTGTTTCCAATCCAAGTCAGATGCAGGACACTAGTGTTTTTACTTCATCTTATTGTGCTTACATCTATGTCTCTTTTCTCCCATCATCCATTCTCTTTGTCCCAAGTCTAAGCCCAATTCTCATTGATATGAACATAATTATTCATTTGTTTTTTCTTATAATGTGACTTCTGAAATCATTATAAGATTTATCTTTTTGCAGTTCATATTGTCTTCATGTGGGTGTAGGATGCAGAGAATGTGTTTTCAAATTGTTTTGTTTAAAATCAATTTTGATAGTTCTTTTTTGTATGGCTCTGTGAACCAACAGGATGGGTAGATATTTAGGTACTTTTATTTAAATTTACTTTGAAATTTTAGGAATTGCTTTTTAAAAAATTAGTTCTTTTATGATTATAATTCTGTATAATGTTTTCATGATTCTAAAATCAAGACAAGGCTACTTTTAAAGAAGGCTGATATCCTCGTTAGCTCTATTCTAATTCTCCTTCTCCTTTTAGGAATAACTTTCCAGGCTAATTTTGACTCATCTTTTTAGTGATGTTTTTTAAATATAGTTTTATCTGAAATTTAATTTTTCCTACTGTGCAGAATGAAAATTTTCAATTTCAATACTGTAATCTCTGGACTTGATTTATAAGGATTTTTCTGGAAGCATGACATGTGCCATGGAACTCTGTGATAATTGTAATTCCTTCAGAGCAGGTCTGTAGCCATTCCAGACTCAGATGCCAAGACAGTGCAAGAATGGAGTTTAGCAGATGCTTACATGGGGTTAGTTTCTGCATCCAGAATCTTCCAGGGAGAGGAATCTTCACTAATCAGGCTTCATCACTAATCAGTTGAACCTAAACCAGTTTCTGGAGGCTGGGCCTCGGGCATCAGAGTGCCCTTATCCCCACCCAGGTGATGCTAAGGTGCAGTCAGGATGAAGACCACTGCGTTAAAGATGAGTGAAGGCTAGGATATCTAGAGTGATGGTGGATATGATTTCCCAGATTCACTGCTTTTCCTCCTTATCTCTGGATTTTTCTCAACCTCACTTTAGAACTCCCCCAGTTCTAAAGATTAATTGCCTGTTCAGTTTTTCCCTACAAGCTCACTCGTTTCTGCTTATATATTTCACTCAAGTGTTTTTCTTTGTTAGCTTGTTTCTATTTTTGTGTTTTTATTTCCATGAATGAGATATGGGGAAATTGGGTGAGAAATGTTTCAAGTACATTAACTTAGAGAAGGAATTCTATCCACTGCAGAAGTTCTAGTTTCTAACCGAACCCTGCAAGAAGTTATTCTAAGAAGCAAAAGGTGGGACCCAATATCTGGTGCTTTCAGGAGGCTGAATACCAAGGCCTCTGTCAAGAAATGGCTACCACAAGTTTCTCTGGCAGTCCAGTGGTTAAGACTTTATGCCCCCAGTGCAGATGTGAGGGTTCTTGATCCCTGGTTAGGGAACTAAGATTCTGCATGCCACATGGTGTGGCCAAAATAAAAAGTCTGCCTCAGAAATTCAGACTCTCAGAGAATCCTGAATAATGAATGTTGTGGTATTAAATTCTTCTCTTTTAAAGATCCTTTATGATTTCAGAGTTCTGAAGAATTCTTGTGAAAGAATAAGAACTATATTCTCAATTGGCTTGTGGAAAGAATATACATGTGATCATTGATTTATGTCAAAGAGGAAGGGTTTAAGGGGGCAGTGTTTGACTGTTTTCCTGCTGATCAAGAAAATTTCAGTATGTTAGCTTCAAGGTTGATAATGAATATTTTCTCAGTTGTTTTATTTCTTTTTAGTTGAAGGTAAGGATCGGGAGTGTAGAGATGAGAGATTTCCTTGGTGGTGTCTGCCCACACCAGTGTACACGTGGTGGGGGCAGCTCCCGGGAATGGCTGCCACCAGTGTCTGTGTCCCCAGGGTGAGCCACAGCCACTTCTTGCCTCTCTGAGAGACTCTCCAAGGCAAGCAGAGTCTTCTGAAATTGGACCTTTCCTTGGGATTCACACCACTGTTTCATTTGGAGTTAATACTTGGAACAGAACATTGAGCATATGCAGGAGTTAATCTTCTGGTAGCTGGAAAATCTTTTGCCTGGGTTGCCTCAGCCAGTTTTACCAAACGTCAGAAATTGAAATACTCACAGATTATAAATGTTCCTGCCAGTTGTCCTATTAAATGACTGTTCATCTAACCTTTCTTTGTGTGTGGAGGGGACAGATCTACTCAGTCTACCTTTGATGACTTCAGTAACTTCTGTCCTGTGTGTTCTGGAAGCTTTGAAGAATCATATTTAATATGTGTATTCTTACTCTCTATATGTACTTGGGGTTTTGTTTTCACAATTTTGTGCTATTCACTATTTTGCCTATTTTGTTTCTATTTTTTCTCTTTGAGAGACATTACTGGAAAATTGTTTTTTACTTCCTGTTAGTTTTCATGTGGAGCATAATATCAATTTTCTGTTTTCCATAGTTGCAATTTATGCCAGAATGGAAATTCCGGGTGCATTATACTTTTCATCACTTCTCTAAATTGCCATGACTGCTCCTTGCTGGAGGCAAAGTTGTGCATGTGTTCTCAGTCACTCAGTTGTGTCTGACTGTTTGTGACCCCAGGGACTGTAGCCCACCAGGCTTCTCTGTCCATGGAATTGTCCCGGCAAGAATCCTGGAGTGGGTTGCCACTTCCTCCTCCATAGGATCTTCTCAACTCAGGGATCAAACCTGCATTTCCTGTGACTCCTGTGTTGAGATGGATTCCTTACCACTGAGCCATTGGAGGAAGTCCCAAAATAGTGTTTAAGAATAATAAGTGACTCTCCTCCCAAATTGCATCAGTAACACATCATGTTTGAAATCCTTTGTTACCTTTTTGAAAGATAACAAATTTTCTATTCCAATTAAATGATAATCATTATCAAGAATGAAAAGAATTGACAGATGAGTGGAAGATATGAGCCATGAACTGGCATTATAACCTTAATGAGGCTATTTCTCCAACTGTTTTTTATTTTTATTTTTGGCTGTGCCAGGTCTTAGTTTCTACATGTGGGATCTAGTTCCCTGACCAGGGATCAAACCAAGGTCCCCTATGTTGGGAGTGTGGAGTCTTAGCTAAAGGACCACCAGGGAAGTCTGTCAACTGGGTTATTAAATATTGTTTCTCAGCGAAAAACTCCAGATATGCTTAGACAGTAGTGATCTGCCTTTATTTACACTCTTTATTGCTGGATTTGTTGCATTTATCCATACTGTGTTTGGTGAGTGACATTACTTTTATTTCTCCTGTAATCACAAGGATGTTAGCTCAAATGGAGACCTAAGTAACAGGCAACAGTGATTCCCAAAGAGAATCATAAGTTTTAGGAAAGTTTGGGATGGCAGATATTACTGCTGGGATTCTGGTGTTTTGTGGCTGCAGCAATAGACTGCCCTTGGCCATACCTGGGCTGGGACTGCCTGTGTGTACAGTTTGATGTTCTTGCTTCTCAGTGTGAGCCTCCACATTTCCATCTCAGGAAACTCTATAAACAGAGTGTTTGACAATCCATTTTATGAGGGACTGTTCCATAAGCTCTCTATGCCTCTTGGGATGGGTGATAGGACACGGTGGAAATGTATCAGAACTGACCATTTTACTCCAGTCTGATAATCTTATTATACTTCTTCAACTAAATAGTGTTCCCTTTATCCTCTATGCTGCTGCTGCTAAGTCGCTTCAGTCATGTCCGACTCTGTGCGACCCCATGGACTGCAGCCTACCAGGCTTCTCCGTCCATGGGATTCTCCAGGCAAGAACACTGGAGTGGGTTGCCATTCCTTCTCTAATGCATGAAAGTGGAAAGTGAAAGTGAAGTTGCTCAGTCGTGTCTGACTTTTAGCGACCCTATGGACTGTAGCCTACCAGGCTCCTCCATCCATGGGATTTTCCAGGCAACAGTACTGGAGTGGGGTGCCATTGCCTTCTCCCCTTTATCCTCTATAGTAGATGAAAATTTCCATGACTTCATGGAGGGAGAGGCAGCTGGTGCAGCCTGTGAATGTGTGTGTGTCCATTTGTGTAGAACAAGACAGGAATGTTAAGGTTTAATGAGACCCCCTTATGAGGGATGGGGACATCTTTTGATAAATATTCTGATCAGGCACTGGTTGGCTGAGCAGGAAATGCTTAGTATTTTTGGTGTTTGGTGTTATGGATTCTCCTTCCCTCCTCTTGTGTGTGGGTTCCTCAGCTTCAGACAGACAGAAGAGAGCTATCAAAGCAAACCTGTCAGGTAAGCCAAGCTTCCCCTGTCCGTGTTAGTAAGGCGGGATTGCCAGAAAAGGAAAAGCCCTGTTCCTGAAAGACTTCCAAAATTTTGGAATTTTGTCTTTTGAGAAGTCTGTGGAGGAAATGATATTGAGGGTCAAGGTGTTTACTTTTGGTGACTTGGATTCATTGAGTATTTGGTTTTCTTTGATGGTGGAGAAAGAAGGGGACCTGGGGAGAAAGAGACCTTCAAGGAGTGACTAGAGGGAGGGAGTGAGTTGTGGGGCGAAGTGGCTGTTTGGCAGGGTGGGTAGGTGTTGCTGTTTCTTTGCCTTTTTCTTTGGGAAAGAAGCTTGCTTTCCCTAAGTCTTACTCAGAGTGGAAGCCTCAGTGTACTCTGAGTCAATTGGTTTAGACCTGGGGAAGAGAGGATTGGGAACATTTATTCCAAACCACCAACTTCAGTGAATGGTGGATGGAGAACCACGGAAGACATGGTTTTTTAGCTTGAACCTCCAACATATTTAATTTTTCACTCCAAGGAACATTCCAACTTCTAGAGGGTAGAGACGTATTGAGGCAGTGCTCTCGGGAGCTGAGAGCCTGTAGAGCTGCCAAGCCTGGTTTCTCTGTGGTATTCCAACTGAAGCTGGTTTCCATTCCCTTGACCTACAGACATGTGGAGTTTGGGATGGAAAAGAGTGGATGTGTTTGTGCCAATGTCTCAGTTCATAAAGATTCACAAAGAAGGTAATAAAAGCGTGTCTCCCATATGTGAACCAGGTTGACTTTCTATTGGGCTGGGACATTAAGAATACAGGGGACAGGGGCAAGCTGCCACAGGCTTCTTCATATGGAAGCAGATTTCTTACTCTTCTTCTGCCAGCTTTTTCCTTATTCATCTTAAGGCTCAGTTGGTATTGAGCCTGGTTGTGGTATTTACTGAGCATTCACATTACACTAAGCATGATACTAAGGCTTTACTATTTGTGAATGTTAAATTTTGTCTTAAGGTTAAAACTGTTGTCTACTTGTCTTATAGTAGATAGTGAATCTGCATTTTTTTCTTTTAAATTAGTCATGAATGTAGCATTTTGTCAAAATGTATTTTTAGCATGATAATGGTAAAAGCAAATCTTGTGTAAAGAAAAACTGACATTTCTAATTAAAGCTTTTTTCTTTTCTTTCAGGAAGGCACCAGAGTAGTTCAACCCATATTTTTGGGGAAAATGGTTAGTTATGTTGAAACCTACGATCCCACCGATTCGGCCGCTTTGCACGAAGCCTACGGCTACGCGGCAGGGTTGAGCGCCTGCGTGCTGGTGTGGGCTGTTCTGCACCACTTGTACTTCTACCACATGCAGCGTGTGGGGATGAGGCTGAGAGTAGCGGTGTGCCATATGATCTACCGCAAGGTGAGTGTCACTTGGTACCATGGTGTGTACCTCCCCTGGAGCATCAGAAATATTTTGGGAAAGTTGTTTGTAAATTAAAGATTTTGTAACTGGGATCATTTATACTTTGCTAGGGCTTCCAGATGATGGTTCAGTGTTAAAGAATCTGCCTGCCAATGCAGGAGACACAGGTTCAATCCCTGGGTCTTGAAGATCCCTTGGAGAGGGCAATGGCAACCCACTTCGATATTCTTTTTTTTTTTTTTTCCACTTCGATATTCTTGCTGGGAGAATTCCCTGGAGCCTGGCAGGCTACAGTCAATAGGGCAGCAGAGAGTTGGACATGACTGAGTGACTGAAGAGAAACTGAGAAGCTTATTTGCATCAAGCCAAGTTTGTTGTCCTTTAAGCAAACTTTACAAATATATAATAAAAAAAATTTCTATTGAGATCAGGTCAAGACTGCCTTTGATGACTTTTAGTCATAGGCTGTTACACAATATCTACTAAATTTGTAACAAAATCTAATTTTAAAATATGTACCAAAAATTATATCACATTGATTTTCAGTGTTTTCATGCCAAAGTAGTATTGATGGAAATTTTGTTGTTGTTGTTGTTCATTAAAACCTTCATTTATATCAAAGTTGTATTTGAAAGTGAACTTCAGTGATTGGATTAAATCCAGGAGATTTAATTTATAAAATTAAATATAGGAGAACAGAATGTGTTTGAGAAAGGGAATGATTATATTTTTATATGGCCCATTTACTCATATTCAGTAAAATTGTGTTAACTAAAGAAAAATATAAATAAAATCTATGCATATACAGACTCACTCACTATATTCTATAATTATGATTGTTTTAATGGTATTAAAAAAGTAGTTGGATATTTGGGATAAAACTTGAAATTTTCCATTGTCCTTGGCAATTTTGGAGAGAATTTGTGGCAGTTCATTCAATTTATTTTCATAATTAAATATTTCCTTTTTGTCTTTAGCATGCATTATAGCAGTTTTAATAAGACCTGATTTGATGTGTTCAGTGATTTCATATTGAGAAATGCCATAGAATTATTTCATAGTTTATTCTGGTCTTAGCTAATATAAAAAGAGTAAGGATTTCGGGTGTCTTTACAAAGAAATTGCCACAGATACACTATGTCAGGAGCTGAAGACTCCATATAAACTTGATCCTGTGTATCTTGTTGCTCTGGGTTGTTTGCTTTTTTTCAAATCCTTACTTAACTGTATTGTATACTTGAAAGTTGCTGAGAAAGTGGGTCTTAGTGAGCTCATCTCACATACACAAAATGATAACTACATGAGATGATTAATATGTTAATTGGTTTTAATAGAAATCATTTCCCAATGTGTATTTTTAACAAAACATCATGTTGCGCACCTTAAATATATATAATTTTTATTTAAAAAATCCTTATTGAAAACTAAACCAAACAATTTAAATCAAAATTATTGCTTCTTTTACCTGCTTGCTACTTATCTAGACATTCTGTTTCTTAGGAATGCTTTTCTTTGCAAAATGTAAGGTGTCTTCTCATCTTTCCTTGAGCAGAGTCTTATTAATGTCAGGGCTGTGTGAATCCAGGGCCCTGACATCTCACGGTCTGTGTTTGGCTATTGCACGTGAGCAGGTTTCCTCTTGGGTGATGCAGAAATGGCAGGTGTGCCTGTTCACTCTAGTCAGGGGTCTTCCTTGTCCTCCATCATCATCTTGTGTACATGCGTGCTTGCTCAGTCGCTAAGTTGTGCTCTGTGACCCCATGAACTGTAGCCCACCAGGCTCCTCTGTCCATGGCCTTTCCCAGGCAAGAATATAAGAGTGCATTGCCATTTCCTCCTCTAGGAGAGGTAGATTTTTAACCACTGAGCCACCAGGAAAGCCCTATTCTCTTTCGCAGTCCACCATTTAGCAGACAAATACTTAGATTTCCCCACAAATGATGTTTGTCTTCCTAGATCATGCTTACCTCCCATGAATATGCATGAAATTCACCAGAACTATACTGTGAAAGCCTTAAGTTAGGTGTGAGGTGATGGTTCAGTCAAAGCTTACTCTTTGCTGTATAGGCGAGCCATAGTCCACCTGTTTTTCTTCTTTCCAACTAACACTTTGGAACATCACCTTTGGGAAATCTGATCTGACCTGGCATGTATGCTTGTGTGAATGTAAATTTCTTCCAAAGGTGTTCATTTGCTGGCTTGATTATGCCTGAAAGAACTCTCCCTTTATGAAGTCAGGAATTTTAGAGGTTAAACCATAGACTTAATCTGAAATTCAGGAAATGTGGGAAAGATGAATTTCCTTGTGCCTAGCCTTGCATCTAGGGCATCAGATGCTAAAGAATCTGCCTGCAATGAAGGAGACCTGGGTTCAATTCCTGGGTCAGGAAGATCCCCTGGAGAAGGAAATGGCAGCTCACTCCAGTATTGTTGCCTGGAGAGTCCCACCGACAGAGGAGCCTGGCGGGCTACAGTCCACAGGGTTGCAAAGAGTCGGACATGACTGAAGTGACTTAGCACCGGACCAGTCTTGCATTCAAAATCCTGCTGAGGTGCAGAAATAAGACACTTCTTTTTTGCAGGTTACAGGTGGGCTGATTCCTAGGGGCAAATCTGGTGCTACAGAGCAGCTCTGAACATTTGTGGTTCTTATTCAACTTCTAATCCCTGGTCCTGGGAAGAAATCACATTGGGTGTTAGAAATGGGATGGCTACTAAGCTCATAGTTGTAATTTGTCTGCACCGTTGGTTCAAGGCTGGGGCACATCTCCAGGAGCTCTCTAAGGCTGCACATCTGCAGCTTCCTAAAATGCCCCATTCAGCATTTTAGTGTTCTTTTCAGCTGAACTTGGAATGATGTTTCAGAAGGTATCGTATGTAAAATGACTTGTTGTTTATTCACATTTCCACAGCTTTGGTAAAATTACTTTTGGCTTTTTATCATTGATTTTTTAAATTGTGGCAAAATATATACAATATAACATTTACTATGTTAACTCTTTAAGTACACTGTTTATTCACATCAAGTACTTTCACATTGTTCAGAACTTCCCTCCCCTCATCCATCACCATGCTACTTCTTTTCTCTCTGAATTTGACTACTTTAGGTGCTGTATATAAGTAGAATCACACAATGTTTGTCATTTTGTGTCTAGCTTATGTCATGTAGCACAACGTCTTCAAGGTTCATCTATGTTGAAGCCAGTGCCAGAATTTAATTTCTTTTTAAGGCTGAATAATATTCCATTATAGGTCTATACAACATTGTTTGTATCCATTCATCTGTTAGTGGATTTTTGGATTATTTCCACCTTTGGCTATTGTGAACATTTGCACACAGGTGTGCAAAAAGATCAAGTTTGTGTGTTCAGTTCTTTTGAGTACATCTGCAAAAGTGGTCTTGCTGTGCTAGATGCTGATTTTATGTTTACTTTTTTGAGGAACTGCTATACTCTCTTCCATCACAGCTATACTGTTTTACATTCACACTTGATTGCTGAGTTTTCTGTTTAACTCAAGGACTAAACAAGAAGTTTTTATGAACCATGACATTTTGTTTGCATCAGAGCCTCCACTTGATGGTTTGTTGAAGCAACTCATGGTATCTGTTCAGGTTCCTCAGCTTTCTAGGGCATTTTTCAGAGGTTTTTTTTTTTTTTTTGCTAAATAAAGGAACTGTGAAACACAGGATGTGTTTTTTAATTCAGAAGACTGGCATTAAGAACAGAGGTTCCTCACAGGAATAGTGTTTTGAGCATTATACTCATTTCAGAATGAAAGGGAATGAAGATTCCCTTTCATACTCTTCAGAATGGAGATTCCATACTCTTTAGAATGAAGAAGCTAAACCAAAAGTGTTGAAATGACATCACCCACAGAATTAATGATCAATTCCAGATTTATAATCCAAGTCTCTTATTTTATTTCCTTAATGCAGTCTCTCTACTCTCATCTAATTTGTCTCAAAATTACTTTAGTTGATCCCGAAGTCTAAATCTACACCCTTTACACTTCAGGCAGGTCCAAGTTCACTGAGAAACTGGGTGGGAGATTTGCTTCTATCTCCCTCTCCTCCCTTTGCCATCCTTGCTGGTGGGGCTGCCACCACACTAAGTTAAAGGCTGAAGAAGGGTCCCTAGAGCCCCGCTTTCAGTGGTCATCCTGCTCCTGCTGACACCACTCAAGACCCCAGGAATGCATGCTCCATTGTGTTATGTTCTAGGATGACTTGGTATCACCTTAGGAATCCAGTTCTCTGTCTCCCTCTCTCATTTCAGGCACTTCGCCTAAGTAGCTCGGCCATGGGGAAGACCAGCACAGGCCAGATAGTCAACCTGCTGTCCAACGATGTGAACAGGTTTGACCAGGTGAGCTGCCCCTGAGGGATTCTCTTCCATGTCCCATCTTTCTCACTGGGTTCAGCTCATTGGGATGCCAGGTGCGCCAGCATTTGGTGTCAGTCAGGGTTCTGTTGAGGACTTAAGACAAATGTTCTCTTTATCCAATTCTCATTTCCTCTGTGTGCAACTTAGATGTAATAATGTGGGTTGAAGATGAGGGTTTGGTTTTTCTAGTAATAGACAGGCAGCAGTGTTCTTGCCCGGCTCAGTGAGTGTCCCTAGGGGTCCTCCTGGCATGGCCCTTCTTGGCACGTGGAGTCAGTGTTGCTGCCTGAACTGTCCCTCTTGCTCTGGCTGATGAAGGCCTGGTGGGCAGGGGTTGTTCTTTCCCCTGTGCCCTGTTCAGTGCCTGCTGCATAGGGAGCCTTTGAGGAATAATGCCAAGTGGGTGGCCCTCAGCCAGACACAGCCTACTCTCTTCTGGGCCCTCACACTCTTTTTTTCCACTGACTTTATGAATAGATCACAGTGTCCAGGGCCTCTTGTAGCTGTTGGTCAGACACTTCTCTTTCAGTTATTCATTCCTCAAGCATGAAATAAGGCCGCTACTCAGTTTCAGGGTTGAATATGATTTAGTTTTTGATGTGGAGAAACAACAGCCCATTAGGGAGGTAAGTACACAAATAATTACTGGAGAGTGTGGTACTTACCATAATATAAGGTTTTCTTGGGTGCTAGAGTGAGATGGGGGCAGAATATAGAGTGCAGTGAGATGTTGGGGATGCCCTGAGCTCATCTGTGGTGTAGACAAAATCATCTTCCTTCAGTGCTACTGGTCAGGTTCTCCCTGGATGTCCCTAAAGCTGGCCCTGTGCTTCCAGGAACAGTGTCATCTGAGGTGGACACAGGTTTCTGCTTCACGAGGTTTAAAACCCACTGAGATATCCCTGTTTAGGTTCCTGTTTGTCCTTTCAGAGCAGATTGTTTCTACGCTGTGTCTTTACTGATTTTGATTGTATACAGTCCCAAGAAGGCTTTGTCTTTTTCTTTCAAGGTAACGATGTTTTTGCACTATCTGTGGGTGGGGCCACTGCAGGCTATTGCAGTGACCACCCTGCTCTGGATGGAAATAGGAATGCCATGTCTTGCTGGGATGGCGGTTCTCATTATTCTTCTGCTTTTGCAAAGCTGCTTCGGGAAGTTGTTTTCATCACTCCGGTAAGAGAAACACTGGTTTAAAAAAATAGGTGATATGTGCTTGGTAACATCTGCAGTCTGCCAATGAAGTTGATGCTTCTGTTCAAAAACAAAACCAATGCCTTCTCTAGTCTCTTCTTTGCATGGGTTGTAGACCCTTCAGGCTTAGCCAGTGGAGGCTCCAGCCTTAAGCTGAAGGCTGATCTTTAAACAGAAAAGGTGACAGCCCTCACTGGCTCCTCTGACACTGTACCTGAATAAGTAGAGAGTCCTTAAGAAGAATTTACCAATATCCAAGTTATTTAAACATGATTAAAAAGAGTAATAATTTTACAGGCCCATTTCTAGCTGCATTTATTTTTGTTAAGCTTGTTTTAGAGCCACTTTCAGGTAGTGTATTTATGTCTTGTTTTATTTCAATGTTTCCATTAAGTTATAGGCACCCCAAGGGCAAGGTTGACCTTAATTATGTCTTTATACAGCCGCACAGTCCCAGCAGCATATGTGATAGAACAGTGGCTGGTGATGAAGGGCCTAATGGTGATGAGATAGACCTGAAGCAGGTCCCAGAGGGTTGGAGGTGGGTCATTGTCCAGGTTGTTAGATGATGGAGGTATTGTGCTGTTTGAAGATTTTTTTCCTTGAGTTTTTTCTTTCTATGTGTGACTTTACATGTGATATTTTTGTCTATTTGAAATTTCCTTTCCTGTCTTTGCTGTGGAGAGATGTTCCTTATCTTTCAAGGCTCTGTTCCAATGCTACCAGGTCTCTAAAGATTTTCTTGCTCTCTTTTCCCAGTGGAATTAACAGCCCCATCTTTTCAGCTCCCCAGAATTTTACTCCTATTTTTTTACCTCATAGACTCTGTCTTCCTGGTACATCCCTTTCTGCCTTCTCTGCCCAAGCACAACCTCTTTGGGAAGATGGTTTGTATCTGACTCCTTTCAGGTCTTCCTTAGCTGATATGGCAAGTTCTCCAAGTTGCTTCTTGAATGGGACTGAATGGTTGACTTCCTACTTGAAGATTTTCTCAATTTGTACTTTGAGTAGGACTTGCCTGTGTTGTCAGCTCAAAAGAGCTATAGAAAATAATTTGATCACTGATCCCTCCCTTTGCCCACTGTTGCTGCTACAGAAAGTTATGCTGTGATCACTAAGGCTCATCTCTCACATCTGTCCCCTCAGGAGTAAGACTGCAGCTCTCACAGACGACAGGATCAGTACCATGAGTGAAGTTATAAATGGCATCAAAACAATAAAAATGAATGCTTGGGAAAAATCATTTATCGACCTTATTTCCAGACTGAGACAGTAAGTTTTTTTTTTTTTTTTTCAATATATCACAGTGTATGTTTGTACTGTTTTATTTCCTATTTTTACTAAATGGTTTAGAAGTCTTACCAAGTTTTCATATTAAGGTAAATTTAAATACTACCCCACCATCTCCCCATATGTGGCAGGAGGGTTAAGCGGAATAGCAGAGATGTCATTTTAAGCTGCTCTTCCATTTATCATCTTCTTGAAATACCTATGATTCTTACTTATACAGAAATGAAATTCCAAATACTTCTTAATGCTGCAAATTCCAAATAAGCAATGATTCTAAGATATTAGTGTTTGAGATGATATTTAAACTAAAGCTATAATATAGGTTAATGTGGGGTCGCCCAGAGTCAGACACGACTGAAGTGACTTAGCAGCAGCAGCAGCATAAATGAGGAGATTATCTATTGAGTGTACCTGTATCAGGCCAAACATTATGGATCAATATTACTCATTCCAAACAGAGCCATGAAAATACTATTTCTTTGTCTTTGCTTTATGTTTGTAGATTTTTAAAAAAATGTTACATTTAAATATCTGATGAGTGTTTTTACTCTAGCACAGGGTACTTAGAATTTTCTGGGAGTACCCTGTCACCTCTCACTTTGCTGTTTGGTGGGGGCCCAGCCCTCTGCTGGAAATACACGCTCATCTTCCTTCTTCTCTGGTCTCTGCCAGTCCTAACTGACTCCTGCTCATCTTCTCAGGGTCCACATATGTGTGACTTGTCCTGTCTCTACTGCTCTGAGTTACATGACTCAGCTCTGTGCTCCTGTAGGGATGTGCTGGCTGCCTCTTTCTAATGTCTTGGTGTCTCACAAATTTTGTGTTTATTCTTTTTTAAAAATGTACACACGCATCATACCACATCTTTTTTATTTCTTTATTCATTTATTTTTGGTTGTGCTGGGTCTTCATTGTTGAACACAGGATTTCAGTAGTTGTGGTGGGCAGGGGCTACTTTTTCATTGCTGTACTTGGCCTTCTAATTGGGGTGGTTTCTCTTTTTGCAGAGCACAGGCTCCAGGTGCACAGGCTTCAGTAGTTGCAGTAGTGCACAGGCTCTAGAGCTTGGGCTCAGTAGTTGTGGCACACAGGCTTAGTTGCTGTGCAGCATGTAGAATCTTCCAGACCAGAGATTGAACCCCTGTCTGCTGCACTGGGAGGCCAATTCTTATCCATGGGACCATCAGGGAAGTCCTGAGGTTTATTATTCTTTTCCTTTCCAAGTTCATGAGGTCCTGGTCGGGGTGGGCATTTTTTTCTGTCATCAATGAGAAGCCCAGCACAGGATATGTGGTTGTGAATGCTTGCTGAATGTATGTTCAAATCCTGTCACATTGAGCTCAATTTTTTTAAAGTGTGACAAGACATTAAGACTTCATTTAGTTGGAAAAGTGAAGTGGTGATGAAGTGTGTAGTCCTTGGTTTGGAGCAGAGTCCCAGGTGTGCACTCTGAGTGTCTCCATGACATGATTGATGGTTTACCTTAATCTGTGTCCACTCCCTAAAAAGGGGCCACTCACACAGGGCACTTGAATTCATGCATTGGATGTCAGTGGTTCTTAAAAATGCTATTTCCTACTGTCTTTTCTAGGAAGGAAATTTCCAAGATTCTTAAAAGTTCTTACCTTAGAGGAATGAATTTGGCATCATTTTTCGCTGTCAGCAAAATCATGATTTTTGTCACCTTCATCACCAATGATCTCCTTGACAACCTGATTACAGCCAGCCAAGTGTTTTTAGTGGTGACACTGTTCGAGGCTCTGCGGTTTTCGAGCACCCTCTACTTCCCCATGGCTGTCGAGAAGGTGTCAGAGGCCATTGTCAGCATCCGAAGAATCGAGGTTTGGTGACAGATAACTTTTTTCCATTGCAGGTGGATTCTTTGTAAATTGCCTCCTTTTCTGTGGTGTCACTGTGTTCCAGTTAGGTGAGATTTACCTCTCTCAGTGTCAAATCTGTCAGTCATTCCAAACTGTCTTACATACTCCTGTCTCCTCCTAGGTAGAATGCATTACAAAGAACGTAGGATCCCTGCTCATTTAGGGGCAGTAATATCAATAGTAGTGGCACAGGCTCTACATGCAGTGATGCCTGCAGGGCAATTAAAGTGACCCAAAGCAAGAGAAGGAAGGAAGCAGACTGCATCTCCTGTGCTGACTCAAATGAGATTTGTGTGTGTCTGATGAGGTTTCTATACTATAAAAAAACTATTACCCATAAAACAGATCAGCCATACTGGGTCATTTCTGATTCCCTGAGTTTATCATTCTTTCTTATGGAACTTCTAGCAACACTGATAAGGGATGGTCCGTGCATTTTACAAAACTTCTTTTTCATAGCTTTCACGGCTTGAAATAAGACATTCAGGAATATCCTTGGACTGTAGTGATGTAACGAGTGACACAGTAATTTGTCCAAAATGAAAGCTTCATGTGTGTGTTGTGCAGGTGTGGTTTTATTATTGTTGATATTAGTCTAATTTTTCTTAAGGCCTTTAACTAATTGGATGAGGCCCACCTACATTATTGAGGATAATCTGCTCTTATGCTTTACTGAGAGTCTACTTATTTAAGTGTCCATCTCATCTGAAAAATACTTTCACTGTGATATGTGTTTGAAGAAGTGTCTGGGGACTGTGGTTTACCTAAATTAACATAAAAGTAACCATCACACCCTCTTGAATCCCTATCTCCTCCTTTGAGCTCTTGGATGTGACTTTGTCCTCACCAAGCCAGGTGTAAATGGATTTCTTTCCCTCCCTGAGCTCCAGACTTACCTAAAGGGCAGATACAGTGTCTCGTTCATCTTTGTAGTCCTCTCAAATAGCAGATGCTCAGAAAATATTTAACTGAAGAAAACTTCCAGCTTCATCATGTCTGGGCTCTTGAAAATGCCTAACCATTAAGTATGGTTATAGTGGAAAAAGTAATAACTCTGATCTTTTGATAGCTTATGTGATACACCAAGAACTGTGACATGAAAGAGGTCCTCCAGAAGGTTTTCATGGAATTGTGCTCAAATATTTGGGTAGGGTTTTTTATTCATTTTCCACAAAAATGCAATTGAACTGTCTGAGGCCTTAAATTTCTTCCCATGAAGATGTGTGCAGTAATATTAAAATTATGACCTGGGGACAACATTGAATATTCTGGGGCTGACAAATTTTCTTTGTCAGGCTGCTTCGTGTTCTGATGAAGGAAGCACTTGTGATCTGGGCAGAAAACCTAAAATTTCCCTTGTGTATACAAGATGTCTGGCAGGAAGTTGGTCTAGGAATTTAGAGATCTGTCAGCAGTAGCTATTTTCAGTAAAGATGGGACCAATGGCTGAGAATAAGAGTGGTGAGAAGAGTAGGTGTTACTGTGGGAAACTGCTTCCTGGTGAAGTGAAGTGAAGTTGCTCAGTCATGTCCGACTCTTTGCGACCCCATGGATTGTAGCCTACCAGGCTTCTCCGTCCATGGGATTTTCCAGGCAAGAGTACTGGAGCTGGTTGTCATTTCCTTCTCCAGGGGATATACTCAACTCAGGGATCGAACCCAGGTCTCCTGCATTGCATGCAGACACTTTACCCTCTGAGCCACCAAGGAAGCCCTTCCTTCCTGGTGGGTTGAAGTAATTGGTGTAAGACTTTCATTTAGATATTAGATGCTTTTTCAGCCCATACAGTTTCTACAGCCCTTTAAAATATTTAGTTGTCTAGTTCATCAGAATTACCTAGTTCAGTTCAGTTCAATTCAGTTGCTCAGTCGTGTCCAACTCTTTGCAACCCTATGGACCACAGCACACCAGGCCTCCCTGTCCATTACCAGCTCCCAAAGCCTACTCAAACTCATGGCCATTGAGTTGGTGATGCCATCCAACCATCTCATCCTTTGTCGTCCCCTTCTCCTCCTGCATTGACCTTACCCAGCATCAGGGTCTTTAAACCTACATGATCATACTTTGGAGTTTCTGATTCACTAGGGTTTTTTATTTTTTCCCCAGCAAAATTCAGTTAAACTGTGTCTGAGGCTTGAAATTTCTTCCCATGTTGATATGTGCAGTAATATTAAAATGATGACATGGGGAAATCTTTCACTTTTCTGGGGCTGACAAATTTTCTTTGTCAAGCTGCTTTGTGTTCTGATGAAGGAAGCACTTTTGATTTGGGCAGAATCAAAAGTTATTTGAATGGTCTAGTGGTTTTCCCCACTTTCTTCAATTTAAGCCTGCATTTGGCAATAAAGAGTTCATAATCTGAGCCACAGTTAGCTCCTGGTCTTGTTTTTGCTGATTGTATAGAGCTTCTCCATCTTTGGCTGCAAAGAATATAGTCAATCTGATTTTGGTGTTGACCATCTGGTGATGTCTATGTGTAGTCTTCTCTTGTGTTGTGGGAAGAGGGTGTTTGCTATGACCAGTGCGTTCTCTTGGCAAAACTCTCTTAGCCTTTGCCCTGCTTCATTCTGTCTTCCAAGGCCAAATTTGCCTATTACTCCAAGTATTTCTTGACTTCCTATTTTTGCATTCCATTCCCCTGTAATGAAAAGGATGTCTTTTTTTGGGTATTAGTTCTAGAAGGTCTAGTAGGTCTTCATAGAACCATTCAATTTCAACTTCTTCAGCATTACTGGTTGGGGTATAGACTTGGATTACCATGATATTGAATGGTTTGCCTTGGAAATGAACAGAGATCATTCTGTTGTTTTTGAGATTGCATCCAAGTACTGCATTTTGGACTCTTGTTGACTATGATGGCTACACCATTTCTTATAAGGGATTCCTGCCCACAGCGGTAGATATGATGGTCACCTGAGTTAAATTCACCCATTCCAGTCCATCTTAGTTCATTGATTCCTAGAATGTTGACGTTCACTCTCACCATCTCCTGTTTGACCACTTCCAATTTGCCTTAATTCATGGACCTAACATTTCAGGTTCCTATACAATATTGCTTTTTACAGCATCAGACCTTGCTTCTATCACCATTCACATCCACAACTGGTTGTTGTTTTTGCTTTGGCTCTTTCTCTTCATTCTTTCTGGAGTTATTTCTTCACTGATCTCCAGTAGCATACTGGGCACCTACTGACCTGGGGAGTTCATCTTTCTGTGTCCTATGTTTTTGCCTTTTCATACTGTTCATGGGGTTCTCAAGGCAAGAATACTGAAGTGGTTTGCCATTTCCTTCTCCAGTGGACCACATTCTGTCAGAACTATGGACAGAGATTCATGACACTGTACAGGAGACAGGGATCAAGACCATCCCCAAGATAAGGAATTGCAAAAAAGCAAAATGGCTGTCTGAGGAGACCTTACAAATAGCTATGAAAAGAAAAGAAGCAAAAATCAAAGGAGAAAAGGTAAGATATACCAATTTGAATGCAGAGTTAGAAAGAATAGCAAGGAGAGATAAGAAAGACTTCCTCAGCAATCAATGCAAAGAAATAGAGGAAAACAACAAATAGGAAAGACAAGAGATATCTTCAAGAAAATTAGATATACCAAGGAATCATTTCATGCAAAGATGGGCTCAATGAAGGACAGAAATGGCATGGACCAACAGAAGCAGAAGATATTAAGAAGAGGTGGAAGAATACATGGAAGAACTGTACAAAAAAGGTCTTCACAACCCAGATAATCACGATGGTGTGATCACTGACCTAGACCCAGACGTCCTGGAATGTGAAGCCAAGTGGGCCTTAGGAAGTATCACTACGAACAAAGCTAGTGGAGGTGATGTAATTCCAGTTGAGCTATTTCAAATACTAAAAGATGATACTGTGAAAGTCCTGCACTAAAATGTGAGCAAATTTGGAAAACTCAGCAGTGACCACAGAACTAGAGAAGGTCAGTTTTCATTCCAATCCCAAAGAAAGGCAATGCCAAAGAATGCTCAAACTATCACACAATTGCACTCATCTCACATGCTAGTAAAGTAATGCTCCAAATTCTCCAAGCCAGGCTTCAGCAATATATGAACCATGAACTTCCAGATGTTCAAGCTGGTTTTAGAAAAGGCAGAGGAACCAGAAATCTAACTGCCATGATCTGCTGGATCATCGAAAAAGCAAGAGAGTTCCAGAAAAAAACATCTCTTTCTGGTTTATTGACTATGTCAAAGCCTTTGACTATGTGGATCACAATATATTGTGGAAAGTTCTGAAAGAGATGGAAATACCAGACCAGCTGACTTACCTTTATGCAAGTCAGGAAGTAACAGTTAGAACTGGACATGGAACAATAGACTGGTTCCAAATAGGAAAAGGAGCACATCAAGGCTGTATATTGTCACCTGTTTACTTAACTTATATGCAGAGTACATCATGAGAAATGCTGGGCTAGAGGAAGCACAAGCTGGAATCAAGAGTGCTGGGAGAAATATCAACAACCTCAGATATGCAGATGACACCACCCTTATGGCAGAAAATGAAGAAGAACTAAAGAGCCTCTTGATGAAAGAGAAAGAGGAGAGTGAAAAAGTTGGCTTAAAGCTCAACATTCAGAAAACGAAGATCATGGCCTCTGGTCCCATCACTTCATGGCAAATAGATGGGGAAACAGTGGAAACAGTGTCAGACTTTATTTTGGGGGGCTCCAAAATCACTGTAGATGGTGATTGAAGCCATGAAATTAAAAGGCGCTTACTCCTTGGAAGGAAAGTTATGACCAACCTAGATAGTATATTCAAAAGCAGAGACATTACTTGGCAACAAAGGTCCATCTAGTCAAGGCTGTGGTTTTTCCAGTGGTCATGTATGGATCTGAGAGTTGGACTATGAAGAAAGCGGAGCGCCAAAGAATTGATGCTTTTGAACTGTGGTGTTGGAGAAGACTCTTGAGAGTTCCTTGGACTGCAAGGAGATCCAACCAGTCCATCCTAAAGGAGATCAGTCCTGGGTGTTCATTGGAAGGACTGATGCTAAAGCTGAAACTCAAATAGTTTGGCCACCTGATGTGAAAAGCTGAATCTATTGAAAAGACCCTGATGTTGGGAAAGATTAAAGGCAGGAGGAGAATGGGTCAACACAGGATGAGATAAGATGGCATTACCGACTCAATGGACATGAGTTTGTGTAAACTCCAGGAGTTAGTGATGAACAAGGAGGCCTGGTGTGCTGCGGTTCATGGGGTCACAAAGAGTTAGACATGACTGAACGACTGAACTGAACTGAACTGAAAAGTGATTTTGTCTGGAGACCAAAATATCAATATCTTTAGTAAATGCCCCTATGTACCTGAAAATAGGCCACATTTTGGAAATATTGCCTTAGTTGTAGAAAAAAGCAAACAAAACCAAAATGTACTTTAACAAATGTAAAAAACAATAGGATTGAAAAGATCTTATTAAGACTAAAATCAGTTGAGAAGAAAAACCTTTCTTGTTTTCTGCTAGATTTTTGGGTTCAAATTTGAATTTATTCATCCAGTCATTTATTCCACAAAGTAACTGAGTGTCTACCTGAAGCTTGGCACAAGCTAGATGTGTCTGTACAATGGCAGGAGAGAATTCCTTCCTTCTTGGAATTTATGTCTCATCAAGTAAGGGATTAATAAAGAATCAAATAGTGAAAGTCACTGTGGACATGCGTTTGTGTGTCATTAGTCCTTGGAAGGAAAATTCTGAGGTGCCATGAGGTGCTTTGGCAAAGTCACTGGTGTAGTTTTGGAGGTGGTGCCTCCTGGTAAGGCTGAAGAAGTTACCTGAAGAATTCTGTGTGTGGGCTGGGGGAGGTGGGAGGCTGATGCTTCTCACTTTCCTGGGGATGTGATGTGACACAGGTTTTTAGTGCACAAGATGGGAATCTGTGCATTTGAGGAACCAAGAATGTCTGAGGCTGCAGAGTAGAGAGCTGGAGGCCTGAGCAGGGTACTGTACAGGACTCTACAGGTGACATCAAAGTTTTTATCATCTTAGAGCTCAGCCTGGCTGCAACCTGGGAATAGGACAGGGAGGTGGGGTGAGGACCCTGAGAAGAGGTGGGGAGATGAGGTGTCAGGAGGTTAATGCCATATGTGGTCCAGGGACAAGATGATGTGTTTAGGTTTAGGGTGCAATAGAGAGACTTGGCCAGATTTGAGAGATAGTCGGGGCATGTCTTGAGTTGGGTATTGAGGGAGGGAAAGGTGGATCTCAGGCTGCTTCACCTTTTGGGGCTATAAAATCACCTGAATTCACTCAAATAATGAATACTAGAGGAGAACCAAACTTGGGGAGGAAAGCATGAACTTGGTTTTGAATTCTGAGATGCTTAGAAATATCTAAATGTTTGCTGTAAGAGCCACTTCACTGACTGTCCTTGGCCTGATTCAGCTTCCTATCCTGGTCAGTTCAGTTCAGTTGCTTAGTTGTGTCTGACTCTTTGTAACTCCGTGTAAGGCAGCATGCCAGGCTTCAATGTCCATCATCAACTCCTGAAGCTTGCTCAAACTCATGTTCATTGAGTTGGTGATACCATCCAACCACCTCATCCTCTATCATCCCCTTCTCCTCCTGCCTTCAATCTTTCCCAGCATCAGGGTCTTTTCAAATAAGTCAGTTCTTCACATCAGGTGGCCAAAGTATTGGAGTTTCAACATCAGTCCTTCCAATGAATGATTTCCTTTAGGATTGACTGGTTGGATCTCCTTACAGTCCAAGGGACTTTCAAGAGTCTTCTCCAACACCAAAGTTCAAAATTCATCAATTCTTCGGCACTCAGCTTTGTTTATAGTCCAACTCTCACATCCATACATGACTACTGGAAAAACCATAGCTTTGACTAGAAGGACCTTTGTTGCCAAAGTAATGTCTCTGCTTTTTAATATGTTGTCTAGGTTGGTCATAGCTTTTCTTCCAAGGAGCAAGTGTCTTTTAATTTCATGGCTGCAGTCACCATCTGCAGTGATTTTTGGAGCCCAAGAAAATAAAGTCTGTCACTGTTTCCATTGTTTCCCCAAATATTTGCCATGAAGTAATGGGACCAGATGCCATGATCTTAGTTTTCTGAATGTTGCGTTTTAAGCCAACTTTTCACTCTCCTCTTTCACTTTCATCAAGAGGCTCTTTAGTTCTTATCCTGTTATTTAGTTCCTATCCTGTTATATAGTTCCTATCCTGTTATTTAGTTCCTATGCTGTTATCTAACAGGTAATAGACAATGAATGGATGTTCATTTTCTTCCTCAACCTGCCTCTCACTTAGATGGGTTGAAGGGCAGCAAGAGTGGAAGAAAAGGGCAGCTGAATTTACTGATAGGTGGTTACAGCTTGGTGAGTTTTGACCACAGATGGGCTGGAGGTGTGGTGGACATGAGGAGTTTAGAATACAGTGTGGGGTTGAGCTCTGCTGCCCCCCCTCTCCCCCGCAGCCTGGGACTCAGTAGACTGGACGGTCATCTCCTAGGATTTCTTCTCAGGTCATATCTGGGAGTCCTAGGAAGGAAACCCACCACCCCTGCCCACTTTGGAGGGGGTGTGGTGGTCTATACCCACAGGCAGACCTACACGTGGTCTTCATAGTTTTGTGTCTTGTTTATACATGCTTTTCAATTTCCTTTTTTTTTATAGAGAATATGAGGATTTATTATGATTTTATGGTCCAAGAAGTTCCTCTATTTTTTTCTTAATAAGAAAAGGGGTCTGAAGGTCTTGGCGTTGAATGACTCCACTAGAATTGTAAATATCTTGTCTCTGAAGCACTGAAAGTCCAGTGATTTTACATGCCATAAAATGAGTCTCTGAGGTTATATTGCTCATAAAGCAGGTTTTCCATTTCCAAAAGATTGGGAACTCAATCTTTTTGGCTACAGTTCTGATGTTGATACTTTCCTGCAGAACCTGTTCTGGGTCCAAGAGAAATTTAATTTCAGCTTTTTCATTAGCCTGAGTCCTGGAGAAGAATCCAGCCAGCACTTCTGCACCTTCATGAGTTGGTCATGTACTGAATGGAGTGTCATTTAACCCCTGGAAAACTGTGACTCTTTCCCTTCTCAGACCTATTATTTGTGAACAAGCACTCAATAGATTTAATTCCTTACTTAGTGCTTGTTTTTTACTTTCTTCTTTTTTTGAAAGTCGAACATTTCTGTTCTACTGTGCACATACTTAACATCGTTTTTTTTTTTTTTTTAATCTTGGTAACACATTTAAGCTAAAATTGGAATTTCTGTCTAGACAAAATGTATAACATATGTGTGTAACCTTTTGCTTGTTGCTGTGTTAGCTCAGACTGTGTAAGGCTATAGTAGTCATGTAGTCAGTGTTTGTACTGATTTGAACAGCCCTACAGTCTATTCCTTGCCTTACCCATGATGGTTGACTCTGTGCAAAGCTTGGTCTCAGTTGGAGTTGTGACTGTAGGTGCATGAATGATGAAGTGTCTCCCCTCTGTGTGACTTACTATCTCTCTGGGGATTCAGAGGTAGGGAGGGCAGTGTGAGCCTGGATTGTCCTGAATGGTTCCATGGAGAGTTAGCATTTGAGATGGACTCGTAAGGATGGGTGGGGTTAGTACTCAGGGTATCCAGGCAGAGGCCACCTGGGGAGTGTGGACTTAGGTACTGATGGGTCTCTGGGTGTGTTAAGCGTGGTGGACACTCAGAGGTGCTGTAAAGAGATCAGGAAGAAGTGGTGTTGGGATCGGTTTGGTGGTGTTGGGGAGGGCTGGGGAAGGAACCAGCAAAAGAAAAGTTGTATTAATATTTTCAGTGGTTAATAATGGGTGGAAGTCTGAAATTATATTGTTTTAAGAGAAAAGCATGGGGAGAGGGATGAGCTGTGTCAGAACAGGTGAGAACTGGTACCTGGCTGACTACGAAAGAGGTGGTGTGGAGAGAGAACTCGGGCTGCGGTGGTTGAGAGTCTGCAGAGGAGTCCTCAGAGCGCTGTCCGTCCACCCTGTCTCCTGCTGGACTCAGGCTCCGAGCAGGGAGGAGGAGCCATGCCCAGCATTAGGCTCTCAGTGAGCCTGCATGAGAGGAGGAGGCAAAAAGTGGATGGCGCCTCCCACCAGCTGGTCTTTGAGAGAGATGCAGGGATCACGATGTCTTTCTTTTCCTGCACAGAAGCAGGTTTTCATGTTCAGTTTTTAACCAGTTGTTCTTTTGCAGTAGAAGACTGCAAAAACATTTATGATTTGGGAGCATGATATTCTGGGTGTCAAGGACTTGAAGTGTGTTTATGATTTTTAGGGTAATAGGTTACTGATTATGAGTTGTTTTCTTTCTCCCACATCCTCAGATACTTATTTCAGTTTCTCCCTATGTTGATTTGGACTCAGTTTGCCTGGGAGTCCTAGAATTACCCATGTTAAAGCTGCTTACACAGATAGTTTATTTTTCTCTCATGCAAGTGTCCTTATAAGGCTCTGTATGGGTTTTCTGGGGTTGCTGTAACCAAGTACCACAAACAGGTGCTTTAAACCCCAGAAATTGATTGTCTCTCAGTCCTGGAGCCTAGAAGTCTGAAGTCAAGGAGTCAGCAGGGTCACCATCCCTCTCTATCCTGCAAGAGGGAATCCTTCCTCGCCTCTGTTAGCTTAGGTTGTTGCAGGAAAACCTTGATCTTCCTTGGCTTGTAACTGCCATCACTCCAGCTTCTGTCTCCATCATCACATGGGCATTTTCTGCCAGTGTGTGTATGTCCCTGGTTTTCTCTTCTTATAAGGACACTAATATTGGATTTGGGGCCTACCCTACTCCAGTGTGATCTCACCTTAATTGATTACGTCTGCAGCAACCCTGTTTTTAAGTCATATTTTGAAGTAACAGTTTAGGATTTCAGCAGACTTTTTTTTTGTGGGAATCATCCTCCATGGTGTTAGGGACTCAGACTCTTTCTTTTTCCTAACAAAAATTTAATTTTATCTGTGCTGGGTCTTCATTGCTGCACAGATTTTCTCTAGCTGTGGCAAGCAAGCTTCTTATTGTGGTGACTTCTCTTGTGGAGCGTAGGCTCTAGGTGGCTAGGCTTCGGTAGTTGTGGCACTTGGGCTCTGGAGCTCAGACTCAGTAGTTGTGGCACATGGGCTTAGTTGCTCTGTGGCACGTAGAATCTCCTGGACCAGGGATCAAATTCATGTCCCCTGCATTGACAGGCAGATTCTTATCTACTGCATCACTAGGAAAGTCCCAGACTCTTTCTTATTACTCCATTTTGTATGGCCTTGACGAAGCTGGCAGCCTCCAAAACCCAGGCCTTGGGGCAGAGGAAGGTTCTGGACATTGTCACTCTCCACTGACCTGGATTTAGTCACATGGCTGCTCCTATCTGCTTGGGAGCCTGGAGAGCGAGGGCCTCCTTCCAGGCTGTTACTTGCAGCTAAAATCTGGGGTTTGGGAAGAATGAGAGCAGATTTTGAGCATAGCGAGCAGTCTCTGCCACATTTTCATGGTTCTTGGAAGAGGCGATGGCACTGGGGTTGTCTCAGTTGTTTACTCAATTTCTCTGCCATAGTAGCTTTTCTTGTTGGATTATGTCTAGCATTTGCAGGACAGGAGGGAGTTTTCCTACATAAGATTATGCTAGCTTTGTAGTGGTTCTCAGGAGTTGGTTTTAATCAGCTGCATTCCACTGAATATGACTTCCCTGATGGCTCAGATGGTAAAGCATCTGTCTACAATGTGGGAGACCTGGGTTTGATCCCTGGGTTGGGAAGATCCCCTGGAGAAGGAAATGGCAATCCACTCCAGGACTATTGCCTGGAAAATCCCATGGACAGAGGAGCCTGGTAGGCTACAGTCCATGGGGTCGCAAAGGGTTGGATACAACTGAGCAACTTCACTTTCTTTCTTTCTTTCCACTGAATAACTGCTAAGCAATGTGAACATGGCAAGAAGTGGGAGCTACAGTCATTCCTGTTGTAGGAGAGAGGGCAGTGTCTAAGAAGAAGAGACAGTGATTGTGGAAAGATGCTTGTAAAATATTTTTAAGAGAAATTTAAGAGTACTTCATTTTTAGAATAATGACTTAAGTGATAATTAATGGAAAACAGTGATACTGACTTAAAACAGGAGAAAGGCAGAGTGTGTTTAAGTGTCCAGGGAAAAGTCATGATGCAAAACAGGCATTGCCAGGGTTTTCATTTGGCATCTCTGCCACTGGTCTTGTTGTCCCAGCCTGTCCTGTGCCCCTTGATGCCTGAAGGCCTGGGCATGGCCTTCCTCACTGTGTTCCTAGCAGTGTCACATGGTGCTTGGCACCTGGTGGGATTCAGTAAGTATTTGCGGAATCGTTTCCTACCAATTCTCCTGTTTATTGTTAGTAACTCAAAAAGTAAACAATAAAAATGTCCAGTCGCTAAATGTGTTGAAGTTTGAAATAATATTTTCTCTTAAAGGGGGAACCAGGATACTTGTTGAGAAAGTCACTACTTTCTTTGCTCATGGCCAGGAACTGTTTATTATATATATATCTCTGTATGTATATATATATGGGGCTTCCCAGGTGGTACTAGTGGCAAATAACCTTGTATTTATATGACTTCCCAGGTGGCACAGTAGTAAAGAATCCTCCTGCCAATGCAGGAGATGCAAGAGATGCAGGTTTGATCCCTAGGCTGGGAAGATCCCCTGGAGAAGGAAATGGCAACCCATTCCAGTATTCTTGCCCAGAAAATCCCATGCAGGTCTCAAAAGAGTCATACTTGACTGAGCAGTTAAACAATAGTGTTTGTATATAAAATATTCTTATATGTGCTTTATATATAAATGTTTATATATACACATACATATGTATATAAAACACTATGCATGCTATATATACTACATTATATGATTATGTATACCATATGATATATATTATTCTATATACATATATTATTTAGTATGTTCTGATATGAAACAAAACTAGTTTAAGTATAGCTGACAAAATGATATGTAGGCTGTATAAAATCTTTAATTATAAATTCCAGGAAAGCAATTATTTTTGTTTGTGCTTTGTTCTTGCAGTTTAACAATATGTGTTTCTCCTTTTTTTCTGTAGAACTTCCTATTACTTGATGAGATACCACAGCTCAATCCTCAGCTGCCATCAGATGGTGAAACGATAGTAGACATGAACAATTTCACTGCTTCTTGGGATAAGGTAACAAGTCCTCCACCCCAAGATCATGACTACTAATTGACAACTGAAGACATAGGTTTATGGGAGAATGATGAGGTTTTCCACATGATGTAGAATGTGATTTGCTCATATATTGAGAGTATGTTATAAAAATTCTCAAAATCAGGAATAAGGTTTGCAGTTAATGGAGATTAAGTGTAAAATCAGCCTAAGAAGTTTGACATGTTGCTCTTTATTTCATTTTCAAGAGAGCTTTCAAAGTATTAGCACATTTTGAATTTAAAGTACATGTGTTTATAATGTTAGAATTTACAGGATTGGATGGACAAAATGCTGTGGTGTGAAATGGTTTAACTAATGAATACACAGAGATTTGTTAAAGAGGCTTTGGGGAATCGGTGTACATTTTTTGCCTTGATTATCAGATCACTTTATTGTACAGGCAGTGAGGCCATGATCTGGATTTTTGCTGTGGGGTAGAGTGGGGGCTCCCCCATCCTAAGCTTCTGGATGGTTCTGGCTACTTTGGTAGCAGCCAGGGGCAGGAAGGAAACAGCAGGTGGTCGTAGTGAGCACCAGTGATTCCTAGTTGAAGGGCTGCAGTGTGTGGAAACTGACAGGGAGAACTGGTGATTTTCCAACACTTAGTTTATTTATGACTTTCTGGCAAACAGAAAAAAACAAGGGTCCACTTTCAAAATTGCACATGCAGTGCTGCCTTCTTTATCAATGATTGAAATGTTCCTGCCTCCATGGTTCCTTGGTCCTCTGTGCACATCCTCCCGTATCAGTTTGGATTAGTCAGGAAAAAAGAACCCCACCATGGGAGAGGGAGTTCCATTCAGGGAATTAGTTACATGGATGATAAGAGTGGGGAAAGGCAGAAACAGCAAAATGGCGATGGGTGAGACAACCCAGAAATTAGCAAAGGCAGGAAACTGTTCCTGCCCGACAGCCAGGAGGACTCAGGAAGGAGATGTCTGTACCAGAGGGTCCACTCCCCAGAGCAGAGCTCAGAAGCCTGGCTGCTGTCAGAGTGGGGACTATAGGGAAAGTGTCTAGATTCTGTAAACTCCTCTGGTCTTTCACGCCTGTGACTCTGTTTTGCCACCTGCGTGGTGTTCACCAACTTCTGATTAAGCGCCTGCCATCTCCATCAATAGCACAGTAGGATAATATGTTCCCAAATAGATAAAACCACATCCCTGTGCCAGTTGCATGTGGCAACTCACAGAAGGTGCCTGACCTATCCTGAGAGTTTCTCATACCTTATTCCGGTAGATTTACCTCCTGCTTCGTATTTCTCGTCACAGTACTCTTGAAGCATTTATGGAAAGCACTAAAATTCCATTATAAATACCACTCCATGTGATTGCTAACACATATTTTTTAATGACCCATTACCAAATTTCTTTTGTACCAAATTATGCAGCATTTTAAAATGAGCTATTTTGTTTTTCTTTCAAGAACTTAATAACATGTTCTCAGATTTTTGTGCAACTTGCATTGTAAAACAGAATAGCCTGTTATGTTGCCCTGGCCTTGCCTATGGAAGGACTGTGCCCCTTGCTGGGGTCATTAGTAATTATGGCTGTCAGGTTAGATCATGGGTGAGAGATCCCTGGGACGGGGGACACAGACATTGGGGTTTTAAAGAGAAGCTGAATCTGAATGAAGCCCCTGCTGGGTTGGGAGGCAGGAGATAGACATGAACTCTGTAACCTGCTCCACTAGACAGCCAGGTAGGCAAGTGGGGGCAGGTCTCAGGGACCCAGGTCTCATTCATGAAATGATGGGACTTGGTCTCAGTCTTGAAGCTGTAAAATAAATGGTCCTGTGGGAGCCTCCATTTCTTCATGGGGCAGGGGTTTTCAACTACATCTGGTACAGAGTGGGGGCTCAGCTGATGATCCTTGTTGAGTCAGCATCCCCTGAGTCTGGATAACCAGGAGTTGACTGGACCTCTCCAGTACTCTTGCCCGGAGGATCCCATGGACGGAGGGGCCTGGTAGGCTGCAGTCCATGGGGTCGCTGGGAGTTGGACACGACTGAGCGACTTCACTTTCACTTTTTCTCTTTGATGCATTGGAGAGGGAAATGGCAACCCACTCCAGTGTTCTTGCCTGGAGAATCCCAGGGGCAGGAGAGCCTGGTGCACTGACGTCTATGGGGTCACACAGAGTCGGACACGACTGAAGTGACTTAGCAGCAGCAGTAGCAGCAGCACGTCTGAGCTGCTGAGTGCTGCCCTCTACTGGTCTCGGTAGAGTAGTGCCCCATCCTGAAGCCTGAACAGGGAGGGAACTCAGTGTCTGACCCTGAGAAACAGTGAGGGGTGGTGACAGGGAGCTGATGTTGGTATGTGACTCATTGTTTTTTAGTCATAACTGAGTGATAAGTAATAAAATAGGAACCCTAAGTGGCAGAAAAGAATAAAGAAGTGGAGAAGATTAAAAAATATTTCTTATGTTTTAATATCCAGCTTCTTATTGGTAGATTCATAGTTTCTTTAAAATTTGGGGCTAGTGTTCTTGACTAAGCAAAATAATTGTCATTTTTTAGCATGTAAATGCTTTATAATTAGTTCATTTCTTTCCGGATAAATTTTTCATTTTGAGGAATATCCAGACTTTTAAATTCAGAATCGTGTTTTTAGTCTTTGCAGCACTTTAGAATCAAATGTCAGCATTCGTTTTTCTTTTTTTTAAGCATTGGCAGCTATTGACAATTTTCTTAACACTTACGATATGTAAAGACATAATGAACCTGTAAATCTCTCAAGAATGTGACTTGTTATTGGCACAATGAATACTTTGTCCTCCGTTGCATTGGGTGGGGGTACTAGCGCATGTATCTCCTTGGTTTTCATTGTTATTTTGTTCCTTTGGGTTTCCCTGGTGGCTCAGACAGTAAATAAGCTGCCTGTTTTTCTTCAGTAGAAGTACTTTATTATCCTCTGTTCAGCCAAGACAGGTAATGTATGTAAATACATATAAAATTGAGGGTTTATCTCTTTGATTCATCATGTTATAATTAACTTATTCCCCTTTTTTGGTTGTTGTTGGTGGTGGTGGTATTAAATTAGAGCTCTTGTTAAAAATTAGAGCTTGGACCATTATTAATAGCACTTAATTTGCCAGGAGGGACTGTTATATAAAGTGTACCCCTTTGCTTGCTGAGCACTACTGAGGTTCATTCTTTATGAAATGAAAGTGGAGAGATTAGTGGAGATTTCAAATTATTTAATTACAGGCCAGGCATGCCAGGAACTTATGCTGCCACCTTGTGGGGGTTGATTGATGCTTTTGAACTGGGGTGCTGGAGAAGACTCTTGAGAGTTCCTTGGACAACAAAGAGATCAAACCTGTCAATCTTAAAGGAAATCAGTCCTGAACATTCATTGGAAGGACTGATGCTGAAGCTGAAGCTCCAACATTTTGGCCACCTGATGTGAAGAACTGACTCATTGGAAAAGTCCCTGATGCTGGGAACAATTGAAGGCAGAAAGAGAAGGGGATGACAAAGGATGAAATGGTTGGATGGCATCACCGACTCCATGGACATGAGTTTGAGTGTGTTCTTGGAGTTGGACAGGGAAGCCTGGCATGCTGCAGTCCATGGGGTCACAAAGAGTTGGACACAACTGAGTGACTGAACTGAATTGAACTGTGGAGATTAATTAGACAGTTAAAACCAAGGGTCATGATGAAAACTTATAAATGATTAAAAGCCTCCCAAGCTGGGTATTCTATTAAGTGCATTATATTAATAAGCTTATGTGCATTATTCAGTTTGTGTTTCAGGCAGGTGCCTTGTCATTTCTACTACTAAAATTCTGTGGGTGTCTAGAGCTATGTCCTTATGAAAATCTGGTAAAAGAATGAGCCTTGTTAACCCCCAAAGAGATATGTATGATTGGATGAAAAGGCCTCCAGGACTTACTATCTTAAAATAGGAAGGGGAAAAATGTGGATAACATTAGCATATCAATGACTATTATGTAATTTTCTCTACCTTCTGAAGTAATGTATGTTACTTTATTGAAATGGGCACATTTGTATAAACTTTAATTTGCAGAAATCAGGAACCCCAACCCTACAAGACCTTTTCTTTACTGCCAGACCCGGTGAACTGTTAGCGGTGGTTGGACCTGTGGGTGCAGGAAAGGTAAGTTGTGATGCCTTTTGTCAGCTTGATGCAACACCACTGTCCTTGTTAAATTTTCAGAGTTGAGCCCAGAGCTGTGTGTGACACAGTTTGAATTGGATGTACCTAGAACAGCGTTTCTCAGACTGTGTTCCATGGAATATTAGTTTTGCAAGAAAGTTTCATGGTCAAATAAATCTAGATAAGCACACACTGTGTTTTCTTTCTTGGTGCTTCACATTGCACAGTTGGGGACCATTGTCAGGAATTTGGACTTCTCAGTGAATGAAATTATTGATGTGACAGCTGTTCAGGTTGGATGGAAACAGCAGGGACTTATGTTCATCATAGTGGCCCCTCTAGGAGGTCTGGAGGTGGTGAAGGCTCTTCCAGGAAGCTCTGAGCATTTCCTCATGGGATTTGATGTGATCCTTTCAGTGCACGTGTAGTGAATGTTCAGCCACGTGCTGGAGCTAATGACACAGATATGAGCCAGACCCCAACATCTCCACCGTCCAGAGGCAACCAGGTTCCAGGGCAAGACAGATACATGGGCAGTTTATCTCAGCCCAGGGTGGTGAGCACTCTGATGGTGTAGACACAGATACGTCACTTCTGTGTGTCAGAAGAGATTTGAAAGACGTGCACTTGCACTTAGTGTCCTGTGTTGTGAAACAACAAAATACAGAAACTTAAATGTGGATGTGTACATGACAGGGTGATGATTTCCTCTATATGGACTTTTGTTCTTTAGACACAACTCATTTCAGAATTCTTTTTTTTTTTTTTAATTTTATTTTATTTTTAAACTTTACATAATTGTATTAGTTTTGCCAAATATCAAAATGAATCCGCCACAGGCATACATGTTAAGTAATCATCTTTGGATATATTCTTCACACATAGCTTTTTTTTTTTTTTCCCTTAGCTCGGTTGTGTCTTTTTTTTAAATTTTATTTTATTTAACTTTACAATATTGTATTGGTTTTGCCATATATCAAAATGAATATGCCACACTGATGTATAGAACTGTCTTTCAGACTCTGTGGGAGAGGGAGAGGGTGGGATGATTTGGGAGAATGGTATTGAAATATGTATATCATATATGAAACAAGTCACCAATCCAGGTTCGATGCACGATACTGGATGCTTGGTGCTGGTGCACTGGGTTCAGGATGGGGAACACACATAGCTTTTTAAGGATAAGTGTCAAATGAAGGATACCTGGATGCAGAAACAACTGCACTAAACATCAGATACATGATATACACATCCTGCTGGGCTGCTCTGCTAGTGAAGGATGTTAAACATTCTTAGTTTTTCCTGAGTGTAGTGCTTCTTTGGGAGCTCCTCTTGGGCAGAGGAGATTGTTATAGTATTTTATTAATATTCTTTATCAACCATTCATTTGCATTGACCAATAGAGTTATTTTAAATTGTTTTGTCCAAACTTCCAGGGCTGTACTTTATCCTGTTCTAAATGCAAGTGTTCTATTGTGTATCAAGCACCAGGCTTGGGTCAGCTGTGCTATGGGATGTGTTTCATCCTAAGTGCTGCCTATTTATGTGTGTGTATTGCCGTCTGTTTCAGTCGTCACTGTTGAGCGCTGTGCTGGGGGAGCTGCCCTCGAGCCAGGGGCAGGTCAGCGTGCATGGGAGGATCGCGTATGTTTCTCAGCAGCCCTGGATGTTCTCAGGAACTGTGAGGAGTAACATTTTATTTGGGAAGAAATATGAAGAAGACCGATATGAAAAAGTAATAAAGGCTTGTGCTTTGGGAGAGGTGAGTAAGGACTTTTGAGTAGAATTTCAAATGACAGACTTGGTTTAAACTATCAGTAAAGTTTGTTGAAAGTTCCTTTTTTTTTAAAGTTTGAAAGATCATTCAGTGTTGTTTAATATTTACACCAGTCTTCTGCGTGAGTGTGCAGGCATATATGCTAGTCCTTCAATCTTGATGTCATAAGGACACTCACAGAATGCTTTGTTGAGGAGGGAGTTGTTTCACTTTGTGAAGTTTCATTCACTTTTAACTTATTTTCGTAGTGGACAATTACAAAAATTTATAAAATTAGAGTGTACAGTGTAATAAACCCTCATGTGCCCACTCCCCAGCTTCAAGCAGGAGCAGCTGGTGGCCAGTCTTGCTGCATCTCCACCCCTGCCCTCTGCCAGCCCCACCCCCACCCCAGGTTATTCTGGAGCAGATCCTAGACCTCAGATTAGTTCATCTGTAAAGCATTCAGCTCAGCTGGTAAAGAATCTGCCTGCAATGTGGGCAACCTGGGTTCGATCCCTGGATTGGGAAGATCTCCTGGAGATGGGAACGTCTACCCACTGCAGTATTCTAGCCTAGAGAATTCCATGGACTCTATAGTTATGGGGTTGCAAATAATCGGACACGACAGAGTGACTTTCACTTTCACAGCTTCCCTGGTGGCTCAGATGATAAAGACCCTGCTTGCAGTTCAGGAGATGTGGGTTTGATTCCTGGGCTCAGACGATCCCCTGAAGGGAATGATTACGCACTCCAATATTCTTGCCTGGTGGGCTACAGTCCATTGGGTTGCAAAGAATCAGACACCACTGAGCGACTAACACACAAATATTTTACTAGTTTTTCTCTAAGAGATAGGAGAGCCTTTGGAAAACACATATTAGTTCATCTGAAGAATAACCCAAATTCCTCAATATTATCAACCTTCTAGTTTACGTATTGCTAGTCATCTCACTGAGAAGTCTCCTTTACCATTGGTTTGAATCAGGCTCCACATGAGGTCTGCCCCCTGCACTTGGTAGATACCTCCTCATTCCCTTTCAGTCTCTAGATTTTTCTCTGCACTTGGTTATGACTGGTATTTTTATTTAAAGAAAAGAGAATGCTTTAACATTTCTTCTTAATACTGCATTGTTTCACTGGGGGAGAGATTGTTTTCAGAAAAGACTGCATTTCACAGAAAATGTCAAGGTGAAACTCTGAAATTTAGATGAAATCAGTGAATGAATGGTGAAAATGAAATTACCTGATAAGACAATATAATCTGGCAAAAAAAATAAAGAAAAATGTAAATACTGATAAATACTGTGTTACTCTCTTAGGTTATAAAAATCTAAATGATAGCATTAAAGGGCTTCTCCTCAGGGCCTGTTCAGTACAGTGTGTTCTTTTGTACTGTAGAAAAAGATTGGGACAGTCTTTCAAAGGTGTGGTGTTGAAGGCTCCAAACTTGCTTTGTGAAGCAATAGTAATTTTGCCTGAACAATGACCTGAACATCATAGATTGTATCATATGAGCAGCATTTTGTGATGATGTGAACAAAACAGAATTGCTTGTTTAATGCTCTTGTTTCTTTCTCCTGGGTTGTTGTTAATGGGAGATCATTCTTTTGTGGAAATGATATTGTTACTGAGTCCACTCTTTTCATACTTTGGACTCAGTAACAATATCATGAAGCACAAGCTGGAATCAAGATCACTGGGAGAAATACCAATAACCTCAGATATGCCGATGACACCACCCTTATGGCAGAAAGTGAAGAGGAACTGAAGAGCCTCTTGATGAAGGTGAAAGAGGAGAGTGAAAAAGCTGGCTTAAAACTCAACACTCAAAAAACTAAGATCATGGCATCCAATCCCAACACTTCATGGCAAATAGATGGGGAAACAATGGAAACACTGACACACTTTGTTTCCTTGGGCTCCAAAATCACTGAAGATGGTGACTGAAGCCATGAAATTAAAAATGCTTGCTCCTTGATAGAAAAGCTATGATCAACATAGACAGTATATTAGAAAGCAGAGGCATTACTTTGTCGACAAAGGTCCATCTAGTGAAGGCTATGGTTTTTCCAGTAGTCATGAATGGATGTGAGAGTTGGACCATGAAGAAAGCTGAGTGCTGAAGAATTGATGCTTTTGAACTTTGGTGTTAGAGAAGACTCTTGAGAGCCCCTTGGACTGCAAGGAGATCAAACCAATCCTAAAGGAAATCAATCCTGAATATTCATTGGAAGGACTGATGGTGAAGCTGAAATTCCAATACTGTGGCCATTTGATGCAAAGAACTGACTCATTGGAAAAGACCCTGATACTGGGAAAGATTGAAGGCAAGAAGAGAAGGAAAGAACTGAAGATGAGATGGTTGGATGGCATCACTGAATTAATGGATGTAAGTTTGAGTAAGCTCTGGAAGACAGTGATGGATAGCGAAGCCTGGCATGCTATAGTCCATGGGGTCTCAATGAGTTGGATATGACTGAATCACTGAACTGAATCCAAGCTCACTCTGCTTGCTGCAATGTAGGCCAACAAATCTGAGATGAGGTGTTGAGGCAAGGAAGGGACTTTATTCAGGAAGCCACTGACAGAGAAGATGGCGGGTTCAGTATCAGTATCAGTTCAGTCGCTCAGTTGTGTCTGATTATTTGACAAAACGTGGTCCACTGGAGATGGGAATGACAAGCCACTTCAGTATTCTTGCCTTGAGAACCCCATGAACAGTATGAAAAGGCAAAAAGATAGGACACTGAAAGATGAACTCCCCAGGTCAGTAGGTGCCCAGTATGCTACTGGAGATCAGTGGAGAAATAACTCCGGAAAGAATGAAGAGACAGAACCAAAGCAAAAACAACACCCAGTTGTGGATGTGACTGGTGATGGAAGTAAAGTCCAATGCTGTAAAGAACCATATTGCATAGGAACTTGGAATGTTAGGTCCATGAATCAAGACAAATTGGAAGGGGTCAAACAGGAGATGGCAAGGGTGAACATTGACTTTGTAGGAATCAGTGAACTAAAATGGACTGGAACGTTGGACATGGGTGAATTTAACTCGGATGACCATTATATCTACTACTGTGGACAAGAATCCATTAGAAGAAATGGAGTAGCCATCATAGTCAACAAAAGAGTCCGAAATGCCATACTTGGATGCAATCTCAAAAACGACAGAATGATCTCTGTTCGTTTCCAAGGCAAACCATTGAATATCATGTTAATCCAAGTCTATGCCCTGACTAGTAATGCTGAAGAAGCTAAAGTTGAATAGTTCTGTGAAGACCTACAAGACCTTCTAGAACTAACATGCGAAAAAGATATCCTTTTCATTACAAGGGACTGGAATGCAAAAATAGGAAGTCAAGAGACACCTGGAATAACAAGCAAATTTGGCCTTGGAGTACAGAATGAAGCAGGGCAAAGGCTAACAGAGTTTTGCCAAGAGAATGCACTGGTCATAGCAAACACCCTCTTCCAACAATACAAGAGAAGAATCTACACATGGACTTCACCAGATGGTCAACACTGAAATCAGATTGATTATATTCATTGCAGCCAAAGATGGAGAAGCTCTATACAGTCAGCAAAAACAAGACTGGAAGCTGACTGTGGCTCGTATCATGAATGCCTTATTGCCAAATTCAGACTTAAATTGAAGAAAGTAGGGAAAACCACTAGACCATTCAGGTATGACCTAAATCAAATCCCTTATGATTATAGAGTAGAAGTGACAAATAGATTCAAGGGATTAGATCTGATAGAGTACCTGAAGAACTATGGACAAACTTTTATGACATGGTACAGGAGGCAGTGATCAAGACCATCCCAAGATAAAGAAATGCAAAAAGGCAAAATGATTCTCTGAGGAGGCCTTACAAATAGCTGAGATGGCAGGTTAGCACCTCAAAATAGCCATCTCATCAGGGGCATGAGGTCCTGTTCTTCTGTGAATCAGAGATGGTTGGACATGAGGAAACAAAGTAAAAAGATAATTTAATTCTTGTGAATATCTTATAAAGTAGCAAGCCTCATGCTGGGAGATAAGTTAGTTTCACTTCCTTATAACCCTTCACAGGTGGGCAGGGTCAGGCTATCTCCTTGAGGCAGGCATTGTGCATGCCTGCAGTAACAAAAACAGCAAGATAAGGATACAGTCACAGAAGCAGATCCAGTATGAGTTCAAAATTAACCCTTCCTGGTTACAGTATCAAGGTAGCAGGAATGAGCTGGATTTTTATTAAATGGTGTTTATAATGTGGTGATCCAGTGGTTAAAACTCCATGCTCCCAATGCAGGGGGCATAGGTTCGATCTTTGGTCAAAAGCTAAGATCCTACATGCCATATGGTGCAACCAAAAATTTAAAAACAATTTAAGAGCAAATACATGGACTTTCCTGGTGGCTCAGATGGTAAAGGATTTGCCTGCAATGTGGGAGACCCAGGTTCAATCTCTGGGTCCAGAAGATCCCTGGAGAAGGGAGTGGAACCCACTCCAGTATTTTTGCCTGGAAAATTCCATGAACAGAGGAGCCTGGCACGCTATAGTCCACAGGGGTCGAAAGAGTTGGACACAACTGAGTGACTAACGCTACGCTACAAATACTGTGTAAGAAAAGGGGGAAGCAAAGGTAAACAGTGAGAACAGCAGCTCCCATTCAGAGTCTACATGCAAATCATTTTCTCTCTCTCACACGTGTGTGTATACACACATAAGAAGGTATGTAAGTTATTCTTTATACTTGTCCTCGATGTTAAATTCCTCATTTTTGTTGGTAAAGCTGAAGCTTGGGGGATGAAACAGCTGTCCTTAACATTTGGAGGTCAAGTTCAGATCTGTTTCTGCACAACTCTAGACTCCATGCTTGTACTCGGTGCTGTGCTTGCTTGAGGAAGTTTAAAAGAAAGAACTTTTCAAAAAGCAGGTGATGGATGACGGTGGAAGGTGGGATGTGGAATAAACAGATCTCAGGCATTTTCTCTTTACCTTAATCATCTCCAGCTCCTGATGCCCACATCGGACTCCAAAGATCCGGGCCAGGTGTGAATGTTTCTCTCATGACCTTGCCTTTCTGGTGAAGCTCAGCCCTGTCTTTCTGTCCCACATTTGAGCATCTCTGGAGAAGAGCAGCTGTGGGACAGTGGCTACCATTCAGCATTTTCCTCAGGGGCCGTCGTTCTCCCTGGGGGGCGATGCTCTGCTGCAGCCACGTGGCATGACTGGACCAGTACCGAGGACAGTGTTCTGAGGCTTCCCTCACCCTGGACCATCCATGAAGCAGATTCTGTGAGAAGGGGCCCTGCAAGACTGGGCTGCATAGCGATTCTTCTGTATGTGATGAGACAAATATTTACAAAGATGGACTGCTCTCCTGTTTGCATGGTCAGGACGGAGAGTTGGGGCCCCTGGTGCCTATTCTCTCCTTGGCAGGAAGGTGGCCTAGGGCAGAGGAGTAGTGAGAGGGGAGTCCCAGACCCGGCTGTGTCACTCCTGCTCTCACTGTGAACACGTCCTGTTACCTGCCTGAGGTTTCCACAGCAAAATGAGGACACTGATTCAGCGGTTTTCCAAGAGGTTTTTTGCTGCTCTGAAATGTCCTCTATGACTGATTAGCAATTAGCAAGGGGTTAGCAAGGTCTTTGCAGCACTTGGGAACCATTTAATGAGTTATGAGAGCCTCTGCTTATCTCATTTTGGAATCCATGTGTCAGTGGATGAACTTGAGATGGTCACAGATAGTAGAGGTGTCTAGAGTTATTTTGGGCTTCCTTGGTGGCTCAGTGGTAATCTGCTTGCAACACAGGATCCCTGGGTTGGGAAGATTCCCTGAAGGAGGGTATGGCAACCTCCTCTAGTACTCTTGCCTGGAGAATTCCATGGACAGAGGAGCCTGGCGGGTTACAATCCATGTGATCGCAGAGAGTCAGACACAGGAGTGATTAAGCAGCAGCGGCGGCAGCAGAGTTATCTTGGCCTGAAGATACAGAGACTGCACGTGTAGTAGAAAAGGTTTGACCTTTAGAGAAAAATAGTCCTGGATAGTAACTCCCGGTGTTTGTCTCAGTCTTTTCTCTTATTACATGGTGGAGGGGTGGGATTACCCTAAAGGCTACAGACCATGCCTGTGCAATGCAAACAAATCAGGGTTTCAGTTAATGGTAGCAACTGTTACTAACACAGCCTTTTCCTCTTCATTCATCCATACTTAAATGCATATAAATATTATAAAGATTTCTCCTTACAGTTCTCCCTGTGCTCACATCTTCCTAATCTTGGAGGAAAAAAAATAGTTAAAAAAAGCAAAACTTTTTGTATTACATGCTAATAACTAGATGTATTAAACTAGATCTAATTGAAGTAAACCTTTAAGCTTATTGAGCTGAAAACTTTTCTGTAATAAAATAGGGAGATATGAAGTAATCACATTGGGAATATCAATTCAGGCTGATGAGATAACTCTAAGGTCCAGGAGTCAGCAGGCTCAGGGATTGAGTCTCAGTTTCTCTAATTACTAGGAGTGTGATCAGTCACCAATAGCAAGTTATCAATTCCTGTCCTTTTTCCATTTATGGAGAGTTTTCCTACACTTTAGATTCTCACAGCATCCTTGAGTTTAGTGACTCTTGTTTCTACAGCACATTCTGTAGAACAGGAAAGTGAGACTTAGGAGATCAAAGGATTTGTTTATCATGGAGACCCCGGTGTGCCACTTGCTTCCCCCCCAAATTTGCTAAAGTAGAGACAAAGAAACGAGTGCTGCTTGTCTATGCCAGGATCTGTCCAGTGATAATTACAGGCCGTCTAAAATTTCTAATATAATAACTGTGTAACTTAAACTTGATTGTTATTTTGTGGTTTTGGGGATGTTCTTATCATCTTTTTTATTTCCCCAGGTACTCCGGGGAAAATAAACAGATTTGTCTATTTATTTCTTAAATAGTATTCAAATAAAACTTATGATAGATTCCCTTATTCTCAAATCAAAGCTTCATATCCTTAACTTTGAGTGTTTTCTGCTTCCATGGGCAAGCGTCCACTTGGTTTAACTGATCTGCTCCGCTCCGTGTTCCTTGAGTACACTGTTTCCCTTTAGTTTTTCCTGTCCAGCCTGCTTTTTTTTTTTTTTTTGCCCTGCTCCCTTTTCTTGTATAGTATCACATGAAGACTCCAGTCAGGTCTTATTCCTTCTGTGAAAGTGGGAAGCTGACACCATGTTCAGCAAAATTGGAAATTTAAGACACACTCATTCTCTAATAAATCTAGCCCTGTGCCTTCACCACCCTGGCCACTAGCTCTCATACTTATGTCTCTAGCACAGACCTTCACACTTGCATGTCCAGCTGCACTGTGATATCACCGTGATATCATCTCACCTTGTCCACAAGTGAAGTCTCCTAAACCGACATCCACCATCTTCCCCAACTCAGTATATGGAGACCCTGTCCTTCCCTTTCCTCATGTCTCAGACACCACAGTCCTCCTCTTCTCTTACATCCCACTCCCATCTGGTCAGCAGGTCTTACAGACTCCACCTTCTAAGTGTGTCTGGAGTCTGACCCTGTTGCCCCATTTCTGCTGCTTCCACTCTGGTGGGAGCATCATCTATCCCATAGATTATTCCAGTAGCCTCCTCACTTGTATCCACCCTCACCCATTCCCCCTTACTGCCTGTTTTCCACAAAGCATAGAAGTGATTCTTTAAAAAACCTCAGACCAGGTCAGTCGTCCCTTCTCTCCCTTCCCCTGTTACTGGGAGTGACCCAAGGCTCCTCCTGCTCTGTCTCTGCCCTCGCTCCCCTCATTCTTACTCAGCTCTGCTCTCCTGGCCTACTTGCTTGTCCTGAACACCTTGGGCATCCCCCCGTGGCCCCTGCACTCGCCCATCCCTCTGTGTGCAGCAGCCTCTCCAGGTCTGCCTGAGTCCCTTCCCCTCTCCCAGATCTGCTCACACCCTCTCTGAGCAGAGCCCTCACACCCCATTGTAGACTCACTTCCCTCCTTCACTCTCCATCCCCCTGAGCCGGCTTCCTTTTCCTTCTAGTCCTCAGTACTTGCACTCAGCTTAATTTCTTATATCATCCATCTCCCACCATGGAAAGAAACTCTGGGACTTTATTTCTTTGTGGCTGAATTCATCATGCCCTGAATAATGCCTGGTGTATAATAATATACACCAGGTGTATAATAATGCCTGGTCGATCTTCAATAAATAAGTGTGAAAATAGTCAAATGTATAAATTCTGCGAAAAACTACAGAATGAAAACAAATGAGAAACCAAAGAGCTTTTTTGGTGTTGTTGTTCAAGGCTATAGTTTAGTCACTATGAAACATTCCCATTGCTCTTGATCAAATACTTGTGTGAAGAACTGGTACTAAAGAATTAGGAGGATGGGAATTCCCTGGTGGTTCAGTGGTTAGGGCTCCATGCTTTCATGGCTGAGATTATGGGTTCAATGCCTAGGCAGAGAACTAAGATCCCACAGACTACATGGTTTGGCTAAAAATAAATAAATAAATAAAAATTAGGATGAGAGGAAAGTGAAAGTTGCTCATTCCTGTCTGACTCTTTGTGATCCCATGGACTATACAGTCCATGGAATTCTCTAGCCCAGAATACTAGAGTGGGTAGCCTTTCCCTTCTCCAGGGGATCTTCCCAACCTAGGGATTGAACCCCAGGTCTCTTGCATTGGAGGTGGATTCTTTACCAGCTGAGCCACAAGGGAAGCCCAAGAATACTGGAGTGGGTAGCCTATCCTTTCTCCAGCAGATCTTCTCAACCCAGGAATTGAACTGGGGTCTCTTTATTGCAGGCGGATTCTTTACCAACTGAAATATGAGAGGAGAAGAATACATTTTAAATCTTACTCTCTTTCACTTTTCTTTCTCCACATAGGATTTACAGCTTCTGGAGGATGGAGATCAAACTGTCATAGGAGACAGAGGAACCCCACTGAGTGAAGGACAGAAAGCCCGGGTCAGCCTCGCCAGGTAAGTGGGGTTTCAGTTGCCATCCTACCCCTCCTCCTCCATGGCTCCTAGTGGACATGAGCACACAGACCCTGCTCACCAGGTGGGCCTTGGTGAAGCAGGGTCTTGGTTCTTTCTATGGACTCTTGGAATGAACAGGGAGTTACTGGACATCATCATGATTCAGAGATGAGCCCCAGGCAGTGTGAAGTGTGTTCTCCTGACATCTGTCTACGTTTTCTAGAGCCATGTATCAGGATGCAGACATCTACCTCCTGGATGATCCATTCAGTGCAGTGGATGCAGGAGTCAGCAGACACTTGTTCAAACAGTGAGTTTGCTCCTGTGTTTCTATCATCTCTGCTTTCCAGGAACCCTATAGAGATCAGGGAAGAGAGCCCAGGAAAGCCTTTGTGCTTCAGGAGACAGCTCATTCTGCCCTGGTGTCCCTCTCCTTGTCTCTTCCTTCCACAGAAGATCCATTATAGAGAAATCTTGTATCATCATGAGGTAAAGAAGGACAATACAGCAGGGTCTTCCATTCTGTGGAGACCAGTGGGGTCCGTGCTTTAGGGAGAAAGGGATAGATGGCAGATTTCCCCCTGCAAATTGCAGTTGATGGATCCAGACCTGAGGAATAAGAAAGATGATATACGGTTTTTAAGTCAGAGATCAGGTCTTGGTAACCTGGTACTTGGCTGGCAGTTCTTTTCCTTCATCATTTTTTTTCTTTTCTTTCTTTCTTTATTTAAATTGAAGGATAATTGCTTTACAGTATTTTGTGGTTTTCTGTTGTACATCAACAAGAATCAGCCATAGTTACATCCATGTCTCCTCCTGCCCAAACATCCCTCCCATCTCCCACCCCATCCATTCTTTGTCACAGAACCCCTGTTTGAGTTCCTTGAGTCATAAAACAAATTCCCACTGGCTATCTATTTACATTTGGTAATGTAAGTTTCCATGCTACTCTCTTTATACATCTCACCCTCTCCCTCCTTCCCTCAGCCCTGTGTCCTTAGGTCATTTCTGTATGTCTGTTTCTCTGTTTCTGCCCTGAACTTAAATTCATCAGTACCATGTTTTTAGATTCCATATACATGTGTCAGTATATGATATTTATATTTCTCTTTCTGACTTACTTCACTCTGTATAATAGGCTCTAGGTTCATCCATCTAATTAGAACTGACTCGAATGCATTCCTTTTTATGGCTGAGTAGTATTCCATTGTATGTATGTACCACAGCTTCTTTATCTGTTAATCTGTTAATCCTCCATCATTTTTTTAAGGCATGTGAGAAGCAAAGTTTTCAGTACTGACTGGAAAGACCCTTGTTTTATGCTTATTACTCTGTAGGTTTGAAAATACTTAGTAAAGTCTAGAATTTAAGAATGATTTATTCTACATCAGAGTCTGTTCTCTAAGTCTGTAAATCTGTTTCTGTTTTGTAGGTAGTGTCATTTTTGCAATATTTGATATTCCACATGTAAGTGATATCATATTGGTATTTGTCTTTCCCTTTCTGACTTACTTCACTTAGTATGATAATCTCCAGGTCCACTCATGTTTCTGAAAATGGCATTCTTTTTTTTTTGCCTTTTTTTTTTATCCATTCACCTGTCAGTTGACATTTAGGTTGTTCCCATGTCTTCGGTTTGTGAATAGTGCTTCTATGAGCATAGGGGTGCATGTGTCTTTTTGTGGTTTTATCTGGATATATGCCTAGGAGTGAGATTGCGAGATTATAGGGTAATTCTATTTTTAATTTGCCAAGGAACCTCCAAACTGTTTTCCATATTGCCTCTACCAACTTATATTCCCACTGACAGTTTTGGTTCATTTCAGTCTCTCAGTTGTGTCTGACTTGGAGATCCCATGGACTGCAGCATGCCAGGCCTCCCTGCCCATCGTCAACTCCTGTACAGTGTAGGAAGATTCTATTTTCTTTATATCCTTTCTAGCCATTGTTATTTTAATGATGGCCATTCTGACTGGTGTGAAGTTATACTTCACTGTAGTTTTGATTTGGATTTCTCTAATAATTCAAAATGTTAAACTCCTTTTCATGTGCCTATTGGCCATCTCTCTCTCTCTCTCTCTCTCTCTCTCTCTCTATATATATATATATATATATATATATCCTTTGGAGAAATGTCTGTTTAGTTCTTCTGCTAATTTTTCAACTGGTTGTTTGTGTTTGTTATTGAATTGTATAAAGTATTTGTATATTTTGCAGACTACCCCCTTGTCAGTTGCATCATTTGGAAATATTTTCTCCCATTCCATATGTTGTCTTTTTGTTTTCTGATGGTTTTCTTTGCTGTGCAAAAGCTTGTACATTTTATTAGGTCCCACCTGTTTATTTAACTTACATGCAGAGTACATCATGAGAAACGCTGGACTGGAAGAAACACAAACTGGAATCAAGATTGCCGGGAGAAATATCAATAACCTCAGATATGCAGATGACACCACCCTTATGGCAGAAAATGAAGAGGAACTCAAAAGCCTCTTGATGAAAGTGAAAGTGGAGAGTGAAAAAGTTGGCTTAAAGCTCAACACTCAGAAAATGAAGATCACGGCATCCGGTCCCACCACTTCATGGGAAATAGATGGGGAAACAGTGGAAACAGTGTCAGACTTTATTTTTCTGGGCTCCAAAATCACTACAGATGGTGACTGCAGCCATGAAATTAAAAGACACTTACTCCTTGGAAGGAAAGTTATGACCAACCTAGATAGCATAGTCAAAAGCAGAGACATTACTTTGCCAACAAAGGTTCGTCTAGTCAAGGCTATGGTTTTTCCTGTGGTCATGTATGGGTGTGAGAGTTGGACTGTGAAGAAGGCTGAGCGCCGAAGAATTGATGCTTTTGAACTGTGGTGTTGGAGAAGACTCTTGAGAGTCCCTTGGACTGCAAGGAGATGCAACCAGTCCATTCTGAAGGATATCAGCCTTGGGATTTCTTTGGAAGGAATGATGCTAAAGCTGAAACTCCAGTACTTTGGGCACCTCATGAGAAGAGTTAACTCATTGGAAAAGACTCTGATGCTGGGAGGGATTGGGGGCAAGAGGAGAAGGGGACTACAGAGGATGAGATGGCTGGATGGCATCACTGACTCGATGGACATGAGTCTCAGTGAAGTCTGGGAGTTGGTGATGGACAGGGAGGCCCGGCGTGCTGCGATTCATGGGGTTGCAAAGAGTTGGACATGATTGAGTGACTGATCTGATTTATTATTTTTTTTTTATTTCTATTATCTTGCGAGACTGACCTAAGAAAACATAGATATTATTTACGTCAGAGAATATTCTACCTGTGTTCTCTTCTGGGAGTTTTATGGTATCATGTTTTAAGTTTAAGTCGTTAAGTCATTTTGAGTTTATATTTGTGGGTGGTGAGAGGGTATGTTCTAACGTCACTGATTTACAAGCCTGTGTCTCTGCCCTTATGTCTTATTCTCCTCTTCATCTAAGCTCACCAGTCAGATTAAATTAGGCCCAGAGTAATTAAGGGTAACAGTTACTCCTTTAAAGTCCCTGTCATGAAATTCTAAGGTACTAATGGCTAAGATGTCAGCAACTGAATTTTGAGGGGACATCACTGATTTACAGCAGGTCCAGAATAAAAAAGTAGAAACTTTAGCAGAGTCAGCAGATGTGTGAGGAGCTCTGACCTCTGGACCCGAGGAGCTGGGATTTCACATCTACTAAGCAGAGGTTGTTAGACTTTGATGGAACCTGCCCATATGAAAAACATGCTTAGTGCTGGAGTGATGAAAGAGTTGTGGAGATGGATATTGGTGATGGCTGCACAACAATGTGAATGTACTTAACGTCACTCAACTGTATGCTTAAAATGGCAGAAATGGTAAATTTCATGTTAGGTATATTTTACTACTGGGCTTCCCTGGTGACTCAGTGATAAACAATCCACCTGCCAAGCAGGAGATGCAGATTGGATCCCTGGGTTGGGAAGATCCCCTGGTGAAGGAAATGGCAACCCACTCAAGTATTCTTGCTTGGAGAATCCCATAAACAGGGGAGTCGGGTGGGCTACAATCCATGGGGTTGCAAAGAGTCAGACATAACTTGGGGCTGAAAAACATCAGTAACATGTTTTACCACAATTAAAAAAAAAGACTGCATAGTAGAATGGAATCTTTTAGAATCCGAGGTAGCAGAGGAGCTGACAAATGGCATGGCCTCCAGTTCTCTAATCTGGCCCCCCTTTCCCATGCTGATTTGATCCTGGATGAATTCTCCCTTAGAGAAGTGCCTTGTGACTTGTCATGAGTTCAGTGACTGGGGCTAGTGCTGTGACAGGGATTCCCCACCCACACCCCCCTGGCATCAGGAGTAGCTTAGGCTCCCTCTTCCCAGGACCCTGACCTGAACCTACAAATGTCTGCCACCCCATCTTATGTGAGGCTGCACAAGTTCTCCATCATTTCCTGAACAGTTTCTGCTGGCCATCGCATCTGTGTCACGGGGAGGGGAGAGGGAGGCATTCCGATTGCTGAGAATGGTGTGCTGATCACAGTAGGCCTCCCAAGCTCTTATTCGAATGCAGGAAGTATTTGTAAAGTTTTCTTAAACATTTTGGGTTTAATGACTTGAAATGTTCACTTGATGGAAGCAAGCTTGTTTAAATTGTGATTAGCAAGCAAATCGCAGCCACGTTCTCTAGGGAAACTTAAAGCAGAGAGCATGAAGGAGTTAATGAAATCACTCAGCAGCAAGGGGAGAATGTTCTCTAGTTAGAAAGTTGGATGGAATAATATACTATGAGTGATGGTGGTCATATCAAAGCTTAATAATGGGGTTATTGTTCAGTCGCTCAGTCGTGTCCTACTTTTTGTGACCCCATGGACTGCAGCTCGCCAGGGAGTATTTTATATTAGTAATGGGAAGTGTTTTATATTAAAAGTGAATGACTCACACTCCACTTGCTGTTAACAGTTTCCTTCAGTTGTGAATATACATCCAAGTTTATTAAGGTTCTGTGAATTTACATGTATATGTTGCAGACATTATGTGGGTTCTATCACCTACAGAAGGTTAGAGATCTTAGGGGAACTGATGCAGTATTACCTGTGTCTAGCTTGGATTTTAACATGTTTTAGCCCCACATCACCAGGCCCCTGCATCCTGTGTCATCAGGTCTTCGGGTCTGTCCTGATCAGACTCCCATGCTGCTTTCTACACAGCTCATCCTCCTGCTCCAGCCCTTCATAGACCCCCACCAACCATGTTCAGGATGCAGCGCCAGGTCCTCAAACAGAGAACAGGCTTCTTTGCTGTCTGCTCCCATCAGCCTTTCCAGGTGTGCTGGCTTTGTGGGAGCCCTTTTTCACCCCTCTCTGGAGAAGAGGATGGCTACCCAATCCAGTATTCTTGCCTGAAGAATTCCATGGACAGAGGAGCCTGGCAGGCTACAGTCCATGGAGTCACAAAGAGTCAGACATGACTCAGCAACTGAGACTATTATTTTCACTTTTTTCTCACCCCTGTCTGTATATTCTGGTCCCTCTGTCCCCAAGCTAAGGAACAGTGTGCCAGGGCACAGAAAGAAGGTGAAAAGTGGGCCATGCCATTCCCCCTGCTCCTCCAGTGGGTACCTGTACCCCCTGTCTTCCCACAGCCCACAGAGGGCTGCACTTGACCATTTGTGAGTACCCCCCAACCCCCCATAAGCTGTGAATGCAGAAAGGAGCCTCAGCCCAGCTTGTTGTCCCAGGACCCCTGCACCTGCTGTGTCTTCTTCCAGGGATGTTTCCCCAGAGAGTCTCAGGGCTCCCGTGTCTCCCTAGCTAAGACAGCAGCCCCGCTTTCTTTTCCTTCACAGCACATGTCATGACCTGAAAGGGTGTTTTCTATACTCGTTCTTATGTTCCCATTTACATGGTATATAATGCTGTCTCCTGTCTTGACGAGCGTGTGCATCCTTGGCATGTAGGACAGTGCCTGGCTCACAAACCTCTGCTGACTGAATGAATGAAGGTGGGGACTCTGTCTTTTTTGTTTTATCTGATACACATCCCTGTACCATAGAATGTGTCCACTCTTAACAGAGCCCATTATAGAATTATACATGGTATTGTAATTCTTGGTGTACTTCCAGACTGGTGTACTTCCATACTTCTAGACTTCCCTGGTGGCTCAGACAGTAAAGTGTCCGCCTACAATGTGGGAGACCCAGGTTCAATCCCTGGGTCGGGAAGATCCCCTGGAGAAGGAATTGGCAACCCACTCCCGTACTCTTGCCTGGAAAATCCCATTGACGGAGGATCCTGGTAGGCTAGAGTCCATGGGATTGCAAAGAGTCAGACATGACTGAGGGACTTCACTTTCATATGGTTATTATAAGATTAACCCAGCCCTTACATAGTAATAACAATTAAACAACTGACTGTTGAATCAGTAATTTTTATGGCATGACTTGGAAATCTTTACTCTAAAAACTTGGAAAGTAGAGTGGTTTGGAGAAATAGTATTATATTTAATTAATTAATTTTTATTTATTTATTTGACTGCATTGGGTCCTAGTTGCAGCACACAGAATCTTCTTGCTTCATGTGGCATCTTCCGTTGGTGACACACAGCCTCTCTAGCTGTGATGCACAGGCTCAGGCACTCTGAGGCATGTGGGATCTTAGTCCCCCTACCAGGCTGCCAGGGATATCTAACCTGTGTCCCCTGCATTGGCATGTGGATTCCCAACCACTGTATCACCTAGGAAGTCCCCTAAAAATGTCTGAAGTTTAGTCACTTGTCTGATGTTGTCAGGCTCGTGAGAGGGACTGAGCTGCAGTCTGTTGCCTCCAGACTCTTCATCTGACTCACTCACAAGCTGAGCTCTGGCCCAGGTCCCTGAGATTTGCTCTACGAGGGGCTTGGGCATCCAGAATACCTGCCTGGAGCCCTGCACGTGGTCACTGGAGTCCTGGACCCACTCACTCGCTTCCCTGGAGGGGCTGTAGATCCTCTGGGGTGAGACTGGGACTGAGTCCCTAGGGGTCTGCCTTTAAAATGTAGGAGCAGTCTGAGGAGTACTATGGAAAAAAAAAAAACAAACAAAAAAAAACTGAGGTTTGAATTCTGAGGAAGTCTTGGCTAAGAAAATTGTGTGTCCTTTGAGCCTTGGGTGATTTTTCCCTCTGATTGGGACTGTTTGGACTCTCATCTTTCATTTTCACATTCAGAAAGTTTTCAGTGCAAGTTAAAAAAAAAAAAATTACCTCCTGAATGGGACTGTCACCACTTCCTGGGGGTCTGCATTTAAAATGTAGCAGCAAAAAAAATAAAATAAAATAAAATGTAGCAGCAGTTTTTTTTTTTTTTTTTATTGTAGCAAAGAAATTAAAGTTGCTGTTGGATGATTCCTGCTGTAATTTGGATTCCAATCTTTCATATTCATGTTTGGAAGGTGTTCAGTCCTAGTGAAAAAAGACTTGCTTCCTGGATGGGACTGGGAATGTTGTAGAGACTGATGGAAGCCATGCTGGCATTAATTTTCTATCTAGTACTATTTTGGAAGAAGTATCTAAAAAATGCACTCTGGCAAAAGTTACCAAGAATCTATTTTTTGTTGCAATATGTACATCATTAATCATGAATAATCACCTAGAAAACTGTCTAAGATAAATGTACACATTTTTATATGACATAGATTCCTCTTTTCCATTCCTGCATAGAAATAAAAGTGTTTTAGTTCAGTCAAGTTTTAGAATTCCAGTATTAGTTGTTTTTCTTTATGAAACATGTAAATGGATTAAGCTGAGTTTTAGGCAAAAATGCCTTAGCTGTTAGTGCCTTCTTCATGGGATTGCTTTATAGAATTTTTGAACGTAACTATTCTTTAAAGTTTGCTGCTGATGACTGTGAGGACGTAGTTAGATTTATTGATTTATGTTTATTCAATTTGTATTATTGATTTGGTATTTAAACTACAGATCTTTGCTGTGTTGTCTTTGTCTCATGTTTACAAAATATGTTCCCAATTTGGAGCAGTCCCATTAATGTGCTTTTGTATACTGTACGTTTTACATTTGTAGGTGTATTTGTCAAGCCTTGAGGGAGAAGAGCACAATCTTAGTGACGCATCAGTGGCAGTACCTAAAAGCTGCAAGTTGGATTCTGATATTGAAAGGTGTAAGTAATTTCTAAACACCTGTGAAACTTGCTAGCACTCAGGTGTGCTGAAAGCCAGGCCTCTCAGCAGGTCACTCTCCTTGGGTTCATGGTAAACACCGTCTTCTCCCTCAGTTTTACAGCTTCTTCTTCTCTAAGGTGGTGTTCATGCCTTTGACAATGAATCCAAAGACCTGTAGAAATGTCACTACTATAATCTAAGCCACATAAACCCTAAAGTGTATAAAAGTGCTACCACAGGGTTACTGAGTCATCACTGTTCTTGTGAAATTTGTTAAGGATAATGATGCTATTTTATATAGAACTTTTTGTTTTCCCCTTCCAGGATTTAAGTCAAAGTATATTATTTGGAAATTAGAGATACTAAGACTTGTTTGTATCCACGTGATTGTCATACGCAGTTTGCTAAAGAGCATCTTCCGTTAACACCAGAAGCGAGGCTGAGTATCTTAGCACCCGGGTCAGAGACGCCCACTCTGCTGGTGTCCCCAGTTGCTGATCTCACTGTCTCTTTCCATGCCTGATATGTGTGGGAGCCTGTGCAGCAGGACGATAAAGCTCTGCTTTATGGGGCTCCTGTTCTTATGGGGACAAATGTGACAAAGAGAGAGGGGTGGAGCTGACATCCTAGTTGCCTGCTTAAAGAGCTGGTGCCTCATGTGGCCTGAGTGACATGAAGGTGGGGGCCATGCAATCACCTGGGGTAGGCGGGTCTGAGGCAGCGGGTCCTAAGGAAGGAGCTGACCTGGCAGGTTGGAGAAACAACAGGAAGACCAGTGTGTCTGGGGAGAGTGAGCAGGGGGATGTGGAGAGAGCTGGTCTCTGAGCACTGGGCAGTGGGTGGAAGTGGGATGGAAGTCTTGAGCAGTCCAGAGCAGAGGAGTGATGTAGTCTGATATGGGATTTAAAAGATTCCTTACTATTCATCTGGTCCTATTCGCAGAAGGGAGAGGATAGCTGTCCTCTCGAAATTGTCAGTACTTGCTTGCAGAGTACAGCTGCAACCTTTGTACCACCAGTCATTTCCTTGTGCATGTTACAGATGGAAAGTGTAACAGTGGAAAGTGGTCATTTCATTTAAAAGGTGCATGAATTTTGCCTCCCAAGTGAAATAACACAATGTATCCTGAATAATTTTCTTGTTCTGCAGTGTCAGATGGTACTTAAAGTCTTCACTGAGTTTCTCCAAGGGGACACCTCAGGGGATAGGGTGAGAAGGGGTCCAGCGAGGGTCCTGGGTCATTTCTTCCACCTGACTTGTCTTAACCAGAGCTGCTTTCATTTTATGAATTTTTCATTTTAGGATTTTTTATAATATTTTGTTTGCCACTGACTAAATCAGCTGAGTCTTGTTACATGGGGTGAGAAAATTGTGAAAATATCTGCATATTATTTTATATGACTTTGTAAGGGAGGGAAACTGTGCAAGGATGTGTCACATGTGTTCAAAGAAAATGATTAAATTGGCTGTAGCTTAAACAGAGGCCTGATTTGGGGAAGCCTCATTGGCTGCTTGTGGTTGGTTGTTCCTAAGTTTTTTTCTTGGATCTGGGTGCACTGATTGTGGCTTAGATTTTGGTTTGCTGGCTGCCAAGGCATTAGTGCCACCCCAATCTCATGGCCTCCTTGTTTAGTTTCTTTAACAGGTGGAATATTGAATTTTCAGCTGGGAACTTCCTACATTTGTGGGGAAGCTATAAAATACTGTGAAGATGCAGGTCCTGGGTTCTCTGCCCAGGGCTGGTTCCTACATGTCCTGTCCCAGCTGAGTGCATGAAACTATGAAAATGACAGTGGTCAGTGAAGTTCTGATGAATGACTGTTACCTATGTAGTTGTGTCAGTATTTTTCTCTCCTGGAATATCCTGCCCAATTAATTTTTCTTTTTAAATTCTGCTTCTCACATGAGGTGTTTCTCAGTTCCCATGTTGTCTAAAAAGACTGTGCTGATCCTCCCACCAAACTCTGTACTTCTTGCTTCCCTAAATGCCCATGGTAGTTAGAAAGATCATAATTTATGACCAGTTAACTTTAGTTGATTAGTGTTCAGATTATATTACTATTATCTAATGCAAATATATTCCTCTCAAATTCTTTATTTTAGGGCAAAATAGTACAACATGGAACTTACACTGGGCTCCTGAAATCTGGGGTAGATTTTGATTTCCTTTTAAAGAGGAATGAGGAAGAACCATCTCCAGATCTGGAATCTTCTACCCTGAATAATCAGTCCAGACCCTTGATGAGAGATGCTGCTCCAGAGCTCCAAGATGTGAGTTTCTCATCCTGCAACACGCCGCTGTATGTCTGCTCTTGGTAGACTTGTGGAGCTTCAGTCTGTTCCACTGGTGACATCTTCATTTGCCTTAAAGTAGATCCTAAGAGTCCAAGGCCCTGTTCCATGGAACTGGTAGAGTTAGAAGAGCATGAAGGGAGCAAGCCTGCTTGTGGTTCTCCTTTGGGTGTAGGATGGAGGATCTTATGGAGATCAGTAGTGGGTGCACTGCTATGGCTTCCTGGGTGTATGTGACTCACAATGATATGTGAACTCTTTCACTTACCATAGTAACAGCCTACTCACTGTGGTGGCCCCAAGCTTCCCTTATGCATCCAGAGGCTTAATGTGAAGACCCCCTTAGACTGAGTCCTGATGTTGCCACATTAAATCAGCTACTTTTCCTATATTTTGGAATGTCCTGGCACTGCAGGTGACTGATGGTAGTATTTTGTCTCATCGTCAGATGGTCTGTGATGGATCAGAGGTAGCATGTGCAAAGAACCTGACAAACAGCAGACTTTGGAGTTAGTTCCCATCTTCCTTTCTTATCCTTTAAGACTGAGAACCACGTCTAATCCACCTTGAATCCCAGTGGTCAGGAGAGAGCTGAGGACATCCTGGGCTCCTGTGACTCTATAATGCATTCTAAGTCCTTCAGACAGAAATGTGGAAATGCACTAGATCTCCCTTAAAAACATACATAGATTTCCTCAGTATCCAAACTCTGATTGATTCTGATAAGCATTTGGATTAATTCCTCAGTTTCTAAACTCAGGAATCACTCTCTGAAATTTAGGAATCAGATAGATTCAGATTATATGCTTGTCTCTTACTATCCAAACCCATTTTACTCAAATTCACTCTGTGACCTCAGTTTACTGTATTTAGCTAGTATTTTGAACCACAAGTATGCTGTATGTTTCATGTTTCTATTATTGAATGACATAAATTATCTAGAAGGATACATAAGCTTCATATCATTTTGTGTATTAATTTGGAACAAGCTTCTGCTGAGAGTCATGACTGACTTTAAGCAAAGCCACCCAACAGTGAATAACCTTGTACAAATGATGCTTTCTTATTTCTAACAGATTCTTAGGAGTGGGATGGCTGGGTCCAAAGATAAATGCACACATGGTTTGGCCAGATACTCCCACACTCCTCTCCATAGGAGATGGACCATCTTGCACTTCTACTAGTGTATGAGATGTGTCTGTCTCCCCACAGCTTTGCTGTAGAGGGCTTTGTTGAACTTTTCACATTCGGGGATTCCTTATTTAAAATTTTGTCTCTCACTGCGATTTTTCCCTCCCAGACTGAGAATATAGAGGTCACACTTCCTCTAGAGGACCGTTTGGAAGGAAAAGTTGGTATTAAGACCTACAACGATTACTTCACAGCTGGTGCTCAATGGTTTATCATCATTTTCCTTATTCTAGTGAACATTGCAGCTCAGGTAAATAAGGACATTTATTTTGGTGTGTGCCCTCAGCTTGGTATTTACATATTTATACTGTATTTATGTTATCATTATTTTTAATATGTATATGAAGATATTTATCTCAAAGAACTGGCTCATGCAGTTGTAGGATCTAGCTGGGTGAATGTGAAACCAGAAAGGCAGGCCTGAAGGCTGGAACGTCTGGCAGGAGCCTACCCTGCTGTCTGAGGCAGAATTTCTTCTTCTTCCAAGCGGCCTCAGGTTTTGCTCTTAGGGCCTTTGACTGACTGGATGAGGCCACCACAGTGTTGAGTGTGATCTCCTCTACTGAAGTTCTGATGATGGATGTGACCCACATCCACAAAATACCTTCATGGCAACATCTAGACGAGTGCTGAATCATTGGACACTGGCCTGCCCAAGCTGACACAGACAGCTGACCATCACAGTACTTGTCGAATGTTTTTTTCTTACATTTGCACTATGATTACTGCATTTTGCAATTCACTTGTGTTTGCTTTGAGGTACGTTATCTGTGGGGAGCAAAATAAGTGAAGGTTATCGGTATTATGTACGTGATGGAGAACTTCCAGGGAAAAAAGAATATCTTTTAAAGAGTTTAAAATGTAAGATGCCCTCCCTTGACCTGTAGCCATCTGAGGTGTGGGGCTTGGCACAGGCCTGGGCTGAAAGGACCATCTCTGTTTTCTGGAGCCTTTCCATCCCCCATCCTATTGAGCGGGGTGTGAGGCTCAGTGACGTCAGTGTGTGAGTGACTGTTGTTTCCTGCTCCAGGTTGCCTACGCCCTGCAGGATTGGTGGCTTGCATACTGGTGAGTGATTCCTGATCTGACCCAAAGTGCTGTGAAATCTGCATGAAATCTCACTTTCCCACAGTCAGGGGGAGAAGGGAGGGGCTTGTTCAGCCTCCTCTTCTGACCCTCACATAGTTTCCCTGAAGAAAAAGTAAAGTTCCTGCTGGTGGAGAGTGACGCTCCCGTTGTCTCTCCCCAGGTCTGACCCTCAGCAGCTTCCTCATAGATGATTTTGAAAACTGAAGGTTGTGATTCAAATTGAATCTTTATAAGGTAGATGGACACAGAGCCCTGTGAACTGGGAACCATTTTTCTAGCATAAAATACATTTCTCAAATTGAGTTTTTTTATATATATATATTTGAATACATTCTGTCTGAAGCATAATATTTTTTTCTTCCCTGTTCTATAGGGCAAATTTACAAAGTGCCCTGTATTTTGAGGTATATGGAAAAGGAGAGACAATTGTGATGCTTGATCTGAACTGGTATTTAGGAGCCTATTCAGGTAAAGTTGAATTCTCCGGTCTATTATATGAGAGTGTGAGGTGCTTACAAGGAGCCTGTGTGAGCATCTAGGGCTTCCAGGCATAATTCGGTAATGTCTCAACAGATTTAAGAGTTTGATTTGCATTTACTCTGTGAATTAACTAGAACAATTATCTTTAAAATCTAGAAGAAAGAAGTTGAATGGAGATTCTTGATTTATTGTGCACTGGTTTTGGTAGTTAAACCAGGATTGCACATTCAGAAAATCAGCCACTGTAAATACATGGTATTGTCTATTCTAATAGGTTGCTTTAGCTAAATCTTATATTGTTATATGAATGGGCAATGGGATTAGAAACAGATCCCTACTCTGTGGTTCAGAGTTTTCCAATTCTGTCTGAATAAGCTCTGGCTTTTATTGATCTTGAAGGTATGCAAAATCCCTTCACCACACTGCTCATCTCTTGGGCATCACTAATTACTTGAGAAGCTAAGCAGGGGGAATCCAGCATCTGGGGATAGATTCCTTCTCTTTCTTGCCTTGAGTTCACAGTGTTATCTTATCTCCAGATATGTGATTAATTTAACATGTGACTAATATTAACATGACTCACTGTATTCACAAGAGCTTAGAATATATATAATATTACATAGTGTTTAAAAGATGTCATCATCTAAAATTTGAAATATCTTTTTATCCATTCATTTGTTGATGGACATTTAGATTGCTGCCATGTCCTGGCTATTATAAATATTTACTACTATGAACATTGGGGCATAATAATAAATAATAATAATATCAATTAATTAATTTTTAAATTATAAATAAAAATAATAAAATAATTTTATATTGGATTATAAATGATTGGGTTTCACTGGTTGCTCAGATAGTAAAGAATCTGCCTACAATGCAGGAAACCTGGGTTCGATCCCTGGAGAAGGGAATGGCATCCAACTCCAGTATTCTTGCCTGTGATATCCCATGGTATCAGGGTCCAGCCCCAGTTGGATCCAGCGATTCCCTCAGGAGAACGGCGTTGGCGAAAGAGGATAGATAAAAGGGGAGAGAAAGAGGCTTGATCTAACTGGTTTATGCAGAAAACCAATAAAGTTCGTAACACTGAACTTTCTCTGACCACAGAGGCCACAGGTGCCCTCTCGAATAGCTGAAGGTGCCCCACCTTAGGCACCTTCTTGAGTGGGTCTTAGAAGCCCGGGCAGTTAAGTGGTCTCAGAGAGCCCCCACGCTCCAATTAGTCATCCTGAAAGAAGAACAGAGAAGAAAAGGAGAGAAAAGGAAACAAGAATGACACAGGGAGACCAAGCCTGATGAGCAAGGCCAATAGCTTTATTTTCAAAAGGAGTATTTATACCCTAAGTTGTACATAGAGGATAATAGTGAATGCAGAGTCATGCAAAGTCAGCAGTCCTTGATCCTCATCGAGACCAGGCTTTCTTTTCTGCAAACTTATCGTATACAAATGCTTTAGGTGATTTACATCATCTTCTGGCCAGGAGGCCTATTAACATTTTATGACTTTTTGTTCTGATAAAGGTTAGTTAACCAGAAAACTTATTTTCTCTAAAAGTAATTTTCTAAAGTTTGGCGCCACTCTCTGAAAGCACTAGATAAAGTTGCATTCCTATAAGGCAAATGTGCAGTGGGCTTTAGCAAGGAAAGAATTTACTACCTCAAGGGTCTAAAGTTGTTAACACCAAGGCCACTACTTATTTTTTCTATATACCAACTATATTAATTAATTAATTATACTCCCAGGGACACAGTGGGTAAGGGATATGGAAACTTGGCAGCAAGCATTAGCTCAACAATGAAATCTTCTACTAGTTCTATTCTAATAATTTCTAACTCCCCAAGAGGCTCTATACTATTTGAATATCTTAAGCTGCCCATGCCTCTTGCAGTTGGGAGGCTGTAAACAATCATATGTGTAGGTGTAGGAGTCCGGATAAACCTGTCAGGCAAGTTAAGAGAGCCATCTGAGGGGTTTGGATTGAAACACTCCTATTATGCCCAGGAGACTTATTAACTAGGGCCGTAAGTTGATTTCCTTCAGAGAAAGGTGGTTGAGGATAGCCCCCTGTTAATATCAGAGGAGTTGGTGGAAGTCGTAAAATAGTAAAACAGACAGATTCTGGTTTTGGGGTAGATGCTCAAGCAGATCCAGGGGGCCCCTTGAGTCCTGACTCACCTTGGCCATCAGGGCTCTCCCGCATGACCTTGTCATGGGAGGGTACTCCTGTGCTGGCTCCCAGCACCATGGACTGAGAAGCCTGATGGGCTATGGTCCATAGGGTTGCAAAGAGTTGGACATGACTGAAGTGACTTAGCATGCACACATAGATGATTAACAATGTTGTGATAGTTTCAGGTGGACAGCAAAGACACTCAGCCATACATATATTCATTCTCCTCCAAATCCCTTCCCCACCCCCCGTCCAGGCTATCACATAACTGAGCAGAGTTCCCTGTGTTATACAGTAGGTTCTTTTTGGTTACCCACTTTAAATATAGAAGAGTGTGCATGTTGATCCCAAACTCCCTAACTATCTCTTCCCCTTTCTTCTTCCCCCTGACAACCATAATTTCATTCTCTAAGTCTGTCAGTATGTTTCTGTTACATAAATACATTTATTTGTATAATTTCTTTTTAGGTTCCACCTATAAGGGATGTTTTACAATATTTTTCCTCTCTGACTTACTTCATTCAGCCTGACAATCTCTAGGCCCACCCATGTTGTGGCAAATGGCATTATTTCATTCTTTTTTAATGACTGTGTAATAGTCCATTGTATGTATGTACCACCTCTTCTTTGTCCATTCCTGCCAATGGTTATTTAGGTTGCTTTCACATGTTAGCTGTTGTAAACAGTGCTGCAATGAGCATTGGGGTGCATATATCCTGGTATGTATCCTTTTGGACTATGTTTTTCTCTGGGTATATGTCTAGAACTGGGGCTCCTGGACTACCAAGGTCATATGGTAGTTCTATTTTTAGTTTGTAATGAACCTCCATACTGTTCTCCATAGTAGTTATATCAATTTACATTCCCACCATAGTGCAAGAGGGTTCCCTTCTCTCTACAGCCTTTCCAGCATTTATTGTAAGATTTTTTGCTGATGGCCATTCTGATTGATGTGAGGTGATACCTCATTGTAGTTTCGATCTGCATTTCTCTAATAATTAGTGATATAGACTTTTTTTTTTCCATGTTGACCATTGGTATGTTTTCTTTGGAGAAATGTCTATTTATGTCTTCCACTTATTTTTTGATTGGATTGTTTGTTTTTTTGATATTGAGCTGCATAAACTGTTTGTATATTTTGAAGGTTAATCCCTTGTCAGTTGCTTAGTTTACAGTTATTTTCTCCCATTCTGAGGATTGTGTTTTCATCTCATTTATGATACCTATATATAATGGGATATTACTCAGCTACAAAAAAGAATGAAATTAGCTGATTTGTAGAGACATGGGTGGACCTAGAGTCTGTTATACAGAGTGAAGTAAGTCAGAAAGAAAAGCAAAAAAAAAAAAAGCACATATTAACACATATATGTGAACTCTAGCAAAATGGTACAGATGAACCTATTTGCAGGAATAGAGATAGTGATGTAGAGAACATATGTGTGGAAACATGTGGGGGAGGTGTAGGAGATGAATGGACAGGTTAGGATATACACTACCATACACTAGATAGCTAGTGGGAACTTGCTGGATAGTACAGGGAACTCAGTACAGTGCTCTCTGAGGACATTGAGGGGTGGGATTAATTGAGAAGGGGAGGTATAGGAGGACGGGATATATGTACATATTGCTGATTTACTTCCTTGTACAGAAACTAACACAACATTGTAAAGCGAGTATATTCCAGTAAAAATAAATAAATAACAATATTCCCACAGGAAACACTTGTATAAACTGGCTACAAAGAATGTGTTATATAAAAATCCACTCTTTGAAATTTGGTATTTATTTTATGAATCACTTGCTAAGAAATCCAAATACGTTAGCTGTTTACCTTCTTAATTGGTGGACTATGGGGGCTTAAAGGAAGAAGGAAAGGATTCTGTTTTATATTCATATAGGGTAGTGGGCTAAGGCAAATGCTTGTTGATGGAATTCAGGAATCTGAGCAGGTTTCAGAGTTTAACACTGATGTGTCAGCTGAATGGAAAAACACTACATGAAGGAATATTTATTACAAGGGTCATCACTCCTTTATTTACCATTGTGAGTTGAAGAGATGTTCGGAGGGCTATTTTCATTTTTATATGGATCAGTTTAGTTCAGATCAGATCAGTTGCTCAGTCAGTCCGACGTTGTGACCCCACGTACTGCTGCACACCAGGCTTCCCTGTCCGTCACCAACTCCCAGAGTTTACTCAAACTCATGCCCATTGAGTCAGTGATGCCATCCCATCATTTCATCCTCTGTCGTCCCCTTCTCCTCCTGCCCTCAATCTTTCCCAGCATCAGGGTCTTTTCAAATGAGTCAGCTCTTTGCATCAGGTAGCCAAAGTATTGGAGTTTCAGCTTCAACATCAGTCCTTTTCTTTAGGATGGACTGGTTGGATCTCCATGCAGTCCAAGGGACTCTCAAGAGTCTTCTCCAACATCATAGTTCAAAAGCATCAATTCTTTGGCATTCAGCTTTCTTTATAGTCCAACTCTCACATCTATACATGACTATTGGAAAAACCACAGCCTTGACTAGACAGACCTTTATTGGCAAAGTAATGTCTCTGCTTTTTAATATGCTGTCTCGGTTGGTCATAACTTTTCTTCCAAGGAGTAAGCGTCTTTTAATTTCATGGCTGCAATCACCATCTGCAGTGATTTTGGAGTCCCAAAAAATAAAGTCTGTCACTGTTTCCACTGTTTCCGCATCTGTTTGCCATAAAGTGATGGGACCACATGCCATGATCTTAGTTTTCTGAATGTTGAGCTTTAAGCCAACTTTTTCCCTCTCCTCTTTCACTTTCATCAAGAGACTCTTTAGTTCTTCATTTCTACAATAAGGGTAATGTCATCTGCATATCTGAGGTTATTGGTATTTCTCCAAGCAATCTTTATTCCAGTTAGTACTTCATCCAGCCCAGTGTTTCTCATGATGTACTCTGCATATAAGTTAAATAAGCATGATGACAAAATACAGCCTTGACATACTCCTTTTCCTATTTGGAACCAGTCTGTTGTTCCATGTCCAGTTCTAACTGTTGCTTACAATCTGCATACAGATATGTCAAGAGGCAGGTCAGGTGGTTTGATATTCCCATCTCGTTCAGAATTTTCCACAGTTTATTGTGATCCACACAGTCAAAGGCTTTGACATAGTCAATAAAGGAGAAATAGATGTTTTTCTGGAACTCTCTTGCTTTTTTCCATGATCCATCAGGTGTTGGCAATTTGATCTCTGGTTCCTCTGCCTTTTCTAAAACCAGCTTGAACATCTAGAAGTTCATGGTTCACGTATTGCTGAAGCCTGGCTTGGAGAATTTTGAACATTTCTTTGCTAGCGTGTGAGATAGGAGCAAATGTGCAGTAGTTTGAGCATTCATTTCCTTTCTTTGGGATTGGAATGAAAACTGACCTTTTCCAGTCCTGTGGCCCCTGCTGAGTTTTCCAAATTTGCTGACATATTGAGTACAGCACTTTCACAGTATCATCTTTTAGGATTTGAAATAGCTCAACTGGATTTCCATCACCTCCACTAGCTTTGTTTGTAGTGATGCTTACTAAGGCCCACTTGCCTTCACATTCCAGGATGTCTGCCTCTAGGTGAGTGATCACAACATCATGATTATCTGGGTCGTGAAGATCTTTTTTGTACAGTTCTTATGTGTATTCTTGCCACCTCTTCATAATATCTTCTGCTTCTGTTAAGTCCATAACATTTCTGTCCTTTATTGAGCCCATCTTTGCATGAAATGTTCCCTTGGTATCTCTAATTTTCTTGAAGAGATCTCTAGTCTTTCCCATTCTATTGTTTTTCTCTATTTCTTTGCACTGATCACTGAGGAATGCTTTCTTATCTCTCCTTGCTATTCTTTGGAACTCTGCATTTAAATGGGTATATCTTTCCTTTTCTCCTTTGCTTTTTGCTTTTCTTCTTTTCACAGCTATTTGTAAGGCCTCCTCAGACAGCCATTTTGTTCTTTTGCATTTCTTTTTCTTGGGGAGGTCTTGCTCCTTGTCTACTGTACAATGTCACAAACCTCCATCCATAGTTCATCTGGCATTCTATCAGATCTAGTCCCTTAAATCTATTTCTCACTTCCACTGTATAATCATAAGGGATTTGATTTGGGTCATACCTGAATGGTAGCGGCTTTCCCTTTCTTCAATTTAAGTCTGAATTTGGCAATAATGAATTCATGATCTGAGCCACAGTCAGCTCCCGGTCTTGTTTTTGCTGACTGTATAGAACATCTCCATCTTTGGCTGCAAAGAATATAATCAATTTGAATTAGATGTTGACCATCTGGTGATGTCCATGTGTAGAGTCTTCTCTTGTGTTGTTGGAAGAAGGTATTTGCTATGACCAGTGTATTCTCTTGGCAGAATGCTAAGAGCCTTTGCCCTGCTTCATTCTGTACTCCAAGGCCAGATTTGCCTGTTACTCTGGGTGTTTCTTGACTTCCTACTTTTGCATTCCAGTTCTCTATAATGAAAAGGACATCTTTTTTGGGTGTTAATTCTAGAAGGTCCTGTAGGTCTTCATAGAACTGTTCAACTTCAACCTCTTTGGCATTACTGGTCAGGACATAGACTTAGATTACCGTGATACTGAATGGTTTGCCTTGGAAACGAACAGAGATCATTCTGTGTTTTTTGAGATTGCATCCAAGCACTGCATTTTGGACTCTTTCGTTGAATATGATGGCTACTCCATTTCTTCTAATGGATTCCTGTGCACAGTAGTAGATATAAAGTTCTTCTGAGTTACATTCACCCATTCCAGTCCATTTTAGTTCACTGATTCCTAAAATGTGGAATTTTAGGAATTTGATGGCATTCACTCTTGCCATCTCCTGTTTGATCACTTCCAATTTGCCTGGATTCATGGACCTAATAGTCCAGGTTCCTTTGCAATGTTGCTCTTTACAACATCGGACCTTGCTTCTATCACCAGTCACATCCACAACTGGCTGTTATTTTTGCTTTGGCTCTGTCTCTTCATTCTTTCTGGAGTTATTTCTCCACTGTTCTCTAGTAGCATATTGGGTACCTACCAACTGGGGAGTTCATCTTTCAGTGTCCTATCTTTTTGCCTTTTCATACTGTTCATGGGGTTCTCAAGACTGGAATACTGAAGTGGTTTGTCATTCCCTTCTCCAGTGGACCACATTTTGTTAGAACTCTCCACCATGACCCATCAGTCTTAGGTACTCCTACATGACATGGCTCATAGTATCATTGAGTTAGACAAGGCTGTGGTCCATGTAATTAGATTGGTTAGTTTTTTGTGATTGTGGCTTTCAGTCTGTCTGCCCTCTGATGGAGAATGATAAGAAGCTTATGGAATCTTCCTGATGGGAGAGACTGACTAAGGGAGATACTGGGTCCTGTTCTGATGGGCAGGTCTATGCTCAGTAAATCTTTAATCCGATTTTCTGTTGATGGGTGGAGCTGTGTTCCCTCCCTGCTACTTATCTTGGGCCAAACTATGGTGGAGGTAATAAAGATAAACTATGGTGGAGGTATGAAAACCTACAAGACCCTTTAGAAAGTGAAAATGAAAGTGAAGTTGCTCAGTCTGACTCTTTTCAACCCCATGGACTGCAGCCTACCAGGCTCCTCTGTCCATGGGATTTTCCAGGCAATAGTACTTGAGTGGATTGCCATTTCCTTCTCGGGGGGATCTTCCTGACCCAGAGATTGAACCCGGGTCTCCTGCATTGTAGACAGATGTTTTACCATCTGAGCCACCAGGGAAGTCCTAACTTTTTAGTACTATCACCCCCAAAAGATGTCCTTTTCATTATACGGGATTGAAACACAAAAGTAGGAAGTCAAGAAACACCTGGAGTAACAGGCAAATTTGGCCTTGGAGTACGGAATGAAGCAGGGCAAAGGCTAATAGAGTTTTGCTAAGAAAACACACTGGTCTTAGCAAACACCCTCTTCCAACAACACAAGAGAAGACTCTACACATGGAAATCACCAGATGGTTGCACCGAAGTCAGACTGATTATATTATTTGCAGCCAAAGATAGAGAAGCTGTATACAGTCAGCAAAAACAAGACTTGGAGCTCACTGTGGCTCAGATCGTGAACTACTTATTGTCAAATTCAGACTTAAATTGAAGAAAGTAGGGAAAACCACTAGACCATCAGGTATGACCTAAATCAAATCCCTTATGATTATACAGTGGAAATGAGAAATAGATTTAAGGGACTAGATGTAATAGACAGAGTGCCTGATGAGCTATGGTCGGAAGTTTGTGACATTGTATAGGAAACAGGGATCAAGACCATCCCCATGGAAAAGAAATGCAAAAAAGCAAAATGGCTGTCTGGGGAGGCCTTACAAATAGCTGTGAAAAGAAGAGAAGTGAAAAGCAAAGGAGAAAAGGAAAGATATAAGCATCTGAATGCAGAGTTCCAAAGAATAGCAAGAAGAGATAAGAAAGCCTTCCTCAGAGATCAGTGCAAAGAAATGGGGGAAAATAACAGAATGGTAAAGACTGGAGATCTCTTCAAGAAAATTAGAGATACCAAGGGAATATTTCATGCAAAGATTGGCTTGATAAAGGACAGAAATGGTATGGACCTAGGAGAAGCAGAAGATATTAAGAAGAATACACATGAGAACTGTACAAAAAAGAGTTCATTACCCAGATAATCATGATGGTGTGATCACTCACCTAGAGCCAGACATCCTGGAATGTGAAGTCAAGTGGGCCTTAGAAAGCATCACCATGAACAAAGGTAGTGGAGGTGATGGAATTCAAGGTGAGCTATTTCAAATCCTGAAAGATGATGCTGTGAAAGTGCTGCACTCAATATGCCAGCAAATTTGGAAAACTCAGCAGTGGCCACAGGACTGGAAAAGGTCAGTTTTCATTCCAATCCCCAAAAAAGGCAATGCCAAAGAATGCTCCAACTACCGCACAATTGCACTCATCTCACATGCTAGTAAAGTAATGCTCAAAATTCTCCAAGCTAGGCTTCAGCAATACGTGAATGGTGAACTTCCTGATGTTCAAGCTGGTTTTAGAAAAGGCAGAGGAACCAGAGATCAAATTGCCAACATCCGCTGGATCATCAAAAAAGCAAGAGAATTCCAGAAAAACATCTATTTCTGCTTTATTGACTATGCCAAAGCCTTTGACTGTGTGGATCATAATAAACTGTGGAAAATTCTGAAAGAGATGGGTATACCAAACCACCTGACCTGCCTCTTGAGAAACCTATATGCAGGTCAGGAAGCAACAGCTTGAACTAGACATGGAACAGCAGACTGGTTCCAAATAGGAAAAGGAGTACATCAAGGCTGTATATTGTCACCCTGCTTATTTAACTGATAAGCAGTGTACATCATGAGAAATGCTGGGCTGGAAGAAGCACAATCTGGAATAAAGATTGCTTGGAGAAATATCAATAACCTCAGATATGCAGAGGACACCACCCTTATGGCACAAAGTGAAGAGGAACTAAAAAAGCCTCTTGATGAAAGTGAAGGAGGAGAGTGAAAAAGTTGGCTTAAAGCTCAACATTCAGAAAATGAAGATCATGGCATCCGGTCCCATCACTTCATGGCAAATAGACGGGGAAACAGTGGAAACAGTGTCAGATTTTATTTTGGGGGGCTCCAAAATCACTGCAGATGGTGACTGCAGCCATGAAATAAAAGACGCATACTCTTTGGAAGGAAAGTTATGACCAATCTAGATAGCATATTGAAAAGCAGAGACATTACTTTGCCAACAAAGGTCCGTCTAGTCAAGGCTATGATTTTCCAGTAGTCATGTATAGATGTGAGAATTAGACTGTGAAGAAAGCTGAGCACTGAAGAATTGATGCTTTTGAACTGTGGTGCTGGAGAAGACTCTTGAGAGTTCCTTAGACTGCAAGGAGATACAACCAGTCCATCCAAAAGGAGATCAGTCCTGGCTGTTCATTGGAACGACTGATGCTAAAGCTGAACCTCCAATACTTTGGCCACCTCATGCAAAGAGTTGACTCATTGGAAAAGACCCTGATGCTGGGAGGGATTGGGGGCAGGAGGAGAAGGGGACGACAGAGGATAAGATATCTGGATGGCATTACCGACTTGATCGACATGAGTTTGAGTGAACTCCAGGTGTTGATGATGGACAGGGAGGCCTCACGTGCTGTGATTCATGAGGTCGCATAGAGTCAGACACGACTGAGCCAGTGAACTGAGCTGAACTGAACTGAATGAATATAATGATGACTTCCCTCACAAGATCCCATGCATGTAATGCTAAAGACCGTGCCCCTAACCCTGCTGCAGTCCACCACCAACCCACACCTTCACCAGAGACTCCTGGACACCCATAGGCAAGTCTCCTCTGGGGTCACTGTTCCTTCCTCCTTGGTCCTGGTGCACAAGGTTCTGTTGTGCCCTCCAAGAGTCTATTTCCCAGTCCTGTGTAAGTTCTGACAGCTCTATGGTGGGGTTAATGGCAACCTCCTCCAAGAGGACTTATGCCATACCCACACCCAGAGCTCCTGTCCCTGCGGCAGACCACTGCCAACCCCATACCTCCACAGGAAACTCTCAAACACAGTTCTGTCTCAGTCTCTGTGGGGACTCTGGGTCCTGGTGCACACAAGGTTCATTTGAGCCCTCTGAGCATCTCTGGCAGGAATTGGGTTTGGTTCTAAACATGAATTCGCCACTTCTACTGTCTTGCTGGGGCTGCTCCTTTGCCCTTAGACATGGGGTATCTCCTCACAGCCACTCCAGTGCCTACCATCTTACTAGGTTTTCCCTGACCTTGGATGTGGGGCTGCTCCTTCTGACTTTGGATGTGGTTTTATATGCATAGTGATGCTCATTTATCATTGATAAAAATTTTTAAATGATAATATTTATTTACAAATGCTTTGTGTTTCCTTAAAACACTTAGTGAGAGGTTAGTTGCTTGTTTAGATTATCTATAAATTATTATTTAGGTTATAATTATCTCTTGTCAAAATATAATAGTTTCTTGCTATTTCTTGAATAGCAATAGTTTGCAAACTAATTAATTGTTAGTTGCAAATAATTAAGTTGTCTGTTTGCAACTTAATATGGTCCTTCTGTACTCTTTAAAACTACTTGGACATAGAAATTGCTATGTTATTTTTTATTTATTTGATTTTTATTAATTTTCACTGGAGTACAGTTGCTTTACAGTGTTGTGTGAGATTTTGCTGTACAACAAAGTGCCATCAGTCATATGTACAGTGCACATATATCCCCATTTTTTTTGTTTCCTTCTCATTTAGATCACCACTGAGTAGAATTTTCTGTGCTATAAAAGTAGATTCTCAAGTAGCTATTTTACATAGAAGTAAATTTTCCTGTAAATTTACTGTTTACAAGGAAATGGTAAGTCATTTCTCCTGTTCCTCTTCCTTCTCACACTGATATCTAAAACTGAGGTATGCTTTGATTGTGGAATATGTAACTAGTGGGATTTGAAATGTGGCAAAGGGAAGAAGATCAACTGTTTTTCATAATCATCTTTCTTTTTGTTTTAAAGTTTTTTTTTGTTTGTTTGTTTGTTTTATTTATTTTTGGCTATGCTGGGTCTTCATCGCTGTGTGGACTTTCTCTAGTTGCCAAGGGCAGAGTCTACTCTAATTGTGATGTGCAGGTTTCTCATTGCATGGCTTCTCTTGTTTCAGAGCATGGGCTCTAGGGTGTGGGGACTTCAGTAGATGCAGCCAGTGGGCTTTAGTAGTTGTGGTTCCTGGGCTCTAGAGCACAAGCTCAATAGTTATGGAGCACAGGCTAAGCTGCTCTGAGACATGTGAGATCCACCTGGGTCAGGGATTGAACCCATGTCTCCTGCATTGGCAGACGGACTCTCCAACACTGAACTACCAAGGGAGCCCTGTAATTATCTTTCTTGTGAGTTGTTATTAGAACTTGTAAGTGAATTAGGAAAGCCTAGAATGAAACTGTAATTTATATAAGACATTTCCCCCTTTGTTGTTTCTATTTAGTGAAAGAAAAATAGTGATTTTCATATTCTTCTTTATAAATGTATTTTGTGACAGCATCAAGTTCTTATACAACCTATTTCATATGTATATTTACATATATATACATTTATATATATATAAATGTATTCTATAGTCTACATGTATAAATTTTTATATAAATCTTATTTATAGAATAAAATACACAATATCTTTATAAACTGTCTGTCATGCTTTAACATCATTGAGGATAAGGCAGAGATCTTGTACTGAGTGATGTTTCTTTATTTCAGGTTTAACTTTTTCTACCATCCTTTTTGGCATCACAAGGTCTCTGTTGATATTCTACGTCCTTGTTAACGCTTCACAAACTTTGCATAACAAAATTTTGTGGTCCATTTTGAGAGCTCCAGTATTGTTCTTCTATAGAAATCCAATAGGTAAGTCAGACACCAGGTTTCTCAGTGAATATGTCTTTTAACACATTTAATTCCTGATTACATTTGATATTTGAAAATGGAAGAGATGCTTAGAAGAAAATCACCATTCATTTTCTATGAAAAGCTTCACTGATATTCTTTCCTACCAGAGAAAATCTGAATAGAAGTATGTAACCTTTTATTCCAATTTATGTGTGTCTATAAAGATAAATGAATGTTTACTTTGCAGGATGATTTATGAATCCATTTGTAAGACATATGAAGCACCCAACATATGATGCAAATGTGTTGAAATATTTTTGACTAGTTGTTGAAATGTTCCCGTGTTAATAATGTTAAGCTAACTAGGAAGGACCTTCTTCCAGGAACATCTCTATAGGAGACAGGCTATGTGTTTCTCTTTTTCATTGCTCATCCATTTCTGGGATCACAGAGGTCTGACATGTGCTCATATTTTGAGGTTTATCTAAATGGTAATGGAAAATTGATTAAAACACAAGATCAGTTAAAAGTATACATCATCTTCAATAAAATCAACTCTCTAGTTTTATAATGGACTTTTGGTTATATTTAAGAGGTCTTGTGGTACATAGCAGGTGGATCTTCAGTATTAAGTAAGAGTGTCCCTGATGGTTTTCCAGTGGTTGCTTCCTCTACTTTGAGGCCTTTGACCTGTATTGCTTCAGGAGACAGCCTCCTGACCTGGGTTTCTGTGAAGAGTCAGTTCTTTAGTGAACATGCCCACTCTGTTCAGTTGGTTGTACTTGTGCTGAGGCCCAGGGTGGCTTTGTTTTCTCACAGGTGATGACTGACAGGGCCTGTCGAGGCAGGGATGTGACTGGAAGGAGGACAAGTGTAGGCTCAGCCTGGTCATCAACTCAGCATGTGACTGAGGCCAAAGCAGGTATATTCTCCTAGCCAGGCAAATCTCCAGGCAGGATGCTGTCATGGTCTTAAGTGTGGACTCTGGAGCCAACTGGCTGGGTTCAGTCCTGTTGCTAGTTACTAATAGTAATAGTTATAGTTATGTGAATACTTCTGTGCTAATTATTTAATTTCTCTGTGTCTTGATCTTCTTACCTATAAAATGAGGATACTATTCACACACTTACCAATATCTTGGTATTGTGGGCATTAAGCAGGTTAATAATTCACAGCACTTAGCACAGGATCAGTGCCTAATGAACCTCAATGAGGATGAGGACATGCTGTCTGGGAGCTTCTCTCCTGTGAAATGGGAATAACCACTGCCCTTTCTGTTCCACAAGACTGTTGTGAGGATTAAATAAGAATGTCGAGGGCAGCAGCTCATAAATCTGTTCAGATTTATTCAGCACACGTTGTTTAGTCCAGGCTGTGAGCAGAGCACAGGATAGTAAACTGCAGAGGCCCACACAGATCTCAGGTTATTATGAAGCCAGAGTGAGGAAGGGGTTGGAGGAGTCTATGCTATTATGGGTATGAAGTTCCTCCACTTTGCCTGTTAGTGTGAAAACTATAGTCACAAAGTTGGGAGCATTAAGTGGGACTGAATTTCTGTTCTCACAGCCTCTGAGTGTTCATGACCACAGTTAACCAGGCTCTTTATAGTCAAGACCTGTAGGCTTCTCCAGATGCTGACTTACTTATATTGAAGGACTTGGGATCAAGTTTAAATCCTGAAGGCCACTAATTTTAGAGCAGTCAGCACACTAATATTTATCTTGTGTCCCCCTCCTTTAGCTCTTAGCACGACTTCATTCCTTCAAGAAAATAGAAGCCCAAATAAGTATTGCAAAGATAGGCCTGCTTTGCCCAAAAGGCTTAGGGGCTGTAAATTACTTACTCTTTTAGTGGTATATTAAATTGAACTCTTTCCTATCTTTTATTTTCAAAAGTGGAATTTGTAATGTCCCCTGCATTGACAAGCAGATTCTTATCCACTGTATCATCAGAGAAATCCATAAATACATGTGCTTTAAAAATATTGTTTTGATTTGTGCACGTATTGTTTCTCTTAAGGCTCCTTTATGAGGAAATGAGTATTTTCTTGTATCCTGTTCTTTCAGGAAGGATTTTAAATCGCTTCTCGAAAGACATTGGGCATATGGATGACTCGCTGCCCCTGATATTTCAAGATTTCATCCAGGTAATGTACCAGTCCTGTCAGAGTTCTCACAGGGAAGAGCAGAATGCCTGTTTCTCGAGGCTTTCTCACAGGGGCTGAGGGTGGGCTTTCAGCCTGGTGATATGCCCTGTTATCCTCAGTAAAGGTTATATTTGTGAGAGAAGGGTGCAGCTGTCATTGGGAGGCTGGGCTAACAAGAGTGACACCTGGGGCAGGAGTGGCTACCCAGTCACATCAAGGTTGGTCTGAAGCAGCGACAGGCTGGGTAAGTGGTTCTCCCTCTGCTTTCCAGATGTCTGGTGTGGATTCCCTTATTGTGAGCACATTTCATAATAGAGAAAAAAATCACCTCTCATGGAAAGATAGCCTAGATGAACTAAATTATGCATTGTATTGGGCTTCCCAAGTGGCTCAGTGTTAAAGAATTCACTTGCCAATGCAGGAGACACAAGAGACAAGAGTTCAATCCTTGGGTCAAGAAGATCCTCTGGAGAAGGAAATGGCAAGCCACTCCAGTATTCTTGCCTGGAAAATTCCATGGGCAGAGGAGCCTGGCGGGCTATAGTCCATGGGGTTGCAAAGAGTCAGACATGCACAATGCATTGTATTACCACAGAGGACAAATATTTACTGCACTATTTTATTTGGATAAAGCCAATTGTGGTTACTTACAAATAAAAGATTGGTAAAAATAAGGTGAAAATAATACTTTAACGAGGAAAAGGTTGTTGTTTAGTTGCTAAATTGTGTCTGACTCTTTTGTGACCCCATGGACTATAGCCCACGAGGTTCCTCTGTCCATGGGATTTCTAAGGTAAGAATACTTGAGTGGGTTGCAATTACCTTGTCCAGGGGATCTTCCAGACCCAGGTCTCCTGCATTGGCAGGCAGATTCTTCACCACTGAGCCACCTGGGAAGTCCAACAAGGGCAATAGAGAGCAGTTATTAAAGATACAAAGCCTTTAAGCCAGTAATTTGATTCCAGGATCAAAGTCATTTCAGAAAATGTCTTTTGTTTTGTAGGCAGTTATTCTTTTCACAGGTTGATTGCTCTGTCTTAAGGTGTCTTAAGAGAGAGAGAGAGAAAGACCTACAGGAATACCTTCTATCGAGTCTCTCTTTTGTCTGTGAACTTGAGGTTCTAAAGAATGATGTAGGGTCATCTCCACTCTCATCTCCTCATTCAGTATCATTGCTCATGTGGGGTGTATTTTTCTGTTATTTAATTCTGTCTACTTTTCAGTTATTTAGTCTGTGGGGAATTTTCTTTTTCTTCTCAGGTGTTAATTTTGGAAATGAAACGCATTGTCAAAAGCTGCACACAAAAATGCAGCAGACATCTGACTGCAGACAGTGTAGCCTGTGGGCATGGCTTCAACTGTTAACAGTGTGAACTACTCTGGGACTCAGAGGCAGAGGACTTTTACTGCAAAGATGTCTGATTTTTTTTTTTTTTTCTCTTCTGCAAACTTATTTTATAAATGTGCCCTTCTGGGTTTAACTATGTAATTTATCCCCAGAAACTATTTTTGCTTGAAAACAGTGTCACATTTTAACAGTGATTGTGAATTACTTTGAAAATATTTTGTGAATGGTTCTGTTTCTTTGCTATGGTAAGGTGGGCTAACTTGGGTTTATGCCATGTGCTTACTAGCACATGGTTAGTTAGTGGTCATAGTCAGATTGTCACATATTTTTGCATGATGTATAGAGGAACAGGGATAGATACTACCTGATTTCAGTAGGAAACATTCTCATTAAAGAGGAGGGAAAATTCCAGTCTTGCTGATTTCCAATCCCAGCTCTGCCACTTGTAGTTCAGTTATCTTGAAGTTGAAGGTGGAGGTGTCCTGTAGGTCATTGAAAGTAAGAGTTTGGTGTTTGAGGGAGAGACCTGGGATGAGCATGGAGCCTGTGTACCCTTCACTGAGCAGGTAGTAGCTGAATCTGTGAAGATGACAAGACTGCCCAGAGAGAGGGAAGCATTTTTAGGGACCAATATAAGAAGACTCGATATCAGAGAAAAAGCAGAGAGAGAAGGGGAGGAGAGGAGACACAGTGAACAGCAAGAGAGAAAGAAGGAAGTAGGTTGGGGAATCAAGGAAGGACACATCTGCTCAGTGCAAACGAGAAGGTGAGTCTGTGAAAACTTGTTGCTTGATTTGGAATTAGGAGGTGTTGGTGACCTGAGAAGCAGGTTTCAGATGTGAGGAGGTCAGAGTGCAAAGGGTTGAAAATCCAGGAGGTATGGAGGGAGTTGAGGTGAAGACTGGCTACTCCTGGAAGGAGTTTGAATGAAGTAGGAGACAGGCCCATCTGGAATGTAGGGTCTGAGGAGGTATTGCTGGTTGTTGGGGTGTACAGTTTGTGAGTTGCGTGTGTGTGTGAGGTGGTGGGTGGTATTTCCCTCTCTCCCTCCTTCCCTTCAACAAACAGTGCTTAGAGTTGAGGTCCTAAAGAACAGGGGTGAGCCAGACCCCTCCCGTCATGGGTGGTCTCCTGCAGCCTCCCTTTGGGAGGGAGACATCCAGAGATTCACCCCTTGCTGCCTTTGGAATCCTAATTGTGGGAGCTCTGTGGAGGAAGTCCTGGAAGGCAAAGTGGATGTGGGGGCTGGAGGCAGTTATGGAGCCTGGTCCAGGAGGTGGGCGGAGCTTCTAGGAGGTGACCTTTAATCCTAGATGAAAAGAAAAGGCTGCTGTGGATGGTGGGGCTGGAGGTGCTGCTGGAAGCAGAGTTGCTATGTGGGAATCAGTCTTTCTTCCCCATCACCAATGAGAGGAGGGAAGGGAAGGGGCTGGAAGGGGGTTGTTCAGTTTTGTTTTAAAAGAAATAGTTTGTGCCAATTGTTTTCAACTCACTTTTGATGATTCTGCTTATCCTTGGTGTATTTTATAAACCTTGGAAGATTCTTGATCATTTTTATTACTTCTAAAGTGTTTATTTGGTGTACTTTTCATCATTTAATTCCTTCTCATTCTCTTAAACAATATATTAGATAATTTATTTAATATTTTGTAATAGTGATGCCAAGTGTGGGAAGGGAAACCCTGGGTTCTGAGTAGTGGTCCACACTGCAGGACAGTCCATCTACTCAGACGATGTCACTCAGAGACCACATCCCAACAGAGGGCAATCATGAGTTTGTGCACCATATTGTACACTGACTCTACCAGAGAAGTTGCCTGTTCGGTCACATTATAGTTGTTGGGCAAATTGGAGCTGTTCACCATTTCAAAAAGGATGAAGGAAAAGCAGCATAAAAAAATCAATTTATGTAGTGCAATTCCACCTGATAATCATTTATGATGTCAACAACTTTAAAGTACAGTGGCATGGGAAGCCCTGAAGTCTCTCTTTCCAAGCTTGAATCCCAGCTCTCCCTCTTCCTGTCTCTGCCACACAAAGCCAGTCTCCTCTCAGTAAAATAGAGAAAATAATACCAACTCCATAAATGTTGTGGGAAGGCAAAATGAAGTTGTTTTAATATTATTATTTTCATAACATCTGAATGCATGTTGAGCACTAAGTAATGAGTAGTTATTTTTAAAACATCATATGTATTTTTAAGTGAGAAAAGTTGTCTGATGACATCGGCATTATGTTGTATTAAATTTATTGTCAGACACAGTTTCCAGGCCCATAAATATCATCTCATGAGTTTGTATTACAGAGATTCTAGGTTTGTAATTCTTGAAGATTTTAAGGGATACTTTCTTATGTAGACTCATAGAATAAACACCAGTTGTTTTCAAAACTGACCATTGGTCACTAAATATTTCAAATTAACATAATTTTCATATAGTTTTCCAAAGTCCCAAATAACATGGAGTAAATAGTCTCAATTATGCACTGCTTTTGTCATTGAAATCATCACCTCCAAGAAGTCTTCCTACAAACAAGACAAATGAAAATGAAGGTAAGATGTGGAAGTTAAATTTAGGCATTTTAATTATCCTTCAATTAAAAATAAATAAATTTTAAAATATCAAAAAAATCACTTATTAAATTAAAAAAAGAGGGACTTCTCTGAGCATCAGAAGTTGCACACAGCTGCCCTCAGCAAAATGCTTTAATTTTTTTGAGGAAAACCAAATTGCAAAACCTTTGTTCCTCACACATCCCTCATTCAGGAAGAGAAAACAACAACAACAATCAACAGCTTGGCCGAACTTAAATGACTGAATCCTCATTTCCTTTCTTCCTCATGGATCACAGCCTTGTCCTGGTGAAGGGTTGTGTAACTCAATGAAACTATGAGTCATACCATTCAGGGCCACCCAAGATAGACAGGTCATACTGGAGAGTTCTGACGAAACATGGTCCACTTGAGGAGGAAATGATAACCCACTCCAGTATTCTTGCTGTGAGAGCCCCGTGAACAGTATGAAAAGGCAAAAATATATGACACTTGAAGATGAGCCCTCCAAGTTGGGAGGTATCCAGTATGTTACTGGGGAAGAGCAGAGGGCAACTGCTAACAGCTCCAGAAAGAATGAAGCAGCTGGGCTGAAGTGGAAATGACACTCAGTTGTGGATGTGTCTGTTGGTAAAAGTAAAGTCCAATGCTGTAAAGAATGATATTGCATAGGGACCTGGAATGTTAGGTCCATGAATCAATGTAAATTGAATGTGGTCAAACAGGGGATGACAAGAGTGAATATTGGCATCTTAGGAATCAGTGAACTAAAATGGACAGGAATGGGTGAATTTAATTCAGATGACCATTGTATCTATTTCTGTGGGCAAGAATCCCTTAGAAGAAACGGAGAAGCTGTCATAGTTAACAAAAGAGTCTGAAATGCAGTCCTTGGGTACAAACTCAAAAACGACAGAATGATCTGTTCTCTTCCAAGGCAAACCATTCAACATCACAGTACTACAAGTCTATGCCTCAACTACTAATGCCAAAGAAGCTGAAGTTGACTGGTTCTATGAAGACCTACAATACCTTCTAGATCTAAAACCAAAAAAAAGATGTCCTTTTCATCATAAGGAATTGTAATGCAAAAGTAGGAAATCAAGAGATACCTGGAGTAACAGGCAAGTCTGGCTTTTGGAGTACAAAATGAAGCAGGGCATAGGCTAACAGAGTTTTGTCAAGAGAACACATCGGTCATAGAAAACACCCTCTTCCAGCAACACAAGGGACAGTTCTACACAAGGACATCACCAAATGATCAACACCAAAATCAGATTGATTATGTCCTTTTCAGCTGAAAATGAAGAAGCTCTATACAGTCAGCAAAAACAAGACCTGAAGCTGACTATGGCTCTGATCATTAATTCCTTATTGTAAAATTTAGGCTTAAATGAAGAGAGTAGGGAAAACCACTAGGCCATTCAGGTTTGACCTAAATCAAATCTCTTATGGTTATAAAATGGAGGTGATGAATAGATTCAAGGAATTAGATCTGGTAGACAGAGTGCCTGAAAAACTATGAACAGAATGAACCCTTGCTGTTGCCATTTAGTAGCTTAGTTGCATTCAACTCTTTGTGACCCCATGGACTGCAGTGCTCCAGGCTCCTCTGTCCATGGGATTTCACAGGCAAGAATACTGGAGTGGGTTGCCATTTCCTTCTCCAGAGGATCTTCCTGATCCAGTGATCAAACCCACATCTCCTGCATTGGCAGGCAGATTCTTTACTACTGAGCCACCAGGAAAGCCCAGTGAGCACTTTTAAGATCTTTTAATGATCATTTTGCTCTCTGAACTGAACAGGCTGTTATTCCCTAAATAGCTGGGAATCTAGAACTGGCTCCCTCATGGGAAAGACCAGATAGAACCACAAGAAACCCAACAGGGTTAGAAAATGCAGACAGAAGGGGAAATATATGATGTATGATACAGTATCTATGTGTGATACAGTCTCTGTATGTGATACAGTATCAGGAAGAAGTTAAAAGAAAAGACTTGGGGTCATAATGACTGAATTGTTTGAATTTGAGCAAATCAATAAGCCTCTCTGAGTATCAGTTTCCTGCTTTGCAAATGGAGAAGATAATCCCTCCTCATATTGATGTGAGAATGAGATTATATAAAGCCTGTGAAATACTTGAGATTTGGACTCATGACAAGTCTTATGAAGTGTCATCCATTATTGGTATTTGGAAGCATGGCATAACCATTACTTCTTTGCTTGTTGGCCAGATCTAGAGAATTGTGGATCTCTGTGTTATGAGAAAACTTGTCATCAGTTCAGTTCAGTCACTCAGTCATGTCCGACTCTTTGCGATCCCATGAATCACAGCATGCCAGGCCTCCCTGTCCATCACCAACTCCCAGAGTTCACTCAGACTCACATCCATGGAGTCAGTCATGCCATCCAACCATCTCATCCTCTGTCATCCCCTTCTCCTCCTGCCCCCAATCCCTCCCAGCATCAGAGTCTTTTCCAATGAGTCAATTCTTTGCATGACGTGGCCAAAGTACTGGAGTTTCAGCTTTGGCATCATTCCTTCCAAAGAAATCCCATAGCCTCTAGCAATAAAGCAAAGTCTTATTTTTCAAGTTTTTTGGTTGGACAGGCTTTTAAAGAAAACCATTAACATTTTCACAAGCATTCTTTTCTTTTCTTTTTTGTATATTTCACTTACAAATCATTTAGAAACCAGTGTGGCTTGTCATAAACAGCTGCTCACAACACAGCATCCTTTTGGAGGATGAGATATGCTCATGGGACTTCCTTCCATAGGTGGTTGGGACCTATCCTCTGCCTTAGTCATCCTGACAACCTAACCAGGCTACTTGCTTCCACCAAGAATGCTGACCTGGAGTGGACACAGTTCAACTTCTTGAGATTCATGAGTTTACAAAATACAGATTTTGTACTTCCACTGGTATCAGTGTACCACTTCACGGTACATAAAATAGTAAATGTCAAATTGATCTTCTCTTTGGTCTATATTGAATAATCTTGTTTGGTTTTGTTGATTCAGAGGTCCAGCACTTTCCCCTTAGTCTCCCATAAGTGCTTAGGAGTTTCAAAAAAGCAAGTCTTCACTCAGAAAAAGGATAACCTGAAAGAGAAAAATGATACAGAATAAGAAAAAAAAAACATCTCTTTAAAATATATATTAAAAAAGAAAAGAAACATCTCAAAAAATGTTACTTGCTGCCATGTCCCAAAATTTGTCAGTCTTTGGAAAGCTTAGAGTTGGGAAGATAATTCAGAGAGGACAAAAACTGTAGTAGGCATGAAGTTTATTGGTCATATTATTTTAAAAGTGCATCTTCAAACAAAATAAACCTCAGATGTGAATTTCACTGTGACCAAAGAAAAGCCACAGTCACTTTGGTACATGTGACCTCATCACCACATCTAAGAAAAATTGCACCTGCTCTGATACGTTCTTGGATAATACTAAACTGTTCTAGTGGTTAGAATGAGGGGCCTGTTAGGGCCCAACTTCATGAGATTCTTAAGATTCTTTGGGCTCATCAGTCTATGAACACCTCATCCCTCCTCCCCTGGCTGCTGGCACCCAGAGCACCTGATGGTAGTAATGGTGGAGTTAGAGTTTCTATTTGTTATGCATGAACTGGTTAACACTTTATGTGTGGGACCTCATTTAATTCCCATTACCATCTGTTCATGTTGGTATATCCCAGTTCTTACTAAGATTGAGAATGGGTGTAGAGTCTTACCCTCCCTGTTAATATGCAGGAAGATTTGTTATAAACCCTGTCTCAGCACAATATTGGGCTAGTGGAATATCCTCTCTAGGTGTAGGCTGTCATTCTCTGCAAACTAAAGAATTTTTCTGAATTATAAAAAAATCACCATTTTCTCTAAAGTGAAAGATTTCATCTAAGAATTTTTTTTTATTAGTTCATGTAGATTCACAGACTTTGAATATAATTTTCCAAACAGTGTGCTCCAAATGGGAAATATATAAAAATAATGATTCTCTTTATTTGGGGGACATCAGTACTTGAGTCACTTGCTTCTGGGACAATATGTTTCTTTCTATATACTCATTATTGTCTCTGTGCCAGTGTGACAGAGGTGTAAAAACACTGGCCATGGTGATACGGGCCATCATATGGGCCTGAAATCCAAGTAGATGCGGGGGCGGTGAATTATATGTGTAGCTTTAACTGGGTTTCTTGGAATTCCTGGGAATGTAGAAGAAAGAAATGAGGTTGGTTTCAGGGAAGGCATATGTATTGTACACCAGAATCTTTTGTTTCCTTCTTCAAATGACTTTTTGTTGAGATACTATTTTCATCTTCTGCCAACTTCTATAAAGGGTTTGAGATAGCTGGCAATAAATGATTCAGAAATGTATATTCATCTGTAAACACATACACCGTTTCAGTTCAGTTCAGTTCAGTCTCTCAGTCATGTACGACTCTTTGCAACCCCATGAATCACAGCATGCCAGGCCTCCCTGTCCATCATCAACTCCCGGAGTTCACTTAAACTCATGTCCATCGAGTCAGTGATGCCATCCATCCTCTCATCCTCTGTCATCCCCTTCTCCTCCTGCCCCCAATCCCTCCCAGTATCAGAGTCTTTTCCAATGAGTCAACTCTTCGCATGAGGTGGCCAAAGTACTGGAGTTTCAGCTTTAGCATCAGTCCTTCCAAAGAAATCTCAGGACTGATCTCCTTTAGAATGGACTAGTTGGATCTCCTTGCAGTCCATGGGACTCTCAAGAGTCTTCTCCAACACCACAGTTCAAAAGCATCAATTCTTTGGCACTCAGCTTTCTTCACAGTCCAACTCTAACATCCATACATGACCACTGGGGAAAAACCATAGCCTTGGCTAGACAGACCTTTGTTGGCAAAGTAACATCTCTGCTTTTGAATATGCTATCTAGGTTGGTCATAACTTTCCTTCCAAGGAGTAAGCGTCTTTTAATTTCATGGCTGCAGTCACCATCTGCAGTGATTTTGGAGCCCCAAAAAAGAAAGTCTGACACTGTTTCCATTGTTTTCCATCTACTTCCCATGAAGTGATGGGACCAGATGCCATGATAATATATATATATATATATATATATATATATATATATATGATATTCAATCCACAATGAGGGTGGCTATAGTATTACCTACAAGTAGATGTCAGAGACAACCGCTTTAAATTATTTCAGAATTTAGTGGCATGAAATCTGAGGCATGTTACCTAACTTTGGAGCTCTCAGAGTGTTAATAATGGGTCTTCTTCTTAAAGAGATGGGATTACCATACCACCTGACCTGCCTCCTGAGAAATTGGTATGCAAGTCAAGAAGCAACAGTTAGAACTGGACATGGAACAACAGACTGGTTCCAAATGGAGAAAGAAGTATGTCAAGGCTGTATATTGTCTCCCTGCTTATTTAACGTATATGTAGAGTACATCATGAGAAATGCTGGACTGGATGAAGCACAAGTTGGAATCAAGATTGCCCATAGAAATATCAGTAACCTCATATATTCAGATGATACCATCATTATGGCAGAAAGTGAAGAGGGACTAAAGAGCCTCTTGATGAAAGTGAAAGAGGAGAGTGAAATATTTGGCTTAAAACTCAACATTCAGAAAGCTAAAATCATGGCAACTGGTCCCATCCCTTCATGGCAAATAGATGGGGAAACAGTGGAAACTGTCAGACTTTACTTTTTGGGCTCCAAAATCACTGCAGATGGTGACTGCAGCCATGAAATTCAAAGACACTTCCTCCTTGGAAGAAAAGTTATGCCCAACTTAATCACTCACCTAGAGCCAGACATCCTGGAATGTAAAATCAAGTGGGCTTTAGAAAGCATCACTATGAACAGCTAATGGAGGTGATGGAATTCCAGTTGAGCTCTTTCAAATCCTGAAATATGATGCTGTGAAAGTGATGCACTCAATATGCCAACAAATTTGGAAAACTCAGGAGTGGCCACAGGACTGGAAAAGCTCAGTTTTCATTCCAATCCCAAAGAAAGGCAATGCCAAAGAATGCTCAAACTACTGCACAATTGCACTCATCTCACACGCTAGTAAAGTAATGCTCAAAATTCTCCAAGGTAGGCTTCAGCAATACGTGAACTGTGAACTTCCAGATGTTCAAGCTGGTTTTCGAAAAGGCAGAGGAGCCAGAGATCAAATCGCCAACATCCGCTGGATCATCAAAAAAGCAAGAGAGTTCCAGAAAAAACATCTATTTCTCCTTCATTGACTATGCCAAAGCCTTTGACTGTGTGGACCACGATAAACCGCAGAAAATTCTTCAAGAGATGGGAATACCAGACCACCTGACCTGCCTCCTGAGAAATTTGTATGCAGGTCAGGAAGCAACAGCTAGAATTGGACATGGAACAACAGGCTGGTTCCAAATAGGAAAGGATTACATCAAGACTGTATATTGTCACCCTGCTTATTTAACTTATATGCAGAGTACATCATGAGAAGCACTGGGCTGGAAGAAGCATAAGCTGGAATCAAGATTGCCGGGAGAAATATCAATAACCTCAGATGTGCAGATGACACCACCCTTATGGCACAAAGTGAAGAGGAACTCAAAAGCCTCTTGATGAAAGTGAAAGAGGAGAGTGAAAAAGTTGGCTTAAACCTCAACATTCAGAAAATGAAGATCATGGCATCTGGTCCCATCACTTCATGGGAAATAGATGGGGAAATAGTGGAAACAGTGTCAGACTTTTATTTTGGGGGGGCTCCAAAATCACTGCACGTGGTGACTACAGCCATGAAATTAAAAGACACTTACGCCTTGGAAGAAAAGTTATGACCAACCTAGATAGCATATTGAAAAACAGAGACATCACTTAGCCAACAAAGGTCTGTCTAGTCAAGGCTATGGTTTTTGCAGTGATCATGTATGTATGTGAGAGTTGGACTGTGAAGAAAGCTGAGTGCCAAAGAATTGATGCTTTTGAACTGTGGTGTTGGAGAAGACTCTTGAGAGTCCCATGGACTGCAAGGTGATCCAACCAGTTCATTCTGAAGGAGATCAGCCCTGGGATTTCTTTGGAGGGAATGATGCTGAAGCTGAAACTCCAGTATTTTGGCCACCTCATGCAAAGAGTTGACTCATTGGAAAAGACTCTGATGCTGGGAGGGATTGGGAGCAGGAGAAGAAGGGGACGACAGAGGGTGAGATGACTGGATGGCATCACTGACTCAATGGACGTGCGTCTTAGTGAGCTCCGCGAGTTGGTGATGAACAGGGAAGCCTGGCGTGCTGCGATCCATGGGGTTGCAGAGAGTTGGACACACTGAGTGACTGAACTGAACTGAATTGAACTGAGGTAGCATATTAAAAAGCAGAGACATTACTTTGCAGATAACGGTCTGTCTAGTCAAAGCGATAGTTTTTCCAGTAGTCGTGTATGGATGTGATAGTTGGACTATAAAGAAAGCTGAGTGCCAAAGAATTGATGTTTTGAACTGTGGTGTTGGAGAAGACTCTTGAGAGTCCCTTGGACTGCAAGGAGATCCAACCAGTCCATCCTAAAGGAGATCAGTCCTGAGTGTTCATTGGAAGGACTGATGTTGAAGCTGAAGCTCCAATACTTTGGCCACATGAGACGACGAACTGACTCATTTGAAAAGACCCTGATACTGGGAAAAATTGAAGGTGGGAGAAGGGGACAACAGGGGATGAGATGGTTGGATGGCATCACCAACGTGATGGTCATCAGTTTGCGTAAACCCCAGAAGTTGGTGATGAACAGGGAGGCCTGGGGTGCTGCAGTCCATGGGGTCTCAAAGAGTCAGACAGGATTCAATGACTGAACTGAACTGAACCGAATGCATACCTAAGGAAAAAGCATTGGCTCAGCTTCTGTGGAGCCCTTCATTTTGATTTTACCTCTGCTTCCCAGGTTATCTTCCAGGCTGGGTTAGTCTTAACAGGCCTTCACCTGGGGAAAGCCAAATTATTGAAACTGATGAATGTTTTCCATCAAATGATGTGAGTCTTCTCAGTTCAGTTCAATTCAGTCTCTCAGTTGTGTCCTACTCTTTGAGACTCCATGAACTGCAGCACGACAGACCTCCCTGTCCATCACCAACTCCCGGAGATTACCCAAACTCATGTCCATTGAGTCAGTGATGCCATCCAACCATCTCATCCTCTGTTGTCCCCTTCTCCCCCTGCCCTCAATCTTTCCCAACATCAGAGTCTTTTCAGATGAGTCAGCTTTTCACATCAGGTGGCCAAAGTATTGGAGTTTCAGCTTCAACATCAGTCCTTCCAATAAACACCTAGGACTGATCTCCTCTAGGATGGACTGGCTAGATCTCCTTGCAGTCCAAGGGACTGTCAAGAGTCTTCTCCAACACCACAGTTCAAAAGCATCAATTCTTTGGCTCTCGGCTTTCTTTATAGTCCAACTCTCATATCCATACATGACTACTGGAAAAACCATAGCCTCGACTAGATAGACCTTTGTTGACAAAGTATTGTCTCTGCTTTTTAATATGATGTCTAGGTTGGTCATAACTTTCCTTCCAAGCAGTAGTGAAAGTGAAGTCGTTCAGTTGTGTCCGACTCTTTGCAACCCCGTGGACTGTAGCCTACTATGCTTCTCTGTCCATGGGATTTTCCAGGCAAGAGTACTGGAGTGTATTGCCATTTCCTTCTCCAGAGGATCTTCCTGACCCAGGGATTGAACACAGGTCTCCTGCACTGTAGGCAAATGCTTTACTGTCTGAGCCACCAGGGAAGTCCTAGAAGTAAGTGTCTTTTAATTTCATGGCTGCAATCACCATCTGCAGTGATTTTGGAGCCTCCCAAAATAAAATCAGCCACTGTTTCCACTGTTTCCCCATCTATTTGCCACGAAGTGATGGGACTGGATGCCATGATCTTAGTTTTCTGAATGTTGAGCTTTAAGCCAGTGAGTATACTAAAAAACTAATTTGAATTTTTTATTGACATTTTAGCAGGTTTTTATGACTTTGGAGAAGGCAATGGCACCCCACTCCAGTACTCTTGCCTGGAAAATCCCATGGATGGAGGAGCCTGATAGGCCGCAGTCATGGTGTCGCTAAGAGTCAGACATGACTGAGCGACTTCACTTCACTTATGACAATCAACAATGGCAAGCCAGGTGACTTAAGACCAGACTTAGAAGGAGCTGCCAGAACTCCTCCCCATGAACATGAAGGTTTTATCAGGTGGAATGCATAACACAGTGGCTGTAAAGCAGTTGTTCATCTGTAGGTCTAATAGGAGAGAGGTCAGTCAGGGCTATTTTTTCCACTAATGACTGGGAAGTATTACTTCAGAATCCCATCCTCTTCACTCTGGGTTTTATTTTGATACCACAGCAGATGTGTGAAAAACAGGAAAAGCACATGTGTCTCCATCCAGATAATATAGTTTAGTTCCCAAGGTCTCCTGGATACCGAGTCACAGTTCTGGACCTTTCCTCCTCCTTCTAGGCTCCTTCTGCCTGTGGCCAAGACTCTAGGATTCCCTGAGTACAAACTGCTCCTGCCTTTCTCCTTGACCTGCCATCCTTCTAGGAAAACTTAGGACAACCACTTACCCTCCAATCTTTATGCCATATCTGTAAATGAAAATGAAGTTCTTACTTTTCTCATTCACAAGATGGTTGTGAAGATCCTCTGAGAAAACTGATCAGGAAAAGCTGTGAAATGATAACCCAAGTCTCTGTGATACAGGCATGACCACCCCTAACCCATCTCTCAGAGAAGCGCCTGGGCCAGCTGCCCTGGGTGACAAGGTGGGGAGGTCCTGGGGTGGTGAGCATGGATGCAGGTCCTGGTGCTGAGAGGACCTATAACAACCAGTGTTAACTCAGACAGGCATCTTAACTTCTCATCTCAGCTCCTTTTTGGTCAAAATTTCCATCAATGGTAGTTGCTGCCTGCAAGTTTTCGTACCACTCTTTCTATTTTTTCAACCAGGCTGTAAAATTTGGCCATAATTCTCTTCTTAGAATTGTCTAAAAGTGTTCCTGAATTCTTCTCTGTGTTTTCCCAGCACTCTCTGCCTTGTGCAGATCACCATGAATTCATATCCACCTGAGATCATAAGCTTTGTAGGCCTTGGCCCAGACTGAACCTGCACATCCCCACCACCCCACCCCACTGTCATAATAGGCAGGCAGTGTTGATTGCATTCTTAAATGTTGATTGTATTCTTAAAAAATAAGGGTATTATACTTTTCCTTCTAAAGATGGATGCTTAAAGCAGCAAAAACCAATGATTTTGTTTTCTCTTCTACCTGCTCTCTCTTTTTTTTTTTTTTGGACCAAGATAGAATAATCTCATGGGATAATGTGATGATTAAGAAAATGCTCATGGAACTCTTAGCCCATTGTCTTACGTACAGTAAACACTTGGTAAATGGAATCTGTCATTGTTACAATCATTAACCTTTGGAACAGGCACTTTAAACACTTATCGTTACTATAACGATAGAAAGATGGCTGTATATTGGGGGCAAGCTTATATATGTCATAAAGACTCATGACATGGACTTCCCAGTTTCATGACTTAGGCTTTGCAATGTTCATCGAGTTGTTTTTCCTCTTCTTGTGCTTCACTCTCTCCATCTGTAAAATGAGACAATACTGTTACTAGATAGAGCTATTGTGAGGATTAATGAGTTAATACATGTGAAGGTTTGAAGGTATAGCTCTGTATACAGTCAACACTCAGTAAGTATTAAGTATGGATAGAAAATCTTGAAAGAGAAATTCCTACTTCCAAAGATCAACATTTAAATTTTGTCCTACTTTTCTGGACACATTCTGGACACAACTTTGTATTTAACCACTTCTTTATTCCTCCATGTATAGCTGAGGCATCTGGATTCCTCACCTGTGATGCCTGCTCACTCATCTCTCTAGTAACACCTTCTGACTCCTGATAGTTTGGGATTCAGCGCCTACTCTCTGAGCCTTAAATATTATCATCTGTTAAAAGTGGTAATGCCTGCCTCAAAGGGCTACTGAGTGTATCACAAGTGCGGATACCTAGAAAATTCTTATCATCCTGTTCGGCATATGCACTAAATATCATGAGGACCACCTATAATTGTATTTATTTGGAAGAGAAAGATTCCCTGCTGTCCCAACAAATCCTTTTTGAGGGAAGGAGTTTAATCCTAATAGAACAAATCATAACAGTTTATCTTTGAAAAGTACCCTTCATAAGGAGGCCTCTGCATCTATTTTTGCTATTTCAGACTTTTCTTCTTGTGGTTGGTATGGTGGTCGTGATGGTGGCTGCGATTCCTTGGATTGCTATACCTGTGATTCCACTTGGCATTATTTTCTTTGTCCTCCGGTGGTATTTCTTAAGGACATCGTGCGATGTGAAACGCCTGGAATGTACAAGTGAGTACCGGGGCTCTCAGGTTGGGATGGCAATGCAGGCTGGCCTCCATTTATGCAATAATTAACCAGACCCCTGAAATTCTGCAGACTCTGTCTTCTGGAATTTCTCACAAGTCAACATTAGATAATTGAATGTTATAGCCACTGTGAGTCGGCGTGGTTCTTAAGGCAAATAAACTGGTGGCAGGTCAGCTGCATCTTTGCATTTTAGCACAAGGAGAATGAATGTGAGCACCATGAGGACAGGGACCATTTCTGTCTTGTTCATGACATATTTCCTAACACAGAGTATCCACTCTGTAAATACTTTTCTTAAAAATATTTTATCATGTTGGAACTAATATAGGAGGAAAATAGACAATTTTTCTCCTCCTGAAGTTACCAGAAATGACAAGGAAAGGAAAAGATTAGAAAAGTAAAGGAGACCTCATGAAATATATGTCAGAAGTGATATATTTGAAAAATACTTTTTTCACATGTTCAAGTATGTTGAAGTTGTTAAATGTATTAGAAAGACATATGTTAGTCACTCAGTTGTGTCTGACTTTTTGCAACTCCATGGACTGTAGCCCACCAGGCTCCTCTGTTCATGGAATTCTCCAGGCAAAAATAGTGGAGTGGGTAGCCATTCCCTTCTCCAGAGGATCTTCCCAGACCCAGGGACTGAATCCAGGTCTCCTGCATTGCAGGTGGATTCTTTACTGTCTGATCTACCAGGGAAGCCCTATTGAAAGATAAGCCCGGTTATTTTCAGGTTTGCTCTTTATCATTACTAGTATTTGGGGTGACACCACACTGTTTGTGGTCCCCCACTTCTTAAAGCTTTTCATATAAACAATGCTGAAAAGAATCCCTTAGGAGGATACAAGAGGGGGATCTGTTCAGTATTCATTTAGTTTATTACTCCATTCAGCTTCCTAGTTTTAGAATAATGGGAACAGGGACTTGCCTGTGGTCCTATGGTTAAGACTCTGTGCTTCTGCTGCTTCAATCCCTGGTCAGGGAACTAAGAACCTGCAAGGTGCATCCAAAAAAAAAAATAATGGGGATCACATTTTATGACTAATCATTCTATTGTGCAGGCAATCACAGATGATGAAATGATTTAATTTATCTTATTATTCATGCACATATTTCACCAATATTAAAACTAATAAGAAAAGTAGAAGTATATATTTTTAACAGTTATAAAAACTATAGCCAAAAAGTAAGGTGGGGATATGTTCATATCAGAGACTTCAACCATAAATAATTATTACAAATTAATACCAACTTAACCTTCTAGAAACCAAGCCTAGATTCTGAGAATATTGAGCCTCATGGTTCTTTGTATCTACCAAGTGGAAAAAAATCTGTTATCCAGTCAAAGGAGTTTTTTTTTTTTTTTTCACCGTGGCAGTTGCATGTTCTGTTTTTATAATAAACACATAAGATGCTTCCCTGTTGACTTCAGAATCTTCCTGAAATGCAGGAGACCCTGGTTCAAACCCTGGGTTGGGAAGTTACCCTGGAGAAGGAAATGGCAACTCACTCCAGTATTCTTGCATGGGGAATTCCATAGAGAGAGGATCCTGGTGGACTACAGTTCATGCGGCCACAAAGAGTTGGACATGACTGAGTGACTAACAATTTCACCTTTTAAAGATATATTTTCTAATTAGTTGCAAAAAGGATAGTGATCATCCATTTCATAAAAGATGTAAAGAAAAATTTCAGTCATCAAGAGAACTAGCTAACTTTTGTAAGGTCCAGTTTTGTGAGGTATTTGAATGGATGGGGAGAAGTAGAGTCCAGGTGTGTGTGGCATTCTGCTGATGTGACTTGACTGATGGAAGGACCTGGGGAGGCAGAAGAGGAATGATGAGCTCCTTCCAGTCTTCTATGAAGACAAGACTTCAAATATTTTATGGTTTGAGGCTGCCCATGAAATGGGGTCATTCAAGAGTCTTGCTGAAAAGCAGCTCTCTGGTATGTTCAATGAGGGGTTGTTCCAGAAGGAACACTTGACAGAAATTTTTGCCTGGGGAAGGCATCCATACAGAATTGGAGAGAAGGGCTGCTCCTGAGGCTCTTTTAAAAAGAAGTGCAGGGTTTTCTCAGTATTTGAGATGGAGAGTCTGAGAACTTTGGCATCATCTCTGTGGGATATGTGGATTTTCCTGCATCCTAGTACTCTGTAATCAGTTGGACACTAAATTCAATCGAGATTCTGCCTCCTACACACCCCAGGTAACCAAATGTGGTGGCCAGCTGATTAGACCTGTTTATGCTGTCTCTAGGTGGTGGGTCTGTGCCTGAAATGATGACACCATTGTTTTCTCTAAGTAGTAACTGAAAGTATGTTTTAGGGCTTCCCAGGTGGCTCAGTGATAAAAGAATCTGCCTGCCAATGCAGGACATGCAGAAGAAATGAGTTCAGTCCCTAGGTTGGGAAGATTTCCTGGAAGAGAAAATAGCAACCCAGTCCAGTATTCTTGCCCATATAATCCCATGGACAGAAGAGCCTGGTGGGCTACAGTTCATGGAGTCAGAAAGAGTCAGACACATCTGAGCAACTGAGTGAGTGAGAATATATCTTCAGGTCACTACTGGAGCCACCAGCAAAAAGGACACCTGACTGCTATGACCAGAAGGCATAATCCTGCTTGTGCTGTGAAAGACTGCTGATGTCCTGAGGTTTAGTTTCAGATCCTACTGCCTAACTGCCTCTGGAAGCTTAGGTTGATATTTTCATCTTAATGACATTTGGCAGCTAATTATAATAGGGTTTTGAGGGGAACATTTTTACAAAAGTGAGCATAGCAATGGAAAGTACATAAAACCAGGGTGGTATTTGGTTGTCTTTCTCTAACCAGCTTTTTGCCTTTGGCAGTGCCTGAATAATGAAGCCATATCCAAACTCTGTCTGAAAGGTGCCAGGATCAACTAGCAAAGTCTGCTACAAGCATTGTTAGGGGAGGGTTAAGATGTGTGTCAGGTGTGTTAGGACCATGGATCATCAAGTCTGCTGTTTTAAGGAGTTCTCATACTAGATTCCCAGGAACTCTGTTCAACCTCAGATGCTTAATAAGATGTGCAGTAGTGGTGAAGCTGTTGGATGGTACCTGAGGGTTTTCTGAACATATATAACAAAGCCTGGAGAAAAATGCACATCGTCACACGCAGGCATCCTTAACCCTGATTATTCTCCCTCTGAGACACTGCTAGCATATTCAAAAGCAAAGACATTACTTTGCCAACAAAGGTCTGTCTAGTCAAGGCTATGGTTTTTTCAATAGTCATGTATGGATGTTAGAGTTGGACTGTGAAGAAAGCTGAGTGCCGAAGAATTGATGCTTTTCAACTGTGGTATTGGAGAAGACTCTTGAGAGTCCCTTGGACTGCAAGGAGATCCAACCAGTCCATTCTAAAGGAGATCAGTCCTGGGTGTTCTTTGGAAGGAATGATGCTAAAGCTGAAACTCTAGTACTTCGGCCACTTCATGCAAAGAGTTGACTCATTGGAAAAGACTCTGATGCTGGGAGGGATTGGAGGCAGGAGGAGAAGGGGACAACAGAGGATGAGATGGCTGGATGGCATCACCGACTCAATGGGCATGAGTTTGAGTGAACTCCAGTAGTTGGTGATGGACAGGGAGGCCTGGCATGCTGCGGTTCATGGGATCTCAAAGAGTCGGACACGACTGAGAGACTGAACTGAACTGAACTGAGACACTGCTGTTGTGATTAAAAGCACAACCTTGGGATTAAGAAAGTCATGTCTCACACCCAGGTCTGTCACTTTGGTGGGTTCAAATAGTTAATCTTTGGCAGTGAGTGCTCTTAATCCCTTAGTCTCTAGAGTTCTAATGAGGATTTCTTGAACTGATGCTTGTAAAGTACTTGCTGGTCATGACCAAAGACACTGGAACCTTGAACATGAGGCAATCAAGAACTTACTCACAACTAGCAGGTCTCATATAGCTTGAGTGATCATCTGCAGCAGGGCTGTCAGCCTGGGGTCATCCTGCCCGGGAAGATCTGCCGTCTTGGGGGTGTGTGTTCCCAAGTGTCCTCAGGGTTGTGGGAAGCACAGACATTAGTCATGTGAAGTGTAGGGTTACATGTGTCTGTGACTGTGAGCTGACACCATTACTGGGACATAGTCTGCTTCAGGACAGCGAGCTCAGTGCTTGTGGGAAAAGTGTTACTTTGGGCAACACACCACCGGAGCCTTAACATCCCCTCTCCCCCTATACTAGCTAGTTTTCTTTGCAGACCCTCCAGTTCACTCATCCTGGCATCCTGCTCAGCCCTAAATGGAGTTTGAGAGAAGCAGGATAGATTTTTACAGGCCCAGATTCCCCCAGCCTGTAACTCTTGGGCATGAGGTGAGGTCGGTGATGGGGTGTTTGGTTCCCTGGTGTTCAAGGCTGAGATGAAACCTGGTTTCTAAAGTCCTCCCTGCCCTCCATCCCTGCTAGAGAGAATCAGCTGCACTTTGATCTCCTGACAGGGAAGCAGGTGAGGGAGGCCACTCTGGAGAGTTCATTCCAGGACTCTCCCTGGGGGAACAACCATGTCTGCTTCCTGCTCAGAAGCCCTGTCTGTGATGGATAGTATTGATGTAACCTCATTTACTTAGGAAATGAGAGCCTGGTTCTGGTGAGTTTTCTGTGCTCTCTGGAGCTGGACTCTTGGCATTTTCCTGACAGGGTGATGGGCCCAGTAATACTCCTGCATCATCCCTGTGAACACCCTGGTTCCTGTCTGAGTTCTGGGGGTGGGTTGGGACACCTGCTGGGCTGAAGAAAAGGCCTGAACACAGTCCCTTGCCTTTATTATTTGGAGCATGAGCTCCATCTGAGTTTATGTTGCTCTTATAAGCAAAACATTATAGGAAGCTAAAAAGTTAGTCAATAGAGTGAAGAGAGAGAGAGAGAGCAGTGTGGATGCGGGAATGAGAACACAGGTACTCAACTGCATGAACAAAGGCACCAATGAGTCACTTTCAGCTCTTTGTGTGAACAAAGGACAAAGGGAAAGTGTGAGATCATGTTGCGGTTCAGAGATCCATCAGGGCAGTTATGAAAGCATCCATCAGGCTCCCGGAGCAGAAGTCAAGACCATTCAAAGGTTTCTCATCTGCCGGGTCCTGTGAGCACTAGGGCGATGCAGCACCAGATGCTCTGTGATCCGCACAGAGGCTCCTGGCACAGGTGCAGGGGGAGGCCCAGGACGGGGGAGGTGGCAGACTGTCTGGTCCCTTACTCGTCTCATCCTGTCCTGTGTCTGGCTCTGGTCCAGGGTGGGGGATGTACTGACTCATCAAAATTCAGGGTGGTGAGGACTCTAATGAGGAATTAAATTTTAGAATGTTACTGATTCAAAAATTAGTTAACAATGAAAAAGAAAAAAAAAATATAGCCATTTGAAGCAACATGGATGGATTTAGAGAATAATATTAAAAAAAAAGTCAGAGAAAGACAAATATGGTATCACTTATACGTGGAATCTAAAAATAATACAAATAAATCTGTACACAAAATAGAAATAGACTCAGAGACATAGAAAACAAACTTACCAAAGGGGATTGGGAGGGAGGGAGGAACAAAGTAGAAATATGGGATTAATAGACACACTACTATTTGAAATAGGTATGCAACAAGAATTTACTGTAAAGCACAGGAAATTTTATTCAGCGTCTCGTAATAACCTGTAATGGAATATAATCAGAAAAAAATAACTGAATGAATATACTATATACCTGAAACTAACACATTATTGTAAATCAACTATACTTCAATAAATTTTTAAAAATTTGTGAACAATTTCCACCTGGAGAGATGCCAGGAGAATTTGGAGGGAAGCATGTTTGAGAGGACCTTGATGAAAGAACCAGTAAAGAATTTATCTAAATCTAGCTGTGAATGAATTTGGTCAAACATAGGTTCAAAGAGAATCTTTCATTCCCAGGTCATTAAAGTGAAACCTGATGTGAACAGGAGTGAGGGTCACATGGAGGATTCCTATTGGTGGGAGGTGTCACCGCATATGGAGAAGGCAATGGCACCCCATTCCAGTACTCTTGCCTGGAAAATCCCATGGATGGAGGAGCCTGGAAGGCTGCAGTCCATGGTGTCACTGAGGGTCGGACATGACTGAGCGACTTAGCTTTCACTTTTCACTTTCATACATTGGAAAAGGAAATGGTAACCCACTCCAGTGTTCTTGCCTGGAGAATCCCAGGGATGGCGGAGCCTGGTGGGCTGCCGTCTATGGGGTCTCAGAGAGTCGGACACAACTGAAGTGACTTAGCAGCAGCAGCAGCAGCAGCAGTCACGACATACCCCAGGAGTCAGTGGGTTTCCTCACATCCAGCTTCCCTGACTTTCTCTGTTGTGTGTCTGTCTCTGCTTCCCCAGCACGGAGCCCGGTATTTTCTCACTTAGCATCTTCTCTGCGGGGACTCCGGACCATCAGAGCATACAAAGCTGAAAAGAGCTTTCAGGAGCTGTTTGATGCATATCAGGATTTGCACTCAGGTCTGTAAGTTTCTGGAAATAATTTCAGATGGGATGTGCTGCCTTCTGAGGCCTGATCTCCATCTCAGGTGGCCTAGTAGGCCAGCACCTCTCTCTGTGTCACCTGCATGTCCCCCTATGCCACCCACCTCGCCCACCCCTTCCTCTCAGCATCCCTTCTGTGCTCCCCTCTTCCCTGTCAGCCCCTGCTTTTCTCCCCTGACTGGCTTGCATTGTCCTTCCATCACTGTGCCCTGTGGACTTCTATCTCTTTAGGGCAGGACTCAGTAAAATTTTGTTTTTTGCAAAGATCCAGATAGAAAATATTGTAGGCTTTGTGTGCTATACTGTGTCTATTGCAACTACTCACCTTGGCTGTTGTAGCACAAAGACAGGCAAAGATAATACATCAGTAAATGGCTGTTTTCTAATAAAATTTCCTTTTCAGAACCAGGTGGTCGCTATTCTTGTCCCCCAGGCTGTAGTTTGCCAACTCTTTTCAGAGCATGGAGGGTAGCAGATGTGATTGACAAAACTAATTTCCTGATTTGCCACCCACTTGATTATACTTTGTATCAGTGAAGTTGTTTTTCCTAGGTAGAAAATTCAGAATTTCCTCTAAGTCTATAAAATCCTGGTCAAACTTTTCAATCGTTACTGTATTTTGAAGATAAAATAGCATTTTGAAAGCCACATGCAGATCCTGTTGGCTGATGGTCATGTAGATACTGGCTCCTAAGAATAAACACTGCAGGGCCCTGTGGTGAGTGCAGAAGGTGCTGGAAACAGTGTGAGCTCTGCTGTCTGAGAACTGGGAACAGTAGACATGTGAGAGGACGATCTTCACACTGAGGCCCGGCACTGCAGAAAATGCACCAATGAGACGATTTTCCATCTTCTTTCTTGTGATCGTATTTCTGTTGATAACCTGTGGATTGACATTTTCTTTTTTTTTAATTTTATTTTATTTTTTAACTTTACAATATTGTATTGGTTTTGCCACATATCAACATGAATCTGCCACAGGTATACACGTGTTCCCCATCCTGAACCCTCCTCCCTCCTCCCTCCCTGTACCATCCCTCTGGGTTTTCCCAGTGCACCAGCCCCAAGCATCCAGTATAATGCTTGCTTCCTGGACTGATTCCTGTGTGTCCCATACCTTGTCTTGGGTTATAACCTAGTTTTCTGGAATCTTCAGGTTCCTTGAGTGTGTGGCTTTGCTCTCCTACCTTGTATAAAATCTTCTGTACCTCAGCTGAGGAAATGCTCTCCCTCATTAGAAGCAGTTAACATGGTTTTTTTGTTTATGTATTATGCTTATTACGGTTCACAAATCCAGAGGCTTGGTTCCTACTTTTGACGACGTCCCGATGGCTTGCTGTGTATCTGGATGTCATCTGTGCCATCTTTGTCACTGTTGTTGCCTTTGGGGCCCTGATTCTGGTAGAAAGTAAGTAAATATGTGAATATTTGTAGTATGTTTACAGTTTATAACTTTGTAGTTATTAAACTCTTGCCATCTTGTCTAATATATACTGCTTGGTTCTAGTGAATTACAGTGTCTGCAGCATGTGACTCCACTGTGTGGTTCTTGTGAACTCATTTGTGTCATGATGAGCACTTTCATCTTTTTTTCCATTTACTTATTTATTTACAGTAGGTCCTTGTTGAGACCTCTTTAAAAAATTTTTGATTGGCGTATCGTTGATTTATGATGTTGTGTTAGCTTCAGGTGTACAGCCAAGTGAATCTGTTTTACATATATCCACTTTATCAAAGATTCTTTTACCATATCCCATAGACACTGGGGTGCATGTATCTTTTTCTTTAGGAATTTGCATTTTAATTAATATTTCAAATAAATTATCCTTTAGAAAAGAATTTCTATTTTGGACTTTCAGAATCTTTAAGAGAAAGACCAGATTTGAAAGTGCCTCCAGCAGACCTGTGGTGTCTTGGGCCCCTGCTTTGGCTGGCTCAGACCATTCTTTTAGGTTTTACTGGTTTACACAGTTGTCTTAGTTTACGGTGTATAGCAAAATGAATCTGAAATACGTATACATATATACACTCCTTTTTTGATTCTTTTCCTATATAGGTTATTACAGAGTTCCCTGTACTTTACATTTGTTTCTTATTAATTATCTATTTTCTTATTTTATATATAGTAGTATGTCTGTGTCAGTCCCAGTCTTTCAATTTATCCCTCCCTTCCCTCATCCCCTGGTAAGCATAAGTTTATTTTCTGCATCTGTGACTCTATTTCTGATTTGTAGATAAGTTCATTTGTTGCCTTTTGTTAGAATTCATGTATAAGCAATATCATATTCTATGTTTCACTGTCTGACATACTTCATTTAGTATGAAAATCTCTAGGTCTACCCATGTTGTTGCAAATGGCATTATCTTCCCTTTGTTACGGCTGGATAATACTCCATTGTATATATGATACCACACATCTTCCTTACCCATTGCTTGATTGATGGACATTTAGGTTGCTTCCATGTCCTGGCTATTGTGAATAGTGCTGCAGTGAACATTAGGGTGCATATATGTCTTAGAATTATGGTTTTCTCTGGATATATGTCCAGGAATGGGATTGCTGTATCACATGGTAGTGCTGGTTTTAGTTTTTAAAAGAACTTCCATATCATTCTCTATAGTGACTGTACCAGTTTACATTCCCAGCAACAGGGTAGGAGTATTTCTTCACATCCTCTCCAGCATTTACTGTTTGTAGATTGGTTGATGATGATCATACTGAGTAGTGTGAAGTAAGACCTCACTATAGTTTTGATTTGTATTTCTTTAATAATTAGAGATGTTGACCATCTTTTTATGTGCTTTTTGGCCATCTGTATGTCTTCGTTGGAAAGTGTCTGTTTTAATCTTCTGCCAATATTTTGATTGGGATTTTTTTTTTTAATATTGAACTGCATAAACTGTTTGTGTATTTCAGAGTAATCCCTTGTCAGTCACTTTGTTTGCAAATATTTTTCCCCATTCTGAAGGTTGTTTTTCAGTATTGTTTATGGTGTTCTTTGCTGTGCAAAATCTTTTAAGCTTATATAGTTCCATTAGTTTACCTTTTATTTTCATTACTCTAGGAGGTTAATCAAAAAAGATCTTGATGAAATTTATGTCGGAGAGAATTCTGAGTTATATATCAGAATATATATATCTAAGAGTTTTCATCTAAGAGTTATATATTGTCTGGTGTTACATGTATGTCTATAATCCATTTGAGTTTACTTTTGTGTATGATGTTAGGGAGTGTTTTAATTTTATTCTTTTACATATAGCTGTCCAGTTTTCCCAGCACCACTTATTGAAGAGACTGTCTTTTCTCCATTGTGTATTCTTGCTTCCTTTGTCATAGGTAACCTTAGGTGCATGGGTTTATCTCTGGACTTTCCATTTTGTTCCATTGATCTATATTTCTGTTTTTGGTGCCAGTAGCATATTGTTTCAGTTACTGTAGCTTTGTAGTATAGTCTGAAGACAAGGAACCTGATTCTACCCAGCTTCAAATTTCTATTCTGTTTTTCTCAAGATTGCTTTGGCTTTTCATAGTATTTTGTGTTTCCATACAAAATGTAAAAGCTTTTGTTCTAATGCTGTGAAAAATGCCATTGGTAGTTTGATAGGCATTGCACTGAATCTGTCGATTACTTTGGGTGGTTTGTTTGTTTGTTTGTTTATTTACTGTAGGTCTTTGTTGAGAGCTTTTATCTTTTTATCTTTCTTTAAATTGGGTGAGGTCCATGCAACTGTAGTAAGCTGACCTGAACATTCCAGGTAGTGTCCTGTACGTGGATGGAGAGAACCAAATTTACTATTAAGCTTTTTGTACAGCTTAGGGTTTAGGTCTAACTTTAGGGCTACTTGGATCTCTTGGTTGTAGGTGCCGGGTGTACTGGGCAGATTAAGATTCTCTGTAGCAAAGAACAGTGTCCTCACTGCTGTGTGGGTAACAAATGAGCAGCTGTTGGGGTGCATGGCATGAATTTCACCATCCCTAACTATTCCATAATAATAACCCTGAATCACAGTCTTTGATAATGGAACAACGAGAGTAATACTTTAGATTTAAAAGCACTGGCTCTTAGAACCCATTGCCTTGTTTTTGTGGTTGCAACTGCAAGTACACTGGATGTAGAAAGTGAAATTATACAATGAAAATTGGAGCCATAAGAACAAAAATCTGAATAACGACGTGTGAAAGTGAAAGTCACTCAGTCGTGTCTGACTCTTTGTGACCCCATGAACTGTTGCCTGCCAGGCTTATTTGTCCATGGAGTTCTCCAGGCAAGAATACTGGATTGGGTTGCCATTTGCTTCTCCAGGGGATCTTACTGACCCAGGGATTGACCTGGGTCTCCTGCATTGCAGGCAGATTCTTTACCAACTGAACCACCAGGAATGACCTTGAATAATGACATGACTCTCACCTATATAATACCATAAAGTGTATCTCAATCCAGTTGGAATTAATAGGATAAATGACAGAAATCGTAAAGACCTATGAGAATCAGAAGAGATTAGGAAGAGCTGGCAATAATACACAGAAGAACTGTACAGAAAAGATCTTAATGATCTGGATGACCATGATGGTGTGGTCACTCACCTAGAGGCAGACTTTCTGGAGTGTGAAATCAAGTGGGCCTTTGGAAGCATTACTATGAACAAAGCTAGTGGAGGTGATGGAATTCCAGCTGAGGTATTTCAAATCCTAAAAGGTGATGTTGTTGAAGTGCTGCACTCAATATATCAGCAAATTTGGAAAACTCAGCAGTGGCCACAGGACTGGGAAAGGTCAGTTTTCATTCCAATCCCCTGGATGGGAAATGGCAAAGAATGTTCAGGCTACCATAAAATTGCACTTATTTCTCATGCTAGTAAGGTTATGCTCAAAATCATTCAAGCAAGGCTTCAACAGTACATGAACTGGAAACTTAGGGTTGTACAGGCTAGGTTTATAAAAGGCAGAGGAACCAGAGAATAAACTGCCAACATTTGATGGATCATACAGAAAGCAAGAGAATTCCATGCTGAGGTCCAGCCCTGGCTGATCCAGGGAGTTCAAAGGGGAGACGGCTTCAGCAATCAGGATATGATAGCTTTAATTAAATATTAATTAGAGATATAAAGAGTAATAGAATGAGGATAGCTCAGCAGGAAAATTCAGTGAAGAGGCTGAGTAGCTTGGTTTACACGGGAAACCAATAAAACTTCAAGACAAGAAGTTTGCACCACTTATGTAGGCTGCAGGCATCCTTCCATTCTCCCAAAGGAGAGGAGACACTGAGGCCTCCCCGGTCGGATCTTAGAAGCCCAGGCAAAATTAGTAAGCATGGCAGGGTCCGTGCTCCAGATGGAAACTCAGCCAGAGTTTGAGAGAGAGAATGACATGGGGAGACCAGTCTTTCGAGGAACTGATCCCAATTCTTTATTTTCCAGTGTCTGTTTTTATACACTGAGATGTTATACAAAAGTCACGCGGGGTCCGCAGTCCTGACTTTTATTAAGTCAGGTGCTTCATACAGATGTATACAGAGGTCTTAGGGGTGTTACATCATTTTCTGGCCAGGGGGCCTGCTGACAATTTATGACCCTCTCCTTGTGACAGCGGTCAGTCAACCAGAACACTTATTTCTCCAGGGGTGATTATTTTTGAAACAGACGCCACCTTCCGAAGGTACTAGATAAAGTTACATTCCTATAGGGTGAGGGTGTAGTGGGTTTTAATTAAGGAAAGAATTTGCTTAGCCTAAGGTCTAACATGATTAATTTCAAAGGTTAATACTTATTTCTTCTATATATTCATTAATGTGTATAAGGGCAGGGGATGTGGAGACTTAGCAGTAAACATTGACTCAACAAATGAAAAACCCTTCACCAATACAATTTCTAATCAGCCCACTATACTTATACTAATAGTTTTCTAACTTCTCTAAAGAACCTGTTTCTAGAAGGTTTAAAGCATCTCGTGCCTCTCATGGTTGGGAGGCTATGAGCAGTCACATGTGGCTGGACAAGCCTGTCAGGCAGGCTAGAGAACCTTCAGAAGAGTTTGTAAGTTTGGAACACTCCTGTCACGCCCAGGAATTATTATTAACTGGAGCTCTAAGTTAACTCCTTCTCTGAAAGAGGTGGTGGGGGACACCTCCCCCATAAAGTCAGAGGTGTAGGTGAGAGCACAAAGTAGTAAAGTAGGCCGATTCTGGTTTTGGGGGTAGATGCTCGAGAATTTCCAGGGGGACTCCTGAGGCTCGATCCCGCCTTTGCGTATGTCAAGCCTCCTTCCTCATGACCTTTGCCATGGGTGGAGGTCCTCACGCCAGCTCCCCGCAATTCCAGGAAAACATCTGCTTCATTGACTACACAAAAGCCTTTGATTGTGTGGATCAGTACAAACTGTTGAAAATTCTGAAAGAGATAGGAATGCCAGACCACTTTACCTGTCTCCTGAGAAACCTGTATTCAGGTGAAGAGCATGGAACAATGGACTGGTTCAAAATTGGAAAGAAGTATGACAAGGCTGTATATTGTTACCCTACTTATTTAACTTATATGAAGAATACATTATGTGTAATACCAGGCTGGATGACTCAAGCTGGAAACACAATTGCCAGGAGAAATATCAATAACCCTAAATATACAGATGATACCATTCTAATGGCAGAAAGTGAAAAGACTGCGAGTCTATAGTAATAAAATATCCCACTAATAGGAAGAAGAATTGATGCCTTTTAATTGTGGTGCTAGAGAAGACTCTTCAGAGTCCTTTGGACTGCAAGGAGATCAAACCAGTCAATCTTAAAGGAAAACAGTAATGAATATTCATTGGAAGGACTGAAGCTCCAATACTTTGGCCACCTGACATGAAGAGCCAACTCATTAGAAACCCTGATGCTGGGAAAGATTGAGGGCAGGAGGATAAGGGGATGACAGAGGATGAGATGGTTGGATGGCATCACCAACTCAATGGACATGAGTTTGAGCAAGTCCCAGGAGATAGTGAAGGACAGGGAAGCCTGGTGTACTTCAGTCTGTGGCATCACAAAGAGTCAGACACAACTTAGTGACTGAACAACAACAACAACATTGTTAATGCTTTCTAAATTCATAGTATTTTAAAAATTTACTTTCTCATTTGGCTCCACTGGGTCTTAGTTGGGACACGCGGGATCTTCAGTCTTAGTTGGGACAGGCAGGACTTTAGTTGCAGCATGTGAGCTCTCAGTTGTGGAATGTGGAATCTAGTTCCCTGACCAGGGATCAAACCTAAGCCCCCTGATTGGGTGCTTGGATTCTTAGTTATTGCACCACCAGGGAAGACCATCATAGTGGGTTTTTTTTTTTTTTTTAACTGTATTATTATCTCAGTCATCAGAAGTAATATTATGAGTAATACTATCATTACATGAAAATGATTTAAATGTTATAAAGGAGTGTTTTCAGTACTATATATAAAATAGAAAACTAAAAATGACCTTCTGTATTGCAAAGGGAACTCTAGTTGATACTCTGTAATGACATATATGGGAAAAGTAACTTTAAAAGAGTGGATGATATATATATATCTGGCTGATTCACTTTACTGTACACCTGAAACTAACACAACTTTGTAAATAACTATACTCCATTAAAACTCATAAAAATAAAGGAGTCTTCTTCATAAAATGACAGAAGGAACCACCTGAGGGGTTGAGAAGGAGACTGACTTTATTCCTCTTCTTCCTCACTTAGCTTTGGATCTCGGGCAGGTTGGCCTGGTCCTGTCTCTCACTCTCACGGTCATGGGGATGTTCCAGTGGTGTGTCAGGCAAAGTGCCGAAGTGGAGAATATGGTGATGACTATCTTTCCATTCTTAACATTTTCAAGTCTCCTTGCTGTTAAATGGCATAAAAGCAATTCTTATGTAAAATAGTAAAACTATTATTTCACATCATAGTTAATACAGTTTTTTTTTTAACATTCTTCTTCATCTGCTTAAAGTTAATGTAAAATAAAATATATACGTTTTTTCTCAGTCTTATGTGTGCCATGTGAGAAAGTTTTATATTCGTCACAAGCTATCCTCAAATACAATAAATGTCTCTGTAGGAAAGAGGTTCTGAAATCCTGGAGAGAAGCTAATTTCTTAGCAGCTTGGTTATCTTTGTTTCTTAATAGGTGATTCCTCATATTTTGTAAAATAAAGAATTCAGTTTTTTGAGGTTTCTTTAATTAATATGTTCCTATCTTCTGCCCTTCCCCTATTTTATCATTTATTCTTGTGCGTGGTGAACACCTGAAATTTCTGGTGGCCCTTCTTTCTGGTAGGATAAGCTCCCTCTCAGAAAGTGCTCTCAAAGTTGTGGAGTCATGGTAGTTTAGGAGGCCTTGGTCAATATGTAAATTATGTACTTTTGAATATTTGCAGCTTCTCCTAAAGGGAGAAAAACAATAAAAATGAAATCTTTCCACTTCTCTCTTCTAATAGAATAGAAAATGACTAATAATTAAATGGAGGTTTGATGACCATCCAGTTCTGTTATCTATAACACATGGCCCTTCTGTAGCCACACATTACTGATTGGCATCCATAAATATTCTTTTCTTTGACAAAATGCTCTTGTTTTTCATTCAGGTGTGAAAAGTGGATCAATAAAATCTTAGCATTCATTTCTCTAATTCTTTTGGTGTTAATATAAAGTTGGAGGAAGTGGCTGTAAGTAAAAGTATTGAAGATGACAAACAAATTTGCAATTCATCCAAGGCCTCATCAAACTCTTGTTTCTGTCCTTTGTGGATGCTAAGACCCGGGATACTCTGAACCATATAAAATCAGATATAAAGATTAAAAAAGAAAAATGTCTCATTTACAGTCTCTGAACATCCATAAACAAGACTCTCTGATACTAACTCACTTGATGTCATATGTGTTTCAGATGATTTCAGTAGAAAGGGGGATTAAATATACAGACCTTGAGAAAGAAGCACCCCGGGAACTTGAGTATCGTCCACCACCATCCTGGCCCCATGAAGGAAAGATTGACTTTTATTATATTAACTTCAGGTACAGCTTGGATGGGCCTCTGGTATTGAAGAACCTGAGAGTACTCACTGCCCCAAGAGAAAAGGTTAGTTTAAGCCATTTGCCTCTTTAAATTCCAGCTAAAGTTTTTGTACCACATCTGCTCTTGGTTTCCTTGTCAGTGTGTTGGGGGTGGGGGGAGGGCTTTTTGTACCTCATGGATGCAGATTTAATCAGTGATATGTAGGTGAATCTTTCTTGGAAACTGACCATGGAATGGGATACAAGCATTTCTTATCCCCTGCATTGTGAGCTCCCTCATGGTGGCTGGTGGGCCCTGGGCTCATGGGCTCAATTTTAACCTGACCCAGGACACTATATGTAACACTTCATTATTCATACAAAGTCTGGGAAGTCAGTCCTAGCTCCATGTCCCTAATTCTCCAGTATCTCCTTTCCATCGTCTCTTCTTTGTATTTCTAAAATCTTCTCTTCCTCCCACGGTGCTCTCTGTTTAGAACCTGCTCCTGTCACTTGGTCTTTTCTGTAGACTTTTCCTCCTACACATCCACGCTGAGCTACCATTCCCCTGCCCTCCCCCCACAGACTGCTTCTTTATTTAGCACAGATCTGATCCTTAGTTTGCTGGGAGAGCTGCTGCTGGAACCAGAGCACAGCCCCAAGTCCACTCCAGCAGGGGCCATGGGGTGAGTTCGTTGTTACTAGAGTAGAGCCCAGAATCATGACTCAGTCAAGGGTGAGGAACCAGGGCCTGTGATGGAGGCAGGACATAGAGATTTGCTCAAAGTCAAAAACAAATTGAACAGAGCAGGGAAGATCCACATGGAAGATGGCAGAGAGACTTGTGACCTGAACCAGCCAGTGTCCATGTCTGCTGTGATGTTCCTTTATACTCAACTTAAGGCCCTTGGCCTGGAACAGGGCAGAGTCTTGAAGAAAAGAATAAACCAGAGCAGACAAGTTGGTAGGAAGCTCTTCCCCACCTCCCTCTGCTGCCAGAATGTCTCCCGACTTACACACACCGCTACACTCTGGTTGTGTGTTGGTTCTCCTAAAACACCACATCCTCCCAGCTTCCAGTGTGCAGTCTGCCCTCTGCCTCAGAGACCTTCCCCTCTATCACCTGGATGGTGAAAGTCTCATTTTCTGAGTTGACTCCAATGCATCTTCAAGACCCTCAATTCTTCCTTAGCATCTTATATACTCTTTGAAGGTAGCATTCACAGGACAACTATGTTCAAAGCAGCCAAAAGTTGGAAGGAACTAATCCTTACATTGAACTATCCAATGTTTAAAAGGAGGGAAATGCTGACCTATGGTTAAACCTTGACAGCATCTTGCTAAATGTCAGACACGAAAGGAACAAATACTGCTTTTGTGAGGTGGTGAAATTCTATGAATTTGACAAAGTGGTCAAATTCAGGAAGACAGGAAGTAGGATGGTGGTCTCCAGAGACTTGGGGAGTGGCAATAGGTAGTTGTTTGTTTAATGGTTATAGAATTCAGTTTTATGAGGGAAAAAAAAAAAAAATCTTGAGCTTGGTTGCACACCATGTGAATGTACTGAACATTAAACCATCCACTTAGAAATGGTTAAGTAGTTAAATTTTATGTTATGTGAACTTTATCAAAATTAAAATATAAGATAGCATCTGTGTCGTGCTTTGTAATTTGAGGTCTATATCTCACGGCACCTTGAGGCTTCTTAAAATCAAGGGGCATCTTATTTTCATCCTTGTTCCCTAGAAAGTGGCAGTCTGCAGGGCTTAGAGAGGGTGCTGAAGAACTGCTGTCTGCAAGGTTGAGTAACACACAGGTGTGAGCAGCCAGTAACCAGAACATACACACAAGACAACTGCATGAACAACTAAAAGAACTGCTCTTTAACTCTTCCCACCACAACCCCCTAGTGGACTATAGCTGTAATTTAATGAATGATATCCTTGTAACAAGAAAATATATATTCAACTTATTGCCAAAAGGATACCCAGGGAGCAGCTTCAGTTAGTTGCAGCACTAAAGGTGACTCATAATTATTTCCAGTTCCATCATAGTTCAGGAAGAAGCTGAGGACTGTTTTGTTGGGAAAACATTAACCACAGCTCTTGATACAATCCTGTCCCTGAGAGCACTGTAGGTGATGTTAGCTTACTCTCAGACAATGTGTCTGTCAGATTTCCTGTTGTAAATGTGATTCTGTTAACTTGCACTTGTCTTAATTTTCCTCAAAGCCATAAAATAGGAATTATTTCAGAAACTCTGCAGTACAACTTACAAACATAATAGATTCTATTCTTCCTTCTTAAAAACTGCAAATCATAGGACTGTTGAGATTCCAAAATATTTGAGGGCAAATTGAATTTGGAAGCTGAATTAATGACTGTGGTAGCTTGACTTTTGATCTCTGACTTGGTCTATCCCCCGTATCACAGATCAGTTCAGTCGCTCAGTTGTGTCCAACTCTTTGTGACCCCATGGACTGCAGCATCAGGCCTCCCTGTCCATTACCAACTCCCGGAGCTTGCTCAAACTCATATCCTTCAAGTTGCTGATGGCATCCAACCTTCTCATCCTCTGTCGTCCCCTTCTGCCTTAACAACATTAGCTTCATTTCTGTGTTTGGAGACAATACCCACGCAGCGTGTTCAGGAAGTGATTCTACTCCACCTGTGAACATCCCAGGTTCCCTCTCCTGCTAACCTGTCCCACCCCATCACTCTGGGTCACCCCTTTGGTGCTGGGTTTGAAAGAGGCTGCTGTGAGGGATGTGGGAGTGAGCCTGCCCAGCCGAAATGGGGCTTTATTCTCTTTCCATTGTTTCCTCTGTTGTCCTGATTCCTGAAAGTTAGAATCAATAGGAGAATGTAGTAGGTACTACATAGAATTCAAATTCAGGGAAGAAATAGCAAGTAAAAATAAAGATCCCAGATGATGTAAATAGCACCTTAATCTTCCCAGTTAGATTCTGAACACTGGTTTCAATTTTCATTTAGATAGTTTTCATTTAGATGGTTTTGTGGTTGATTTAATGATTTTAGAGTTCTGGGACATTTTAAAGCATTTATCCAGCTCTCAGGATAGATTGGTTTTGGTTTGTTATATTTATATAAATATAAATAAGCTCAGAGCTCTTATTTCTATAATACACTTTAGAGATACTTACTAGACCTTGCTGTAATGTGCAAAAATATTCGTTTCCTACATTTTCTCCTTTTTTACATAGTGTCTCCTCAGCAACCCCTCTCCTCATTCCAGATTGTCCCACTTCCCTTACTGGCTTTCTAATTCCTTGTGATTCAGACTGTGGTGTCAGGGCCAGCAGCTCCTACATCTCCTGGAGCTTTCTAGAAATGCAGAGTCTCAGGCCCATCCAGACCTCTTTACTCATTTGAACAAGGCCTTCTGGTAAATTCCTTTCTCTCCCATAAGCATTTCTTATAAGTGATAACCTGTGATTTCTATTAAACATCCTTTGACAGGTTGAAATTGAGCTCAGGTCCCTGTTATGACTGAGCATTAGGCTCTAGAAAGTTCTGTGCCACTTCCCCTATAGATTTACTTACTTTCATATTCTTCAAATTGCACTTATGCTTTATAATTCAACTCTGTGTGATTCCACTGCATTTCTTTGCATCTTCTTGGTGGAGTCTCATCTTCATCACAGGCAGTTTTCATCCTGCTCCTACCTTCCCCACACCAGCCTCCTACAGGGACTGGAGGGATTTCCCATAGGCTTAGCCCTGCCTGGACCTGGAGTCAGAGACAGCCTCGTGCAGCAGTGTATGTGAGGTTCTTTCACCACCTGATGGGATAAAGAATGAGTCTCGCTCTCCAAGCAGGGCAGGAAGTCTGTTTGGTTTGTCTCCTGGGGAACCTGACCTCAGGTACTCTCTCTGCTCAGTGATGTCATCCCTCTTGTCTCACTCACCGTGTTATATGTACCCATGTCCACATCATGCTTCAACTCTCTGGCCACAGGATCTCCATGGTAGGCCCGTTCCTTTAACTGCAGCTACACCTCTCCCCACTTTCTCTGTTCTAGCTACACAGACACATGATAAGATACCAGACCGTCCAGGTTTAAGGAGTTAATCAGCAGAATGGAAAAGAGGCTGACAGATGTGGGTTTGAGTCTCATCCTATGACTTAATGGACTCTGAAATTTCAGGCAGACTAATTAAGCCTCAGTCTTCTTTTGGAAAAATGGAATTGATAGGACCTAACCCGTAGGCTTGTTGTACAACTTAAACAAGATAAGACATGTAAAGCACCCAGCACAGGGGTCAGAGTAGATGCTTGACCAATGATTGTTGTAGTTTTTATACTGTATAAAATTACTATAAACACTTATATGGTGGAAGTTGTTGTCTGTCCCATGAGAATGAGGTGTTGGCCATTTGAAGTTTTATTTATGGCTGCAGGATCCATCTGCCATGTTTCTTTTTGTCCAGCTTATCATATGTCTAAATAATATGGTGATAGATTTTCCATAAATTCTCTGGCCTGATTAAAAACCTCAGCTTTCTGCAGAAGCTTCTTTGTCTCAGGGCTCCACAGGGAATAAAAATAAGAAAAAGTCAAGTCCAGTACAGATCCTGCTGTCAACATATACAGGCCAGTTGAAGAAACAAGAAAATAGGTATATTAGTTTTATAAACTAGAAGGTGGTCAGAATTTTTATAGAAATTTAGGAAAAGATAATACAACATCTGTTAGTATTGGGATAAGCACATATAGGGTACAGGGAGAGCATTTCTGAAGAATTAGGCACATGAGACAGACTTAGTGATGTGTGGTCAGGGCTTCAGCAGGTGGAAATGCATGTGAAAGGCATTCTCGGAGGTGAGACCAACATGAGCAAAGGCACGATGCCCTGATCCAGTGAGTGAAGAACCAGGCACCTGCAGAGCATTCAGGGAAAAGAACTACCAGGTGTGTAGCATACATTTTCATATCCAACCCTCACAACTACCTAGTGACCCCAAGAAAGCTGACTCATGGACATGAAGGATGGAGAGGTCAGTGGGAACAGTTTTGTAGAAGAGATGTCCTGGGATGGAGTGACACAGAGACGACCTTTGGGGGTTTACTCTGAGAAGTGAGAGCACATGGTCCCAAGTGGGCATATGCAGGGGACAGGGAGTCAGGAGCTATTGTGTTTCCATTAAGATGTCCTGGGAAATAGACTCCACTTTTTGGTATCAAACTGATGTCAATTAAAACAGAGCTATAACACCCAGGCTTATGAATGTGCAGGGAAACAGGTGGAAGTTGAAAATGGTATCATTTTTCTGGAGGTTGGCAATACTTAACAGCTTTCTCTTAAAATGTACGTACCTTATTCTCAGCAATTACACATCTGAGAATTCATCTGAGGAAAGCATTAAGGTTATTTGCAAAGATTGAGCTTCAAGGATATTTGACACGGAGTAATTTATATTAGCAAACTATTGGAGATTGAATATCTACCAGTAGGAATTTGTTAAATAAATGATCACATATACTGTAATATTATATAGCCATTTAAAATAAATATTTTTATGAAATTCTAAATGAAGATACACTAAACAGTATGTTCATACTAATCATATTTTGTTTAAATATGTAAATTTGTATCTTTAAGAACACATAACACAAGTCTGGAAAATCAAAACATCAACATCTTAAGATTGGTTTTATAAGACTTCTAGCATATATCTAGTCTTTATTTACTTTGCAAATTCATTTGCACTGATTATGATTAAGAAAAGAGTTTGTTTTATTTTGTTTTTTTAAATGATAATGCAACCTGACACTCAGGTGGTGAATGTGGACCTTAAAATGAGGGACTGAGCCATGAAACATTGCAAGACTAGAGTTTTCAGGGCTTGGCAGCATGCTGGACTCAGGGAAAGCTGGAAGGAAGGTGGACAGTTCTGCCTATGAGCCTGGGAAAGAAGTAGAGTAGGGAAGTCAGAGGACATGGCTGTTTTATGTGGGGCATCAGATGTTGATCATGTTGAGTTTGATGTGTGAAGAGAGATTCAGGAGCAAGTGTCTAACAAGTTGGTGTGGTCATCACAGATGAACCCTGGCCTGGTTCCCTGCACATTCACAAACCTGGGATTTATAGCTTCATTTTATTGGACATCAGTTTAATTTCAAAAAGTGGTATCATTTTCCCATGACATCTTGCTGAAGGCATACAGCTCCTGACTTCCTGTCTTACACTTCCCACTCTGATCCAAGTGGTAGGAAAGATAGAAAGGAGCTGTTGCGCAGCAGCTAAAATAAGATTTTTTCCAAGTGTCTTTGGTATTAGGAATGTAAACTTACTGATACTGGTGACACTTTCCGTGTGGAATTGGTAAAACCCACTGGTGACCCAGATAAGACATACAGACTACATTAATAGTTTTAATGATTTAACTGTAGAAATAGTCAGAGGCAGGTGTATTTTTTTTCTTTGAATTGCCTTTTTAGGAGGGGATGTATGGCCACACAGCATGTGGGATCTTAGTTCCCTACCAGGGATTGGACCCATGTCCCCTGCAGTGGAAGCTCAGAATCTTAACCACTGGACTGCCTGTGAAGTCCCTTGTTTCTTATTATTCTCCTCACTGGAGTTTGGAGCTCACAGTCCCGTGGTCATGAGTGGCCCTCAATGCCCCTACATATCTCAGCCCATTTATCCAAAGTCTACAAATGTTCCCATTTGCACAGATGGATCAGTTTCAGTAGAGCTGATAACATGGGAACATACACACATTCTCATGGATACAGTTGTCACCTGTGTCTTAATGTGTGTTGATTTATGTATAAGAACACCCAGAAAGACAGACACACATTTTTATTGTGCTTCACAGATAATGCTTCTTCTTCTTTTTTTTTTTTAACAAAGTAAACATTTATGACAACTCAGTGTTGAACAAGTACATTGGTACCATCTTCCCTACAGTATTTGCTAACTTCATGTCTCTGTCACCTTTTGGTAATTCTCACAATATTTCAAGCCATTTTGTTATTATTATATTTGTTTTTCTGATCTGTGATCAGTGTTTTTTAATGTTACTACCCAATAAAGGCTTAGATGATGGTTAGCATTCTTTTAGCAATCAGTATTTGAAAATTAAGGTATGAATATTGTTTTTCTTACATAATACTGTTGTGCACTAAGTAAACTACAACATAGTATAAACATAACTTTTTACAAAATAATTTTATTTATTTATCTTTGGCTGGGCTGGGTCTTCGTTGCTGCTCTGGTGTTTTCTCTAGTTGCAATGAATGAGGGGTCACTAGTTGCAGTGAGCAGCTCTCTAGTTGCAGTGCCCAGGCTTCTCACTGCGGTGGCTTCTCTTGTTGTGGCTCCCGGGTCTAGGGCGTGTGGGCTTCAGTAGTTGTGGTGCACTGGCTTAGTTGCTCTGTAGCATGTGGGGTCTTCCCGGATTAGAGACTGAACCCATGTCTGCTGCATTGATAAGTATTAGTTGCTCAGTCGTGTCCAACTCCATTGTGATCTCATGGATAGTAGCCTGCCAGGCTCCTCTGTCCATGGAATTCTCCAGGCAAGAATACTGGAGTGGGTTGCTATTTCCTTTTCTGGGGGATCTTCCCAATTCAGGGATCAAACCTGAGTCAGCTGCATTGACAGGTGCGTTATTTACAACTGAGCCACCAGAAAAGCCCCAATCTTATCATTAGTGCACTGAATTTCTCTCTGCTTTGGTTTTAATGACCAGACTGACACTTGACATGTATCTTTCCAAGGTGCAATTGCAAGTATTAATTTGCTTATAAAATACCTTTTGAACTGCTCCAGTGAAAGGTCCCATAAAAGTAGCAAATGTTGTGTTGATGTTGACTTCATTAAGTGCATTTTGTCTACTATCCTCTGTCTTATAAGACACTGAGATCTGCATTTTATAATTTTAAGATATTTTCTTTCAAGATAGAATATAATTAAGATATTTAATATTAGGAAGTTTTTTAGTTTTTCTACCAAAGAATAATTCCTCTTAAATAATTAGGCCCTTGAAAAAGTGAATACTTTTTTATGTATAATACTTCTGAATTTACTTGTTGATATCTCCATACAATTAGTCACATAATTCTCCAGGTCAACTTACTTAGGCTGTAGGAATAAAGCTAATTTAAAGGCTGACTTCTTATGGACCACTTAGGAGATCACTGGCCTTTCACTGCCAGCAGATTGTCATTTTTAACTCTTCTTGGCACTAGGGGGCTCTCAACCAGGGGGCAGTTGTCAGTATCTGAAATTTTTGGTTGCCACAGTTTATTTATGGGGTGCTACTGGTATCTAGTGGGTCGAGTTCAAGGCTACTGCTAAACATCCTACAATACACAGGAAAAGCCCTCTTCCCCCAAGAATGAATTATCTGTCCCATAATGTCAACAGTGCCATGACTGAGAAAATTATAAACTAGTCTTTACATAGAACTTTTAAAATTCATCACCAATAACCAGCATTTCTGCCAGGTTTGTTGCATTTTGTTAATTCTTACTCTCTCCTGGATCTCTTTACAGCTTGGCATTGTAGGAAGAACAGGAGCTGGAAAAAGTTCCCTCATCACTGCCCTTTTTAGATTGTCAGAACCTGAAGGTGGTGTTTGGATTGATGGACACCGGACGACCTATATTAGACTTCATGATTTAAGGAAGAAAATGTCAGTTGCACCTCAGGTAATGCACTCACATGCTCTTTTCATAAGCCACTTAAGTTTACTTATTTTGTTATTTTTATATTCTTCAAATTAAACAAAAGGGTTAATCATTTTTACCCCTCAGTTCAGTTCAGTTCAGTTGCTCAGTTGTGTCCGACTCTGCGACCCCATGAATCGCAGCATGCCAGGCCCCCCTGTCCATCACCAACTCCCGGAGTTCACTCAAACTCATGTTCTTTGAGTCAGTGAAACCATCCAGCCATCTCATCCTCTGTCGTCCCCTTCTCCTCCTGCCCCCAAACCCTCCCAGCATCAGAGTCTTTTCCAATGAGTCAACTCTTCACATCAGGTGGCCAAAGTATTGGAGTTTCAGCTTTAGTATCAGTCCTTCCAGTGAACACCCAGGACTGATCTCCTTCAGAATGGGCTGGTTGGATCTCCTTGCAGTCCAAGGGACTCTCAAGAGCCTTCTCCAATACCACAGTTCAAAAGCATCAATTCTTTGGCACTCAGCCTTCTTCACAGTCCAACTCTCACATCCATACATGACCACTGAAAAAACCATAGCCTTAACTACACAGACCTTTGTTGGCAAAGTAATGTCTCTGCTTTTGAATATGCTATCTAGGTTGGTCATAACTTTCCTTCCAAGGAGTAGTGTCTTTTAATTTCATGGCTGCAATCACCATCTGCAGTGATTTTGGAGCCCAGAAACATAAAGTCTGACACTGTTTCCACTGTTTCCCCATCTATTTGCCATGAAGTGATGGGACCGGATGCCATGATCTTAATTTTCTGAATGTTGAGCTTTAAGCTTTTTCACTCTCCTCTTTCACTTTCATCAAGAGGCTTTTTAGTTCCTCTTCACTTTCTGCCATAAGGGTGGTGTCATCTGCATATCTGAGGTTATTGATATTTCTCCCGGCAATCTTGATTCCAGCTTGTGCTTCTTCCAGCCCAGCCTTTCTCATGATGTACTCTGCATAGAAGTTAAATAAGCAGGGTGACAATATACAGCCTTGACGTACTCCTTTTCCTATTTGGAACCAGTCTGTTGTTCCATGTCCAATTCTAACTGTTGCTTCCTGACCTGCATATAGGTTTATCAAGAGGTAGGTCAGGTCGTCTGGTATTCCCATCTCTTTCAGACTTTTCCACAGTTTATTGTGATCCACACAGTCAAAGGCTTTGGCATAGTCAATAAAACAGAAATAGATGTTTTTTCTAGAACTCTCTTGCTTTTTCCATGATCCAGCGGATTTTGGCAATTTGATCTCTGGTTCCTCTTCCTTTTCTAAAACCAGCTTGAACAACTGGAAATTCACGGTTCACGTATTGCTGAAGCCTGGCTTGGAGAATTTTGAGCATTACTTTACTAGCATGTGAGATGAGTGCAATTGTGCAGTAGTTTGAGCATTCTTTGGCATTGCCTTTCTTTGGGATTGGAATTAAAACTGACTTTTTCTAGTTCTGTGGCCACTGATGAGTTTTCCAAATTTGCTGGCATATTGAGTGCAGCACTTTCACAGCATCATCTTTCAGGATTTGAAAGAGCTCAACTGGAATTCCATCACCTCCACTAGCTTCGTTCGTAGTGATGCTTCCTAAGGCCCACTTGACTTCACATTCCAGGATGTCTGGCTCTAGGTCAGTGATCACACCATCGTGATTATCTTGGTTGTGAAGATTTTTTTGTACAGTTCTTCTGTGTATTCTTTCCATCTCTTAATATCTTCTGCTTCTGTTATGTCCATACCAGTTCTGTCCTTTATCGAACCCATCTTTGCAGGAAATGTTCCTTTGGTATCTCTAATTTTATTGAAGAGATCTCTAGTCTTTCCCATTCTGTTGTTTTCCTCTATTTCTTTGCATTGATCATTGAGGAAGGCTTTCTTATCTCTCCTTGCTATTCTTTGGAACTCTGCATTCAAATGGGTATATCTTTCCTTTTCTCCTTTGCTTTTCACTTCTCTTCTTTTCACAGCTGTATGTAAGGCCTCCTCAGACAGCCATTTTGCTTTTTTGCATTTCTTTTCCATGGAGACAGTCTTGATCCCTGTCTCCTGTACAATGTCACGAACCTCCTTCCATAGTTCATCAGGCACTCCATACTTTAGTGAATATTTACTGAGCAATTACCATCCTCCAGGTATACTGTTGTTGTTCAGTTGCCCAGTCGTGTCTGACACTTCACGACGCCATGGACCTCACCATCTCCTAGAGTTTGCCCAAGTTCATGTCTGTTTCATATGGTGATGCCATCCAGCCATCTCACCCTCTGTTTCCCTCTTCTTCTTCTGCATTCAGTCCTCCCCAGCATCAGGGTCTTTTCCAATGAGTCAGTTGTCTTTTCCAGTGAGTCAGCTGTTTGCATCAGGTGACCAAAGTATTGGAGTTCAGCTTCAACATCAGTCCTTCCAGTGAGTATTCAGGGGTGATTTCCTCTAAGATTGACTGGTTTGAACTCCTTGCAGTCCAAAGGACTCTCAAGAGTCTTCTCCAACACCACAATTTGAAAGCATCAATTCTTTGGTGTTCTGCTTTCTTTATGGTACAGCTCTGACAACCATACATGACCACTGGAAAGACCATAACTTTGACTATACAGACCTTTGTCAGCAAAGTGATGTTTTTGCTTTTTAATACACTGTCAAGATTTGTCATAGCTTTCTTGTCAAGAAGCAATCATTTTCTAGTTTCCTGGCTGCAGTCACCATCCACAGTGACTTTAGAGCCTAAGAAGAGGAAATCTGTCACTGCTTCCACCTTTTCCCTTTCTATAGGCCATGAAAGTGATGGGGCTGGAAGTCGTGATCTTAGTTTTATTAATATTTAGTTTTAAGCTGGCCATTTCACTCTTCTCCTTCACCCTCATCAAGAGGTTCTTTAGTTCCTCTTCTCTTTCTGCCATTAGAGTGGTATCATCCACATATCTGAAGTTGTTGATGTTTCTCCTGCCAGTCTTGATTCCAGCTTGTAACTCATCCAGCCCAGCATTTCTCATGATGTTCTCAGCAAATAAGTTTAATAAAAAGTGTGACAATAAACAGCCTTTTTGTACTCCTTTTTTAATCCTGAACCAGTCAGTTGTTCCATGCAGTGTTCTAACTGTTGCTTCTCCCCCCACATACAGGTTTCTTAAGAGACAAGTAAGATGACCTGGTATTCCCATCTCTTTAAGAGTTTTCCACAATTTGTTATGATCTACACAGTCAAATTTTTTGTATAGTCAGTGAAACAGAGGTAGATGTTTTCTGGATTTCCTTTGCTTTCTCTAAGATGCAGCGAATATTGGCAATTTGATCTCTTGTTCTTTTGCCTTTTCTAAACGCAGCTTGGACATCTGGAAGTTCTTGGTTCATGTAGTGCTTCAGCCCAGCATGCAGAATTTTAAGCCTAACCTTATTAGCATGGAAGATGAGTGCAGTTGTCAGTAGTTTGAATATTCTTTAGTACTCCCCTTCTTGGGTATTGGGATGAGAATTGACTTTTTCCAGTCCTGTGGCCAGTGCTGAGTTTTCCAAATTTGCTCACATACTGAGTGCAGCACTTTGATAGCATGATCTTTTAGGATTTTAATAGCTGTACTGGAATTCCCTTGCCTCCACTAGCTTTGTGCATGCCAAGTTGCTTCAGTCATGGCTGACTCTCTGCAGATCCTATGGACCATAACCCTACAGGCTACGGTCCATGGGATTCTCCAGGCAAGAATTCTGGAGAGGGTTGCCATGCCCTCCTCCATAAGATCTTCCCAACCCAGGGATCAAACCCATGTCTCTTATGTCTCCTGCATTGGAAGGTGGATACTTTACCACTATCGCCACCTGGGAAGCCCAACTTTGTTGGTAGTGATGCCTTCTAAGGCCCACTTGACTTCACACTCCAGAATGTCTGGCTCTGGGAGGGTGACGACAGCATGGTGGTTATCTGTGTTATTAAGGTCCTTTCTGTACAGTTCTTCTGTGTATTCTTTTCATCTCTTCTTCATCTCTTCTGGTTCAGTTAGGCCTTTACCATTTCTGTCCTTGATTGTGTCCAGGTATATAGCCAAGGGCAGTGGAGGCCAGGTGTCCTGATCTTTCATCCTGCCCTCTGTTTTGATAGATTTGCTTTTTATTTTTTATTTTTTTGAGGTTTTATTTTTATACTCCATAATCATCTTCCTATCAAATAAAGCTCAGAAAAACACCGTCTTGAGATGGGAAACAGAGAAGAGATGAGACACAAAGAGCCAGGCAAATGTGCTTCCTGGAATGTGGGTGTAATATGCCCTGAAATGCCTGTTTATTAGCAAGCATTTCAGCATGGCACCCAAAGGGAAGGAGAACGTGGGCTTGGGCCTTATGACTGAGTACAGCTGTTGCTATCTACCGGTGGCCTCTAAAATACCTGGAATTACTCTAAGTACTCTGGTTTTTTCTAATTAATTTATTTTTAATTGAAGGATAATTGCTTTATAATATCGTTTTGGCTTCTGCCATGTATCAACATGGATCAGCCATAAGTATATATATATATGTCCCTTCCCTCTTGAACCTCCTTCCTACCTCATCCCACCCCTCTAGGTTATCACAGAGCACCAAATTTGAGTTCTCTGTATCATACAGCAAATTTCCACTGGCTATCTAATTTTCCATATGGTAATGCATATGTCTAAGTACTTTTGAAACCAAGATACAGCTTTTCAGACTACAGTGAAATGCTGCCTCATATCCCTTAAGACATCTACTGTCAAAAAAGAAAAATGAAAGAAGGAAAGAAAGAAAATGGGTTGGCAGTATTGGCAAGGATGTAGAGAAATTAGAATCCTTGTTCATTGCTGGTAGAAATGTAAGATAGTGAAGCCACTGTGGAAAACAAGTTGGTCAATTCTCAAAAAAGTTAAAGATAGAAATATTATATGATCTAGCAATTCTACTTTAGAGTATAGACCCAAAAGAATTGAAAGAAAGATCTTGAAGTGATACCTGTACTTGCATATTCATCACAGCATTATTCTCAGTAGCAAAAAGGTGGAGGCACCCAAAGGTACATTGACAGATGGATCAATAAACAAAATGTGGTACATATATGTAAACAGTGGAGTATTATTCAGCTTTAGAAAGGGAGGAAATTCTGACTTGTGCTACAACACAGATGAACCTTGAGGTGACAGTGAAATAAGCCAGTCACAGAGGACAAATACTGTATGATTCTACTAATATGAGGTACCTAGAGTACTAAATTCATGGGGACAAGAATTAGAATGGTGGGTTCCATGAGCTGCTGGGAGTGGGGAGTTGTTGTTTAATGTCTACAGAGTTTCAGTTTTGAAAGACGAAAGGAGTTCTGTGGCTGGATGGTGGTGATCGCTGTGCAACATTGTAAATGTACGTAATACCTCTGAATTGTGCACTTACAGCTGGTCAAGCTAGTAAATTTCATATGTATTTTACCACAATTAAAAAAAAAAAAATTAAAGGTATCCCTTTCAGGAAAAATGGGAAGAACTTTTTAGCACATTCAGTCTCCATATTTAAAGATTTTCTCTGGCTATTTAATTCATGACTTGTGGTTACAGTAGAAAATAAAGGAGTTTAGATTTCCAAGTTTTACGTTTTGATGGTACTCATCTCTGAAATGTCCAAGTGAGATTAGTTAGTAGAAATAAAGGGCCTGTCTGTAGAGTCCTTTCATTTCCTTTGATGCAAAGCTTTCGAAAAACCTGCCTTATTTTTAAAGCTTCTTAATTAGAATTGTATGCTGGTGTACATAAAATAAGTCTATAGATAAAGAAGTAATGTTAGAAGATCCTTGGCTCTGCCAATAATGTTTGGAAGCATATCTGAGCAAAGACTAAACATACCTTTAGTCTTTCATACCATCATATGTAAAATGGTAGTCTTACATACCATCAACATAGTTCTGTTCTGTTCTGTTGATTTCCACCCTTCCTTAGAGCATGTTCAACATACACACTCCAGAGAGCATCCTTACAAAATAGTGCCAAACATTGTATACATGTAGATTCCTCTCTATATGCTTTTGTGTCTAAGGTACAATATTGGTTGATAAAAGAGGGAATATCTGTAGAGAACTAGCAATGTGCAAAGTTCCCAGGAAATCATTCCAGAGGCATCCAGGGATAGAATGTTTGTGTAGACCAAGTGTCAGTGTGACCCACAGTTTTATTCCTGCTCTGCCTCAAAGGACTGTGGGGCCTTGATGACATTACTCAGCTTCAAGACTTCAGTGTCCTCATCTTTAAACCAGGCCTGGGACTCACTGCCACACAGATTTGTTGTGAAGATGTATCTGGGCTTCCCAAGTGGTGCTAGTGGTACAGGACCTGCTGCCAATGCAGGAGACTTAAGAGATGCAGATTCAATCCCTGGGTCAGGAAGATCTGTTGGAGGAGGGCACAGCAACTTGCTCCAGTATTCTTGACTGGAAAATCCCTTGGACAGAGGAGCCTGGTGGGCTATGAATCCATGGGGTCCCAAAGAGTCTGACATGACTGAAGCGACTTAGCACACATAACTGGGTGAGATAAGGTTTGTGCCCATGTCTGGTTCTTGGGAATGCTCAATCACCAGGATCTGTTATTATTCTTAATAATTGGGTTACTGGCCTTTGGATATTATTTTTGCCTGAGTAAAAAGAGTAATACTTTCCGGAATGACTTTACTCTTTAATTTCTCTTATGTGTTCATGGTGCTTGGTGATTTTCTTTATATTTATTGTTTACAATAAAACTAAATTGTTCATATGAATATAAATAGTAGAGCAAAGAAACAAAAATTAAAAAAAAAAAACAATAGAAATTTGTGGGAAGGCTAACAGAGAAATGTATCTAATGTTTCCACCAAAAGCAAAAAGAGAGAATAACACTTTCTTGTACTTTGATTTCATTTTCCCCTCCCAGCAACTTCTTTCCTGACCACCATCTTGTACACATTGTTACTTAACAGTCCTCCACCAAGACCTCAGGCCTTTTTTCTCAGCCCTCCCACACTCTTGGCTATTTTCTTCCTCTCCTTGAGGATCTCCTTGAGGATACAGAAATGTAGCTCTCATTTCTGCTCCTCTGTGCTTATTACAGTCCCTGACAAGTACTGATAAGAATTCCTAACATTTGTGGAATCATTAACATGTTTTAACCCCTTATCCTACCACTTCCTGCTTAGTTCTCACAATTCTGTAGTTATCCTTACCTAACAGATTTAAAAACTGAGGCCCTAGGGGCTTGTCCCACTTATCAAGAAAGGGGCAGAGCCAGGAGTCAGATTTTGTGTGTGTCTAATTATTTTTTTCACAGTGTTTCAATTGTATAGCAAAATAGTAAGGTGAATTTCTTAAGCATAGATTTTTAACTTATCCTTCTCTACTCTCCTCTTTGGTAAACATTAATTTGTTTTCTATGTTTGTGAATCTGTTTCTGTGTTGTAAATAAGTTCATTTCTATTAATTTTTAAGATTCCACATATAAGTGATCTCATATGATATTTGTCTTTCTCTGCTGACTTATTTCACTTAGTCTCATAATCTCTAGGTTCATCTATGTTGCTGCAAATGGCATTATTTCATTCTTTCTATGGCTGAATAATATTCCTGTGTGTGTGTGTGTGTATACATCATATCTTTATCCATTCATCTGTCCATGGACATACCTTGGCTATTGTAAATAGAAAAGTTGTGAAAACTGGGGTGCATGTATCTTTTTGAACTAGAGTTTTTATGTTTTCCAGATATTTGCTGAGGAGGGAAATTGCTGGATCACCCAGTAACTCTTTTTCAATTCTTTAAGGAACCTCCATATTGTTTTCCATAACAGCTGTACCAACTTACATTCCCACCAACAGTGGGGGAGGGTCCCCCTTCCTCCACACCCTCTCCAGCATTTATTATTTGTGGATGTTAAATGATGGTCATTCTAACCAGTGTGAGGTGTGATACTTCATTGTAGTTTTGCTCTACATTTCTCTAATAATTAGTGACTATAAAGAAAACTCAGCACAGAAGAATTGATGCTTTTGAATTGTGATGTTCAAGAATACTCTTAAGAGTCCCTTGGACTGCAAGGAGATCAAACCAGTCAATCCTAAAGGAAATCAGTCCTGAATATTCATTGGAAGGACTGATGCTGAAGCTGAAATTCCAATATTTTGGCCTCCTGATGCAAAGAACTGACTTCTTAGAAAAGACCCTGATGTTAGGAAAAATTGAAGGCGGGAGGAGAAGGAGACGTCAGAGGATGAGATGGTTGGATGGCATCACCAACTCAATGAACATGAGTTTGAGCAAGCTCTGGGAGTTGATGATGGATAAGGAAGCCTGGCATGCTGCAGTTCATGGGGTCGCAAAGAGTTGGACATGACTGAGTGACTGAACTGAATAATTAGTGATGCTGAGTATCTTTTCATGGGTCTGTTGACCATCTGTATGTCTTTGGAGAAATGTCTATTTAAGTCTTCTTTGCATTTTTTGATTAGGTTGTTTGTTTCTTTGATATTGAGCTGTATAAGCCATTGTTTATACAGATATTGACTGTATTTATGTAGACTAGAAACAAAGTATCAGAAAGAGAAATTAAGGAAACAATCCCATTGACATCACATCAAAGGGGAAAAAAAACTCGGGATAAACCTACCTAACGAGGTAAAAGGCCTGTATACAAAACCTGTAAGACACTGATGAAAGTAATTCAAGATGATACAAACAGATGAAAAGATAAACTGTATTCTTGGATTGAAAGATTCAATATTGTTAAAAATAACCATACTACCCAAGACAATTTACAGAGTCAATGCAATCTCTATCAAATTGCTAGTGGCATTTTTCACAAAACGAGAACAAAAAAAATTTAAAAAATTTGTATGTAAACAGAAAAGACCGCAAATAGCCAAAACAATCTTGAGAAAGAAGAACATAGCTGGAGGAATCACAGTCCCTGATTTCAGGCTATACTACAGAGACACAGTAATGAAAAAGTATGTTACTGTCACAGAAACCAGACACATATATTAATGGAACAGGGTAAAAAACCCAGATATAAGCCCATGCACTTATGGTCAGTTAATCTAAGACAAAAGAGGTAACAATATGTAATAAAGAAAAGACAGTCTCTACAATAAAAAGTGTGGGGAAATCTGCATGACTGCATGTAAAATATATGGCAAAACCAATACAATATTGTAAAGTTAAAAAATAAAATAAAATATTAAAAAAGAAATAATTAGAACATTCTCTAATACCATATAAAAAATAAAGTAAAAATGAATAAATGAGCAAAGACCTGTAAGACAAGATACTTAGTAAGACAAGATCTTAGAGGAACACATAGGCAGAATACTCGTTGACATAAATCCCAGCACTATTTTTTTGGATCTGACCCCTAAAGTAATGGAAGCAAAAGCAAAAATAAACAAATGTGACCTGGTTAAACTTAAAAGTATAGCATGAAGGAAGCCATTTAAAAAAACCAAATAGACAACCTATGGAAAAGAAGAAAATATTTGTAAATGACATGATCAGCAATGTATTAATTTCCAAAATATACTTATAGGGTTCAAAGTAAATTTAAAGAGATTCCCAACTCCAGAGGCTGAGAAGCAAATTACTGTATTTGTGCAAGACTTCAGGTGGCTGTTGACTGTGGTCCTTGATAGAACTGCTTCATATCATGATTTCATGTGCATGCACGCACACACACACACAGAAACAAAAATGTCACAAAACAACATTACTATTGCTCTGTGCTCTGATATTTTCTGTGATGCCAGTTCTATTCTACTTCATATAAAAGACAAAATGATGATCACAATGCACAATCTGAAGTTTGACAAACACTGTCCCTGCCTGTCTCCCTGTTGGGCTGGGCTCCTGGTCCATGTTAGCATCACATCAGGAACTTCATTGTGTGTCAGATTGTCACAGCAGCCTTGCAAGGCTAACCCCGGTTTCCAGTAATGGAACCGTCTTGGAAAGATAAGTAATTTACCCTGAGTCTAATAACTAATGAGAAGTTGAATCAGAACTTAGAACTGTCTGACTCCAAATTTATTTTTTGTTTTCAATAAATGTTAGTTAAACTGAATGATGTTCTCATGAGATATTTTCCCCAAAACATAACAAAAGTTTAGTAAAGTCAGACGATATGACTCCTCCTGTTTTGAGTCTCCTTTGGAGAATATCAGTTTTTGAAATGGGCTTTTTCATTTATGTATTATGGGCTAATAAGTGTCAGGAGAAGATATTCAAAATCTTACCCCTCCCCAGCCAAGAGACCTTTGTCTTTACAGTGTCTTGTTGGCTCCGAGATGGAGAAAAGTCTGTTGGTTTGGTTACTTGAAGTTAACTTGTCTATGTGCAGAAAACGTACATCTCTCTTCCCCTCAAATGAGTAGCAAGCAGTGATGCTTGTGTGTCAACACCCTGATTTAAGCAGCCTAGGAAGCTGAGAGCAGACTCTGCAGAAGGGGGAGCCCAGTACTGTTTCTTTGAGTTGCCCCACTCAGGTGAGCCAGGTCCACATCATGTTCCCCGAATCCCTGTTACCTGTGATCCTGGGAACAGCGGCAAGCTTCTGGGGTCATCTGTCTCTCCCAGGCTTATCCCCATCACTGTTGGTCCTGCCATGAACAGGTCAGAACTGGGGGAGATGTGATGGCAGCAAGGACCTGAGTAGGAACCAGAGACAGGGGAGTGGGGACATAGACCATCAGTCCTCAGGGGAACTTTAAAAGATGAATACTTTATTTTTTTAAATACACAGAAGTTACATATCAAAACAGAAAAAAAAAAAAGTTGAATACTGTGTTCTTAAGAAGTACTCCTCAATTTGTATTCAAAGTTTCAGGAAAAAGCAAAAATGAAAGCTTTTCCTAAATAATTTCCTTAAACACAACAGGTAGTTGAAGTGTATGCGTCCTTTGTGCTCAAGATCTGAAGTAGTTAAGTATATTCCCCAGGAAGAATGCCAGTTGAGATTACATTCAGGGAGTACCTGCTTACTTGAAAGGACCTGGATAATGGAGGGAAGATGGAGAAGAGAAGGGCGAGGAACACTGAGACCAGCCTCCCCTCACCTCGCCAGTTGTTTGTGTAAAGTTCATAGATAACAGCTAAAGGATGAGAAATCGCCTGCATGGGGGATTGAAAATTACAAAGAGTAAAAAGTTTTTATAAAAATATGAGGTACAATGATGGTTATTCTCCTGACAAGGAACTCGTACTATTGCTTAGATGGGTGTTAATCTTTGTTTCTAAATTCAAGAGTTTTAGGGGAAACTTTAAATTTGAGTCTCTGGATTTTTCAGTTCAATTCAATAATCATTTTGAAATGTGTATTTCTGGTGATTTTCAATGCTTTGTAAGCTTATCGGTCACTTAATCAATTTTGTGCAAATGAAGCTCCCTACATAGTATATTTTTAATTTTGGATTTTCCTTAGGGATATATCTCTTTTGGTGGCACACTGTCCTGTGCCTTCTGCTTTCATTTCTTGATCACTAGACTTAAAACTGAGACAATAGGGAGAGAAGGTATGGGAGGCTCTCTAAAGTATCATTCTTCATCATGACTAGGGAAGAGAAATATTTGTCTTCTTCATCTTCTCAGACTTTCATGAAGTTAGAAGGAAACTCCAGCCCCAAGACCAGGCAGGATTTTGAGGCTGGTGATTCCGAGCAGTTCCGGGCACTGTGGAAGAGTCAGGTCTCCTCTTGTTCCCACACGTGTGCCTCCCCTTGTTCTGCCCCCTTCACTGAAAGGAGCCAGTTGGGCTCTTCTCTGCTGCCCATATTCTTATGACCTGGCTTACTAGAGCCTTCCAGAAGAAAATGTAAGTTGTCTACATGAGCTTATGTACATATTCTCTCCTGAAACTCAGGAGGTATATGATTCCAGTGTAATTTACTTGTGGCTCCTCTTGATGATGAATAGGTAGATGAATAGGAAAAGCTATTTAAATCATTTTATTATGGCTCACATCACAGTGGGTTTCAGGTCCTCCTGGCCTTGCAGTTAGTAACGAGGTTCTGTGAGGCAGGTCATCCTGACGCACAGGTGAGAGAACGTGGGGACCAGCTGATGCAGAATCAGAGGTGATCTCTCCACGGACAGAGGTGCCTCAGGCCCCAGGAGCTGACGTTCTCTTTGAACGTGTGGGGATGTTCCATTCACACCTGGGGAGAGATTTCCAGATCCTAGAAGACAGTCTGACCAATGGAGAAAGTAACCTAGTTTATTCTTCATTGCCAAAGTATAAATACTGAATGGTTTTGCTTTGAAGCATAAGCCTCAACTAATCATGCAGTTGATGTTTCCCAGTCACACCAGGATTGACAGTTAATTTATGTAGATCTTGATGTAAACTTTCTCATGTGATTATAATGTCAGTTTGTGTGTGTGTGTTTAACCAGATATTTATTACCAGAATGGCAAATTTTTTTAAAAAATAAAATTTTCCTTTCTTTTCTTAATTTATTTTTTCTTAAGATGAAAATACTTCTTAAACACTTTCTTCTTTTAGTGTTTAATAGTCCAGAGGATTTTTTATAGCACACTTTGTACAATGGAAAATTATTTTAGAGATACTGTTTTGTAAACATACATTTGTAACTTTAATATTAATAATTGCAGTGAATTTTGATATTTTGTATTTTCATTCTTTTCTATAAGCATTGGTTTAAAATGAAAAGAGACAACAAAAAAAAAGAAAAGAAAAGAGACTAAGGTACTAATGTTCACTATTTCGTGGTATTTAGGAACCTGTTTTATTCATTGGAACACTGAGGAAAAACTTGGATCCCTTTAATGAGTATTTGGAGGAGGAACTGTGGAATGTCTTAGAAGAGGTAATTTATGTAATGTTATTAACTTGTTAGCATCAGTATCTGTGTGTGTACATTCATAGCATTGCAAGTAATTAAGGGAAGCTTATCATTTTAACTGTTTACTTTCCAGGAGAACAGTGATGAGATGGGTACACTTAAAATGTGTATATTGATAATGAAAACCAATAATATAATTCCTCATGTTTTCATTTTAGCTTTTTCTATAGAATCCCAAGCAACTAGATACATTATTTTGTCCTTAACAGAGCTTATTACACTAGACATTAAAACTGTGGGATCACATTCTATGAGTGACCTAGTAAATTAATTACCCTAATTACCCTCCAATGTTCATTTTATTCCTCTGGCCTTAGGGGCTATCTAAGTGGAGACACTAGTTTTTCATTATTAACTGAAAGATAAACAAGATCATTCCAATACAGTGCGATGAAGTTTCATAAGGAAGTGTTTATAAAAGTAAATTATTTAGTTGGAATGTGATGATTACTTATTGGCGATTATATCATTTTAATGCTGCAGCATGAATGCAGGTAACAGAACCCTGGTGTTTTGGCTCAGTTTTATATAGATACGTTAATTTCTAGAGGAGTTTCTGTTATTTGTGCTGTGTTTCCCCTTGCCCTACTTCACTGAATTTCCCTACCCTTGCATGAAAAAATTTTGACTATTAAGTTGCTGTTGGTTTGTATATTTTAATACTAATTATTTTGTGTATTAGCCCTAGTTTTGCAAATTGATTCTACTGATGGCAGAAACTTTAGATTTCTAAACCATAGACAGACTTCTAATCTCTCATGGAACCTAGTTCAGTCTTTTGCTTTTAAAACGTAGCACTTGATAAATAGGTACTAAATGTTTGGTTTATTTCTTCATTTCAGAGAAGTATAGCTTATTTCTTTAAAAAAATTTTGTGTTACACAAATCCAGCATCAATAGTATCTCTGTTAGGACACAAGTGTGTCTCATCACACAGGAACCCAAGATCCAGAAACCTGGGCGTCAGCAGCCTATGCATCAGGAACCACATGGTTCAGTCCTTGTGGTGGCAACAGGTCACATGTCCATTTCCCTGGGCCTTGTATTAGGTGAACTTCCTTTATTGCTGGCCCTGCTCTAGTAAAAGCTCTTCCCCATCTGTTGATTGCATTTCCCTGTCTTCTTCCAGCCCACAACAGTCTTTCTTTTTGAGAAGTAAGGTTCCATGAAATGTGGGAACCATCTGACACCTGTGTTAACCTCCTGTGAGAAGTGTTGGCACCTATTAGATACACTACACAGCAGGTTACTTTAAAAATGTTTATGATAACAGAAATAGGGTACCTTATAAGTTCAGTTTATTGTTTTTCAATTTTGCTCTATTCCATTATTTTCCCAACCTCAAAAATGATCTGAAGTATTTCATATTGAGATGTACAGTTTTGAATAGTATTATTTGCTCCACTTTCCTTAAATTATAACTTTTTATATGCTTTCCACAGTTTATAGTGTGATGTGATATTCTAAAGCCAGTAAAAAAAAATTGTTATTAGAATATAATCCTTTTACACGTAATAGTAGTGTTATATGTAAACTGTCTATATGGATTTACTTTCTAATTTATAGGAACAGATATGTCATATGATGAGATTCACTTCTGCCTTCACACTGCTAACAAATATCTCTGAGAGCTTCTTAAGCATCGTTGCAGATTCTGGGTCTATCACAGTCATCAAGAGACACAATCTCTATCCTTTTCAAGGACATTCTCTTGCATAATCTAACACAATTATCTCGAATAAGAAATAAAACAGTAATATTACACTATCGTCTAATGTGTTCAGATTCTCCAGTTGTAACTTCTAGTTATTATTGTCTACTGCATCTGTTGCCCTTTTCTTCCATTCTAATACTTTATACCTTGATTTTATGATTACACTACAGAGAGCTTTGATATTCATATTATCTCATAACTATTCCTGATTCATAAATAAATGCAGTGTCTCAGAAAACAGTATTTTATGAAAAACACTACCCCTTACAACTCTTATTTGTCATGAAGCAGATATGGACAACCTGAAGGAAAAGAAAAAAAACCAGATTAGTTTTGTGATGTCATCCAACTCAGGAGTAAGTGTGAGATTATTTCTTTGAAGTTAGAATGTCAGTCTTAACAAAGACCAACCACTTGCACCACAATTCAAATTTTACCCTTTAGAGTTTGTACACCTTGTATGCTGTCACTAAATACCAATACCATGTTTAATCCTGACTCAGAATTCTGCTTTCTAGGGATTGGATTCCATCAGGAGCACAGTTCAGGATCACATTCATGGAAGTGCTCCAGCATTTAGGATATCACAAAAATGCTACTCATTCACCCTTGGTGTTTTGTTATCTGACGTTGTACCGTGTCACATAACTTATTGGCCATCGATCTGTTGGTTTCTTAATTAGAAGTGTATTTCTTCTTTGTTCTTTCACTTTAAATACAGCCTGAATTGGCTTCTTGCTCCATAATATTTCTCCAAAATGAATATTCATTGAACTGACCCCTACCACCAAGTGTTCTTTCAGATTATATTTGGTGGTTAAAGATTTGTTTTTTTAATCTTATGAGTATTATTTTATGAAGATAGATTAGTATAAACATCACATATATCCATATTGTGGGGGAGATAAAATGTAATATTTTATCTTGTTTTTGTGAGTTTTCATTCACTGGAAGACATTTATGATATTGAAGAAAATGCACTTGACTGGTCCACTATTTATAGACTAAGCTTGGGAAGTGTCCCAGGATTACTAGTGCATAAGATGGAGTTTTCCATTGTTTAAATTTGTATTATTTTAAATGTTAAAAAGTTGTAAATTGTTAATAAGATTATATCTTTAGAGAACCATACTTTCTCTAATTTTTCTTTTTAATTCCTTTTAATGTACCACCTCTTATGCAAAATGTACTTTGGTAAAGTTGATTAAACCATAAAGATCCTTTTAGATTTTCTGTTTAAACCACATTGGGAGAAATAGCTTCAATTTTTGAGACTTTCTGAACTAATTCCTAGTTGGGGGTTGTTGGTGGATGGCATGTGGCAGGGATGGGGGGACACTGAGATCTTTCTGTCCTGACTTGACTCTACCAACCATCTTTCTCAGTGAACACTAACTGGAAACAGCTTTTCCCATCACAGGGCTGTATATGTAAGATACATAAGAAGTCATGAGGACTTCAAAGCTCTAACATTCTAAGAGGCTTTTCTACTTCAGCAGTCATTTGTTTTCAAAATTTTGTTCTTTCTGTATCCACAGGTACAACTTAAAGAAGCCATCAAAGCTCTGCCTAGTGAAATGAATACTGAATTAGCAGAATCAGGATTGAATCTGAGTGTTGGACAGAGACAACTAGTGTGCCTTGCTAGGGCTATTCTCAGGAAAAATCAGATATTGATTCTTGACAAAGCCACATCCAATGTGGATCCAAGGTATGGAGCTGAGGTCCATGAAACCTGGAATCCAAATTGTAAATGTAGTAAATGGAAAACATTTAGTGATGCTGAAAAGTGTTTCTATGCTCTCTTTGACCCACAGATATCTTTTAATAATGTTAATCACAAAGGAAAACAAAGGAAGAAAGCAAGACAGTTATATGCTGTTAATATTGTTATGAGGCATCCTAAGGAAGCTGGATTTCAGCTTCTGATAGTTTCAAGCAATTTCAAGGGAAGACTATTTTCCATCATTTTATGAAAAATAGTAAATTTCTAAATAGACTTTTTATAGTTAGTTTTTTAGGAACAAGATTATATGTTAAAGCATTGATTTTTAATTTTTAACTCTTGTCTGCCTTTCCTGTCTTCACTGAAGTATATCAACTTCTCTGATTCTAGAACTGGTGAGTTAATACAAAAAAAAATCCATGAGAAATTTGCTGACTGCACTGTGCTAACCATCACACACAGGTTGAGCACTGTTATTGACTGTGAACGGATACTGGTAAGACCCACACCATTTCAGTTGTTTTCACTTATATTCAATTTTGCACTGATCCTTCCATGTAAAACTTGATAGAAACCTCCAGTAATTTAATCTTCTCTTGGTTTCTCTTTTCATACCTGAAAATAACTCGAGTAATTAACTTTACTTTCAAAATGTGCTATTAAATAATATATCCAATAACCTTATATTTTCATATAATATTAATATATTTGAATTGTTATTTTTTAAGACATCCAGTCATGAAAATATTCCAAACCCAAGTTGTAGCTTCATATTTCAAGAGGCTAGAACACAGTCATTTTCACTGTGTCACAGTTGTTTCAGTGTTTTTTGATTCCCTTAATCAAAAAATTAACCTCTCATTTAGATTGCCAGGAGGTTGTTGGCTAAGGTTGCAGAATTTTTCAGCTCTTTCTGTCAGAAGGGAGTCCATGAGAAGAAAGGGCTTCGTGAGAAAAACAGTATTTCAACTGAAAGGATTTAATATAGGAAATTTGCTACATAAGAATAGGAGGTTAGAAAAATGAAAGGAAACACTGGGGTAATGATTTTAGGAAGCGGCTACCATGTCCTAGGACAGATATTCAGACCTAAGAACTCAGAAGAGAGCCCCTACAGTTGGTGCTCAAGCCTCCAAGGAGAGGTCACTGCCCAGCTGCTGGTCTTACGTGCTGAGGAAGCAGGATGCGGCTATTTCTCCATGTGCTAATGGAAGCTTGGAGCTGGAGTCAGGTCCCCCTGCTGAGGTGACGCTGCAGGAACAGCCAAGTCAGATAGAACATTAGCTCTGTCCCACTTTCAGTCTCCCTCTAGTGCCCGCTTACTGGCACAACCTGAAAAAGGCCAGCTTGCCAGAGAGCCTATGAAATCTGACTTGCAGAGACTGAACCTGTGCATCACAGGTGAGAGTTTAGAAAGGAAGGCAAATCAAGGCGAGAGACTAGATAAACAACTAATCAGTCTCTTACACAGTAGGTCTAGGCACTGCACATGCAGTAGGCTCCAAGCTTTGGTCTCTGGACATCTGTCTAGTATCTTCCCTCCAGATTTGATTGGCTCTTTCCTCTCAGTAATTTAATATTTCCTTCCTTATTTTCTTTTCCTTCCTCCCTCTATTCCTTATCTCTTTTCATCTTCTTTTTTTGTTGTTTCCCTCTGCTGCTTGCTGAGTTTCAGTAAATGTTAGTGTGTGGCTTTATAAAATGATATAGAAAGCATGGCTCAGAGGAAAACCTTTGGCTGCATATAATCCCAAAAGGCTGTGTTTGTCACTCAGTCATGTCTGACTCTTTGTGACCCCATGGACTGTAGCCTGCCAGGCTCCTATGTCCATGGGATTCTCCAACAAGAATACTAGAGTAGGTAGCCATTCCTTTCTGCAGGGAATGTTCCCAACTCAAGTATTAAACCCAGGTCTTCTGCATTGCAGACAGATTCTTTACTGTCTGAGCCACAAGGGAAGTCAGTCCAAAAGAATGAAAGATATATTTAGGTATTTTGATGTAATAAACAGTAACATCCAAACTTCCTTATGTCTTATGATATCGGAACTGTCTCTTGATTTCTTAGACGGTTTCTGGAATATCACCACCACACCCCCGCCTCCGATTTCACATGCATTGTCAGATGGATCATCAGTGGGGACACTGAGTAGATAAGATATCAGGCTGTCAGGATTGAAGCACTGCCTGTAGCCTCACTCACTGAGCTGGACATACAGAGAAGTGAGCTCCACGGAGTCCAAGGATAGGAGTGGGGCATCCCCAACCACAGGAATACTCTAGGCTCCAGTAGTGTAGCCAGTTGTCCAGACTAGAGCAACTCAGTAGGAAGCCAACTCCACCTGCAAACTTTCATGAGGCACTGGGTTAAATTCCAAGACTACAGTAGAGTAGCTCAAATTCCAGAAATGTTTTTTTAGCACCTAGTAGTCTTAAACCCTCATTTTGTGTTCTTGAATGCTAATTGGAAAAGTAGCCTTTCATTTCTCCTTTTTTCTTGTTGCTTTGTTGTTCTTATCTCTTAGCACTGCATATTTTGAAGACTGTCCCCCAAAGCATCCTTCTTCCATAATAAGTAAATAATGCTGTAAAATTTACCGGTTTCAAGCCCTTTGTCAGGCTTTAGAGGCAGCAGCAGAAAGTTTGCTTGATCTAGCTCAGTTAGGGGTCTGTTCAAATAAATTCTTTGTTCCTAAATGTACCCTGCAGCTTTATTTTTGGTATTCCAGTATTAATAGTAGCAGATTATTTTTATTATCTAATTCTTAGAAATATTGTCACCTTGAAATGTGTGATTGGTTAGGGAAACAGTGAGGAAGGACAGAGTTTTGAAAGCCTCTCCGCTAGTCATCCCTCAGTCTTATCCCTCAGCACCTGGTTCACAGATGTGAACATCTGTATCCCCTGAACCAATCAGCTTTGTGGTTGTTATCAAAGTATGTTCAATTCGTTTAATGCTTTAATTTCTTGTGTGTGTTACTTTCTCAGTCATGTCTGACTCTTTGCGACCCCATGAACTGTAGCTTGCCCGGCTCCTCTGTCCATGGGATGTTTTAGGCAAGAATACTGAATGGGTTGCCATTTCCTACTCCATAGGATCCTCCCAACCCAGAGACTGAACCAGGGTCTCCCACATTGCAGGCAGATTCTTTACCATCTGAGTCACCAGGGAAGCCTATCTTCTGGTAAATTTCTGTAACCTCAATTTTTTCTCAACTGATCAGTGTACGAATCTTTAACATGCTTTAACAGAGCAATTTACAGCCTGGACCCTCTCCACCTTTCTAGTTCTGTCCCACTTTGCTCCCCCTCCTTCCTTTACAGCTAAAACCATTGATGGTCTTCAATTCTCCAAATGCAGTGTTCCCTCTCTCTCACAATTGTGCCCTCTCTTGACTGTTGGTGGCTGAGACTAAGGTGTCTGCAGTAGAAATGGTGAGATGGTTGGATTTGGGGGAGGTAAGGAAGAGGAGCCAAGTGATGAATTGAATGTGGGACCTGAAGGGGGAGAGAGGAATCGATGCTGGTGTCTGGGTGTGGAGACCAAGCATCTGGGTGAATGGGGAAGATGGAGAGAGAAGAGACATGTGAGGGTTCTCTTTGGAGCCTATCACCTTTGCAATGACTGGATGTCATTGTTTTTTGACAAAACAAAATTATTGTTTTCCATGATGACCTTGTCCTTCAGTGTGGAGCTGCCCTTCCTACTCCTATGTTGGGAGACCTTCAGTTTAAAGGTCCCTGATGGAGGTCATCAGTGATGTCACAGGGAGGTCCCACCAGGAGATGTAAACTCAGCCACTTGTTTACATCTTGGTCTGAAATGTTTGTGGTTGCCGACTCCTCTTGTTGGAACAGCAGGATTAGACCTTAGAGGACTAAGAGACATGCATCCCCCAGCTTCAGAGTTGGGAATTGTCCTCTGTGCTCCAATCACCCCAGGTGTAGATCTTATATTTTGATCTAGAGCTTCTGATTACCAGTTGGTTTTCAATTCAGCAAATCATCACAAATAACAAATAGTTATTTTTCAAACCTTTGATTTTTGAATCAGTTTCTTTATTGCTTGCTTTAGAGGTACAGGCATACCTTGTTTTATTGAAGTTCTCAGATAGTACATTTTTTTTGTTTTTACAAATTAAAGGTTTGTCAGCAAGTCGAGAAAGTCTATAGGTACCATTTTTCCAACAGCATTTGCTCACTCCGTGTCTGTGTCTGCTAAGTCTCCTCAGTCATGTCCGACTTGGTGTGACCCCATAGACGGCAGCCCACCAGGCTCCCCCGTCCCTGGGATTCTCCAGGCAAGAACACTGGAGTGGGTTGCCATTTCCTTCTCCAATGCATCAGAGTGAAAAGTGAAAGTGAAGTCGCTCAGTCGGGTCCGACTCTTAGCGACCTCATGGACTGCAGCCTACCAGGCTCCTCTGTCCATGGGATTCTCCAGGCACGTACTCTCAAGAGTACTTGATCAGCAATCTTCGGTGTTATTTGCTGAAGTCTACAGTGATAGTGTTTTTCAGCAATAAATTATTATTATTATTTTAGTTAAGTTTTAATTGAAAGATAATTGCTTTTCAGAGTTTTGTTTTCTGTCATACATCAACAAGAATCACCCATAGGTACACCCATTAGCAATAAATTATTTTTTAAATTAAGGTCTGTACATTGTTTTCTCAGGCATAATGCTGCTGCACACTTGCTAGGCTACAGTGTAGTCTAAATATAACTTTTATACAGCCTGGGGAGCCAGAAATTTTGTGTAACTGACTGTATTGTGATATTCACTATATTCTGATATTCCAGAACTGAACCCTGAATATCTCCAAGGGATATTGGATTTGTAAAGCAGGTGACTGTCTGTTCTGAAAGCTTTAATGTGGACGTGAGATGAGTCAACCTGCTGCAAAACCTGACGCTCCAGAGGGCAGGCAGCCAGCCTGAGGGAGGGGCTGGGGAGGTGACAGATGTTGATAACAGGCATAACCAACAGGGTTGTCACCATGAAGTCCTGTGGTTATAGGTGCTGAAGCTGTTGTTGTTTAGTTGCTAAGTTGTGTCTGATTTTTGTGCCACCCTATGAACTGTAGCCTCCCAGGCTTGTCTGACCATGGGGATTCTCCAGGCACGAATATTAGAGTGGGTTGTCATTTCTTGTAACAAGTTCATTTTGTTTCAGTGATGAATATATTTGCACAAAAACAGAAAGGTAGGGTTTTGTTTTGTTGTTGCTCAGTTGCTCAGTCATGACTGACTCCTGGCGACCTGATGTACTGCCACACACTAGGCTTCCCTGTCCTTCACCATCTCCCAGAGTTTGTTCAAATTCATGTCCATTGAGTCAGTGATGTCATCCAAGCATCTCATCCTGTGTCGTCCCCTGCTCCTCCTTCCCTCTGTCTTTCCCAGCATCAGGGTCATTTCTAATCAGTTGGTTCTTCACATCAGTGGCCAAAGTATTGGAACTTCAGCTTCAGCATCAGTCCTTCCAACGAATATTCAGGGTTGATTTCCTTTAAGATTGACTGGTTTGATCTCCTTGCAATCTAAGGGACTCTCAGGAGTCTTCTCTAACACTGCAGTTCAAAAGCATCAGTTCTTCAGCACTCAGCCTTCTATGTAGTCCAATTCTCACATCCATTCATGACTACTGGAAAAACCATACCTTTGACTATACAGATCTTTGTCAGCAAAGTAATGTCTCTGCTTTTTAAGATGTTGTCTATGTTTGTTGCAGCTTTTCTTCCAAAGAGTAAGCGTCTTTTAATTTTAAGGCTGTAATCACTCTCTGTGGTGATTTTGGAGCCCAAGAAAATAAAATCTGTCACTGTTTCCATTGTTCCCCCGTCTATTTGCCATGAAGTGATGGGATTGGATGCCATGATCCTAGTTTTTGAATGTTAAGTTTTAAACCATCTTTTTCACTCTCCTCTTTTGCCTTCATCAAGAGGCTCTTTGGTTCCTCTTTGATTTCTGCCATAAAGCTGGTGTTATCTGAATATCTAAAGTTTTTAATATTTCTCCCAGCAATCTTGATTCCAGCTTGTACTTCATCCAGCCTGGCATTTCACATGATGTACTTGGTATAGAAGTTAAATAAGCAAGGTGACAATATACAGGCTTGTGGTACTCCTTTCCCAACTTGGAACCAGTCTGTTGTTTCATATCCAGTTCTAACTATTGCTTCTTTTCCTGCATACACGTTTCTCAGGAGGCAGCTAAGGTGGTCTGGTATTCCCATCTCTTGAAAAACTTTCCACAGTTGTGATCCATACATTCAAAGGCTTTAGGATAGTCAATGAAGCAGAAGGTGATATTTTTCTGAAATTCTCTTGCAGATGTTGGCAGTTTGATCTCCTGTTCCTCTTTTTCTAAATCCAGCTTCCAAATCTGGAAGTTCTTGGTTCACATCCTATTGAAGCCTAGGTTCAAGGATTTTGAATGTTACTTTGCTAACATGTGAAATGTGTACATTGTGTGGTAGTTTGAACATTCTTTGTCATTGGAATGAAAACTGACCTTTTCCAGTCCTGTGGCCACTGCTGAGTTTTCCAAATTTGCTGGCATATTGAGTGCAGCACTTTCACAGTATCATCTTTTAGGATTTGAAATAGCTCAGCTGGAATTCCATCACCTCCACTACCTTTGTTCATAGTGATGCATCTTAAGGTCCACTTGTCTTTTCATTCCAGGATGTCTGGTTCTAGGTGAGTGATCACACCATCACAGTTATCTGGGTCATTAAGATCTTTTTTGATATACTTCTTCTGTGTATTCTTGCCACCTGGTCTTAATATCTTCTGCTTCTTTTAGGTCCATACCATTTTTGCCCTTTATTGTGCCCATCTCTGCATGAAATGTTCCCTTGGTATCTCTAATTTTCTTGAAGAGATCTCTAGTCTTTCCCATTCTATTCTTTTCCTCTCTTTCTTCTTTGTATTGATCACCAAGGAAGGCTTTCTTATCACTCCCTGCTATTCTTTGGAACTCTGCATTCAGATGTTTATATCTTTCCTTTTCTCCTTTGCTTTTCGCTCCTTTTCTTATCTCAGCTGTTTGAAGTAGTTTTGTTTACTCTAAATAAATTAAGCAAAAGACTTGTTGGGAAACAACTGACTTGGTTAATAGCTTTGTTTTTGTGTTGACCCTTCAAAGGGATTTACTCAACTTTGGTTCATTAAGTACCATTAATATTTCAGAATTCTATTTTATAAAGATGGTCTCTCAATTTTAATTTTATTAAACATAATGGAGTCATAGGGACAGCTAATTTAATCTTTCTTACTCCCTCCAAAACAGTGGGAAAAGACAGATAAATTAGAAATCCTCTTTCTCCTAATACTCACCTCTGTCTCTGTGTTAAAAGATGGGTTCTTCCTGTAGTTCTTAGGATTCACTGGGTGCTTGTGACCTGTTTTCTCTTCAGCCAAGAGCATAGTTGTACCCTCCCTTCTGCACACTCCAGTCTTCATATCACCTGCGTTCTCCCTAGAAGCATGAGCAAAGGAGGCAGATAAAAATCTGCACTTGCTGTAACAGTGACCTGTCTGTGTTCAACATTTTCACTGTCTGCCATTATTCTTTGGAAATGAATGATGAAGGACCAAAACCAGGACCAGGAATCTCAAATTCCACCTCTTCTATTTGTAAACAATCTTATGCATATTCTTTACCTCTTTTCCTCTGCTCAAATCTCTGCTAAGTATTTTTGCCGGAGAAATCAAACCCAGAAACTGTTGTAATATACCCACCTGAAAAACAAACAAACAAACAAACAAAAAAAAAACAGCTCAAACCTAACTAGAGCTTTACTTAAATTCTGTTTTTTACCTTCATGGAATTTTTCTTTCATAAGCATCTACAAGGATACAGTTAGAACATTTCAGAAGAGAAATCTCCTTCAAAAACATGCCAAGAGCTTGCATTCAAGTTTTTAGAGGAAAAATAACTAATATGGAAGTAGAGAGCACAATTAGGGAGAAGAAATACCTTATGAAGGAGGTGCTTATGTGCATATGAAGGGGGTGCTTACATGCAAAAGCAGCAGATTTGGGAGAGCAATTATGGAAGTGACCATGACCCAGCATTCATCATTCCATGGGTAAGAAGAATGATTTATTATTTCAGGACCTAAGAAAAAATTTTGAGTGTCCAGTCACTGAGAAAATCACAAGAACCCATTTTATGAGGGACCCAACTTCCAAGGCTGAACAACTGTCCCTGTGTCACCTAGCAGCCAAAATCAGAGGTCTAATACTCAGATCTTCACCTCCCCACTCTATTTGTCCCTAATGGGATCTCCCTTTAATGTTTGTCACCGTAGTGAAAACTCTTCCTGGCATCTTTCCTTACTAGGATTTTCTTCCAGCCTCTCCTGCCCCCACCTCTCCCTGCAGCCACTCCATTATCAGTGATGGCATCCTGCCAATGAAAACTAATCAGATTATCTTGCAGTGGCTCCATTTAATCTTTATGTGTAGGACAGCTCCCTGGAATATCTGGCTGCACTGCACTCCTGTTCCTCTCAATTCCTCCTCTTCTCTCTCTATTTTCTTCTCTATCTTTTCCAGTATTTGACATAAATGAGTTTGAAGCCTCCATCCTGAGCCCTGGTTTGTCCCTCCCTCATTTCCCCTCTCACTCTCCGTCTTGTCCACAGCCATCAACCTGAGGCATGTGGTCCTCCAGGTCCACATCCCTCATCCTGTAATCCCTGTATCCCCTGCCTTACCTGTTGCCATGCCAGCTGGACTCATCCTCCCCTTGATTTCACCCTGTAGTCTTCACAGATCACACCATTGGCCGCTCACCCAGTCACACACTGAATTTAGTTTCATTTGTATTGAACTTTCAACCGGCATGTACTGTGTGCCCGTAACTCATCTTGTACAATGCTAGGGCCCTGAGATGCAACAGCAAACAAGGAAAACTACATAACTCTGTCCTTAAGGAGCTGCCAGGCTCATCTCCAGAACACTTGGCCCATGATAGTCCATGTGTCTGGAAAGACCACTCTCCACCTACCCCTGTTTCTGAATGCTCATGCCTGTCCTTTCTTCAAGGTCTAGTTCATTGCCCTCTCTCCTCCTTGAAGCTCATCCTCAGAACCTCTGACCAGAAGTCATGTCTTCTGTTACTAAACCCTTCTTGTGCTTTTTTCCCTGCATGATAGACACTTGAAATTTTCTTCTGTCTCTCTCCTCTCAGTACAGGCTCCCTAGGGGCAGGGTCTGTGGCTTATATGTGATTTCATCTTCCACAGCATCTAGCAAAGTGCCATCATTGCACTTAAATTTGAAATAAATGTTTGCAGAATCAATTCAGAAATTAATGAAAATTTACTTAAGTGTTCCTCAAATGTGTTTTGGCTGTGTGTTACTCCTGTTTGTAAGCATGATGCTATGCTATGCTATGCTATGCTAAGTCACTTCAGTCACGTCCGACTCTGTGTGACCCCATAGACGGCAGCCACCAGGCTCCCCCGTCCCTGGGATTCTCCAGGGAAGAACACTGGAGTGGGTTGCCATTTCCTTCTCCAATGCATGAAAGTGAAAAGTGAAAGCAAAGTCACTCAGTCGTGTCCGACTCTTAGCGACCCCATGGACTGCCGCCTACCAGGCTCCTCCATCCATGGGATTTTCCAGGCAAGAGTACTGGAGTGGGGTGCCATTGCCTTCTCCGTGTAAGCATGAAATATAGTTGATTTACAATATTTTGTTAGTTTCAGATGTATAGCAAAATGATTCACCAAAATATGTATATATTTTTTCAGAATATTTTCCATTATAGATAATTACAGGATATTGGATATAGTTACCTGTGTTATACTCAGCAGTGGCCACAGGACTGATTGTATGGGAGACAGGAATCAAGACCATCCCCAAGAAAAAGAAATGCAAAAAAGCAAAATGGCTGTCTGAGGAAGCCTTACAAATATCTGTGAAAAGAAGGGAAGTGAAAAGCAAAGGAGAAAAGGAAAGATATACCTATATGAATGCAGAGTTCCAAAGAAGAGCAAGGAGAGATACGAAAGCCTTCCTTAGTGATCAATGCAAAAAATAGAGGAAAGCAATAGGATGGGAAAGACTAGAGATCTCTTTGAGTAAATTAGAGATACCATGGGAATATTTCATGCAAAGATGGGCTCAATAAAGGACAGACATGGTATGGACCTAACAGAAGCAGAAGCTATTAAGAAGAGGTGGCAAGAATACACAGAAGAACTGTACAAAACAGATCTTCACAACCCAGGTAATCACAATGGTGTGATCTCTTACCTAGAGCCAGACATTCTGGAATGTGAAGTCAAGTGGGCTTAGGAAGCATCGCTACAAACAAAGCTAGTGGAGATGATGGAATTCAAATTGAGCTATTTCAAATCCTGAAAGATGATGCTGTGAAAATGCTGCAGTCAATATGCCAGCAAATTTGGAAAACTCAGCAGTGGCACAGGACTGGAAAAAAATCAGTTTTCATTCCAATCCCAAAGAAAGGCAATGCAAAGAATGCTCAAACTACCACACAATTGCACTCATCTCACATGCTAATAAAGTAATTCTTAAAATTCTCCAAGCCAGGCTTCAGCAATACGTGAACTGTGAACTTCCAGATGTTCAAGTTGGTTTTACAAAAGGTATAGGAACCAGAGATCAAATTGCCAACATCTGCTGGATCATCAAAAAAGCAAGAGAGTTCCAAAAAAAATCTATTTACGCCTTATTGACTATGCCAAGGCCTTTGACTGTGTGGATCACAAGAGACTGTGGGAAATTCTGATAGAGATGGGCATACCAGACCACCTGACCTGCCTCTTGAGAAACCTATATGCAGGTCAGGAAGCAACAGTTAGATTGGACATGGAACAACAGGCTGGTTCCAAATAGGAAAAGGAGTATGTCAAGGCTGTATATTGTCAACATGCTTATTTAGTTTATATGCAGAGTACATCATGAGAAACTCTGAGCTGGAAGAAGCAGAAGCTGGAATCAAGATTGCCGGGAGAAATATCAATAACCTCAGATATGCAGATGACACCACCCTTATGGCAGAAAGTGAAGAAGAAGTAAAGAGCCTCTTGATGAAAGTGAAAGAGGAGAGTGAAAAAGTTGATTTAAAGCTCAACATCCAGAAAACTGAGATCATGGCATCCGGTCCCATCACTTCATGGCAAATAGATGGGGAAACAGTGTCAGTCTTTATTTTTCTGGGCTCCAAAATCACTGCAGATGGTGATTGCAGCCATGAAATTAAAAGATGCTTACTCCTTGGAAGGAAAGTTATGACCAACCTAGACAACATAGTAAAAAGCAGAGACATTATTTTGCCAACAAACATCTGTCTAGTCAGAGCTATGGTTTTCCAGTAGTCACGTATGGATGTGAGATTTGGACTATAAGGAAAGCTGAGTGCCAACAAATTGATGCTTTTGAACTGTGGTGTTGGAGAAGACTCTTGAGAGTCCCTTGGACAGCAAGGAGATCCAACCAGTCCATCCTAAAGAAGATCAGTCCTGGGTGTTAGTTGGAAGGACTGATGTTGAAGCTGAAACTCCAGTACTTTGGCCACCTGATGTGAACAGCTGACTCATTTGAAAAGACCCTAATGCTGGGAAAGATTGAGGGCAGGAGAAGAAAGGCACTGCAGAGGATGAGATGGTTGGATGGCATCTCCGACTCAATTGATATGAGTTTGAGTAAACTCCGGGAGTTGGCGATGGACAGGGAGGCCTGGCGTGCTGTGGTTCATGGGGTTGCAAAGAGTCGGACATGTCTGAGCGACTGAACTGATTTTGCTTATGTGTTTTGTTTATGGTAGTTTGTATCTATTGCTCCCATAGTCTTAATTTATATGCCGTCTCCTTTCATCTTTGGTAACTGAGTTTGTTTTACATTTCTGTGAGTCTATTTCTGTTTTATATGTAGATTTGTTTGTATTAGTTTTTAGGTTGCACATACAAATAATATCATATTTGTCTTTCTCTGTCTGATTTACTTCACTTAGTGTGATTCTCTAGGTTTACCCATGTTGGTGCGGATGGCAATATTTCATCATTTCCTATGGTCTGAGTAATATTCCATTGTGCATAAGTGTGTGTGTGTGTGTGGTATCACATTTTCTTAAACTAATCATGTGTTGATGGGCACTTAGCTTGTTTCCATATTTTGGCTATTTTAAGTACTGCTGCTATGAACATTGTTGTATGTGTATTTTTGAATTAGGGTTTTGTCATTTATAGATACATATCCAGTACTGAGATTGTTAGATCATATGGTAGCTCTATTTTCCATTTTTTTCAGAAATTTCCATACTGTTTTCCATTGTGGCTGAACGAGGTTATATTTCCACCAATAGTGTAGGAGGTGTATCCTTTTGTCCACACCCTCTCCAGCATTTGTTATGTGTAGACTCTTTCATGATGGCCATTCTGACTCCTGTGAGTGATACCAAATTATGATTTTGATTAACATTTCTCTGATAAATAGTGATGCGGAGCATCTTTTCATGTGCTTGTTGGTTTTCTGTATGTGTTCTTTGGAGAAATGTCTATTTAGGTCTTCTGTCCATTTTTTGGTTGGTTTTTTGATATTGAGTTATATGAGTTGTTTGTGTATTTTAGATATTAAACCCCTGTCGGTTACATTTGGTTTTATCCCATTCATTTGGGGATGTCTTTTCATTTTGTTGGTGGTATTCTTTGCTGTTCAAAAGCTTTTAAGTTTGATTAGGTCCCATTGTTTACTTTTGCTTTTTTCTTTTGCTTTGCGAGACTGATCTAATAAAACGTTGTGATTCATGTCAAAGAGTATTCTGTCTGTGTTTTCCTCTAGTTTTATAATATCCAGTCTTATATTAGGTCTTTAAACCACTTTGAGTTTATTTTGTATATGGATTATTTTGTATGGTTGTATATATACAAAAAAATTAGTGTGTTCTAATTTCATTTATTTCCATGTAGGTGTCCTGCTTTCCCAGTACTATTTGTCAATGAGATTGTCTTCTCCATTGTATACTCTTGACTACTCTTTCATAGATTAGTTGACCATAGGCATTTGGAGACCTGTGTTTGAAAATTGTACTTTTTCTTCCTTGACATCAGAATGAGTAGTTATGTTCTGTCATGTTATACTTAAGTAAAATTGTACATTAAGAGCATCTGAATTGGCCAAGTTGCAGAAGATATAAATTATTATGTGAATGTGACAGATTCTATTATTCTTGGGCTCTTTTGAGAGAGTTGCCCTTAGCAATTACCCACAGAAGTGAACAAAAGATTAACAGGAAAACGGACTTTATGAGATTTAATAAATATTTCTAATTAAATACAAAGAATGGAATTAACTGTAATACCTAGATGTGGAAAAACAACCTATGTCTTGTTTAGAGTTTCAGCATACTCTCTTAAGATACATTTACTCTAAATGAAGAAGCACTACTTAACATCAGAACAGTTTTTATAGTTATATCACTTGAGCAAATTCTTTCAGACACTCCCTCCCCTCCCCCCAAAAAATCATTAACCAAAGTCACTAATTAGTTGAAAGTGAGAATTGAGCTCCTTCCTCTTTCTTTCAATTTCCAATTAGCAGACCTATTGCGCTTAGTCGCTCAGTCGTGTCTGTGTCTGACTCTCTGTGACCCCATGGCCTGTAGCCAGCCAGGCTCCTCTGTCCATAGGATTCTCCAGGCAAGAATACTGGAGTGGGTTGCCATGCTGTCCTCCACCGGTCCTCCCAACCCAGGGATCGAACCCAGGTCTCCTGCATTGCAGGTGGATTCTTTACTGTCTGAGCCACCAGGGAAGCCCAAGAACACTGGAGTGGGTAGACTATCCCTTCTCCACGGGAACTTCCCCACCCAGGAATTGCATCAGGGTCTCCTGCATTGCTGGTGGATTCTTACCATCTGAGCTACCCGGGAAAACTGGCAGATGTATTAATGGGCAATAAAAGGGGTGTAAGGAAAGAATTTAGAAAGAAAGAAAAAGGAGCAGTGAAAGATAATTTGTGAAAACAGGCTCAGGTCCTAGACAGTTCAGATTGGGCTGCCTGCATGTGCTGTGTGGTCCATGATCGCTAGAATTACAAGCTCAATTTCTTAATTGCTTCTTTGATCTTATCCAAGGAGAAAATCGGATTTCTAGAGGTTTTTTTTTTTTTTTTTTTGCAGAGCAATTCTACTAAAGCTGCTATGTAGCAACTCCTTTTGCCAGTCTTATACTCTCAGAATAATAAAATACAACCACAGCCAACTTCAAGAAACATCTTAACCTCTCAGATAAAGGATTTTGCCCCCTCTTAGCAGCTGACAGTAATCAAGAACCATAAAGAAATTCCAGAAGCATCTTCTTCTTTTCCAAATACTGCTCAGATTCTGTCAAACCAACTTGACAATTTGCTGTCAGGCCCCTGCCATCTGGTTTGTCTGACATCACCTGCTTTTTAGAATAATTGACTTTGATTTTCTTGAATCAAGATATTTGCCAACTCTGTGTATCTGTATAAATATCCCTCAAAGTTCAGAGTCTGAGAGCTAAAAGCACTAACTAATGATAAAAACCCCAAATGCCCTGGGCAGAATATAAGATGCTACATACTGCTGAGTATCAGTAATTATATTGTAAAACTTCCATTTTCTTCCTTTCCTATAACCTTATAAAAATAAAAGATCAGGTTAGGCCTTTGTTTGCCTAGTAAAACAGGGGAATCAAACCATTTAAACACCAGCCAGACCTACCCCCCAAATAGATTCTCCCTATTCTCCCTTTCCTGCCTGTTTCTGAAATATTGTCCAAGTTTAATATTACTGTGAAACATTTGGTGCTCATGGTAAAGAACCCACCTGTTATGCAGGAGACTCATAAGAAACATGGGTTTAATCCCTGGGTCGGAAAGATCCCTTGGAGGTGGAAATGGCAATCTGCTCAGTATTCTTGCTTGGAGAATCCCACTGACAGAGGAACCTGACCGGCTACAGTCTATAGAGTTGCAAAGAGTCTGACACAACTGAAGTGACTTAACACACACACACGCACACACACAATATGTTACTGTGAAACACTGGTGCTAATTGGTTTCTTTCTGCTGATTAACAGGTTTTGGATTCAGGGAGACTGAAACAATATAACCGGCCATATGATTTGCTGAAAAATACAGATAGCCTGTTTTACAAGATGGTGCAAAAACTGGGCAAGGCAGAGGCCTCTGCCCTCACTGAAAGGGCAAAACAGGTGAGCCCGCGGCAGGGTGTTATAATTACAGTTTTTCTCCAGGTTCAGTCTTCAGAATATCCACTCGGGATCTCTGTGCCCTTTTCAATTCTAAACCTCCAGAGACTAAGCTTCATGACTGGGTCTTAACAACATGTGGCAGTTGAAAGCAGGTCTGCTGAGAATCTGCAGCAGTGGTGGGGGTGGGGTGTAGGATGAGTGTGCGCTTCTGTGCATGCGCACCTGTGCCTAACAGACAGATTTCGGATAGGACTCACCACACACTTGGACCCTAGGTTCAGATTCCCTTAGAGCACAGAGTAACACTCTCATTTTTCAGACCCTTTATGTTTCATTCTGATTGGTCCTCAGCACATTTGTGATGCAAGTGCTGTCCCAGAAACATCCATGAAATTTGAGAGTTTATGGAAAAAAATTCTGGAATATTTTGAGGCTAGGAAGATTTACCAGGAAAAGGTATAAGTTGCTTCTGTTCTAACCTGTAAAGAAAACTCCTACATGCTATTGTCCCTTAATCCCTAATTCTTTGTCATTTAGAATTTTATTCAATTACCCCCTCCCTGCCCATGCTCCCTCTAACTTCCAGAAGAAGGTATATTGCCACCAGGATAAATCAGGAATTCATAATACCTTAACACTACTCTGGATGGTGCTCGAAGATGAGGTGGGGGAGAGCACTAAGCACTGTACATGGTGTGAGGAAGGCCCTCAATGAGTGACATTCAGTCATGTGGTGTCTTTCTAACAAATGTGAGGTGGTAGTATCTTGGACAGATGTGACAACTGAGGTCTAGTTTAAGAGACTTAGCCATTGTCATGAAGCCGCCTGTAATTCATTCTGGAGCAAGGTGGGGTTGACATTGATGGGAAGATGGAGGGAGGGAAGATATGGTGTTCTTGCTGTTTGAGATGCATGGTTTTGGGGTGGGATGAGGTTTCAGGCTGGATGTGGTAAGGCTTCCCCACTGAAAATTTATCTCTAGGTATTAAATTATGGATGCATTTTACCTTCTTCATATTTTTCTGCATTTCCAAGATTTTCACTTGTAAGTAGAATAAAACTATTTATGTAATATTTAAGATATCTGTTAAAGAAAACATGCCCCAGTATCTAACAGTATTTCTGCATGAAAAATGTATCTAAAATGTGGCCTAAATTCCCTCTGTCACTGTTTCATCTCAATCCTCCTTAGAAATGAGGAAATGCACAGCAGTGCCTTCCACTGTTCATAGGGTAGGAAGGAGATAGTTTTTTGTAGGTACTATATTGCATGCAAATGTTGAGAAGCTGACCATGGAACTCTGTATTTTTTGTGCCTAAAATTCAGAGTGCTTTCATCTAGAGTGTCTCCGAGTCAGTTTCCCTCCTGAGACCTGATAATCATTTGTGATTTCCCATACAACCAAGTCACAAAGCAGTAAGGACTCTTAAAACCCTTTTGTTCTTTTGAACTTAGGCATTACATATCAAAGAGATGTGTAATGACACTTATGTGTCAAAGTGTTCATTTAAAAAACTATATTATGCTTATGTATGATCAAGTCATTGAGTAATGAGAAATTGATCTCAGAATTTTAGATATGCCCAGATAAGATAATAGGGTTCAACATCCTCATTTTATGGGTGAGGAAACTAAGTCCTCAGAAGGAATGTGGTCCCATGTATATAATTGGTGTTAAGCTAGTTTGAAGCAGACACAGAATTAGAAATCTGTTCTTTAAGTGTATGTTTTAAATCAAGTGTCACATAAGATACATACAGAAGCAGACATAGGTCATAGAATTAGAAATCTTGTGATTCCTGGTCTAGTAATCCTGTCCCTACTCTAACAATATTAATGGTAAGTTACATTTGTGTAGTTTTTAATAATTTATTTTACACAGTTCTTGCATGTATGATTTCACATAATCCTCATGACTGCCCTTTTTTATCACAAGTCATGGATGAAGAGATTGGTCCAGGGCTCACCCAAGGTCACAGAGCTGGTCCAGGGAGCACAGAGGGGGAATCGCTGGGGAGGCTGAGTGCAGACCTAGGTACTGTGTTTTGTGTTGACTCTGAGAACACTTCTCCTTTCACGTGGTAGCCGAGGTGGAGGTGGTCACTCACGTTCACAGGGTGACAGAAACTCACTCTTAGATTTCAGTCCTGCCACTGGCTCATGTCACCTCTACAGAAAGAAATGCAGTTCTTGATTCTCATCCCATCTTGACATTACTTCTGCATACTCTACATCCTCTTAGGAGGATAAGCTGTCCGATTATCAGTTTTTTGAATTTGCAAGCATCAGATATCAATGCCTTGTTCAGAGCTGTAACAACGGGTTGATTAGCCTAAGTCACAAGGTTTTTACTCTAATAGAACAGAATTCATTCATCTGAAGAGAAAACCCAACATCTGGGAGAAGGTGTTTCCATATCACATTTTCTTGAACAAATAGTTCAGGCGAATTTATCACTGTCTGATTGACCCAGATCCATGAAATAGTAGAAAAAGTACCTTTTAGATTCATAAAGCTGAAGAGGGCATTAGTCTGCTAGGGCTGCCATACAAAGACCACAGAGCAGGCAACTGAAAAAACAGAAACTTATTTCCTCACAGCCCTGTGGCTGGAAGTCTGAGGTCAAGGTGTTGGTAGGGTTGGTTTCCTCTGGGGTCTCTCTCCTTGGCTTGGAGACGCCGTCTTCTCTCTGTGTCTCACATGGACTTCTCTCTGTTTGCCTGTTTCCTGATCTCTTCTTATAAGAACTCCAGTCTGTTAGATTAGGACTCACCTGTATGACTTCATTTTAAGTTTATTGCCTCTTTAAAGATACTGTCTCCAAACAGTCACATTCTGAGGTACGGTGGTGTTTAGGACTTCAACATGTAAAATTGGAGGGGACACAGTTCATCTCAAAGATGAATGCCTGTTATCTACTCTGTTCTGTGATGAAGCAGGTCAGGTTGAGGTTTTTTGAAATTTCTTTGTTCCCAGTGTGCAACAGAAGTGTCATGTTGTCTATTCATGAAATCACCTAATAGAGCCCAGAAATTATAAAATCCTCGTATCCGAGCTCTGGGAGCCTGGACCTGTTTGAATAGATGGAAGAGGCACTTAGCATCCACCTGGCCTTGTGTCCCCCAAGATCTCTAAGCCTCAGGTCCTCAGCTGTGTGTGGAGCAGGGATTACAGCCCTGCCAGCTTCTTCACACTTATTACAGGGATCAGATGAGAGAGCAGATGTTTAAGGGCTTTGAGAATATAAAGTGTTTTACAGTATAAAAGTTGGATCATTTTTTAAAACAGTGTAGACAGAAGACTTGCCTTCCAGTAATAAAAAATACACCCATAGTTTAAGTAGCTTTAGAGACTCTAAATCAGGGGTCCCCAACTCCTAGGCTAGACTGGTATGGTCCGTGGGCTGTTAGGGACTGGGCCACATAGCAGGAGGTGAGTGGTGTGCAAAGGAGCAAACTTCAGCTGCTGCCCCCATTGCTCACTTTACACCTGAATCTCCTCTTTCTCACCCTGTCTGTGGAAAAAGTGTCTTCCAGAAACTGGGTCCCTGGTGCCAAAAAGGTTGGGGACCACTGCTCTAAACAATTAAAATGTATTTATGATAATATATTTAAAACACATGGTTTATCTAATGCTACAAAATTTAAAAATTTTTTTTAAATACTTTTTTTAAAATTTATGAACTAAAGATAAATCACTCTCCACTCCTGCCATCACACAGCTCCTCCCACCACCCCCCAAGGTGGAGCCCCAGCACCACTGTTGACTGTTCTGTTGAGATGTTCTGTGTATCAGAAAGAAAATTCCTGTTTCTAAGCACAAATGATAGCTATTCTTTCTCTTTTTTTCACTCAATGTTGTATCTCAGATTATATCAATACATATGGTTATCTCATTCTTTTTAATGACTACATGTGTGTGTGTTAGTCGCTCAGTCGTGTCCAACTCTTTGTGACCCCATGGACTGTAGCCCACCAGGCTCCTTTGTCCATGGGATTCTCCAGGCAAGAACATAGTATTATGCTTTCTCCATTTCATACTCCTTATTTTCAATGCTTGTCAATCAGAGTTGATAAAATACAGGGAATACAACCTGAATCTAACATCCAAATTTGTTGTGCTCATTTTATGTGTGAAAATGAGAAACGCTTGGGCAGAGAGTATTAATAAATATCCCAGAGTCTTTGTCACCTTGTTTTCAATTTCTCTCCAGGCTTTGAGTTAATAAAATGATTTTACTTATCAATTTACTCTGGTGATAAAGCATATCTGTGAATCAGAATTATCAGAACTCAAGTGTATCTACGGGTTGTTTGGCATTAAGTCCAGCCCCAATGAAGGTTTTAATGGGGCTACTTCCTCCGTTGAATAAGTACACCCCTGGTTTTTCCTATTGTGCCTCTAGTAGGGATGTGATTTGCTTCATGTGAAGCCATGGGCCTAAGAATGTGTTGCCTTAGGAGAAGGAGTTAAAACTCATAAATATGTGTTTTTTTCTTTTTCCCCCCTCAGGTGCACTCTGAAAGGAAATAACCAGATATCACTCACAGTGACCATCTGGTTATGAATATTATGAACAACAAGTGGACAACCCTCAGCCTTCACAATTTCTGAGTTGACCCTGTGATTCTATCATGAGTTCATGTCTATTCCAAAGGCATTTTTCCAATAGGTTTCTGCACTGCATAGATAATATTATAATTTTTTTACACCAGCAACAGATATTTACATTACATTAATATTACAAATATTAATCTATAATTTTTTATCCAACTTCACTTAGTGAGTTCAAACTCTTGGAAAAGGATTTGTTATGTTTATTTATATGTAATACTATTTTCTTTTTTATCCAAATCAGAGGTGCAGGCCACCAATAAGAGCTGGTTTTGTGTCTTGAGAGATTCTGGAGCCAAACTCATTTTCTAAGATTTGAGGCAAAGTTCTCACAGATTTTTTTTTTTTACTGTTCCCAGAATTACATATTACTTTCTAATTATAGTAGGGATTCTTGAAAATTGTGTGATGATGCCGTTTTGTATCACCACTTCCTTTAAAAGAACTACTATCCATTTTCCACTCAAAGACCTCTGGTTAAAATACTACAGAGAAAAGTAATAGGAAAAACATACAGTAATGTAGTTTAAGTAACATTATAGGAGAGAGAGGTGTCACCCTCCAAAAAACATATGATTAAAATACAGAAGGACAATATTGTACATTCATCCTCTGCATTGCAGGCAGATTCTTTACTACTGAACCATTGGGGAAGCTCTCTAAAAGAGAAGGAAGAGAAAATATTCTTTATCAAAGTAGGAACCCTTCCAGGGGATTTGCTAATGAAGGACAAACATGTTCTAGACTGTCTTCTAGATAGAGGATTTTATTTTTTACATTAAAAAAATTGTGGTAAACTATATATAACATAAAATTTACCATATAACCATTTTTAATCACACAATTCAGTGGCATTAATCACACTCACAGTGTTGTGCAGGCTTCATTCTCTGGTTAACTTTTGGTAATTATATTCTTCCTATTCAATGTGTTATTTCTGCAGAGTCATTTTGGTAAGTTTCATTTTTCTAGAAGTGGATCTGTTTCCTGTGAGTTTTGAGCTTGATTGGCATAAATTTATTCATGATATCTTACATGTTTAATCTCTGCAGCACCTCTGTGTTCTTTTGGCTTTTTAATTTTCTTTGAACCTTCTCTTTATTTATGAGTAATCTTGTCGAACTTTTTCCTGTCTTCAAAGAATCAACTTTTTGCTGGATTGATGCTCTGTTTTTCTTTCTAGTTCATCATATCATTCTTTCTTTCTTTCAACTTTTCCTTTTTGAGATTTTTTTCTCTAAATTCTTAAATTGCAAACAGATTAATAACATCATTATTTTTCTAACCTAAGTATGTAAACCTGACATTTTTTCTGAGAGCCACTTTAGCTACAGCTACAAGTTTTGATACTTAAACCAATCAATAGCCAAAGTATTATGTATTTTCTAATTCCTAATTTAATTCATTAACTATATCTTTTACCCATGAGTTATTTATAAGTATAATGTTCTCTAAATTTCAAATGCTAATGGATTTTTTCTATTAGATTGAACATGTGGAATTGCTAACATTCAGCCTTTTGTATAAAATGGCATTTTCATGTGTTTCAACATAATAGTTTTCTTTTGTTATTAATATATAACTTAATTTCATTTTGGCCAGAAACATTAGGTTATGGATTTTAAAACAAAAGTAATGATATTCACACAAAAAGTCCTTGTTTCCACCATTTTGTATTTTATTTAGGGGATTTTTAAAATGTTATAAGTCCATGTGTAACCAGTAATTTTCAAATAAAATTACTCCCTAAGTACTGGAATGTTTTCTGATACGTGTTGCAGGCTGGTTCTCTGGAATGCAGACTCAGATTGAGTTTAGTGCTGGGATGTTTATCAGGGCTGCCCTTGGAATCAATACTGTGGAATCAGGAGGGAAGAAACGGGATAGGGCAGAAGGAAAGATCAAGCTGGATCACTGGCTGGATGACCTTAGCTGATCCCATGGGGCATCTGGAGTGAAGATGGCCCTTCAGGGTTGTCCTGATACATCCAATGGCCGGTCTTTATACCTCCACCTGGAAGGGTCATTGCATGCAGCCTGGTGGTTTAAGGTTGCCCACTGGCAGCACCTCCAGCAGCTGGGCAACGAGTCCTTGAAGGGAGGTCTGAACAGCACATGTGTCTCCATGTCCTGCCACATCCTCTGTCACAGCTCTAAGGTAGGTGATGAAGATGTACTGTGGGGAAAACTCTTGATGACTGATGTGTAAGTCAAAATGATGACTTAGTGATTCTCCTCAATACCCTCTGGTTTAAAAAATAGAGGAGAAGGTCCATGAAGGGGAGAAAACTCATCTTCTAGGGTCAGCCCAGTCGTCACGTCTTCTAGGAAGTCACCTTAAGACCAGTCATCATCCTAGGTAACTCGTCTTTCTGTAGGGCCCTGAGCACCTCTCGTTTGTTAAACTGAACCGTACTTGGCTAGTGTCCTATTGTCACAGTGTGGTGATTCTTAAACAAGGGGCATGTTCTTTCCATTTTACACGGGTTATGTAAACTATGTAGCCTGCCCTGACTATGAGTATTCATATGGTTTGTTTTCTCACTAAACCAAGTGAGAAAAAGACTTGGAACTGTGCCCTATTCACTTTTAATTACATCTTTCAGCACAGTATCTGTTACATAGGGAGCACTCAGTAAATGTTTTCTGAATGAGGAAATGATGACTGAGAACAAACCTTTCTTGTCAACTTTATAATTTTGTAATTCTAAGAAGTAGCCTGGGATAATAGAAAGCCCTGGTTTTGGAGTCAGTCATACTGACCTGCCTGTCAGGTCTTTAACTCTGCTCTCACAAGCAGTGTGAGTGTCCGAAGAATATACTGTCCAGAGTGGGACACTTGAGGCTGAAAGGAAAGCAGTAACCAGCCAGAGTGCCAGGGAAATAATCTGGCACCATCTTTGACAAAATGGACTATGGACACCCTTCAGCCATGTAGCTTTAGTCTAAAAACAATTCTGTGCATGTATTTATATAGATTCTATTCTTGAATCAGCAGCATGGTCCTAGTGTTGAAGAGGGTACATAGAAATACAACAGGTTTTTTTAAATCAAGGTTTCATGTATACATTATTAATTTTAATTTTAAAACAGAATATGGATTAACTGAGTTTTTGTTTTTTAAGCCTAATGTTCTAAGGAAATTTTTGTTTTCAAAGACTAAACCAGCAGTGTGTGTTGAAAACTGGGAGAAATACATATTTATTTGAATTTAGACCTAAAAAATAACATTACTAGAAGGAATAACATGCCCCAGCTCTGTGAGACCTTTGTCTATACACCAGAACCATGTGACCTGCCATAATCAAATTGGGATTGTGTGATATTTTTAAGAAGAACAAGGTTAAGACTTAGACACACTAAGAATGTTCTACATGGAGCTTACGTTAGAGGGTTCTGACTAACTTCACTCTTTCACTCAGCAACAATGCTCACAATTATCCACCTGATAGGTGGAGGCTTTGTGTATTCCAAACCAGTGTTTGATCCAATAGTTAATCACATTTAATTCTGGAGGACATTATGTGAAAAACATTTTTTAAATTACATTTTGCAGACTACCTAGACAAAAAAATGAGTCTCTGAGATGGAGTTTATATCACATTAGAACTTTTGTAAGTAAATAACAATAAACAGTAGATTGAGGATTTTTAAACCCTACATTTTGCAACAATAAAAAAATTTTTATTTTATTTTTTAACTTTACAATATTGTATTTGTTTTGCCATATATCAACATGAATCCGCCACAGGTATACACGTGTTCCCCATCCTGAACCCTCCTCCCGCCTCCCTCCCTGTACCATCCCTGTGGGTCGTCGCAGTGCACCAGCCCCAAGCATCCAGTATCATGCATTGAACCTGGACTGGCGACTTTTTTCATATATGATATTATACATGTTTCAAATCCATGAGTTTATACTTATTCCAATAAGACATAAAATAGGAGTAAGGGAAAGATTTTTTTTTTTTTTATGGTAGAAAGGCAACTCACAAATGTAGACAGATTGACAGAAAATACCACATGGGAGCCATTGTCATAAATAATTCAGACAAAATTCATCATTGACAAAACATATGTTGAATGTTTGGGTGTTGGAAGAGACACAGCATTTTCATGGACTCAAAATATCTTCTCAGATTAATTCTTTAGGGAAGAATTATATTTTTAAAGTGGAAAAATCAGACAAACACCAGGCTAAGCAAGTAGCTAGAGTAAATATTAATAGTGAACCTACTGACACCTTTGGCTTTTTTTTCTTGTTTCCTTAAAAATGTATATAAGAATGTTTGACTTACACTGTTGTGTTAATTTCTGCTGTACAGCAGTGATTCAGTTATACATATACATGCATTCTTTCTCATGTAGGTTTAATAAGCAGGGTGACAATATACAGCCTTGTCATACTCCTTTACCAATTTTGACCCAGGCAGTTATTCCATGCCCAGTTCAAACTGTTGCTTCTTGACCTGCATACAGGTTTCTCAGGAGACAGGTAAGGTGGTCTGGTACTCCCATCTCTTTAAGTTTTCCAGTTTGTTGTGATGTACACAGTCAAAGGCTTTAGCATAGTCAACGAAGCAGAAGTAGATATTTTTCTGAGCGGAAACCATAAGGCCCACAAATCCTGGAAACGGACTTCCTGGTCCTTTACAGGAAAACTCTGCCCACCCTGCCCTGCGGCTCTGCTGTTCTAAGTGCATCCTGTGGACCAGCAGCAGCGGCTGGCCTGTGAGGCTGTTAGAACACAAAATCTTGTCTCTATCCCAGACCTACTGACTCAGAATCTCTAGAACCCAGGTGAGTCCTGCTCACAGTACAGGTTGAGAAGCGCTGGTTTAGAGGCCCTGCTCAGGTCATCCTGCGTTTGCACCCTCCCCCGGTGCAGGCAGCCAGAGAGGGCCAGGGGGTGTGGCTACCTGGAGCCCCGCCCACTCCAGGCCGTGCTCTGAGCACCTGGACCCTAGAATCCCTGTTCCCAGCGCCAGTGCAGGCCTCCCTCCTGGGGCCCATCTTCCAGCCCGACAGGTGGTCAAGATTCAGCTGTTTATGGGGCAGAAGAGGGTGGCCTGAGCTTGGACTTGAAGGCTGGAGGTCCTCTTGCTTGAGCAGCAGATTCCTCAGGGCACAGAGAGGGTCAGAGCCAGAGGTGGGAAGAGCAAGGGGAGGGCTGGGGGCTGGGTCGGCCCCTCCCTCTGCTGTCCTGCCTTCTGGCTCCAAACTCCGGGGTCCAGGAACCCCAGCCTGCCAGGTGGTAATGAGTGTGTACTTTACAGTGTGTTACCTTGATTTATAACTTTTAAATATTTAAGCATATAGGATGGGCTTCATTATACTCTTGACCCAGGGCCCACAGATGTGAGTGGCAGGTCTGTTAAATGCTTCTCAGAATGTGCTCAGAGGACCCCCTGAAACCCAATCCACTGGGATGTTGGATCGGACCTTTGGGGCTGGAGCCTAGGACTCTGCATTCTGACCCTTCCCCTGGTGACTCTGATCCTCAGCAGAGCTACAGGAGCACTTGTAATGGAGGGGGGTGGGGCATGGAGTGGAGCTGCCCTGAGTGGCGGGAAGTGTCAGAAGAGAGGGAGGTCCCAGGTCAGAGGAAGGTGCTGACCACAAGCTCACACCTTCCTGCTTCTCTCCTGATTCTCCTCACAACCTGCCCTGACCCCATCCCCGGGAGTTGCCTGCAGGGAGAAGTTGCTAGAACTGGGCAAGGGCGTCCTCCTGCCGACCATGGGGCTCTCGGGAACTGCCCTGCAGAAGGAAGGACCTGAGTCAGGGGCAATAGGAGCAAAGGGGCTGTGGGTGCCTGGAGGGACCACACGGACCCACCCAGGGAGTCAGGCTGAAGCCACTGACCAGGTCTTTGGGCAGGGAGACCTCCTGGTCCCACAGGACACAGGTGGAGCGGGGACAGACTGTGTGGTTCCACCAGGGCTCAGAGGCCGCATCTGTCAGTTAGGAGTCTTATAACCTCTAGCAAGGTCCTTAAGCTCTGTAAGATGGGGGTCCTAACATCCTAGTACCCTCTGAGCTTGTGTCAAAATTAAACATGATGGTCTTTCGTTCAGGCCCACAATGCTGGTAGGATGAGCAAGTGTGGCTTTTGCCAGGAAGCTCTGTAGCCACCAATGAGCCCAGAAGCGGCATGGTAACAGTGTAAGAAAGCCCATTTGGGCACAGCCCTCAAGGCCAACCCTTTTGGATGCACTTCTCATGCCAAGAGAATTGTGCTCGAAAAAATAGGGGTTGAAACCAAACATCCAAATTCTGCCATCAGGAAATGTGTCAGGGTTCAGTTCACCAAGAATGGCAAAAAATCACAGCCTTTTGTACCCAGTGATGGTTGCTTGAATTAAAATTCAATAAATTGAGGAAAATGATGAAGTTCTGGTTGCTGGATTGGGTTCCAAAGGTCATGCTGTTGGTGACATTCCTGGAGTCTGCTTTAAGGATTTCAAAGTAGCCAGTGTGTTTTTTGGTCTTCTACAAAGGCAAGAAGGAAAGACCAAGATCATAAATTTTGATGATGAGAGAATGATATAATAAATTTTCATATACCAAAAAAAATTAAACATGATATGATAGTTAAGTAAAAGCACATGCTTGTCACATGAAGCAAAAAAGGAGCAGCTGCTGTTTATTGGGACACATTACGTTACACCTCTGCACTTCTTGATGCTCGATATTATAGGCACTTATTACTGCCTGTGTTCAATCATGTCCGACTCTTTGTGCCCCTATGACTGTAGCCCACCAGGCTCCTCTGTTCATGAGATTTTCCAGGCAAGATTACAATACTGGAGAGGAATGCCGTTTCCTCCCCCAGGGCTTCTTTCCGATCCAGGTATTGATCTACTGGCTCCTGTGTCTCCTGCATTGGCAGGCAGATTCTTTATCACTGAGCCTGGGAATTACCTGTCACTGACTTTAAGATCAGGTCCCTCAAGCCCCCAGGGGGCGCTAGTGGTAAGGAATCCACCTGCCAGTGCAGGAGACCCAAGAGAAACAGGTTCAATCCCTGGGTCGGGAAGATCCCCTGGAGGAGGAAATGGCAACCCACTCCAGTATTCTTGCCTGGGAAACCCCATCCTCTATCCATGGGGTCCCAAAGAGTCATCACGATTGAGCATATACACACACTTCAGATCCCAGGCACAGGAAGGTTCCAGTCACAGCCATGTGCCACACCCATGCTTGGCCAGTCGCATGGAGCTCCCTGAACTTCCCTGTGCAGGAGCAACTCCTGAAATTACTGCTGAGCTGCTCATCCTGTATAGTTCTCAGGATTTCCCTCCCAGCAAGCCACATGTTGGGAATCCTGCTCATAGGTTTGTGATGAACTAAGGTGGGGCTTGTATGAAATCTCCTGAGACAACTGTATCATACTGAAAATCAAGGCCCAGGGGGATGGTATGGGGAGGTTGGGAGGGAGGAGGGTTCAGGATGGGGAGCATGTGATTTTTTTTTTAAAAATAAAATAAAAAAAAAAAAAAGAAAAAAGAAAATCACCACCAGGGTGCAGGAGAATCCAGGCATCCAGGTGAGAAGCATGGAAAGGCTGTGCAATGAGGGGCCAGGAAGGCCTCAGAGTGGGCAAAAGGGGTCACAGGCCCCCACTCCAACTACACCCTGTACACAGAAACACACGCTCCTGCTCCTGCAGAATCACTGTTTACTCTGCTTCCTCGTCCAGATAGCATTCTTTATATCCTCAGTATGGCAAAGGCCAGTGGTTTGTAAACTTGGCTACAAATTCAAATCACCAGGGAAGCTCTGTAAATCCCAGTGCTGAAGCCTCATCTCAGTTAAATCAGAATCTTAGGGGAGGGGATGCAGAAATCAACACTTTTTAACACCTCACAGGTGATTCCACCCTGCAGCCAAGTGAGAACCACTACTGGGGGCAGAAGATCTCATTTCTTCCCAAATGGCAGCTGCTTTCCTTGCTAGAAAGTGTGAGAAAGCGTAAGTTGCTTAGTTGTGTCTGACTCTTTGTGAGTTCATGAACTATAGCCCACGAGAATTCCATGGAATTCTCCAGGCAAGAATACTGGAGTGGGTAGCCATTCTCATCTCCAGGGAATCTTCCCGACCCAGGGATCAAACTTGGGTCTCCTGCACTGCAGGCAGATTCTTTACCATCTGAGCCACCAGAAAAACAGAAATGGTTTGATTTCTTATTTTGTTACCGTTTCTCCCAAATGAGACCCCCCACCCTCGACAGGAGGTGGGGGTCCTTCTGCCAGGTGTGTGCCTGTGTGTGTGTGCATGCTCAGTCACTCAGTCATGTCTGACTCTTTGCGATCCCATGGACTGTAGCCTACCAGGCTCCTCTGTCCATGGAATTCTCCAGGCACAAATACTGGAGTGGGTTGCCATTTCCTTCTCCAGGAGATCTCCCGATCCAGGGATCGGACCCAGGTCTCTTGCATTGCAGGCAGATGCTTTACCATCTGAGCTACCAGGGAAGCCAAGAGCAACCTAGACAGCATATTAAAAAGCAGAGACATTACTCTGCCAACAAAGGTCTGTCTAGTCAAAGCTGTGGTTTTTCCAGTAGTCATGTATGGATGTGAGAATTGGACCATAAAGAAAGCTGAGCCCCAAAGAACTGATGCTTTTAAACTGTGGTGTTGGAGCAGACTCCTCAGAATCCCCAGGACTGCACAGAGATCAAACCAGTCAATCCTAAAAAAAATCAGTCCTGAATATTCACTGAAAGGACTGATGCTGAAGCTGCAACTCCAATACTTTAGCCACCTGATGTGAAGAACTGACTCATTGGAAAAGACCCTGATGCTGGGAAAGACTGAAGGTGGGAGGAGAAGGGGAACAGTGGATGAGATGGTTGGATGGCATCACTGAGTCAATGGTCATGAGTTTGAGCAAGCTCTGGGAGTTGTTGATGGACAGGGAAGCCTGGCATGTTGCACTCCAAGAAGTCACAAAAAGTCGGATACGACTGAACGACTGAACTGAACTGAACAGGCTTTTCATTGCAGTGACTTCTCTTGTTGCGGAGCATGGGCTCTAAGCACACAGGCTTCAGTAGTTGTGGTGCTTGGATTAGTTGCCCCTTGGCGGCATGTGGGATCTTCCTGGACCAGGAGTTGAACCTGTGTCCTCTGCATTGGCATGTGGATTCTTATCCACTCTACCGCCAGGGAAATCTAAAGCACTTCTCTAAAAATGATTCATGATTTATTCAATCACTTTGCTATTGCTGAACTTAGAAGTTAGGATGTTTCTAAATTCTAATATAATAAGCACTGCTCTGAGAAACATGAAAGTGAGAGTTAGTCGCTCAGTCATGTCCGACTCTGTGATCCCATGAACTATATCCTGATAGGTTCCTCTGTCCATGGAATTCTCCAGGCAAGAGTACTTCCTGGAGTTGGTTGCCATTTCCTTCTCCACGAGACCTTCCTGATCCAGGTATTGAATCCTGGTCTCCTGCATTGCAGGAAGATTATTTACTGTTTGAGTATTTGTACATAAATAGCTGGCTATAGCTGACTTTTTATCTTCTTCATCTTCAAAGTGGAAATCTTATTGAGTCGCAAAGAATGAACATTTTTAAGGCTCTTAAAAATAAATATTGTTAGATTATTTTATGAAAAAACTATTCTAATTTATATTTTGCCAATAATACACTACAGTGCCTATCAGACTTTGCCTTCATTAAGATGGGTATTCTGGTTTTTCTGGGTTTTTTTTTTTTATGACTATTAGGCCTCTTTATTTCACTGAAAAACATTTGAAGTGTGAAAATGTGTGACGCAATCAGCGCCAGCAGCATCACGAAACAGCCTTAATTTATCAGGGTAAGAATTAATGTGTTTGTGTTATTTTATTATTTTTTATTCTTTTGCTGAAATTTCCTTTTTACCTATTCTTTTTCTAGATTGTGAGCCTAATGAAAATAGGAATTTCAATTTTTTAGGTATATTCTTTTCCAAGGACATCTTTACCAACTCTCAACAGTTTCTGGACAACTCATCTCAGTAATGGACTAGTGTTCCTGATGAACTGAAAACAAAATAACTCAAGGTTCCATTATTATTACAACATCTTAAAGGGAGATCCAATAGAATATATTGGCAGAAAGTAAGGAGTTTTGTTTAAGTTTTTATACCAGAACTCTCTGTAAAATTGTCATAATGCAAGTATGTCTGAGAGCCAGTGGGAAGTGACAGAAGTAATTCATTACTAATAACAAAGTTCTGAAATGATGATTTCTTTTCATGAATTAGATCACATTCAAGGATTTTATGTCCAGAAGAGGATACTAAGAAGTTTCAAGAGATCTTAGTTAAAAATAATAATAATAATAAAAAGACAGCAGAAGCTAAAGGGACTGAATGTATTTGTCAGTTTGGAGATGGCTGATTATGGTCCTGAGATAGTTGTGGGGACCGGATGGAACAGTCTGGGGCAGTCTTACAGACTTCCAACTGCAGCAACCAATTCATTTATTTTTGAAGTGCTGAGTATTTATAGCACTGGAAAATGTAGGGAATGTAAAAGAGAACTGTAAATCAGGACAAGTCTGGTACCATACATTGTGGATTGCATTATCTGAGAAAATGCTAACACAAGAAAGGTAGGTAATTGAAAAATTAAAATTTTCAGCTCTAATCATTCTTCTTTTTTGCAACAGAAAATTTCAAACATGCATGAAATATCAAGAAAATAGTGTAATAAATTCTCATCATGCCCATCAATACAAAATTATCAACACCTTGACACTCTTATATGTTTGACTCATAAAAAAAAGTCTGAATACATTAAAGGTTTCTTTAAAATCAATCTCCCCTCTGGCATTAAGGTATAATTGACAAATAGTATATATATTTAGATGTTCAACATGTTGACTTGATTTACATATACATTGTGAAATATTCATCACAACTGAGAGAGTCAATTCCTAGGTAGGTTGCTAAGAAGTCCAGGGTCCCCGAGGAGGAGAAAGGGGTCTGGAGCCCTCAAGAAGAAGAAAGGGGTCTGGGGCTCTCAAGGAGAAAAAGACAAACTTTTTTTTCCTATATCACTTTGTGGTAGTCAATATAACAATGTAGCTTGCTCCAGGACATGTTTCTCCTTCTTGAGAACTTTCTGACTAATCCTGTCATCTTCAAATGTGTGTTGTGGGAGTGGGTCTAGTAAAATATATAAGGCCTTGGTAAGACTACCTAGTGGGGGCACTCTCCATCCCCCGCCCCCGTCCCCCTTCTGATGTCTATGTCAGGAGATTTCTCTGTCCCTTTAATAAAACTCTGCTACCCAAAAGCTCTTAAGTGATCAAGCTTGGTCCCTGGCCCGAAGCTAAATCTTCTGCTTTGGAGATCACAAATTTGACGCCATTCACCATAAGCTATCACAACCAAGCCAATCAACATGTCCATTACTTCACACTTTTTCCATTTTTCTGTCTTTTTTTTCTTTTTTATGTTGAGAACTACTACTCTTTAAGCAAATTAAAGGTACACAGCAATATTATCACATTGCTGTACACCAGTTTTCTAGAACTTACCTTTTCATCTCGCATAACTGAAGCTAAAAGCCGTCATTAATAACACCAATCTTAGCCAAGGTATATAAAAATTATTAAAGAATAGTATGGTGATTTTGTTGAAGGTACGTAAATTTTGATATTTCTTCATTTAGAGTAGAAGGGAAGATAAACTGTTGAGCTGGTAACTAAACACTTCTGAGTAGGAGCCCAAGATTTTGTTCATTCAGTCCTGCAGTCATTCATTCATTCACACAGCATATTCTAGGCACTTTTCACACACTCTACCCATGTACCAGTGAGACAACCATGCTGAACCCCAAACTTGGGTCCAAGACCTTGGACAAGGGCTGTTCTTGAGCCTCATCTTTCTCATCTGTAGGATAGGGATAATACTTTCCTGACCAGGACATTGTTAGAGTTGAAACTGAGGTAAGGTCCCCAGAAATGTATTTTGTGACATATGTCACTGTTACTTATCTAAGTTTTGAAAGCATGATGAAAGAAATTAGGAGGCAGTTTCTCTCCCCCCAGACTCCCCTTTCCCAATCTAAGAGGGCAACAAAAAGCTCATAGAGGTTCCCTCACAATACAACATGTGAGATGCCACAGGACATCTCATATGGGCTGATCATGCCTTCTGCCAGCTTTCTCCAGGCCTTCCCTGCAGCCCATGGGGAGCTTCGGAGCAGCAGAGGAGGGCAGAGCCTGAGCCTCCCCTCTTCGCCTTCTGGGTGAGCCCCTGGGCTCAGAATAGGAGTTTCAGCAGAGTTTGCAGCCAGGTGGGATCCTTGGAGCTGGTTTGTTTGTGCTGTCCGGTCCACCTACCCTCCTCCATCAAAGAGCCGGGGCCTTGCCTCCCACTTGCTTGCGGCTTCTGGAAGCTTTGGCCTGACGCCTCTTCGTCTTGCAGCCCCACCTCCCCCCCCCCCCCCCCCCCCCCGCCCCCACACACGGCCCTACTTCTCCCAGGGCCGTGACAGCAGCGCAGAGCCGGTGACTCGGAGGCGACGCCGGAGGTTGTGCAGTCCGGGGAGGCGGAGACCTGGCGGGCGGTGGGTGCTCCGCCCCCAGAAGCCTGTTGTTCTCAGGGCCCGCCCAGCAGACCCCGAAGGCAGACTGGTCTCCAACATCCCCGCGGTCGCCTCCAGGAGCAGTGTAAGCCTCACCGAGGTCAGAGCAGCGCAGCGCCGCTCCACGCCCGCCCCGGCCGGCACGATGCCGCCGCTGTACCCGAAGGTGAAGCCCAACCCGCTGCAGAAAGCGAACCTCTGCTCGCGCCTGTTCTTCTGGTGAGCGCTCCCCGGCTAGTAGTCACGGCGCCCTCCTCTGCCGCGCCTTTCGGAAACAAGTGTGGACCCTCCCAATGCTGTCCTGCTCCCCCTCTGCACCCTGGGAAGGCGGAGCACGACTGGGCAAGGAAGTGGGGAGCAGGGGTGGGGAGGGGACCCGGTGACCTGGTGGCGGAGATACAGGGTCTCCGTGCCTTGCCGCTGGCAGCCCCTCCAGAGCCAGAAAACAGGAAGCTGGAAGGCTGCCTTAGGGGGAATCACAGCCCAGAGGGAAAATGCACTGAACACCCGCCTCTACTCTTACAGGCTTCCCCTGAACTGCTCAGGAATTCCCACTTCTGAACTGAAGCGTCATACCCCCATCCCCTACCCGCGTCCCCAGCCCCAAGCAAGCAGCTTATGAACAGCTTCCTTTATCAAATAGTGCCCTGGACCGTTGTTGTTGTTCAGTCGTTCAGTCCTGTCCAACTCTTTGCAACCCCGTGATGGCAGCACTCGGAGAAGGCAATGGCACCCTACTCCAGTACTCTTGCCTGGAAAATCCCATGGACAGAGGAGCCTGGTAGGCTGCAGTCCATGGGGTCCCGACTTCACTTTCACTTTTCACTTTCATGCATTGGAGAAGAAAATGGCAACCCACTCCAGTGTTCTTGCCTAGAGAATCCCAGGGACGAGGGAGCCTGATGGGCTGCCCTCTATGGGGTCGCACAGAGTTGGACAGGATTGAAGCGACTTAGCAGCAGCAGATGGCAGCACTGCCGGTCTCTGTCCCTCACCGTCTCCGGAGTTTGCCCAAGTTCATGTCCATTGCATCTGTGATGTCATCTATATATCTCATTCTCTGACACCCTCTTCTCTTGCCCTTAATCTTTCCCAGCATCAGACCCTTTTCCAGTGAGTCATCTGTTTGCATCAGATGACCAAAATACTGGAGTTTCAGCATCAGTCCTTCCAAAGAATATTCACGGTTGATTTCCTTTAAGATTGACTGGTTTGATCTCCTTGCTGTCCTCTTCTCCAGCACCACAGTTCGAAGGCATCGGTTCTTCAGTGCTCCACCTTCTTTGCCATCTTTCAGTAATGTCCTCACCTTTTCCCACATGCCCTGTGTGACAGTGTGTTCCAGCTCCACTGGGTTCCCTTTGCCCCCATGTCTATGACCATGTATTTCTTTCCCTCTCCCTTTCTCCCTGTGTGGCTCTCACTGTATAACCTGGTTCCTAGTTGTGACAAATTTCACGTGGGTAAAAAAATGAAAGGTTTTTTACTTAATGGTTGGGAACACCATTCTTTTTTTTTTTTTTTTGGGAACACTATTCTTGAACATGTTTTGCTTTTGCCTGGGAAACACAGTCAGGACTGGAGGATTTATTTGACCAGCCCCTTTCCTTAGTGTGGATATCTCCACTTCCACCTTTGGGGATCACTCTGGGGATAGGGTCCCTGAAGCCTGTGGGGTCTTTCCCAATCTCTAGCCTTCAGAGAAGCAGTGCATGGTCTTGATGCAGGTGGTCCTGCCCAGGAATCATTTGGTTCTGAAACCACTGAAGGGTCCCTGAGCCCAGAGGAAACACACAGATGAAAAACAGCTCAGAGAGTTGCAGCTCTTAACTGAAGTGTTCCATGTGGTAGCTGGGCCACTAACTATGTGGTCCTGAACCTTTGGGCTTTAATCACACTTGGATGATTACTAGTTGTTTTATTTCTGGACCCTAACCCATTTATATTTCCCAAATTTCTAGTATTTCCTTCTTTTATGGGACAGCCCGGGGGACCTCCAGGGATTGGGAGCTCCTATGCTTGTTTTGATGGTGGTGTATTTAGTGTGTGTAGCTTCATCTCCTGGCCATTTGGTGGCCCTTAAGGAAAGAGGGGCCTAGAAGAAGGAAAATGGGTGTGGTTACTGTAAATAATAAGGTAGAAAAAAATTGTCCTTAACTTCACGCAGGGCAAGGAACTTTCCAAACGCCTTCTGTTTGTGAATTTTCAAAGTGTATGTGCCTGGAAATGGGAAGGTGAGGACTTTTCATTGATTTGGGTAGGCACCCATTTCCAGTTTTCCTGCTGGAGGGAAAGGCACTATTACCGCTTATTTTATACCTGAAGGCACTGAAGCAGAGAGGTTGAGTAAGTCTCTTACCGCTACACAGCCAGTAAGTAATGGAGCAGGATCCCAAGTCAAGCAGTCTGGCTCTGAAGATGGTGTTCCTTGTATATGTAACTGATGTCAGCAAATTGGTCTCCCACCGTGTGCTGGGCTCCAAGCCCAGGCTAAGACCCCTTTTCTTGGCTGAAGAGGTTGCTTTTCCACTCAGATTCCAAAAGCCAATAACTAAATTGATGGTGAGACTGGGACAGCACAAGTTTTATTCAATGACCAAAGAATGGAGAAGCAAGAGCTTAGTTCACAAATCAACTTCTCAACCCAATTTGGCTCAAGGTAAAAGCAAGGTTTACCTTGGAATTTTACCTGGGGTTTTTTGGAAGGAATGATGCTAAAGCTGAAACTCCAGTACTTTGGCCACCTCATGAGAAGAGCTGACTCATTGGAAAAGACTCTGATGCTGGGAGGGATTGGGGGCAGGAGGAGAAGGGGACGACAGAGGATGAGATGGCTGGATGGCATCGCTGACTCGATGGACGTGAGTCTGGGTGAACTCCGGGAGTTGGTGATGGACAGGGAGGCCTGGCGTGCTGCGATTCATGGAGTTACAAAGAGTCGGACACGACTGAGTGACTAACTGAACTGAACTGAAAAGCAAGGAAATTGAATCAAGAGAGGGAGGAATATTCATGACTTATCTGAGAATAAGGGTGTGGTTTGGACCTAAAATTGAGGAAACGTTCATTTTTAGTCCTTGTGTGGGTTGTCATGACCATGGTCAGCTGTCACAGCACTGGTGAGTATGCCATTTAGCATACTAATATATTACAGCGAATGAATAAATGAGGCTCAGGGTCTAGGGGAGGTTAGGCTTTTCACCATTTTGGACCTGAAAGTGAAAGTTAGTCGCACAGTTGTGTCCAACTCTTTGCGATCCTGTGGAATGTAGCCCTCCAGGTCCTCTGTCCGTGGAAATCCCCAGGCAAGAGTACTGGAGTGGGTTGCCATGTCCTTCTCCAATTTTGGGCCTAGCTAGTTCTAACCAATTTTTATTTTTCTCTGTAACTTCCTCATTTGAGCCTGAGACTCAGACAAAAACAGGAAGTGAAAGTGAAAGAGTTAGTCACTCAGTCATATCCAACTCTTAGTGAACCCACGGACTGTAGCCTGCCAGGCTCTTCTCTCCATGGGATTCTCCAAGCAAGAATACTGGAGTGGATAGCTAAAATAAATATGATTGTCACCTGGCTAAAGTTCCAATTCTCACACCCAGATAAAGACCAGATAAAACTAATGAGGCAGTTGGGGATACACAGACCAAAAAGCAGGAGGAGAATAATTGTAAGGGGTCCTAAGAATGGCAGAAGCCCAGGAAGCTGAGATTACCCTTTTGATACTGTCCCAGATTTGTTCAATCAGGGCCCTTCTGAGTATTGGATCAAGCGACTTTCTCTTTGAATTTTTATTGGAGTATAGTTTATTAACAATGTTGTGTTAGTTTCTGCTCTACAGCAAAGTGAATCTCTTATACACACTCTTTTTTAGATTCTCTTCCTATGTAGGCCATTACAAAGTATAGAATAGAGTTCTCTGTGCTATACAGTAGGTCTTTCGTAGTTATCTGTTTTATATATTATAGTGTGTGTATGTCAATCCCAGTGCCCCAATTTGTCCCTCCTCTCACCCTCTGGTAACCATTGCTTTTTCTTTTTCCTACATCTGTGACTCTAAGTCTATTTTCTAAAGAGTTCATTTATAGCCTGTTCTTACATTCCACATAAAAGCGATATCATATGATATTCGTCCTTCTCTGTCTGCAAGCAGCCTTCTTTAATAGTCAGGTTACACTGTCTTTTACTTGACCACTCATGTTAACATAGAAACAATAGGAAATAGTTGCAAGGGCACAAACTCCTCCTTGATCAGCCAGAAGGTAATCAGGAGCTATGCAGTGGTCGTTGTCATGTGGACCAGAGGCCCAGTGAAAATTTCATCTTTCTAAAGTTAGAGCTGGGTTCTTTAGTTGCCCAGGCCAATGTTCGAGTGCATTTTATTGTTATTTTTGTTTTTTTTAGTAGCTTTGGCTTTATAAATTGTTCCTCGTTGCTAGGCTCACCAAGGATGCTACAGGGGCATCAACTCCTTCCATTACCAGTCCAGTCCAGCTCCCTCCTGACTAGATGAATGGCTCCATTTAGATGGGAGGTGGGGTGAGTGTAATTAAAATCTGAATGTGACCTGGATTGGGGTGTGGACCTCTTATAGCCCAGTGTCCACTAGTAGAGTTTTCTTGGAGACAGTTGATGGCCCAGCGTGGCTGGTCTTTGCCCCCAGGGGCCTCGAGGACCCTCAGGGGCACACTGTGTTTGGGTTTTCTTGAGTCATGTTTAGACTAATGGTGGTGCCCTTCCATCCAGGATACTGCTGCCACAGACCAGACCCCCACAGGCTTGGTATGAGCCTGTTTCCAGAGCCCTTGGTCATGGTTTGTATCTAGAGTCAGTCATGTCTGGAGGTGGAGGGCTCATTGGAAATATCGGTTGGGTCCCAAGAAAATAGGGACTTGACTAACACATACTCCTTTGCTGGGGTGGGGTGGCAATGGGGGTAATCGTGATGTCCCTAGGCAGAAGCCTGGTGTGAAGGGATTGAACGGTAGTTTGGTGATGTTGTCAGCTGTTAGTGGAGTTCCCTGAAAGTATGGGGGCTATATTTATTCCCTGATTGAGGCTGAAGGTGGCAGACCCCACAGTCAGTAAAATTTCAGCCCTTATGAAAGTCTTGTGTTACATTTGAAAAGAAATTAATTGGCCAGGAAGTGATAATAAAACGTGAAACCTGAGTTCTGTTCAGGAAGCCTAAGAATGAATTCCGGGGAACTCATAAACACAGAGGCGAAGTTTATTTTAAAAGATAGAGATACAAAATCCTCAGCATAGACTCTGAGAGGGGGTGAAGGGCCCCCAAAAGGCAAGGATTATAGCAGTTTTATGTCTTTTCTAGTATTGACCTATACATTTTGGGTTGATTCATGACTTTAATATATGTCATTTTTGACCAATTAATGTAAACATCACAATGTCCAGTCTGTCGATTTTATGGCTTTCTTGGAAGCCTAGTTTCTCAGTTTCTCTAGACATTGCAACGCCATTCCTCGACCCTTTCTCAAGACCCCAGACCATTATTTAGGGACCAAATGTATGTTTTAAGTGCTAATGGTCTTCTTGGAGGTTTCTCTTGATAAACTGGACAGCAGTTAATAATTGTCTTGTCCTGGGTCTGAATGTTTTATGACCTTCCAGACCAGGAAAGGATTTCTCTGAATGCCTGGAAATTGGAGCATAGAGTGAGATGCTTACTTGAGAAGAGAAAAATTGAAATTAAAAAGGGAATTAAAAAAATTGAAATTAAAAAAAGTCTTACACTGTCTAGCAATTTCTGGTTCAATTATAGGGAGGACTATAAGAAAAGTCAATGTATTCATTTTAGTTGGAAAGATGCTACTTATCTTTAGGACATCTTCAGATGGTCGGGGTCAGAAAGAGGCTCATGTGAGGGAAGTCTGACAGGGCTGTAAGCAGGTCAGGGTCCAGAGCCTGTTGGTCTCAGGGTGGTGTATTGTAAAGTGATTCCCTGTAAAATTTCCTTTGTGTTATTAGCCTAACTCAGGAGGTCATGAGACCGCAAGGTTGCGTCTTACATGAATGTGACTGAGGCATTCTTGAGTTTGGTGGGCTTCCCTGGTGGCTCAGTAGTAAAGAATCCATCTGCCAGTGCAAGAGACATGGGTTCAATCCCTGAGCCAAGAAGATCCCCTGGAGAAGGAAATGGCAACCCACTCCAGTATCCTTGCCTGGAGAATCGCATGGACAGAGGAGCCTGGTGGGCTACAGTCCACCGGGTCGGAAAGAGTCGGATATGACTGAGCAACTTCACTTCACTTCACTTCACTTACAGTGTATGTTCAGTAGACCACAAACAGGGTATTTTAGTTAAGTTTTATTCTGTGTAAGCCAGAGTGACTTATCGACATCCTAATATATGTGTTTGTAAGCATATGTCTAATTGTCTCCCTACATCTTTGTATAGTTAAAATGTAGACTTCTTTTAAACAATGTCCATGAATGTAGGATTCTAATTAAAGATACGTAATTTGAATATATGTCACTCTCCTTTTAACGTTTAACAGGTGGCTAAACCCCTTGTTTAAAATTGGTCATAAACGGAGATTAGAAGAAGATGACATGTACTCGGTGCTTCCGGAAGATCGCTCCCAGCGCCTTGGAGAAGAGCTGCAAGGGTGAGCACAGGCAGCAGGGAGTACGGTTAGAAGACTGAGAATTTCTCCATGGGGCTAAAGGCTTGTGGGGAGGGGCCTTTGCTTCCTCCGGGGTCTTCTGAGCCTCCTTCCCTGACACTGAACCCTCACCCCTTCACGCTGACCCCGGGCTTAGCCCACTTTGGAGGTTGGGGAAGCCTGTGTTCCCTGTGTGAGTGGACGTGGAGGGAGCCCACAGCCATGGCCCTGGAGACCTAGCTGTGTCCTCAGAGGTGGGGTCCCTGGAGGACAGTGTCTGCCCTTCTGAGCTGCTCATGACCTGTGAGTTCAGCAAAACTTAGCAGGATCTTGTTTCTAGAATCTGGGACTTTTCTCTGAAGACCTGGTCTGGTGCTTTTGCTGGTGCTTCAGTGTCTGCACTGCTCATCTTTCAGGAGCCCTGCGAGCAGTTAGCCAGCATCTATGGGCAGCCACGGAGCGCCCTGTAGTGAAGGCTTGTCCTCTGCTCTGTCCCTCCTCTGTTCTGTCCCTCCTCTGTTTTCCTGCGACAGGGCTGTTCCTCACTGTGCTTTGTCTCTCTTCGCAGGTACTGGGATCAAGAAGTATTGAAATCCCAGGAGGATGCTCGGGAGCCTTCTTTAATGAAAGCGATCGTAAAGTGCTACGGAAAATCCTACTTAGTTTTGGGAATGTTAACATGTCTTGAGGTAAAAGCTTTTCCATACAGTGCATTGATTTTGAGTATATGTGGGTCAGTCCTGAGATGGATGGACTGAGGCGGGGAGAGGACAGTTGTTTAAGGTCTAAGGGTAAATCTCATCTAGGAATCATGATGTAGATCAGCAGTTGTATTTATCTTTAGAATTGACAGATTCTTAAAGGACTTGACCTCTGGAGATTACTATTTTTCTTTTAACTGATTAAAACATGGTGTAATGGAAGGATAGCAGGAAATATATTTTATGCCATGTTAGGATGTTTTTGGTGCTCAACATAAATATTGAGTGATCCTTGACCAAAAGAAGATCTTACAACCTCAGGGAATAGTGTCCTGTGGTTTGGAGGAAGTAAACTTCAGAGAACAGTGATCAGGAGATGGCAACAAAGGCAACAGATTCCAAAACAAAGGCCAGAAGCAGAGTTTTAATAAAGCTTTAATAAATAAAGTTTTAAATAAAGTTTTAATAAAGTAATTTGAAGTAGAGGATTTATGTGGCAACAACAGACCTATGTTCAACAACATGGAACTGAACATTATTTTTCATACAAAGTTCAAAGCAGATTGTGTTTCCTTCCTGACCACTTTCCCAGTCCCCATCTCTTCGAGAGAGACAAGCTTCATCTAAATAATTTCATCTGATTGATAACTGTCATTTTTAACTTTATTGCTGCTTCTGTCTTGGGTATTCCTTTGGAAAAGGTGTATGGATTCATTACATATCTAATGTATTGCCTATAGATTGTAAGATAAAGTCAAACACATATCTGCTGATAGTTTTTAAATTGACCTGCCCTTATACTTAGAAATATCTCTTAATAGTAGGCTTCCCTAGTGCTCAGAAGAATCTGCCTGCAATGCAGGAGACCCATGTTGAATCCCTGGATCAGGAAGATACCCTGGAGAAGGAAATGGCAATCCATTCCAGTATTCTTTCCTGGAGAATTCCATGAACAGAGGAGCCTGGCATGCTCCAGTCCAGGGGTCACAAAGAGTTGGACACAACTGAGCAACTGTTACTCACTCAAACTTGGAGTCGAGTCCAGAATAATGTAAGACATTTTACAGGTGCTCAGCAAGTAATTGTTGACTTTTCCAGGTCACATCTGATAAATGCTCTCTAAGAAAGGATCATCCCCTTCCTGTGGAACAGAACCTGGGGCCTTGCATCTGGGCTGGAGCTGCCAGAGCACCCAAGACCTCTTCCCTGGGGTGTCCCTTGCACACCCTTCCCTAGGGTGCCCCCTCCCCATAGGCCAAATCATCCAGGCCAGACGCCTACTTGGGAGGAGCTTCAACTACACCATGAATTCTGTGCACCCTCCATGCTGGTTTCTGTCCTGGCTGTGGGGGTGCTTTGCTGGTTGAAGGGGGATCTTGGTAGCTTGGCATTGGCAAAGGGTGGAGGAGGGAATGTGCAGGGAAAACTAAAGGCAGAAAGTTGTGAGGTCAGTAACCTCCATGATCCTGAAGATCCTGGGTCAAGATCCCCCAGAGGACAGTCCACTTGGGGACACAGTGCCGTCAGCCCCCTGTTCTGGCTGAGCCTGCTGGGGGTTTGCTGCAGACCCCCCTGGGTGGCTCGTGCTCTTCGTGGTCCTTTAGTGCTGCCTTGGGGACACAGGTGGCCTGTGAGTGTGTGAGGGCAGGAGGGATGGAAGATGCAGTTACTGTGAAAGGGATGTTTTAGGTGGAGAAGGTGTGAGCTGTCCTCAGTCCATTGTGTTGGGGTGAGGTGAGTGGGTCAGGTGGTTTACAGGTGGGCATCATGGCTCTTGTGTAAAGGCTGTGCTGGACTGAAGGGCACTGCGGGCAGTGGGCAGCTGGGAACCCACACAACTGGAGAGACAGATAATCTGTCAGCTCACAGGTGACTAGATGGTTCTGGGAGATGGAGTTCTCGTTGATGATAGAAGTGGATTGGGCATTGTGCCAGAGGGTGGGACAGATGTGTGGGGAAGAATGCCACTTTTGAGAGGGCACTGACCACCTAGGTACTGCAGTGCCTTGTGAAGGACAGTGGTGGGAGAGGGGACAGGAACCCTTCAGGCTGCCCCAGCCCTTCTTTGTCCCGTATGCAGCTGTCCCAGTGCTGGTATTTCCACATAGTCACAGTAAGTCTCTGTTTGAAATACACAGGTGGCAAGCTGGTGTGGTCTGTTTGTGCAGGATTTCCTGACCTCGCACAGCAGAACTGTCATGAGTTCCACTTGTCTGGAAACCCTGGGGCCTCAGTGTGTGCCTGTGGCTCATGCCAGGTGCTGGGTTGGATGAGTGGCCTCTGGGTTTAATGTTGGATCAAATCAGGAGCAGGTCTTTCTCTGCTGTCCCTGGTTCTCTAGTTTCTCTTTGGTACTGGAAGCTAAAGAAGCCTAAAGTCAAATGGATCTCAAAGCATAGCCCATGTGGCTGGGTTTGAACTGAGCTGCTGGTTTTTCTTGCTGTCCTGGGCTGTTGGCTCCTTGGGTGGGGTCACTAAGCCTTGGATGGATCCCATCCTAATATGAGCTTTGGTTCTTGGCTGTGGTAGCTCATGGCAGAAGCAGACATAGAGGGAGAGGCTGCAGGATCCGGAGTTCTTCCTGAGAGCGAATCTGCCCCACTGTGGTGCTGGGAGTGTTGGTTTCAAAGTTGTCCAGCCCCTGGAATACATCCTGCCGAAAGTGAAAGTGTTAGTCGCTCAGTTGTGTCCGACTCTTTACTACCCCACGGACTGTAGCCCACCAGGTTCCTCTGCCCATGGATTTCTCCAGGCAAGAATACTGGAGTGGGTTGCTGTTTCCTCCTGATCCTGGGATCAAATCCGGGTTTCCTGCCCTAGAGGCAGACTGTTTACCATATGAGCCACCTGAGGGTCCAGAAAGGTCCCTGGGGGCTGCACAAGGTGCAACTGGTAAAGCCCTGAGCCCTTTTTTAGGAGACTGGTCGTTGGGTGGTCATGGTGAAAAAGTGGGGAGTAGAGGACCGTAAATGTAGGGGCTCATCGGTGTGGTAGTACTGCTAGATCTATTAGCAGTGCTAGTTAGTTAAATAATTGATTTTATGAAGCAACTTCCCATGTTGTGATCTATCTGTACTCCTTGTTGGTCTTTGTATTTTAGACAGTGGAAGATGTAAACTCAATCCAGAAGTCTTTAAAACACAAATGTGTTTCCTTGCTGACCTCCAGCCCTCTTTCAATTCCTTGGGTGCACAGCATGCCCCATGGATCATCCATGATCCCAAGCAGTGTGTTCCTTCCACCCACAGCACGAGCAGGGCCTCCCAGGTACTCCTGGCAGCACCAGTGGGATAAAGGGTGACGCCAGTCCAGGGTGAGGCTTTTAGGTTTTAGGATTTTGAGATATGAAAACCTCTGTCCTGTGAGAAGTGAGGAGTATCTCTACTGCTCAGAGAAACAAGTACCAGGCTGTGGAGCCTGCACAGGTCACCCCTAATTAGAACAGAACAGCCAGCAAGTTCCTAGCACCCCTGGCCCCTGTGTGCACCTCCACAGGGACCACAGGTGGGGAGGACAGGTCCCCACCTGCCCAGGCCCCTCAGCATGGAGAGGAGGAGCCTGAAGTCTCTGCCTGGGCCTGAGTCACAGAGATCACCTCCCCAGGTCATCAGGGCTTCTCTCTGAGAGGTGAGGTCTCTACCTGCTGGTGTGTAAGTGGGGTGACTTCAGAGAGCCAGAGTGGGTTCACCCAGTCCCTTCCTCTGAGAGGGGAGGAGTGGCTGGGAATTATGTCCTCTTCCCAGAACCCTAAGAAGTGGCCTGGTCTTGTCTGGTCATTGTCCTTTTTCTGAGGCCACTTTTACTGATGGTCTCTGGTCCAGGTGGAGGTTGGGAAGCACATGTTTGTGTAAATCTTCACTTTGGAACTCAGCTGATGGCCAGGAAGTAAACAGAATCCTCTGAGAGTCCCACAATGGGCTTTGTGCCTTGACTCACAGCTGGTTCCCTGAGAGCTGCAGTGGACTTTTGCCTTTATTTCCCAACCGTTTCTTCCATGTGTCCCTCACTTCTGCTCAACCCAGGAGGCTGAGGAGTGGCTGCTGGTGGCAAAGATACTGTGGGCTGAGAGAAAGCACTGAGGACCACACAGCAAGGGAGAGGAGGAGGGGGCACTGAGCCAAGTGGACAGGGACCTGCAGAGCAGACCTGCTGTGGGCCCTGCTGGTTCCTGAGAGCATCATGTTAGCCATTAGGTGTTAGTAATACCCACCGTGATGACCTTGAGTTATAAATGAGGGTGATGCTTTTCAATCCATTTTCTTTTCTTCTTCTAAGTATATGTAAGTTTTTATTGCAAAATTAAAATAATTGTTTAAATTGAAGTATGATTGGCTTATAGTGTTTTATTAGTTTCTGGTATACATCATTAGTGATTTAATATTTGATACAGTACATAGTAATTTTAGTTAACAACTGTCACCATAAAAAGTTATTCCAGTATTACTGAGTATATTTTTTATGTTATATATTACAAACTTGTGATTTATTTTTAAGTATTTTATTTATTTACCTTTTCTCCCAGTCCCCTTTTATTTATTTGATAAATTGGTGTTTGTACCTCTTAAGTTTCCTCACCTATTTCACTTGTTCACTTCACTCCCCTCAGTGCATTTCTTTAAGTAGTCAGGGTGGTAGGTGTCTCTTTTTTAAAAGACTGCATTCATAATGATTAAAAATTTTAGCAATCTGCTTAGAAGTGAAACTTTGGCTAGAAAATTTGGCTTTTACACATGATTTTTCTCAAGAATTCTTGTTCTACTACGATCACCTATAAGCAGCAATGAGTTTTCCAAGCCCTTTGTGAAACCAGCCTCTGCCATTATGAATAGAGTAAGTCTCTGCCCCGAACTTCTGTTAATAAAGATGTTGAAATGATTTCAGAGCACTTTGAGCTGTTGCAGCTCACTTAGTTGTCCCAGGATTCCTCTGAGGGAGGCAAGGCAGGAATTTCCATAGATAAGGACCTGGAGATGCAGGAGGATACTTGATGGGCTTAGAATCTTGTGACTTGCAGGTGGCCAACCTGGTTTCTGAAAGACAGCTTTCTGATTCCTAGACCAGTGCTCTCTACATCATGTCCTGAGGCTTCCTCTCCTCCCACAGCCTCAATTCTTCTTGCTATTTCGCGTGTGTATCAGAAATATACATGTTAATAAACTTCTGTTTGATTTTCTTTTTAATTTTTTTTGAAAATTTATTTATTTATTTTATTATTATTATTATTATTTTTACTTTGCAATATTGTATTGGTTTTGCCATACATCTACCTGCACCCACCACAGGTGTATACGTGTTCCCAATCCTGAACCCCCCTCCCAACTCTCTCCCCATACCATCCCTCTGGGTCCTCCCAATGCACCAGCCCCAAGCATCCTGTATCCTGCATTGAACCTGGACTGGCGATTTGTTTCTTATATGATATTATATATGTTTCAATGCCATTCTCCAAATCATCCCCCTCTTCCCTTTCCCACAGAGTCCAAAAGACTGTTCTATACATCTGTATCTCTTTTGCTGTCTCGCAGATTTTCTTCTGTTATTCTGTCATTTATTATAAAGACCTCAGCTAAGAACTCAGAAGGGTATAGGGAAATAAGCCCCTATGTCACCCTAATACAGCTTCAATAATTGCTATAATGAACAGTCTTAATTCATCTGAAACTCACTCTCACTTCCCAAGATTATTTTAAAGCAGTTCCAAGACATCATATCATTTTTATCCATAAATATTTTAGTATGTATCTTTAAAAGATGTGGAATCTCCCCCCACTAAACATATTTGCTGCTGCTGCTAAGTCGCTTCAATTGTGTCCGACTCTGTGCGACCCCATAGACGGCAGCCCACCAGGCTCCCCCGTCCCTTGGATTCTCCAGGCAAGAACACTGGAGGGGGTTGCCATTTCCTTCTCCAATGCATGAAAGTGGAAAGTGAAAGTGAAGTTGCTCAGTCCTGTCCGACTCTGAGCAACCCCATGGACTGCAGCCTACCAGGCTCTTCCGTCCATGGGATTTTCCAAGCAAGAGTACTGGAGTGGGTTGCCATTGCCTTCTCCACTAAATGTATTTAGCATAAACATTATTATTATTATGCATAAATATTTACTTCAATGTCATCAATAACTAGCCAGTGCTCACAGTTGTCTTTTTCCCCTCTTCTGTTGGAAGCAGTATTAAATAAGGTACACTTGGCTGACACAGGTTATTCAGATTGCCTTTCTGTTCCCCTCCACCCCGAGCCTCTAGGTTGTTTGTCCTGTAGAGATTCCTACAGCCTGGATTTGGCTGATCGCCTCTCCCCCTGTGTCAATGAACACGTTCCTCTGGCACCTTAGGTTGGTGTTTAGGTCTAGAAGTTTGATGTAACTCCTTTGGATTTTCTTCACCCCTTTTGTCTATTTAGGAGGTAGGGTTGTATATCTCTCTTATGAGGTACATAACATCTTTTGTGTGTAGGAGGGGTGGTGTTATGGGGGTGTGTGTAATGTTAGGAGCTATTCATGATCCTTTCTCAAAGTCCATTAATTCATTACGGGTTGCAAAATGGGTAAGCTCTTTGATTAATCCTGAAATATAGTATTTATAGGGAGAGTAGGAGAAAATGATTTTTTCACTTTTTAAAACCTATTTTCAAAATGATAAATTGGTTCTCCTCTGGGGCTCATGAGTTTTTATTGTTTTTTGGTTTGGTTTTGTATATGTCAGTTTGAGCTCATGGATTTCAGCATTTCTGACCTGCTTCAGTCCATTTCATTTGTTATGCTTGTGCAAACATTTGGCCACCTTTGGGCAATGCGAGTCTATTCAGGTTGGGTTCTAAGTATTTTGCACATACTCTAGAAGTCTTTGCTAGTTTTTTTTTTTTTTTAATGTCTTTTTTTGTTTTGCTTTTTGGTTTCTGGTGTGACAGGATGTTTTTATCTCATTTTGTACAGCATTTACTCAGCCTTGGAATCATCCATTTCTCCAAGCAGACCTGTGTTCTTTTAGTGTGAAATGGTTCTTATAGATGATAGTCTGGTTGCTAGAGGAGCTTACTGCTCTTGATTGTTTTTCTTGGCTTTTTCATTAGACAAAGTTAGAATACATTTTTTAAGGTAAACAAATATGTTTATAAGGGTGTTTCCAATCCAAGTCAGATGCAGGACACTAGTGTTTCACTTCATCTTATTGTGCTTCACTTCAGTTCAGTCACTCAGCCATGTCTGACTCTTTGCAACTCCAAGAACCGAGCATGCCAGGCCTCCCTGTCCATCACCAACTCCAGGAGTTTACTCAAACTCATGTCCATTGAGTCGGTGATGCCATTCAACCATCTCATCCTCTGTCATCCCCTTCTCCTCCTGCCCTCAATCTTTCCCAGCATCAGGGTATTTTCTAATGAGTCAGTTCTTCATAAAAGGTGGCCAAAATATTGGAGTTTCAGCTTCAACATCAGTCCTTCCATTGAACAGCCAGGACTGATCTCCTTTAGGATGAACTGGATGAATCTCCTCATAGTCCAAGGGACTCTCAAGAGTCTTCTCCAACACTACAGTTCAAAAGCATCAGTTCTTCAGCACTCAGCTTTCTTTATAGTCCAACTCTCACATCCATACATGACCACTGGAAAAACCATAACCTTGACTAGACAGACCTTTGTTGGCAAAGTAATGTCTCTGCTTTTTAATATGCTGTCTAGGTTGGTCATAACTTTCCTTCCAAGTAAGCGTCTTTTAATTTCATGGTTGCAATTACCATCTGCAGTGATTCTGGAGCCAAAAAAAATAAAGTCAGCCACTGTTTCCACTCTTTCCCCATCTATTTGCCATGAAGTGATGGGACCAGATGCCATGATCTTAGTTTTCTGAATGTTGAGCTTTAAGCCAACTTTTTCACTCTCCTCTTTCACTTTCATCAAGAGGCTCTTCAGTTGTTCTTCACTTTCTGCCGTAAGGGTGGTATTATCTGCATATCTGAGGTTATTGATATTTCTCCCAGCAATCTTGATTCCAGCTTGTGTTTCATCCAGCCCAGAATTTCTCATCATGTAATCTGCATGTAAGTTAAATAAGCAGGGTGACAATATACAGCCTTGATGTACTCCTTTTCCTATTTGGAACCAGTCTGTTGTTCCATGTCCAGTTCTAACTGTTGCTTCCTGATGTGCATATGGGTTTCTCAAGAGGCAGGTCAGGTGGTCGGGTATTCCCATCTCTTTCAGAATTTTCCACAGTTTATTGTTATTGTCTTGCATGTCTCTTTTCTCCCATCATCTATTCTCTTTGTCCAATGTCTAAGCCCAATTCTCAATGATATCAACATAATTATTCATTTGTTGTACCTTATAAAGTGACTTCTGAAAGCAATCTAATATTTTTATTTTCTTTTGGAGATCATACTATGTTCATGTGGGTGTATCACTCAGAGACTGTGTTTTCAAATATTTTGTTTCAAATCACTTTTGATAGTTCTTTTTTTGTATGGCTTTGCAAAACAAAACAGAATGGGTTTCTATATTTAGGTGCTTTTATGTAATTTTACTCTAAAATTTTAGGAATTTCTTTTTTAAAATTTAGTTATTTTATAATTATAATTCTGTGTAATGTTTTCATGATTCCAAAATCAAGAAAAGGATACTTAAAGAAGTCTAATATCATTGTTAGCTCTATTCTAATTCTCCTTCTCCTTTTATAGATAACTTTCCAGGCTAATTTTGACTCATCTTTTTATTCAGTTCAGTTCAGTTCAGTCGCTCAGTTGTGTCTGACTCTTTGCGACCCCATGAATCGCAGCACACCAGGCCTCCCTGTCCATCATCAACTCCCAGAGTTCACTCATACTCACATATATCAAGTCAGTGATGCCATCCAGCCATCTCATCCTCTGTCATCCCCTTCTCCTCCTGCCCCCAATCCGTCCCAGCATCAGAGTCATGTTTCTTTAATAAATTTTTTTTCTCAACATTTTATTTTTCTGACTGTGCAGAATGAACATTTTCAATTTCAATACTGTAATCTCTGGACTTTTCTGGAAGCATGAAATGTGCAATGGAACTCTGGTAAAAAGTCTTTGTAATCATTGTAATTCCTGCAGATCAGGTCTGCAGCCATTCCAGGTTCAGATGCCATGACAGTGCGAGAGTGGAGGTTAGCAGATACTTATATGGGGTTAGTCTCTGCATCCAGAATCTACAGGGAGAGGCATCTTCTCCACCCTAATCAGTTGAACCTAAACCAGTTTCTGGAGGCTGGGTCTTGGGTGACAGAGTGCAGTTATTCCCTCCCAGGTGATGCTAAGGTGTGGTCAGGATGAAGACCAGTGTGTAAGAGAAGAATGAAGGCTAGTATGTCTGGAATCCTGATGATTGTGATTTCTGCAGGTTCACTGCTTTTCTTCCTTGTCTTTGGATTTTTCTCAACTCTACATTTTGTCACCTTTCACCCAGTTCTAAAGATCCTGTCTATTCGTTTTTTTCCTACAAGCCCATTCTTTTCTGCTTTTACGTCTCTCTCAAGAGTTTGATAAGACTTTGATAGCTTGTTTCTATTTTTGTGGTTTTTTTTTTCCCCATGAATGAGATATGGGTAAGTTGTGTGAGAAATGTTTCAAGTGCATTAATGTGGAGAAGGAATTCTATCCACTTAGAAGTTCTAGCATCTAAGCTAACCCTGCAAGAAGTTAGCCTAAGAAGCAAAAGGTGGGACACACTGTCAAGTGCTTTCCTGAGGCTGAATACCAAGGACTCTACCAATAAATGTCTACCTCGAGCTTCCCTGGCAGTTTACTGGTTAAGACTCCAGGTCCTCGGTTTTTTTTTTTTTTCCCCCAACTTATTTATTTATTTATGTATTTTTAATTGTATTTTATTTTTAAACTTTACATAATTGTATTAGTTTTGCCAAATATCAAAATGAATCCGCCACAGGTATACATGTGTTCCCCATCCTGAACCCTCCTCCCTCCTCCCTCCCCATACCATCCCTCTGGGTCATCCCAGTGCACTAGCCCCAAGCATCCAGTATCGTGCATCGAACCTGGACTTATTTATTTTAATTGGAGACTAATTGCTTTACAATATTGTGGTGGTTTTGCCAAACATCGACATGAATCAGCCATGGGTGTACATGTGTTCCCCCATCCAGAACCCCCCTCCTACCCCTCCTACCTTCCTCCCTCCCCCATCACTCTGGCTTGTCCCAGAGCACCAGCTTTGAGTGCTCTGCTTCATGCAACAACTTTTACTGGTCATCTGTTTTACATATGGTAATATATATGTTTCAATGCTATGCTCTCATATAGTCCTGCCCTCTCCTTCTCCCACATAGTCCAAAAGTCTCTTCTTTACATCTGTATATCTTTTGCGGTCTTGCATATAGGGTTGTTGTTACTGTCTTTCTAAATTCCATATATATGCATTAATATACTGTACTGGTATTTGTCTTTCTGACTTACTTCGTTCTGTATAATAGGCTCCAATTTCATCCACCTCATTAGAACTGACATAAACACATTCTTTTTTATAGCTGAGTAATATTCCATTGTGTATATATACCACAACTTCCTTATCCATTCATCTGCCAATGGACATCTAGGTTGCTTCCATGTCTAGCTATGGTAAATAGTGCTGTAATGAACATTGGGGTACATGTGTCTCTTTCAGTTCTGGCTTCCTCAGTGTATACATGCAGCAGTGGTATTGGTGGGTCATATGGCAATTCTATTTCCAGTTTTTTTAAGGAATCTCCACGCTGTTCTCCATAGTGGATGCCAAGGTTTTTGATCCCTGGTCAGGGAACTAAGATTCTGCATGTCACATTGTATGCCCAAAATAAAAAGTCTGCCTCAGAGACTCAGACTCTCAGATAATCCTGAATAATGGATGTGGTGGTATTAAATTCATTTCTTTTAAAGATCCTTTATGATTTCAGATTTGTGAAGAATTCTTGTGAAAGAATAAAACTATATGCTCAATTGGTTTGTGGAAAGAATATACATGTGGTCATAGATTAATGTCGAAGAGGAAGGGTTTAAGGGGGCAGTGTTTGACCTTGTTCCTGCTTATCAAGGGGATGCTACCCCGCGTCCAAGGTCAGGGGCAGCAGCCGAGAGTGCCAGGCTGTGACAGTGCAGGAGCAGCCGAGAGGAGCTACCCCATGCATGAGGCCAGTGGCAGCGGCTGGGAGGAGGAACCCCATGTCCAAGGAGTGGTGGCTGCGGGGGCGCAGGAGGGCCTAGAGGAGCTATTCCACGTTCAAGGTCAGGAGGGGTCGCCGTGAGGATATACCCCTTGGCCAACATAAGAAGCAGCAGCTGCGCTTTGCTGGAGCAGCCATGAAGAGATACACCACATCCAAGGTAAGAGAAACCCAGGTAAGACAGTAGGTGTTGCAAGAGGGCATCAGAGGGCAGACACACTGAAACTATAATCACAGAAAACTAGGCAATCTAATCCCACTAGGACCACAGCCTTGTCTAACTCCATGAAACTAAGCCATGCCTGTGGGGCCACCCAAGACGGACGGGTCATGGTGGAGAGGTCTGACAGAATGTGGTCCACTGGAGAAGGGAATGGCAAACCACTTAAATATTGTTGCCTTGAGAACCCCATGAACAGTATGGAAAGACAAAATGATAGGATACTGAAAGAGGAACTCCCCAGGTCAGTAGGTGCCCAATATGCTACTGGAGATCAGTGGAGAAATAACTCCAGAAAGAATGAAGGGATGGAGCCAAAGCAAAAACCATACCTTGTTGTGGATGTGACTGGTGATAGAAGCAAGGTCCAATACTGGAAAGAGCAATATTTCATAGGAACCTGGAATGTCAGGTCCATGAATCAAGGCAAATTGGAAGTGGTCAAACAAGAGATGGCAAGAGTGAACGTCGACATTCTAGGAATCAGCAAACTAAAATGGATGGGAATGGGTGAATTTAACTCAGATGACCATTATATCTACTACTGCGGGCAGGAATCCCTTAGAAGAAATGGAGTAGCCATAATGGTCAACAAAAGAGTCTGAAATGCAGTACTTGGATGCAATCTCAAAAATGACAGAATGATCTCTGTTCATTTCCAAGGCAAACCATTCAATATCACAGTCATCCAAGCCTATGTGCCAACCATAATGCTGAAGAAGCTGAAGTTGAACAGTTCTATGAAGATCTACAAGACCTTTTAGAACTAACACCCAAAAAAGGTGTCCTTTTCATTATAGGGGACTGGAATGCAAAAGTAGGAAGTCAAGAAACACCTGGAGTAACAGGCAAATTTGGCCTTGGAATATGGAATGAAGCAGGGCAAAGACTAATAGAGTTTTGCCAAGAAAATGCACAGGTCATAGCAAACACCCTCTTCAAACAACACAAGAGAAGACTCTACACATGGACATCACCAGATGGTCAACACCAAAATCAGATTGATTATATTCTTTGCAGCCAAAGATGGAGAAGCTCTCTACAGTCAACAAAAACAAGACCAGGAGCTGACTGTGGCTCAGATCATGAACTCCTTATTGCCAAATTCAGACTTAAATTGAAGAAAGTATTGAAAACCACTAGACCATTCAGGTATGACCTAAATCAAATCCCTTATGATTATACAGTGGAAGTGAGAAATAGATTTAAGGGACAAGATCTGATAGAGTGCCTGATGAACTATGGAATGAGGTTCATGACATTGTACAGGAGACAGGGATCAAGACCATCCCCATGGAAAAGAAAAACAAAAAAGCAAAATGGCTGTCTGAGGAGGCCTTACAAATAGCTGTGAAAAGAGGAGAAGTGAAAAGCAAAGGAGAAAAGGAAAGATATAAGCATCTGAATGCAGAATTCCAAAGAATATCAAGAAGAGATAAGAAAGCCTCCCTCAGTGATCAATGCAAAGAAATAGAGGAAAACAACAGAATGGGAAAGACTAGAGATCTCTTCAAGAAAATGAGAGATACCAAGGGAACATATCATGCAAAGATGGGCTCGATAAAGGACAGAAATGATACGCAACTAACAGAAGTAGAATGAAGAAGAGGTGGCAGGAATACACAGAAAACTGTACAAAAAAGATCTTCACAACCCAGATAATCATGATGGTGTGATCACTGACCTAGAGCCAGACATCCTGGAATGTGAAGTCAAGTGGGCCTTAGAAAGCATCGTTAAGAACAAAGCTAGTGGAGGTGATCGAATACCAGTGGAGCTAATTCAAATCCTGAAAGATGATGCTGTGAAAATTCTGCATTCTATATGCCAGCAAATTTGGAAAACTCAGCAGTGCCACAGGACTGGAAATGGTCAGTTTTCATTCCAATCCCAAAGAAAGGCACTGCCAAAGAATGCTCAAACTACCGCACAATTGCACTCATCTCACACACTAGTAAAGTAATGCTCAAAATTCTCTAAGCCAAGCTTAAGCAATACGTGAACCATGAACTTCCATATGTTCAAGCTGGTTTTAGAAAAGGCAGAGGAACCAGAGATCAAATTGCCAACATCCACTGGATCATGGAAAAAGCAAGAGAGTTCCAGAAATACATCTATTTCTGCTTTATTGACTATGCCAAAGCCTTTGACTGAGTGGATCACTATAAACTGTGGACAATTCTGAAAGAGATGGGAATACCAGACCACCTGACCTGCCTCTTGAGAAACCTATATGCAGGTCAGGAAGCAACAGTTAGAACTGGACATGGAACAACAGACTGGTTCCAAATAGGAAAAGGAGTATGTCAAGGCTGTATAGTGTCACCTTGCTTATTAAACTTATATGCAGAGTACATCATAAGAAACGCTGGGCTGGAAGAAGCACAAGCTGGAATCAAGATTGCCAGGAGAAATATCAATCACCTCAGATATGCAGATGACACCACCCTTATGGCAGAAAGTGAAGAGGAACTAAAAAGCCTCTTGATGACAGTGAAAGTGGAGAGTGAAAAAGTTGGCTTAAAGCTCAACATTCAGAAAATGAAGATCATGGCATCTGGTCCCATCACTTCATGGCAAATAGATGGGGAACAGTGAAAACAGTTTATTTTTTTGGCCTCCAAAATCACTGCAGATGGTGATTGCAGCCATGAAATTAAAAGACAGTTACTCCTTGAAAGAAAAGTTTTGAGCAACCTAGATAGCATATTGAAAAGCAGAGACATCACTTTGCCAACAAAGGTCTGTCTAGTCAAGGCTATAGTTTTTCCTGTGGTCATGTATGGATGTGAGAGTTGGACTGTGAAGAAAGCAGAGTGCTGAAGAATTGATGCTTTTGAACTGTGGTGTTGGAGAACTCTTGAGAGTCCCTTGGACTGCAAGGAGATCCAACCAGTCCATTCTGAAGGAGATCAGCCCTGGGATTTCTTTGGAAGGAATGAATGATGCTAGAGCTGAAACTCCAGTACTTTGGCCACCTCGTGGGAAGAGTTGATTCATTGGAAAAGACTCTGATGCTGGGAGGGACAGGGGGCAGGAGGAGAAGGGGACAACAGAGGATGAGATGGCTAGATAGCATCACTGACTTGCTTGACGTGAGTCTGAGTGAACTCCAGGAGTTTTTGATGGACAGGGAGGCCGGGCATGCTGTGATTCATGGGGTCACAAAGAGTCGGACACGACTGAGCAACTGAACTGAACTGAACTGAATTGCTTATCAAGAACATTTTAATTTGGTTAGTTTCATGGTTGATAAGAGAAATCAATAGCACCCCACACCAGTAGTCTTGCCTGGAAAATCCCATGGATGGAGGAGCCTGGTAGGCTGCAGTCTTTGGGGTCGCTAATAATCAGACATGACTGAGCGACTTCACTTTCACTTTTCACTTTCATGCATTGGAGAAGGAAATGGCAACCCACTCCAGTGTTCTTGCCTGGAGAATCCCAGGGACAGGGGAGCCTGGTGGGCTGCCATCTATGGGTCGCACAGAGTTGGACATGACTGAAGCTACTTAGCAGCAGCAGCAGCGTGGTTGATAATGAATATTTTCTCAGTTGTTTTCTTTCTTATTAGTGAAAGGTGAGAATCGGTAATGTGCAGATGAGAGAATTCCTTGGTGGTGCGTGCTCACACTTGCGTACACGTTGTGGGGTTAGGTCCTGGGAATGCTGCCACCAGTGTCTGTGTCCCCAGCCACAGCCACTCCTTGCCTCTCTGAGGGACTCTCCAAGACAGAGTCTTCTGAAATTGGACCTTTCCTTGGGATTCACACCACTATTTGATTTGGAGATAATACTTGGAATGGAGCGTTGAGCATATGTAAGGGCTAATCTTCTGGTAATCAGAAAATCTTTTGCCTGGTTTGCCTCAGCCAGTTTTACCAAATGCCAGAAATGGAAATATTCACAGATTACAAATGGTGCTGATAGCTGTCCTGTTAAATGACTCTTCATCTCTAACCTTTCCTTGTGTGTGGAGGGGACGGATTTACTCAGTCTACCTTTGAGGGCCATAATCACTTCTGCCCTATGTGTTCTGATGATTGCAAGCATCATATTTAATATGTGTATTCTTATTCTCTATATGTAATTTGGGGTTTTGTTTTCACAATTTTATGCTATTCACTATTTTGCTTTCTATTTTTTTTTTTTTTGAGAGAGAAATTACTGGAAAATTGTTCTTTGCTTGCTGTTATTTTTCATATGGAGTATAATATCAATTTTCTGTTTTCATTAGTTGCAACTTATGCCAGAGTGGAAATTCCTTGTATGTTATACTTTTCATTACCTTTCTGAATTACCATGACTGCTCCTTGTTAGAGGAAAACTTGTGCATTTGTACTCAGTATCTCAGTTGTGTCTGATTCTTTGCGACCCCAAGGACTGTAGCCCACCAGGCTCCTCTTTCCATGGGATTCTCCAGGCAAGAATACTGGAGTGGGTTGCCATTTCTTCCTCTAGAGGATCTTCCCAACTTAGGGATCAAACCTGCATCTCCTGTGTCTCCTGCATTGAGATGAATTCCTTATCATTGAGCCATTGGAGGAAGTCCCCAAATAGTGCTTAAGAATAACAAATGACTTTCCTCCCAAATTACATCAGATCAAAGTAACAGATCATGACTGAAAACCTTTATTATCTTTTGAAAATTTCTATTCCAAAGAAATAAAAATCATTATCAAGAAAAAAAAGAATTGACAGATGAGTAAAAGGTATGGGCCCTAAACTGGCATTATACCTTAATGAGGCTTTTTGATAAACTTTTTTTTTTAATATTTATTTATTTGTCTGTGCTGGGATTTAGTTGCCACATGTGGGATCTAGTTCCCTGACCAGGGATCTAACCCAGGTCCGTTGCATTTGGAGTGTGGAATCTTAGCCACCGGGCCACCAGGGAGGTCCCACAACTGGGTTATTAAATATTGTTTCTCCGCGACAAACAAACCAGATGTGTTTAGGTGGTAGTGATCTTCTTTTATTTACTCTTTTTTGCTGGATTTGTTGCACTTAACCATATTCTCTTTGGTGAGTGATGTTACTCTTATTTCTCCTGTAATTACAAGGATTTTAGGCTCAAATGGAGAGCTGAGTAAAAGGCAACAGTGATTCCCAAAAAGAATCATAAATTTCAGGAAATTTGGGGATGGCAGATATTCCTGCTGGGCTTCTGGTGGTTTGTGGCTGCAGCACTGGACTGCCCTTGGCGACACCTGGGCTGGGACTGCCCATGTGTACAGTTTGACATTTTTGCTTCTCTGTGTGGCCTCCACATTCCTATCTCAGGAAACTCCATAAACAGTGTGCTTGACAATCTGCTATATGAGGGACTCTTCCAAGAGGTCTCTGTGCCTCTTGGGATGGATGACAGGACATGGTGGAAATGTATCAGAACTGATCATTTTACTGCAGTCTGATCATATTACTTATACTTCTTCAGCTAAATAGTGTTCTCTTTATCATCTATAGTAGATGAAAATTTCCCTGCCTTCATGGAAGGAGAGGCAGTTGGTGCAGCCTGTGAACGTGTGTGTGTGCATGCATGTGTACATGTGTGTAGAACACGAGGTTTAATGAGACACCCATATGAGGCATTGGGACATCTTTTGATAAATATCCTGACCAGGCACTAGTTGGGTAAGAAAATGCTTAGTTTTTTTGGTGTTTGGTGTTATGGATTCTCCTTCCCTTCCTCTTGTATGTGGCTTCCTCAGCTTCAGACAGATAGAAGAGAGCTGTCAAAGCAAACCTGTCAGTTGCTTATCCTGTCTGTGTTAGTAAGGTGGGATTGCCAAAAAGAAAAAGGTCTGTTCCTGAAAGACTTTCAAACTTTTAACATTTTGTCTTTTATGAAGTCTGTGTAGGAAATGATGTTGAGGGTGGGGATGTATACTTTAGGTGAGTGGTTTTCATTCACTGAGTGGTTTTCCTTGATGGTGAAGGAAGGGAACCTGGGGAAAAGGAGACCTTCAAGGGGTGACTGGACAGAGGAAGTAAGTTGTGGGGTGAAGTGGCTGTTTGGCAAGGTAGGTAGGTGTTGCTGTTTCTTTGCCTTTTTCTCTGAGAAATAAACTTGCTTCCCTAAGTTTTACTCAGGGTGGAAGCCTCAGTGCACCTTGTGTCAATTGGTTTAGCCTTGGGGAAGGGAGGATTGGGAACATTTCTTCCAAACCACCAACTGCAGTGGATGGTGGATGGAGAACCATGGAAGACATCATTTTTTGGCTTGGTCTCCACCATGTTTAATTTTTTACTCCAAGGAACATTCCAACTTCTAGAGGGTAGAGGCATATTGAGGCAGTGCTCTCAGGAGCTGAGAGCCTACAGAGCTGCCAAGCCTGATTTCTTTGTGGTGTTTCAACTGAAGCTGGTTTCCTTTCTCTTGATCTACAGACATATGGAGTTTGGGATGGAAAGGAGTGGGTGTTTGTGCCAGGGTATGAGTTCATAAAGATTCCTGAAGAAGATGATGAAAGCATGTCTCCCATATGTGAACCAGGTTGACTTTCTATTGGGCTGGGACATTGAGAGGACAGGGGACAGGGGCAGGCTGCCAGCAGGCTAATTCATATGAAAGCAGATTTCTTCCTCTTCTTCTGCCACCTTTTTCCTTATTCATCTTAAGGCTCACTTGTATTGTGCCAAATGACTTCTAAAGCACTGGTTGTGATATTTATACTGAGTATACACAGTGTATTAGGCATAAGGTATAAGACTTTACTATCTTTGAATGTAAAATTTTGCCATAAGGTTAAATTGTTGCCGGCTTGTCTTATAGGAGATAGTGGTTCTGCATATCTTTCTTTTAAATTAGCCATGAATGTAGTGTTTTGTCAAAATGTATTTTTAACCTACTAATGCTAAAAGTGAATCTTGTATTAAGAAAAACTGACATTTCTAATTAAGACTTTTTTTTTTCTTTCAGGAAGGCACCAGAGTAGTCCAACCTATATTTTTGGGGAAAATGATTAGTTATGTTGAAAACTATGATCCCAATGATTCTGCCGCTTTGCACGAAGCCTATGGCTACGCGGCAGGGCTGAGCGCCTGCGTGCTGGTGTGGGCCGTTCTGCACCACTTGTACTTCTACCACATGCAGCGTGTGGGGATGAGGCTGAGAGTAGCCGTGTGCCATATGATCTACCACAAGGTGAGTGTCGCTCGGTACCATGTTGTGTACCTCTCCTGAAGCATCAGGGACATTTAAGGAAGGTTCTCTGTAAACTAAAAATTACATAACTGGGATCATTTACACCTTCCTAGAGAAGCTTGCTATTTGCATCAAGCCAAGTTTGTTGTTGTTGAAGTAAACTTCACCAATAAATAATGAAAAATTTTCTTTTGAGATCACGTGAGGGCTGCCCTTGATAACTTTTAGCCATAGGCTATGGCATAATACCCACTAAATTTGTAGTATTAAATTAATATTAAATTATATTTTTTAAATATTAAATTAATATTTAAAAATAAGCATCAAAAGTATCAAGCTGATTTTTAGTGTCTTCATGCTTAGATCCCATAGTGCTGTTTATAGAAATTTTTTCTTGTTGTTCATTAAAACCTTAATTTATATCAGATATTTATTTAAAAGGGAACTAAGGAGATTGGATCAATAAAACTATATCTAGAAGCAGATAATGTATTTGAGAAAGGGAATGATTATAATTTTAAAAGACCCATCTAATTATATTCAATATACTTATGTTAATTAGAGAAAATATAAAGAGAATTCATGCCAAATATAGACTCACTATATTCTATGGATGTGATTGTTGTTAATGATATTAAAGAAAATAGAGTTTTTGAGATAAAACTTGAAATTTTACAGTTTCATTCATTCTAGAGAGAACTTGTTGCTCTTAATTTAAGCTACTTTAATACAATATTTCCTTTTATCTTTAGTATGCAACACCCCACTCCAGTACTCTTGCCTGGAAAATCCCATGGATGGAGGAGCCTGGAAGGCTGCAGTCCATGGGATCCGGAGAGTCGGACAGGACTGAGCGACTTCACTTTCACTTTTCACTTTCACGCATTGGAGAAGGAAATGGCAACCCACTCCAGTGTTCTTGCCTGGAGAATCCCAGGGATGGGGGAGCCTGGTGGGCTGCTGTCTATGGGGTCGCCGCACAGAGTCGGACACGACCAAAGTGACTTCACTTTCACTTTCAATGTGTTCACCGATTTTGTATTGAGGAATGCCAGGAAATTATTTCACAGTTTACCTTGGTCTAAACTAGTATAAAAGGAATAAGGATATCAGGTATCTTTACAAAGGTATTGCCACAGATATATAAGTGTCAAGAGCTGAAGGGTTCTGTTTAAATTTGACCTTGGATACCTCTTTGCCTCAGACTGTTTGCTTTAAAAAACAATCCTTATTTGACTGTATTGTAGCCTTGAAATTTTCCAAGAAAGTAGATCGTAAATGTTCTCACCACACATGTAAAATAGGATAACTATATATTAGGTAGTGGATATTTTAAGTGGTTTTAATATAGTAATCATTTCCCAATGTGTATTTATATAAAAGCATCATGTGGTAACCTTAAACATATGCAATTTTTATTAATAAATATAGCCCTCATTGAAAGATAAACCCAAACAGCTTAACTTTAAAATATTGCTTCTTTTACCTGGTTGCTACTTGTCTAGAACTTCCATTTCTTTGGAATACTTCTGTCAGCAGAAAGTGAGATGTCATCTCATCTCTCCTTGAGCAGAGTCTTGTACATCCCGGGACTGAGTGAACCTGGAGACCTCAGTGTCTTGTTTGGCAGCAGCATCTGAGTTGGTTTCCTTCTGGGTGATGTGGAAATCTCAGCAGTGCCCACACATTCCAGTCAGTGTCTTCATTGCTGTTCAACATCATCTTTGTTATTCTGTTGCAGCTTTAACCATTTAGGAGATGGATACTCAGATTTACCCACAAATCGGCTAAATGTTTGTCTTTTCAGATCATGCTTAACTCTCATGTGAGTGATAGTCGCTCAGTTGTGTCCAACACTTTGTGACTCCATGGACCATAGCCTGCCAGGCTCCTCTGTCCATGGGTTTCTCCAGGCAAGAATACTAGAGTGGGTTGCCATTTCCTTCTCCATAACTCTCATAATAATTATGAAATTTTACCAGAACTGCATTGTGAAAACTTTAAGTTAGGTGTGAGGTGATGGTTTAGTCAAAGCTCAGTCTTTGCAGCACAGTTGAGCCATTGTCCACTTGTTTTTCTTCCTCTTCCCTCTAACACTTTGAAATTTTGCCTTTTGGAAGTGTGGCCTGACCTGGCACATTGGCTTATGTGAATGTAACCAAAAGGTGGTTCCTGTATGAAGTCAGAAATTGTGGGGATTACACCGTTGACATAATCTGAAATTCCAGAAACATGGGAAAGACAGATTTCCTTGTTCACGGCCTTGCATCTAGAGTCCTGCTGTTGCAGAAACAAGACACTCCTTTTCAGGTTACAGGTGGACTGATTCCCTAGGACCCAAAAACTGGTGCGACAAAGCAGCTCTGAAAGGCCCCTCTGAACGTTTGTGGTGCATCTTGGGCCCCACCTCCTGATCCCTGGTCCTGGGAAGAAACCAGGTCGAGTGTTAGAAATGGAGTGGCTGCTAAGCTCGTAGCTGTAGTTTGTCTACACCATGGATCCCAGGCTGGGGCAGGTCTCCAGGGGATCTCTAAGGCTGCACATCTGCCACTCCTAACATGGCCCATTCAGCATTTTCATGCTCTTTTCAGCTGAATTTTGAATGATCCTGTGGGAAGTTTCATAAATAAAAATGACTTGCCATTTATTTATTAATACATTGTCACAAATTTGGTAAAGTTACTTTTGGCTTTTGATCATTAATCTTTTTTGTGTGTGTGTGTGGAAATATACACTGCATAAATTGTCCTATTTTCACTCCTTTTCAATGCAGCATTTAGTGACATTAGGTACATTCACATTGTTGGTGGCCATCACCATAATTCATCTCTGAAACTTTTTGTTTTTCCCAAACTGAACCTCTGCACCCATTAAACACTAACTCCCCAACCCCTGTCCCCTTACCCACCACCGTTCTTTTCTCTGTGAATTTGACTATTGTAGGTACCTCTGTTAAGTGGAATCATACAGTGTTTGTCATTTTGTGTGTGTGTGTCTTATGTCCTGTAGCACAATATCTGCAAGGTTCATCCATGTTGTAGCAGGTGTCAGAATTTAATTCCTTTTTAAGACAGAATAACTTTACATTATAGGTCTATACAACATTCTGTGTATTCTCTCATCTGTCAAGGGACAGTTGTTTCCACCTTTTAGCTATTGTGAACATAGATGCTCTGAATATGAGTTAAATTGTCTGTTCAAGTTTGCATTTTTAGCTTTTCTTGAGTATATCCTTAGTAGTATAATTTCTGTATTGTATGATAATTTCATGTTTAATTTTTGAGGAACTTACATATTCTCTTCCATGTGGTTATATCATTTTACATTCTCACTTGATCATTGGTTTTCTTTAACTTGAAGAGTAAACAAAGCATTTTTATAAAGTATAAAATTGTGTTTGGATCAGTAGCTCCAGTTGGCGGTCTGTTGAAGCAACTCCTGGTGTGTCTTCAGTTTCCTCAAATCTCTAGGGCATTTTTCTTACTAAATAAAAGGATTGTGTAACACGGGTTGTGGTTTTTGTAAGTCAGCAGACTGGCATTAAGAACACAGTTTCCTCACAGGAACAGTGTTTTTAATATTATACTTACTCATTTCAGAACGAACAATCTAAGCCCGAAGTGTTTAAATATTGTCACCCACAGAATTAATGATTGAGTCCAGATTTATAATACAAGTCTCCAAATTTCCTTCCTTAAATTAGCCTTTCTGCTCTCATCTAATTTGGCTCAAAATTACTTAGTTGTCTCTTAAGTGTAAACCTACACCCTTTACCCTTCAGACAGGTCCAAGTTCAATGAAATAGGGTGGGGATTTTGCTTCTACCTCCTGCTCCTCCCTTTGCCATCCTTTCTGGAGGGGCTGCTGCCACACTCAGGAGTTAGAGGCTGAACAAAGGTCCCTAGAGCCCTGCTGTCAGGGGTCATCCTGCTCCTGCTGACACCACTCAAGACCCCTGGAACACATGCTCCATTGTGTTATGTTCTAAGATGACTTGGTATCACCTTAGGAATCCAGTTCTCTGTCTCCCTCTCTCATTTCAGGCACTTCGCCTGAGTAGCTCGGCCATGGGGAAGACCACCACAGGCCAGATAGTCAACCTGCTGTCCAACGATGTGAACAGGTTTGACCAGGTGAGCTGTCCCTGAGGGATCCTCTTCCATTTCCCATCCTTCTCATTGGGTTCAGCTTATTGGGATGAGAGGTGCCAGGGTTTGGTGTTAGCCAGGATTCCATTGAGGATATAAGACAAAGGTTGTATTTATCCAACTTTCATTTCTCTGTGTGCAACTTTGATGTAATTATATGTGTTGTTCTGTAAATGAGAGTTTTGTTTTTCTAATAATAAATAGGCAGCAGTGTTCTTGCTCAGGTTTGGTAGTGTCCCTAGGGGTCCTCCTGGAGCGGCCCTCCTTGGCATATGGTGCAGCTGTTGCTGAACTGTCTTTCTCCTCCTCTGGATGATGAAGGCCTGGTGGGAGGGATTGTTCTTTCTCCTGCACCCTGTTCAGTGTCTGCTGCGTAGGGAACCTGTGAAGAATAATGCCAAGTGTGTGGTCCCCAGCAAGACACAACCTCCTCTCTACCGTCCCCTCCACAGTCTTTTTTCCACTGACCTTATGCATAGATCACATTACCCAGGGCCTTGTAGCTGTTGGTCAGATCTGTGTTGCACTAGATACTTCTCTTTCAAGTATTCATTCATCAAACATGAAGTGAGGCCCCTGCTCACTTTCAGGGATGAGCAAAGCTTAGTTTTTGTCCTATAGAAGCCAGAACCTATCAGGGAGCTAAATACACAAGTAATTACTGGAGAAAGTGGTAGGTACCATAATATAGGTTTTCCTGGGATGCCATGGCTCCCCAGAGGAGATGGGTCTAAATTCTAGGACAGAGAGCATTTGGGGAAGCCCTGAGCTCATCTGTGTTGTGGACAGAATAGACATCTTCCTTCAATGCTGCTGGTCTGATTCTCCCAGGACATCCCTGAAGCCAGCCCTGTGCTGCCCCTGAATGGCATAATCTTGAGTGGACACTTGGATTTCTGCTTCAGCAGGTTTAAAACCCAGTGAGATCATTACTGTTTAGGTTCCTGTCTGTTCCTTCAGAGCAGATTGTTTCTACCCTGTGTCCTCACTTGTTGTATTGTATGCAGTCCTAAGAAGGCTTTGTCTCTCTCTTTTAAGGTAACAACGTTCTTGCACTATCTGTGGGTGGGGCCACTGCAGGTTATCGCAGTGACTGCTCTGCTCTGGATGGAAATAGGAATGTCGTGTCTTGCTGGGATGGCGGTTCTCATTATTCTTCTGCTTTTGCAAAGCTGCTTTGGGATGTCATTTTCATCACTCCGGTAAGAGAAACACTTCTTTTAAAAATGGACACTATGTAATTGGTAACATCCACAGTTTGCATGATGCTTTTGTTGAAAACAAGACAAATGCCTTTTCTGGTCTCTTCTTTGTGTAGGTTGTAGACCCTTCAGGCTTAGCCAGTGAAGGCTCCAGCCTTAAACTGAAGGCTGATCCTGAAACAGGAACAGTGAAGGCATTCACTGGGTCCTCTTGGCACCATATCTAAATAAGTAGAGTGTTCTTCAGCAGAATTTACCCATGTCCAAGTTATTTAAATCTTTTTAAATAGTAATAATCTTGTAGGCCCTTTTCTCACCACATATATTTTTGTTATGCTTCTGTTGGAACCTTTTCAGGTATTCTGTTCATGTTTCCAATAAGTTATAAGCACCCCAAGGACCAGGCTGATCTTCATTGTGTCTTTATGAAGCCCCACATTCACAGCAGTACATGTGACAGAAAAGTGGCTGGTGGTGAAGAGCCTTCTGCTGCTGAGTTAGACCTGAAGCAGGTGCCAGAGGGTTGGAAGTGGGTGGTTGTCAGGTGATGGAGATGAGCTATTTGAAGCTCCTTGAGCCTTGTGTGTGTTGTCTGTGTTCCGTTCTATGCTAGGTGTCTTTCTCTATTTGGAATTCCTTTTCCTGCCATTGATATGGAGAGAGGTTCCCTATCCTCCAAGGCCCTGTTCCAGTGCTACCAGGTCTGTGAAGCTCTTCTTGTTCTCCTTTCCTGCTGGAATTAACAGCACCATCTTTTCTGCTCCCCAGAACTTTACTCCTATTTTATTACAGCACAGCCACTGTCTTCCTGGTAGATTTGGGTGCTTTTCTGCCTTCCCTACCTGACTGTGACCTCTTTGAGCAGGTGGTTTATATCGGACTCATTTCAGGTTTTCCTTAGCCGATGCTTCACGTTCTCCAAGTTACTTTTTGAAATGGGCTGAGTGTTTGACTTCCTAACTGAAACCCTTTACTCCATGTGTACTTTGAGTAGGACCTGCCTGTGTTCTAAGTGCAAAAGGGCTGTAGAGAATCTTTTGATTCCTAGCCCCATCCCCGTGCCCACTCCTGCTGCTGCTGCTAAGGAAAGCTGGGCTGTGGTCACTGAGGCTCGTCTTACATCTGTCTCCTCAGGAGTAAGACTGCAGCTCTCACAGACGACAGGATCAGGACCATGAGTGAAGTCATAACTGGCATCAGAACAGTAAAAATGAATGTTTGGGAACAGTCATTTATAGACCTTATTACCAGATTGAGAAGGTAAGTGTGTGATTGATATATATATATATATATATATATGTATATATATATGCTACTGCTAAGTCACTTCAGTCGTGTCCGACTCTGTGCGACCCCATAGACAGCAGCCCACCAGGCTTCCCCATCCCTGGGATTCTCCAGGCAAGAACACTGGAGTGAGTTGCCATTTCCTTCTCCAATGCATGAAAGTGAAAAGTGAAAGTGAAGTCCCCCAGTTGTGTCCGACTCTGTGTGACCCCATGGACTGCCGCCTACCAGGCTCCTCCATCCATTGGATTTTCCAGGCAAGAGTACTGGAGTGGGGTGCCATTGCCTTCTCCATATATATATATATATATTTATATATTTCCATATATATCTCACTCCATATTTTCATGGTTTATTTCCTAGTCTACTAAATGCTTTCGATGTCTTACCAAATACATTTTTAAGTTCACCTTCACATTAAGGTGAGCTTAAATACTTACCATTCACTGCATCCCCTACATGTCACAGGAGGGTTCCGTAGAATAGTGGAGACATCATTTAACCTTCTCTTCCATTTACCATCTTCTCAAAGGAAAAAGTATATATGCTTCTTACTTGTATAGAAATGAAATTCTAAGTAGTTCTTAATACCTCAAATCCTAATGAGCAATGCTTTTAAGATATTTAGCATTTGAGACAATGACATTCAAACTAAAATTGTAACTTATGTTGATGGAGTACAAACAAGGAGATTATAGAGACTGGGTGTACTTGTATCGAGCCGAACTATATGAATCACTGTTGTTTGTCATTGTCATGCGTAGTTGTTTGTTTGTGTCCAACTCTTTGTGACCCCATGTACTGTAGCCCACCAGGCTCCTCTGTCCATGGAATTTCCCAGGCAGGAATACTAGAGTGAGTTGCCATTTCCTCCTCTAGGGGATCTGCCCGACACAGGGATTGAACTCATGTCTCCTGCATTGCAGGCAGATTCTTTACCACCAGGAAAGCTCATGAATCACTATTATTAATTTCAAATGGAGCTATGAAAATACTGTTCCTTTTGTTTTGCTTCATGTTTGTAGGATGTTTCTCCATCTTTCATTTAAATATCTGATGAGCATTTCTCTGACTCTACCTTGTCACCTCTGACTTTGCACCTTTATGGGGGCCCCTCCCTCTGCTGGGAATACACTTCCTTCTTCCTTCTACTCTGGCCTCCACCAAGCCTGATTGACTCCAGTTCATCTTCTCAGGGTCCACGTGTGTGTATGACTTGCCCTGACTCCACTGCTCAGAGTTGCACACCTCTGCTCTGGGCTCCCTTGGGGGCTGTGCTGACGGTCTCTGTCCATTGTCTCCCAAGTTTTTTGGTTACTAATTCTCTTCCCCAACACGTTCATGAGCCCCTGGAGGGGACAGGCTGTGTCTTTCTGTGAGGAGCCTGGCCCAGGACTTGTGATTATGAATGTTTGTTGAATGAATGTTCAAACCCAGTCTGACTGATGCAGAATGTTTGAAAGTGTGACATTAAGCCTCCTTTCACTTGAAAGATTGAAGTGGTGACACAGTGTGTGATATTGGTGTTGGGGAACCCCGAGTGTGCACTGTGTAGTGTCTCCATGAGGTGAGGGATGGTTTATCTTTATCTGTGTGTCCACTCCCTAGAAAGGGGCCACTCACACATGGCACTGAATTCATGTCTTGTATGTTGATGCTTCTTATAAAACCTATATCCTACTCTCTTTTACAGGAAGGAAATTTCCAAAATTCTGAGAAGTTCCTACCTTAGGGGCATGAATTTGACATCATTTTTTGCTGTGAGCAAAATCATGATTTTCGTTACCTTCATTGCCAATGAGCTCCTTGACAACCTGATCACAACCAGCCAAGTGTTTGTGGTGGTGACGCTGTTTGAGGCTCTGCGGTTCTCGAGCACCCTCTACTTCCCCCTGGCCATTGAGAAGGTGTCAGAGGCTGTCATCAGCATCCGAAGAATCAAGGTTTAGTGAAAAATAACTTTTTAAAGTTATAGGTGGATTTTACCTAAAATGCCTCCTTTTATGTAGTGTCACTGTGTGCCAGTTAGGTGAGATTTAACTCTTTTAGTGCCAAGCTGGCAGTCTTTCCAAAATGTATGTATTTCCCTCTTTTCTTAGGTAAAGTGTGTTAAAAGTATCATAAGACCCATGCTCCTTTATGGACAGTAGCATAAATAAAGCCTCACAGGCTCTTGACGTTCAGTGATGGCTGCTGCTAATGCTGCTACTAAGTCGCTTCAGTTGTGTCCGAATCTGTGCGACCCCATAGACGGCAGCCCACCAGGCTCCCTCATCCCTGGGATGGCTGCAGGACAATTAAAATGTCTGAAAGCAGGAGACACAAACAGATTGCATCTCCTGTGCTACCTGGAATGACTAGGCAGCAACTGTGCACAGTACCAGGGTGAACAGGATTCCTCTCTGGGCTGGGAGGGGAGGACCTGCTGAGAAGTCCTATTCCCTGGGCAGGAAGAGTGGCCTCAGCTTTACTTAGTTCTTTGTGTTTAAAACTAGATTCTTTGCTCCATAGATGTTTTCCTGCTGATGTCTGATCTCTGCATTTTTGTTCCTGTCCTTATTTTGCTTAGTGTCTAAGCCTGTCTCTAGCTGCCCCCTTCCTTTCAAACCTGTGATTCCCACCATACCTCCTATCTCCTTTATAAACTGTCTGTGCTGCTGCTGCTAAGTTGCTTCAGTCATGTCCAACTCTTATCGACCCTGTGGACAGCAGCCCACCAGGCTCCCCTGTCCCCGGGATTCTCCAGGCAAGAACACTGGAGTGGGTTGCCATTTCCTTCTCCAATGCATGAAAGTGAAAAGTGAAAGTGAAGTCGTGTCCAACTCTTAGCGACCCCATGAACTGCAGCCCACCAGGCTCCTCCGTCCATGGGATTTTCCAGACAAGAGTACTGGATTGGGGTGCCATTACCTTCTCCAAAAACTGTCTCTAATCAGGGGTAAATAATTTTTATCATGAAGACTAGGGCCTTGCACACAGTAGGTGCTCAAGTATTTCTGTTTAAAATGAAGATTAAATGGGCTCTGTGAAAATGAATGATTTATTATGACCTCAAAGGCCCAAGAAGGCTCTATTTTTATTGAAGAGAGGAAGGAGGACCCATGGTCTTGGCACTGAATGACTCCAATAGGATTGCAAAAGATCTCAACTTCAAAGCCCTAAAAGTCTTCAGTGACTTTTGCATCCCGTCAAATATGCCTCTGAGGTTATATTGTTCACAAAGCAGCTTTAGGTTTTCCATTACCAGCCACTGGGAAGTCAGTCTTTGTGGCTGCAGTTCTGACGTTTATACTTTCCTGCATAACCTGTTCTGGGTCTGCACTTCCTGGCTAATGGCCATTTAATTTCAGCTCTTTCATCAGACTGAGTCCTGGAAAAAAAATCCAGCCAGCACTTCTGATGCTTTTAGGAGCTGATCATGTATAGAATGGGGTCTCATTTTAACCCTTGGAAAACTGACATCTGTTCCCCTCAGTACTATTATTTGTGGACAAGTGCTCAATAAATTGAATTCACTTAGGGCATAATTTTCCTTTTCTTTCTTTTTTGTTTGAAAGTGAGCGATTTCTATTCTAATATACACACACTCAATATTGGTTACATGCTCAAGTTGAAACTGTATTTGATTCTGTCTAGACTGAATATATAACATATACATTAACCTCCAATACATTAATCTCCAGCCCTTGGTCTTTTTAATCAATAGAAATTGATAATAGGCCAGATGATAAATTCAGACAAGGCTTTTTGAGGCTTGTACTACAGCACAAAATATTAAAACAAGAAACTGATGCCCCATTGATTCTTTGAGATGGGCGGGCTGGTTCCTTAAGTGGGGTGAGGGTGGGGGAGGCTTGATCGTTTGAGCCACAGGGGTGATTTTTCATGGTCTGCCCACCGTCTTGTAGGTGCCGTGTGTCAAGATCATACGCAGTTCCCTGCTTTGCTCCCAGCAGCTCAGAAATGGCAGTTGGCTTGTGGTGTTTTTATGTCTTACTGTTTGAAATACTGTTTGAAATTGCCTTTGCATGCGTGCAGTTATATTTAGTCCCTTATGGTTTCTTTGTTGCTCAAAGAGACGTTTGTTTAGGTACAAACGCTCCCATAAAGGGTCACAGGTCCCAGCCTGTCCCATCACCTTTTGCTTGTTGCTCTGTCAGCTTAGACTGTGTAAGGCTGTAGCCATGCAGTCAGTGGTTGAATGGTTTTAACAGCCATGCAGTCTGTTCCTTCTTTTAGCTGATGCCCTCAATGGGCTGACTGTGCAGGGCTCGGTCTTAGTTAGAGTTGGGACAGTAAAAGTGCACAAATGATGTAGTGTCTCCTCTGTACGTGACTTACTATCCTTCTGGGGATTCAGAAGTAGGAAGGGCAGTGCCAGCTGGGGATGTGCTGAACTAATTTCAATATGGCTAGTGTTTAAGAAGGGCTGGAAGGATGGGTGGAGTCAGAACTCAGGGTGTCTAGGCAGAGGCCACCTGTGGAGTGTGGACTTAGGTGCTTTGGGTCACTGGGGGGTGTTAAGCTTGTGGACTCTCTCAGAGGGGCTGTAAGATCAGGAGGGAGTTGTCTTGGGGTAGGTTCAGTGATGTTGCAGAAGGAATCAGAAAAAGAAAAGCTGCATTATTGAGATGACTAATGGTGAATGAGATTCTAAACTATGTTGTTTCAAGGGGAAAAGAGAATTGGGAGAGATATGAACTGTTTCAGAACAGATGAGAGCTGGTACCTGGCTGACAGTGTGGGAGATGGTGTGGAGAGAGAACTCAGGCTGTGGTGGTTGAAAGCCTGCCAACGTGTCCTCAGACCACCATCTGTCCATCCTGCCTCCTTCTGGACTCAGGCTCGGGGAGGGTAGGAGTCACCATGCCCGGTGCTAGGTTCTCAGTGAGCCTGGATGAGAGGAGGAGGGCGTGAAAGAATCATATCTCCCACCAGCTGGGCTTTGAAAGAAATGCAAGGATCACATCTTTCTTTTCCTGCAGAACGTTTTTCACATTCACTTTTGACCAGTTCGATGTTGAAGCTGAAACTCCAATACTTTGGCCACCTGATGCAGAGCTCTGACTCATTTGAAAAGACCCTAATGCTGGGAATGATTGAGGGTAGGAGGAGAAGGGGATGACAGAGGATGAGATGGTTGGATGGCATCACTGACACAATGGACATGGGTTTGGGTGGACTCTGCGAGTCGGTGACAGAGAGGAAGGCCTGGCATGCTGCGGTTCATGGGGTCACAAAGAGTCGGACATGACTGAGCAACTGAACTAAACTGCCTTTGACCAGTTATTCATTTTAAGTAGAAGGTGGCAATCACATTTATGACTCTGAGGCATGAGAGATGGGGTGTCAAGATGTTTAAGGTAGTAGATTATTGTTTATGTGTTGTTTTCTTTCTCAAACATCCTCACATGCTTGTTTCAGTTTTTCCCCATATGGGTTAGAATTTGGTTTGCCTGTGGGTCCCAGAGTTACCCATGGTAAAGCTGCTTACAGGGGTCATTTGTTTTTCTCTCATGCAAGAATCCTTGTGAGGCTCTGTATGGGTTTCCTGGGGCTGCTGATATGAAGTACCACAAACCACGTGGCCTAAAACCACAGAAATGTATTGTGTCACAGTCCTGAAGGACAGAAGTCTAAAATCAAGGTGTCAGCAGGGTCAGGATCCCTCTGAATCCAATAAGGGAGCACCCTTTATTGCCTCTGTTAGGTTTGAGTGGTTGCAGGCCAAACTTGGCATTCCTTGGCTTGTAACAGCCATCACTCCAGCCTTTCTCTCCATCAGGTAAGCTGTTTTCTATGTGTAAAGCTGTCTCTGCATTTCTCATGAGGACTCCAGTCTTACTGGATTCAGGGCCCACACTACTCCACTGTGATCTCACTTTAATTGATTACATTTACAGCAACCATTAAAAAGCAGAGACATTACTTTACCAGCAAAGGTCTGTCTAGTCAAAGCTATGGTTTTTCCAATAGTTATGTATGAATGTGAGAGTTGCACTATGAAGAAAGCTGAGCGCTGAAGAATTGATGCTTTTGAACTGTGGTGTTGGAGAAGACTCTTGAGAGTCCCTTGGACTGCAAGGAGATCCAACCAGTCCATCTCCATGGTGTTAGAGACCCAGACTCTTTCTCTTCTGTTATCCCATCACATGTGACCTCGACCCAGCTGGCAGCCCCCAAGGCCCAGGCCTTGGAGTGGAGGAAGGTCCTGGTTGCTGTCACTCTCCACTGACCTGGATTTGGTCGCATGGCTGCTCCTATCTGCTCGGGAGTCTAGAAGCAGAGGACCTCCTTCCAGGCTGCCAAGTGCAGCTAAAATCCAGGGTCTGTTACCTCAGAAGAATGAGAGCAGATTTCGAGGACAGCCAGCCATCTCTGCCCCATGTTCACCGTTCCGGGACCTTGGGGAGTGGGAATGGTCTAAGTTGTGTGTTCAGTATCTCTACCCCTCTAGCTTTTCTCATTGAATTATGTCTAGCATTTGCAAGGCAAGAGGGATGTGTTTGTCAGCTTTGTAGCAATTTATAAAACCTTGTCTTATTCAGCTACTTTGCATCGATTGACTGCCAAGTGGTGTAGAAGATAACAAGTGGTAGGTGCGGCCATTCCTGCTGCAGAGGAGGGGGGCACCAAGTAAGGACAAGAGATAGCATTTTTGAAAAGATGCTTGTAAAATATTTTTTAAGGCATAGAAACTTAAGAGTGTTTTCTTTTTGGAATGATGACAAGCAGTGATATGGATTTGACACACATGAGGAGAAAAGCGTTGAGTACAGGGTTTGCACTCAGAGTCTCTGTCATTGGTCTTGTGTTCCCAGCCTGTCCTGTGCCACCTGATTCCTGACGGCCTGGGAAGGGCCTTCCTCTCTGTGTTCCTAACAGTGTTGCATGGTGCTTGGCACCTGGTGGGATTCAGTTAATATTTATGAAATAATTTCCTACTAGCTCACCTGTTCATTGTTGGTAACACAGAAGTAAAACAATAGAAATGTCCAGGTTCTAAATGCATTGGAGTTTGAAGCCATATTTTCTTCTTAGAAAGGAACCAGTACACTTGTTGAGAAAGTAGCAAAGATAGCCTCATGGCCAGGAATTCTTTATTATCTGTTTTATATATTCACACTCTCTCACACACACATACACATATACTATATATATGCTATATTTTATATATATGCTATACTGTATTATATACTTAGATGTATACATACTATAATAATAATGTATTACATACCATATACTATTTACTATTTCTCAGGTGAACCAAGACCTAATAAAATACAGCTATAAAATGATAGGCTGTATAAAATTTTTATTGCAAATTTCAGAGAAGCAGTTGTTTTGTTTGTGCTTTGTTCTTGCAGTATAAACAATATATGTTTTGCCTTTTTCTGTAGAACTTTCTGTTACTTGATGAGATGTCACAGTGCTACCCTCAGCTGCCATCAGACGATAGAACGATTGTGGATGTGCAGACATTTACTGCTTTTTGGGAAAAGGTAAGAATCCTTTCATTCCAAAATCGTGACTGCTAAAAGACAACTGTGATATAGATTTATTGGAGAATTTTGAGATTTTACACATACTGTAAAATATGACTTTCTCATTTACTGAGAATATGTTATAAAAATTCTCAGAATCAGGAATAAGGTTTACAATGAATGGAGATTAAATGTAAAATCAGCCTGCGGCATTGGACATGTTGCTTTTTTTCTCATTTTCAAGAAAGCTTTCAATGTATTAGCATGTGTTGAGCTTAAAGTATGTAAATTCTTTTAATTTTTAGTTTATTTTTCATTATGTTTTATTACAGAGTATTAAATAGAATTCCCTGTGCTATACAATAGGATCACCTTAAACAAAAGATATAGAACGTAAATACATCTTTTCTTGAAAAGTGAAAGTTGCTCAGTCATGTCTGACTCTTTGTGACCCCATGGACTATACGGTTCATGAGAATCTCTAGGGCAGAGTACTGGAGTCGGTAGCCTTTCCCTTCTCCAGGGATCTTCCCAACCCATGGATTGAACCTAGGTCTCCCACATTGCAGGCAGATTCTTTACTAGCTGAGCCAGAAAACCCAGATCTAATATTCTAGGCTGAAGTGTGAAGTGTCAGTCGCTTCAGCTGTGTCTTAGTCCTTGTGACCCCATGGAGTATAGCCCACCAGGTGCCTCTGTCCATGGGAATGGATACCCACTTCAGTATTTCTGTTGTTGTTGTTGTTGTTCAGTAGCTCAGTAGTGTCCAGCTCTTTGCAACTAAGAGAACTGCAGCATGCCAGACTTCCCTGTCCTTCACCATTCTCCTGGAGCTTGTTCTCAGGTCCATCAAGTCAGTGATGCCATCCAACCATCTCATCCTCTGTCATCCCATTATCCTCCTACTTTCAATCTTCCCCAGCATCAGGGTCTTTTCCAATGAGTCAGCTCTTTGCATCAGGTGGCCAAAGTATTGGAGCTTCAGCTTAAGCATCAGTCCTTCCAATTAATATTCAAGATTGCTTTCCTTTAGGATTGACTGGTTTGATCTTCTTGCTGTCCAAGGGAACTCTCAAGAGTCTTCTCCAACACCACAGTTTAAAAAGATCAATTCTTCTGCACTCAGCCTTCTTTATGGTCCAATTCTCACATCCATACATGACTACTGGAACAACCATAGCTTTAACTATATGGACCTTTGTTGGCAAAGTAATGTCTCTGCCTTTTAATACACAGTTTAGGTTTGTCATAGCTTTTCTTCCAAGGAGCAAGCATTTTTAATTTCATGGCTGCAGTCACTGTCTGAAGTGATTTTGCAGCACAAGAAAATAAAATCTGCCACTGTTTCCACTTCCTCCCTTTCTATTTGCCATGAAGCGATGAAACCAGATTCCATGATCTTAGATTTGAGAATGTTGAATTTTAAGCCAGCTTTTTCACTCTCCTCTTTCACCTTCATCAAGAGGCTCTTTAGTTCCTCTTCACTTTCTGTCATTAGAGTGGTATCACCTGCATGTTTGAGATTGTTGATATTCTGTCAGAATTCTAGATTCCATTTTGTGTTTCATCTGGCTTGGCATTTTGCATCATGTAGTCTGCATAAAAGTTAAATTAGCAGGGTGACAATATACAGCCCTGACGTACTCCTTTCCCAATTTGGAACCAGTCTGTTGTTCCATGTCTCGTCCTAACTGTTTCCTCTTGACCTGCATACAGGTTTTTCAGGTGATAGGTAACATGATCTGGTATTCCCATCTCTTTATAAATTTTCCAGAGTTTGTTGTGATCCACACTGGTAAAGGCTTTAGCGTAGTCAATGAAGCAGAAGTAGATATTTCTCTGGAGTTCTGAGATCCAACAAATATCAGCACTTTGATCTCTGGTTCCTCTGTCTTTTCTAAACCCAGCTTACACATCTAGAAGTTCTCTGTTCATGTACTGCTGAAGCCTAGGTTGAAGGATTTTGAACATTACTTTGCTAGCACGTGAAATGAGCACAATTGTGTGGTAGTTGGAACGTTCCTCTGTTTGTATGGGAATCTAGTCAAAGAAGGAACCTTCCTAAAGTTAGCTAAAGCTGCCTCAAATCCCCAAAGAGATAAGATTTAATGAAGAGACCTCCAGAACACAATATTTTAAAACAGGAAAGAGAAAAATGTGGGTTATATTTTGCATATCAGTTATGTCGACTATTGTTATCTTTTCCCCTTTGTAAAACAATTTGTGTTACTTTATTAAAATGGGTACATTTTTATAAACTTTAATTTGTAGACATCAGAGACCCCAACCCTACAAGGCCTTTCATTTACTGTCAGACCTGGTGAACTGTTAGCTGTGATTGGACCTGTGGGTGCAGGAAAGGTAAGTTGTGATGCCTTTTGTCAGCTTGATGCAATTCCACAGCCCCTGTTCAATCCTCAGAGTGGAGCCCAGAGCCAAGTGTGACTCAGTTTGAATTGAGTGTGTCTAGAACAGTGTTTCTCTAGTGTTTCCATGAAATACTCATTTTACAAGAAGGTTCTGTGGCAAATAAATCAGGATAAATACACATTGTCTTTTTTTTCTTGGTGCTTCACATGGCCCAGTTGCAAATTGCTTGTGGGGAATTTGGACATCTCAGTGAAGGAAACTGTTTATGTGACAGATGTTCAGAATGGACAGAAACAATGAGGACTCCTTTTCATCTTGTGGCCCCCTCCAGGAAGTCTGGAGGTCATAAAGCTCCTCCCAGAAACTTTGAGTATTTCCTCCTGTGCCTTGATGTGATCCTGTCGGTGCACGTGCAGCGAATGTGCAGCCACGTGCTGGAGATAAAGATACAGACGGAGCAAGACCCCAACTCTCTGCCTTTCAGAGGCAACCAGGTTCTGGGGCGAGACAGACATGCAGACATATTATTTCAGCCCAGTGTCGTGAGCGCTCTGATGGTGTAGATACATACCACGTCTCTGTGATGTTGAAGATCTGAAGGAAATGTGCACATGCACAACAAACAACAACAACAAACAGCAAAACAAACAACAAAATACAGAAATCTACATGTGGGATGTGGGGTTCCCTGCTGGCTCAGTGGTATAAGAGTCCACCTGCCAATGCAGGAGACACAGGTTTGATCCCTGGTCTGGGAAGATCCCACATGTGGAGCAACTAAGCCGGTGCACCACAACTGTTGGGTCTGTGCTCTGGAGCCTGGGAGCTGCAACTGCTGAGCCCATGGGCTGCAGCTGCTGAAGCCTGCCCACTAGAGCCTGTGCTCCTTAATAAGAAAACCCGTGCACTGCAATGAAGGCCCAATGCAAACAAAAATAAATAAAATTAGAATTGTGGTACAGCAGAAACCAACACAATATTGTAAAAAATAAATGAAAAAAAAGCTCAAGATAAATAAAATTATTTTTAAAAATGTGGGAGTGTGTACACAAAAGGGTGATGATCTCCTCTATGATAGACTTTTGCTCTGCAGACACAGCCCACTTCAGAGTTCTTTCAGTTAATCATCTTTTGATATATTCTTCACACATAGCTTTTTAAGAACAAGTATTTGTCAAGTAAAAGAGACCCAGATGCAGGAGCAACTAAATTAAACATCAGATATAGAAAATATACATCCTGCTGGGCTGCTCTGTTAGAGAAGGATGTTAACATTCTTAATTACTCTTTCCTGAGTAGAACTTCATCTGAAGGATACTTGGGCAGAGTAGATTGTTTATACTGTTGTTGTACTATATTCCCTGGTGGCTCAGATGGTAAAGTCTGCCTGCAGTGTGGGAGACCCAGGTTTGACTCCTGGGTTGGGAAGATCCGCTGGAGAAGGAAATGGCAGCCCACTCCAGTATTGTAACCTGGAAAATCCCATGGACAGAGTAGTCTGGTGGGCTAAGGTCCATGGGGTCACAAAGAGTTGGACATGACTAAGGGACTTCACTATACTATTAATGTATTCCTTATCAATCATTGTTTTCCTTGACCATTTGTGTTATTTTCTTTTTTTTATCAACTGCGAGGGCCGTACTTTATCCTATTGAAGGAAAAGGTTCTATCCTGTATCAAGCACCAGGGTGGGGTCGGCTGTGCTGCGGGGCATGTTCCGCCCTGAGTGCTGCCTGTTCACATGTGTGTGTTGCCGTCTGTTTCAGTCATCACTGTTACATGCTCTGCTGGGGGAGCTGCCCCTGAGCCAAGGGAAGGTCAGCATCCACGGGAGGATCGCGTATGTCTCTCAGCAGCCCTGGTTGTTTCCAGGAACTGTGAAGAGTAACATTTTATTTGGGAAGAAATATGACAAAGAACGATATGAAAAAGTAATAGAGGCTTGTGATTTGAAAAAGGTGAGTAATGACGTTTGAGTTGCGTTTACTTGAATTTCAAATAATGATAGTGTTGATTTTAAACTACAAGGTTTGTCAAAAGTTCTTTTTAACAAAATGGAAAGATTTTTTAATGTTGCTTAATTTTTAAAGTTGCTCTTCTGGGTTTTTATGCAGGCATATTTACATATGCTGTCCTTTTAATGTTTATGGGATAATGACACTTACAGAATACCTTTGCCGGGAGGCGGGTGTGGGGCGGGGATTGTTTCATTCTGTGAAGTTTCATTAGCTTTTAACTTTTTTAATGGAAAGCTATAAAAATTTACAAAAACAGAGAGCACAGTGTAATGAACCCTTCATGTACCACCCCCAGCTTCAGCCAGAATCAGCTGGTGGCCAGTCTCGCTGCATCTCTACCCCTGCCCTCTGCCAGCCCCACCCCCACCCAGAGTATTGAGGAGCAGATCCTAGACCTCAGATTAGTTCATCTGTAAACACTTCATTAGTTTTCTGTAAAAGATAGTAAAGCCTTTGGGGAAAAAAAAATCACTATATTTCACCTGAAAAAATATATTTCACCTGAGTATCATCAACCTGCTAGTGTGTGTTTGCATGTTTTTGATTATCTCACTGAGATATCTCCTTCAGCACTGTTTGAACCCACATAAGGTCTGCCCCTGTACTTAGCTGATGCTTCCTTGTTCCCTTTCAGTCTGTGAGTGTCTCTCTCCACTTCATTTTTGACTTGTAATTTATCATTTAAGGAAACAGGAATGCTTAAACATTTCTTTTTAATACTGCATCATTTCACTGAGGGGGATTATTTTCAGAAATGGCATTGTGTTTCACAGAAATGGTGAGATGAAAGGTTTAACTGTACGTTGGGATTTAAATAAGATTGGTGAATAAATAATGAGAACTAAACTGATAGGAGAATACAATTTGGCAAAAAGAAAGGGAAAAAAGTAAATAACATTAAATACTGTGTTACTCTCTTGGGTTATAAAATTCAGTGAATAATAGTGTTAAAGGGCTCCCCCCCACCCCCACCCCTGGGTTCTGTTCAGTGCAGTCTGGAATCCCACTGTTCTCTTGTACTGTGAGGAGAAGACAGGGACAGAGCTTCAAAGGTGTGGTGTTGAAGACTCCAAACCTGCTTTGTGAGGAAATGGTAATTCTCCTCAAAAAATGACTTGAACATCATAGGTTATATCAGGTGAGTGCGTGCATGCTAAGTCACTTCAGTTGTGTCCGACTCTGCGGCCCTATGGACTGTAGCCTGGCAGGCTTATCTATCCATGGGATTCTCCAGGCAAGAATACTGGGTTGGGTTGCCATGCACTCCTGCTGGGGATCTTCCTGACCTAGGGGACAAACCTTCGTCTCTTATGTCTCCAGCATTGCCAGGTGGATTGTTTACCACTAGTGCCAGCTAGGAAGCCCTGTATCAAGTAAGTAGCATTTTACAATGATGTGAACGAACAGAATTGCTTGTTTAATGGGCTTGTTTCTTTATTCTGTGTTCTTGTTCATGGGTGATTGTATGTTTGCAGAAATGATGTCAAATTAGCAGGAAAGAGCTAGATTTTTATTAAATGGTGTAGATTCCATGTAAGAAAAGAAGGGACAGCAAATGTAGAACAGTGAGAACAGTAGCTCCCATTTATTAAGAGTCCATGTGCAAAGCCTTTTTCTGTCTTTCACACGTGCACATGCACACAGATAATTTAGATTTATGAGTTATTCATTCTTTATGAGTGTCTTCGATACTCCCTTCCTCACTTTATAGTTAGTATAACTGAGGCCTGGAGCAATGAGACACCTCATCTCTACATTTGCAGCTCAAGTTCAGATCCCAGGGAGCTGATGCTTTGCCACAACCTCGTGGGGTGACTAGACCAGTAACACGGGCAGTGTTCTGGGGCTTTACCCTCCCTGGGGCAAGTGTGCAGCACAGACTCTGGTGGGAAGGGGACCTGCAGGACTGGGCTGCACAGTGATTCTTCTGTATGTGATGTGACGTTTCTATAAACATGGACTGCTCTCCTGTTCTTGTGCATAGTTGGGACATGGAGTTTGGGCCTCTCATGCTCATTCCATCCTTGGCAGGAAGGGAGGCCCAGAGTGGAGAAGCAGCGGAGAGGAGAGTTCTGGCCCCAGCTTCATCACTTGCCTGCTGTCACTCTGGACATGTCCTGTTACCTGGCTGGACCTCTGACGTTTCTGCAGCAAAGTGAGAACATTGGGTCAGAGGGTTTCCAGGAGGTTTTGTTGCTGCTCTGAAATGTCGTGTGTGACTCCAGTTAATAAGAGGTCAGCAAGGTCTTTATGATACCTGAGAACTACCTAGTAAGTTAAGAGAGCCTCTGCTTGTCTCCTTTTGGATTCCAGGTATCAGAGGATGGTCATAAGGCAATCACAGTAAATAGTAGCGTCCTGGAGTTTAGTCTGGCCTGTAGACACAGAGACAGCATGTGTGGTAGAAAAGGCTTGGCCAGGCTTCCCTCATAGCTCAGTTGGTAAAGAATCCACCTGCAATGCAGGAGACCCCAGTTCGATTCCTAGGTCGGGAAGATCTGCTGGAGAAGGGATAGGCTACCCTTTCCAGTATTCTTGGGCTTCCTTGTGGCTCAGCTGGTAAAGAATCCACCTGCAACGTGGGAGATCCAGGTTTGAGCCCTGGTTTGGGAAGATGCCCTTAAGAAGGGAAAGGCTACCCACTCCAGTATTCTGGCCTGGAGAATTCCATGGACTATAATGGGGTCGAAAAGAGTTGGACAAGACTGAGTGACTTTCACTTTCACTTTGGAGAGAACCAGTCCTGGGTAGTAACTCCAGATATTTGTCTCAATTTCCATTCTTATTAAATGGGGGAGGGTTGGGGTTACTATAAAGACTACAGAAAATGCCTGTGAAATGTAAACAAACCAGAGTTTCAGTTAATGGTTACTATCGGTATCATTCTAACCTTTTCCTCTCTATCCATTTATCCATCCATATAAATATAACAAAGATTTCTCCTTACCCCTACATCCCCCACATCCTGGAGGAAAAGCCATAAAAATGCAACATTTATTTTTTAAAAAATATTTATTCTAATTGGAGGATAATTATAATATTGTGATGATTTTTGCCATAGATAAACATGAATCGGCCATAGGTATACATGTGTCCCCCTATCCTGAACCCCCCTCCCACCTCTCTACCCACCCTATCCCACTGGATTGCCCCAGATTACTGGCTTTGGGTGCCCTGCTTCATGCATGAAACTTGCACTGGTCATCTATTTTACTTATGGCACTGTACATGTTTCAATGCTATTCTCTCAAATTATCCCACCATCACCTTCTCACCTGAATCCAAAAGTCTGTTCTTTACACCTGTGTCTCCTTTGCTGCCTGCCTGTAGGATCTTCATCACTCTCTTTCTAAAAGCAACATTTTTGTATAACATATGTTAGTAGCAACTAGATGTATTATACTAGAACTTATTGAAGTAGCTATTTAAGTTCATTGAGCTGAAAATTTTTCTGTAACAAAACAGGGAGACATGAAGTAATCAGACTGTGATGTTGATTCAGGCTAATGACATCAACTCCAAGGTCTAGGAGTCAGAAGGTTCAGGAATTGAGTTCCAATCATTCTATTGACCAGATGTTTGGTTTTGGTTTTTTTGATCCTTACAAGCCTGTTTATTCATCTGTAAAATGGAGATAGTAAAACTATCAACCTCATGATGTTATTTTGAGGATGAAATGTGGTTATCATTTTAAAGCACCTGATTGCTAGGGACCTAACAAGTACTCTGTAAATGAGTTTTAAAATAAATTAATTCTCAATTATAAGCTCATCCAGATTCTGGAAAATTATATCTATAAAATGTGACATGTAAGAAAGAAGTATTTAACTTCTTATGGAAGAGTATTTAACTTCCATTGTTTAAGTTGATATTTCTATAGGAGCTCTATACATAGTACATTATGTAAATCAACAATAACAATATCCTGTTACCCAATATAGTATGTAACATTTGTTACATGTTATCCTTAAGGCATTTGAAAATGTTTAGTGAACATATATTTAGAGGTACCAAATTGATAAATTCTAGTTTAATATTTTTCCACATAGATCACTTACTTGGACATTTCTTTTCAGACTGCTTTGACAATCATCAGATAATAAGTTTGTTGATACTTATATGTCTAGGTATAGAGGCCTTCAAGTCTTGAGTTACTTTATTGAGTTGTCTTCATTTCACATATACCTTCAGTCACCATCTGGGCAGCATGATGTGAAAAAGAAGAAGGCTCTAAACTGACATGAGCTGGTTCAGATTCCAGCTCTTCTGTTTAACAGCTGAGCAGTGATGTGACCTCACTCACTCTCAGTTTCCGCATCTGTGAAATGGGGCCAGCACTTACTGTGCATCTTGCTGTGAGGATTAGAGATAATGAGCATCAGGGTCCAGCACAGAGCTTCATGCACAGATCTTACCCTGCAGGAGCTGAGAGAAGCCATGTGCACATGTACAAATAATGGAGCAGAATAAGATGGTCCTTCATGAGAGATGAGAGCCTTGGGAACCCAGCAGGAAGAGAGATGAGTGCAGGATGGTTTCATGGGAGAGTGTGTTTTGGGTGAGGCTAGAAAATGGTCAGGATATTGATAGACCGTGAGAGAAAGAGCAATTCCAAATGAAAGAAAAGCTGTGAAGGAAGCAGGGCCTCCTGCTGTTTGACTCTGGAACCCAGCCGTCCTCTGCCAGGGCCTCACATCTGGCCCTCATTAACCATTTCAGCAGTCTGCTCCATGGTGCTTCTACTGTAAGTCTCCACCATCGCTGAAGGGCCCTTGATGTGCTTCTGGATGGATGGCATCAAACCAGCATTGTCTTCTCCTAGTTTGCCTCTAGTTTGTGTGTCTGCTGTTCAGTGAGAATTGGTTGAATTCTTGGGCTTCCCTGGTCACTCAGACAGTACAGAATCTGTCTGCAATACAGGAAGACCTGGGCTCACTCCTTGGGTTGGAAAGATCCCCTGGAGAAGAAAATGGCAACCCACTCCAGTATTCTTGCCTTGGAGAATTCCATGGACAGAGGAGCCTAATAGGCTATAGTCCATGGGATCACAGAATTGGAAAACAACTGAGTAACTAACACTTACTTACTTAACTTTGAGGTAACAAATATGAATAAGAACACTTTCTTGTCAGTGGAAGAAACTGTAATATATGCTCAACTCAGGCTTTTCCCCTTTAATCTAATCAGAACAAGTTGGTTGACAAATCAACTCTACTTGGTTTTACTTCAAAGCCTCCAAAATGTTTTTCCCCTAGTGGCTTGTTCATATATAATTTTCAGAGTCAACAACACAGTCAAAGTATTACTACCAGACTCAGAGATAATTTCTTAGGTCCTGGAAAGAGAGACCATGAATGCTTTTTCTAGAATGTGGTTAAGATTGCTGTATTAAAATGTGGTGCTATTTTAAGAAGAAAACCATTTGACCAACATAAAATCAAAGCATAAAAACTAAGCGGAACCGTTTGCAAGGACTCTCAACAGTGAAAGAGAGGCCAAGTGATTCTATGTGTGGGCATGAGACTGAGAACATAACATAGCTCATTTTTTCAATGAAAACCCAAAGCAAGAGATGGTATTAATTTCTGAGCTCAAGAAAGAAAGAATGGGAGGTAATTATAAATTATCACAGCAGAGCACTTGCTGCCTTTCATCAGATGCACCTCCATTAAGATTTGAGTGAGTGGGGAACCTGTCTGTGTCTGTGTCTTTATGGTTGTCAGGGAGGGTTATGATGGAGTCTCTTTCTTCCATGGTGGTCATGTGCTTTGTAGGTTATGATTCACACTGTAAACAGGGTCCCACTGTTGGCTTGGTGAGAAAATAGGAATCAGTCACCGACAGCAACTTATAATCAACTCATGTCCATTTTTCATTTGTGGAGGTGTTCACACAATTCTTTAGATTCTCACAGCGTCCTTGAGTTCAGTGACTCTGGTTTCTGCAGCACATTCTATAGAAGAGGAAAATGAGACTTAGGGAGGTCAAAGGACTTGTTTGTCATGGTGGCACCAGTATGCTACTTGCTTTTCCCCCAAATTTGCTGCAGTAGAGACAGAGAAGTGAGGACTTCACCTGCAGAAAGGGACTGCTGTGCATCCTAGGTTGAGGCATGGGGGGTTTAGTAGATAAAAACTCCAAAAAAACCCTGTCTGTGACAGAATGTGCCAATTGATAATTGCAGGCAACCACAGACTTCTAATGAAATACCATGTAACTTAACTCTAAGGCAGAGAACGAGGGATCAAATTCCCAACATCTGTTGAATCATAGAAAAAGCACAAGAATTTCAGAAAAGCATCTACTTTTGCTTCATTGACATGATAAAGCCTTTCATTGTATGGATCACAAAAAAGGGTGGAAAATTCCTAAAAGAGATGGGAATACCAGACCACCTTACCAGCTCCCTGTGAAACCTGTATGGAGGTCAAGAAGCAACAATTAGAACTGGACATGGAACAGCGGACTGATTCCAAATTGGGAAAGGAGTGAAAGGCTGTATATTGTCACCCTGCTCATTTAACTTATATGCAGATTATACCATGTGAAATGCCAGTCTGGATGAAGAACAAGATGGAATAAAGATTACTGGGAGAAATATCAATAATCTCAGATATGCAGATAACACCACCCATATAGCAGAAAGTGAAGGGAAACTAAAGAGCCTCTTGATGAATGTGAAAGAGTAGAGTGAAAAAATTGGTTTAAAACTTAACATTCAAAAAACTAAGATCATGGCATCCAGTTCCATCACTTCATGGCAATAGATGGGGAAACAACGGAAACAGTGATAGACTTTATTTTCTTGGGCTCCAAAATCACTGCAGATGGTGACTGCAGTCATGAAATTAAAAACGTTTGCTCCTTGGGAGAAAAGCCATGACAAACCTAGACAGCATATTAAAAAGCAGAGGCATTAATTTGCCAACAAAATTCCATCTAGTCATGGCTATGGTTTTTCCAGTAGTCATGTATGGATGTGAGAGTTGTATCATAAAGAACACTGAGTGCAGAAGAATAGATGTATTTGAACTGTGGTGTTGGAGAAGACTCTTGAGAGTCTCTTGGACTTCAAAGAGATCAAACATGTCAATTGTAAAGGAAATCAACCCCAAATATTCATTGGAAAGACTGAAGCTCCAATACTTTGACCATGTGATGGGAAGAACTGACTCATTAGAAAAGACCCTGATGCTGAAAAAGATTGAAGGCAGGAGGAGAGGGGATGACAGAGGATGAGATGGTTGGATGGCATCCCTGACTCAGTAGACATGAGTTTAAACACGCTCCACGAGATGGTAAAGGACAAGGAAGGCTGGAGTGCTGCGTTCCATGGGATCACAAAGAGTCAGACACAACTGAGTGACTGAACAACTTCTTAAGCCTGATTTCTATCGTGTCATTTTGGGAATGTATTTGTCATCTATTCTCTTTTTTTTCCCATGGTACCCTGGGGAAAATAGGCTGATTTGTCTTTGTCTATTTACTTCTTAAATAATATTCAAATATAACTTTTGATTGATTCCCAGATCCTCAAGTTACAGCTTTATTTCCTTCTTAGCTTTGAGTTTTCCTGCTTTCACAGACAAGTATCTACTTAGTCCAGCTGATCTGCTGGGTGTCCCTCAAGCACACTGTTTCTTTCCTTTCGGTTTTCCTGCCCAGCCTGCTCTTTCTGCTCCCATTTCTTGTACAGACCTTGTCTGTCACTCACTTTAAGTATCACTGTGAAGACTTGGGTCAGGTGTTATCCCTTCTCTGAAAGTGGGAAGCTGAGGCAGAGATCAGCAAAATGTCTTTTTAAGAGACACTCATTCCTTGATAAAAAGAAGTCCTGTGCCTTTGCCAGCCTCACACCTGTGTGTCTAGCACAGACCTTCACACTTGCATGCCAGCTGCAATGTGACACCACCGAGAGGTCATCTCAGCTTGTCCACAAGCGAAGTCCCCTAAACCTGTACCCACCATCTTCTCCAGCTCAGTAAATGGAGACCCTGTTCTTCCTCTTCCTTACGCCCCAAATACCATGGTCTCCTCTTCTCTTACAACCCACATCTATCCTGTCAGCAGATCTTTTGGACTCCGCCTTCAACATGTGCTTGGAGTGTGACCCCATCTCTCCATTACCACTGCTCTCACTCTGGTCCTGACCACTGTCGTCTCTCACCTCGATTATTCCAGTAACGTCCTCACTTGTATCTACCCTCACCCTTCCCCACTTACTGTCTTTTTCTGTAAAGCACAGGAGCAATTCCTTAAAACCTCAAATAGGTCCACCCTCCCCCTCCTCTTCTTACTGGAGTGACCCCAGGCTCCTCTTGCTCTGTCTCTGCCCTCACGGCCCTCATTCTTACTCTGCTCTGCTCTCCTGCCTCCTTGTCCTGAACACCTTGGGCATCTCCTCAGTGGCCCCTGCACTGGCCCATCCCTCTGTGTGGAGCAGCCTCTCCAGGTCTGCCTGATCCCTGCCCCTTCCCCCAGATCTGCTTACCGGGCTCTGAGCAGAGCCCTCACACCCCAGTGTGGACTCACTTCCCTCCTTCACTCTCTGTCCCCCTGAGCCGGCTTCCTTTTCCTTCCTGTCCTCAGTACTTGTGCTCAGGTTATTTTCCATATCGTCCATCTTCCATCATGGAAAGAAACTCTAGGAGGTTTGTTTCTTCACAACTGAGTTCACTGTGCCCAGAGCAATGCCTGTCATACAGTAGGTCCTAAGTAAATACCGTTAAAATAGTCAAATGCGTACATGCTTTCCCAAACTACAGAATGAAAACAAATAAACACTGAGATTTTTTTTTCTTTTAATTTTCTTTTTTTTTTTTTTATTTATTTTTTTTTTTAAATTTAATAATTTCAGATATACACATGCTCCCCATCCTGAACCCTCCGCCCTCCCCCCTCCCCATACCATCCCCCTGGGCCTTCCCAGCGCACCAGCCCCAGTTTAGTTACTCTGACTTATTCCCACTGCTGTCACTTCCCAGGTCACTTGGTGGTAAAGAATCCACCTGCCAGTGCAGGAGACGCAGGAGACACTGATTCAATCCCTGGGTCAGGAAGATCTCCTGGAGGAGGAAACAGCAAACCACTCCAGTGCTGTTGCCTGGAGAATCCCATGGACAGAGGAGCCTGACAAGTCCTAGTCCACGGGGTTACAAAGAGTTGAATACGACTTAGCAGCTGAGCATATATGCATGTTAATCAAATACTTGTATGAGGAACTAATGCTAAAACTGTAAGATGGTAGTAGAACACAATTTATATCTTTTTATTTTTCCCCTTTCCTATCTGTATAGGATTTACAGCTTTTGGAGGAAGGAGATCTAACTGAGATAGGAGACAGAGGAACCCCGCTGAGTGAAGGCCAGAAAGCCCGGGTCAGCCTCGCCAGGTAAATGGGGTTTCAATTGCCGTCCTGCCCCTCCTCCTTTGCGGCTCCTATTGGACGTGAGCACGCAGACCCTGCTCACCGGTGGGCTGGTGTGAAACAGGGTCTTGGCCCTTTCCCTGGGTTTGTAGAAGAAACATGAAGTTGTTGGACAACATCATGATTCAGAGATGAGACCCAGGGAGTGTGAAGTGTCGTCTCCTGACGTCTCTCTGTGTTTTCTAGAGCCGTGTATCAGGACGCAGACATCTACCTCCTGGACGATCCACTCAGCGCAGTGGATGCAGGAGTCAGCAGGCACTTGTTTGAACAGTGAGTTTGTTCCTGTTTTCTATTGTTTCTTCTTTCCAAGTGCCCTTCAGAAATGATGGAAGAGAGCTCAGAAAGGTCTTTATGCTCCAGGAGACTCAGCTCCCTCTGCCCTGGTGTCCCTCCCTCACCTCCCTTCCCTCCACAGAAGATCCATCGTAGAGAAATCTTGCCTCATGAAGAGGTCAGGACAGGAAAATACAGCAGGTGCTTCCAGTGTGTGGGGGCAGTGGGGTCCGTGCTTTAGAGAGTCAGGGATAGATGGCAGCTTCCCTCCTGCTACTTGCGGTTGATTGCCAGACACTCCAGGTGGATCCAGATGCCAGGAATAAGAAAGACGATATGGGGTTTTAAAATCAGAGAGAGACTCTATGACTCGGTACTTGGCTGCTAGTTTTTTCCCTCCATTATTTGCTTAAGGCACGTTAGAAGTGAAGTTTTCAGTACTGACATAGGGCTTCCATGGAAAGACCCTGTTGGTTTATGCTTGTTGTTCTATCACTTTGGAAATAAAGTCTTTATTAAGTCTAGACTTAATAAAGTCTAGAATTTGAGAATCATGTATTCCACATCTGAGTATGATTTGGATCATTGCATGTTATTTCATGGATGCTTATTAGAATTAATACTTAGACCTACAATGTAGTGTCACCTATAATCTGGCTTAAGTCTTGACTCTCATTCCTGTTTCTAAAATGTTGAACTTGTCAGTGGCTCCTGGTTGGCTATACAATGACTAAAGTAGAACAACTCTGATTCTTTTCTATGTATAATGTGCCCTAATACACACTGACTGAGGCCTCTTATGGAGTCTAGATTGGCCTTTTTGAAAGCCTTGCAAACTTGTTTTTCTTCTAAAACAGCCTTCACATCTCCCCCATGGTCAAGTCACTTGCTGTTGTTCACTTTGTTAAAGCCAATGAGCCTTCCAGCTGCATTTATAAACACCCTCCTGTGTGCACTAAGATCAAATGCCCTTACGGATGTTATTTCATAAACCTCTTAGTTTACAAGAAGGACAGTGAGCCAGGAAATGGGAAGGACCCACACTGGGCAGAATAAGGGAGACTGGGACGCCCAGCTCTCATTCCTGCTTCTGAAGAACCTGTATCTATGTGGAGCTTGTTAAGACAGATGCCTGGAAAAAGCTCAGCCTAGTCAGGGTTTAGAGGGTTTTGATACAGGATATTAAGTGCAGAATGTAAAGTGGAAGTGTCAGCTGGAGGCTTTCACTGAAGTTGGAAAGGTCCCTGTGCCTGGAGCTGGGCAGGAAGTGTCATGGGGGCCTGAAGGTGGGGCAGGTATGTGGAGGCTGAGAGGAGGACCCAGTCCTTTGCTGAAGGAAGAGGAGAAGAAGCTCAGGTGTGGAGGGAGGAGGAAGCAGGGCTGTGAGGGGAATAGCAGGCACATCTTCACCTGGAAGAGGCGGGGTGTGCAGCACAGAGGAGCTGTTTGGGAATTCTCTCTGTCAGGTCCTGTGTTTCTAGGACTGTGCCTGTCCAGGCTGCTCTCATAGGACACCAGAGCTGGGTGGCTTAGAAATAACAGAAGTTTATCTCTCAAGGTTCTGGAGGCTGGAAAAGTCCTAGTCAGAGTGCTGAAAGATTCAGTCTGGTGAGGGTCCGATTCCTGCGGCCTCATGTGGTGGCAGAGGTGAGAGCCATGTGGGTCCCTTTTATAAGGACACTAATCCCTTGCATGGAGGCTCCACCCTCATGATCTGGTCCCTCCCCATGGCCTCACCTCCTAATACCAACACAGTGGGGATTAGGTCTCAATGTATGACTTCTGAGGAGGAAAACATTCAGTCTATAGCAAGTTGTCACAGATGGGGGTGCTCAAAGAATAGAAATTAAATTTCTCACGGTTCTTGAGGCTACAGGTTCAAGGTATGGGTGGTTTGGTTTCTCCTGAGACCTGTCTCCTTGGCTTCTGATCACATCCCCTCACTGTGTCCTCGCACGGTCGGGGTTTTGTCTACTTGCAGTGAGCAGGGGCTACTCTCTAGTTGTGGTGCATGGACTTCTCATGGTGATGGCTTCTCTCGTTGCAGAGCCCAGCTCTATGGTATGTGGGCGAGTAGTTGAGGTTCCTGGGCTCCAGAGCACAGGGCTCAGTGGTTATGGTGCATGGGCTGAGGTGTTTTGTGCTTGTGGGATCTTCCTGGGCCCGGGAAGAATCCCATGTCTCCTGCACTGGCAGGTGGATTCTTTGCCACTGAACCACCATCGAAGCCCCCTTTTGTATATTTTTGCTTATATGTTTATTGCCTTAGAAGACTGACCAAAGAAAACATAGGTATAATTTATGTCAGAGAATGTTTTGCCTGTGATCTCTACTGGGAGTTTTATGGTGTCATGTCTTATGGTTAAGTGTTTAAGCCATTTTGAGTTTATTTTTGTGCATGGTGAAGGGGTGTGTTCTAACTTTATTGATTTCATGCTTGTGTCTCTGTCCTTGTGTCTTAGTCTCTTCATCTAAGCACACCAGTCAGATTAGATTAGGCCCAGTATAATTAAGGTTAATGATTACCTCTTTAAAGTTCATGACACCAAATTCTAAGGTACTGATGACTCAGGTGACCACATGTGAATCTGAGGGGATGTGATTGATTTACAGCAGGTCCAGAATAGCAAAACAGAGACTTCAGCAGGGTCTGCAAGTTTGAGAGGGAGGCCTGTGAGGAGCTCTGGGCTCTGGACACTAGGAGCTGGCTAGGAGCTGGGATTCCACGTCCACTAAGCAGGCTTTGTTAGACTTTGGTGGAACCTGACCTTGTATAAAACGTGCTTGGTGTTGGGGTGATAAAAGATTTGTGGAGATGGATGGTGGTGATGGTTGCACAGCAATGTGAATGTACTTAATGCCACTGAGCTGTAAGCCTAAAATAGCAAAAATGGTAAATTTCATGTTAGGTATATTGTAACACACATACAAACCTGAATAGTAGCACAGAATCCTTGAGAACAAGAGGGAACAGGGCAGATCACACATGGCATGGTCCCCAGCTGTCTGATCTGACCTCCCCTTTCCCAGCCTCTCCTCTTCATGACTTGATGAATTTTCCCTTAGAGAAGTACCTGTGTCTTATCATCAGTTCAGTGACAGGAGCTTGTGCTGTGACAGGGATTCCCCACCCCCGCCCTCCTGGCATCCTGAGTAGCTCAGCCTCCTTGTTCCCAGCGCCCCATCCTGAGCTCACAAATGTGTGTCACCCCGTCTTGTGAGCATCTGCACAAGTTCTCCATCACGGCAGGAACAGATTCTCCTGGTCATTGCATCTGTGTCACAGGGAGGGGAGAGCAAGGCATTTTGGTGCCAAGTACAGGGTGCTGATTGCAGAAGTTCTCCTGAGTTCTTTTTCAAACACTGGAGATATTTATAAAATCTTTTCAAATATTTTGAGTATACCGCTTTGGATATATACTTGATAGAAGCAAGCTTAAGACTGTTGTTTGTAATCAGAACCACATTCTCTAGGGAAAGTTAAAGCAGAGAGCGTGAAAGAAATTTAGGAAACCACTCAGCAGCAACTGGAGAGTGTTCTCAAGTCAGAGAATCAGATGGAACAATATGCTGTGAGGTATGGTGGTCGTGTGGAAGCTTAGTCAAAAGGAGGGTTTTGTATTACAAATGAATGACTCACACTTTGCTTGCTGTTAACAGTTTTCTTCAGTCATGAATTTATATTCAAGGTCATTGAGGTTCATGACTTTTACAGCTTTATGCTGTGAACACAGTGGATTCTATCAGCTACAGAAGGTGAAGGCCTTATGTGAATTGATGCAGTCTCACCTGTGTCCAGCCATGGCTCCCATCCTGGTTCAGCCCCACATCACTAGACCCCTGCCTCCTGCATCATCAGACCTTGGGGTCTGTCCTGATCAGACTCCCACACTGCTGTCTACACAGCTCACCCTCCTGTCTACACAGCTCACCCACTTGCTCCAGCCCTTCACGGACACACCTCCTCCCACCTCACCTCCACCCACCACCACATTCACAAAGCAGCTCCAGGTCCTCAAACAAACAGGCTTCCTTGCTGTCTGCTCCCATCAGCCTTTCCAGTTCATCTGCACAGCCACTCGGTGTCCAGCTGTGCTGGCTCTGTGGGGGTCCTTTCTCACTCCTGTCTGTCTGTACATACTGGTCCCCTCTGTCCCAGAGCCAGGGAGCAGTGCCCCAGGACACAGAAGGAAGGTGGAGTATGGGACCTGCCATTCCCTCCTGCTCCTCCAGGGGGCGCGGTGCCCTCTGTCTTCCCCCAGCCCTCAGTGGGTGCACTTGACCATTTATGAGTCCCCCTGCCACCCATTGTAGCTCAGTTGGGAAAGAATCTGCCTGCAGTGCAGGAGACCCGGGTTCAACTCCTGGGTCAGGAAGATCCCCTGGAGAAGAAAATGGCAACCCACTCCAGTATTCTTGCCTGGAAAATCTCATGGACAGAGGAGCCTGGCGGGCTACAGTCCATGGGGTTGCAAGAGTCAGACAGACACGACTTAGCCACTAAACCACCACCACCGCCTGCCACCCATAAACTATGAATGCAGGAAAGCACCTCAGCCCAGCGTGTTCTGTCCCAGGAACCCTGTACCTGCTGTGCCTTCTTCCAGGATGTTTCCCCGCTTAGTCTCAGGGCTCCTGTGTCTCCCCATCTAAGACAGCAGCTGCCCTTCTTTTTCCTTCAGAGCACAGGTCACAGCCCAATAGTGGGTTTTCTATGCTTGCTCACTGTGTCCTCTACACGGTGCAGAGTATTGTCTTCTGTCTTGACCTGTGGGTGGATCCTCAGCACTTAGGACAGTGCCTGGCTCCTCAGCAAACTTCTGCTGATTGAATGAATGGAGGTGGGGCCTCTGTCTTTCTTGTATCGCCTCCACCACAAGATGCATCCCCTCTTAATAGAATCCTTATATAGGATTATATGTGGGATTATAGGATTAACACAGCCTTTATATAGGAATAACTGTTATACAACTGGTTGCTGACTCAGTCATTTCTATGGCATGACTTGGAAATCTTTAAAAACTTGGAAAATAGTGTATTTTTCTAGTGATATGGATAAAAGCATCATTTATGAAAAATTCAAAGGCATTAACTGATCTCTTCATTGTAATTATTTGTATTACCTCATCTGTGATGGGATGTTAGGAACAAAACATCTTAAAACTTTTGGGTTGGTTCATCTTGGACACAACACCCTGTCAGATTTGATTAACATCCACTTTAAGGGATTATTGGCAGGCAATTATGAATCAAGGAGAAAAAAATCTGTTTTAGTACTAAATTTGAAAAGCTGTTAGTCAAGAAACTTAGGTATGAATGCTGAGCTAACACATGTCAAAATGTAAAAATGAATCCTTTTGGACTTAGCGAACGTATGGTATATGTGTTTACATTCCAGGGTCTTGTTTTTGATCACAGACTCAGTGTCCAGAGTGTCTCTTTAAGAGTTTTCTGACCCGAGTCCAAAGCACATGACTGCTCATGTTTAGGGAGAAGAGGAAAAGAAAGCTGACATTTGCTGAGTTGATTGGTGGTTTGATTTCTCAGAACATGTGGATGAGTTGTTTGATCTTGTTTTGAGATGAAGAAACTGAGGTTGAGTTGCTCATCTGATGTCAGGCTCATGAGAAGGACTGAGCTGCAGCCTGCTGCCTCCATCTGACTCACTCACAGGCTGAATTCTGGTCCAGGTTCCTGCAATTTGCTCTGCAAGGGGCTCGGGCTCCTAGAGTAACTGCCTGGAGCCCTGCCTGTGGTCACTGGGGCCCCAAACCCACTTGCTTCCCTGGAGGGGTTGTGCACTTTGTGGGATTACACTGGGGCTGAGTTCCTAGGGGTCTACATTTGAAATGTAGGAGTAGTTTTTTTGTTTGTTTGTTTTTTACTGTGAAAACAATTTAAGGTTGAATAGTGAGGGGTGTCTTGACTAAGAGAACTGGTGGGTGCTCTGAGTCGTTGGGTGATTTCCACTGTGATTTGGGCCATTTGGATTCTGTTCTTTTACTTTCGTATGTGGAAGGTGTTCACTCCAAATGAAAGACGTGATTCCTGGAGGGAACTGGGAGTTGTAGTGACTGATGGAGGCCACTCTGGCATTCATTTTCTATCTAATATTCTTTGGGAACATGTGTCTAGCAAATGCACTCTGGCAAAGATTACCAAGAATCTATTAATATTTTGTTGTGAATATTTACATCATAAATTATAAATAATCTCCTAGAAAGATGTCTAAGAATGTACACAAGTTTTAAATGACATTGATCCCTCTTCTCCCATTCCCGAATAGCAATAAAATAGTGTTTTAGTTTAGTCAAGTTTTGAGATCTCAGTATTACTCAGTTGTTTTCCTTTATGAACTGTAAATAATTGTTAAGCTGAGTTTTAGAGGAAGAAACTTAGCTGTTTTTGCCTCCTTCAGTAGACTGGTTTTAAGAACTTTTTATGGCACTAGATTCAAATTTGCTGCTGATAAATTTAAGAAACTAGTTGGATTAATTGATTTATATGTATTTAATTTTTATTATTGATTTGGTATTTAAACTAAAGATCTTTCACTGCTGTGTGGTCTTTGTCTCACTGTTTTCAAAATATAGGTTTTCAGTTTGAGGCATTCCATTAATGTGCTTTTGCTTACTGTGCCTTTTATATTTGTAGGTGTGTTTGTCAGGCCTTGAAGGATAAGATCACAATCTTAGTGACTCATCAGTTGCAGCACCTAAAAGATGCAAGTCAGATTCTGGTATTGAAAGATGTAAGTAATTTCTAGAAATCCTTGGAATTGCAAACACTCAGTTATGTTGAAGGACAGACCTCCCTGCAGGTCACTCTCTTTGAGTTCATGGTAAACGCCCTCTTCTCCCTCAGTTTTTGCCCCCTTCTTCTCAGAGCTGGTGTTCATGCCTTGGAGAATGAACCTAAAGCCCTGTAGAAATGTCGTTATCACACTCTAAGCCATATAAACCCTAAAGTGTATAAAAGTGCAACCACAGTGTTATTGAATCATCACTATTCTAATGAAATTTGTTAAGGTTAATGTTGCAGTTTTATTTAGAACTTTTTAGTTTCCTCTTCCATGACTTAAGTCAAAGTGTATCACTTAGAAATTGGAGATTCTAAGATCTGTTGGTATCCAGGTCATTGTCATACATAGTTTGCCAGAAGAGCATCTTCCATTAACACCAGAAGTGAGGTTGGGTAGCTGAGCACCCGGGTCAGAGACGTCCTCTCTGCTGGTGTCCCAGTCTCTGGTCTCCCTGCCGAGGCCTCTATGTGCCCAATATGTCTGGGAGCCTGTGCAGCAGGAGGACAAGGCCCTGCCTTCCTTGCACTCCTGTTCTGATGGGGAGGATGTGACAAAGAGGGTGATGTCCTGGCTGCCTGCCTGAGGAGCTGGTGCACCACGGGGTCTGAGTGACATGAAGGTGGGGGCCACACAGTAACCTGGGGGAGGGGGTCTGAGGCAGGGGGTCCTAAGGAAGGAGCTGACCTGGCAGGTTGGAGGAACAGCAGGAAGACCAGAGTGTCTGAGGAGAGTGAGCAGGGGGATGGGAGGAGCTGGTCTCTGAGCTGTGGGCAGAGAGCCCGGAAGTGGAATGGAAGTCTTGGATGGTCCAGAGCAGAGGGGGGATGTCATCTGATGTGGGAGTTAAGAGAGTCCCCTGATGGTCACTGGAGGGGTGACAGAAGAAGCAGTTAGGAGTCTTAGTAAAGCTGAGAACACAGAAGTGTGAGCTCAGGCTAGGGTATCAGTTTCTAGAGCTGCCGTATCACAGCACTGCAAGCTGGGTGACAGCAGGACTTTATCATCTCCCTCTTCTGGAGGCTACAGGTCCCAAATCCAGGTGCTGGCAGGGCCATGCTCTCCCTGAAGGCTCCAGGGGAGAATCCTTCCCTCCAGCCTCTGGTGTTCACCGGCCTTCCTTGGTGTTCCTTGGCTTCCAGCTGCAGCACTGTGGTCTCTGCCTCTGATGTCTTGTGGCCATCGTCCCCATGTCAGTCTGGGTCTCTTCTGTTCTCACAGCAACATCAGTCTTATTGGCTTTAGGGTCACCCTGCTCCAGTGTGACCTCATCTTAACTTGATTACATCTGTGAAGACCCTGTATCCAAATAAGGTCATCACGTCCCCAGGTGTCATGTTTGAGCACATCTTTTTGAGGAGGGGGCACCATCCAAGCCACAACTCTTAACATGGTTGGTGGTGGGGTGGAGAGTAGTGAGAAGTGTTCAGACTTAGAGGTCATTGATGCTTCACTCCTTGGCTTGTTTACCTCTGGGCCTCAGCACCTCTGTCATTAACCCCTGACTGGTCCATAGGCCCTGACTTCTGAAATGAATCTCTGCTCTAAGAAAGATTATTAAGGTACAGAACCCCTAACTCTCTAGAAGCAGTTCCATGTGTCAGCCCTTCTCCACTCCTCTAGGAATGGGGGGAGGGGCTAAGGGTTCTCAAGCTCGAGAGCAGTTGATTTCATGTGCAGAGGAGGCGATTCTAGTGTGTAAACCCCAGTGTTGACAGTGTTATGAGCACAGGATCAGTGGGCAGGAGTGTAACCTATTTCACCCGTTTCTAGATTTTTGGGGGCCCCCTTAGTGCTTCCTTTGAGGACACTACCCCAGTTTTAGTACTAATAAAACAACTATTTGTCCACTGGTGAGCATCGCTGCATGAGTTGGGGTCCATCCTCATTGTCAGGTCCCTCTCTTCACAGCAGATGGGGGATGGCTGTCCCCTCATCCCCCCGGAATTGTCAGTGCTTGACTGTTGAGTGAAATTGCTGTCTTTGTACCACCAGTCATTTAAATTTGCATATTACAGATTTGATGTGGTGAGTGGTAATTTCACTAAAGAGGTATGTGAATTTCACCTCCCAAGTGGAACATGGCATAATATATCCTGCATAATTTTCTAGTTCTGCAGTATCTGATGGTACCCAGATGCTTCCCTGTATTTCTCCCAGTGGACCCCCTCGAGGGAGAAGGGGAGAGGGGTCCCAGCGAGGGTCCTGGTCATCCCCCTCCACCTGAGCTGCCTTAACCAGAGCTGCTCTCATTTAATGAATTTTGCATCCTGAGATTTTTTTCACCAATGTTTTATTTGCTACTGAGGGAAGGAGCTGAGTCTGGTTTCAGGGGTCAGAAAATAGTAAAACATCTGCAGACATTATTTTAAATGAATTTTTCAGGGAGAGAAACTGTGCAAGGATATGTCACATGTGTTCAAAGAAATGATTTGATTGGCTGTATTTTAAGCAGTTGCCTGATTTGGGGAAGCCTAGCTGGCTGCTTGTGGTTGGTCGTTCCTAAGTTTTATCTCAGATCTGAGTGAATTGATTCTGGCTTAGGTTTTGGTTTGTGGACACAGACTGCCAAGGCTTTAGAGCCACTCCAGTCCCATGGCCTCCTTGTTTAATTACTTTATCAGGTGGAATATTGAATTTTCAGTTGGGAACTTGCTGAGTGTGTGGGGGCAGTTGTAGAGACCATGGAGATGCCTTTCATGGATTTTCTGTCCAGGGCTGGTTCCTATTATTCTGGCCGGGCACATGATAGTGTGACAATGATAGTGGTCAGTGAAGATTTAATGAGAGACTCTTACCTGTATGCAGATGTACTTGTGCCCACCTCTGGATTAAGTATAAATTTCTTTCCTATAATTGTCATATGAGGCTTCTCTCAGTTTCCATGTTGTGTAAAAAGACTGTGCTGATCCTCCCTAAGTGCCCAGGGTAGTCATGTCAATGGCCTCCATTTTTAACACATGAACACATGTTTTTTTTCATATCCCCAATCACCTAACACAGGGACAGGGTTTGGCAGAGAACACAATGCTCAGTTCTGTACTGAGTTAAGTGAACTAGATTTCTCAACAAGAATTCTAGACCAAGGCATCATTTTTCTTTCTAAAATGATAATTTAAGACCAGATAACTTCTCTTGATTAGTATTTAGGTTGGTTTAATATTATCAACTTCACTTTATTTTTTGGGACTCCAAAATCACTGCAGATGGTAAGTGCAGCCATGAAATTAAAAGACACTTACTCCTTGGAAGGAAAGTTATGACCAACCTAGATAGCATTCAAAAGCAGAGACATTACTTTACCAACAAAGGTCCCTCTAGTCAAGGCTATGGTTTTTCCAGTGGTCATGTATGGATGTGAGAGTTGGACTGTGAAGAAAGCTGAGTGCCAAAGAATTGATGCTTTTGAACTGTGGTGTTGGAGAAGACTCTTGAAAGTCCCTTGGACTGCAAAGGAGATCCAACCAGTCAATTCTAAAGGAGATCGGTCCTGGGTGTTCATTGGAAGGACTGATGCAAAAGCTGAAACTCCAATACTTTGGCCACTTCATGGGAAGAGTTGACTCATTGGAAAAGACCCTGATGCTGGGAGGGATTGGGGGCAGGAGAAGAAGGGGATGACAGAGGATGAGATGGCTGGATGGCATCACCAATTCAATGGACATGAGTTTGAGTAAACTCTGGGAGTTGGTGATGGACAGGGAGGCCTGGTGTGCTGTGATTCATGGTGTCGCAAAGAGTCGGACATGACTGAGCAACTGAAGTGAACTGAATGTTATCAAATATAAATTAATTTCTCTCAAAAATTTTATTTTAGGGGATAACGGTGGAAAGAGGAACTTACTCTGAGTTCCTGAAATCCGGGATAGATATTTTTTCCCTTTTTGAGAAGGGGAATGAGCAGTCTGAACCATCTCCAGTTCCAGGAGCTCCCAGTCTCATCTCTGAGTCTTTGGTTCAGTCTCTCAAGTCTCCCAGGCCCTCATTGAAAGATGCGGCTCCAGAGGACCAAGAAGTGAGTTTCTCATCCTGCAACACACCTGGGTCTGTCTGCTCTTGGTGGTCTCATGGACCTTCATCTGCTCTGCTCATGACATCTTCATTAGTCCCAAAGCAGACCCTAAGGTTCCCAAAGTCTTGTTCCATGGAATTGGTAGAGTTAGAAGAGCATGAGGGGAGCAAGCCTGCTTGGGGTTCCCCTTTGAGTGTAGGATGGAGAATCTTATGGAGACCAGAAGTGGGTGCACTGCTATGAATTTCTGAGTGAATGTGGCTCACACGGATTGAGGACTCTTCAGTTTACCATAGTTACATCCTACTCATGCTGGTTGCCCCCGGCTTCTTTTATGTATCCAGAGGCTTAACATGAAGACCCTGTTAGACTGAGTCCTGCTGTTGCCACATTAAATCAGCTACTTTTCCTGTATGTTGGAATGTTCTAGCATTGCATGTGACTGACAGTAGTACTTTTGCCTCGGTGTCAGATGGTTTGTGATAGGCCAGAGGTAATGTGGGCAAAGGACCTGATACACGGTAGACACTTCGGTGTTAGTTCCCATCCTCCTTTCTTACCCTTCAAGACTGAGAACCACATCTTATCGACCTTGAATCCCAGGGGCTGGGGTAGAGCCAAGGACATTCTAGCCTCCTGTGACTGCATAATGCATTCTAAGTCCTCCAGACAGAATTGCAGAAATGCACTAGATCTCCCTTAAAAATATACACAGATACTCCAAAGCCAGGAGCCTGGATGATTCTGATAAGTATTTGGATTAGTTGTTCACTTTCTAAACTCAGGAATCACTGTCTGAAATTTAGGAACCAAATAGATTCAGATCATATGCTTGCAACGTGCTATCCAAACTCCTCTTTAACGCTCTCTGTGAACTCAGTTTACTGTATTTGGCTAGAGTTTTGAGCCCCAAGTATGTTTTACATTTCTGTCATTAAATGACACAGTCATCTCGAGGGATACATTAGCTCCATATCATTTTGTGTGTTATTTTAGAGGAAGTTTCTACATTTATACATTAATTTATTTTGATTTGTGTGTGTTGAGAGTCATGTGCTATCTTAAGCAAAGCTCCCCAACAGTGAATAACCTCATGTGAATGCATTTTATTATTTCTCATAGATTCCTACGAGTGGGATGGCTGGGTCCAGGGGTAAACACATATGTGATTTGACCAGATATTCCCATACCCATATCCGTAGGAGATGGACCATCCTGCACTCCTACCAGTATGTGGGATATTTCTGATTCCCACAGCTTTGCAGTGGAGGGCATTGTTGAACTCTTGAAATTTGGGGTTCATTTTTAAAATTTTATCTCTTACTGCCATTTTTCCCTCCTAGACTGAGAATATACAGGTTACTCTACCTGTAGAGGACCATTTGGAAGGAAAAGTTGGTTTTAAGACCTATAAGAATTACTTCACAGCTGGTGCTGACTGGCCTATCATCATCTTCTTTATTCTAGTAAACATCGCAGCTCAGGTACGTAAGGGAGTTTATTTTGGTTTATGCTCTTGGCTTGATATTTATATACTATTTATACTGTAATTGTATAATTCTTTTTAAATATTTGTATTAAGAGATTTATCTCAAAGACTTGGCTCATGAGGTTGTGGGATCTAGCTTGGTGAATGTGAGATCAGAAAGGCAGGCCTGCAGGCTGGAACCTCAGGGAGGAGCTCACTCTGCTGTCTTGAGGCAGAATTTCTTCCTCCTCCAGGAAGCCTTGGGTTTTGCTCTTAGGGCCTTTGACTGACTGAATGAGGTGACCACAGTGTTAAGAGTGATCTCCTACTTAGGTTCTGATAATGGATGTGAGCCACATCCACAAAATACCTTCACAGCAACATCTAGATGACTATTTAGTTGAATCACTGGAGACTGGCCCAGCTGAGCCGACACCCAGGACTGACCATCACTGTACCTGTCAAGCTTTTTGCTTTGAAAAATCCCAACATTTGTTCTGTTGTTACTGACTTTGGCAGTCCACTTGGATTTGCATTGAAGTACATTATATCTGGGGAGCAAAGTCTTCTAGGGAAAAGGGGATTTCTTTCAAAAATATTAACTTGTAAGATGCCCTCCCCTGACCTGTGGTCATCTGGGGTGTGGGGTTTGGTGCAGACCTGAACTGGAAAGACTATCTCTGTGTTGTGGAGCCTTTTCGTCCCCCATCCTAGTGAGCGGGGTATGAGGCTCAGTGATGTCAGTGTGTGAGTGACTGCTGTTTCCTGCTCCAGGTTGCCTACGTTCTGCAGGATTGGTGGCTTGCATTCTGGTGAGTTATTCCTGTTCTGACCCAAAATGCTGCGAAATCTACACAAAGCTTCACTTTCCCACAGAGTCAAGGGGACTGACCCTCACGTAGTTTCCCTGAAGAAAGATGAAAGTTCCTGTGGGTGGTGTGTGATCGATCCCCCTGTGGTCTCTCCCCATGTCCCCTCCCTTTAGCAGCTTCTTCACAGACAATTTTTCTTTTCTTTTTTTGAACTTTTACTATTGTATTGAGATATGGCTAATCAACAATGTTGTGATAGTTTCATTTGAATAGTGAAGGGATGCAGCATGCATACACATGTATCCATTCTCCCCCAAAATTCCCTCCCATCCAGGCTGCCACATAATATTGGGCAGAGTTCCATGTGTTATACAGTAAGTCCTCGTTGCTTACCTATTTTAAATCTAGCAGTTTGTGCATGAACATCCAAACTCTCTAATTATCCTTCCCCTTGGCAACCATAAGTTCATTTTCTAAGTCTATCTCCACAGATAATTTTGAAAACTGAAAGTCATGATTCAGATTTGTAAAAGGGAGATACACACAGGGCCTTTCAATCTGGGAAACACTTTCCAGTATAATATGCATTTCTTGAATTGAGAAAATTTTTTGTGATATTTGTATAAATTCTATGTATATCTATAGTGTAATATTTTTTACTTCCTGTTCCATAGGGCGAATGTACAAAATGACCTGTATTTTGGGGTATATGTAAAAGAAGATGAAGATGTAGTATTCGTTCTTAACTGGTACTTAAGTGTTTATTCAGGTAAAGTTGAGTCATCTGCTCCATAATACCAGAGTTTGAGGTGCTTAAATGAGTTTGCGTGAACAAGAGGGCTCCAGAGTAATTAGGTAATGTCTTAATAGATTAAGTATCTGAATCACATTTAGTCTGTGAATTAATTAGTATAATTATTTTAAATATCTACTAGAAGAAAAAAGGTTGAATGAAGACTCTTAACTTGTTCCATACTGGATTTTGGTAGTTAAACCAGGATTGCATATTGAGAAAATCAGCCACTGGAAATATGTAGCTACTGTGTATCCTAGTAGGTGCTTTAGCTAAATCTTATACCATTATATGGATGGGCAAGGGGGATAGGAATGAATCCCCACCCTGTGGTTCAGGTTGTTCCAATTCTCTCTGAATAAACCCTGGCTTTTATTAATCTTGGATGAAATCCTCTGGCACCATGGGCTAAAAATAAAAGCATTATTCCCTCCCAGGTATGCAAAGCTCCCCTTTCCATACTGCTTATTTCCTGAGCTTCACTAATAACTTGGGAAGCTAAGCAGGGGAAGTCCAGTGTCTGGAATTAGGATTCCTGCTGTTTCTTACCCTGAGATCACAGTGTTATCTCTCCCCAACTGTGTGATTAATTCAAAATTTGGCTTGCCAGACTAATATTAACTATTAACATGACTCTCTCTATTCACAAGAGTATTTAGGATATATATATATAGCATAGCATTACATACTATTTAAAGGATGTCTTTAATAAAATTTTAAATGCTTTCTTTATCCATTCATCTGTTGATGGACATTTAGGTTGCTTCCATGTCCTAGCTTTTGTAAATAGTGTCGCTATGGACACTGGGGTACGTGTGTCTTTTGAATTATGGTTTTCTCAGCGTATGTGCCCAGTAGTGGGATTGCTGGGTCGTATGGTAGTTCTATTTTCAATTTTTTTAAGGAACCTCTATACTGTTCTCCATAGTGACTGTAGCAATTTACATTCCTACTAAGTGTTCAAGAAGGATCTATTTTTCCATACCTTCTCTAGCATTTATTGTTTGTATATTTTTTGATGATGGCCATTCTGACTGGTGTGAGGTAATACTTTATTATAGTTTTGATCTGCATTTCTCAAATAATGATATTGAGCATCTTTTCATGTGCCTCTTGGCCATGTGTATGTCTTCTTTGGAGAAAGGTCTATATAGGTCTTCTGCCCATTTTTTGATTGGGTTGTTTGGTTTTTTTGATATTAAGCTGCATGAGCTGTTTGTATATTGTGGAGATTAATCCTTGGTCAGTTACTTATTTTGTAATTACTTTCTCCCATTCTCAGGACTGTCTTTTCACCTCATTTGTGATATATATATACACTGGATCGGGGGAGAGGGGCTCCCTGGGTAGCTCAAATGGTAAAGAATTTTCCTGAAATGCTGAAGACCTGAGTTTCATCCCTAGGTCAGGAAGAACCCCTGGATAAGGGAGTAGCAGCCCACTCCAGTATTCATGCTCAGAGAATTCCATGGACAGGGGAGCCTGGCGGGCTACAGTCCATGGGGTTGCAAAGAGTTGGACATGACTGAGCGACTCGGAGAAGGCAATGGCATCCGACTCCACTACTCTTGCCTGGAAAATCCCATGGACGGAGGAGCCTGGTAGGCTCCAGTCCATGGGGTCGCTAAGAGTCGGGCCGGACTGAGCAACTTCACTTTCACTTTTCACTTCCATGCATTGGAGAAGGAAATGGCAACCCCCTCCAGTGTTCCTGCCTGGAGAATTCCGGGGACAGAGGAGCCTGGTGGGCTGCTGTCTATGGCGTCACACAGGTCGGACATGACTGAAGTGACTTAGCAGCAGCAGCAGAGCAAATAAAACACATGTACACTGGAATATTACTTATTCATAGAAAGGAAGGAGATTGGGTCATTTGTCGAGAGGTGGATGGACCTAGGGTTTGTCATACAAAGTAAAGTAAGTCAGAAAGAAAAAAAAATAAAACAGAAAAAATAATGTATTAAAGCATATATATAGAATCTAGCCTCTTCATGGATCACTGCCTTATCATGGTGAAGGGGCTTGCATAACTCAGTGAAGCTATGAGCTATGCCATGGCCCTCATGAGCTATGCCATGCAGGGCCACCTAAGACAGACGGGTCATAGTGGAGAGTTCTGACAAAATGTAATCCACTGGAGGAAAGAAAGGCAAACCACTCCAGTGTACTAGCCATGAGAAACCCATGAACTGCATAAAAAGGCAAAAAGATATGACACCAAAAGATTAGCCCCCCAGGTCATAAGGTGTCCAATAAGCTACTGGGGAAGAACAAAAGACAGCTACTAATAGCTCCATATAGAATGAAGTTGCTGGGCTACAGTGGAAATGCATTTAGTTGTGGATATGTCTGTTCATGACAGTAAAATCTGTTGCTGTAAAGAACAGTATTGCATAGGAACCTGGAATGTTAGGTCCATGAATCAAGGTAAATTGGACGTGGTCAAGCAGGAGATAGTAAGAGTAAACATAGATATCTTAAGAATCAGTGAACTAAAATGTACAAGAATGGGTGAATTTAATTCAGATGACCATTGTATCTACTACTGTGGGCAAGAATTGCTTAGAAGAAATGGAATAGCCCTCATAATCCACAAGAGTCCAAAATGCAGTTCTTGGGTGCAACCTTAAAAATGACAGAATGATCTTAGTTCATTTCCAAGGCATACCATTCAACATCTCAGTAATCCAAGTCTAAGCTCCAACCTCTGATGCTGAAGAAGCTAAAGTTGACCAGTTCTATGAAGACCTAGAAGACTTCCTAGAACTAAATGCAGAGTTCCAGAGAATAGCAAGGAGGGATTGGAAGCCCTTCTTCAATGGACAATACAAAGAAATAGTGGAAAAACAACAGAAAGTGTAAGGCTAGAGATCTCTTCAAGAAACTTGGAAATATCAAAGGAACGTTTCATCCAAAGATGGGCACAATAAAGGACAAAAATGATAAAGACCTAACTGAAGTAGAAGATATCAACAAGAGATGGAAGAATATACAGAAGAACTATACAATAAAAATCTTAATGACCTGGATAACCACCATGATGTAGTCTCTCACTCAGAGCCAGACATTCTGGAGTGTGAAGTCAAGTGAGCCTTAGGAAGCATGGCTGCCTATACAGCTACTAGAGGTGATGGAATTTCAGCAGAGCTATTTAAAATCCTAAAAGATTTAAATTGCTGCACTCAATATGTCAGCAAATTTGTAAAATCCAGCAGTGGCCACAGGACTGGAAAAAGTCAATCCTCATCCCAATTCCCAAGAAGGGCAGTACTAAAGAATGTTCAATCCACCAGACAATTACACTCATCTCCCATGCTACTGATGTTATACTCAAAATCCTTCAAGCTATGTTTTAGCATCATGTGAACTGAGAACTTCCAGATGGTCAAGCTGTGTTTAGAAAAGGCAGAGGAACCAGAGATCAAGTTGCCAACAGTGGCTGGATCATAGAGAAAGCAAGGGAATTCCAGAAAAGCATCTACCTCTGTTTCACTAACTAAGCTAAAGCCTTTGACTGTGTTTGTCATAACAAACTATGAAAAACTCTTAAAGTGATGGGAATACCAGACCTTCTTAGCTGTCTCCTGAGAAACCTGTATGCAGATCAAGAAGCAACAGTTAGAACCCTGTATGGAACAACTGATTGGTTCAGGATTGAGAAAGGAGTACAATAAGGCTGTTTATTGTCACTCCGTTTATTTAACTTATACACAGAGCTCAACATGTGAAATGCCAGGCTGGATGTGTTACACTGGAATCATGATTGCTGGAGAATATCAACCTCAGATATGTGGGTGATAACCACTCTAATGGCAAAAAGCAAAAAGGAACTAAAGAGCTTCTAAAACTGGATATTAAAAAAAAAAAAACAAAAAAAAAAACTAAGATCATGGGATCCAATCCTATCACTTCACGGCAAACAGAAGGGAAAATGTGGGAGCAGTGACAGAGTTCCTCTTCTTGGGCTCTAAAATCACTGCACATGGTGAATGCAGCCATGAAGTTAGAAGACAATTGCTTCTTTGCAGGAAAGCCATGACAAACCTAGACAGTGTGTTAAAAAGCAGTGACATCACTTTGCCGACAAAGGGTGGTATACTCAAGGCTATGGTTTTTCCAGTAGTCATGTATGGATGTGAGAGCTGGACTATAAAGAAGGCTGAGCACTGAAGAATTGGTGCTTTAGAACTGTGGTGCTAGAGAAGACTTGAGACTGAGAGTCCCTTGGACAGCAGGGAGATCAAAACAGTCAGTCTAAGAGGAAACCAACCCTGAATACTCGTTGGAAGTACTGATGCTGAAGCTGAAGCTCCAATTATTTGGCCTCTGATGCAAATAGCTGACTCACTGGAAAAGACCCTGATTCTGGGAAAGGTTGAAGGCAAAGGACAAGAGAGAGACAGAGGATGAGCTTGTTGGACGGCATCACCAATCCATGAACTTGGGTAAACTCTGGGAGATGGTGAGTAACAGGGAAGCCTGGCATGCTGCAGTCCATGGGGTTGTGAAGTGTTGAATGCGACTATGTAACTGAACAACAACAACATGGAATCTAGAAAAATGGTACAGGTGAACCTATTTTCAGGGGATGAATGGAGTTGTAGATGTAGAGAATAGATGTTTGGACACAGAGCGGGCATGGGGAGGTGAGGGAAATGAATTGGAAGATTAGGATTGACATATATACACTACCATGTGCAAAACAGATAGCTAGTGGGAAGCCGCTATATAGCACAGGGTGCTCAGCTCAGTGCTCTGTGATGACCTAGAAGGGAGGGATGGGAGGAAGAGGGAAGGGATATATGTATATTTATAGCTGAATTACTCTGTTGAACAGCAGAAACTAACACAACATTGTAAAGCAACTATACCCCAATATTTTTTTTTAATAAGTAAAAATTTAAATATCCTCACAGGAAATGCTTGGAAAAAGTTTCTTCAAAGAGTTCAGTTCAGTTCAGTTGCTCAGTCATGTCCGACTCTTTGTGACCCCATGAATCGCAGCACGCCAGGCCTCCCTGTCCATCACCAACTCACGTGCATTGAGTCGGTGATGCCATCCAGCCATCTCATCTTCTGTCATCCCCTTCTCCTCCTGCCCCCAATCCCTCCGAGCATCAGAGTCTTTTCCCATGAGTCAACTCTTCGCATGAGGTGGCCAAAGTACTGGAGTTTCAGCTTTAGCATCATTCCTTCCAAAGAAATCCCAGGACTGATCTCCTTTAGGATGAACTGGTTGGATCTCCTTGCAGTCCAAGGGACTCTCAAGAGTCTTCTCCAACACCACTGTTCAAAAGCATCAATTCTTAGGTGCTCAGCTTTCTTCACAGTCCAACTCTCATATCCATACATGACCATTGGAAAAACCATAGCCTTGACTAGACAGACCCTTAAATTATGTAAAAATCCACTTATTGAAATTTTGTATTTATTTTATTGATCACTTGATAAGAAACTTGAATCTACCAGCTGTTTGCCTTCTGAATTGGTGGACAATGAGGGCTTAAAGAAAAAGGAAGGGATTTTGCTACACATTCATATAGGATTGTGGGCTAAGGCAAATGCCTGTTGATGAAATTCAAGAATTTACCCAGCTTTCAGAATTTAAATAACACTGATGTGCTAGCTGAATGGAAAAAAGTACTTGATGGAATATATGTTGCCGAATTTATCCCCACTCTATTTAGCATTGTGAGTTGAAGAGATGTTTGGAGGGCTATTTTAATCTTTATATTAAGTGAGCATTGTAGTGTTCATTTATGTCATTGATAAGACATAACTTTAAATGATTATATTTATTTACAAATGCTTTGGGGTTCTATAAAATAGTGAGAGATTAGTTTAGACTATCATGTTTAGATTATCTCATGTCAAAATATAATTTGTAGTTTCTTACAGTTCAATTATGAAAGAGATTGTCTACTTGCAACTTAACATGGTCTTTTCATGCTCTTTATAGCTACTTGGGCACAGAAGTAGCTACTTTATTTTTAATGTTTTAAATTTTTATTAATTTTTATTATAGTTGCTTTCCAATGTTGTGTTAATTTCTGTTGTACAGCCAAGTCAACCAGTTGAACATATATCCTCTCTTTGGATTTCCTTCCCAATTAGGTCACCACAGAACATTAAGTAGAGTTCCCTGTGTTATACAATAGGTTCTTAAAAAGCTACTTTACATGGAAGTATATTTCCTTGTAAATTACAAGGAAATTGTAGATCACTTCTCCTCTTCCCTGTTAAATCACGTGCTGGTAGCAAAGCATTGGAAAAGGAAATAGCAATCCACTCCAGTATTCTTGCCTGGAGAATTCCATAGATAGAAGAACCTGAGGGCTACAGTCCATGGGGTTACAGAGTATGACTTGACTGAGCAACTAACACTTTCACTTTCACCAAAGCGTACCTTACTTTTAGATTATGGGACATGTTGTAAATAATGAGATTTGAAATGTGGAGAAAGGAAGATCAGTTACTTGTATATTTATCTTTCTTATAAGTTTTATTAGAACTTGTAATTGAATTAGGCAAGGCTAGAATGAAGCTGCAGTTTACACATTTTCCCCCCATGTTGTTTCTATTTAGTGAGAGGAAAACAGTGATTTTTACACTTTTCTTTATAAATGTATTTTTGAAAGCATTAAACTCTTAGATAACCTACTTTATATATATGTTTTTATTCTGTATATATGTAAATCTCTATACAAATATTATCTATAGAATAAAATGCACAGTATCTTTTTAAACTGCCTGCCATGCTTTAGCATGGTTGAGCATAAGACAGAGATCTTGTGCTGATTGATGCTTCTTTATTTCAGGGTTAACTGTGTCTACTGTCCTTTTTGGTATCACAAGATCTCTGTTGTTATTCTACATCCTTGTTAATTCTTCACGAGCTTTGCACAACAAAATGTTGGAGTCCATTTTAAGAGCTCCGGTATTGTTCTTCCATAGAAATCCAATAGGTAAGTCAGACATGAAATTTCATAATGAATATGTCTTGTTAAAACATTAAGTGCCTATTTGCATTTTCATATTTGAAAGTGGAAGAGATGCTTGGAAGAAAATCACTGTGTATGTTTATTCATTTTCTACAAAAAGCTTCACTGATAATTTTTCCTACCAGAGAAAATCTGAATATAGGAGCATATAAGCTTTCATTCCAATTTATGCATTCATGTAAAAATACATGAATGTGTACTTTGCAGTATGATTTAGGAGTCCATTTGTTATGTGGCATATGAAATACCCAACAGATGGTGAAAATGTGTTGAAATGTTTTTGACTTGTTGTTAAAACATTGGCTGTGTTACATGGTGTTAAGCTAACTAGGAAGGACCATCTTCCAAGAACATCTCTACAGGAGACAGGCCGTGTGTTTGTTTCTTTCATTGCTCATCCATTTCTGGGACCACAGAGCTCTGACATGTGCTCATATTTTGAATTTTACCTAAATGGTAAAGTAAGATTAATTAAAATACAAAATCAATGAAATGTAAACATCCTCTTCGATAAAATCAACTCTCTAGTTTTACAATGGACTTTTGGTTACATTAAAGATGTCTGTGATACCTAGCAGGTGGATCTTCATTATTAAGTAAGAGTGTCCCTAAAGGGCTCCCAGTGGTTGCTTCCTACACCCTGAGGCCTTCAACCTGTCTTGCTTTGGAAGGTAGCCTCCTGACCTGGGTTCCTATGAAGAGCTAGTTCATCAGCACACATGCCCACTCTGTTCAGTTGGTTAGACTTGTGCTGAAACACAGGGGTGGCTTTGTTTTTGCAGGTCATAATTGACACGGCCTGTTGAGGCCGGGATGTGACTGGAGAGAGGACAGCAGTAGCTTTGGCCTGGCCATCAACTATCTGTGTGACCGAGGCCAAAGTAGGTAGATACTACTGGGCAGGCAAATCTCCAGGCAGGATGTTGTCATGGTTATAAGTATGGACCCTGGAGCCAACTTTATTGGTTCAGTCCTGGAGATAGTTACTAATAGTAATAGCCAGTTATAGTTATGTTAATACTTTATACTAGTTATTTAATTTCTCTGTGTCTCAGTTTTCTTACCTATGAAATGAGGATACTGTTCACACACTTACTGATATCTTGATGTTGTGGGCATGAAGCAGGTTAATACATTCACAGCACTTAGCACAGGGTTAGTGCCTAATGAACCTCAGTGAGGATGTCAACATGGTGTCTGGGAACTTCTTTCCTGTGAAATGGAATTAACTGCTGCCCTTCCTGTTTCACAAGACTGTTGTGAGGATTAAATAAGACTGTTTAGTGCAGCATCTTGTGCAGATTTATTCAACACATGTTCTTTAGTCCAGGCACTGTGAGGAGCACAGGATTGTAAACTGCAGAGGCTCACACAATCTCATTTTATTATGAATGGAGTGAGGAAGTGATTGGAAGAATCTTTGCTATTATAGCTGTGAAGTTGCTCTACTTTTCCTGTTAATGTGGAAACTATAGTTGTAAATTTGGGAGCATCAAGTGGAACTGAATTTCTGTTATTACAGCTTGTGACCACTGTTAACCAGGCTCTTGATGACCTGTAGGCTTCTCCAGATGCTGATTAATTATTCAAGGATTTGGAACCAAGTTTAAATCTTTAAGGTCACCAATTCTAGAGCAGAAGGCATACACAGTGTGTATCTTGTCTCACCTTCCCGTGTCTATTATCAGAACTTCATCCTTTCAAGAAAATAGAAGCCCGAATAAGGATTGCAAAGATAGGCCTAAAGGTTTAGGGGCCAGTTATTTACTCTTTTAGTGGTATATTAAATTGAACTCTTCCCTGTGTTTATTTTCAAAAGTAGAATTTATAATAGATTATTTATGGTATCTTTGTTTCTGGAATGTGACGGCATGAAGAGAGAACCACACAGAGTGGTGTTACTTGTTACCAAGTTCAAGCTGGCTCTGCTCGCCTCAAAACGCTGATAAATCTTACAGACAATGTGTTAAGTCAAAGAATAATGACTTTATTTGGAAAGCTGGCAGACTGGGAAGATGGCAGACTGATGTCTCAAAATAGCCATCTTATTGGGATCTGGATGCCTGGTTCTTTTATAGAACAGAGAGGAGACGAGGTGAAGAAGTAAAGTCAAAAGGCCATTTATCTTGCACAATAAGAGGATATTTGTTCATTTTTTCTTTTCTGCAGCCATTCACATGTGGTTAGGGTCAGATTGTCTCCCTGTGAGCTGAAAAGAGCCACTTTAGTTTAACGTTCAGGCAGAGGGGCAGGGTTCCCTGACCAAAGCAATGACTAGCAATGGTCAAAGAAACAGATCCAGCATGGAGTCAAAATTGGCTCCTCCCTGTTACAGTTTCTTTGATATGCACCTCCCCTGTCTGGGGCCAGTGTCCTGTTCTTTGTCATCCTGAGTCTCCTCAGGGTTCACCACCCTTGCAGGGGTGGCTGCAGAGTCCTGATGGCTGCAGCATCTTTTGTTTACTGATGTGACATTTTTAGTTTATGCCAGATATTTACCAGAAATTCCCATATTCTGTCCTGAAGACTTAAGGATATGCTATTATTGTGGATTCTGAGAAGGGAAATAAAGTCAATGATAAGTGATTCTTAGTCATTTAGTAATATTTCTGTTTTCCTGCCTACATTCTGGTGGTCTTCTTAGATGCTTATTCATAAGTCTGTGTTTGTCACACCTGGTACACCTCTGAAAATAGCGACTTATTATTGCAATAGTAAACTCACAACTTGGAAATGGCCAGAATCCAAAATTTCCCAAAATGTGAAGTACTGTTAGCCGATGGAGGGAAAAAAAAAATTAGAGAGAGGATATAATTATGTTTATTGTAGCAAGCATCACTTGGCAAAATTAATCTTGATAATTAAAGCAAAATTGGTATCACAATTAAGATTAACTTAGGTATTTTACAACTGTTTATTTACAGATTTAGCACTTGGAGTGAGCCTTAGACAGGATGGACCTAAAGCGAGGGAAATTTCTCAAATCCAGCAATTCTTCCTGATACTGACATAGGGTTCCCCCATTCTTTTAAAAATCAGGGCTAAGTTTCACTTCCCCACCCACTGCCATTTGGTGGTATTTTTGTTTCTCTTTAGGTATCATCCTATTTTGTCTTTCTTTTTACCACTGACATTGGCTTATTTCATATGAATTTGTAATGTATTAAACTTGTTGTTGTTTTTACCTCTAAGTCATGACCAACTCTTCTGTAGTCCCATGGACTGTAGCCTGCCAGGCTCCTCTGTCCATAGGATTTCCCAGGCAAGAATACTGGAGTAGGTTGCCATTTCCTTCTCTAAGGGATCTTCCTGACCCAGGGATTGAACCCCTGTCTCTTATATCTCCTGCATTGGCAGATGGATTCTTTAGCACTGAGTCCCTGGAGAAGCCCAATATATTAAATATTTAATACATGTACTTTATTTTTTTTAAGATTTATTCATTTATTTTTAGTTGCATTAGGTTTATTTTTACTTGCTGCACATGGGTTTTCTCTAGTTAACAGCAAGCAAGGGTTACTCTTCACTTCAGTGCCTGGGGTTCACATTGTGGTGGGTTTTTCTGTTGCAGAGCTCAGGCTCTAGGCGCATGAGCTTCAGTAGTTGTGGCGCACAGGCTTAGTTTCTCTGCAGCATGTGGAATCTTCCCGGACCAGGGATTGAACCCATGCCCCCTGCACTGGGAAGTCCCTAAATACATAGTCTTCAAAAATATTATTGTGATATGTGCATGAATTATTTCTCTTAAAGCTCCTGAGGTAATGAGTATTTTCTTGTATCTTGTTCTTGCAGGAAGAATTTTGAATCGTTTCTCCAAAGACATTGGGCATATGGATGACTTACTGCCCCTGATATTTCTTGATTTCATCCAGGTAATGTAACAGTCCTGTCAGAGTTCTCACAAGGAAGAGCAGAGTGCCTGTTTCTCAAGGCCTTCTCACAGGGGCTGAGGGTAGGCCTTTAAGCCTGGCAGTGTGTCCTGTTATCTTCAGTAAAGGCTGTGTTTGTGAGAAAGAGGTGCAGTTCTGATTGAGATCCTGAGTTAACATGAGTAACCCCTGGGGCAGGAGTGGCTACACAGTCACGTCAACGTTGGTCTGAAGCAGCGACATGCTGGGTAAGTGGTTCTGCCTCTGCCTCCAAGGTGTCTGGCGTGGAATCCCTTTATTATGAGCACATTTCATAATATAAAAATAACCACCTCTCATGGAAAGATAGCCTAGATTAACTAAATTATGCATTTTATTAGGCTTCCCAGGTGGCTCAGTTCAGTTCAGTTGCTCAGTTGTGTCCGACTCTTTGAGACCCCATGAACCGCAGCACGCCACCAACTCCCTGTCCATCACCAACTCCCAGAGTTTACCCAAACTCTTGTCCAGTGAGTCAGTGATGCCATCCAACCATCTCATCCTCTGTCATCCCCTTCTCCTCCTTCCCTCAATCTTTCCCAGCATCAGAGTCTTTTCAAATGAGTCAGCTCTTCACATCAGGTGGCCAAAGTATTGGAGTTTCAGCTTCAGCATCAGTCCTTCCAATGAACACCCAGGACTGATTTCCTTTAGAATGGACTGGTTGGATCTCCTTGCAGTCCAAGGGACTCTCAAGAGTCTTCTCCAACACCACAGTTCAAAAGCATCAATTCTGCCAATGCAGGAGATGCAAGAGACGTGGAATCAATCCCTGGGTTGGGAAGATGCCCTGGAGAAGGGAATGGCAACCCACTTCAGTATTCTTGCCTAGAAAATTCGTGGACAGAGGAGCCTGGTGAGCTGCCATCCATGGGGCTGCAAAGACTCAGACAAAACTGATCCAAAAGTCTACAAATAATAAATGCTGGAGAGGGTGTGGAGAAAAGGGAACCCTCTTACACTGTTGGTGGGAATGCAAACTAGTACAGCCACTATGGAGAACAGTGTGGAGATTCCTTAAACAACTGGAAATAGAACTGCCTTATGATCCAGCAATCCCACTGCTGGGCATACACACTGAGGAAACGAAAAGGGAAAGAGACACGTGTACCCCAATGTTCATCGCAGCACTGTTTATAATAGCCAGGACATGGAAGCAACCTAGATGTCCATCAGCAGATGAATGGATAAGAAAGCTGTGGTACATATACGCAATGGAGTATTACTCAGCCATTAAAAAGAATACATTTGAATCAGTTCTAATGAGGTGGATGAAACTGGAGCCTATTATACAGAGTGAAGTAAGCCAGAAGGAAAAACACCAATACAGTATACTAACGCATATATATGGAATTTAGAAAGATGGTAACGATAACCCTGTATACAAGACAGCAAAAGAGACACTGATGTATAGAACAGTCTTATGGACTCTGTGGGAGAGGGAGAGGGTGGGAAGATTTGGGAGAATGGCAATTTATTAATTAAAACAAAATATAATAAACCTTTCCAAAAAAAAAAAAAAACCAACTGAGCATGAGCATGATGCATTGTACTCCCACAGGGGACAGATATCTGCTGCACCATTTTATTTGGATAAAGCCAGGTGTGGTTACTTGCAAAGAAAAGATTGGCTAGAAATACGGTGAAAATAATATTTTAATAAGGACAGTGTTGTTTAGTTGCTAAGTTGTGTCCGACTCTTTTGCGACACCGTGGATGGCCGCCTGCCATGCTCCTCCATCCATGGGATTTCTCAGGCAAGAATACTGGAGTTGGTTGCCATTTCCTTGTCCACGGAATCTTCCTAACCCTGAGATCAAACTCGTGTCTCCTGCATCTGCTGCATTGCAGGCAGATCCTTAGCACGGAGCCACCTGAGAAGTCCAAGAAGGACCATAGACAGCACCTTTAAAGACACAAAAGCTTTTAAGCCAGTAATTCGATTCCGGGATCAAAGTCATCTCAGAAAATGTCTTTTGTTTATGTAGGCAGTTTTTCTTTTTACAAGCTGATTGCTCTGTCTTAAGGTGTCTTTAAAAAGAGAGAGAGAGACTTACAGGAATATTTTCTATCTAGCCTCAGTTTGTCTGTGAACTTGAGGTCTAAGAAATAATGTTAGGTCATCTCAGCTCTCATTCTCACATTCAGTATTGTTGCTCTTATGGAGTGTTATGTTTTTTTTTTTGTTTGTTTGTTTTCCCCTCTGTTATTTTGTCTACTTATCAGTGATTAAGCATGTGGAGAATTTACTTTTTCTTTCCAAGTGTTAATTTTGGAAATGAAATGCATTTATCAAAAGCTGCACAGAGAAATGCAGCAATGAACAGTGCAACAGTGTCCTACAGACAGTGCAGTCTGAGGGCAAGGCTTCCACTGTTACCAGTGAGAACTGAGACTCGGAGGCAGAGGACTTTTACTACAAAGATGTCTGATTGTTTTTTTCTCTTCTGCAAACTTATTTTATAATTATGCCCTGCTGGGTTAAGCTACATAATTTATCCCCAGAAACAATTTTTCCCTAAAAACAGTGTCAGGTTTTGACAGTGATTGTAAATTACTTTGAAAGGATTTTGTGAAAGGTTCTGTTTCTTTGCTACAGCAAGCTAGGCCAAGGTTGGGTTTCTGCCTTGTGCTTAGCATATGGTTAGTCATCATAATCAGAATTTGTCACATATTTTTGGATGGCATGTAGAGGGACAGGGGTAGATGCTACCTGATTTCAGCAGGAAATACTCTCATTAAAGAGAAGAGTAATTTCTAGTCTAGCTGATTTCCAGTCCTTCCCCTACCACTTGTAGTTCAATTATCTTGAAGTTTGGTGGAGGTGTCCTGTAGTTCATTAGAAGTAAGAGTCTGCTCTTTGAGAGAGAACTGGGATGAGCATGGAGCCTGCGTATTCTTCACTGAGCAGGTAGCTAAATCCATGAGGATGGATAAGATTGCCCAGAGAGGGGAGAGCGTTTTAGGAGCCCAGATCAGAAGCTTAGGGAAGCCCTTATATTCAGGGAGAAAGCAGAGAGAGAAGGGAAGTACTGAAGATGGATAATGAACAGCAAGGATGAGAGGAGGAAATATGGTGGAGACCCGAAGAAGGACAGATCTGTTCAGTGCAAATGAGGTGAGTCCACGGAAACTTGTTGGTGATTTGGAATCAGGAGGCGTCTGGTGACCTGAGGAGTTAAAGAGCAAAGGACTGCAAATCCAGGAGGCTTGGAGGGAGTTGAGGTGAAGACAGGGTGGAAAGAATTTGAATGAATCAGGAGAGAGGCCCATCTGGAATGCAGGGTCTGAGAAGCTCTTGCTTGTTGTTTGAGATTTTAGTTTCTGGGAGGGGAGTATGATTGGAGAATTTTCCCTCTCTTCCATCCTTCCCTTCAACAAATAAGGATTGAGGCCGGGAAGTACAGGGGTGAATCAGGCATGAAGCCTGCCCCTCATAGGTCTTCTCCCTCCTCAGGGAAGGAAGACATCCAGAGATTCACCCCTTGATGACTTTTGAATCCTATTTGTGGGAGCCCTGTGGAAGAAGTCCTGGAAGGCAAACTGGATGTGGAGGTTGGAGGCAGTTAGGGAACCTGGTCCAGGAGGTGGCAGAGCTTTGGAGGTGAGCTTTGATCCCAGATGAGAGGGAAAGTCCACTGTAGATGCTGGAAGCAGTGTTCCTGTGTGGGACCCAGGCTTTCTGTCTATGATCAGCTGAGAGGCTAGAAGGGAAGGGTCTGGAAGGGCATTGTTCAGCTGTGTTAGTGCACCAGTGTTCAAACTCATTTTTGATGATTTTGCTTATCCTTGGTTTATTTGATAAACTTTAGAAGATTCTTGATCATTTTTATTTTTATTACTTTAAAAAAAAAGGAAGAGGAACCAGAGATCAAATTGCCAACATCTACTGGATCATGGAAAAAGCAAGAGAGTTCCAGAAAAAACATCTATTTCTGCTTTATTGACTATGCCAGAGCCTTTGACTGTGTGGATCACAATAAACTGTGGAAAATTCTGAAAGAGATGGGAATACCAGACCACCTGACCTGCCTCTTGAGAAACCTGTATGCAGGTCAGGAAACAACAGTTAGAACTGGACATGGAACAAAAGACTGGTTCCAAACAGGAAAAGGAGTATGTCCAGGCTGTATATTGTCACCCTGCTTATTTAACTTATATGCAAAGTACATCATGAGAAATGCTGGGCTGGAAGAAGCACAAGCTGGAATCAAGATTGCCAAGAGAAATATCAATAACCTCAGATATGCAGATGACACCACCCTTATGGCAGAAAGTGAAGAGGAACTCAAAAGCCTCTTGATGAAAGTGAAAGAGGAGAGTGGAAAAGTTGGCTTAAAGCTCAACATTCAGAAAACTAAGATCATGGCCTCTGGTCCCATCACTTCATGGGAAATAGATGGGGAAACAGTGGAAACAGTGGCAGACTTTATTTTCTGGGGCTCCAAAATCACTGCACATGGTGACTGCAGCCATGAAATTAAAAGACGCTTACTCCTTGGAAGGAAAGTTATGACCAACCTAGATAGCATATTCAAAAGCAGAGACATTACTTTGCCAAAAAAAGGTCCGTCTAGTCAAGGCTATGGTTTTTCCAGTGGTCATGTATGGATGTGGGATTTGGACTGTGAAGAAAGCTGAGTGCCAAAGAATTGATGCTTTTGAACTGTGGTGTTGGAGAAGACTCTTGAGCGTCCCTTGGACTGCAAGGAGATCCAACCAGTCCATTCTAAAGGAGATCAGTCATGGGTGTTCTTTGTAATGACTGATGCTAAAGCTGAAACTCCAGTACTTTGGCCACCTCATGCGAAGAGTTGACTCATTGGAAAAGACTCTGCTGCTGGGAGGGATTGGGGGCAGGAGGAGAAGGGTACGACAGAGGATGAGATGGCTGGATGGCATCACCAACTCGATGGACGTGAGTTTGAGTGAACTCCAGGAGTTGGTGATGGACAGGGAGGCCTGGCGTGCTGCAATTCATGGGGTCGCAAAGAGTCAAAAACAACTGAGCGACTAAACTGAACTGAACTGAGCTGAAAGTGTTTATTCCATATACTTTCCCTCATCTAATTCCTTCTCATTCCCTTAAATGGTATTTCAGATAATTTAATATTTTGTGATAGTGATGCCAAGTGTGGCTAAGGCAAACCCTGGACTCTGAGTAGTGGTCTACACTGCAGGACAATCCACCCTCTCAGGTGATGTCACTCAGAGACAACATTCCAATAGAGAAACAATCATGAGTTTGTGCACCATCCTGTACACTGACTCTCACAGCTACCAGCCTGTCCAGTCACATTATATAAGTGGTTGGGCAAATTGGAGTTGTTCACCATTTCAAAGGACGAAGGAAAGCAGCGTAAAAATGTCAATTTATGTGGTGTGATTGCACCTGATAATCATTCATGATGTCAACAGCTTTAAAGTGTGTCAGTGCAGAGCCCCGCAGTCTACCTTTCCAAGCCCCCATCCCAGCTCTCCCTCTTACCATCTCTGCCCCACAAAGCCACACTCTCCTTTCTGTAAAATGGAGAAAGTAATACCCACTTCCTAATGCTTGTTGGGAAGACAAAATGAAATTCATTTTAATTAATTTTTGCATAATATATAAATGCATGTTGAGCACTAAGTAATGGGCAACTATTTTAAAAATACCACATGTGTGTCTTAGATAAGAGAAATAGTCTGATGACAGTGGCATTTGTTGTTGTTCAGTCGCTAAGTCATGCTCGACTCTTTGTGATTCTATGAACTGCAGCACGCCAGGCCTTCCTGTTCTTCCTTCAAGCTTCCTGTTGGGAGTTTGCCCAAGTTCATTTCCATTGAGTCAGTGATGCCATCCAGCCATCTCATTCTCTGTCACCCTCTTCTCCTTTTGCCTTTGGCAAAGTGGCATTGCTGCTGCTGCTAAGTCGCTTCAGTAGTGTCCGACTCTGGGCAACTCAATGGACGGCAGCCCACCAGGCTCCCCCTTCCCTGGGATTCTCCAGGCAAGAACACTGGAGTGGGTTGCCATTTCCTTCTCCAATGCATGAAAGTGAAAAGTGAAAGTGAAGTCACTCAGTCGTATCTGACTCTTCACGAGCTCATGGGCTGCAGCCCACCAGGTTCCTCTGTCCATGGGATTTTCCAGGCAAGAGTACTGGAGTGGGGTGCCATTGCCTTCTCCAAAGTGGCGTTATGTTGCATTAAATTTATTGTCAGAGACAGTTTCCAGGCCCATAAATATCTCATGAATTTGTATCACAGAGATTCTAGGATTGTAATCCTTGTAAATTTTGATGGACACTTTCTTATATAGACTCACAAAGTAAAAATCAGTTGTTTTCAAGATAGACCATTGAGCATTAAATATTTCAGAGTAATGTAATTTTCATACAATTTGCCAAAGTCCCAAATAACACTGAATAAGCAGTCTCAATTATCTACAATTCTTGTCATTGAAATCATCACCTCCAAGGAGTCTTCTTACTGGTAAAACAAGTGAAAATGAAGGTGAGATGTGGAAGTTAGGTTTAGGCATTGTAATTTTCCACAAAAAATAAAAGTTTGGGACTGCTCTGAGCATGTGAACTTTCACGCAGCTGCTCTCAGCAAAATACTGTAATTTATTGAGGAAAACTAAGTTGCAAAATGCTTATTCCCCACACATCCGTCATTCGGGGGGAAAAAAAAATCAGCAGCTTGGCAGAGCTGAACTAGACTTCATGTCCTTTCATGGTCACAAAGGGCAAATGCCCTTGAGTCACCAATGGAGGCGGTGGTGGGAACACCAGGGACCGTGTCATTCCCTCCTCAGCACAAAAAGAATGCACTGACTGCAGTTGTATGAAGTAAAAATGCCCAAGAAAAAGAAAATGTGAATGTGGTCATTTCTTTCCAGAAAGGGGAGTGCAAAAGAACATGCCACTGCATCTGGATATTGAGAACTGTAGCCTGAGATTCAGTGTAATAGGTTATTATGGGTCACTTGCTTTTACAGCCTTTACTTGTCTCAGCACCACTGACCCTTGCATTTCATTGTGTGGAGATGTCAGGGAAAGTGTGTAGAGTATTGCAGCCTCTCCCACTGAATAATGAGTTTGTCATTTTGAGATTTCTGTGATGTGTTGATCACTTCCCCAACCGCTTCCTCAAATCCCCCTTGGGGATGTTTATTTTTAATATATATTTAATGCTAGTCCTTTGTGGATATTTTTTCTTTTTTAATTTTATTTTTTAACTTTACAATATTGTATTGGTTTTGCCAAATATCAACATGAATCCGCCACAGGTATACACGTGTTCCCCATCCTGAACCCTCCTCCCTCCTCCTTCCCCGTACCATCCCTCTGGGTCGTCCCAGTGCACCAGCCCCAAGCATCCAGTATCCTGCATCGAACCTGGACTGGCTACTCATTTCATATATGATATTATACATGTTTCAATGCCATGATATTTTCTTCCTGTCAGTGGCTTGCCATTTATATCCTTAGTGGAGGTCAAGGTTTAATTTTGATGAAGTCTAATGTTTACCTTTTTTTTTTTTCTTTTGTAGTTGATGTTTTTTTTTTATTTTTTATTTTTAAACTTTACATAATTGTATTAGTTTTGCCAAATATCAAAATGAATCCTCCACAGGTATACATGTGTTCCCCATCCTGAACCCTCCTCCCTCCTCCCTCCCCATACCATCCCTCTGGGTCATCCCAGTGCACTAGCCCCAAGCATCCAGTATTGTGCATCGAACCGTAGTTGATGTTTTTGTATCCTAAGAAATCTTTGCACATCCTTAGGAGTGTGAAGATACTTTTCTGTGTTCTACCTTTTTGGATATTGATGCATCTTGCACTAATTTTTAAATGTGAAAGAGTAATTAGTGGTTGAGTTTTATTTTTTCCAATTATTCTGGACATATTTGTTACAGACTTTTATGCATTGAATTAAGGAAATCTGCATCTGTGTAATAGATTTTGTTCCTGAGTAGTTGCAGTTTATGCCAATATTTTGATCCTTATACCAATACTGCATTCTTAGTTACTGTACATTTTAATAAGAGATGAAACCCATAGTTTAAATTGTCTAACTTTGTGTTTCTTTGTCAAGTTTGCTTTGATCATTCTGGATTCTTTACTTTTATGTATCAATTTTAGAAATCTTTCAATTTGTTTTTAAATAAAAGCCTGAATATTTTATTAATGTTTCCTTTTAGCTGTAGAATATTTTGAGAAATCTGAGTCTTAACAATGTTGGATCTGCAATTACTAATATTTGTCTCTCTCTGCTTATTTAGGTCTTCTTTAATTTTAGAAATATTTTGTAATTTTTAGTATAGACATCTTACATGTCTCTGGTTAAATTTATTCATGCATATTTGCTTTTCATAGTATTGTTGGATTGTCTTTTTAAATTATTTATTCATTTATTTTGGATGCACTGGGCCTTCTTTGCTATGTATGGGCTTTCTCTAGTTGTGGTGGCGGGTGGTGACTAGGTGCTATGGGTGCACTTCTCATTTTGGTGGCTTTTCCTATTGCAGAGCATGGGCTCTAGGGCACATGGTTTTCAGTAATCCTGGCACATGGGCTCGGTAGGTACAGCCATTTGGTTCTAGAGCCTGGGCTCAGTGACTGTGGCACATGGGCTTAGCTGCTCTGCACATGTGGATTCTTCCCAAACCAGGGATCAATCCCATGTTCCCTGCATTGGCAGGTGGATTCTTAACCAGTTGGACCACTAGGAAGTCTTGTTTCTGATACTATTATTCACTTGCTGTTGCTAGTTTATAGAAATATAGTTGATTTATTTGTGAATTAACTTTACATTTCCTGGAGTCAATAGTGGTATGTTTTTTATTTTTTTTAATTCTATAGGATTTTGTCCATATGCAATCATGTCAGCTATAAATAATGGCAGTTTTGTATCTTCATTTCCAATATCTATGACTTCTGTTTCCTTTTCTTGACTTGTTGTGGCTAGAGTTTCCAGTTAGTTAAAGAGAATCAGTTAGATAAGATAATCTTGTATTCTTAGGGCAAAATCTTTCAGTAATTTTTCATTACAAATAATATTAATTGCAATTTTTTAGGTAGGTATCTGTTATCAGATTGAAAATGTTTCTTTTAATTTCTCAATTGTCAAGAATTTTACTTTTTTAAAAAAATGAAGAGGTAAGGAATTTTAACAAATATTTCTTCTACATCTCTTCAGCTGGTCATACACTTATTTATCTTTACTGTTTTAATGTGAATTATGGTGATTGGTATTTGAAAATTAAACTTAACATTCCTGGAAAAGAGTTTACTTGGTCATAATGTAGCATCTTTTTTCTGTATTGCTGTATGTAGTTTGTCAAGAATTTCTGGACCTGTTGTTCATGAAGGATATTGGTCTATAATTTGCTTTACTTAAAATATTTTGTCAGCTTTTGTTATCAGAAGTACGTCAGTCAGTTCAGTCGCTCAGTTATGTCCGACTCTTTGCAACCCCATGTACTGCAGCACGCCACCAACTCCCTGTCTATCACCAACTCCTGGAGCTTACTCAAACTCATGTCAATCGAGTCAGTGATGCTATCCAACCATCTCATCCTCTGTCATCCCTTTCTCCTCCTGCCTTCAATCTTCCCAGTATCAGGGTCTTCTCTAATGAGTCAGCGCTTCACATCAGGTGGCCAAAGTATTGGAGTTTCAGCTTCAACATCATTCCTTCCAATGAATATTCAGGACTGATTTCCTTCAGGATGGACTGGTTGGATCTCCTTGCAGTCTAAGGGACTCTCAAGAGTCTTCTCCAACACCACAGTCCAAAAGCATCAATTCTTATGTATCCTCATGGAAATACATGGGAAATATTTCCATTTTTAATGGTCAGTTTAATGTCAGCTTGATGAGACTACATTCCTTAGTTATTCAGTCAAAAGGTGATCTGTGTGTTGCTCTGTAGGTATTTTGTAGATGTGATTGAAGTCCATAAATAGTTGATTTTAAGTAGGGACAAAACCTCCCTGAAATAAAAAGAAATTCTGCTTGTAGAGAACAGTATCAGCTCCTGCCCGAGGGTTCCAACCTGTCCTTTGTAACAGGCGACCCTGAGTATTTTGGACTTGCCCAGTCAAGTTAGATTGTGAAATATTACCCTTTTTATATTGCTAGATTCAGTTCATTGGTATGTCGTTTAATATTCCAAGACAGTTTGGTTTGCAATTTTTCTTTCTTTTAATGTCTTTATCTGGTTTTTATATCATGATAATGCTGGACCTTGGAAAAGTACTGGGAAAAGTTTGGTAAAACTTTTCTGCACAATGTTTTTGTGAAGCCCTATGGATTTACAGTCTTTTCTTTGAGAAATTTAAAAATTATGTATTCAGGGAATTCCCTGGTAGTCCAGGGGTCACGACTTTGTGCTTTCACTTCTGCAGGCCTGGGTTTGATTGCTGGTAGGAAAACTAAGATCCCACAAGCTGCACGGAATGGCCAAAACAATAAAATAAAGTAAAATTTAAAAAAAAAAAAGGATTCAAATTCTTAAATCAATATGTAGTTATTATGATTTTCTATATCATTGTTAGTTTTATATGTCATTTTTTAAGACATTTGTCCTTTACATTAAAATTTAAAAGTTTATCTGCACAATGTTTATTATAGTCTCTTTGTAATGCTTATGGTATCTTTTGTGTTAAAATTAAAGCCGAAGTGTTAGTTCCTCAGTCATGTCCGACTCTTTGTAACCCCATGGACTGTAACTTGTCAAGCTCCTCTGTCCATGGGATTCTCCAGGCAAGCATACTGGTATAGGTTACTATTCCTTTTCCAGGAGATCTTCCCAACCCAGGGATCAAATGTGGATCTCCCCTATTGCAAGCAGATTCTTTACCATCTGAGCCACCAGGGAAGCCCAATCTTTATTGTTATCCTCTTTTAATTCATGTGAATTGTAAATTTTCTCTTTTTTTTTTTCTTTTGCATTTTGTGGTGATTTCAAAGAACCACGCTTTGTGTTTGTTGATTTTTCTGCTTAGAAGTTAGTTTTCTTTTTCATTCAGGTCTTTTGTCATTTAGTTGCTCAATTGTGCCTGACTTTTTGTGATCTCATAGACTGCAGCACTCAAGGCTTGCCTCTCCTTCAGTATCTCCCAGAGTTTGTTCAAACTCGTGTCCATTGAGTTGATGATGCCATCCAACCATCTCATCCTCAGTCGCTCCCTTCTCTTCCTGCCCTCAGTCTTTCCCAGCATCAAGGTGTTTTCCAATGAGTCAGCACTTCACATCAGGTGGCCAAAGTATTGGAGCTTCAGCATCCAATCTTTCCAGTGAATAATCACCATTGATTTCCTTTGAGATTGACTGGTTTGATCTCTTTGCTGTACCAGGGACTCTCAAGAGTCTATTTTTTTTTTCTATTTTCATTCTTCTACATACTTTAATATGCTGTTTTTTCCTTTTATTTATAAGATGGATTTCAAAACCCTTGATTTTAGCTTTTTTTAAAGACTTTTTTCTTTTTTAAAAATTATTTTAATTTTATTGGAATATGGTTGATTTACAATGTTGTATTTGTTTCAGATGTACAGCAAAGTGATTTAGTTATACATGTACCTATATTCATTCTTTTTTAGGTTCTTTTCTCATATAGGTTATCACAGAATGTTAAATAGATTTCCCTGTGATATACTTTTATAGTGCTCTTCTTTTTAAGGTGTACCATGATAAATTATAAAATAAGAGGACTCCAGTCTTAAATTTTGTAATATTGTTGAACTCTGACAAAAGTGGAAAGGAAACTATTGATCAGTGAGATACACTAAACATGAGGGAAGAGATACACCATGTTTCCCTAAAGCTTCCTATCATGCTGGTTAGCAAACTGTGAACCAAACCCCACTATTCACTCTTCAGTGGAGTTAGCTATGACTCTAAGTTGGGAGTGAATTGAAGGATATCCAGGTCCCAGAGCTTATGTGCTTGTGAAAAGACCCAAGGCAGTCAAATAAGGGATGAAGAATGTGATTAACATATCCCAAGCAAAGGCCAGGTTTAGAAAAGCTTAGTCTTAGGGTTTGTACGTGGATGTGTATGCTTGTTAGTCACTCAGTTGTGTCCGATTCTTTGCAGCCTCATGGACTAAACTGCCAGCCTCCTCTGTCCATGGAATTCTCCAGACAAGAATAATGGAGTGGTGTGCCATTCTTTTTTCTAGGGGATCTTCCCAGCCCAGGGATTTTCTGTGAATTTTTCTGAATTATGAAAAATCACCATTTTCTCTCAAGTGAAAGATTTCATCTAAGAATTTTTTTATTTGATTATGTGGATTCATAGACTTTGGATAGAATTTCCCAAATGGTGTAGTCCAAATGGGAAATATATAAAAATAATGATTCTCCTTATCTGGGGAATATCAGGACTTGGGTCACTTGCTTCTGGGTCAATATACTTCTTTCTATATACCCATCACTGTCTCTGTTCCATAGTCTGACAGAGGTGCAGAAGCACATGCTGTGGTGATGTGGTCCATCAGATGGGCCTGGAATCCAACCAGGTGGGGGTAACTGTGTGTGTAGCTTGAATTGGGCTTTTTGGCATTTCTGAGAATGTAGGAGAAAGAAATGAGGTTGGCTACAAGGAAGGGATTTATTGTGTGTTTATTGTACACTAGGATCTTTTGTTTCCTTCTTCAGATGTTAACTTCTTGCTTAGATACTATTTTCATCTTCTACAAACTTCTATAAAGGGTTTAAGATGGCTGGCAATAAAAGATTCACAAATGTACATAAATATAAAAGTAAAAGTTCTCAGTCATGTCCAACTCTTTGGGACCCCATGGACTGTAGCCTGCCAGGCTCCTCTGTCCATGGGATTTTCCAGGCAGGAATACTGGAGTGGGTTGCCCATCCCTTCTCCAGGGGATCTTCCAAACCCAGGGATCAAACCTGGGTCTCCTGCATTACAGGCAGATTCTTTACCATCTGAGCCACTTGGGAAACCAATATGTTGTGTGTGTGTGTGTGTGTGTGTGTGTGTGTGTGTGTGTGTGTATAATAAAGCTGTTAGAGGCACCCTCTTTGAATTGCTTTAGAATTTAGGGCCATGAAATCTGAACCTAACTCCAGAGGTTCTGAGAGCATTAGTAATGGGTCTTCAGTGGGTACCTAAGGAAAAAGCATTGGCACAGCTTCCATGGAGCCCTTCATTTTGATCTCACCTCTGCTTCCCAGGCTACGTGCCAGGCTGGGTTAGTCATAAAAGGCCCTCACCTGGAGTGGTTTAGTCACTCAGTCTTGTCTGACTTTTTTTGACCCCATGGACTCTAGCATGCCAGATTCCTCTGTCCATGGGATGTTCCAGGCAAGAATACTGGAGTCAGTTGCTATTTCCTTCTCCAGGGGAACTTCCTGACCCAGGGACCAAACCTGGGTCTCCTGCATAGCAGTCAGATTCTTTAATGACTGATCCACCAGGGAAGCCACCTGGGGAGAGCCAGATTATTGAAACGGATGAATGTTGTTCATCAAATGATGCAAGTCTGCTAAAAACCAGTAATTTGGGTTTTTTTCTTTTAATAATTAACACTTTAGGTGTAGTTTTTGTTTTTGACAAAAAACAATGGCAAGCCAAGTGACCTAAAGGCTAGACATAGAAGGAGCTGGAAGGACCCCTCCCTATGAACATGAAGGTTGTAGCCTGGTAGGATGCACAGTCAAGCCAGTGGATGAAAGAAATTGTTTTCTGTAGGTCTAATAGGAGGGCGGTCAGACAGCCCTACTTTTCTCCACTTAAGATTATCATTTATTCCTTCAGAACTCCATGCTCTTCACTCTGAGTTTTCTTTTGATACCACAGCAGAGACAGGGAGAAACAGAAAAGCACATGGGTCTCCATCCAGATCATGCAGTTTGGTTCCCAAGGGCTCCTGGCCACAGAGTCACAGTTCTGGTTGTTTGTTCCTCCTGCCTGCAGCTGTGGCTCTGGGATTCCCTGAGCACAAACTGCTCCTCTCCTTCTCCAGGATAAGCAATACCTTACTGGGAAACTTTAGGACAACCACTTACCCTCCCAACTTCATTATTTCTTATCTGTAAAGAATATCCAGTGTTAACTCAGATAAGTGTCTCAACCTTCTCATCCCAGCTCCTTTTTGGTCAAAATTTCCATTAACTGTGATTACTGCCTGCAAATCATTCATGCCATTCTTTATATTTGTTAAACAAGCCTATAAAATCAGTCATAAGTCTTAGAATTGTCTAAAAATATTCAGGTATTCTTCCCTGTGTTTCCCCATCCCCCTGTGAATATCACCATGGATTTGTATCCACCTGAGATCATAAACTTCAGAGGCCTTGGTCAAAACTGGGTGAATCTGCTAGTCCCTACCACTTCACCCGACTTTCATAGCAGGCAGACACTAAGTGTTGATTGCATTCTTATTGCCTGATACTGTCCTCCAGAGTATCATCATACTTTTCCTGATAAAGATGGATGCTTAAATCAGCATCAACCAATGATTTCATTTTCTATTCTACCTGATATCTTTTTTAGACCTAGATCATTTCCTAAGAGAAAATCATCTCAGGGGATAATGTGATGATTAAGAGAATATTCATGGAACCCAACACAGGGCCTTACACACAGTACACACATTGTAAATGGAATCTGGTGTTGTTATAATAGTTAACCTTTGGAATGGGCATTTTAAATACTTAGTATAATGACAGAAAGATGGTTGTATGTTGGAGGAAAGCTTAAATATGTCATAATGGCTCATGACATGGGGTTCCCAGGTCCGTGACTTAGGCTTTGCAGTTTCCATCAAGTTACTTTTCCTCCCTCTGTGCCTCACTGTCTCCATTTGTAAAATTAGATAATACTGTTACTAGATACGTTACACTGAATTTGTAATTGCTGCTGCTGCTGCTAAGTCGCTGCAGTCATGTCTAACTCTGTGCAACCCCATAGACGGCAGCCCACCAGGCTCCCCCGTCCCTGGGATTCTCCAGGCAAGAACACTGGAGTGGGTTGCCATTTCCTTCTCCAATGCATGAAAGTGAAAAGTGAAAGTGATTAACCATTTCTTTATCCCTACATGGATAGCTGAAGCATCTGGATTCCTCATCTGTAATGCTTGCTCACTCCTTTCTCTAGTAACACCTGCTGACTCCTGATAGTTTGAGATGCAGCTCCTACTCTCTGAGCCTCAAATAGTCTCATCTGTTAAAAATAATAATTCCTGCCTCAAAGGGCTACTGAGTGTATCACAAGAGCTGATACCTAGAAAGTTCTTATCAGAGTGTTTGGTGCATGCAATAAACATCATGAGGACCACCTATACTTCTATTTCTTTGGAAGGGAAAGCATTCCCTGCTGTTTCAACAAGTTTCAAGAAAAGGAGTTTAATCCTAACAAATCAATAAAATTTATCTTTTAAAAGTATCCTTGACATGAAGGCCTCTGTATTTTCGCTATTTCAGACATTTCTACTTGTGATTGGTGTGGTGGGCGTGATGGTAGCTGCAATTCCTTGGACTGCTATACCTGTGATTCCCCTTGGCATCATTTTCTTTTTTCTTCGGCGATATTTCTTAGAGACATCACGAGATGTGAAACGCCTGGAATGTACAAGTGAGTACCAGGGCTCTCAGGTTGGGATGGCAGTGCAGTCTGTCTTCCATTTATGCCTCAATTAACCAGACCCCTGAAACTCTGCAGACTGTTCTATGGTATTTCTCACTGTTAACATTAGGTGATTGAAAGTTATGGCCCCTGAGAGTAGGTTTGGCCCTTAAGGCAAATGGAGCTGGCAGCGGGTCAGCTGCCCTTTGCATTTTATCCCAAGGAGGATGGACGTGAGCACCATGAGGACAGGAACCATTTCTGTCTTGTTCATGACCTATGTCCTAACACAGAGTATCCACTCTGTTAATACCATTATTGAAAGTATTTAATCATGTTGGAACTAATGTAGAAGGAAAATAGAGAATTGTTCTTCAAAAGAAAGCTGAGCGCTGAAGAATTGATGCTTTTGAACCGTGGTGTCGGAGAGAAGACTCTTGAGAGTCCCTTGGACTGCAAAAAAATCTAATCAGGCCATCCTAAAGGAGATCAGTCCTGAGTGTTCATTGGAAGGACTGATGTTGAAGCTGAAACTCCAATACTTTGGCCACCTGATATGAATAGCTGACTCATTTGAAAAGACCCTGATGCTGGGAAAGATTGAAGGTGGGAGGAGAAGGGGATGATAGAGGATGAGATGGTTGGATGGCATCACTGACTCAATGGACATGAGTTTGGGTAAACTCTGGGAATTGGTGATGGGCAGGGAGGCCTGGCGTGCTGTGGTTCATGGAGTCGCAAAGAGTCAGACACGACTGAGCGACTGAACTGAACTGAACTGAAAGTTACCAGAAATGACAAGGAAAGGAAAAGATAAGGGAAAGGAAAGGAGACCTCAGGAAATATATGTTAAAATGATATATTTGAAAAAAATATTCTTTCACATGTTCTAGTAAGTTGCAGTTGTTAAAAGTATTGGAAAGATGTGTGTTAGTTGCTTAATCATGTCTGACTTTTTGAGTCTGCATGGTTTGTAGCCCACCAGGCTCTTCTGTCCATGGAATTCCCCAGGCAAGAATACTGGAGTGGATAGCCATTCCCTTCTCCAGAGGATCTTCCTGACCCAGGGGTTGAACCCAGCTCTCCTGCATTGCTGGTGGACTCTGATATCTAAGTCACCAGGGGAGCCCTATTGAAAAGATAAGCCCTTTTATTTTCATGTCTGCTCTTTGTCATTTTCAGTATTTGGGGTGATAACCACACTGTTTGAAAGCTGAGTGGGGAAGAATTGATGCTTTTGAACTATGGTGTTGGAGAAGACTCTTGAGAGTCCCTTGGACTGCATGGAGATACAACCAGTCCATCCTAAAGGAGATCAGTCCTGGGTGTTCATTGGTAGGACTGATTTTGAAGCGTTTGAAACTCCAATACTTTGGCCACCTGATGCGGAGAGCTGACTCATTTGAAAAGACCTTGATGCTGGGAAAGATTGAGGGCAGGAGGAGAAGGGGACGACAGAGGATGAGATGGTTGGATGGCATCACCGACTCAATGGACATGGGTTTGGGTGGACTCCACGAGTTGGTGATGGACAGGGAGGGCTGGCGTGCTGCGGTTCATGGGGTCACACAGAGTCTGACACAACTGAGCGACTGAACTGAATTGAACCACACTGTTTGTGTTCCCCTTTCTCAAAGCTATTCATAGAAATGATGCTGAAAATAATCCCCTAGGAGAACTCAGGAGGGGGATCGGTTCAGTATGTATTTAGTTGATAACTCCATTCACCTTCCGAGTTTTAGAATAATGGGCAACAGAGGCATCCCTGGTGGTCCTGTGGTTAAGACTCTGTGCTTCCACTGTGGGGGCAACCAGTTTAGTCCTTGTTGGGAAACCACATTCTGCAAGGTGCAGCAAAAAACAGAATAATGGGGAACACATTTTATGATTCATTAGTCTATTCTACAGGTAATCACAGATGATGAAATATTCAAATTTTTCTCTTATTATTGCACACATTTCATCAGTATTAAAACAAAAATAAGGAAAATAGATTGTTATATATTTTTAAAAGTTATAAAAATAACCAAAAAGTAAGGAGAGAATATGTTTGCATCAGAGACCTCAACCGTGAATAATTATTGGAGATTAATACCAACTTAACCTTCTAGAAACCAAGCCAAGAACAGACGCATGTTGAGTCTCATGCTTCTCTGTATCTACTAAGTGGAAAAAAAATCTCAGTTCATCCAGTCAGAGGAGTTTTATTGTGGCATTTGTATGTTTTGTTTTTAATAATAAACACTTGAGGTACTTACCTTTATTTGCAAAAAGAATTGTGATCATCAGTTTCATAAAACCTGTAGAAGACGTTTTCACTCATCAAGAGAAGCAGCTAACCTCCTGTGAGGTGAAGTTTGGCGAGGTGTTTGGATGGATGGGGACCAGTAGAGTCCAGGTGTGTGTGCAGTTCTACCTATATGACTCAGTGGGATGGTAGGACCTGGGGAGGCAGAAGAGGAAGTGATGAGCTCCATCCAGTCTTCTGTGTAGACGGGGTTCAGACGTTTTATGGTTTGAGGCCCCTCATGAGATGGAGTCATTCAAATAGTCTTGTCGCAAAGCAGGTCTCTGGCACATTGAGAGAGAGGTTGTTCCAGAAAGAATATTTGACAGAATTTTTGCATGGGGCAAGGGCTATTTCCCATTCACATGGAAGTGGAGAAATAGGCTCCTCCTGAGGCTTTTGTCAAGAAGCAGTACACAATTTTCTCAGTATTTGATCTGGAGAGTCTGAGAACTTTGGACCATCACTGTGGATTATTTGGATTTTTTGCACCGAGTAGTCTGAAACAAGTTAAGTTCAGTTCATTTCAGTGGTTCAGACGTGTCCGACTCTTTACGACCCCATAAATTGCAGCTCGACATGCGTCCCTGTCCATCACCAACTCCTGGAGTTCACTCAAACTCACGTCCATCGAGTTGGTGATGCCATCCAGCCATCTCATCCTCTGTCGTCCCCTTCTCCTTCTGCCCCCAATCCCTCCCAGCATCAGAGTCTTTTCCAATGAGTCAACTCTTCGCATGAGGTGGCCAAAGTACTGGAGTTTCAGCTTTAGCATCATTCCTTCCAAAGAACACCCAGGGCTGATCTCCTTTAGAATGGACTGGTTGGATCTCCTTGCAGTCCAAGGGACTCTCAAGAGTCTTCTCCAACACCACAGTCCAAACACATCAGTTCTTTGGTGCTTAGCTTTCTTCACAGTCCAACTCTTACATCCATACATGACTACTGGAAAAACCATAGCCTTGACTAGAGGGACCTTTGTTGGCAAAGTAATGTCTCTGCTTTTTAATATGCTATCTAAGTTGGTCATAGCTTTCCTTCCAGGGAGTAAGCGTCTTTTAATTTCATGGCTGCAGTCACCATCTGCAGTGATTTTGGAGCCCAGAAAAATAAAGTCAGCCACTGTTTCCACTGTTTCCCCATCTATTTCCCATGAAGTGATGGGATCAGATGCCATGATCTTCGTTTTCTGAATGTTGAGCTTTGAGCCAACTTTTTCACTCTCCTCTTTCACTTTCATCAAGAGGCTTTTTAGTTCCTCTTCACTTTCTGCCATAAGGGTGGTGTCATCTGCATATCTGAGGTTATTGATATTTCTCCCAGCAATCTTGATTCCAGCTTGTGCTTCATCCAGCCCAGCATTTCTCATGATATACTTTGCATATAAGTTAAATAAGCAGGGTGACAATATACAGCCTTGATGTACTCCTTTTCCTGTTTGGAACCAGTCAGTTGTTCCATGTCCAGTTCTAAGTGTTGCTTCCTGACCTGCATACAGGTTTCTCAGGAGGCAGGTCAGGTGGTCTGGTATTCCTATCTCTTTCAGAATTTTCCACAGTTTATTGTGATCCACAACATCAAAGGCTTTGGAATATATAGTCAATAAAACAAGTTAGACAATACATTTAATCCAGGTACCCCATCCTGCATACCTCAGATAACCATATGCGGTAGCCAGTTGATTAGAATGTTTATGTTCTCTATCTAGGTGGTGGTGGTGGTTGTGTTCAGTCCCTCAGTCGTGTCTGACTCTTTAACCCCAGGGACTACATGCAGCATGGCAGGCTTCTCTGTCCTTCACCATCTCCCAGAGTTTGCTCAAACTCATCATGTCCATTGAGTTGGTGATGCCATCCAACCATCTCATCCTAGGGCTGAGTGGATTGTCACCTGGCCCCTAGCCCATGCTGTCCTCCCCCAGCCGAGGGTCTCCCATTCTCTCTGAGCCCCAGTGTCTCACAGAAGGAAGCCTGCCCCTTCCTTCCTTATAGAATTGGGAACACTAAACACAAGAGGAGGTTCTGTGTCTTTACCTATTTGTACCTCAACCCCTCTAAATGTGCAGTGCCCAGATGCATGTTGGTACTGGCTGAACTGTCATCAGACAGGCATTCAGACACTGGACTAAAGAGTGAGAACCTGAAAAGAGTTTGGAGTTTCACCCTTGATTCTTTCCCCATAATTTTATAAAATCTCTGAAGCCTCCTGTAAGATGCATTACTGACTTCCCATAAACAACCTAATTGTACTAACAGGTCTTCTCTAGGAGACACACAGGTAACAAAGTGATGTCAGTATTTCCTGCTGATACAGCACAAGTTATCATTCACCCCCAGACAGAGGTCACAGGCTCACTATGTGTCCCTGACAACAGCAAGTTACAGCCTCATTCATTGGAGGAATGAAAACCCCACCAGAAATGTCCTCCCTGCTTGGCAGCCTGCAGCCCACCTGTTCCCTGATGTGCAGGAGCCTGACCTTGATGCTTGTGGTCAGTGTGCTCTTAGAAAAGAAGGCAGGAAATGAATGGTCAGTCATGTGACACCAGGCCCAAACCCACATGTAGTCACTCAAAAGAGAATGGCCACTAAGGCCACTGTCAGATTCTAAAAGATTGATGTGAGTGTCACATGCCACAGTGACCTCAGAACACCAGGACAGGTATCTAGCAGGCAGTTAATAAAATGTCCATCAGGTTCCTGGAATGGAAGTCAAGACTGTTCAAAGGCTCCTCGTCTGCCGGGTCCTGTGGGCACAAGGGTGGTGCAGCACCGGGTGATCCCGTGACCCACACAGAGGTTCCTGGCTCAGGTGCAGGGAGAGGCCCAGGACAGGGGAGGCAGCAGACTGTCCATTCCCCTTACTCGTCTCACCCTGTCCTGTGTCTGGCTCTGGTGCAGGATGGGGGATGTACTGACTCTATCCCAGCCCTTACGTTACTCATCTGAGGAGGAGACAGCCCACAGGTTACTCAATAAAATTCAGTGTGGTGAGGACTCTAATTAGGAATTAAATTTTAAAAGGCTACTGATTCAAAAATTAGTGAATGGTAATTCACTACCATTATTCTTCACTTCACTACCCAATAGTGAAGGGTAATTACTCACCCATGAAAAAGAATGAAATATTACCATTTGCAGCAGCATTGATGGACTTAGGGAATATTATTATTTGTAAACTAAGTCAGAGGAAGATAAATACGATATCACTTATATATGGATCTGTATACAAAATAGAAATAGACTCAGAGACATAAAAAACAAACTTACAGTTGGCAGAGGGGATTGGGAAAGAGGGAAGAACAAGTTAGAAGTATGGGATTAATAGACATACTGCTATTAATGTGTCAAATAGACAACAACAGGGAATTACTGCAAAGCACAGGGAATTTTATTCAGTATCTTGTATTAACCTGTAATAAAAATATAATCTGAAAAAAAATAACTGAATGACTATACTATATACCTTAAACTAGCACATTATTGTAAATCAACTGTACTTCAATATATTTTTTAAAAATTGTCAACAATTTCCACCTGGTGAGATGCCAGAAAAATTTGGAGGGAGGTGTGTGTGAGAGGATCTTGATGAAAGAACAAGAATTTCTTTATCTAAATCTAGCTGTGGTTTGAATTTGATCAAAAATAGTTTCAAGGAGAATCTTTCATTCCCAGGTCATTAAAGTGAGGCTTGGTGTGGGCAGGAATTTGAGGGTCACATGGAGGATTCCCTTTGATGGGATGTGTGACTACAGAGCCCGGGAGGCAGTGGGTTTCCTTGCATCCAGCCTCCTTGACCTTCTCTGTCTCTGCTTCCCCAGCACGGAGCCCGGTATTTTCCCACTTAGCATCTTCTCTCCGGGGACTCTGGACCATCTGGGCGTATAAAGCTGAACAGAAGTTTCAGGAACTGTTTGATGCACACCAGGATTTGCACTCAGGTCTGTTAAGTTTCTGGAGATGGTTTCAAAGGATGGGATGTGCTCCCTTCTGAGGCTGGCCTCCCTCTCAGGTGGCCTGGCTGCCCACACCTCTCTCTGTGTCACCCCTCATCCCCCTCTGCACACCTGCCTCCCCCACCCCTTCCTCTCAGCATCCCCTCAGTGCTCCCTTCTTCCCTGTCATCCCCTGCTTTTCTCCCCTGACTGGCTCGCATTGTCCTTGTATCACTGTGCCCTGTAGATTTCTGTCTCTTTAGGGTAAGAGTCAGCAAACTTCTTTTTTGTGAAGATCCAGATAGAAAATATTGTAGGCTTGTGTGCTGTACTGTGTCTGTTGCAACTACTCACCTTTGCTGTTGCAGCACAAAGATAGGCAAAGATAATACATCAGAAAATGGCGGTTTCTGTGTTCCAATAAAAGTTTATTTACAGAACCAGGTGGTAGCTGTTCTCACCCTCCAGACTGCGGTTTGCTGACTCTCTTCAGAGAGTGGAGGGTGGCAGATGTGATTGAGGCAATAATTTCCTGATTTGCCACCCACTTGATTATGTTTTTATCAGTGAATTTTTTTCCCTAGGTAGAAAATTCAGAATTTCCTCTAAGTCTATAAAATCCAAGCTAAACTTTCCAATAATTATTGTATTTTGAAGATAAAAATGGCATTTTGAAAGTCACATGCAGGTACATATACACAATGGAGTATTACTCAGCCATTAAAAAGAATACATTTGAATCAGTTCTAATGAGGTGGATGAAACTGGAGCCTATTATACAGAGTGAAGTAAGCCAGAAAGAAAAACACCAATATAGTATACTAACGCGTACATATGGAATTTAGAAAGATGGTAACAATAACCCTGTATGCGAGACAGCAAAAGAGACACAGATGTATAAAACAGTCTTTTGGACTCTGTGGGAGAGGGAGAGGGTGGGATGATTTGGGAAAATGGCATTGAAATATGTATAATATCATATATGAAATGAGTCGCCAGTCCAGGTTCAATGCATGATACTGGATCCTTGGGGCTGGCGCAATGGGACGACCCAGAGGGATGATATGGGGAGGGAGGAGGGAGGAGGGTTCAGGATGGGGAACACATGTATACCTGTGGCAGATTCATTTCGATATATGGCAAAACCAATACAATATTGTAAAGTTAAAAAATAAAATTAAATTAAAAAAAAAGAAAGTCACATGCAGTTCCTGTTAGCTGATGGTCACATAGACATTCTCTCCTAAGAATAAACACTGCAGGGCCCTGTGGTGAGGGCAGAAGGTGCTGGAAACAGTGTGAGCTGTGCTCTCTGCTGTGTGAGAGCTGGGAGCAGTCGACCCTGTGAGAGGATGATCTTCACACTGAGGCCCAGCACTGCAGGAAATGCACAGATGAGATGATTTCCCATCTTCCTTCTTGTGATCTTATTTCTGTTGATAACCTGTGGGTTGAAATTTTCAATGCATGCTTCCTGGACTGATTCCTGTGTGTCCCATACATTCATTGTCTTGTGTTAGAACCTAGTTTTATAGAATCTTCAGGTTCCTTGGGTATGTAACTTTGCTGTCCTACCTGTGTAAAATCTTCTGTAGCTCAACTGAGAAAATATTCTCCCTCATGAGAAGCAGCTAACATGGTTTTTCTGTTTATATATTACACTTATTATGGTTCCAAATCCAGAGGCTTGGTTCCTGCTTTTGACGACGTCCCGATGGCTCGCTGTGTATCTGGATGTCATCTGTGCCATCTTTGTCACTGCTGTTGCTTTCGGGGCCCTGATTCTGGTAGAAAGTAAGTAAAGATATGAATACTTGTGGTATGTTTACACTTTTTAGCTTTTTTTTTTTGTAGTTATTAAACTCTTGTCATCTATACTTTTTATAGATGTCTAATACATACTCTTTGATTCTAATGAATTGTATTAAAGTGTCTGCAGTATGTGACTCCACAGTGTGGTCCATGAGAAGTTGTTTGTGTCTTAATGAGAACTTTTATCTTTTTTTTTTTTTTTACTTATTTATTTACAGTAGGTCTTTTTGAGGCCATTAAAAAAAAAAAAAAAAGATTGGCATGTGGTTGATTTACAATATGTTAGCTTCAGGTGTACAGCCAAGTGACTCTGTTATACATATATCCACTTTTTAAAGATTCTTTTTCCATACCCCATGAACACTGGGGTGAATGTATATTTTTTAAGTAATTTGCATTTTGATTACTACTTCAAATGAACTATCTTTTAGAAAAGAATTTCTATTTTTCACTTTCAGAATCCTTAGGAGCAAAGTCCAGGTATGACGTGCCTGCTCCAGCAGACCTTTGGTGCCTTGGGCCCCTGCTTTGGCTCGCTCAGGACATTCTTTCATTTTTATTTCAAGTTTTATTGGGGTATAGTTCATTTACACTGTTGTCTTAGTTTCCAATGTACAGCAAAGTCAATCTGCTGTACATATACATATATCCACTCTTTTTTAGGTTCTCTCTCATGTAGATCATTACTGAGTTCTCTGTACTTTACAGTAGTTTCTTATTAGTTATCTATTTTAATACTTTATATATAGTAGTATTTATGTGTCAATCCCAGTCTTCCAATTTATCCCTCCCCTCCCTTATCCCCTGTTAACCGTAAGTTTATTTTCTACATCTGTTACTCTACTTCTGTTTTGTAGATAAGTTCATTTGTAGCCTTTTGTTATATTCCATATATAAGCAATATCATATTCTCTTTGTCTGACTTACTTCACTCAGTATGAAAATCTCTAGGTCCAGCCATGTTGCTGCAAATGGTATTATTTCACTCTTTTTTATGGCTGAGTAATATTATACTATATGTATAATAGTGCATCTTCCTTATCCATTGCTCTGTTGATGGACATTTAGGTTGCTTCTATGTCCCGGCTATTGTAAATAGTACTACAGTGAACATAAGAGTGGATGTATCTTTTGGAATTATGGTTTTCTCTGGATATATGCCCAGGAGTGGGATTGCAGGATCATATGGTAGCTCTCTTTTTAGTTTTTAAAGGAAACTCCATATTGTTCTCCATAGTGGCTTTACCAGTTTACATTCCCACCAACAATGTTGGAGGGTTCCCTTTTCTCCACATCCTCTCCAGTATTTATTGTTTTGATGATGGTCATTCTGACTGGTGTGAGGTGAAACCTCACTGTAGATTTTTGCTTTTTTTTTTTTTCATTTTTTTTCACTGTAGTTTTGATATACATTTTCCTAATAATTAGAGATGTTGACCATCTTTTCATGCATTTTTTTTTTTGCCATCTGTGTTTCTTCTTTGGAGACATCCTCTTTTAATCTTCTGCCCATTTTTTGGATTTTTTGTTTATTTATTTATTTATTTTATATTGAACTGCATGGGCTGTTTGTATATTTTGGAGAGTCATCCCTTGTAAGTCACTTTGTTTGCAAATATTTCTCCCCATTCTGCAGATTATCTTTGGTATTTTTTATGGATTTCTTTGCTGTGCAAAAGCTTTTAAGATTAATTGGGTCCCATTTGTTTATGTTTTATTTTATTTTCATTACTCTAGGAGGTCCTGCAATTTATGTCAGAGAGAGTTCTCCCTATGTTTTCATCTAAAAGTTTTGTAGTGTCTGGTCTTACATTTATGTCTTTAATCCATTTTGAGTTTATTTTTGTGTATGGTGTTAGGGAAAGTTCTAATTTTATTATTTTACATGTAGCTGTCCAGTTTTCCCAGCACCAGTTATTGAAGAAAGTCTTTTCTCTGTTGTATATTCTTGCTTACTTTGTCATAAGTGATCATAGATGCCTGGTGGTTATCTCTGGACTTTCTGTCCTGTTCTGTTGATCTGTATTTCTGATTTTGGTGCCACTTAGCATTTGGTACCATTTTCAGTTACTGTAGCTTTGTAATACAGAGAAGGCAATGGCACCCAACTCCAGTACTCTTGCCTGGGAAAGTCCCATGGACGGAGGAGCCTGGAAAGCTACAGTCCATGGGGTCTCTGAGGGTCGGACACGACTGAGTGACTTCACTTTCATTTTTCACTTTCATGCATTGGAGAAGGAAATGGCAACCCACTCCAGTGTTCTTGCCTGGAGAATCCCACGGATGGGGGAGCCTGGTGGGCTGCTGTCTATGGGGTCGCACAGAGTCTGACACAACTGAAGCGACTTAGCAGCAGCAGCAGCAGCTTTGTAATATAGTCTAAAGACAGGGAGCGTGATTCCTCCTAGCTTCATTTTTCTTCTTTGTTTTTCTCAAGATTACATTGGCTATTCATGGTATTTTGTGTTTCCATTCAAAATGTAAACTTTTTTGTTCTAATTCTGTGAAAAATGCCATTGGCAATTTGATAGGGATTACATTGAATCTGTAGATTGCTTAAGTAGTTTGTTTGTTTGTTTACAGTAGGTCATCATGGAGATCTTTTATCTTTTTATCTTTCTTTGAATGGGTTGAGGTCTATATAACTGTAGAAGGATGACTTCTGAACATCCCAGGTAGTGTCCTGTAGTTGGATAGAGAGAACCAAGTTTACTATTAAGCTTTCTGTACAGCTTAGAAAAGGCTGAGGAACTAGAGATCAAATTGCCAACATCCGCTGGATCATGGATAAAGGAAGAGAATTCCAGAAAAACATCTACTTCTGCTTTATTGACTATGCCAAAGCCTTTGATTGTGTGGATCACAGTAAACTGTGGAAAATTCTGAAAGAGATGGGAATACCAGACCACCTGACCTGCCTCCTGAGAAACCTATATGCAGGTCAGGAAGCAACAGTTAGAACTGGACATGGAACAGACTGGCTCCAAATAGGAAAAGGAATACATCAAGGCTGTATACTGTCACCCTGCTTATTTAACTTCTATGCAGAGTACATCATGAGAAACGCTGGGCTGGAGGAAGCACAAGCTGGAATCAAGATTGCTGGGAGAAATATCAATAATCTCAGATATGCAGATGACTCCAACCTTACAGCAGAAAGTTCAGTTCAGTTCATTTCAGTCGCTCAGTCGTGTCTGACTCTTCGCGACCCCATGAATTGCAGCACGCCAGGCCTCCCGGTCCATCACCAACTCCCGGAGTTGACTCAGACTCACGTCCATCGAGTCAGTGATGCCATCCCACCATCTCATCCTCTGTCGTCCCCTTCTCCTCCTCCCCCGAATCCCTCCCAGCATCAGAGTCTTTTCCAGTGAGTCAACTCTTCGCATGAGGTGGCCAAAGTACTGGAGTTTCAGCTTTAGCATCATTCCTTCCAAAGAAATCCCAGGGCTGATCTCCTTCAGAATGGGCTGGTTGGATCTCCTTGCAGTCCAAGGGACTCTCAAGAGTCTTCTCCAACACCACAGTTCAAACACGTCAATTCTTCGGTGCTCAGCCTTCTTCACAGTCCAACTCTCATATCCATACAAAAAACCTCTTGATGAAAGCGAAAGAGGAGAGTGAAAAAGTTAGCTTAAAGGTCAACTTTCAGAAAACAAAGATCATGGCATCTGGTCTCATCACTTCATGGGAAATAGATGGGGAAACAATGGAAACAGTGTCAGACTATCTTTTTGGGCTCCAAGATCACTGCAGATGGTGATTGCAGCCATGAAATTAAAAGACGCTTACTCCTTGGAAGGGAAGTTATGACCAACCTAGATAGCATATTCAAAAGCAGTGACATTACTTTGCCAACAAAGTTCTGGCTAGTCAAGGCTATAGTTTTTCCAGTGGTCATGTAGGGATGTGAAAGTTGGACTGTGAAGAAAGCTGAGCACCAAAGAATTGATGTGTTTGAACTGTGGTGTTGGAGAAGACTCTTGAGAGTCCCTTGGACTGCAAGGAGATCCAACCAGTCCATTCTAAAGGAGATCAGTCCTGGGATTTCTTTGGAAGGACTGATGCTGAAGCTGAAACTCCAGTATTTTGGCCACCTCATGCGAAGAGTTGACTCACTGGAAAAGACTCTGATGCTGGGAGGGATTGGGGGCAGTAGGAGAAGGGGACGACAGAGGATGAGATGGCTGGATAGCATCACTGACTCGATGGACGTGAGTCTGAGTGAACTCCAGGAGTTCGTGATGGACAGGGAGGCCTAGCATGCTGCAATTCATGGGGTCACAAAGAGTCAGACAGGACTGAGCAACTGAGCTGAACTGACTGTTTAGGTTATAGATTTTAGCCTTAGGGCTACTTGGATCTCTTGGTTGTAGGGGTCTGGTGTGCTGGTGTTAGAAAGAGTCTCTGTAGCAAAAACAGTATCCTCACTGCTGTGTGCGTCACAAATGAGCAATTGTTGGAATGTGTGTCATGAATTCACCATCCCTCACTATTCCATAACAATAACCCTGAATCACAGTCTTTAATGCAAAAATGAGATTAATTTGTTAGATTTAAAAGCATTGCCTAGTTTTGCAAAACCCATTGTCTTGTTTTTGTGATTTCAATAGCAGATACATTGGACATAGTGAAATTACATAATGATAATTGAAGTATAAGGATAAAAATCTGAGCAATGGCATCCTCACCTATGTTATACTGTCAAGTGTATCTCAATCCAGGTGGGATTAATATGATAAAGGATGAAAATGGTAAGGATCTAAGAGAAGCAGAAGAGATTAGGAAGAGATGGCATGAATACACAGAATAACTGTACAAAAAAGATCTTAATGACCTGGATAACTATGATGATGTGGTCACTCATCTAAGCCCAGACATCCTGGACTGTGAAGTCAAGTGGACCTTAACTTCAAAGCTTTACTACGAACAAAGCTAGTGAAGGTAATGGAATTCTAGCTGAGCAGTTTAATCTCCTAAAAGGTGATTCGGTTGAAGTGCGGCACTTAATATACCAGCTAATTTGGAAAATTCAACAGTGGCCACAGGATTGGAAAAGGTTAGTTTTCATTCCAATCCTAAAGAAAGGCAATCCCAGAGAATGTTCAAACTATGATACATTTGCACTCATTTTGCATGCTAGTAAGGTTATACACAAATTCCTTCAAACAAGACTTAAGCAGTGCATGAACCAGAAACTTCCAGCTGGACAAGCTGGGTTTACCAAAGGTAGAGGAACCAGAGATGAAATTGCCAGTATTCCCTGGATCATAGAGAAATGAAGGGAATTCCAGAAAAACATCAGCTTCATTGACTATGTGAAAGGCTTTGACTGTGTAGATCACAACAAACTGTGAAAAATTCTGAAAGAGATAGGAATACCAGACCATCTTACCTGTATCCTGAGAAACCTGTATGCAAGTCAAGAAGAAACAGAACTGGACAAGGAACAATGGAGTGCTTCAAAACTGGAGAAGGAGAATGACAAGGCTGTATATTGTCACTATGTTTATTTAACTTATATGCAGAATACATCATGCAAAATGCTGGGCTGGATGAAGCACAAGCTGGAATCAAGATTTCTGGGAGAAATATCAATAACCACAGATATGTAGATGATACCATTCTAATGACAGAAAGTGAGAAGCCTCTTGATGAAAGTGACAGAGCAGAGTGGAAAAGCTGGCTTGAAACTCAACATTCAAAAAACTAAGATCATGATATCTGGTCCCATCTGGGGAAAAATTAAAAACAGTAACAGATTTTATTTTCTTAGGTTCCAAAAATCACTTCAAACTGACTGTAGCCATGAATGAAAAGATGTTTGCTTCTTGGAAAGAAAGTTATGACAAATCTAGACAGACTATTACAAAGCAGAGACATCACTTTGCCAACAAAGATCCACGTAGTGAAGGTATATTTTTTCCAGTAGTCATGTAAGAGTTGTCAACAGATGTATGAGCTGGGCCATTAAAAAAGGCTGAGGACCAAAGAACTGATGCTTTCAAGCTGTGGTTTTGAGAAGACTCTTGAGAGTCCTTTGAACTGTAAGGAGATCAAACCAGTCAATCCTAAAGGAAATCAACCCTGAATATTCACTGGAAGGACTGATGCTGAAGGCGAAGCTCCAATACTTTGAGCACCTGATGAGAAGCGCTGACTCATTAGAGAAGACCCTGATACTGAGAAAGATTGAAGGCAGGAGAAGAGGGGAGTGGCGGAAGATGAGATGGTTGGATGGTATCACTGACTTGATGGACATGAGTTTGAGCAAACACCAGGAGATAACGAAGGACAGGAAGCCTGGTGTGCTGCAGTCCATGGAGACACAGAGTCAGACATGACTTAGTGACTGAACAACAACTTTGTTCAGTTCAATTGCTGAGTCGTGTCTGACTCTTTGTGACGCCATGGACTGCAGCACACCAGGTCTCCCTGTCCATCACCAACTTCCGGAGTTTTCTCAAACTCATGTCCATTGAGTTGGTGATGCCATACAACTATTTCATCCTCTGTGGTTTAACAGCTTTGTTAGTTCTTTCTAAATTCATAATATTCTTAAAAAATTACTTATTTATTTGGCTGTACTGGGTCTTAGTTGGGGCATGCAGGATCTTCAGTCTTAGTTGTAACAGGCAGGACTTTAGTTGCAGCATGTGAACTCTTAGTTGTGGCATGTGGAGTCTATCTAGTTCCCTGACCAGGGATTGAACCTGGACCCCCTGCATTGGGAGCTCGGAGTCATAGCTATTGGACCACCAGGAAAGTCCCTCATAGAGTTTTTTTTGTTTTTTTTTTTAACTTTATTATTGTCTCATACAACAGAAGTAATATTATGAGTAATACTATCATTACATGCAAATGACTTAAATATTATAAAGGAGTCTTCTCACTACTATATATAAAATAAATAACTAAAAAAGACCTACTGTATAGCACAGGGAACTCTATTTAGTACTCTGTAATGATGTATGTTGGAAAATAATTTTTAAAGAGCAGATTACATATGTCTGGCTAATTCACTTTATTGTATACCTGAAACTAACACAACTTTGTAAATCAACTACACTCAAATAAAAATCATAAAAATAAAGGAGTCTTCTTTGTAGAGTGACAGAAGGACCTGTGTGAAGGGTTGAGAAGGAGACTGACTTTCTTCTTCTTCTTCTTCCTCATTTAGCTTTGGATGCTGGGCATGTTGGCCTCGTCTTGTCACTAACCATCACACTTATCAGTATCTTCCAGTGGTGTGTCAGGCAAAGTGCGGAAGTTGAGAACACGGTGATGTTTATTTTTCTGTTCTTAGCCTTTTCAGGTCTCCTTGCTGTTATATGACATAAAAGCAATTCTTACGTAAAATAATAAAAGTGTTATTTTTACATCATTTTACAAAGTTTTTTTTACATTGTCCTCCATCTTTTTAAGGGCTTCTCTGGTGGCTCAGAAGGTAAAGAATCCTCCTGCAATGCAGGAGCCACAGGAGACTCAGGTTCAATACCTTGGTTGGGAAGATCCCATGGAAAAGGGAACAGCTACTCCAGTATTCTTGCCTGGAGAATCCCCATGGACAGAGGAGCCTGGCAGGCTACAGTCCATGGGGTTGCAAAGAGTTGGGCATGACTGAGCAAGTTTCACTTTCACTTTCCATGTGCTTAAAGTTAATGTAAAATAAAATATATACATATTTTTCTCAGTCATGTGTATGCCATGTCAGAAGGTTTTGTATTCATCACAAACTGTCTCCAAATACAACCTCCTGTAGGAGGGAGGTTCTGAAATTCTGGAGACAATATAAGCTCATTTCTTAGCAGCCTGTTTACATTTGTTTCTTAATGGGTAATTCCTCATTTTTGGTAAAATAAAATAATCCAATATTTTGAGGTTTATTTAATTACTATGTTCCCCCACCCATCCCCCATTTTATCATTTATTTTTGTGTGTGTTGAACACCGAACGAATTTGCTGGTGGCCCTTCTTCCTGGTAGGATAGGCTCCCTCTCAGAATATGCTTTCTAAGGTGTGGAGTCATCGTTCTTTAGAAGAAACATTATACACTTTTGAATATTTGTACCTTTTCCTAAAGGGAGAAAAACAATAAAAATGAAATTTTTCCATATCTTTCTTCTAACAGAGTAGAAATAGTGAAAGTCGCTCAGTTGTGTCTGACTCTTTGCGACCCCATGGACTATATAGTCCATGGAATTCTCCAGGCCAGAATACTGGAGTGGATAGCCTTTCCTTTCTCTAGGGGTCTTCCCAACCCAGGGATCAAACCCAGGTCACCTGCATTGCAGGAGGATTCTTTACCAGCTGAGCCACAAGACAAGGCCAAGAATACTGGAGTGGTTAGCTTATCCCTTCTTCAGGGGAACTTCCCAACCCAGGAACTGAACCAGGGTCTCCTGCATTGCAGGCAAATTCTTTACAAACTGAGCTATCAGGAAAGCTCATAACAGAGTAGAAAATTACTGATTATTAAAATGAGGTTTGATGACCATCCAGTTCTGTTCATCTATAACACGTGGCCCTTCTGTGGCCACACATTACTAGTTGGTGTCCAAAAGTATTATTTTCTTTGAAAATATTCTTTTTTTTTTTAATTCAGATGTGAAAGGAGGATCAATAAAATTTTACCATGCATTTCTTTAATTTTTTAGCTTTAATATAAAATTGAAGGAAATAGTCATATGTGAAAGAGTTGAAGATGATGAACAAGTTTTTAAATCATCCAAGGCCTTATCAGACTCCTACTTCTGTCCTTTGTGGATGCTGAGATCTAGGTTGTTCTGAACTATATAAAAGCAGAAGGTTTCATTTACAATCTCTGAACATCCATAAACAAGACCCTCTGATACTAACTCATGAGATGTCATACATGTTTCAGATGATTTCAGTAGAAAGGGTGATTGAATACACAGACCTTGTGAAAGAAGCATCCTGGGAACTTGAGTATCGTCCACCACCATCCTGGCCCAACGAAAGAATGATTTCCTTTTACGATGTGAACTTCAGGCATACGTCGGACAGGCCTCTGGTATTGAAGAATCTGTATCCAGACTTTCACCCAAGACAAAAGGTTAGTTTAAGCCATTTGCCTTTTTAAAATCTGGCTAAAGATTTAGCACCACATCTGCTCTTGACTTCTTTGGCAGTGTGTCAGGGGGACTGTTTCCTCCTAATGGATGCAGATTAGATCAGTGACATTGTAGGTGAATCTTTCTTGGAAATTGACCATGGAATGGGGATACCAGGAAACTTCTTCTCTGTGTTGTAAGTTCCCTCATAATGGTTGATGGGCCTTGGGATCCAGGGCTCCATCTTAACCTGACTCAGGACACTATATGTGACATCTGATTATTCATATGAAGTCTGGGATATCAGCGTTGTCTTCCTGGCCCTAACCCTCCAATATTTCATTCCTTTCCATATTTTCTTGTTTGTATTTCTGAGATCTCCTCCTCCTCCCATGGTGCCCTGTGGTTGCAGCCTCCCTCTCTGTCCCTTAGCCCTTCCTGTAGCCTTGTCCTCCACTCACCCACACTGAGCTGCCATCCCCCTGCCCTCCCCCCACAGACTGCTGCTTTCTTTAGCACAGATCTGATCCTTACTGGCCTGGTGAGCTGCTGCTGGAACCATAGCATAGCTTCAAGTCCACTCCAGCAGGGGCCATGGGGTGAGCTTGTGTCCACCAGAGAAGAGCCTCAATAATAACCCAGTCAGCAGTGAGGAATCATGGTATCAGATGGAGGCAAGGTCTAGAGATTGGCTCAAAGTCAAAAGCAAATTGATGGGAGCAGAGAAGATCCATGTGGGAGACGGCAGAGAAGCTTGTGATCTGGACCTGTCAGCATCCATGTCTGCTTGTGATGTTCCTTCCACACTCAGTTTGAGGCCCTCAGCTGGGATCAGGACAGAATCTTGAAGAAGAGACTGAACTGGACAAGATGTTAGGAGCTCTTCCCCACCTCTCTGCAGCCAGTTTGTCTGACACACACACACCCCTGAACTCGGATTGTGTGTAGTTTCTCCCAAAGCACCACGTCCTCCCTGTTCCCAGTGCACATGCTGCCCCTCAGCCTCAGAGACCCAGGCCCTCCGTCATCTGGATGGTGAAAATCTCCTCGTTTTCGGAGTCAACCCTAATGCATCTTTGAGACTCTCAGTTCTTCCTTAGTGTCTTATATATTCTTTCAAGATAGCATTTATGGTACAGCTATATTTATAGCAGCCAAAAGTTGGAAGGAACTAAATACTTATGTAAAGTATTATTCAGCCTTAAAAAGGAAGAAAATTCTGACCTGTGGATAAACCTTGATGACATCTTGCTAAATGAAATAAGCCAGACACAAAAAGAATGAATACTCTGATTCCATTTATGTGAGATTCCTAGAGAGTCAAATCCAAGAAGACAGGAAGTAGGATGGTGGTCTCCAGCAACTGGGGGAGGGGAAATGGGGAGCTGTTTATTTAATGGGTATGAATTTCAGTTTTACAATGCCGAAAAAAATTCTCAAGCTTGGTTGCACAGGAATGTGAATGTACTGAACACCGAACTATCCACTTAAAAATCGTCAAATAGTTAAATTTCATGTTATGTGAATTTTATCATAATTAAAAGAAAAGATAGCACCTGTGGCATGCTTTGTAATTTGGGATCTGTATCTCACAGTACCTTGAGGCTTTGTAAAATCAGGGAGCATCTTGTTTTCATATTTGTTCCCAGAAAGTAGCATTCTTCAGGGCACAGAGAGAGTACTGAGGGACTGCTGGTTGTGAGGGTGAGTGAGTTATACAGGTGTGAGCAAGCAGAAACCAGCAAACACACACACACACAAACACATGACAACTCCGTAAATAACTGAAAGAACTGCTCTTTAAAACTCTTACCACCCCACAGACCCATCTAGTGGAAAATAGCTATAATTTAATGCATTATTGTTTATTGCAATGCCTTTGACTGTGTGGATCACAATAAACTGTGGAAAATTCTGAAGGAGATGGGAATACCAGACCACCTGACCTTCCTCTTGAGAAACCTATATGCAGGGCAGGAACCAACAGTTAGAACTGGACATGGAACAATAGACTGGTTCCAAATAGGAAAAGGAGTACATCAAGGCTGTATATTGTCACCCTGCTTATTTAACTTATATGCAGAGTACATCATGAGAAATGCTGGGCTGGAAGAAGTGCAAGCTGGAATCAAGATTGCAGGGAGAAATATCAATAACCTCAGATATGCAGATGACACCACCCTTATGGCAGAAAGTGAAGAGGAACTCAAAAGCCTCTTGATGAAAGTGAAAGAGGAGAGTGAAAAAGTTGGCTTAAAGCTCAACATTCAGAAAATGAAGATCATGGCATCTGGTCCCATCACTTCATGGGAAATAGATGGGGAAACAGCAGAAACAGTGTCAGACTTTATTTTTTGGGGCTCCAAAATCACTGCAGATGGTGATTGCAGCCATGAAATTAAAAGACGCTTACTTCTTGGAAGGAAAGTTATGACCAACCTCAGTTCTGTTCAGTTCAGTTGCTCAGTTGTGTCTGACTCTTTGCGACCCCATGAATTGCAGCATGCTAGGCCTCCCTGTCCGACCAACCTAGATAGCATATTAAAAAGCAGAGACATTACTTTGTCAACAAAGGTCCGTCTAGTCAAGGCTATGATTTTCCAGTGGTCATGTATGGATGTGAGATTTGGACTATGAAGAAAGCTGAGCACCGAAGAATTGGTGCTTTTGAACTGTAGTGTTGGAGAAGACTCTTGAGAGTCCCTTAGACTGCAAGGAGATCCAACCAGTCCATCCTAAAGGAGATCAGTCCTGGGTGTTCATTGGAAGGACTGATGTTGAAGCTGAAACTCCAATACTTTGACCACCTCATGTGAAGGATTGACTCATTGGGAAAGACCCTGATGCTGGGAAGGACTGGGGGCAGGAGGAGAAGGGGATGACAGAGGATGAGATGGCTGGATGGCATCACCAACTCCATGGACATGAGTTTGGGTAGACTCCGGGAGTTGGTGATGGACAGGGAGGCCTGGTGTGCTGCGATTCACGGGGTCACAAAGAGTTGGACACAACTGAGTGACTGAACTGAACTGAACTGAATGAATGAAACCCTTTTAACATAATAGAATATTCAACTTAATGCCTAAATGTTACCCAGGGAGCAGCTTCAGTTAGTCACAGGGCAAAAGCTGGTCCTAATTATTTCCAGTTCCATTGTAGGTCAGGAAAAAGGTGAACTACTGTGTTGGGAAAATATTAATCACAGCTCTTGATACAATCTTGTCCCTCGGAGCACTGTGTGTGATGGTTACTTATACTCAGACAATGTGTCTGTCAGATTTTCTGTTGTAAATGTAATTTTGTTAACCTCTACTTGCCTTAAATTTTCCCCAAAGCCATAAAATATGAATTATCTAAGAAACTCTGTAGGACAACTTAGAAACATAACAGATTCTTCTTCTTCCTTCTTAAAACCTGTAAATCATAGGATCATTAAGATTCTAAAATGTTTGAGGGAAAATTGAATTTGGAGACTGAATTAATAAATTCAGTAACTTGACTTTTGATCTGTGCCTTGGTCCACTCTCAGTATCACTATTAGCTTCATTTCTGTTTTTGGAGATGACACCCAGGCAGCGTGTTCATGAATTGATTTCACTCTGCCTGTGTACATCCCAGGCTCCGTCTCCTGTTCACCTGTCCCAGCCCTAGTCACTCCAGGACACCCTTTTGGTGTTGGATTTGATTGAGAGAGGCTGTTGTCGGAGGGTTGGGGATGGGGACATGGGAGTGAGCCAGCCCAGCAGAAGGGGGGCTTTATTTTCTTTCCCCCATTTCTTCTTCTATCCCAATTCCTAGAAGTTACAGTCAGTAGGAGAGTATGTTAGGTACTATGCAGAATTTTAATTCACAGAAGAAATAGCAAGTGAAAATAAAGAACTAGGACTTCCCTGGTGGTGCAGTAGATAAAAATTTGCCTGCCAGGGCAGGAGACACTGGTTTAATCCCTGGTCTGGGAAGATTCCACATGCCACTGAGCAACTAAGCCCTGCACCACAACTACTGAGCCTACATATCACAACTACTGAAGTCTTTGCTCAGCAACAACAGAAGCCCCCTCAGTGAGGAGCCTGTGCACTGCAGGAGTAGCCCCCACTCATCACAACTAGAGACAGCTCGTGCAAAGCAATCAGGACCCAGCACAGCCAAACAGAAAAAAAATCAACATGAGGTAAATAGCACCCTAGACTTCCTAGGTTAGAGTCTGAACATGGGCTGCGTTTTTCATTTAGATGATTTTGTGGTTGATTTGATCATTTTACAGAGTCCTGAACAATAAAGTATTGTCCAGTTCTTGAGGTAGATTAATTTTGCTTTGTTTTTGCTCACAGCTATTATTTGGATGATACAGTTTTACAGATGCTTAGTAGATCATGCTATAATGTGCAAAAATATTAGTTTACTACTTTTTCCCTTTTTTACATAATATTTTCTTTAAAACCGCTCCCTTCACTCCCAGATTATCCCCTTCCCCTCCTGGCTTCCTAATTCCCTGTGACTCAGACTGTGGTGTCAGGGCCAGCAGCACCTGCCTCTCCTGGAGCTTCTTAGAAATGCAGAGTCTCAGGCTCACCCAGACCTCTTGACTCAGATTCGTATCTGAACATGACCTCTTCCTTTCTCTCCCATGGACAGTTTTTAATGAGTGATAACCTGTGATTCTCAAGAAATGTTCTTTGACAGTTTGAAATTGAACTCAAGAATTCCTAAATCTCTGTTGCGACTGAGCAAGAGGCTCTAGAATGTTCAGTGGCCCTAGATTTACTTAATTTTATGCTCTATAAATTGCACTTTTACATTATAATCTAATTCTGTGTGATTCCATCACATTATTTGTGTCTTTCCAGTGGAGTCTGTCTTCATTACAGGCAGTTTTCATCCTGCTGTCTGTCCTTCCCCACACCAGCCTCCTGCAGGGACTGGAGGGATTTCCCACAGACTCAGCCCTGCCTGGACCTGGAGTCAGAGACAACCCCATGTAGCAGTGTATATTCGGCTGTTTCACAACCTGATGGGATCAAAAATGAGTCTTTCTGGCACAAGCAGGGCATATAGTCTGTTTGGCCTGTTCCCCAGGTACCATGTGTCCCACTTATGCAGATTTCTCTCTCAGCCCGGCTGTGGGTGCTGGTTCTTCCTGCTAATGGCTGGTCCACCTGCCCGCAGGTACCCTCTTCACTCTCACTCACCACATATATGCCTGTGTCCACATTATGCTTTAACTCTCTGACCGTAAGATCTCTATGGTAGGCCTGTTCCTTTAACTACAACTATACCTCTCCCCACTTTCTCTGTTCTGTCTACACAGAGGGGCATGATAAGTTGTCAGGCCATCCAGGGGATAAGGAGGCCCATCAGCAGATGGAAAAGAGGCCAACATATGTGGATTTGAGTCACATCCTGCTACTTATTAGCTCTGATATTCAGACAGACTAATTTATCTAAGCCTAAATCTTTTCTTATGCAAAATGGAAGTCAAAGGATGTAACCTGTAGGCCTGATGTACAATTTAAGATAAGACATGTAAAGCACCAAGAGTAAATACTTGGACAAAAATGGTCATCATTTTCATAGGGTGTAAAATGACCATAACCACTTATGCTGTGGAAGGTGGTGTCTGTCCCATGAGAATGAGGTGTTGGCCATTTGAAGTTGTATTTATGGCTATAGGATCCATCTGCTGTGTCTGTCTCTGTCTGATATATCTTATACCTAAATAATATGGTAAACATTTCCCATAAATTTCTCTGGCTTGAGTTAAAAATCTCAGCTCCCAGTGGAAGTTTCTTTGTCTCAGGGCATCACAGGTAATACAAATAAGAAAAAAATCAAATCCAATACAGATCCTGATGTCAACATATACAGTCTAGTTGAAGAAACAAGAAAATGGCTATATTAGCTTTGTAAGCTAGAACGAGGTCACAATTTTTATAGATGTATATAAAAAATGACATAACATCTCTTAGAGTTGGAACAAACCCACATGAGGAGGCACGGAGAGCATTTCCAAGGAATTAGACATGTGAGATGGACTTAGAGATGTGTCGTTAGGGTTTCAGCAGGTGGGAATGCATGTGAAAGGCATTCCAGGAGGTGGGACCAGCATAAGCGAAAGTATGATGTCCTGATACAGTGAATGAAGACATAGACACCTGCAAAGCACTCAGGAAAATGAACTACAGAGTGTGTAACACACATTTTTATATTCAACCCTCACCACTACCTACTGATGCCAAGGAAGCTGACTCATGTACATGAAGAATGGAGAGGTTAGAAGGACAATTTTGTAGAAGAGACATCCTGGGGTGGAGTGTTGAGTGCTGAGCTGGAATTCAGAAGTTTAATCTGAGAAGTGAGAGCACATGGACCAGAGTAGGCAGGTGCAGGGGGCGGGGAGCCAGGAGCTGTTATGCCTCCAGCAAGACATCCTGGGAAAGTGATTCCACTTCTTGGAATCAAGTTGATGTCGACTAAAACAAAGCTATATCACCTGGATTTGTGAACATGCAGGGAAATGGGTGGGAGCAGAAAATGGAATTATACTTCTAGGGGTAGGTTAGCAGTTTAACAGCTTCCTCCTGAAAATGTGCATACTTTGTTGTTGTTCAGTCACCTAGTCATGCCTGACTCTTAGTGACCCCATGGACTGATACACACCAGGCTTCTCTATCCCTCACCATCTCCTGCAGTTTGCCCAAGTTCATGTTCATTGTATTAGTGATGCCATCCAGCCATTTCATCCTTCGTCCCCTTCTCCTCCTGCTTTCAATCTTTCCCAGAATCAGGGTCTTTTCCAATGAGTTGACTCTCTGTGTCAGGTGGCCAAAGTATTGGAACTTCAGCATCAGGCCTTCCAATGAATATTGAGGATTGATTTCCTTTAGGATTGACTGGTTTGATCTCCTTGCTGTCCAAGGAATTCATACTTGCTGTTCAAGGGGTTCATATTTGACTCTCAGCAATTGCACATCTGAGAATTTATGTGAAGAAAATGGTTCAGATTGTTTGCAAAGATTTAGCTTCAGGGATATTTAAGACAGTTATTTATAATAGCTAACTGATGCTGCATAAATATCAAGCAGTAGCTGCTGCTGCTACTGCTAAGTAGCTTCAGTCGTGTCCGACTCTGTGCGACCCCATAGATGGCAGCCCATCAGGCTCCCCTGTCCCTGGGATTCTCCAGGCAAGAATACTGGAGTGGGTTGCCATTTCCTTCTCCAGTGCATGAAGGTGAAAAGTGAAAGTGAAGTCACTCAGTCCTGTCCGGCTCTGAGCGACCCCATGGACTGCATGCAGCCTACTGGGCTCCTCCGTCCATGGGATTTTCCAGGCAAGAGTACTGGAGTGGGGTGCCATTGCCTTCTCTGATCAAGCAGTAGAGGATTTGTTAAATAAATGATCACATGTACTATAATATTATGCAACAATTAATGTAAATTTTTATGAAATATGAAATGAAAGCACATATAACAATATGTTCACATTAATCCCATTTTGTTTAAATATGTGAACTTGTATCTTTAAGAACACATCCAAAAAAATAACAACAGCAACAACAAAAAGAACACATATAGAAGTCTAGAAAGTAAAAACATCATTTTAAGAATGTTTTTTTCAGAGTGCTGGGGCATAGCTAGTATTTATTTACTTTTCAAATTCATTTGCACTGATTATGATTAAGGAAAGAGTTTATTTTGTTTTTTAAACACTGTGAGCCTGGGAAAGATGTAATGAGAGTAAGTGGGGGAGACGGATGAAGGGATGGTTTTGTGTGGAGCATTGGGTGTTGATTATGTTGAGTTTGATGCTTGAAGAGAGATCCAGGAGCAAGTGTCTAACAAGTTGTGTTATCATCAGAGAGCAACCTGGTTGGAAAAACAGAAAGGGGCCACTGCAAGCAAATAACAGAAGATTTTCTTTAAGAGTCTTTATAATTGTATCTATTTCTTTATTTTTGGCTGGGCTGGATCTCTGTTGCTGCTCGGGCTCCTCTCTAGTTACTGTGTGTGGGCTTCTCACTGGTGTCTTCTCTTGTTAAGAGCATGGGCTATAGGGTGAGAGGGCTTCAATAGTTGTGGCACATAGGCTCAATGGTTGTGGTTCATGGAGTCTAGAGTGCAGGCTTAATAGTTGTGGCGCACGGGCTTAGTTGCTTTGCAGCACGTGGGATTCTCCTGGACTGGGGATTGAACCCACATCTCCTGCATTGGCAGGCAGTTTCTTTACCACTGAGCCATCAGGGAAGACCCCAAGTGTCTTTAGATTGAAGAATGTAAGCTTACTGACACTGGTGACACTCTCCATGGGCAATTGGTAAAACCCTATGGTTACCCAGAAAAGACACTTGGACTATAGCTTTGATGACTGAACTCTAGGAATAATCAGAATCAGGTTTTCTTTGAGTTGCCTTTTTCTTTTTGGGGGGTCTGAGGCCGTGCAGCATGTGGAATCTTAGTTCCCTGACCAGGGATCGAATCCATGCCTCCAGCAGTAGAAGCACAGACTCTTAACCCCTGGAATGCCAGGGAAGTCCCCTGGTTTTTTAGTTCTCTTCACTGGAGTTTGGAACTCACAGTCCTGTGGTAATGAACAGCCCTCGGTGCCCTACATATCTCAGTCCATTTACGCAAAGTTTACAGATGTTCCCATTTGCACAGATGGATCAGTTTTGGTGGAGCTGATATCATGGGAACATATACACATTCTCACAGATCAGTTCTCACCTGTGTCCTGATGTGTGTTGATTTATGTATAAGAACAGTCAGAAATATAAGCCCACCTGTTTTACTGTGCTTCACAGATAATGCTTTAAAAAAAATGGACATTTCTGGCAACGCTGTGTCAGGCAAGTACACTGGCACCATTTTTCCTATAGCATTTGCTCACTTCATGTCTCTGTCAGATTTTGATAATTCTTGCAGTATTTCAAACCATTTTATTATTATTATATTTATTATCCTGATCTGTGATCAGTGGCTTTTAATGTTACTACTCTATAAATTCTTAGATGGTTAGCATTCTTTTAACAATAAAGTATTTGAAATTGAGGTATGTACATTTTTTATATATAATGCTATTGTACATCACTAGACTACAGTATAGTATAAACATAACTTTTATTTGCACAGAGAAACAAAACATTCATATAACTTGGTTTATTTTGATATTCAAAATATCTTTGAGGCCTGCCTGTACACAGAATGCATGAGCCACATAAATACATACTATGACCTGCCTATATGCAGAGAATGGCCCATCTATATTATATGAATTAGGGTTTAACATAAGGTACAAAATGTCGTGAGAAGCCTGTATGCAGATCAAGAAGCAACAGTTAGAACCGGACATGGAGCAATGGACTGGTTCAAAATTGGGAAAGGAGTACCTCAAGGGTGTATATCATCACCCTGCTTATTCAACTTAATGCAGAGTACAGCATGCGAAATGCTGGGCTGGATGAAGCACAAGCTGGAATCAAGACTGCCAGGAGAAATATTGGTAACCTCAGATAAGCAGATGATACCACCTGAATGGCAGAAAGCAGAGGAACTAAAGAGCCGTTTGATGAAGGTGAAAGAGGAGAATGAAAAATCTGGCTTAAAACTCAACATGCAAAAAACTAAGATCACAGCATCTGGTTCCATCACTTCATGTCAAATAGATGGAGAAACAATGAAAAGAGTGATAGACTTTATTTTCTTAGGCTCAGAAACTCACTGTGGATGGTGACTGCAGCCATGAAATTAGAAGACACTTGCTCCTTAGAAGAAAAGCTATGGCAAACCTAGACAGAATATTAAAAAGCAGAGACATTACTTTGCTGACAAACATGCATATAGTCAAAGCGATGGTATTTCCAGTAGTCATGTACGGATATAAGGGTTGGGTCATAAAGAAGGCTGGGCACTGAAGAATTGATATTTTTGAACTGGGGTGCTGGAGAAGACTCTTGAGAGTCCTTTGAACAGCAAGGAGATCAAACCATTCAATCCTAAAGGCAATCAGTCCTGAATATTCATTGGAAGAACTGATGCTGAAGCTCCAATACTTTGGCCACCTGACACAGCCAACTCATTGGAAAAGACCCTGATGCTGGGAAAGACTGAAGGCAGGAGGAGAAGGGGACAACAAAGGATGAAATGGTTGGGTGGCATCACGATTCAATGGACATGAGTTTGAGCAAACTCCAGGAGATAGGGAAGGACAGGGAAACCTGGCATGCTGCAGTCCATGGGGTTGCAAAGAGTCAGACACTACTGAACAATATCAAAATATCTTATAGTCATTGCATTATCTTTATAAGATAATAAAATTAGCTGAACCACTTTTCTTACGTTTAATCTCTATAAAGATAAATTCTTTTTTGAAGTGCCATGATTGATTTTACAGACTAAGATGTGAAACTTCAGAGGTTTTCAAATCAGGAAACATGAAAAGTTCTAAGCATTCTGATTATATTACTCAGAAATATTTATTTCTTCTTTATTTAAAGCCAGGAGTTTTAAAACTTTACTGATTTACAAATGATTCAAGCATATCTTACACTCTCATCAATTCCAGATTTTACATAGAGGTGAAATCATCTCTTGGAAAGCTTCCTTCAGAAAATTTGCAGTTGGGCTTCCTGGGTGGCTCAGATGGTAGAGAATCTGCCTGCAAAGTAGGAGACCCGGGTTCTATCTCTGGGTCAGAAAGATCCCCTGGAGTAGGAAATGTCAACCCACTCTAGTATTCTTTCCTGGAGAATTCCATGGACAGAGGAGCCTGGCAGGCCACAGTCCATGGGGTTGCAAAGAGTTGGACAGGACTGATCATCTAATGCTTTCTTTCACTTTAAAATTCATTGGTAAAAAAGGCCAGTTTCTGTATATATATTTGAATGTGGCTTTATCCCCCACCAGCATTTTACCTAGGAAAAGGAAATAGCAACCCACTCCAGTATTCTTGCCTGGAGAATCCCATGGACAGAGGAGTCTGGCAGGTGACAGTCCATGGGTCACAAGAGTCAGATACTACTTAGCAACTAAACTACCAACCACCAGCATTTTACCTACATTTTATTGATTCTTTAACCTTACTGTTAGTGCATTTAGTTTCTCTCTGCTTTGCTTTTAATAAATAGACTGACGCTTGACATGTGTTTTTCCAAGGTTCAATTTTAAGTATTAATGTATTAATAAAATGTCTTTTGAACTGCTCCGATGAAAGGTCCAATGTAAATATCAAATACTGTCTGTGTTGTTCTTGGTCTTATTATATACATTTTGTCTACTGGCCTCTGTCTTTCAAGACTGAGACCTGCATTTTATATGTGAAGATGTTTCCTTTCAAGATAAAATGTAATTAAGGTATTTAATATCAGGAAGTGATTTCATTTTTCTGCCAAAGAATAATTCCTCTTAAATAACATACCCCTGAGAAAGTGAATACTTGTTTGTGTATAATCCTTCTGACTTGACTTGTTGATACCTCTGTAAAATTACCCATGTAATTCTCAAGGTCAAATTACACAGGGAGTAGGAATAAAACTAATTTATTTTATTTTTCTTTTTTTTCAAATTTTTTTAAAATTTTATTTTATTTTTTAACTTTGCAATATTGTATTGGTTTTGCCAAATATCGAAATGAATCTGCCACAGGTATACATGTGTTCCCCATCCTGAACCCTCCTCCCTCCTCCCTCCCCATACCATCCCTCTGGGTCATCCCAGTGCACCAGCCCCAAGCATCCAGTATCGTGCATCAAACCTGGACTAGCAACTCATTTCATACATGATAGTATACATGTTTCAGTGCCATTCTCCCAAATCTTCCCACCTTCTTCCTCTCCCACAGAGTCCATAAAACTGTTCTATACATCAGTGTCTCTTTTGCTGTCTCGTATACAGGGTTATTGTTACCATCTTTCTAAATTCCATATATATGCGATAGTATACTGTATTGGTGTTTTTCTTTCTGGCTTACTTCACTCTGTATAATAGGTTCCAGTTTCATCCACCTCATTAGAACTGATTCAAATGAATTCTTTTTAATGGCTGAGTAATACTCCATTGTGTATATGTACCACAGCTTTCTTATCCATTCATCTGCTGATGGACATCTAGGTTGCTTCCATGGCCTGGCTATTAGAAACAGTGCTGCGATGAACATTGGGGTACACGTGTCTCTTTCCCTTCTGGTTTCCTCAGTGTGTATGCCCAGCAGTGGGATTGCTGGATCATAAGGCAGTTCTATTTCCAGTTTTTAAAGGAATCTCCACACTGTTCTCCATAGTGGCTGTACTAGTTTGCATTCCCATAAACAGTGTAAGAGGGTTCCCTTTTCTCCACACCCTCTCCAGCATTTATTGCTTGTAGACTTTTGGATCACAGCCATTCTGACTGGCGTGAAATGGTACCTCATAGTGGTTTTGATTTGCATTTCTCTGATAATGAGTGATGTTGAGCATCTTTTCATGTGTTTGTTAGCCATCTGTATGTCTTCTTTGGAGAAATGTCTATTTAGTTCTTCGGCCCATTTTTTGATTGGGTCATTTATTTTTCTGGAGTTGAGCTGTAGGAGTTGCTTGTATATTTTTGAGATTAGTTGTTTGTCCGTTGCTTCATTTGCTATTATTTTCTCCCATTCTGAAGGCTGTCTTTTCACCTTGCTAATAGTTTCCTTTGATGTGCAGAAGCTTTTAAGTTTAATTAGGTCCCATTTGTTCATTTTTGCTTTTATTTCCAATATTCTAGGAGGTGGGTCATAGAGGATCCTGCTATGTCACAGAGTGTTTTGCCTATGTTCTCCTCTAGGAGTTTTATAGTTTCTGGTCTTACATTTAGATCTTTAATCCATTTTGAGTTTATTTTTGTGTATGGTGTTAGAAAGTGTTCTAGTTTCATCATTTTACAAGTGGTTGTCCAGTTTTCCCAGCACCACTTGTTAAAGAGATTGTCTTTAATCTATTGTATATTCTTGCCTCCTTTGTCAAAGATAAGGTGTCCATATGTGCATGGATTTATCTCTGGGCTTTCTATTTTGTTCCATTGATCTATATTTCTGTCTTTGTGCCAGTACCATACTGTCTTGATGACTGTGGCTTTGTAGTACAGCCTGAATTCAGGTAGATTGATTCCTCCAGTTCCATAAAACTAATTTAAAATTGACTTCTTATGGACTACTTAGGAGACTGCTAGGTTTTCACTACAGTCAGGTTATTTAAGTCATCTTCTTCCTTTATTTATGGATGTTAGTTACATACATACACACAAACAAACACACATATATAACACATACACATACATGTCTCCCCCTCTAACATACCACATAATGGATACTATGTGATAATTGTAGAAAACAAACAGTTTTCTGCATATTAAGCATTTACTCAGGGAAATCTGAATAGAAGGCATAAAAGTCATTATACTTTATTTTGTGTATTCTAGAGATGACGGTGGTCTCATTTAGGGACATTTGTGAATTTCTGTCATTTTTGGTTGCCACAGTTTTGTGCGTTGCATCTGGTATCTAGTGGGTTCATGGCTACTGTTAATCATCCTACAATATACAGAACAGGCCCCCGACCCTCAACAATGAATTATCTGGTCCAAAATGTCAACAGGGCCTTGCTTGAGAAACTTATAGACTATTCTTTACATATAATAGAACTTTTAAAATTCATCTTCAACAATCAGGGTTCTCCTGGGTTTTGTGCATCCTGTTAATTCTTCATCCCCCTGGGTCTCTTTACAGGTTGGCATTGTGGGAAGAACAGGAGCTGGAAAAAGTTCCCTCATTGCTGCCCTTTTTAGATTGTCAGAACATGGAGGTAGAATTTATATTGATGGCATCTTGACAACCAGTATTGGACTGCACGATTTAAGGAAGAAAATGTCAGTTGCACTTCAGGTATCATAGCAGAGCACTCTCACATATTCTTTTCATAAGGTGTCTAAAGTTTAAGTGTTTTTAATTTGATTGGTCTTTTCAAATTAAGGGAATGAGTTGATCCTTTTTTACCCAATAGAGGTATTTTAGTAGGAGGTATTTTCAATAAACACTTTCATTGGATACCAGGTTTTGTTTTGTTTTGTTTTCATCTGTTAGTTTTGTGTGTATGTGATTTAATAACTTACTGAGATAGATTTCTGGACTCAGACTTCCTCAGTTACCACAATGTTATCGACTGATAATCACATAATTCTGAAAACAGAAGGATAAATGGTTTGCTTAGCACTGGAGAGTTTCCTATAGGGAAACATGAATTTTATTAATAAGTGTCTTATAGATATAATTTTGCTGTTGGAAATGAGGACATCTTTTCAAAAGTGATATCTCCTTGGAGAACTTTCTGTGAAATTGTGGGGCTTTGAGAATTATAGGATATATAGAAGCTTTGGGGAGACTGACAATTTAGCCATTAATGAATAATTTTCACCAGGGAGGCAGTACAGAATAATAAGGAAGAGCAGGGGACTCAGAATTCTGTCTCTGTGTATCTTGGTTTTCTCTGTCTTGCAAGGCAGATAACAGGACCAACCCCTCAATCTGTTGTGAGGACAAAATAGGTCAGTGAGTGTGAAGTGCTTCATGTAGACCCATATGTGCCTGCTGTGATGGTGGAGTGTTGAGTTGGCCATCTCTTCCTAGGCTCTGATTCTGTTTTCTTTTCTTCTTCTTCGTAAAGTAGTATAACTTTCAGGGAGAGTTTTGGAGACTGGATTATATGGATGGGTAGACACTCCTGTCTTTCCTTGTGGTTCATTCACTGAACATAATTCCATGATATTTACTGAGAAATTACTATCCTCCAAGTATATAGCCAAGGGCAACCTAGTTCCTGTGTCCTCATCTATCATCCTGCCCACTGCTTTGACAGACTTGCTTATTAAAAATAAATTGAGTTTTTAATTTATATACTTAGTAATCATTTGCCCATCAAAGGAAGCTCAGAAAAATACCCTCTTGAGATGAGAAACAGAGAGGAGAGGAGAGAGAATGAGCCAGGCAAATGTGCTTCCTGGAATGTGGGTGCAATATGTCCTGAAATACCTGTTTATCAGGAAGCATGTACAACATGGCTCCCAAAGGAAGGCTAATGTGGACTTGGGTACAAGTGTTGCTATCTACCCGTGACCTCAAAAATATCCAAAAGTCTACAAACAATAAATGCTGGAGAGGGTGTGGAGAAAAGGGAACTCTCTTACACTGTTGGTGGGAATGCAAACTAGTACATTAAAAAACAAACTAGTACAGCCACTATGGAGAACAGTGTGGAGATTCCTTAAAAAACTGGAAATAGAACTGCCTTATGACCCAACAATCCCACTGCTGGGCATACACACTGAGGAAACCAGAAGGGAAAGACACGTGTACCCCAGTGTTCATCGCAGCACTGTTTATAATAGCTAGGACATGGAAGCAACCTATATGTCCATCAGCAGATGAATGGATAAGAAAGCTGTGGTACATATACACAATGGAGTATTACTCAGCCATTAAAAAGAATTCATTTGAATCAGTTCTAATGAGGTGGATGAAACTGGAACCTATTATACAGAGTGAAGTAAGCCAGAAAGAAAAACACCAATACAGTATACTAACGCATATATATGGAATTTAGAAAGATGATAACAATAACCCTGTGTATGAGACAGCAAAAGAGACACTGATGTATAGAACAGTCTTATGGACTCTGTGGGAGAGGGAGAGGATGGGGAGATTTGGGAGAATGGCATTGAAACATGTATAATATCATGTAAGAAACGAGATGCCAGTCCAGGTTCGATGCACGATACTGGATGCTTGGGGCTGATGCACTGGGACGATCCAGAGGGAGGGTATGGGGAGGGAGGAGGGAGGAGGGTTCAGGATGGGGAACACATGTATACCTGTGGCAGATTCATTTTGATATTTGGCAAAACCAATACAATATTGTAAAGTTTAAAAATAAAATAAAATTTAAAAAAGAAAAGAAAAGAAAAACCTGGAATTACTCTAAGTAATTTTAAAACCAAGATATTCTTTTCAGACTCTAGTGAAATGCCACCTCACACCCCTTAAGATGTCTGTTATCAAAGAAAAGAGAGAGAAAAATGAAAATGATAAGCATTGGCAAGGATGTAGAGAAATTAGAATCCTTGTTCGTTGCTGATAGGAATGTAAAATAGTCCAGCTACTATGGAAATCAACTTGGTGGTTGCTCTGAAAAGTTAATGATGGAATTATCATCAGTTCAGTTCAGTTCAGTCTCTCAGTCATGTCTGACTCTTTGCGACCCCATGAATCGCAGCAGGCTAGGCCTCCCTGTCCACCACCGACTCCCAGAGTTTACTCAAACTCCTGTCCATCGAGTTGGTGATACCATCCAGCCATCTCATCCTCTGTCGTCCCCTTCTCCTCCTGCCCCCAATCCCTCCCAGCATCAGGGCCTTTTCCAATGAGTCAACTCTTTGCATCAGGTGGCCAAAGTATTGGAGTTTCAGCTTCAGCATCAGTCTTTCCAATGAACACCGAGGACTGATCTCCTTTAGAATGGACTGGTTGGATTTCCTTGCAGTCCAAGGGACTCTCAAGAGTCTTCTCCAATACCACAGTTCAAAAGTATCAATTTTTTGGTGCTAAGGCTTCTTCACAGTCCAACTCTCAAATCCATACATGACCACTGGAAAAACCATAGTCTATTACCTAGCAATTCTACTTTAGAGTATAAACCCAAAAGAATTGGAAGAAAGGTCTTGAAGAGATACTGGAACATGTTTGTTATAGCAACATTATTCTCAACAGCAAAAAGGTGGAGGCACGCAAGGGTCTATTGACAGATGAGTCAGCAAACAAAATGTGGTGCATACACATACAGTAGAATATTACTCAGCCTTAATAAAGAAGAAAATTCTGACACATGCTACAGCACAGATGAACCTTGAAAAAATTAAGCTAAGTGGAATAAGCCATTTACAAAGGACAAATACTGTATGATTCTACTAAAAGGAGTTACCTAGAATAGCAAATTCATGGATACAGGATGTAGAATGGTGGGTGCCAGGAGTGGCCAGGAGAAGGGAGTTGTTTAATGGGTACAGAGTTTCAGTTCCTTAAGATGAAAGGAGATCTGCGGCTGGGTGGTGGTGATGGCTGTACAACAATATGAATGTATTTAGCATCACTGGACTGTGCACTTAAAATGGTTAATCCAGGAAATTTTATGTATATTTTATCACAATTGAAAAAAAATTTTTCAAAGGTATCCCTTTCAGGAAAAATGGGAAGAACGTTTCAGCACATTCAGTCCCCATATTTAAAGATTTCCTCTGGCTATTAGATTTATGACTTATGGTTACAGTAGAAAATAAATGAGCTTAGATGCCCAAGTTTTATGGTTCGATGGTAATCATCACTGAAATGGTCATGTGAAATTAGTTATAGAAATAAAGGGCATGTCTGTGAAGTCCTTTCATATCCTTGAATGCAAAGCTTTAGAAATATGCCCTGCGTTATTTTTAATGCTTCTTAATAGGAAAAAGTTGCATGCTTGTATACATAAAATAACTCTGTAAATAAATAACATTGGATGATTCTTGGCTCTGCCAATAATATTTGGAAGCACATCTGAGCAAGGACTAAACATGCCTTGACCTCAGCATGTTTTGGTTCTGTTCTGTTGGTTTCCATCCTTCCTTGGAGCATGTTCTAGGTACACACTCCAGAGAGTGTGTTTACAAAATAGTGCTAAGCTTTGTATCCATGTAGATTCTACTTTATATGCCTTTGTCTCCAAGGTGCAGTGTTGGTTGATTAAAGAAAAAGAATCTGGAGAGAACTTGCAATGTGTAACAATTCCCAGGAAGCCATTCAGGAGGCAGACGGGGCTAGAATGGTAGTGTAGACCCAGTGTCAGTGTGACCCACAGTTTATTCCTGCTCTGCCTCGTCGACTGTGGGGCCTTGATGATGTAACTTGGCTGCCAAGCATCAACATCCTCGTCCTTAAACTTGGTCTGGAAATCATGGGCCCATAGATTTGTGAAGATATAACTTAGTGAGATAATGTTTGTGCCCATGTCTCATTCTTAGGAGTGCTCAGTCATCAGGAACTGTTATTATTCTTAAGAATCAGGGCACTGGCCTTTTGGGTATTGTTTCTACTTAAGTAAAAAGAGTAACACCTTCTGAAATGACTTTTCTCTTTAATTTCTGTTTATGTGTTCATGGTCTTTGGTGATTTTCTTTATATTTATTGCTTAATAATAAAAACTAAATTGTTACATAAATATTAATAGTAAGGCAAAGAAACAAAAACAAACAAACAAAAAAACACAATAGGAATTTTGGGGAAAAGCATAACAAAGAAATGTATCTAACGTTTTCCACCAAGAGCAAAAAATCAGACTAAAATTTTTTTGTATTTTGATTTCTGGCTTTCCTCCCACCAGATTCATTCCTGACTATCACCTTGTACATGCTCTTACTTTCCAATCCCCTACCAAAACCTCCAGCCTTTTTCTCAGCCCTCCCCATATTCTTGACTATTTTCTTTCTCTGAGGACAGGGCCTATATCTCTCATTTCTGTTCCTCTAGTGCTTGTTACAGTCCTTGACAAGTTACAAGAATATTAATAATAATTTCTAACGTTTATGGAATTGTTAATACATTTTAGTTTCTTATCCCACCATTTCCTGCTTAATCCTCACAATTTGTTGTTATCTTTATCTGACAGATTTAAAAACTGAGTTACTAGGAACTTATCCTATTTTTCAAGTAAGGGGCAGAACCAGGATTCAAATTTTATGTGTGTCTTTTTTTTTTTTTTTTTAATTGAAGTATAGTTGATTCACAGTGTTTCAGTTGTATAGCGAAGAGTTTCAGTTTTATCTCCAAAGACTCCCATCGCAGCAGAGTAAAATGCAAAGTACTAATCATATAACAGAGACCTATGCTCTCCAGTCTCCACCTTGTCCTCTTCTCAGTCATGTCCGACTCTTTGTGACCCCATAGACTGCAGCACACCAGGATTCCCTGTCCATCACCAACTCCTAGAGCTTGCTCGAACTCATGTCCATTGAGTCGGTGATGCCATCCAACCATCCCCCTCTCCTCCTGTCTTCAATCTTTCCCAGCATCAGGGTCTTTTCCAGTGAGTCAGCTCTTCACATCAGATGGCCACTGAAGCTTCAGCTTCAGTATCAGTCCTTCCAGTGAATATTCAAGGTTGATTTCCTTTAGGATTGACTGGTTTGAACTCCTTTCAGTCCACGGCCTCTCAAGAATCTTCTCCAACACCACAATTAAAAGCATCAATTCTTCAGCTGTGTTGTACTCATCAGGTATTTTTGCCATTTTTCCTACCATCCCACTTGAAAGGACTCCCCAAACCATAGCAAGAATGAATAAGTATAGAACAAAGCCAGAAGATACTACTCCTATTGCTCTGTCCCTCATTTGGACAATATCAGTTTAGAAATGGGTTTATGCACTTGTATGTCATGGGCTGATATGTGTCAGGAGAAGATACTCAAAATGTTATCCCTCCCCAACCAAGAGTCCTTTGTCTTTACAGCGTCTTGCTAGCTGCAGAGGTGGAGAAAGTCTGTTAGTTTGGTTGCCTGAATTTACTTGTCTAAGTGTAAAAATTTACATTCATCTTCCCCACAAATGAGTAGGAAGCAGTGATGCTTGTGTCTCAACACCCCTATGTAGGGAACTTAGGAAGCTGCGAGCAGACTCTTCAGAGGGGGAGCCCAGTGCTGTTTCTTTGAGTTGCCTCCCTTAGCTGAGCCAGGCCCACACCATCTTCCCTGGATCCCTGGTCCTTGTGATCCAGGAAGGAGCAAGGAGCTTCCATGGTGTTCTCTTTTCCTCCCAGGCTCATCCCCGTCACTACTTACCCTGCATGAACAGGTCAGAACTGGGGAGATGTGATGGTAACAAGGACCTGGGTAGGAGCAGAGACAGGGGAGTGGGGACATAGACCATCAGTCCTGGGGGGAATTTTCAAAGATGAATTCTGTGTTTTTTTTTTGTTTGTTTTTTTTTTGAGTGCAAAATAAATGTTTATTGCTATTATGTGTAATTAAAGTCCTCTTTTTTGTGGTTTCATCCACACAAATTAGGCATTCTCTTTTCCTAGGATCATGAGTTCATTCATGAAATCACTAAAAATTGTATTCTTTTTAAAATTGTAAAACCAATAGCCATGAACACACACACACATGTATATAGCCATATCCAAAATCACTTCAACAAACAGCTACATTTCTGAGCCTTTGCATCAGATGCCAGGCACTGTACTAGACATTTTTTTAAATTTTATTTTATTTTTAAACTTTACATAATTGTATTAGTTTTGCCAAATATCAAAATGAATCCACCACAGGTATACATGTGTTCCCCATCCTGAACCCTCCTCCCTCCTCCCTCCCCATACCATCCCCCTGGGTCGTCCCAGTGCACTAGCCCCAAGCATGAAGTATCGTGCATCAAACCTGGACTGGCATCTTGTTTCTTACATGATATTTTACATGTTTCAATGTCATTCTCCCAAATCTTCCCACCCTCTACCTCTCCCACAGAGTCCATAAAACTGTTCTATACATCAGTGTCTCTTTTGCTGTCTCGTACACAGGGTTATTGTTACCATCTTTCTAAATTCCATATATATGCGATAGTATACTGTATTGGTGTTTTTCCTTCTGGCTTACTTCACTCTGTATAATAGGCTCCAGTTTCATCCACCTCATTAGAACTGATTCAAATGTATTCTTTTTAATGGCTGAGTAATACTCCATTGTGTATATGTACCACAGCTTTCTCATCTATTCATCTGCTGATGGACATCTAGGTTGCTTCCATGGCCTGGCTATTAGAAACAGTGCTGCGATGAACATTGGGGTACACGTGTCTCTTTCCCTTCTGGTTTCCTCAGTGTGTATGCCCAGCAGTGGGATTGCTGGATCATAAGGCAGTTCTATTTCCAGTTTTTTAAGGAATCTCCACACTGTTCTCCATAGTGGCTGTACTAGTTTGCATTCCAACCAACAGTGTAAGAGGGTTCCCTTTTCTCCACATCCTCTCCAGCATTTATTATTTGTAGACTTTTGGATCACAGCCATTCTGACTGGTGTGAAATGGTACCTCATAGTGGTTTTGATTTGCATTTCTCTGATAATGAGTGATGTTGAGCATCTTTTCATGTTTGTTAGCCCTCTGTATGTCTTCTTTGGAGAAGTGTCTATTTAGTTCTTTGGCCCATTTTTTGATTGGGTCATTTATTTTTCTGGAGTTGAGCTGTAGGAGTTGCTTGTATATTTTTGAGATTAGTTGTTTGTCAGTTGCTTCATTTGCTATTATTTTCTCCCATTCTGAAGGCTGTCTTTTCACCTTGCTAATAGTTTCCTTTGATGTGCAGAAGCTTTTAAGATTAATTAGGTCCCATTTGTTTATTTTTGCTTTTATTTCCAATATTCTGGGAGGTGGGTCATAGAGGATCCTGCTGTGATGTATGTTGGAGAGTGTTTTGCCTATGTTCTCCTCTAGGAGTTTTATAGTTTCTGGTCTTACATTTAGATCTTTAATCCATTTTGAGTTTATTTTTGTGTATGGTGTTAGAAAGTGTTCTAGTTTTATTCTTTTACAAGTGGTTGACCAGATTTCCCAGCACCACTTGTTAAAGAGATTGTCTTTAATCCATTGTATATTCTTGCCTCCTTTGTCAAAGATAAGGTGTCCATATGTGCGTGGATTTATCTCTGGGCTTTCTATTTTGTTCCATTGATCTATATTTCTGTCTTTGTGCCAGTACCATACTGTCTTGATGACTGTGGCTTTGTAGTAGAGCCTGAAGTCAGGTAGGTTGATTCCTCCAGTTCCATTCTTCTTTCTCAAGATCGCTTTGGCTATTCGAGGTTTTTTGTATTTCCATACAAATTGTGAAATTATTTGTTCTAGCTCTGTGAAGAATACTGTTGGTAGCTTGATAGGGATTACATTGAATCTATAAATTGCTTTGGGTAGTATACTCATTTTCACTATATTGATTCTTCCAATCCATGAACATGGTATATTTCTCCATCTATTAGCGTCCTCTTTGATTTCTTTCACCAGTGTTTTATAGTTTTCTATATATAGGTCTTTAGTTTCTTTAGGTAGATATATTCCTTAGTATTTTATTCTTTCCGTTGCAATGGTGAATGGAATTGTTTCCTTAATTTCTCTCTCTGTTTTCTCATTATTAGTGTATAGGAATGCAAGGGATTTCTGTGTGTTGATTTTATATCCTGCAACTTTGCTATAGTCATTGATTAGTTCTAGTAATTTTCTGGTGGAGTCTTTATGGTTTTCTATGTAGAGGATCATGTCATCTGCAAATAGTGAGAGTTTTAATTCTTCTTTTCCAATTTGGATTCCTTTTATTTCTTTTTCTGCTCTGATTGCTGTGGCCAAAACTTCCAAAACTATGTTGAATAGTAATGGTGAAAGTGGGCACCCTTGTCTTGTTCCTGTCTTTAGAGGAAATGCTTTCAATTTTTCACCATTGAGGATAATGTTTGCTGTAGGTTTGTCATATATAGCTTTTATTATGTTGAGATATGTTCCTTCTATTCCTGCTTTCTGGAGAGTTTTTATCATAAATGGATGTTGAATTTTGTCAAAGGCTTTCTCTGCATCTATTGAGATAATCATATGGTTTTTATTTTTCAATTTGTTAATGTGGTGTATTACATTGATTGATTTGCGGATATTGAAGAATCCCTGCATCCCTGGGATAAAGCCCACTTGGTCATGGTGGATACAAAAACAAGACCCCTACATATGTTGTCTACAAGAGACCCAGCTCAAAACAAGGGACACATACAGACTGAAAGTGAAGGGCTGGAAAAAGATTTTCCATGCAAATAGGGACCAAAAGAAAGCAGGAGTAGCAATACTCATATCAGATAAAATAGATTTTAAAACAAAGGCTGTGAAAAGAGACAAAGAAGGTCACTACATAATGATCAAAGGATCAATCCAAGAAGATATAACAATTATAAATATATATGCACCTAACACGGGAGCACTGCAGTATGTAAGACAAATGCTAACAAGTATGAAAGGAGAAATTAACAATAACACAATAATAGTGGGAGACTTTAATACCCCACTCACACCTAGGGATAGGTCAACTAAACAGAAAATTAACAAGGAAACACAAACTTTAAATGATACAATAGACCAGTTAGACCTAATTGATATCTATAGGACATTTCATCCCAAAACAATGAATTTCACCTTTTTCTCAAGCGCACATGGAACCTTCTCCAGGATAGATCACATCCTGGGCCATAAAGCTAGCCTTGGTAAATTCAAAAAAATAGAAATCATTCCAAGCATCTCTTTTGACCACAATGCAGTAAGATTAGATCTCCATCACAGGAGAAAAACTTTTAAAAATTCCAACATATGGAGGCTGAACAACACGCTGCTTAATAACCAACAAATCACAGAAGAAATCAAAAAAGAAATCAAAATTTGCATAGAAACGAATGAAAATGAAAACACAACAACCCAAAACCTGTGGGACACGGTAAAAGCAGTCCTAAGGGGAAAGTTCATAACAATACAGGCACACCTCAAGAAACAAGAAAAAAGTCAAATAAATAACCTAACTCTACACCTAAAGCAACTAGAAAAGGAAGAAATGAAGAACCCCAGGGTTAGTAGAAGGAAAGAAATCTTAAAAATTAGAGCAGAAATAAATGCAAAAGAAACAAAAGAGACCATAGCAAAAATCAACAAAACCAAAAGCTGGTTCTTTGAAAGGATAAATAAAATTGACAAACCATTAGCCAGACTCATCAAGAAACAAAGGGAGAAAAATCAAATCAATAAAATTAGAAATGAACATGGAGAGATCACAACAGACAACACAGAAATACAAAGGATCATAAGAGACTACTATCAACAATTATATGCCAATAAAATGGACAACGTGGAAGAAATGGACAAATTCTTAGAAAAGTACAACTTTCCAAAACTCGACCAGGAAGAAATAGAAAATCTTAACAGACCCATCACAAGCACGGAAATTGAAACTGTAATCAAAAATCTTCCAGCAAACAAAAGCCCAGGTCCAGATGGCTTCACAGCTGAATTCTACCAAAAATTTAGAGAAGAGCTAACACCTATCCTGCTCAAACTCTTCCAGAAAATTGCAGAGGAAGGTAAACTTCCAAACTCATTCTATGAGGCCACCATCACCCTAATACTGAAACCTGACAAAGATCCCACAAAAAAAGAAAACTACAGGCCAATATCACTGATGAACATAGATGAAAAAATCCTTAACAAAATTCTAGCAATCAGAATCCAACAACACATTAAAAAGAATTCTGTGTTTTTAAGAAGATACTCAACTTCCATTCAAAATTTTAGGAATAATCTAAAATGAAAATTCTTCTTAACAAATTTCCAGAAACACAACAGGTAGCTGAAGTATATGTGTTCTTTGTGCTCAGGATCTGAAGTAGTTAAATTGAGATTGAGATTATATTCAGGGAGTATCCTGTTACCTGAAAGAAACTGGAAAATGAAGGGAAGATGGAGAAGGGAAGGAGGAAGAATATTGGGAACCAGCCTCCCCTCGCCTGGCTATGTGGCTTGTGTAAAACTCATGGAGCCAGCTGAAGGATGAGAAATCACCTGCATGTGGGAATCTTAAGGTTGATAATTACAAAGAGTAACAAGTTTTTATAAAAAATCTGAAGTAGAATTATGGTTATTCCCCTGAAAAGGAACATGTTTATTTCAAGCTCCAGGTTCTCTTTTATACTTTGACAAAAGCATTAGGTCAGAGGTTTGACATTTTCAGTTCCCCCTCACCCAGATTAATTGTCTCATTGTTGCCCTTCAAACAGAGTTCCTGCCTCAGTGATTCTCTCAGAATTGTGTTTACTTGTGATTACATTGTAACTCATGCTTATGTCTGGGTTGCATACCACATTCCTCAGTTTATTTCTTATATTTCTAAATCCTGCTTGCCCCTAATTTCCTAAGCTCACTATCTCCTATAAAGGCTTCTAGCTATTAATATCTCTAAAATTCCTTATCCCTACAAGCTATAGTAAAATATGCTAACACTACAACATTCCTAAACTTTTAGCTTCTAACTATTCTTAACTATTCCTAAACCCTAAACTCAGCAAACTTCCTTTGCCATAAACATTTCCCTCACAAACAGGTCTCAGATAACAATCCTTCCCATGGCCTCAAGCTGCAGGCTACATGCTCATCCTGGAATGCTCTTTGTAAAGGTCCTTGAACAAATGTCAGTGGTTAACTTTATGGATTATTCTCTGGGCACAACTGCAGAAGGCTTTGTGCCTTCTCACACTCCTCTCAAGAACAATAACCACCTTAACATTCTTTCCAGCCAAGTCAACCGAAGAAAGGAAAAAACAAGTCAGAATCACAGGACCTAACTCCTTCATCCCAGGACCATGCCTGCAGGATGAGGAGAGGGGGTTGGGGCCGTGCCTCCATTTTGTTAGCAATGCCTAATGCGGCTCCCGACAAGTACTCATTCTGAAATATTGTATAAGCTTTGGAAGCATATTGGCCACTTAATCAACTTTGTGCAATTAAATCTCCCTTTATAATGTCTTTTTAATTGTGGAGTTTGCTCAGGAGTATGTCTTTGTTTTTGGTGGCACACCCTGAGTTTTCTGTATTCATTTCTCTCTCACTAGACTTAAAACTGAGATCATATTGAAGGAAGGATTGGAAGGCTTCCTGAATATCATTCTTCCTCATGATTAGGGAAAAGAAATGCCTGTCTTCTTCATCTTTCCTCTCAGGCTTTTGTGAAGTGAGGAGGAAAGTCCAGCCCCAAGGCCAGGCGGGATTTGAACGTGGGGATTCCGAGCAGTTCCGGGCACTTGTGGAAGAGTCAGGTCTCCTCTTGTTCCCACCCACATGTGTGCCTCCCCTTGTCCTGCCCCCTTCACTGAAAGGAGCCAATTGGGCTCTTCTCTTCTGCCCATATTCTTATGACCTGGCTTACTGAGCCTTCAAGAAGAAAATGTAAATGGCCTACATTAGCTTATGTACAGGATTCTTCTTGAGGCCAAGAAGAGACGTATATTCCCAGATTAATTTGCTTGTGGCTCCTCCTGAAGCAGAGGACTAGGAAGAACTATTTAAATTAAAGTATCATGACACAGCAGAGAAAGCAATGGCACCCCACTCCAGTACTCTTGCCTGGAAAATCCCATGGATGGAGGAGCCTGGTAGGCTGCAGTCCATGGGGTCGTGAAGAGTCCGACACAACTGAGCGACTTCACTTTCGTGCGTTGGAGAAGGAAATGGCAACCCACTCCAATGTTCTTGCCTGGAGAATCCCAGGGACGGGGGAGCCTGGTCAGCTGCCCTCTATGGGGTCGCACAGAGTCGGACACGACTGAAGTGACTTAGCATAGCATCATGACACAGGTCACAGTGGGTTTCAGGTCCTTCTGTCCTTGCAGTTAATAATGAAGTTCTGTGAGGCAGGCCATCCTAAAACACATGTGAGAGAATGTGGGGGCCAGCTGATGCCAAAATCAGAGGTGATCTCTCCATGGACAGAGGTGCTGCAGACCCCAGGAGCTGACGTTCCCCTTGCACATGTGGGGATGTTCATTTCACACATCTGGAGAGATTCCAGATCCTAGAAGACAGTCTGACCAATGGAGAAAATAGCCTAGTTTAGTCTTTGGTGCTAATGTGTAAATATTTAATGGTTTGCTTTGAGGCACAAACCTCTACTAATCATGCTGTGGGTATTTCCCAGTCACACCAGGATTGACAGTTAATTTATGTAGATCTTGATGTTAAGTTTCTCATGTAATTATTTCCTCAGTTTGTGTGAGTGTTTAAACAGATATTTATTACCAGGGTGGTATTTTTTTTTTTTTTTTGAATCAAGTCTTCCTTTGTCTTCAGTTTTTTCCTTAAGATGAAAAAAACTTCAACACTTTATTCTGTTAGTGTTCAGTAGTTCAGAAGATATTTTGTAGCACACTTTGTACAATGGAAAATTATTTTAGAGACACTGTTTTGCAAACATACATTGCAACTTTATTATTAATAATTAATGAATTTAGATGTTTTTGTATTTTAATTTTGACAGTCTGTACGCATTAGAATAAAATAAAAAGAGGTTAAGGTAATAACACTCACTGTTTTGGCATATTTAGGAACCTGTTTTATTTACTGGAACAATGAGGGAAAATCTGGATCCCTTTAATGAGCATACGGATAACGAACTGTGGAATGCCTTGGAAGAGGTAATTAATAGTAACTGTAATTAACTTGTTAGCATCTGTATATGTGTGTTTACATTTAGAGCATTGCAGATAATTAAGGGGAGCGTGTCAGTTTCACTGACTTCCGTAATAGGAAAACACTGATGACATGGGTATGCTTAAAAATGTGTGTATTGATGATGATGAAAATCAACAATACAATGTGATATGTTTTCATTTTAGCTGTTTTCCTAGAACCCTGAACAAATAGACACATAATCTTCTCCTTATCAGAGTACTCAATTAGATGTTAAAACTGTGGGATCAAATTCTACTAGTGACCTAGTGAATTAATTACTCCATTACACTCCAATATTCATTTTTTTCCTCTGGTCTTAGGAAACATCTCCTAAGTGGAGACAATAGTAGTTTTTCCTTATTAAAACTAAAAGATATAAACAAGCTCATACTAATAAAATGTAGGACTTTCATAGGAAAGTGTTTATAAAGGTAAATTATATAATCAGAATTAATGATGATTATTTATTGGCAATTATGTTATTTTAATGCTGTAGCATGAATGCAGATAACAGAACCCTGGAACATCTGCTCAGCTTTTATACGGGTAGGTTCATTTCTAGAGAATTTTCTGTTATTTGTGTTATGTTTTCCCTTGCTCCGTTTCTTTGAATTTCTTAACCCTTGCATGAAAAGAAAATTTGACTATTAAGTTGTGTCAGTTTGTATTTTAATACAGACTATTTTGTGATTTTGCATTCCTTTTACAAATCAGTTCTACTGATGGCAGAAACCCTAGACTTCTTTTTTGTAATTTATTTAATTGGAGGCAAATTACTTTACAATATTGCAGTGGTTTTTCCATACATAGTCTTTTGCTTTTAAAAAGTAAGAATGAGCATTCCTGTACATTAACGATGAAAGATCAGAAAGAGGAATTAAGAAAACAATCTCATTTACCATTGCAACAAAAAGAATAAAATACCTAGGAATAAACCTACCTAAGGAGACAAAAGACTTGTGCTCATAAAACTACAAGATACTGACAAAAGAAATCAAAGGTGACACAAAACAGATGGAGGGGTATACCATGTTCTTGGATTGGAAGAAACAATATTGTGAAAGTGACTATACACCCAAAGAATCTACAGATTCAGTACAATCCCTGTCAAACTACCAGTGGCATTTATCATAGAATTAGAGCCAAAAATTTTACAGTTTTAATGGAAACACAAAAGATCCCAAGTAGCCAAAGCAGTCTTAAGAAATAAAAATGAAGCTGGAGAAATTAGGTTCCCTGACTTCAGAATATATTATTGAGTTGACCAAAATGTTTGTTACATAAGATTTGATGGAAAAACTTAAATGAACTTTTTCACTAGTTTAATACAGAGCTAGAGTAATCAAGATGGTATGGCACTGGCACAAAAACCAGAATATAGATCAATGGAACAGGATGGAAAGCTCAGAGATGAACTCACATACCTGTGGTTACCTAACCTATGACAAAGGAAGCAAACATATACAATGGAGAAAAGGCAGTCTCTTCAGTAAGTGGTGTAGGAAAACTGGACAGCTATGTGTAAAAGAATAAAATTAGAACACTCCCTGATACCATATACAAAACTAAACTCAAAGTACATTGAAAATCTAAATGGAAGACCAGATACTATAACACTCTTAGAGGACAACATAGGGAAAACACTCTACCTAAATAACTACTAAGTGTTTGATTGATCTTTTCATTTCAGAGAAGTGTGGCATATATATGTTTTAATCTTTGTTGTTGTTGTAACACAAATCTGAGAGATTTATTGTTCATGTTGGTTTGAATTGGTATATTTGTCATTTAGTGTCACGCTTCCAGGGAAGCTCTGAAATCTATAATATGCAGATGAGCCTTGACTGTAAGCAGGCAGATTTGGAAGTATGAGCATTTCTAGCCAGTAATTCTGGTTTCTGAAGGATGTCACCACTGAGTCTTTATACACCCACCCTGCTTTTAGGCAGCATGTGGATTTTGTTTTCTTAAATTGGGTCGATTGCTTCACCTTCTCTTGCCTGAAAAACAGTGCACCTCTGATTTCATTTAAGTTTGTGAGTCTTTTATGCCGGTGTACAGCTCCAGCAGCCAGGGATTCAACCTGAAGGGGTGAGCGGTGTCAGTGAGAAATGATGCAGCCTCTCAATTTTCTTGGACTGTGTATTTATTTCAAGCTTATGATTCTCTTTAATACTTTTACAAAAGCATTAGGTTGGAGATTTGACTTTCTATTTCCCCTCACCCAGATTTGTTATCTCCATAAATCATTGTTGCCCTTCAAACACAGTTCCTGCTTCAGGGATTCTCTCAGATTCAGCTTTACCATCTATTATCTACTTCATGTGTCCTATAGTTAACTTGTGATTACATTGTAACTCATGCTACATTCCTCAGTTCATTTCTTATCTTTCTAAATCCTGTTTGCCCCTAACATCCTGAGCTCACTATCTCTTAAAAAGACTTCTATTAGTATCTCTAAAATTCCTAACCTCTATAAGCTATAATAAAATATGCTAAGATTACAATATTTCTTAAATCTTTAACTTCTAGCTATTTTAATTATTCCTAAGCCCTAAATTCAGTAAACTCCTTTGCCATAAACATTTTCCTCACAAATAGGCTTCAGATAGCAATCGCTCCCATGGCCTCAAGCTGTGGCCTATGTGCTCATCCTGGAATACTCTTTTGTAAAAGTCTTTGAACAAATGTCAGTGATTAACTTTATGAATTATTCTCTGAAAACAGTTGCAGAAGGCTTTGTGCCTTCTCATGATCCTCTCAAGAACAATAAGAAGCTTAATATTCCTTTTCAGTCAACTCAGCCAAGGAGAGGAAAAAAACAAGTCAGAATCACAAGGCCTAACTCATTCATCCCGGGTCCATGCCTGCAGGACAAGGAGAGGGGATTTGAGCCATGCCTCCATTTTGTCAGTAATGCCTAACACGGCTAACGACACTTTTGCAGTAAAATTCTACAAGAGAAGAGGTGTGTAGAGCATTTAACCATTAAAAGCAAAGAATGATAGGATGATCCATTATTCTTGAATTCATAGGACAAATTTAATGGTGAAATTGGGACACATTTTAAAAAAGAAAAAACAGAAAGTACTGGTAAATTATTTTTCTGTTTGTTTCCCAGATTGAGACCTTTTTTCACAGATTCACAGGTAGCATTATTCTAGAATTTTAGAACACATTGTTCCATGGACAGAGAGGCAATCTAATTATAAAAATGCTGAAGTAGTAGATAATACTAAGATCTACATCTATTTAAACTACATTTGGAACTTTCTATAAAAGAAAGAAATGTGAGTTTATTTCACGAAGTGAAGTGTGTGATTTCCATGTATTGCTTCTGGAATTAACCCTGTTAATTTTGGTGATAGCACTTAAAGAAATCATCCCATTATTATGCTTCTCTAGGAATTGATTCCTTATGACTATTTTAAAAGAAAACTTACCAAATCATTCATTGAAAAACATACAAATGTGAGAAAGAAATCATTCCTCGAGGATCTGGATAAAGGGATGATTTATCACTCTAAGTTATTGTTGTTCAGTTGCTAAGTCACCTCTGACTCTTTGTGACCCCATGGACTACAGCACGCCAGGCTTCCTTGTCCCTCACCATCTCCTGGAGGTTGCCCAAGTTCATGTCCATTGAGTCGATGATGCCATCCAGGCATCTGATCGTCTGATCCCTCTTCTCCTTCTGCCTTCAATGTTTCGCAGCACCAGAGTCTTTTCCAAAGAGTCAACTGTTTGCATCAGGTGGCCAAAATATTGGAATTTCAGCTTCAGCATCAGTCTTTCCAGAGAATATTCAGGGTTGATTTCCTTTAAGATTGACTAGTTTGATCTCCTTGTTTTCCAAGGGACTCTGAATAGTGTTCTCCAGTACCACAGTTGAAAAGCATCGATTCTTCAGCTCAGTTCACTTCAGTCGTTCAGTCGTGTCCGACTCCTTGCAACCCCATGAATTGCAGCACTGAATTGCAGACGCCAGGCCTCCCTGTCCATCATCAACTCCCTGAGTTCACCCAAATTCATGTCCATAGAGTCAGTGATGCCGTCCAGGCATCACATCCTCTGTCGTCCCCTTCTCCTCCTGCCCCCAATCCCTCCCAGCATCAGTCTTTTCCAATGAGACTGTTCGCATGAGGTAGCCAAAGTACTGGAGTTTCAGCTTTAGTATCATTCCTTCCAAAGAAAACCCAGGACTGATATTCTTTGGAATGGACTGGTTGGATCTCCTTGCAGTCCAAGGGACTCTCAAAAGTCTCCAACACCACAGTTCAAACACATCAATTCTTCAGTGTTCAGCTTTCTTTGCAGTCCAAATCTCACATCAGTACATGACCACTGGAAAAACCATAGCCTTGACTAGAAGGACTTTTGTTAGAAAAGTAATGTCTCTGTTTTTGAATATGCTATCTAGGTTGGTCATAACTTTCCTTCCAAGGAGTAAGCGTCTTTTAATTTCATGGCTGCAGTCACCATCTGCAGTGATTTTGGAGCCCAGAAAAATAAAGTCTGACACTGTATCCACTGTTTACCCATCTATTTCCCATGAAGTGATGGCACGAGATGCCATGATCTTCATTTTCTGAATGTTGAGCTTTAAGCCACCTTTTTCACTCTCCTCTTTCACCTTCATCAAGAGGCTTTGTAGTTCCTCTTCACTTTCTGCCATAAGGGTGGTGTCATCTGCATATCTGAGGTTATTGATATTTCTCACAGCAATCTTGATTCTAGCTTGTGTTTCTTCCAGTCCAGCGTTTCTCATGATGTACTCTGCATATAAGTTAATTAAGCAGGCTGACAATGTACATTCTTGATGTACTCCTTTCCCTATATGGAATCAGTCTGTTGTTCCATGTCCAGTTCTAACTGTTGCTTCCTGACCTGCATATAGGTTTCTCAAGAGGCAGGTCAAGTGGTCTGGTATTCCCATCTCTTTCAGAATTTTCCACAGTTTATTATTGTGATCCACACAGTCAAAGGCTTTGGCATAGTCGATAAACAGAAATAGATGTTTTTCTGAAATTCTCTTGCTTTTCCCATGATCCAGCAGATGTTCAGAATTTGATCTCTGGTTCCTCTGCCTTTTCTAAAACCAGCTTGAACATCTGGAAGTTCGCAGTTCACGTACTGCTGAAGCCTGGCTTGGAGACTTTTGAGCATTCCTTTACTAGCATGTGAGATGAGTGCAATTGTGTGGTAGTTTGAGCATTCTTTGGCATTGCCTTTCTTTGGGATTGGAGTGAAAACTGATCTTTTCCAGTCCTGTGGCCACTGCTGAGTTTTCCAAATTTGCTGGCATATTGAATGCAGCACTTTCACAGTTTCATCTTTCAGGATTTGAAATAGCTCAACTGGAATTCCATCACCTCCACTAGCTTTGTTCATAGTGATGCTTTCTAAGGCCCTTTTGACTTCACATTCCAGGATGTCTGGCTCTAGGTGAGTGATCACACCATCGTGATTATCTGGGTCATGAAGATCTTCTTTGTTCAGTTCTTCTGTGTATTTTTGCCACTTCTTCTTAATATCTGCTGCTTCTGTAGGTCCATACCATTTCTGTCCTTTATCAAGCCCATCTTTGCATGAAATGTTCCCTTGGTATCTCTAATTTTCTTGAAGAGATCTCTAGTCTTTCCCATTCTCTTGTTTTCCTCTATTTCTTTGCATTGATTGCTGAGGAAGGCTTTCTTATCTCTCCTTGTTATTCTTTGAAACTCTACATTCAGATGCGTATATCTTTACTTTTCCCCTTTGTTTTTCACTTCTCTTCTTTTCACAGCTATTTGTAAGGCCTCCCCAGATAGCCATTTTTCTTTTTTTTTATTTCTTTTCCATGGGGATGGTCTTGATCCCTGTTTCCTGTACAATGTCACGAACCTCCGTCCATACTTCATCAGGTACTCTATCAGATCTAGTCCCTTAAATCTATTTCTCACTTCCACTGTATACTCATAAGGAATTTGATTTAGGTCATACTTGAATGGTCTAGTGATTTTCCCCACTTTCTTCAATTTAATTCTGAATTTGCCATTAAGTAGTGCATGATCTGAGCCACAGTCAGCTCCTGATCTTGTTTTTTTTCTGACTGTATAGAGCTTCTCCCTCTTTGACTGCAAAGAGTATAATCAATCTGATTTCAGTGTTGACCATCTGGTGATATCCATGTATAGAGTCTTCTCTTGTGTTGTTGGAAGAGGGTGTTTGCTATGACCAATGTTTTCTCTTGGCAAAACTCTATTAGTCTTTATCCTGCTTCATTCTGTATTCCAAGGCCAAATTTGCCTGTTACCTCATGTATTTCTTGACTTCCTACTTTTGCATTCCAGTCCCCTATAATGAAAAGGACATCTTTTTTGGGTGCTAGTTCTAAAAGGTCTTGTAGGTCTTCATAGAACCATTCAACTTCAGCTTCTTCAGCGTTACTGGTTGGGGCATAGACGTGGATTACTGCGATATTGAATGGTTTGCCTTGGAAACGAACAGAGATCATTCTGTCGTTTTTGAGATTGCATCCAATTACTCTAGATTGCACCGAAGGATATACAGTCCATGAAATTCTCCAGGCCTGAATACTGGAGTGGGTAGCCATCCCATTCTCCAGGGGATCTCCCCAACCCAGAGATGGAACAGTCCATAATCTAATTGATTCTTCAGTGCTCTGTTATTGTCCAGCTCTCACATCTGTACATGACTATTGGAAAGACCATAGGTTTGATTATACGGACCTTTGTCAGCAAAGTGATACCTTTGCTTTTTAATACACTGTCTAGTTTTGTCATAGCTTTCCGGCCAAGAAGAATTCATCTTCTAATTTCAAGGCTACAGTTACCATCTGCACTGAATTTAGAGTCCAATAAAAGGAAATCTGTCACTGCTTTTATCTTTTCCCCTTCTATTTGTCATGAGATGATGGGACTGAATGCCATGATCTTAGTTTTATTAATGTTGGATTTTAAGCCAACTTTTTCACTCTCCTTCTTCACCCTCATCAAGAGGTATCACTAAATCAATGAAGTCAGTTTTCAAGTGAACCAAAAATTAATTTGTGTATGATGCCTAACTGGATATGTGAACCCAAACTCACAGAGTTAACCTGAGAATGAGTAGGAGAGAACCACTATGTTTTCCTCTTTATAAACTTCAATTAAAAGGAAAATATGACTTAAAATTTTTTCAAGGTCCTCTAGTTCTCTTTCCTCCTTCTTCCTTAGCAGAGATGGACATTCAGAAGGAAGACAGTCCAATGGATGCTGCCTGTCTCATTTTGTTTATTTTTCTAAATATGCTGAAAATACATTTTTCATGTACTGAAAACTTGCCAACTTACTGTAAACTGATAAAAGTTCATCAGAAATTAGTGCTATTGGGGTGCTAAAAAGCAAAGGCAGCTCTAAAAATATAACATGAGAAGTACTTGAAGATGAAGCACTTTATCACCCAGAGGTTAAAACGTCATAGTAGATAAAACTCTGGGAATGAATCATTGATGTGTTGCTTCTGTTAAAAAGCAAAAACAAAACACCTTAGATACTGGGACTTGGAATTAAGGGTAGAGTATGGGGGCTTCCCCAGTTTCTCAGTGATAAAGAGTCTGCCTGTAATGGGGGAGAAGTGGGATTGATCCCTGAGTTGGGAGAATTACCTAGAAGAGGAAATGGTAACCTGCTCCAATATTATTGCCTGGGAAATCCCATGGATAGAGGAACCTGGTGGGCTATAGTCCATAAGTTTTATAACTTAGCAACTAAACAATAACAAAAATGTCCTGTTTGGGACAAAACTGGGAAGAAATCGTGTGGTTAAATGTCTGACATTGATAGTGTCTCTGTTAGGACACAAGTGTGTCACATCACACAGGAAACCGAGATACAGAAATCTGGGCATCGGCAGCTGATGCATCAGGAACCACGTGGTTCAGTCCTTGTGGTGGCAATAGGTCACATGTCCATTTCCCCGGGCCTTGTGTTCGGTGAAATTCCTTTACTGCTGGCCCTGTTCTAGCAAAAGCTCTTCCCCATCTGTTGATTGCATTTCAGTGTCTCCTTCTGGCCCACACCAGATTTTCTCTTTGAAAAGTAATAAAGTTCCACAAAATTTGGAAAGCACCTGACATCTGTGTTCACCTCATGTGAGGGGCGTCAGCACCTACTACACAGAGTGCACATGGCAATGATGGAGACAGGGTGCCTTATGAGTCCAGTTTATTATTTTTCAGTTTTGCTATATTCTATTATTTTCCCAAGTTCAAAAATAATCTGAAGTATTCTATACAGAGATGTATAGTTTGAATAGTTATTATTTGTTCTATTTTCCTTAAATTATAACTTTTTCAGTGCTTTCCTTTGTTTAAAGTGTGATATATCTTGGAATCAGTTAATTGTTATAAGAATATATCCTTTTTACAATTACACTTACTAAGCAAACAGTGTTAGAATACTGGAGCGGATTGCAATTTCCTTACCCAGGGGATCTCACTCAGGATCGAACCCAAGTCTCCTGTTTGGCAGGTGGATTCTTTACCACTGAGCCACCAGGGAAGCCCACCTTCATCCAGCCAACTAATATCTACTAAGAGCTGGTTAGGCAATGCTGCAGATTCTGAGGCTGTCACAATCATCAAAAGATAAAATGTCTGTCCTTCTGGAGCTGAAATTCTCCTGGAGAAGTTGACAAGTTGAAAATCAAGCCAATCATATGTAACAAAATGTACATATGTAACAAAATCTCAGTGCTGATACATGCAAAGGAGAAAAGTGAAGCAGAACTTGAGGAGGGGTGAGCTGATAGCATTATTAATAATGGACAATATCTATTGATCTGTTACAAATTCTACATGCACTGACACATTTAATATTCTTAACAGTCTTAAGAGGTACACACCTTTATTATTATGATATTATAGTCTTACTTAGAGTTTAGGAAGATAAGATAGAGTAGGTTCAGAAACTTGCCCAGTTGGCACAGCCAGGCAAGACTTATGTCCAGGCTGCCTGGCTTCAAGTCTCCAATTTATTTTTGTTTGGCTGGAAAACAAAAATAGTCAACAAAAGTCTAAAATGCAGTACTTTGGTGCAATCTCAAAAATGACAGAATGATCTCAGTTCATTTCCAAGGGAAACCATTCAGTATCACAGTAATCCAAGTCTATGCCTCAACCACTAATGTTAAAAAAGCTGAAGTTGAACAGTTCAATGAAGAGCTAGAAGACTTTCTAGAACTAAAACCAAAAAAAGATGTCTTCTTAATCATAGGGAACTGAAATGTGAAAGTAGGAAGTCAAGAGATACCTGGAATAACAGGCAAATTTGGCCTTGGAGTACAAAATGAAGCAGGACAATGGCTAACAGAGTTTTGTCAAGAGAATGTTCTGGTCATAGCAAACACCCTCTTCCCACAACACAAGAGACAACTCTATACATGAACATCACCAGATGGTCAATACTGAAATCAGATTGATTATATTCATTGCAGCCAAAAATGGAAAAGCTCTATACAGTCAGCAAAAACAAGATGGCAGCTGACTATGGCTCAGATCATGAACTCCTTGTTACAAAACTCAGGCATAAATTGAAGCAAGTAGGGGAAACCACAAAGCAATTCCAACGTGACCTAAAACAAATCCCTTACAAATTATACAGTAGAAGTGACAAGTAGATTCAAGGGATTAGTTCTGATAGGCAGAAGTGCCTGAAAATCTATGGACACAGGTTTGTAACACTCTACAGGAGGTGGTGAACAAAACCATCCCCAAGAAAAAGAAATGCAACAAGGCAAAATGATTGTCTGAGAAGGCGTTACAAATAGCTGAGAAAAGAAGAGAAGCTAAAGGCAAAGGAGAAAAGGAAAGATATACCCATCTCAATACAGAGTTCCAAAGAATAGCACAGAGAGATAAGACAGCCTTTCTAAGTGATCAATGCAAAGAAATAGAGGAAAACAATAGAAAAGGAAAGACCAGAGATTTCTTCAATAAAATTAGCAATACCAAGAGAACATTTCCTGCAAGGATGGGCACAAAAAAGGACAGAAACAGTATGGACCTAACAGAAGCAGAAGAGATTAAGAAGTGGTGGCAAAAATACACGGAAGAACTGTTTTTTAAAAAGGTCTTAATGACCCAAATAGCTACAATGATGTGATCAGTCACTTAAAGACAGACATCCTGGAACACAAAGTCAAGTGGGCTTTAGAAAGCATCATGATGAAGAAAGCTAGTGGTGACAGAATTCTAGCTGATCTATTTCAAATCCTAAAAAATGATGCTGTGAAAGTGTTGCACTCAATATGCCAGCAAATTTGGAAGACTCAGCAGTGGCCACAGGACTGGAAAAAAAAATCAGTCTTCATTCCCATCCTAAAGAAGGGGAGTGCCAAAGAATGTTTAAATTACCATACAATTGCACTCATTTCACATGCTAGCAAAGCAATACTCAAGATCCTTCACGCTAGGCTTCAATAGTCCATGAAGCAAGAACTTCCAAATGTACAAACTGTATTTAGAAAAGCCAGAGGAACCAGAGATCAAATTGCCAACATCCATTGGGTCATCAAAAAAGCAACAGAATTCTATTTAAAAAAAAAACAATCTACTTCATTGACTACACTAAAGCCTTTCACTGTGTGGATCACAACAAATTGTGGAAAATTCTTAAAGAGATAGGAATACCAGACCACCTTACCTGCCTCCTGTGAAACTATATGCTGGTCAAGAAGCAACAGTTAGAACTGGACATGAAACAGTTGTTCCAAAGCAACAATTTGGACTGGTTCCAAATTGGGAAAGGAGTACATCAAGGTTATATGTTGTCACCTTGCTTATTTGACTTATATGCAGAGTACATCATGCAAAATGCCAGGCTGGATGAAGCACAAGCTGGCATCAAGATTTCTGGGAGAAATATCAATAACCTCAGATATGCATCTGATACTACCCTAATCATAGAAAGTGAAGAGGAACTAAAGAGCCTCTTGATAAAAGTGAAAGAGGAGTGTGAAAAAGCTGGCTTAAAACTCAACATTCAAAAAACTAAGATCATGCCATCCTGTCTCATCACTTCATTGCAGTAGATGGGGAAACAGGGGAAACAATGACAGATTTTATTTCCAAAATCACTGCAGATGGTGACTGCAGCCATGAAATTAAACGATGCTTGCTCCTGGGAAGAGGAGTTGCAAGAAACCTAGACAGAATATTAAAAAGCAGGACATCATTTTACCAACAAAGTCCATGTAGTCAAACCTATGGTTTTCCCAGTAGTCATGTACCAATGTGAGGGTTGGACCATAAAGAAGGCTGAGTATTGAAGAACATATGCTTTTGAACTGTGGTTCTGGAGAAAATTGTTGAGAGTCCCTTGGACAGCAAGGAGATCAAACCAGTCAATCCTAAAGGAAATCAACCCTGAATTTTCCTTGGAAGGACTGATGATGAAGCTGAAGCTCCAATACTTTGGCCACCTGATGTGAAGAGCCAACTCATTGAAAAAGACCCTGATGCTGGGAAAGATGGAAGGCAGGTGGAGAAGGGTACAAAAGAAGACAAGATGGGTGGATGGCATCACCAGTTTAATGGACCTGAGTTTGAGCAAACTCCAAGCAATAGTGAAGGACTGGGAACACTGGTGTGCTGCTGTCCATGGGGTTGCAAAGTGTTGGGCACGACTCAGCTGCTGGATGACAATAACCTGTATCCATATGCTTTGGTAAATAAGATGTTATATTTTATTTTTCATGTGTTTTCATTCACTACAATGCATTTATGATACTGAAGAAAACGCACTTGATTGGTCCACTATTTATAGGATTAAACTTGGGAAAGAACCATCATCAGAATGGGTTCCAGGATTACTAATGTATAAGGGGAAGTTTGCCATTGCTTGAACTTACATATATTAAACTTTAGAAAATAATAAAAGGCCAATAAGCTTATATCTTCAGAAAACCAGTTTTTCTGTAAAATTTTTGTAAGTTTTTCTCTAGTGTACCAACTCCTATGCAAAATGTACTTTGGGAAACTTGACTCAACCATAAAGATCCTTTTAACTTTTCTGTTTAAGTCACATTGGGAGAAATAGCTTCACTTTTTCAGAGACTTCCGTAACTAACCCCTAGGTGGGATTTCTGGTGGATGTCCTGTGATGGGAGTGGGGGACACTGAGATCTTTCTGTCCTGAGTTGACTCCACCATCTTTCTCAGTGAACATTCACTGGAAGGAGCTCTCCCCTTCACCTGGCTGTACATGCAAGATACATAAGAAGTCCTGAGGATGTCAAAGTTCTAATGTCTAAGAGGCTTCTCTACTTCAGGAACAGTTTGCTTAGAAAAATGTCACTCTTTCTGTATCCATAGGTACAACTTAAAGAATCCATCGAAGGTCTTCCTGCTAAAATGAATACCAAATTAGCAGAATCTGGATTGAACTTGAGTATTGGTCAGAAACAACTGGTGTGCCTTACCAGGGCTCTTCTCAGGAAGAATCAGATATTGATTATTGACAAAGCCACATCATACGTGGATCCAAGGTATGGAGCTGAGCCCTAGGAAATCTTGAACTGACTTGTAAATGTGGTAAATGGAAAACATTTAGTGAATCTTCGAAATGTTTCTAAGTGCTCTCTTGGCCTCATGGATATCTGTTGATAATATTAATTCCAGAAAACAAAGGAAAAAACCAAGACATGTTATATGGTGTTAATGTTGTTTTGAGGCACAATAAGACAGCTGAATTCCTAAATCCAGCTCTTGATAGTTTCAAACAATTTTGAGGGAAGACTAATTTTCCATCATTTTATAAAAAATATTAAATTTCTAAGTAGACTTTTTATACTTAGTTTTTTAGGAACAAGACTATATGTTAAAGTATTGATTTTTAAAAACATTGTAAAAATATTATAGAATATTTTTTTAAGTCTTAAGTCTGCTTTTCCTGTCTTTACTGAACTAAATCAACTTCTTTGTTTCTAGAACTGATGAGTTCATACAAAAAAGAATTCGTGAGAGATTTGCCCAGTGCACTGTGCTGACCATTGCACACAGGTTGAGCACTGTTATTGACTGTGAACGGATAATGGTAAGACCCTCTCCATTTTAGCTGTTTCCATTTATGTTCAATTTTCAATATATCCTTCCATGTAAAATTTGATAGGAACGTCCATTAATTTTTCTCTTAGTTTTTTCTCTCATTCCTGAAAATTACTCAAGTATTTAACTATACTTTTAGAATGCACTATTAAATAATATATCCAATGATCTTATATTTTCATATTAAAAGTTTATTTGAATTGTCATTTTTTTATGATCACCAACCATTAAAATATTTCAAACCTAAGTTATAGCTCCATATTTTAGTGGGGCAGAACACCATCATTTTCACTGTATCATAGAAATTTCAGCATTTTTGGATTCTCTTATCAAAAAATTTGGCTCTAATTTAGACTGCCAGGAGGTTGATGGCTAAAGTTGTAGAATTTCTCAGGAGTCCATGAGAAGAAAAAGCCTAGTGAGAAAAACAGTACTTTAACTGAAAGGATTTCATATAAGAAATGTATTACATATGGATTAGAGTGCTAGAAAAATGAAACACGGGGGTAATGATCTTAGAAAGCAGCTACCATATCCTCGGATAGATCTCCAGACCTGAGAATTCAAAAGAGAGGCCCTAAAAAATTGATGCTCAGACCTCCAAGGAGAGGTCACTGCCCGGTTGCTGGTCATATTTGTGAGGGGGCAGGATGGGGCTGGTTATCCAGGTGCTAATAGCTGGGAGCTGGAGTCAGGTTCCAGTGCTGAGGTGATGCTAGTAGCAGAATCAGGTAGCACATTAGCTGTTTCCACCTTCAGTCTCCTTCTAGTGCCCCCTACTGGCAAGACCTAACAAAGGCCACCTGGCAAAAGAGTCTGAACTCTTGCAGTGACTTGCAGAGACCCAGCTTCTGCATCACAGATGAGAGTTTGGAAAGAAAGGCAAATCAGGGATGAGAGACTAACTAAACAACCAGCAAATCTCTTACACAATATCTCTGTTCTGCACACATGGCAAGTTCCAGGCTTTGGTCTCTGGTTATCTGTCTAGTATATTCCTTCCAGGTTTGGTTGGCTCTTTCTTCCTTAGTAATTTAATATTTCCTTCCTTAGCTTTATTTCCTTCCTCTAACTATTCCTTTTCTCTCTCTTTTTCATTTTATCTCTTTCCTTGTCCTTTCCCTCTGTTGTTTTCTCAGTTTCAATAAATGTTAGGATGTGGCTTTATAAAACAAGAAAAGCATTCCTCAAAGGAAAAACTTTGGCAGCAAATAATCTCAGGGAATGCAAGATACTTTAAGGTATTTTGATGGTTCATACAAAACAAGTAATAATCACTAATGAGTGGTCAGTAATACCCACAGTTCCTTACATCTAAGGATATTAGTACCATCTCTTTGACTTCTTGGGCAGCTTCTGGAATATCACCTCCTATCCTACTTCACATGCATTGCCAGATGGGATCATCAGTGGGACACTGAGAAGATACCAGGCTGTCAGCATTGAGGCAGTACCTGTAGCCTCACACCCCAAGCTGGATGTGCTCAGGAGTGAGCTCTGGGGAGGCAGACGAAAGGAGTGAGACATCCTGTCATCTAGGCTCCAAGCAGTGTGTCTGGTCACGTGGACTAGATATCACAGTAGGAAGCAGGCTCTACCTGCAGACTTTCATGAAAGGTGGGATGACATTCAAGATTGCCCAACAGTGACTCTTAATTTCTAGAAATGTTTTGTGTCAGTCCTTCATTTTGTGTTCTTGAATGCTAATTGGAAAAGTAACCTTTTATTTCTAGTTTTTACCTGTCACTTTGTTGTTCTTACCTCTCAACATTGTATTTCAAAGACTGTCCCCCAAAGCACCATTTTTCCATAATAAGTAAATGATGCTGTGAAATGTACCTGTTTCAAGCCCTTTGTCAGGGTTTAGACATAGCAGCAGAAAGATGGCTTGATCTCCAGCTCAGTTAAGGGTCTGTTCAATTAAATTCTTTGTTCCTAAATGTACCCTAAAGATTTATTTTTGGTTTTTTAGTATTATAGTATTAACGACATTCATGGTAACAGATTCTTTTTATTATCTAATTCTTAGAAATACTGTCACCTTGGAATGTGTGGCTGGTTAGGGAAACTGAAGAAGCACAGAAATGGAGGACATGCTCCTGATCAGTCCTAAACTGTTATCACTCAGCACCTGATCTGCAGATGTGAACATCTATATCCTCTGAACCAGTCAGCTTTGTTGCTATTATCAAAATATGCTCATTTTTTTAACACTTTACTTATCGGTTTGTTGTTCAGTCATTCAGTTCTGTCTGACTCTTTGTGACCCCATGGACTGCAGCATGCCAGGCTTCCCTTTCCTTCACTATCTCCCAGAGCTTACACAAACCCATGTCCATTGAGTTGGTGATGCCATCCAACCATCTCATCCTCTGTCATCCCCTTCTCCTCCTGCCCTCAATCTTTCCCATCATCAGGTTCTTTTCCAGTGAGTTGGCTCTTCACATCAGGTGGCCAAAGTATTGGGGCTTCAGCTTCACCATCAGTCCTTCCGTGTGAATATACAGGGTTGATTTCCTTTGGGATTGACTGTTTGATCTCCTTGCTGTCCAGGGAACTCTCAAGAGTCTTCTCCAGCACCACAGTTCAAAAGCATCAATTCGTTGGCTGTCACTCAGCCTTCTTTATGGTCCAAATCTCACATCTATACATGACTTCTGGAAAAATCATAGCTTTGACTATATGGGCCTTTGTCAGCAAAGCAGTGTCTCTCCTTTTTAATACATTCTCTAGGTTTGTCATAACTTTTTTTCCAAGGAATAAGCATCTTGGAATATCTTATCAATATCTCCTGGTAAATTTCTATAATCTCAATTTCTTCTCTCTTGGTCAATGTCTGTGAACAAATCTTTAAAGGACTTTTATGAAGCAATGTACAGCCAGTCCCTCCCCAACTTTCTAGTTTTGTCTCACTCTCTTCTCCCTCCTTCCTTTACAGCTAAAACCACACTGATGGTCTTTCAGTTCTCCAAATTCAATGTTCACTCTCTTACAATGTGCTCTCTGTAGACTGTTGGGTTAGTCTAAGGTGCTTGCAGTGGAAATGGTGAGATGGTGGGACCTGGGCTAGATAAGGAAGTGGAGCCAAGTGGACTGTGTGATGGATTGAACATGGGATCTGAGGGCAGAGAGAGAAGTTGATGCTGGTTTCTGGGTGCAGAGACTGAGCATCTGGGTGAATGGGGAAGATGGAGGGAGAAGGGAAAGGCAAGGGTTCTGTTTGGAGTCTGTCATCATTGTGATGAATGACCTTGTTTCCAGAAAGGATCTTACCCTTCACTGTGGAGCTGCTCTTCCCACTCCTGTGTTGGGAGACCTTCAGTTTAAGCTTCCCTGGTTGAGATCATCAGTAGTGTCACAAGGAGGTCCCACCAGGAGATGTAAGCTTGGACCTGTGTTTACTTCTCATTCTGAGCTAGTTTTTGTTGCTGACTCCTCTTGTAGGAATAACAAGATTAGACCTCAGGGCACCAAGAGACAGGCATCCCCCAGCTTCAGGGTTGGGGATTGTCCTCTGTGCTCCATTCACCCCAGGTGTAAAGCTTATATGTTATTCTAGAGCTTCTAATTATCAATTGGCTTTCAGTGCAGCAAAAATATCACAAATAATGTTTTTTCTCAAACCTTCAATTTTTGAGGCAATCTTATTTTTATTGCTTGCTTTAGAACTGTAGACATACCTTGTTTTATTGTGCTTCCCAGATACTGCATTTTTTTACAACCTGAGAGCTTGTCATAAACCTGCATCGAACATGTCTATAGGCACCATTTTTCCATCAGCATCTGCTTATTCCATGTCTCTATCACCTTTTGGTAATTCTCACAATATGTCAGACATTTTCACTATCAGTGCAGTTGCTTTGATGAACTGTAACATCAATGATCTTTGCTATTACTACTATGACTTACTGAAGTCTCTGATGATGGTTAATATTTTTTAGCAATGCCTTATTTTTAAGTTAAAGTCTGTACATTTATTTTTTTTTCAGACATAATGCTATTGCACACATGCTTGGGTATAGTATAGTGTAAACATAACTTCTATATGCCCTGGAAAACCAGAAAATTCATGTGACTAACTTTACTGCAATATTCAGTATATTCTGTTGTTCTGAAACTGAACCCACAATAGCTCTGAGGGATGCTTGTACCAGTTACTTTCTGGAAAGCAAGTGATTGTTCTGAAAGCTTTAAGGGCATAAAGACAAGTCAATCTGCTGCAAAGCCTGATGTTTCACAGGGCGGGCTGCCAGCCTGGGGGAGGGGCTGGGCAAGTGGCAGATGCTGACGAAGGAAGGGCATAACCAACAGTGCTGTCACCATAAAGTCCTGTCACTGCAAGTGTTAAGGTGTAATAATTACATATTGTTGCACTGATGAATATTTTGGCACAAACATAGATGTATATTTTCTTTTATTCTGTTTTTTAAAATGAAGAGCCTAATTCATAAAAATATATATATTTGTTACAAAAGAGCAATAAATGTGCAAGGTAGAAATAGGAAAAAATTTTTTAAATCTTTTAAAGAGAAGATTACAAAATACCCACCACCAGAATGTAACAGTTGTATAGTGCTGTAATAATATATTGGGATAAAATTAGAACTATTAATAGTGTAATGCTGCTGCTGCTGCTAAGTTGCTTCAGTCGTGTCTGACTCTGTGCGACCCCAGAGATGGTAGCCCACCAGGCTCCCCTGTCCCTGGGATTCTCCAGGCAAAAACACTGAAGTGGGCTGCCATATCCTTCTCCAGTGCATGAAAGTGAAAAGTGAAAGTGAAGTCTCTCAGTTGTGTCCGACTCCTAGTGACCCCATGGACTGTAGCCTACCAGGCTCCTCTGTCCATGGGATTTTCCAGGCAAGAGTACTGGAGTGGGGTGCCATTGCCTAAAGTCTTATGCAAAACAGTGTCTCATCAGCAGAATTTTTATAGCAACAATATATTCTTAAAATCCCCCATGTCATTAATTTTCTATAGCACAATTTTAATAGCTGCTTAAAATTTCATCTTAGAGATCGAGTATAGTTAATCTGAAACTTTGACATAATATGGGCTTGTCTAGTGGCTCAGACTATTATGAAACTGCCTGCAATGCAGGAGACCCAGGTTTGACCCCTGAATCAGGAAGATCCCCTACAGAAGGGAAGGGCTACTCATTCCAGTATTCTTGACTGGAGAATTCCATGGACAGAGGAACCTAGCAGGCTACAGTCCATGGGGTTGCAAAGAGTTGGACATGACTGAGCAACTAACACTTCACTTTAGAGATTATATATTTTTCAAATTGTCACTTTCATTCAAAACTCTTGAAATAATTAGATGGATATGGTTTTGCTTAGCGTAAGTAACCAAGAGAAAAGGCTTTTGGGGAAACAACTGTGACCCAATTAATACCATTTTGTATGTGTTGGCTCTCTGATGAGTCTTCCCTGGTGGTTCAGATGGTAAAGCTCTCCGAAGGGATTTACCCAGTTTTGGTTCGATAAACCAAGCCATTAATGTTTCAGAGTTTTATTTTACAAAGAAATTCTTCTAAAGTATCTTGAAGATGTCATAACAGCATCTAAGTTATGATTAAGCATAAAAGTCATAACAGCAACTAAGTTAAACTTCCTCATTTGCTCCAAACCAGTGGAGCAAGACAGACAAATTAGAAATCCTTTTTCTCCTAAGACTCACTACTGTCTCTACATTAGAGGGTTCTTCCTACAGATTTTAGGATTAGCTGGGTGCTTGTGACCTGCTTTCTCTGCAGCCAATAGCACAGCTGTTGCCTCTAATTCCTGCACACTGCAGTTTTCATATCACCTGAATTCTCCCTAGAACCATGAACAAAGAAGCATGTGACAATCTGCACTTGCATTAACAGTATTGTCTGTGGTCAACATTTTCACTGTCTGCAGTTAGAAAGTTCTTTGGAAATGAATGATGAAAAAACAAAACCAGGGACAGGAAACGCAGATTCCACCTCTTTTGTTTATAGTCAGTCTTTTGATTTTGTTTTTTGTTTCTTCCTCAACACAAACCTCTTCTCAGTAGAATTTTCCCCAGGGAAATCAAAACCAGAAACTGTTGTAACATCCCCACCTGGAAAGCACAAAACAGCTCATGTCTAACTAGAGTTTTACTTAAATTCTGTTTTTCACCTTCATGGAACATTTCTTTCAGAAGCCTACATGGCTGCAATTAGAATATTTCAGAAGAGAAAACTCCTTCAAAAACTCCAAAAGATTTCACTCAAGTTTTCAAAGGAAAATAACTAATATGGAGGTAGAAAGCACAGTTGGGAAGAAGAGATACTTTAAGAGGGCAGTGCTTATGAGCAAAGGCAGCAGATTTGGGAAAGTGACTGTGGAGGCAACTATAACCCAGCCTTCATCACCCCCCTGGTGAGAGACTAATTTATTATTTGAAGATCTAGGAAGGGATTTTGAGTTAATACTTGCCATGTTGCCCCGTCACTTAGAAAATCATGGGCACCTATGTTCATTGGACCCAGTATGCAAGTTTGGACAGCTGTCCCTGTGTCATCGCCTGGCGACCAGAAACAGAGATATGACACAGACCTTCCCTTTGCAACTCTACTTGTCAATAAGTGGGGATCTATCTCTATTGTTGTCATAATTTCTCATCAGGCTTTAACTCCATCCTCTCCTGCCCTCCACCTCTCGGTGCACTCGCCCACATCTCCTTGCATTCCTCCTTTTCACTGATGGCATCTTGCCAATGAAATGGATCGAGTTATTTTGCAGTGGGTCCATTTAATTTTTATGTCTAGACAGCTACCAAGAATATATACACATAAACAGGTTTGATAAACATGTCTTATTGGGCTTATGTAACTCATTTGTCCAATGTAATGTTTTTTTACATAACCGACTAGAGCTTGATAAGTAATTCAAGGTTGGGGTTCCTGGAGAGATCCTGGGGTTCTGGGATTATTATCACACCAATTTGAATGTGTGATTTAGTTTATAGTTTAACTTGTGTTACAGCAAGGGTGGGGACATAGTGGGAAATTATGCAATGTTATTCTTATAAGGGATGTTAAAAATCTAAAACTATACCTATTTTTCTGTACACAAAGAGAATTTAGATTTGCTTTATGTTTATTTATTCTGAAATATCTAGAGTCTTTGATCAAGCCAGTAAATGTAAAGGCTAACTTGGTAAAATTCTGTTTCTGGCCATTTTTCAGTCTATGTCCCATCTTAGCTATTGTAGCCCCTAATGTGAGTCTTGCCTTTTAAGTTTAATTAGATCCAGTTTATTTTTGCTTCTATTTCTTTGCTTTGGGAGACTGATCTAAGAAAATATTGCTGTATTTTATGTCAAAGAGTTTTCTGCCTGTGTTTTCCTTTCTGTTTATAATACCTAGTCTTATCTTAGGTCTTTCAACTATTTTGAGTTTATTTTTATGTGTGGTATGAGGGAGTTTTCTAATTTCATTCATTTCCAGGTATGCAGCTTTCCCAGTACTACCTAGCAAAGAGACTGTCTTTTCTTCAATATATATTCTTACCTAATCTTTCATAGATTAATTGAACATAGGTATTTTGAGACCTGTGTTTTAAAACTGCAGTTTTTCTTCTTCAATTTTAGGAGGAGCAGTTATGTTCTATTATGCTATACTTAAGTAAAATTGCACATTCAGGGCATCTAAACTGGCATGCTCAATAGGCATATAGAAAATTAATTATGTAGATGAGACATTAAATTATTCTTGGACTCTTTTGAGAAAGCTGCTCTTAACAATGATTCACAGTATAAACAAAAGATTAATAGAAATATGCCCTTTATGAGACTTAAAAAATGTTTCCAATTAAATAAACAGGATGAAGTTAACTGCAATACCTATGTGTAGAAAAAATAACTTGTGTCTTGTTTAGAGTTCCAGCATATTCTTTTCTTTAAAAAAAAAAATAATTTTATTAATTTATTTTTGGCTGTGCTGGGTCTTCGTTGCTGTGTGGGCTTTTCTCTAGTTGTGGCAAATGTGCAGACTTCTCCTTGCAGAGGCTTCTGTTGTTGTGGAACACAGGCTGTAGGCACTCAGGCTTCAGTAGTTGTGACATGTGGGATCAGTAGTTGTGGTGCATGAACTTATTTGCTCCACAGTATGTGGGGTCTTCCTGGACTAGGGATCAAACCTGGGACTCCTGCATTGGCAGGCAGATTCTTTTACCATTGAGCCACCAGGTAAGCCCATACCGCATATTCTCTTTAGATACATTTACTCTAAATATGACCTAAATGAATAATTAAATTCCACTTAACATCAGAACTGGAGAAGGCAATGGCACCCCACTCCAGTACTCTTGCCTGGAAAATCCCATGGACGGAGGAGCCTGGTAGGCTGCAGTCCATGGGGTCATGAAGAGTTGGACAGGACTGAGTGACTTCACTTTCACTTTTCACTTTCATGCATTGGAGAAGGAAATGGCAACCCACTCCAATGTTCTTGCCTGGAGAATCCCAGGGATGGCAGAGCCTGGTGGACTGCGGTCTATGGGGTCGCACAGAGTCAGACATGACTGAAGTGACTTAGCAGCAGCAGCAGTAACATCAGAACTGTTTTTGTAGTTCTATTATTTGGGTCAATTATTTCAGGTACTTTTTCCTCCTCCATAACCATTAACCAAGGTCACTCATAAGTAGAGAGGCAAAGTTAAGAGCCCCTTCCTCTCCCTTTCAATTTCCAATTAGGTTTATTAATGAGCAATAAAAGGGGTGAAAGGCAGGTAGCCTAAGAAAGAAAGAGAAAGAAGCAAATAAAAGTAATTTGTGAAAACAGATTCAGATCCTAGGCAGTTCAGGTTGGGCTACCCCATGTGCTGTGCAGGCTGTGATCACTTCAATTTGGAGCTCAATTTCTTATTTGCTTTTATAGTCTTATCCAAAAAGAAAACTGTATTTCTAGAAATGCCTTATGTGCAGAGCACTTCCGCAAAAGCTGCTTATATAGCAGCTCTTTTTGCCAGCCTTCCACTCTCATAATAATAAACTACAGCTACAGCCAATGTCAAGAAGCATCTTAACCTCTTGGACAAGGGATTCTGCCCCTCTTATTCAGTCACTCAGTCTCTCAGTTTCAGACTCTTTGCAACCCTATGGACTGCAGCACTCCAGACTTCCCTGTCCTTCACTACTTACTGGAATTTGCTCAAACTCATGTCCATTAAATTGGTGATGCCATCCAACAATCTCATCTGTGGTCGTCCCTTTCTCCTCCTGCCTTCAGTCTTTCCCAGCATCAGGGTTTTTTGCAGTGAGTCAGCTCTTCCCATTAGGTGGCCAAAGTAATGGAGTTTCAGCTTCAGCATTAGTTCTTCCAGTAGGGGCTGACATAATCCCGGACCCTAAAGAAATTCCAGAAGCATTTACTTTTTTCCCCAAAAATATTGCTCAGATTGTCAAATCAACTGGACAAATAATTTGTTGTCAGGAAACTGTCATGTGGTTTGTATGTCAACCTACTTTTTAGATAAAAGCAGTCTGATTTTCTTGAATCAAGATATTTCCCAACTTTGTGTATCTGTATAAATAGCCCTCAAAGGCCAGAGTCTGAGAGCTAAAAGCACTAACTAATGATAACAACCCCAAATGCCCTGGGCAGTATATAAAATGCTACAGACTGTTCAGTTCCAGTAATCATATTTTAAACTTTTTATTTTCTTCCTTTCCTATAACCATATAATGATGAAAGGTCGGGCTGGGCCTTTGTCTCCCTAGTAAAACATAGTAATCAAACCATTTAAATATCAGTCCTACCACCCAAATTCTCCGTGACCTGCCCCTTTTTGAAATATTGTCTGAGTTATGTTACTGGGGGATATTGTGTGCTAATGGGTTTCTTTCTTCTGTTAACAGGTTTTGGATTCAGGGACTCAGAAAGAAAGTAATCGGCCATATAATTTGCTGCAAAATAGAAACAGCCTATTTTACAAGATGGTTCAACAACTGGGCGAGGAGGAGGCTGCTGTCCTCACCAAAAGGGCAAAATAGGTGAGCCTGCTGCGGGAAGCTGTAATTAAAATTTGCCTCCAGGGTTCACTCTTCACAGGATCTCCACCAAGGGTCTGGGAGCAAGCACTCTGTGCTGTTTTCAGTTAGAAGCCTCCAGAGAGGAAGCTTCATGACTGGGTCTTAACAACATGTGGCAGGTAGAAGGCTGACGGTCTGCTGAGAATCTGCAGCAGTGCTGGGGGTGGGGTCGGGATGTGTGAACCCTTCTGTATGCACACACCTGTGCCTGAGACAGATTTTGGATTCGACTTTCCATGTGTTCAGACTCTGAGTTGAGATTCTCATGGAGCACTGAACAGTCTCATTTTTCATACCCTTTACATTCATTCTGATTGGTGCTCAGCACATTTGTGAATAGGTTCTGTCAAGGAATATCCAGGAAATTTGAGAGTTTAAGGGGAAAAAACTTGGAATATTTTGATTCTAGGAAGCTCTTCTAGAGAAAGGTGTAGGTCTCTTCTGTTTCCTAACCTGTAAAGAAAACTCTTACCTGATATTATCACTTTCTCCCTAATTCTTCATTGTTTAGTAGGTCCATTTCCTGCCCCCACCCCCACCCCGCATGCTTCCTCTACTTTCTAGAAGATGAAATTGTCATCAGGACAAATCAAGAAATCACAATACCTTCACACTGTAGTCTGAATGGTGCCTGAAGGTTTACAAAGCACTTTCTCAGAGATGAGGTGTGTGAAGCACTAAGCACTGTGTGTGCTGTGAGGAAGGGGCTCAGTGAGTCACATTCAGGTCACATGGTATCTTCCTAACAGAAGTGTAGTGGTAACCAAGGTCTGGTTTAAGAGACTTAGCCATTGTCAAGCAGCCATCTGTAATTCTTTCTGGAACCAGGTGGGAGTGGGATTGGAGTTGATGAGAAGATAGAGGGAGGGAAGGAAGGTCTGGTGTTCTTACCCCTTAACGTGTGTGGCTCAGGGTGGGATGTGGTTTCCCCATCAAAAATTTATCTCTGGATGTTAAATTATGGATATGTTTTCCATTTTTCATACTTTTCTGCCTTTCCCAGATTTTCACTTGTAAACAGAATAAGAGTATTTGTGTAATATTTAAAATGTCTTAAAGAAAACATGTCCCAGTATCTTAGGTACTTGTATAAGAAAGATTTATCTAAAATGTGGCCTGAGTTCATCACTGTCTTCTCTCAATCCTCTGTAGAAATGAGGAAATGCAGAGCAAGACCTTCTGCTGCTCATCAGGTAGGAGACTTCCTGGGTCCCAGAGCTGGCTGAAGAGTTGGTAGAGTTATAGTTTGTGCTTAGGTTTAGGGGCAAGGAAGTCTGTGTTCTCAACTTTTCATAAGTACTTACATTGTATGCAAATTTAGAGAAGCTGAACAAGGGTATTTTTTTTTTTTTTATGGCTGAAATTCACAGAGTGCTTTTATCCACTGGAGTGTCTCCCAGTCAGACTATCCATCCTGAGACCTAGAGAGCCAGGAATCTTCCAAACCCTTTGCTCTTTTGACCTTAGGCATTTCACATCAAAAAGAGGTGTTCCCACCTGTATGTCAAAGTATTCATTTTAAAACTATATCATCATGACATTGAATAATGAGAAATAGAACACAGGATTTTAGATTGGTCCAGATAATAAGATAATAGGATTCAACACTCTCTTTGTACAGATGAGGAAACTAAGGTGCTTTAGAAGGAGGGTGGCCCTATGTATATAACTGGTGTTAAGCTAGTCTGCAGCAGACACAGAATTATAAATTTGGTCTTTTAGTAAATATTTTAAATCAAGTGTAACATACATACTGAAGCAGTCATAGGTCATAGAATTAGAAATCTTGTGATTCCAGGTCTGGTAATCCTGCACCTATGGTAACAATATTAATGGTAAGTTACATTTGTGTAGTTATTTATAATTTGTTTTATACAGTTCTCACATGTATGATTTCACATAATCTCATGATGGTCCATTTTTATCCCATGTAATGGATGAGGAGAGTGTGTACAGGGCTCACCCAAGGTGACAGAGCTGGTCCAAGGAGCACAGAGGGGGAATTGCTGGCAGAGTCGAAGTGCCATCCTAGGTATTGTGTTCTGTGTCGAGCCTGAGAACACTTCTCGTGTCACATGGTAGCCAAGGTCAGGCCAGTCACCGAAGTTCGCAGGGAGGCAGAACCTCACTCATGGATTTCAGTCCTGCCACTGGCTCAGGTCCCTCTACAGAAATAAATATAATTCTTAATTCTCATCCCATCTTGACATTACTTCTGCATACTCTGCATCCTCTTAGGAGGATAAACTGTCAGATTATCGTTTTTTTGAATGTGCAAGCATTAGATATCAGTGCATTGTTCAGAGCTATAACACGGGGAGCACTAGCCTAAGTCACAAGGTTCTCACTCTAATAGAACAGAATTCATTCATCTGAAAAGAAAACCCAATATCTGGGAGAAGGTGCTTCCACATCACATTTTCTTGAACTTGCAGCTCAGGTGAGCGGACACTGTCTGATTGACCCTTTTGGATGATCCTTGAAATAGTAGAGAAAGTCGCTTTTAGATACATAAAGCTAAAGGGGGCTGTAGTGTGCTAGGGCTGCCATACAAAGACCAAAGAGTAGGCGACTTAAAGAGCAGAAACTTATATCCTCACAGCCCTGGAGGTTGGAAGTCTGAGGTCAAGGTGTCAGCAGGGTTGTTTTCCTCTGAGGTCTCGCTCGTTGCCTTGTAGACACCATCTTCCCTCTGTGTCCTCACATGCTCTTCCTTTTGTTTGACCTTCCTGGTCTCTTTATATGAGAACTCCAATCTGTTAGATTAGGACCCACCTGTATGATTTCATTTTAACTTTATTGCCTCTTTAAAGACACTGTCTCCAAATACAGTCACATTCTGTGGTACTAGAGGGTTTAGGACTTCAACATGTAAAATTGGAAGAAGGAAGGCCAGGAGTCTCCAAACGGAGGGAGTAGGCTACAAGTGTCAGACATTTTTTTCTCTCTCTCATAAGCTGCAGGAAGAATCAAACTACTAGTGTTATATGTTTCCCCCTTCTCTATACAATTTATATCTGCCAAAAAAGAAATACAAAAAGATAAAATGGTTGTCTGAGAAGGCCTTACAAATAGCTGAGAAAAGAAGAGAAGCTAAAGGCAAAGGAGAAAAGGAAAGGTATACCCATTTGAATGTAGAGTTCCAAAGAAGAGCAAGGAGAGATAAGAAAGCCTTCCTCAGTGATCAATGCAAAGAAATAGAGGAAAACAATAGAATGGGAAAGACTAGAGATCTCTTCGAGAAAATTAGAAATACCAAGGAAACATTTCATGCAAAGATGGATATAATAAAGGACAGAAATGGTATGGACCTAACAGAAGCAGAAGATATTAAGAAGAGGTGGCAAGAATACACAGAAGAACTATACAAAAAAGATATTTATGATCCAGACAATCACGATGGTGTGATCACTCACCTAGAGCCAGGTATCCTGGAATGCAAAGTCAAGTGGGGCTTAGGAAGCATCACTAAGAACTAAGCTAGTGGAGGTGATGAAATTCCAGTTGAGCTAGTTAAAATCCTGAAAAATGATGCTGTCAAAGTACTGCACTCAATATGCCAGCAAATTTAGAAAACTCAGCAGTGGCCACAGGACTGGAAAAGGTCAGATTTCATTCCAATCCCAAAGAAAGGCAATAGCAAAGAATGCTTGAACTACTGCACAATTGCACTCATCTCACATGCTAGCAAAGTAATGCTCAAAATTCTCCAAGCCAGGTTTCAACAGGATGTGAACCATAAATTCCCAGATGTTTAAGCAGCTGGATTTAGAAAAGGCAGAGGAACATGAGATCAAATTGCCAACAGCTGCTGAATCATCAAAAAAGCAAGAGAGTTCCATGAAAACATCTACTTATGTTTCATAGACTATGCCAAAGCCATAGATCCACTCTGTGGATCACAACAAACTGCAAAATCCTTCAAGTGATGGGAATACCAGACCACCTGATCAGCTCCCTGAGAAATCTACATGCAGGTCAGGAAGCAACAGTAAAAACTGGACATGGAACAACGGCTGGTTCCAAATTGGGAAAGGAGTACATCAAGGCTGTATATTGTCACCCTGCTTATTTAACTTATATGCAGAGTACATCATGAGAAATGCTGGACTGGATGAAGTACAAGCTGGAATCAAGATTGTTGGGAGAAATATTAATAACTTTAGATATGCAGATGACACCACCCTTATGGCAGAAAGTGAAGAAGAATTAAAGAGCCTCTTGATGAGGAGAGAGGAGAGCCAAAAAGTTGACTTAAAGCTCAACATTGAGAAAACTAAGATCATGGCATCTGGTCTCATCATTTCATGGCAAATAGATGGGGAAACAATGGAGCCAATGACAAGCTTTGATTTTTTTGGCTCCAAAATCACTGCAGATGGTGACTGCAGCCATGAAATTAAAAGACACTTGCTCCTTGGAGCTTCCCTGGTGGCTCAGAGGTTAAAGCATCTGCCTGCAATGTGGGAGACCTGGGTTTGATCCCTGGGTTGGGAAGATCCCATGGAGAAGGAAATGGCAACCCACTCCAGTATTCTTGCCATGAATGAAGGAGCCTGGTGGGCTAGAGTCCACAGGTCACAAAGAGTCAGACACAACTGAGTGACTTCACTTTCACTTTCTTTGCTCCTTGGAAGAAAAGCTTTGACCAACCTAGACAGCATATTAAAATGCAGAGACATTGCTTTAACAACAAAGGTCCATCTAGTCAAAGCTATGGTTTTTCCAGTAGTCATGTATGGATGTGAGAGATGGACAATAAAGAAAGCTGAGCACAGAAGAATTGATGCTTTTGAACTGTGGTGTTGGAGAAGACTCTTGTGAGTCCCTTGGACTTCAAGGAGATCCAACCAGTCCATCCTAAAGGAAATCAGTCCTGAATATTCATTGGAAGGACTGATGCTGAAGGTGAAACTCCAATATTTTGGCCTCCTGATATGAAGAACTGACCCATTTGAAAAGGCCCTGATGCTGGGAATGATTGAAGGCTGGAGAAGGGGAAGGCAGAGGATGAGATGGTTGGATAGCATCAGCAACTCAATGGGCATGAGTTTGAGTAAGCTTTAGGAGTTGGTGATGGACAGGGAAGCCTGGCATGCTGCAGTCCATGGGACACAAAGAGTAGGATAGGACTCAGCGACTGAACTGAAATGATACAAATTTAAAAAGGAGATTTCTTTTAAAATTCTGTATTGCCATAGGATACCTGGTTCCACCTGAACTTTTCTCAAACCTTGAGCTAACCAATGCATTTTTCTTATGGAAATGTTTTTCTTAACCTATGCTAATGAACTACGTATTTATCCTAGATTCTGTCTTCAAGTCAGTTCCCCCTAAGACTCAGAATGGACTTGAGAAACCAGAATGTTTACTCGTTCAAATGTTCTCTTAAGCTATGTCAATGAAACTATATTTGCTTAGAAACGTGCCTTTCTTCAAGATTCATATCAATCATTTTATGGCCAGGGACAACTCATCTTGTGCCAATGTTGTCACAAAATGCAAGTTGTTTGTGAGGGGCCTGATACCATTCTCTGAGTTTTAAGACATTTCCTTTCTCTAATTAGCAGACTGCTAGTAGCTATATTGATCTTCCCTGTAGCTCAGACGGTAAAGAATCTGCCTGCGGTGCAGGAGACCTGGGTTAGATCCCTGGGTCAGAAAGATCCTCTGGAGAAGTGATTGACCATCCACTCCAGTATTCTTGCCTTGAGAATCCCATGGACAGAGGAGCCTGGCGGGCCACAGTCCACGTGGTCACAAAGAGTCGGACACGACTGAGTGACTAACACTACTACTACTAGTAGCTGTATAACATCCGCCTAAAAAATAGCAGGGGGCACTCTTTCTGCCCCCTTCTGATGTCTATGTCAGAAGCTTTCTCTGTCTCTTTTATACTTTAATAAAACTTTATTACACAAAAGCTCTGAGTGATCAGGCTTCATCACTAGCCCCAAATTGAATTCTTCTCCTCTAGAGGCCAAGAATCATGGCATCTTTTGTGTTCAGCAACAGCCTTTCAGAGGGGACACAGTTCAGCTCCAAGAATAAATGCCTGCCATCCATTCTGTTCTGTGATGAAGCAGATCAGGTTGAGATTTTTTGAAGTTTCTTTGTTCTCAGTATGTAACAGAGGTGTCATTTTCCCTATTCATGAAATCTCCTAATACAGCCCAGCAGTTGTAAAAATCTCATATCCCAGCTCTAGGAGCCTGGTCCAGTTGGATAGATGGAGGAGGCACTTAGCATCCACGTGGTCTTGTGTCCCCCAGGTCTCTGAGCCTCAGGTCCTCACCTGTGTGTATAGCAGGATTACAGCCCTGCTGGCTTCTTCACACTTATCACAGGGATCAGATGAGAGAGCAGATGCTTAAGTGCTTTGAGGATATAGAGCATTTAACGGTATAAAAGTGGGATCATTTTATAAAAGGCTGTAGGTAGAAACCTTGCCTCCCAATAATAAAACAAATATACCCATAGTTCTTCTAGGTCACTTTAGAGACCCTAATCAGGTGTCTCCAATTGCTGAAGATCCTTTGCAGTATCCAGTTCAGGTATTTCAGACCATGAAGCAAAGTCCTTTTTAGTTAAATGTTGCTAGAAATAATATGGGAGAAGGCAATGGCACCCCACTCCAGTACTCTTGCCTGGAAAATCCCATGGACGGAGGAGCCTGGTGGGCTGCAGTCCATGGGGTCGCTAGGAGTTGGACACGACTGAGCGACTTCACTTTTGCTTTTCACTTTCATGCATTGGACACGGAAATGGCAACCCATTCCAGTGTTCTTGCCTGGAGAGTCCCAGGGATGGGAGAGCCTGTGGGCTGCCATTTATGGGGTTGCACAGAGTCGGACACGACTGACGTGACTTAGCAGCAGCAGAAATAATATTTTCTTTATAAAAATTGTATTGAGAAGGGTTATGGAGAAAAGAAGCAGATAATTTTGGAAAGAATATTAAGGAGTAGAAAATGAAAAAAAGAAAATGAAATGAATTTTCTTTGGTTCCTTTAACTGTTTTTAGTTTCACCAAAATAGTACATAAGCATATAATCACCAACTATGTCTAGCTTAATAAAATGGAGGAGGGTGATGATATGCAATTAACCATCCCCCGACTCCCACCAAAGGCTTTATTTTTAAGTGCTTCCATTACAATGGAAATAGCCTCAGATTTCAGCCAGTGGGCCCAAGCATTCTTGGAGGGTTTATTTTTCTCCTTAGGTGACATTTAAATATATAGCATTTCATGTGCAGAGCAGGATACGTTAGCAACAAGAGAGTAAGAAAGTGCACTTACTATGAAGGTAGGTGTCCTAGTGCTTTTCTGTTTCGTGTGTGAAGTTCATTCTCTCTCATAATAACTCTGTTTACAGCACCCACCTGACCTGCAGTCAGGTTTTATAAGGGAGATCTGGGATCATGTGTCTAAGTAAACCAGTTTGTGACATGAGTCAGCCTCTGATAGATAATACATTTTCTGTTTTAAAGACTCAAATGAAACTTTTCACATTCTTCTTTGAGGATAAAGAGTTACACTTGAAATCCTTTTTTTGTCCAAACACATTCAGAGATAAGGCTTCACAAGCCCTGACATTATTTTATCTTGTTATGTCCATCTGTAAGGAACCAAGATACAACACAGCTACTAAAAACTGATGATTGTGGAACTTGACAGCACTTCCTTTCGTTTGTGTTCTGATTATACACTGAGAAAACCTTCATCTCTTCCAGTTCAGCTAGAATTTGGTAGAATTCAAGAGCTAAAGGTCTGGCAGAGATCTGTCCTATTATTGGGTATCATCTTACATTTTAGAGAAGTTTCTTGGTTGAGTCATTGTTAAAGCATTTGATTTTCTTTTCATTCTTGTGACCCACTATCCACAGGTCACATTTCTATAGGCCCTATAACTGCTTTGCCACACAAATTAAACACCAGGATATTTCATATGTATATGCCAGTCCAACGGAGGAGGCAATGGCACCCCACTCCAGCACTTTTTCCTGGAAAAGCCCATGGATGGAGGAGCCTGGTAGGCTGCAGTCCGTGGAGTCACGAAGAGTTAGACACAACTGAGGGACTTCCCTTTCACTTTTCACTTTCATGCATTGGAGAAGAAAATGGCAACCCACTCCAGTGTTCTTGCCTGGAGAATCCCAGGGACAGAGGAGCCTGGTGGGCTGGCATCTATGGGGTCGCACAGAGTCGGACAGGACTGAAGTGACTTAACAGCAGCAGCATTAACATCCAAATCTGTTGTGCTCCTTTTATGTGTGAAAATGACAAACCCTGTTAAGATGCTAGTTTTCCTGTCCTCTTTGTTACACTGTTTTAAATTTATTTCAGGGAATAAAATGATTTTGCTTATCAATTTACTGTAATTATAAAGCATATATGTGATTCTGAATGACCAGAAATCTAGGAGATCTACAGGTTATTTAGCATTATATCCAGCCCAACTGAGGGTTTTAATGGGGTTGCTTCCTCTGTAGAATAAATACAGCCCTGGTTTTTCAAAAACTGTGCCTCCAATAATGATATGATTGCTTCACATGAAGAAGGAAACCTAGAAATGGTTGCATCAGGAGGAGGGCTTAAAGACTTTTAAACATGTTGTTCTTGTCTTTTTCTCCCTCAGGTATACTTCAAAAGGAGATAGCCAGATATTATTCAGTGACCTTGTGGTTATTAATGTTTCCAGTGGACAACCCTCAGCCTGAACAATTTTTGCATCAACACTTTGATTTTACCATGAGTTCGTGTTTATTCCAAAGGCTTTTTTCCAATAGGTTTTGCACTGCATAAACTATATTCTACTTTTTTTATGCCAGCAACAAATATTTACACATTACAAGATGATTGTTCTCCAATTTCACTCAATGATTTCAAGCTCTTGAAAATGGATTTATTATGTTTATTTAAGTGTTATATTACTCACTCTTATCCAAATCAGAGATGCAGGCCACCAATAAAAGCTGTCTCCCAGGTTTTGTGTCTTGAGAGACTCCAGAGCTAAACTCATTTTCTAAGATTTGAGACAAAGTTGTCACAGATGTATTTTTACTGTTCCCAGAATTACATATTACTTTCCAATTATATCAGGGATTCTGTTTACTTGAAGACTGTGTGAAGTTGCTGTTTTGTGTCACCACTTCCTTTAACATGACTAGGATCCATTTTTCTATCAAAAGACCTCTGGTTAAAATGCTACAGAGAAAACTGATAGGAAAAACATAATAATATACTATAGTTTAAGTAACAACAATTAAAAAATAGATATATGGTTAAATACCGAAAGACAATATTATATGTTCTAAAAGAGAAGGAAGAGAAAATACGCTTTCTCAAAATAGGAGCCCTTCTAGGGGATTTGCTAATGAAGGACAGACGTGTGCTAGACTGTATTCTAGATAGAGAATTTTATTTTTTTTAATATTACAAATTGTGGTAAAATATATATAACATAAAATTTACCATATAACCATTTTTAATCACACAATCCAGTGGCATTAATTGCATTCACAGTGTTGTGCAGCCACACTGTCTGGGTAACTTTTGGTAGTTATGTTTTTCCTATTCAGTGTGTTATTTCTGCAGAGTCATTTTGATAAGTTTCATTTTTCTAGGAGGAATCTGTTTCCTGTGAGTTTTGAGCTTGGTTGACATAAATTTATTCATAATATCTTGTATGTTTAATCTCTGCAGCATCTCTAACTCTGTTCTTTTAACTTTTTAATTTTCTTTTAGCCTTCTTTTTTGTGAATAATCTTGCATAACCTTTTCCTGTTTTCAAAGAATCAAATTTTTGCTTGACTGATGCTCTTTTTTTTCCCCTAGATCATCATATCATTCTTTCTTTTCTTCAACTTTTCCTTAATGTTGAGGTTTTTCCTCTAAATTCTTAAATTGAAAAGAGATTAGTAATGTCATCATTTTTCTAAAATAAGTATATAAAGCTGACTTTTCCCCTAAGGTCCATTTTAGCTGCAACCTGCAAGTTTTGGTACTTACCACTGTCAATAGCCATAGTATTATGTATTTTCTAATTCCTAATTTAATTCATTAACTGTGCCTTTTACCCATGGGTTATTCATAAGTATAATGTTCTCTAAATTTCAAATGCTTATGGATTTTTTCTTTTAGATTGAACCATATAGAATGGCTAACATTCAGTCTTTTTATAAGCTATAAAATGGCACTTTCATATGGTTCAACATATAGTTGTCTTTTGTTGTTAATATATAACTTAATTTCATTTGGTCAGACAACATTAAATTGTGAACTTTAAACCAAAGGTAATGACATTCACACTAAAGGTCTTTGTTTCTACCATTTTGTATTTTATTGGGAGTTTTTAAAATGTTAACATTTAATGTTAAAATGTTAACTGGTACATGTGTAATCAGTAATTTTCAATAAAAATCCTCCCCAAATACTGGAATGTTTTATGATACGTGTTTCAGGCTGGTTCTCTGGGATGCACACTCAGATGGAGTTTAGTTCTGGGATGTGTATCAGGGGTGCCCTTGGGGTCAACACTGTGGAATCAGGAGGGAATAAACAGGGTAAGGCAGAGGGAAGGATCAAGCTGGATCACTGGCCAGACGACCTGAGCTGCCCACATGGGAGTCTGGAGTGATGATGGCCCCCCAGGGTTGTCCTGACACATCCAATGACCAGTCCTTTATACCTCCACCCAGATGGGTCATTGCATGCAGGCTGCCCCCAGAGGGGCTGGTGGTTTAAGGTTGCCCACTGGCAGCACTTTCAGCTGTTGGACAACGAGTCCCTGAAGGGAGGTCAGGACAGCACGTCTCAGTGTCCCCCCTTGGTTTGTATCAAAGCTCCAGAGGTAGGTGGTGAGGATGCACTGTGGGGAAACCTCTTGATGACTGATGTTTAAGTGAAAATGATGACTCAGTGATTCTCCTGAATACCATCTGGTCTAAAAGACAGAGAAGGTCCATGTAGGGGAGATATCCTCATTGTCCAGGGTCAGCCCAGTTGTTGCCTCTTCTAAGAAGTCACATTAACATCAGTTGCCATCCTAGGTAACTCGGATTTGTGTATTACCCTGAGCGCCTCTCGTGTTAAACTGAACCATACTTGGTTAGTGTCCTGTGTCACCATCTTGTGAGACCTTATTTTTAAATAAGGGGCCTGTTCTTTCTGTTGTGCATGTAGCCTGCCCTGACTGTAAGTGTCCACACGTGGAATTTTTCTCACTTAGTTTAGAGCACTTGAAACTGTGCCCTGTTCACTTTTTAATCATGTCTTCCAGCAGAGTATCTGTACATAGAGGTTTCTCAATAAATGTTTGTGGAATGAACAAATGATGACTGAGAGCAAATCTTCGTTCTCAACTTTTTAACTTTGAGATATTAAGAGGTAGCCTGGGATAACAGAAAGCCCTGGTTTTGGAATCAGTCACACTGATCTGTCCTTTCTCTACTACTCACTAGCAGTGTGGGTGTGGGAAAGCAGTAACCAGCCAAGGTGCCAGGACATTAGAATGGCACCATCCTTGACAAAATAGGCTCTGGACAGCCTACAGCCACGTAGTCTTAGTTACATGCTTGGGTAAGCATCTCAACCTCTGAATCTCAGCTTCTTTGTCTGGAAAATGAATACAGTTCCTGCTGTTGAACCATTGCTTTGGTTGGGATGATGACCTAAGAGCATCCAAAGACACAGGGTGGTATCACTGACCTTGGAGATTCTTATCACCAGGAGAGGAGAACAGGATGGGTGTGGATGAAGGAGGTTTGTGGAATGTAGAAGGTGTACGTGAGGAGGTCCTCATCTGATGGCCTAAACCAAACTGTTTCTCCTCCACATGTAGTTAAAATGACACAAGCACACGGGGAGGAGCACAGGATCTGGAGTCAGGGGCAAATACTGGCTCCTCTGGGCACTGACTGGGCTTGGATTCAAGTTCTGCTACCTGGTGAGTGTGGGCTCTTAAGGTTGGGAAGCCCACTGTGCTTCAGGGTCTTTGAAGGGTGAGGTGGGGATAGCCTTCTTGATTCTCAGAAGGCTGTTGCAAAGATTGATTATGACAGTGAAACAGTGTGGTCTGTGTGCTAATGTCAGTCCCTGACCTGTTTGTAACCCGGTTAGAAATAAGTACAGGAAGTTCAAGAAGTCTAGAAATTCAAAACCCTCTGTATTGCTGTGACATCCACCCTCAGGATGGGTGGGATCCTGAATTCCCCGGGGACCAGTGTGAGTGTTGCACTTGTGCGGTGGGGGAGGGGCCCGTGGCTGAGCTGCACACTAGCCGTGCACAATGGATCATTGATTAGGTTGCAATGGGTTGAAAATGTAACGTTAAGTAAAACTCATATTTAATCCAAGACAGGTGAGAAAGACTGCTTTTGAACAATGCTGGATATGTGATTATCTGTCAACCAGTACTATCCCCTCCAGCCCTATCCTCTTTATTAATTGTTCCCATCATATTTATCTTAAAATTAGAGCACACAGGCTTTCAAAAGGCCCTACTATACATTATCAATGCTTTTAATAGCATTAAAAAGTTAGAAATAATTAAATTCCTGTTCAAGTTTAAAAGTGTTTTTTTTTTTCAAATCTAAAACAATACTGTGCATATATTTTACCAATTCTATTCTTGAATCAGCAGCATGGTCCTAATGTTGAAGAAGGTCCCTGGAAGCACAACAGGCCACTTTAAAACCTTCAGAATTTTTTTAAACACAAGGTTTTAAGTGTAAGCTGTTAATTTTCCTTTAAAAACAAAAAGAATGTAGATTAACTGAGCTTTTGTTTTTTAAACCTAATGTTCTAAGAAAAGTGTTTCTTTTTTCCAAAAACTAAAATAGCAATGTGTGTTGAAAACTGTGAGAAAGATATATTTATTTGAATTTAGATCTAAAAAATAACATTATTAGAAGGAATTTCATGCTCCAGCTGTGTGAGACCTCCATCTATACTCCAGGCCCATCTGACTTGCCTTAGGAGTCAAAATGGGATTGTGTGATTTTTTAATAAAAACCAAGGTTAAGACTTAGATACACTAGGAATGTTCTATAAGACATTTATATTGGACAGTCCTGACTAAAACTCACTCTTTCACTCAGCAAACATGCTCACAAGTATCCATCCTAATAGGTGGAAGCTTTGGGTATTCCAAACCAGTGTTTGATCCAAAAGCTTATCATATTTAATTCTGGAGGACATTACAGGAAAAGCATTTTTAAAATTAAATTTTTCCGATTATCTAGACAAAAAATGAGTCTCTGAGATGGAGTTTTTATCACATTAGAAATGTCATAAGTAAATAACCATAAACAGAGGGCTGTGGGCTTTTAAAACCTACATTTTACAACACTAAAAAAAATTTTTTTTAAATCCATGAGTTTATACTGATTCCTATAAGACATAAAATAGATAGTAAGAAGGGAAAGCCCTTTTTTTTTTCAGTAGAAGGTCAACTCACAAATGTAGACGGATGGACAGAAAAGTACCATATAGCAGCCATCCTTGTCATAAATAATTCAGACAAAATTCATCATTGTCTGAATATACGGTGAGTGTTCATGGGTTGGGGGAGACACAGCACTTTCATGGACTCAAAGCATCTTCTCAGATTAATTCTTTAGGGAAGAATTGTATTTTCAAAGTGGAAAAATCTGGCAAACACCTGGCTAAGCAAATAACCAGTGAATATTATTAATAGTGAGCCTACTGACACCCTTGACTTTTTTTTTCTTGTTTCTTTAAAAATTTATTCAAGTATTGTTGATTTACAATGTCTTAATTTCTTCTATACAGCAGTGATTCAGTTATACGTATACATACATTCCTTTTCACATAGGTTAAATAAGCAAGGTGACAACATACATGTCATACTCCTTTCCCAATTTTGACCCAGGCAGATGTTCCATTTCTGGTTCTAACTGTTGCTTCTTGACCTGCATACAGGTTTCTCAGGAGACAAGTAAGGTGGTCTTTAAGTTTTCCAGTTTGTTGTGATCTACAGAGTCAAAGGCTTTAGTGTAGTCAATGAAGCAGAAGTAGATGTTTTCCTGAGCAGAAACCATAAGATCTACAAATTCTGGAAATGTACTTCCTGGTCCTTTACAGAAAAATTCTGCCAACCCTGTCTAGAGCTCTGCTGTCCTAAGTGTGGCCTGTGGACCAGCAGCATCGACTCTCCTAGGAGGCAGTTAGGACATGGAATCTATCCCAGACCTACTGACTCAGAATCTCTGGATCCCAGGTGAGTCCTGCTCACAGTACAGTTTGAGAAGCGCTAGTTTCGAGGCCCTGCTCGGTCATCCTGCGGATGCATCCTCCCCAGGTGCAGCCAGAGAGGACCAGGGGGTGTGGCCACCTGAAGCCTCGCCCCCTCCAGGCTGTGCTCTGAGCACCTGGACCCCAGAATCCCTGTTCCCATCCCCAGTGCCAGCCTCCCTCCTGGGGCCCATGTCCTAGCCTGACAGGTGGTCAAGATACTGCTGTTCATGGGTGGGAAGAGTGTGGCCTGATTTTGAACTTGAAGGATAGGAGTGCTCTTGCTTGAGCAGCAGATTCCTCAGGGCAAAGGGAAGGTCAAAGCCAGAGGTGGGAAGAGCAGGGGAAGGGGGCTGGGGGCTGGGTCAGCCCCGCCCTCTGCTGTCCTGCCTTCTGGCTTGGAGCTCAGTGTCCAAAACCCCAGTCTGCCAGGTGTTAATAGTTAGGAAGGTGTACTTGACAGTTTTGTTTGATTGATTTATAACTTCTAAATATTTAAAAATACACTATGGCCTTCATTTGTACTCTTGACCAAGGGCCCACGGATGTGAGTGGCAGGTCTATTAAATGTTTCTCTGAGTGTTCACAGGATCCCCTGCATCCCAATCCCCCAATGCACTGGGATGCTTGATAAAAATTCAAATTCCCAGGCCCCACTGTGTGACCTCCTGGATCAGATCTTTGGGAATGGATCCTAGGACTCTGCATTCTGACCTTTCCCCTGGTGACTCTGATCCACAGCAGAGCTACAGGAGCACTTGTAATTGGGGGGCGGGGCGGGGCGGGGGCGGGGGCGGGGGGGGGGTGTGGGGCGGCCAGAGAGGAACGTAGAGGGAAGCTGCCATAAGTGGCCGGAAGTGAGAGGTAGAGAGAGGGAGGTCCTAGGTCACAGGAAGACGCTGACCACAAGCTCACTCCCTTCCTCCTTCTCTCATGAGCCCTCACAACCTGGGCTGACCCCATCCCCGGGAGTTGGCTGCAGGGAGAAGCGGCCAGATCGGGGCAAGTGTGTCCTCCTGCTGACTGTGGGGCTCTCGGGGCTGCCCTGCAGAAGGAAGGACCGGAGTCAGGGGAAATAGGAGCAAAGGGGCTGTGGGAACCTGGAGGGACCACCTGGACCACCAGGAGAGTCGGGCTGAAGGGCTGGGCAGATCTTTGGACAGGAGAGAACTCCGGGTCCTGCCAGGACATGGGAGGAGCGAGGACAGACTGTGGGGTCCCACCTGCCTGGGCTCAGGCTGCATCTGTCAGTTAGGAGTCGGATGACCTTGAGCAATTTCCTTAACCTCTGTAGGCTTGTTTCCATGTCTCTGAGATGGGGATCCTAACACCCTCTAGGCTTGTGTCACAGGTAAACGTGGTAATTAAGTAAAAACATATCTTTGCTATACAGGAGGGTGGAATATACAGTAGGACTGTTGCCGTTTACTGTGAAGCTTGTCAAGTTACACCTCTGTACTTCCTGATGCTTGATTTCACAGGCACTTATCTCTGGCTGTTAAGACCAATTTCCTCATACCCCAGGCACAGGAAGGCTCCAGTTACAGGCATGTGCCAGACCTGTGCTTGACCAGTGACCTAGAGCTCCCTGAGCTTCCCTGTGCAGGAGCAACTCCTGAAGTTACTGCCAAGCTGCTCCTTGTGTCTGGTTCCCAGGATTTCCCTCCTGGCAAACCACATCTATGGGATGTGAGGGAATCCTGCTCACAGATTTGTGATGAACTGAGGAGGGGCTTGTATGAAACCTCCAGGGACAACTGTTCAGTTCAGTTCAGTTGCTCAGTCGTGTCTGACTCTTTGCAACCCCATGAATCTCAGCACGCCAGGCCTTCCTGTCCATCATCAACTCCCGGAGTTCACTCAGACTCACGTCCATCAAGTCAGTGATGCCATCCAGCCATCTCATCCTCTGTCATCCCCTTCTCCTCCTGCCCCCAATCCCTCCCAGCATCAGAGTCTTTTCCAATGAGTCAACTCTTCGCATGAGGTGGCCAAAGTACTGGAGTTTCAGCTTTAGCATCATTCCTTCCAAAGAAATCCCAGGGCTGATCTCCTTCAGAATGGACTAGTTGGATCTCCTTGCAGCCCAAGGGACTCTCAAGAGTCTTCTCCAACACCACAGTTCAAAACCATCAATTCTTCGGCACTCAGCCTTCTTCACAGTCCAAGTCTCACATCCATACATGACCACTGGAAAAACCATAGCCTTGACTAGACAGACCTTTGTTGGCAAAGTAATGTCTCTGCTTTTGAATATGCTATCCAGGTTGGTCATAACTTTCCTTCCAAGGAGTAAGCGTCTTTTAATTTCATGGCTGCAGTCACCATCTGCAGTGATTTTGGAGTCCAAAAAGATAAAGTCTGACACTGTTTCCACTGTTTCCCCATCTATTTCCCATGAAGTGGTGGGACCAGATGCCATGATCTTCCTTTTCTGAATGTTGAGCTTTAAGCCAACTTTTTCTCTCTCCACTTTCACTTTCATCAAGAGGCTAAAAACAACTCTACCATACTGCAAATCACCACCAGGGGGCAGCAAAATCCACGAGTCCAGGTGGAAAGTTCACGGAATGAGGGACCAGGAAGGCCTCACAGCAGGCAAGAGGGTTGGGGCCTCTAGCTTTGCCTCATCCTCATTCACCCCACCCTCCACACACAGAAATGCACACTCCTACTCCTGAAGAATCACCTGATCCCTGTATATTCAGTTACCTTCTCCAAGTATAGTCCTTTATATCCTCAATATGACAAAGGCCAGTGTTTTGTAAACTTGGCTGCAAATTCAAATCACCAGAGGAGCTCTATAAAATCCCAGTGCTGAGTAGTCATCTCAGTTAAATCAGAGTCTCAGGGAGGGGAGGCAGGAGTCAACACTTTTTATTACTAAAACCCTACAGGTGATTCTACCCTGTTGCCAAATGAAAACCACTGTTGGAGGCAAAAGATCTTTCTTCCCAAATGGCAGCTGCTTTCATTCACATTTCTGACAAAACGTAGTCTACTGGAGAAGGGAATGGAAAACCCCTTCAGTATTCTTGCATTGAGAACCCCATGAACAGTATGAAAAGGCAGAAAGATATGACACAAAGACAAACTCCCACGGCTGGCAATTGCTCAATATGAAGAGTGGAGAAATAACTCCAGAAAGAATGAAGAGACAGAGCCAAAGAGAAAACAATGGCCCGTTGTGGATGTGACTGATAATGGAAGTAAAGTCTGATACTGTAAAGAACAATATTACATAGGATCTTGGAATGTTAGGCCCATGAATCAAGGTAAATTGGAAGTGATCAAACAGGAGATGGCAAGAGTGAACATTGACGTTTTAGGACTCAGCTAAAATAGACCAGAATGACTGAATTTAATTCAGATGACCATTTCTTCTATTAATGTGGGCAAGAATCCCTTAGAGGAAATGGAATACCGCTCATAGTCAACAAAAGAGTCTGAAGTGCAGGACTTGGGCACAATTTCAAAAACAACAGAATGGTCTCTGTTTCCAAGGCAAACCATTCAATATCACACTAATCCAAGTCTATGCCCCAACCACTAATGACAAAGAAGCTAAAGTTGAATGGTTCTATGAAAACCTACAAGACCTTCTAGGACTAATAGCAAAAGAAGATGTCCTTTTCATCATAGAGGAGTGGAATGCAAAAGTAGGAAGTCAAGAGATACCTGGAATAACAGGCAAATTTGGTCTTGTAGTACAAAACAAAGCACGGCAAAAACTAACACAGTTTTGCCAAGAGAACACACTGGTCATAGCAAACACCCAATTCCCAAAAACAAAAGAGATGACTCTACACATGGACATCACCAGATGGTCAACATGAAAATCATGTTCTTTTCAGCCAAAGATAGAGAAGTCCATAGAGTCAGCAAAAACAAGACCAGGAGCTGACTGTGGTTCAGATCATGAACTCCTTATTGCCAAATTCAGACTTAAGTGGAAGAAAGTAGGGAAAACCACTAGACCATTCAGATATGACCTAATCAAATCCCTTATGATTATACAGTAGAAGTAACAAATAGATTCAAGGGATTAGATCCAATAAATAGAGTGTCTGAAGAACTATAGATGGAGGTTCATAACATCATACAGAAGGCTGTGATCAAAACCATCCCCAAGAAGAAGAAATGTAAAAAGACAAAATGGTTGTCTGAGGCGGCCTTACAATTAGCTGGAAAAGAAGAGACGCTAAAGGCAAAGTAAAAAAGGAAGGATATACCCATATGAATGCAGAATTTCAAAGAACAGCAAGGAAAGATAAGAAAGCCTTCTTAACTGATCAATGAAAAAAAATAGAGGAAAACAATAGAATGGGCAAGACTAGAGATCTCTTCAAGAAAATTAAAATACCAAGGTAACATTTCATGCAAAAATGGACACAATAAAGGACACAAACAGAATGTACTTAACAGAAGCAGAAGATATTAAGAAAAAGTGGCAAGAAAACACCAAACTATGCAAAGAAAATCTTAATGACCTGGATAACCATGATGGTGTGATCACTCACCTAGAGCAAGACATCCTGAAATGTGAAGTGAGATGCACCTTAGGAAGCATCACTATGAATAAAGCTAGTAGAGGTAACAGAATTCCAGTTGAACTGTTTCAAATCCTAAAAGATGATGCTGTAAAGTGCTATAGTCAGTATGCCAGCAAATTTGGAAAACTCAGCAGTGGCCACAGGAATGGAAACGGTGAATTTTCATTACAATCACAAAGATGGGCAATGCCAGAGAATGTTCAAACTACTGCTCAATTGCACTCATCTCAGTTCAGTTCAGTTCAGTCACTCAGTCATGTCCGACTCTTTGTGACCCCATGAATCGCAGCATGCCAAGCCTCCCTGTCCATCACCAACTCCCAGAGTTCACTCAGACTCACGTCCATCGAGTCAGCGATGCCATCCAGACATATCATCCTCTGTCGTCCCCTTCTCCTCCTGCCTCCAATCCCTCCCAGCATCAGAGTCTTTTCCAATGAGTCAACTTTTTGCATGAGGTGGCCAAAGTGCTGGAGTTTCAGCATCATTCCTTCCAAAGAAATCCCAGTGCTGATCTCCTTCAGAATGGACTGGTTGGATCTCCTTGCAGTCCAAGGGACTCTCAAGAGTCTTCTCCAACACCACATTTCAAAAGCATCAATTCTTTGGCACTCAGCCTTCTTCACCGTCCAACTCTCACATCCATACATGACCACAGGAAAAACCATAGCCTTAACTAGACAGACTTTTGTTGGCAAAGTAATGTCTCTGCTTTTGAATATGATATCTAGGTTGGACATAACTTTCCTTCCAAGGAGTAAGCGTCTTTTAATTTCATGGCTGCAGTCACCATCTGCAGTGATTTTGGAGCCCAAAAAAAAAAAAAAAAAAAAATCTGACACTATTTCCACTGTTTCCCCATCTATTTCCCATGAAGTGATGGGACTGGATCTCGATTCCAGCTTGTGCTTCTTTCCGCCCAGCAACTAAATGCTGGGTGGGAAGAAACACAAGCTGGAATCAAGATTGCAGGGAGAAATATCAATATGCAGATGACACCACCCTTTTAGCAGAAAGTGATGAGGAACTAAAAGACTCTTGAAAGTAAATGAGGAGATTGAAAAAACTGTCTTAAAACTCAACATTCAAAATACAAAGATCATGGCATCCAGTCCCATCACTTAATGGCAAGTAGATGGATAAACAATGGAAACAGTGAGATTCTTTATTTTGGGGGGGCTCCAAAGTCACTGCAGATGGTAACTGCGGCCATGAAATTAAAAGATACTTGCTCCTTGGAAGGAAAATTATGACCTACCTAGACAGCATATTATAAAACAGAGACATTACTTTGCCAACAAAGGTCTGTCTAGTCAAAGCTATGTTTTTTCCAGTAGTCATGTATAGATGTGAGAGCTGGACCATAAATAAAGCTGAGCACCAAAGAATTGATGCTTTCGAACTGTAGTGCTGGAGAAGACTCTAGAGAGTCCCTTGGACTGCAAGGAGATCCAACCAGTCCACCCTAAAGGAAATCAGTCCTAAATATTCGTTGGATGCTGAAGCTCTAAACTTTGACCACCTGATGGGACGAACTGACTCATTGTAAAAGACCCTGATTTAATTTAAAAAATAAAATTAAAAAAAAAAAAAAAAAAAGACCCTGATGCTGGGGAAGATTAAAGGTAGGAGCAGAAGGGGATGGCAGAGGATGAGATCATTGGATGGCATCACTCACTCTATGGGCATGAGTTTGAGTAAACTCCGGGAGTTGATGATGGACAGGGAAGCCTGGCATGTTGCAGTCCATGGGGTTGCAAAGAGTCTGACACGACTGAGTGACTGAACTGAAAGGAGTTGATTATGTGGGGTTCTTAAGTATTTTTTAGTCATTAATTTTTTTCTCCTATGTCTTAGATAGACATTGTTTTTAATAGTTAGTGTTTCAAAAAGAACATAATTACATAGCCCCCTTATTAGGAGGACTGAGTGTTATCACTATTTTCCTCCAGATCTAGTTCCAGGCCTGCCATAGTAGGTGCTGAGGAAGGTTGGATTTTAATGACTCAGTGAAAAACCCTAATGGGGCATGTAAGAAATTGGGGAAGGACTCCTTTAGGACAGAAGACTGTGTCCACAGGAGGAAGTGGGATGACTCCTCCACCACCTGAGTCCTGCCTGCTCTCCTGCTTCATCTCCAGATTTTCTTTCACTCTAGCCTGAGCTCCAATGTGTCTTAACTGTTTTAGTTTCTCACACCCACTAACCTCTCCTTTGCTCTGGACATTTGGACCCATCTTTTTCTGCCAAGGAAACCTTCCCCCCACACACATATTTTATTGACAGACTTTTACTCTTCTCTCAGCTCACAAGTGAGACATGGCTCTACCCAGCAGGACTCCTTCTCCCTGAGATAAGGCCCCCCTCCTTCCCTATCCCCCCCTCTCCTGATTCCCCTGTGTTGGCTCCTTTCTCCTCTCTTTCGGGCTGCAAGAGCAGCAGCTGTGTCTTCTCCAGGGACCCCAGAACCTGTCTGGGAGCCTGGGCACAGGTGGGCTCAGTATTTGGTGGCTGACTTTGAAAACACCCAGGTGGTAGGTGAACAATTTTCCAAGTCTAAAATATGTCCACTTGCTTTTCTTTTCCCCTTGGACTTAGGAAATAGTGGCTATAAAACTTCAGGTGTTTGAGGGGAGGATTAGGACACCTGCATGATTTAAATAGAAGACAGTTGGAGAGAGTACGGAGAAAAGAACTGGGAAGTTCAGGAAGAGTATGGCCGACAGCCAGTTGCTGTGATTTGCACAAAGCCTGTCCTGTGTGTGTGAAAGAGGCTCCCAGGATGAACGTGCCATGGAGATGTTCCCTGAGGGCTTCCTCTGGCTGGTTCTCTGATATGCTGAGTCTCTGAGGTCAAAGCTGTGAATGGAAACTCAACTTGAGGGAAACATGTGTTGTGTCTCTTTGTATAAATGGTTGCTACTCTGCACCCCAAAACAAGCTGCTTAAATAGGGACGTCATACATTTTAAAGTGTCCAAATCTCTCATCCACTCCCAGGGAAGGAAGGACTGGTTGTCCGTGAGTCCTATCCTTCAACCTCTGAGAACTCTTCATTCACTTTCCCCAGAAGAGCAGGGCTGAGGGTAAGAGAAGGCTTGTCGTGTCTCCATCTCCAGCCCCCTGACTGTTGTGTGAGCCTGTGACTGAGAGTTGGGGAGGAGGGTGAGATAAATGAGTGTCCTCTGGTCCCACAGCCAGTCCTCCCCTGGCCCTGCCCCCAGCACCTCCACCCTTCCGTTCCCTCTGCCCTTGTACTTGCCCTTGGATTTCCTCTAATATTTATTCAAAGCTTCCCAGAGTTCTATCTCAGAGCTGAAATCTTTCTTAAGCCATCTTTTCCTTTGTTTAAAATCTTATCCCTTGATAGTTGAGTGAGTTCACTCAGGAGGACAAGGGGAGAACCCGGAGTATGGAAAAGGCAGGAGGGTCTGACGTGTTGCTTAGTTTATTATCTCACTTTTAAACTAGAGTGTGAGGCACTTAACACACAGCAAAGGCAAACATCACAGCATTTCACCAGAAGCAGATCCCCTACACCTGTGACAGGGAGGAAAATTAGCTTTGTTGGCCCCTGACCTCCGTGTCCATGAACCGTGAACTTCCAGATGTTCAAACTGGTTTTAGAAAAGGCAGAGGAACCAGAGATCAAATTGCCAACATCTGCTGGATCATGGAAAAAGCAAGAGAGTTCCAGAAAAACATCTATTTCTGCTTTGTTGACTATGCCAAAGCCTTTGACTATGTGGATCACAATAAACTGTGGAAAATTCTGAAAGAGATGGGAATACCAGACCACCTGACCTGCCTCTTGAGAAACCTATATGCAGGTCAGGAAGCAACAGTTAGAACTGGACATGGAACAGCAGACTAGTTCCAAATAGGAAAAGGAGTACGTCAAGGCTGTATATTGTCACCCTGTTTATTTAACTTCTGTGCAGAGTACATCATGAGAAACACTGGACTGGAAGAAGCACAAGCTGGAATCAAGATTGCCGGGAGAAATATCAATAACCTCAGATATGCAGATGACACCACCCTTATGGCAGAAAGTGAAGAGGAACTAAAAAGCCTCTTGATGAAAGTGAAAGAAGAGAGTGAAAAGTTGGCTTAAAGCTCAACATTCAGAAAACGAAGATCATGGCATCCGGTCCCATCACTTCATGTGAAACAGATGGGGAAACAGTGGAAACAGTGTCAGATTTTGGGGGGCTCCAAAATCACTGCAGATGGTGATTGCAGTCATGAAATTAAAAGATGCTTACTCCTTGGAAGGAAAGTTATGATCAACCTAGATAACATATTGAAAAGCAGAGATATTACCTTGCCAACAAAGGTCCATCTAGTCAAGGCTATGGTTTTTCCAGTGGTCATGTATGGATGTGAGAGTTGGACGGTGAAGAAAGCTGAGTGTCGAAGAATTGATGCTTTTGAACTGTGGTGTTGGAGAAGACTCTTGAGAGTCCCTTGGACTGCAAGGAGGTCCAACCAGTTCATCCTAAAGGAAATCAGTCCTGGGTGTTCATTGGAAGGACTGATGTTGAAGCTGAAACTCCAATAGTTTAGCCACCTCATGCAAAAAGTTGACTCATTGGAAAACACCCTGATGCTGGGAGGGATTGGGGGCAGGAGGAGAAGGGGACGATTGCCAGGGTCCAGCCCCGGTTGGATCCAGGGATTCCCTCGGGAGGACTGCGTTGGTGATTAAAAGGATAGATAAAAGGAGAAAGATCAGAGGCTCAATATAACTGGTTTACATGGAAAGCCAATAAAACCTGTGATACCAGGTTTGCACTGACCAGGGAGGCTGCAGGCGCCCTCTCGAATAGCAGAAGGTGCCCCACCTTAGGCACCTTCTCGAGTGGGTCTTAGAAGCCCGGGCAAATAAGTGGTCTCAGAGGGCCCCCGCACTCAATTATTTGTCCTGAAGGCAGAACAGAGAAGAAAAGGAGAGAAAAGGAAGCAAGAAAGAACGACATGGGGAGACCAAGCTTGATGAGCATGGCCCACACTTTATTTTACAAAGTCTTTTTTATACCTTAAGTTGTGCATAGAGGATAATAGGGGGCGGGGGGAAGGTAGAGTCATGCAAGGTCAACAGTCCTTCATCCTTATCAAAGCCAGGCTTTCTTTCTGAAAACTTATCATATGCCAAAGCTTTAGGTGATTTACATCATCTTCTGGCCAGGAGGCCTGTTAACATTTTATGACCCTTTCTTCAGAAAACTTATTTTGCTCTAAAGGTGATTATTCTAAAATCAGGTGCCACCCTCCGAAAGCATTAGATAAAGTTGCATTCCTATAGGGCAAAAGTGTGGTGGTCTATAACAAGAAACAATTAACTCAAGCATCCAAGGTTATAAACATTAAAGCTACTACTTACATTTCTATATACCAACTATATTAATCAATACACTCCCAGGGACACAGTAGGTGAGGGATATGGAAACTTGGCACCAAGCATTAGCTAAACAAAGAAATCCTCTACTAGTTCTATTCTAACAATTTTAACTCTCTGAGAAGCTCTGCATTGTTAGAATATCATAAGCTTCCCATGCCTCTTGTGGTTGGGAGGCTGTGAACAATCACATGCGTAGCTGCAGGAGTCCGAACAAACCTGTAAGGCAAGCTAGAAAGTCATCAGAGGGGTTTGAATTGAAACACTCCTATTATGCCCAGGAAACTTATTAACTAGAGCTCTAAGTTGATTTTCTTCAGAGAAAGGTAGTCAGGGATAGCCCCCTGTTAATGTCAGAAGAGTTGGTGAAAGTCGTGAAATAGTAAAACAGACAAATTTTGGTTTTGGGGTAGATGCTCGGGCAGGTCCAGGGGGCCTCTCCAGTTCTGATTCGCCTTTGCATGTCAGATCCTCTCCGCATGACCTTTGTCATGGGTGGGAACTCCCGTGCTGGCTCCCGCCAGACGGCAGAGGATGAGATGGCTGGATGGCATCACTGATTCAATGGACATTAGTTTGAGTGAACTCTGGGAGTTGGTGATGGACAGGGAGGCCTGGCGTGCTGCAACTCATGGGGTCGCAAAGAGTTGGACACGACTGAGCTACTGAACTGAGCTGACCTGACCTCCGTGTCACCAGCAGCTCCTCCCAAAACTCCAGGTCTTTGGTCTGTTCCTACCTCTCCTCAAACTGAAAGTAAAAGTATTAGTAGCTCAGGCATGTCCTACTCTTTGTGGGCCCATGGACTGTAGCCTTCCAGGCTTCTCTGTCCAAAGAGTATGAGAGTGGGTAGTAATTCCCTTTTCCAAGGGATCTTTCCAATCCCAGGGATTAAACCCAGGTCTCCCACATTGCAGGCAGATTCCTTACCATCTCAGCCACCAGGGAAGCCCTCAAACTCATGTTTATTATCTGGCTCCAGTTGTTGGGCGGAGAAGGCAATGGCACCCCACTCCAGTACTCTTGCCTGAAAAATCCCATGGATGGAGGAGCCAGGTAGGCTGAAGTCCATGGGGTCGCTCAGAATCGGACAGGACTGAACGACTTCACTTTCACTTTTCATCTTCATGCATTGGAGAAGGAAATGGCAACCCACTCCAGTATTCTTGCCTGGAGAATCCCAGGGACAGGGGAGCCTGGTGGGCTGCTGTCTATGGGGTCGCACAGAGTTGGACACGACTGAAGTGACTTAGCCGCAGCAGTTGTTGGGTGGAAAATTATCTCATTCGCTTATTGCATAATAATAACAAAAGAAAAGGAGTGGTATCAAGATAAGACTGAAGCTCATTATCCAATGTTTCAAAGGGAAGAAATAAATCATTCCAGAAACTGCCCTCATGTAAAATTCCAAATAAGTGTGAAAGAAAGTGAAAGTCACTGAGTAGTGTCAGCCTCTTTACAACTCTATGGGCATAGTCCATGGAATTCTCTAGGCCAGAATACTGGAGTCGGTAGCCTTTTCCTTCTCCAGGGGATCTTCCCAAGCCAGGGATCTAGCCCAGGTCTCCTGCATTGCAGGTGGATGTTTTACCAACTAAGCCACCAAGGAAGCCCAAGTGCAGTATTAAACCAATGGCTTGTGATAATTTAGAATGACCCAGAGGGATAGGATGGGGAGGGAGGTGGGAGGGCATTCAGGATGGGGAACACATGTACACCCGTGGTGGATTCATGTCAATGTATGGCAAAACCAGTACAATATTGTACTTAGCATCCAATTAAAATAAATAAATTTAATTAAAAAAACAGAAAATGAAGCAGTGATCATTGGAACAATCTCTTGGTTCAATACATAAAGGATTGTAATGCCAAATTAAATGTATATGCTTATAAAGGCTGAAGGAAACTGTAGTGAATCCTAGCATTAAGATTTTAGCAGGCATCTGTCACTTTCTTAAGATGCTCTTGAGGTACTGTACTGAGTATGAGTATATATATCCATACACACACATATGTATATTCATATTAAGGTGATTAGTAAAGGGATGATGGTACTGTGTTTATCTCTCTCAAGTGTTTAGCTCTTAGAAATGTGTACCGGAGTATCAGTGGGTGAAATATGTATCTGGGAGTTGTGCTAAATACTGGTGGCACTACTGCAAAAGAGGACAGTTTAATGAAATGAGATGGACAACATGTGAATAATTGTTGAAGCTTGTTTCCTGGAAGTTCATTGTGCTATTCTACTTTTGGATATGTTTGAAAATTTCTATAAAAAAAAAGTTTAAACACCTACTTGCTATGATAGGATATGAAAAAATAAGAACTAAAGACAGGGTCTTTGATCAGATGAATTCCCAGTGTTTTAGGGTTGGGAACTCACCATTTCTCATGATATTTCCTTAATAGGCAGGCACAGGAGAGAGAATTATTATTCATTATGTAAAAAGAAACTTGTATGTGAGTCAAGAAGCAACAGTTACAACCGGATGTGGAACAACTAATTGGTTCAAAATCGGGAAAGGAGTACATCAAGGCTGTATATTGTCACCCTGCTTATTTATCTTCTATGCAGAGTACATCATGCAAAATGTCTGGCTGGATGAATTACAAGTTGGAATCAAGATTTCCAGCAGAAGTATCAACAGCCTCAGATATGTGGATGATACCACTGCAATGGCAGAAAGTGAAGAGAAAATAAAGAACCTCTTGATGAGGGTGAAAGAGGAGAGTGAAAAATCTGGCTTGCAACTCAACATGAAAGAAAACTAAGATTATGGTATATGATTCCATCACTTCATGGCAAATAAAAAATGAAAAAGTGAAAGCAGTAACAGATTTTATTTTCTTGGGCTCCAAAATCAATGCAGATGGTGACTGCAGTTATGAAATTAAATGACACTTGCTCCTTGGTAGAAAAGGTGACACAAAGCTAGATAGTGTATTAAAAACCAGACATTACATTGCTGACAAAGGCCCATATAGTCAAAGCTCTGGTTTTTCCCATAGTCGTGTATCCATGTGAGAGTTGGAGCATGAAGAAGGCTGAGGGCCAAAGAACTGATGATTTTGAATTGTGGTCTGGAGAAGACTCTTGAGAGTCCCTTGAATAGCAAGGATATCAAACCAGTCAATCCTAAAGGAAATCAACCCTGAATATTCACTGGAAGGATTGTGCTGAAACTTCAATACTTTGGCCACCTAATGCAAAGAGCCATCTCATTGGAAAAGACCCTGATGCTGGGAAAGAATGAAGACAAACTTCAATACTTTGGCCACCTAATGCAAAGAGCCATCTCATTGGAAAAGACCCTGATGCTGGGAAAGAATGAAGACAAACTTCAATACTTTGGCCACCTAATGCAAAGAGCCATCTCATTGGAAAAGACCCTGATGCTGGGAAAGAATGAAGACTAAAGGAGAAGGGGGTGGTAGAGGATGAGATGGTTAAATAGCTTCACTGACTAAATGGACATGAATTTGAGCAAATTTCAGGAGACAGTGGAGGACAGAGGAGTCTGGTGTGCTCTAGTTCATAAGGTTGCCAAGACTTGGACATGACTAAGTGACTGAATAAGAAAATGAAAAACCAAGGGGATGAGGGCACAATTATATTTTAAAAGAACAGCATTGCCTCTGCAGACAGATGTTCTAAGCTTTGCTGCCAGTGCCTCAGCAAGTTCATTCCAGAGTCCTCTCTCCATTGCCCTCACATCTCAGTTTGCTCTCCAGACCTCTAGACTTCCCTCATTCAAAAATGAGCCTGGGAGGAGTTCCCTGGTGGCACAGTGAATAAGAATCCACCTGCCAATGCAGGGGACACAGGTTCGATTCCTGGTCCAGGAAGATTCCACATGATGTGGAACATCCAAGCCTGTGTGCCACACTGCTGAGTGCCCATGCTGCAACTCCTGAAGTCCACATACCTAGAGCCTGTACTCCGCAACAAACGAAGTCATCTCAACGAGAAGCCCACACACCACAATGCAGAGCAGCCCCTACTCTCCTCAACTAGAGAAAGCCGCATGAAAGCAACAAAGACCGAAAGACCAGCACAGCTAAAAATAAAACAAGTAAACAAACAATGCTGGGACTAACCTGCCTTCTTTCCTTTTTTATTTTTTTAATGTCACACTCTGTGGCAGGAGGGTCTCTGTTCCCTGACCAGGGAAAATAAGATTAAACCTGTACCTCCTGCATCCGGAGCATATAGTCTTATTAACCACTGGACTGCCAGGGAAGTCCCTTTTGTTGTTATTGTTTTTTAACTTTGGTGTTTTTTTTGACCTGCCTTGCTGATTTTCAATCAGTTCCTTGATCAAACTTTGACCCCACTTGAGAAATCAATTCCTTTATCAGACTTCGACACTATATGAGTGTTGCATCAACAAACTACAACAGGGTGAAAGAGAACTTTACATTCCACATACTATCCTTTTGCCACCCAACCAGGAGTATCCCCAACACAAGACCAGATTCCTTCTTCAGAGCAGGTGGAATGTTGAAGGAGAGAAGCAGAGAGAGGGTTGAGAACTGGATCATTGTGATGAGTCTGTCCACGCAAGTACTGCTGAGTTCATCTCCTGGTCTCTGCAGTCCCATCTGCTCATCTCAGCTCCACCTCCACCACTCAAGCCAGGTGAGGAGTATTTCTCACCCGGAAGACAGAGGAAACCCTGCATTCACTCCAGCCCCGTGGTTCTCAACCAGGAACTGGTTTCCCCAAGGATACCTTACCAACAACGTCTGGACACATTTTTGGTTGTCACGACTGAGGGAGGAGGTGACTACTGCATCCAGTGGATAGAGGTCAGGGACTCTGCGACACACCATGCAATGTACAGGTCCTCTCACCAAGAAAGACTTGTCTAGTCCAAATGTCAACAGTGCTAATGTTGAGAAAGGCTGCTCTCGTCCCCCTGTAAAACCTGAAATGCATAATCAGGCTCTTTCTTTAAAGAGAACATCAGATCAAGTCACCTCATTGCTTAAAACTTTTCAACGGTTTCCCACTCTTAGTACGAAGATTAAAAACAAATAAAAAAACCTCCTTAGCTCCTTGAACTTGCATCACCTGACACTCACCTCCCCTCTTTTCTTATATTACTTGCAGTAACAAAACTAACTTTATTCCTGTTTTTCTAGAAAGCATCATATTTCCTCCTCCCTCACAGGGTCTTGCTATTCTCTCTTATAAGTCAATTTCTCCCCTCTCACCAGCCTCTCCCCCTTTTCCCTGCTCACTGCTGCCTTCCAATCCTTTAGGAGACCTCAGCTTGAAGGGGACTCCATCACAGACTCCCTCCGTGACCACCGAGCGGTCAGCAGTCTGAGGTGAGAGGCCACATGGGGAGAGAAACCAGGCCACCCCAGGTCCTCTGGCCATCCCAGCTCAGGCCGGAGTGGAAGTGAGGCCCATCTGGACACCCAGTGCCAGTGGGGGCCCTGGCTCTGGGCAGACCTGTGAGTGAGCCCAGGAGGCTAGCAACAACTCTGCTTCATCAGCCTCACAAATGTATTGAGTAATGAAAAAGTTACTGCCTTAGGGTGCTTATGTCTCAGGTGGTTGATGTAGTGACAGACAGCAGATTCATTCTCCCTGGTGTTCCTGACTGTGCAGTAAGGAGAGCTCCTTGCTACTGTGGGGAATTCCCCCCTCACCTCCTGCTCTGTCCCCTTCACAGGACTGCTCTCAGGACCTGAGTTTCTGAGTCACGGTCCACTTGACAGGATGAGGCTCTCTCCCCAGTAGGTCAGTGAGTGGAGGTGGGGAGACTGTTCCCCTACCATCTCACCTTCTTGTCCCATCAGCCTCCCTGGAACTGCAGTCCTGCGCTGGGCAGGGATGGTCTCACTTAGTTAACTCAAGAACCAGAATATGTTTCAAAGGGTCAGTATCTATTTCAGTAAGCAGGGAAAGAGCTAAAGATTTTCACAGTTTGTCTTTTCCCATATTATAAAGGGGAAATCACTTAGAGAATCACTTAGGCTTCCCTTGTGGCTCAGATATTAAAGAATCTGCCAGCAATGTGGAAGACCCAGGTTCAGTCCCAGAGTTGGGAAGAGCCCCTGGGAAAGGAAATGGCAATTCACCCCAGTACTCCTGCCTAGAGATTTCCACAGACAGAGGAGCTTGGCAGGCTACAGTTTATGGGGTCTCAGAGTTGGAAACGACTGCACGACTACACTTTCTTTCTTTCTTTTGGGAGAACACCCCAGGGCAACACCAGTACTCTTGAACCTGGTTTTTTACTTAGAACCCCCTTCCACTCTGTTCACAGTAATCTCCACCTGCCTCCTGCAGGAGACTCATCCTCATGGGAAAACCCCATCCCCATGAAGGTCTCATCACTTGAGTCAGTCTCCATTCCCTGGCCAGTCACCAAATCTTTAGTATAACCTCAGTTTATCATGACAGGGTGTTTCTTGGGGCTTAGGTCAGGAAGGGTGGGGGCATCTGAAGGAGAAGATGCTGTTGGTTTCTGGGTCTAGTGTGAGCCTGGTCACCCAGACAATGGATTTCCCTCAAGAGTCCCACTCTGAGAGGCTCCTGAGAGTCTGGTTCTTTAAGTCTTTGACCTGATAGAACAGGAAGGTGTATCAGCCTCACCTGGCTTCTATCAGGAGGGGAGGCACAGGTTTTCAGGAGTGAACATAACTTTTAAAGGGAATGATGCAAACTACAATGATATTAAGTCTAATTTTCTTAACTAGTCTGCTGCTTCTCCCTTACCTAGGTCTCTAGGAGAATCACACTCTTATTGAGCAGAAGGGGGTTGGATTTCTTCCTGTTCTGTTACCCACCGTCCGTCCCACGTCAGACCCCAACAAGCGTCCTTTGCCAGCTGTGGCTAGTTCCAATAGAACTTGCTCTGGAGCACATGCTCCCCGCTAAAAGCCCTCCAGGGGCTGGGGCTAGTGGTTCATGTGAGTGGAGAGGGGCGGGGTTCTCGAGAGTCCGGGCTCAGCTGTGTAGCTACGCGCCCAGATCCAGTGCCAGGTGCATCGTCTCTGCCCACGGCCCCCTGGCCACCATCTTGAATCACAGCCCCGGGAGCAGCGTCTCTGCCCTCGGCCCTCAGAGCTGAGGTGTCAGTGGAGCCATTTCTCCCCAGGAAGTCTTGTCTGAAGGGCCAGGGATGGGAGGCCTCTGCAGGAGGTGACTTGTGAGCAAGTGAAAGTCAAGTCAGCACAAAGGGAAAGAAAAAAGGTTAAATTTTTATTTTATGACCCTGATTCTAATTTCTGTTGTTTAGTTGCTCAGTCGAATCCAACTCTTTTGTGACCCCATAGACTGTAGCCCACCATGCTCCTCTGTCCATTAGATTTCCTGGGCAAGAATATTGGAGTGGGTTGCTGTTTTTTTTTCTCCAGGGAATCTTCCCAACCAGGCATCAAACCTGCATCTCCTGTGTCTCCAGCATTGGTAGGCAGGATCCCACAAAAACTGGCTCAAACCAGCTACAATCAAGATGGTGTTGAGCATGATCTGGTCACTGACCTCTAACTCATTACACCTTCATTAGAACACTAAAAATCATTCCCCTTGCACCATGACAGGCATTGTGATAGTTCCAAGGCTGACCATAAAAGGCAAAAAAATGTTCCATGACCCAGCTCCTGGCACTCCCCGTCCCTTCCTCAGAATAGCAAGAATATTCTTCCCACTCTCTATCCTATGAAATTCCCCAACCCATAAAAACTCACAACCCCATACTTTGGGAGCACTCTTGCCTTCTGAGAAAGTCCACATTCTGTCTGTGGACAGTGTATCTCCCTGAATCAGTCCATTTTTCACTCTACTTCAGCTCGCTCTTGTATTCTTTCCTGCAGAAGCCAAGGACTCTCACTTGACAGCTAGTCTCAGGGCTCCCAGGACATGATATTTCCTTCTCCTGCACCACTGGTAACCTGGAGAATGAAGGATAGAGATTATAGATCTAACCTGATTATAAAGTAGTTGACCTATATTTAAGAAGAATTCTTATTTATTGTCCTAGTGTCTCTTAAACTCTAGCAAAGTCTGATTTCTGATTTCCCAGCAGATTTTGCTTTTTAAACTTGCTTTGTTTTTAAAATCTACTTTTCTATGGGATTTTCGGGCTTCCCTGATAGCTTAGTTGGTAAAGAATCCACCTGCAATTCAGGAGACCCTGTTTGATTCCTAGGTTGGAAAGATCCATTGGAGAAGCGATAGGCTACCCACTCCAGTATTCTTTGCTTCCCTGGTAAATTCTTCCCCGGTAAAGAATCCACCTGCAATGTGGGAGACCTTGGTTCAATCCCTGGGTTGGGACGATGCCCTAGAAAATTGAAAGACTACCCATTCCAATATTCTGGCCTGGATAATTCTATGGACAGTATATGGGGGTCACAAAGAGTTGGACACGACTGAGTGACTTTCATTTCTCTTTGCTTCATGGAATTTTAAAGGAGGGATGTAATTGGTTCTCATTTGCTCCCCAGCTGGATGGCACACACTTCATCTCCCTCTATGGCATTCTCTCATCCTGGTTCCACACTCCATAAGCCTGTTGCTTCCCGCTTTCTGAATTTTCCAGACCCCAGGTGGGAAATCAGGATTTTCTATTTCACTCGTAACACAGGTTTATGGCCTGGGAGTCTCCTCTACAAAGCTGATAACTCTGCTGGCTTCTAGCAGGAGGTAAGGCATGAGCCATACTTGAAGGGGTTTCTATCATATCCTGTATCCCCCCTACTTTGGGGATGGTGATCACTGGGGACAGATGTCTCCAGCTCTCTGCCTCTCATTCCCAGACCTTTGCTGTCCTCTGATTTGGGTTTTGATCTGTCTTCTGTGGAGGAAATTGTGGTTGGCTGTTTTCTTGCCAATTGTGCTCTTTATACCAGCACCAGTACCCTTTAAGCTATAACCTCAAGAATTCCATTTTCATTCCTTTTACAAAAACATTCACACCCTAGCAAGGGACAATCAATTTAATATTTTGGTAAAATATATTTCCATAATTGTTTCCACTTATTGAACATCTCTTCTGTGCTATGAACTGCAGTAAGCACTTTCACATCAATAATAACTCCATGAAATTGATACTGATTTTCAGTACCCCCTATACAGATAAGAAACTTTGTTCACGGAATACAATTATCACCCGGAGGGGGAAGAGTTGTCCTTGATAGGAAGTGGCCTTCCTTATTTATCTGATACATCTGCTGGGAACCTAAGAGTTTCCAAGTTTTGGAGGGATCAGGTAGAAAGAAAAGACATGTTTTAGTTCTACTTACAAAGGTCTAATTTTCCAAATTGTTGTAAGTCATAATTATCTTGAAGGGAACTGTTTCATTATATCTGGAAAATGCAAACTTAAACTGGTAATATTTTATTTTATTTTTTAATATAGATTTATTTATTTTAATTGGAGATTAATTACTTTACAATATTATACTGGTTTTGCCATACATAAACATGAATTCAATATTTTAGACAATATATTTAGACATAAAATATATTTAGACAATATTTTTAGACATAAAAATAATAGCCATGTTCACCAGTTCACTCAGCAACTAATCCTTTTTGTTAACAGTTTTGTGAAGCCATTAGGCTTTCTGCTAGATCTATACAATTTCTTACAAAGTTGACTAGCATGGTCTGAAATATATCAGATACCTGTATTTATCAAAAGTCCTTTCTATGAATCTTCTTGAACATGAAACACTTTTGCAAAACTGTCCGAGTACAACAATAGCAATCTGTAAATGATAGAAGATCTTTCCATAAGTGTGCGTGCTGCACAGGTTAATAAACTGTATTTCACTTGTTCATCTGTCTTACATCATTTGAATTTCCAAGGCTCCATCCAGAGAGCCTAGAAGTGTAAAAGAAAGAGGAATTTTCCTCTCCCCTACACAGTAAAGTATACATAATGTAAAACGAACTTTTTAAACCATTTCTTAAATGCACTGCTCTGTGGCAGTAATTATATTCACATTTTTGTGAATCCATCTCCAGAATTTCTACATCTTCCCTTTAGATTTTATTAGGTTTGTCATAGCTTTCCTTCCAAAGAGCAAGTGTCTTTTAATATTATGGCTGCAGTCACCATCCGCAGTGATTTTAGAGCCCAAGATAATAAAATCTGTCACTGCTTCCACTTTTTCCCCATCTATTTGCCATGAAGTGATGGGACCAGATACCATGATCTTAGCTCTTTGAATGTTGAGTTTCAAGCCAACTTTTTCACTCTCGTCTTTCACCCTCATCAAGAGACTCTTTAGTTCCTCTTTGCTTTGTGCCACTAGAGTGATATCATCTGCATCAGTTCAGTTCATTTGTTCAGTCATGTCTGACTCTTTGTGACCCCATGGACTGTAGCACACCAGGCTTCAACTGCGTATCTGAGGTTATTGATATTTTGCCTGGCAACCTTGACTCCAGCTTGTGCTTTATCCAGTCTGGGATTTTGCATGATGTAGGGATGGGGGAGCCTGGTGGGCTGCCGTCTATGGGGTCACACAGAGTCGGACACGACTGAAGTGACTTAGGAGCAGCAACAGCAGCAGCAGTCTGCATATTAGTTAAATAAACAGTATGACAGTATACAGCCTTGTTGTACTCCTTTCCCAATTTTTGTTTGTCTGAAGAAGTATTCATTTTTCCTTCACTTTTGAACAATCATTTCACAAATTACAGAATTCTAAGTTGGTGGTTTTTTCTCTCAACACTTAAAACTTTTTCACTCTACTCTCTTCCATGTTTGCTTGGTTTCTGAGGAGAATTGGATATAATTCTTATCTTTATTCCTCTATAGCCAAAATGTTTTTTCTTTAATTTGAAAATAATATGCCTAGTTGTAGGTCCCCCCCCCATTTCTGTTACACTGCTTTTTATCTCTAGCATTTACTCTTGGTTCTTTCTTAGAATCTCCATCTTTCTGCTTCTATCACCCATCTGTTTTTATGTGCTGTATACTCTATACATTAGAGCCCTTGGCATATTATTCATGTTATTGTTATTGTTGTTTAGTTTCTTTTTAGCATTTGACTCTTTTGTGACCCCAAGAACTGTAGCCCACCAGGCTCCTCTGTCTATAGGATTTCCCAGGGAAGAATACAGGAGTGGCTTGCCATTTTCTTCTCCAGGGGATCTTCTTGCCCCAGGGATCAAACCCAGGCCTCCTGCATTGGCAGGCAGATTCTTTACCACTGAGCCACCAGGGAAGGCATAGTTGCTTTTCAATTCCTCATCTAATATTTCCAACATCCCTGCCATGTCTGGTTCTGATGATGCTTTGTCTCTTCAAAAATATTTTTCTTTTTTCTTTTGCAGTGTCTTGTAAGTTTTTCTTGAAATGCAGACATGATGTCCTGGATTAAAGGGACTGCTATAAGAGGGCTTTAGTAATGAGGAGGTGAGGTGTGAGGGCAGGCAGATCCCATGATTAGGTCTCAGCCCCTCAGTAAGCCTCTTCCTCTGGACTGTGAACCTCACAAGTGTTTCTCATTTTTCTCTCCCCTACCCCATCCCTTGTGTGGGACAGAATGGCTTGAGCCAGCTGGAGCTGGATATTCCCTTCTCTGAGGTCAGTTGGGTTCAGTTAATACCCTAGAGGGTTAGACTCTAGTACTAGTTTTCCTCTAGGGCCTTCTTAAGAGGACTGAGTGTTCTGGTCTATTTCAAATTGGCTACCCCCTATCACCCCACTCCCAGCAGGAAGGCTGAGGGGATTTTCCCTGGTACTCCTGTAGGATCCTGATGAAGCTCCTGGAGGTAAATCTCACAATATTGTGAGTCCCCCCATGACTGGGTCCCCTGGAGTTTTTACTTTCAGATTGTTGACACTGAGCCTCCAGCAGTTTGTCAGTTACGGCTATGGTTTCTTCCCCAAGCACAGGTTCCCATGATTGTTTCACCCTGAGGAAGCCTCAACTTCCTCTGTTTACCTGTGAGCCTCCCCAGTCTCGGGGGTGGCAGTTTGCCTCCTCTGACAGATGCAAGAGCAGGTTTCCCTTTCCTCTCTCTCTGTTTTTTTTTTTTTAATCTACACTTACCTAAGTTATCTTATCCAATACCATGGAATTTTTTTATCTTTTTTTTTTTTTTTTTGCTCCCAGGTTTGCAGAAGACTGACTCCCTGATTTTGGCTAAGTTTCTCCTCTAAGAAGGCTTCTTGACCACCCAATTTAAAGCAGGGCTTGCCAGCCATCTCCAGCCACTATCACTTCCTGTTCTTCAGATTCCTCATCAAACCTAATGTTATCTTGTTCATCCATTTACTTTTTAACCATCTATCTCCCACTACTTCAATGTGAACACCATGAGAAGATAAACCTTACATATCTTGTAGTCCATTGATTCCCAGTGCTTTGAAAGGTAGATGTATGGTACATGTTCAAAAGCACTTGTTTAAAAATAATTCATAATTTGTTCAATCATGTTGCTATTGCTAAACTTAGAAGTTAGGATATTTCTAAATCCTATTACAATTTAATAATAATCACTGTTCTGAGAAACATTTGCATATAAATAAAATTGTGTATAAATAGTGCTCTATAAATGACTTTTTTGCCTTCATCATCATGTAAGTAAAAATCCTATTGAGTCAAAAAAGATGAATGTTTTTAAGGCTCTTAATAGATGTTGTCAGATTATGTTCTGAAAATGCTTTTCTAATATACAGTTTACCAATAGACTACAGTGCCTACCACACTTTTCACTAGTGTGGGCTATTCTGGTTTTTAAAGAGTGTTGCTTATTTAAAAGATGAGAATGAATATACTTATACATTTATATTTGTATCATTTTGCAGCAATTTTCTTTTTACCTATTCCTTTTCTAGATTGTGAGCCTAATGAAAGCAGGGTTTTCATCTTTTTAGGTATATTATTTTCTGAGAACACCCTTATCAACTCTTATCAGTTTCCAGACAACTTATCTCAATAATGGACTAGTTTTCCAAAAGGCTTAAAACAAAATAACTGAAGCTCCAAGTATTATTATAATATCTTAATGTTGTTGTTTAGTTACTCAGTCATCTTCGTTTGTCAGAGAAGGCAGTGGCACCCCACTCCAGTACTCTTGCCTGGAAAATCCCATGGATGGAGGAGCCTGGTGGGCTGCAGTCCATGGGGTCGCTAAAAGTCGGACACGACTGAGCGACTTCACTTTCACTTTTCACTTTCATGCATTGGAGAAGGAAATGGCAACCCACTCCAGTGTTCTTGCCTAGAGAATCCCAGGGATGGGGGAGCCTGGTGGGCTGCCTTCTATGGGGTCACACAGAGTTGGACATGACTGAAGCGCCTTAGCAGCAACAGCAGCAGCATCCTCTTTTGTACCACATGGACTGTAACTGCCTGGCCCCTCTGTCCATGGGATTTCCCAGGCAAAAACACTGGAGTGTGTTGCCATTTCCTTCTCCAGGGGATCTTCCCGACCCAGGGATCGAACCCGGGCCTCCTGATTGGCAAGCAGATTCTTTACCACTGAGCCCCCAGGGAAGCCATTGGCCCAAATTGAGAAGTTTTGCTTAATTTTTTACATCAGGTCTCTATATGATAGTCAATGATGCAAATGGGACTGAGGGCCAGTGGGAAGTGAGACGGGAACTCATCACTAACAACAAAGTTCTGAAATGTGAGTGTGACTTCTTTCCATGAATTAGATCACATTCGAAATTTGTATACTAACATTACCCTTACTTATTTGCTTTCTTGAGTGGGAGAGAAATTTTTGGTGCTAAAGCCTTTCCACTGGTTACAGCCGTGCTATCCATAGAAATATACAGTGAACCACATCTGTAAATTTAAATTTGTAGTAGCCATGTGAAAAAGTTAATAGGGACAAATAATATTAGTAAGATTTTTTTAAGCCAATGTGTCAAAAATACTATATCAACGTGTAATAAATATAAAAAATCATTGAGGCATAAAGAGTTTTACACTATCTTTGAAATCTGTGTTGTATTGTACAATTAAAGGACACTTCAGTTTGGACCAGATGCATTTCAAGACCTCAGAATCATCATGTGAATAGTGCTACTGTATTAATATTATAAACCCAAGGTTTATAATATTAAAAAGTATTTTCATGGGCTCAAAGAGGAAGTGAATATAGTTTTCAATACTTGGAATGATGTTCCTCAGAGGTTTCATAGTTTGGGTTTTCCAGTCACAGACTTTGAGACAAACATTTGAGTGAAAGTGGTTTATTTTAGAAGTGATCCCAGGAAAACACATGTAGGAAGTGGACAAGTGAGACAAAGCAGGAAGGAAACCAATAAAAAGTGTGTTAGCAAGAAAGTTACTGCTTTTGCAACTGGGCTCCTTCCCTTGTGGTCACCTTGGTAGACACAGTTATTCCAACTCATAGGCAAGGGCATTGGGGCATTTATCTACCCACTTCCCATCCATCACTGGTTAAGGGTTGAATCCAAGGTTTTGGGCTTGCTTTTCATATGGCCCCAGTGTGCTTCCATAGCCAGAAAGAGGCCCTAAGTGGAGAGTTGCAGATAGGCAGTGACCTCCTTAGTCCTGGAGAAGAGTCAGAGGTCACGAGCTAGAAAGTGACAGCTTCTGCTCCAGCAGGTCACACTGTCCAAGGAGGGATCCTATTAGCCTCAGTATGTTACAAAGACTTGATGTTACAAAGACTCCGCTTTATACCACTCATCCTATTCACTTATATATCCCTAGCTCCTGGAATAGTAGGTGTTTAATAAATGTTGACTGTATGACTTTCCCTGAGTGCCTGCTTTATTCTTTAAGGCTCTCAATGTAAATGGGGCACATGGTTACCAATCATGGGTCATGTCCTTAAAACTCCCTCATCAGAAAGGAAAGAGAGGTTTTCCCTTTCTAGCTCCAGCAAAAGCAAAACAAAAATCACCCTCACTCCCCGCCCCCTTCACTGCTCAATATTCTCAAGGAAGAAATCCAGTTGGTCTGGTTAGCCATGAGGTTATCTCTCAACCAAGCCCTTTGGACAAGGTCATGGTATATGATGATTGGCTAGATTTCAGCTGGGTACTCACTCCTGAGTTTACAGAGGTGGATATATCACTAGGAGAAGTGATAGAGAAATTATCACTATATTCAGAACTATGCATACCCACAGGATTATGTTTAAATTGTAAATCTCATTTTCTTATATGTCTTGGTTGAAAATGCTTGAGGACCAGCATTATCTCAGCTGAATCATTTTAGTACTGCTCTTATACCTGCTGTAGGTTTAACACTTGAAGCTTTGACGATTTGACAGAGATCTTATAGATCAGTCATTTTCACCGTTTTTGGAACCAGGGACCGGTTTCATGGAAGACAATTTTTTTCACGGACCAGGGAGAGTGGGATGATTTCGAGATGATTCACTTTATTTATTTTGCACTTTATTTCTATTATTATTACATTGTAATACATAATTAAATAATTATACAACTCACTATATTTCAGAATCAGGGAGCCCTGAGCTTGTTTTTCTACAACTAAATGGTCTCCTCCAAGCTTGATGGGAGAGAGTGACACCCGAAGTGTGTTCTTATATCCAATCTACTTTGTGATCTTGCTTTGATTGCTGTCACTGCAGAAAACCCTGCTTTACAAAGATAGCTTGTTCAAAATGGAAGCAGGCTTTTCAGTGCTTTGTGGCAATCTCTGCCACAGAGAATATCCTGTGGCAGGATATTCTGCCTTGACTTTAGAATGTATAGAAATTTGAAGTTGTCTCAAACATACTTTTAGGTCATCATCATTTGCAGTCTCACGAAGCTGATCCTCTTTCTAGCATGAACAAAGTTGATTTACCTGGCTTATTCACAGATAGGTCACAGATCCATTCCTTCCCAGTTCAAGGGTCTTTTGCTGTTGGGATGTAATGCTCAAACTCTTTAGAAAGCTGAGATAGGTGATCAAAGACCACCTGGGAGAAAGAAGTCCCTGGCTCAGTCTTTTTCAAAATATCTGCTAATATTTGAAACATGTCAAAAATCTCAGTGTTCACTTGTCACCCCCATAGATCCAGTTTGGCACGGAATGCAGCCACTTTACTTTGTTGGATAACTGGTTGCCACATATATGTGTTGCAATGAACTCATAATTGAAGTAGAACTCTTGATATTTTATCTTAAATTGTTTCCTTTTTGTTGGTGGTCTTAGAGTCTTTTGCTGTCTCATCATTGGGTCTCTCCCCCTTATCAAAGAAGCTCTTCAGCTGTGTTTGTTTTTCACTCATTTTGGTAAAGTTAGCTGTGGGCTTACCAGACTGAGACGGAGTCAAGTGTGCAGTGCAGGAAGAGCCGCTGATGGAAAATAATGGGCAGGCCTTGTGCACACTGAAATGAGTGTTGGATTCTGACTTAAAGCCTATCACGAGATGTGGCTGTCCAATTGAAGTACATCAACTCATGTTACTGTAAAGCCTGCCAGCAGATGCAGCTTGTCACTTGCCACTCACTGAAAGGATTTTGATATGAGTCTGCAAGCAATTGTCTTATTTTGGTCTCTGTGTCGTCAACCTCTCTGCTCATGATAATCTGTGTTTGTAGGTGCTCGCCAGTGCTAGCATCATCACTTCAGCTCCACCTCAGATCATTAGGCATTGGATTCTGATAAGAAGTGTGCAAGCTAGATCCCTCACATGGGCAGTTCACAGTAAGGTTTGTGCCTCTATGAGAATCTAATGCTGCTGCTGGTCTGACAGGAGGTGGAGCTCAGGTGGTAATGCGAGTGATGAGTGGAATGGCTATAAATACTGATCAAGCTTCTCTCCCTTGCCCATCACTCACCTCTTACTATGTGGCCTGATTCCTAACAGGCCACAGACCAGTGGTTGAAGACCCCTGCTGTAGACCATACAATATTTTATAGTTTGCACAGATACAAATTTCCACCATGTATCCCTGAGGTTTGTTTGGAAATGAATCATCAAGTCCAACAAGATTGCATTTCTCCTTAGATATTGTTTTGCCCTCCTCATTAGAGTCAATGGCTGTCTTCATTAACTCGGCATAATATATTCAGTGTTCATCTGCTTTGTGGCATACTTCAGTGTATCTATCTTGACAAATCATATCCTATTGCATGTAATTCCAGATTTCATTTGCCCATTCATAAGGTGGTGTACACTTTCTTCCTCCCACCCCTCACACCTTTATCTTTTATGAATAGTGGTGTTATAACATTTGTAACTAAGTTTTCAAGTGGGCATATGTTTTCATTTATCTTGGATAGATAACTATGAGAAGAATTTCTGGGTTATGTGGTAACTTTGTGGTTGTACCATTTTACTTTCCCACCAGCAGTATATGAGGATTCTGGTTTCTCTGCATCCTCTCCATCACTTGTTATTGCTCCTTTAGTCATAGTATTGAGCCATTTCAGATCAATAAACAAGTGCAGATAGAGGTCTTATGACATCTCGCTCGTTTGTAAGCTCTGTGTCTGGCCTAGTGGTCCTGCACCTGAAAGGCATTCACTGAACATCTGTTCAAAACAAAGTTTTATTTGTATGTTGTTTTAGGTTTTAGTTTTTAGAAAATGCTCTCACAAATCCTGAGGCTCACAGTAACCCTGTAGGAAGTAGGATGAGTGAAGGATCTGGTCCCCTGGCTCTAGAGCCACTCTTCTCTGAACAATTTAATACTGGATTTCAACATTTCTTCTAAACATCGTATTAGTTTATGCTCAGAAAACAATGCTAAAAATTTTCAAAAAACTCTTAGTTTTAAACATACAGCAGAAGCTGAAGGGACTGAGTGATTTGACAGTTTAGAGATGACAATTATGGTCCTGAGAGAGTTGGAACTGGAGAGAACAGTCTGGGGAATTGGGAAAAGGGAAGTCACCAGACTCCCAACTTCAGCAAGCAATTTCTTCATCTTTGAAGAAGAACTAGTAGCTGAACATTTATAGGGATGGAAAATGTAGAGAATTTCAAAGACAACTGGAAATTAGGTGAGGAGTGATTATTTAGATTGTAGATTGCATTATCTGAGAAAGAGTTAACAACAGAAAGATGGGTAATTGAAAACTGACGGTTTTTGGCTCTCTCTTCCTTTTTGCAATAGAAAATTTCAAACCTGCATAAAAATTAAGAAAATAATATTAAGAAAATAGTATAATAAACCACCATCACGCCCATTAATAGAAAATAATCAACACATTGCCATTGTTAAATGTATGAGTTATAAAAAATATTTGACTACATTAAGGATTTCTTTAAAATTGATTTCTCCTCCAGCTTTATTGAGATCTAATGGACAATCAAAAATTGTATATATTTAGATGTACAACTTGATGATTTGACATACATATACACTGAAATGCTCATCATACTAAGCCAATTAATGTATCTATCACTTCACATCTTAATCATTTAGATTTTTTTCTTTCTTTTATGTTGAGAACCCCTAAGCTCTACTCTCTCAGCAAATGAAAAGGACACAGTACAGAATTATCAACTGTAGCCACATTGCCATGCCCTAGTTCTGCAGGACATATTCATTTTGCAAACCTGAAGCTAAAAGTCATTGTTAATACCATTTTAGCCAAGGTTCATGGGAAATTATCAAAGAATAATGAGGTGATCTTGTTATAAGCCCCACAAACTTTGATCTTTCTTCATTTAGGATGAAAGGGAAGAAAAGCTTCTAAGCTGGTAAGGCAGCCACAGAAATAATTTATCACTTATGAGTGAGGGCCCAGGATTTTGTTCTCAGTCCTACAGTCATTGATTCATTCAGATAGCATATTGTGGCACTTTTCACACAGACCATCCACCAGTGGGATGGTCATGCTGGACTTGGACTTGAATCCAAATCTAGATTCATCATTTACTGATTCAAAGACCTTGGAGAAGTGCTGTCTTTGAGCCTCATTTTTCTCATCTGTAAAACAGATAACACCTCCTTGAATAGGGCACTGTTTGATTTAAAAGTGAAGCAAAAAAAAAAAAGTGAAGCAAGTTCCCCACAAATGCACATAACCTGTGTTCTATAACATATGCCACTGTTACATATTTGAGTTATAAAATGTTTGAATACATTAAGGATTCCTTTAAAATAGATTTCTCCTCCAGCTTTATTGAGCTGAGCTCATGATGAAAGAAATCATAAGGCAATCTCTCTGTCCCAAATCCCCCTTGTAAGAGGGCAGCAAAAAACTCACAAGTGTACCCCTACAATGTAACCTGTGAGATGCAAGACATCTCACATGTTGTGGAGTTCTCTAATGACAGAAAATTCATCTTTTGAAATCATTTGGAGTTTTCTAATCTGTCACATTTCTCTAAATCTTGCAGCTCTATAAGCATAATATGTGCTAAATCCTGTTGTTCAGTCAGTTCAGTCACTCAATCGTGTCCGACTCTTTGCGACCCCATGAATCACAGCACGCCAGGCCTCCGTGTCCATCACAGTTTCCCGGAGTTCACTCAAACTCACGTCCATTGAGTCGGTGATGCCATCCAGCCATCTCATCTTCTGTCGTCCCCTTTTCCTCCTGCCCGCAATCCCTCCCAGCATCAGAGTCTTTTCCAATGAGTCAACTCTTCGCATGAGGTGGCCAAAGTGCTGGAGTTTCAGCTTTAGCATCATTCCTTCCAAAGAACACCCAGGGCTAATCTCCTTTAGAATGGACTGTTTGGATCTCCTTTCAGTCCAAGGGACTCTCAAGAGTCTTCTCCAACACCACAGTTCAAAAGCATCAATTCTTCGGTGCTCAGCTTTCTTCACAGTCCAACTTTACATCCATACATGACCACTGGAAAAACCATAGGCTTGACTAAACGGACCTTTGTTGGCAAAGTAGCGTCTCTGCTTTTCAATATGCTATCTAGGTTGGTCATAATTTTTCTTCCAAGGAGTAAGCGTCTTTTTTAATTTCATGGCTGCAGTCACCATCCTGCAGTGATTTTGGAGCCCAAAAAGATAAAGTCTGACACTGTTTCCACTGTTTCCTCAACTATTTCCCATGAAGTGATGGGACCAGATGCCATGATCTTCATTTTCTGAATTTTGAGCTTTAAGCCAACTTTTTTTACTCTCCTCTTTCACTTTGTAGTTCTTTTTCACTTTCTGCCATAAGGGTGGTGTCATCTGTATATCTGAGGTTATTGATATTTCTCTTGGCAGTCTTGATTCCAGCTTGATTCCAACTTCTTCCAGCCGAGTGTTTCTCATGATGTACTCTGCATATAAGTTAAATAAACAGGGTGACAATATACAGCCTTGATGTACTTCTTTTCCTATTTGGAACCAGTCTGTTGTTCCATGTCCAGTTCTAACTGTTGCTTCCTGACCTGCATACAGGTTTCTTAAGAGGCAGGTCAGGTGGTCTGGTATTCCCATCTCTTTCACAATTTTCCACAGTTTATTGTGATCCACTCAGTCAAAGGTGTTGGCATAGTCAATAAAGCAGAAATAGATGTTTTTCTGGAACTCTCTTGCTTTTTCGATGATCAAGCAGATGTTGGCAATTTGATCTGTGGTTCCTCTGCCTTTTCTAAAACCAGCTTGAACATCTGGAAGTTCACAGTTCACATATTGCTGAAGCCTAGCTCGGAGAATTTTGAGCACTACTTTACTAGCATGTGAGATGAGTGCAATTGTGCGGTAGTCTGAGCATTCTCTGGCATTGCCTTTCTTTGGGATTGGAATGAAAACTGACCTTTTCCAGTCCTGTGGCCATTGCTGAGTTTTCCAGATTTGCTGGCATACTGAGTGCAGCACTTTCACAGCATCAGCTTTCAAGATTTGAAATAGCTCAACTGGAATTCCATCACCTCCACTAGCTTTGTTCGTAGTGATGCTATCTAAGGCCCACTTGACTTCACATTACAGGACGTCTGGCTCTAGGTGAGTGATCACACCATCGTGATTTTTGGCCATCATCAAATGTTTGGTGCCTGGTTTGTATTGGCCAAACCAAGGTCTTGTGCCCAATGTACATTGAGGTGAAACAAACTGAAAATTTGGGGTTCTGAGCAGAGAAAGGTTCCTTGCGAGGGTCAAGCAAGGAGTACAGGATGTTCATCCTCAGAAGGCTGGAACTCCCCAGTGGATTTCAGGGGAGGATTTTTAAAGGCAAGCTGAGAGAGAGAGTCCAGGGTACTTGATTAGCTCATGCACTATTCCGACTGATGTTGAGGGGCAGGGTAATGTAACAGGGGTTATCATCATAAATCCTTAGGTTCCAGTTTATCCTGGTCATCATGCAATTAACTTCTTCCACCTGGTGGACATTTTAGCATCTGCAAAACAATTCAGGAATATGCACCAGACCCTGTTGTAAAGATTCTGTGACTGTTTATGGCTAATCTATCGATGAAGTTTTTTTGTTATTACACCTTCACATTCTTCCAATCATCCTTGAGCCAGCCTTTTGTGACTCAGAGGAGGCCTGGGAGATTGAAGCTTTTCTACAAACAAGAGCCAGGCAGAGGTCATGGGGTTGGAGTAGGGTCTATCCCAGGAAGGTCCCTCAGTGTTTTACTCCATTCCAGTTGGAGACCTTCCCACAGTGCCCTTATTTGGTCCTGAGGAGGGCAGCATGTCCAGAGGGTGTGCTGCTGTCTGCTTCTGCCATCTTTCTCAGGGTTTCCTCTGCAGCGCATGGGCAGCCTCTGAGCAGCAAAGATGGGCGGGGCCTGAGACTCCCGCCTCCTGTGAGTTCCTGGACTCAGAGCAGGAACTTCCGCAGAATTTGCAGCCAGGTGTGCTCCAGGGAGCTGGGCTGGTTGTGCCCCGCAGTCAGCCTGCCTGCCTGCCTTTATCAAAGAGCTGGTAGCTTTGCCTCCCACCTGCGTGGAGCTCCTAGCAGCATTTACCTGGGTGTCTCTTGGTCCTGCAGCCCCACACGTGGCATGCTGCATCCATCCTAGGCCTGTGGCAGCAGCTGCACAGAGTGGGTGCCTCAAAGGTGGACTCTGGAGGTTTCTCAGTCCTGGGAGGTGAGACCTGGCACACCACTCTTAGAAGCAGGTGTTCTCAGGCTCCGGCCCAGTGGACCTGTGGGGTGGCCAGTCTCCAGCATCCCCGCCGGCACCTCCAGGAGCAGCAGGAGGCCCACCGCCTCCTGAGCAGGGCGACCCCGGTCTGCGTCCGCCTTGGCTGGCAAGATGCTGGCCGTGTCCCCGGAGGTGAAGACCAACCCGCTGCAGAAGGCGAACTTCTGCTCACGCCTGTTTGTCTGGTGAGCACCCCATCTAAGCTGTGACAATTCCTGCAAGCACATGCCTGACACTGCTGGCTTCTTTTGGGGACCAAGGGACAAGGAGAGGGTGTGTTCGGGACTGGTGGCAATAGGGGTGGGAGGAGGACCCAGGGACCTGGTGTCCACCTTATCCAGCTGCCTCAGAACCGCTCAGCAATTCACTGTCAGTTCTGAAAGAAGCTGCAACTGTCACCCCAAGGAAGCAGCTTATGAACAATTTTATTTATCTAATCAGTGCCCTGCACCTTTGCCATCTTCCAATAATGTCCCCACCTTTCCCCATGTTCCTTAGGTGAACATCTGAGCTCCAACTGCCCTGGGATACTTCTCTCACCCTGTCTATGGCCATGCCTTTCTTTCTTTCCATGCCTCCCTCCCTGTGTGGTTGACTATTTGTCCTGGTACCTAGTCGAGGCCAATTTCATGTGTGTACAAAACACAATTGTTTTTTATGAAATGAATGGGAACACTATTCTGGAACACCTTTTGCTTTTTCCTGGGATACACAACCAGGAGCAGAGTGTCTATTTGACCACAGCCCCTTTCCCTAGTGTAAATATCTCCACTTCCACCTTTGAGGACCAGATCCTGGGAATGGGGTCCATGAAACCTGTGGGGTCTTATCCAGATTTCTAGCTCAGAGAAGCAGTGCCTCATCCCTGAGCTGGGAGGAAACACACAGATGAAAAATGCTGCAGAGTGCTGAAGCTCTTAAATGAAGTCTTCATCTAATAGCTGGGACTACAGAAAGGCAGGCCTGAACCTTTGGACTTTAATCACACTTGGGTGATTACTAGATCTTTTGTTTCTTGACTCTAACCCATTCATCTTTCCCACAAATTCTGATACTTCTTTTCTGGGACAGCCTAGGGGATCCCCAGAGTGATGGCAGCTCCTATTCTTGTTTTGATGGTAGTATAGTCAGTGTATGTGGCCACATCTCTTGGCTATTGGATGTCCCTTAAGGAAAGAGGGTCCTAAAAGAAGGAATATGTGTGTGGTTACCATAAATAATAGCAAAATAGATAAATGTCTCTTTAATTTCAGGTAGAGCAAAAAACTCTCAAAGCACATTCTGTTTGTTGATTTTGAAAATGTATGTGCATAGAAATGGAAGGTGGAGACTTTGATTTTGGTTGGCACCCATTTCCAGTTTTCCTGCTGGAGAGGAAAGAGGGTAAAGATCATCTGCAGAGGTCTTTACCCTCATCTGGAGAGGAAGGATTGGTAAAGACCGTCTGCAGCTTGATTATCTCAGTTCTCCAAGAGATAAAACTAATGAGACAGTTGAGGAATCATGGACCAAAGAGCAAGAGAAGAAGAGTAACTGGAAAAGGCTCTAAGAATGGCCTTAGCAGCTCATGGAATCTGGGGATCTTTCTTTTGAAACTGTCACAAATTTGTTCAGTCAGGCCATTCTTGTTCTGAGCATTTAGCCAAGTGGCCTCTCTAAAGATATATATATATATATATATATATATATATATATGAGTATAGTCGATTTACAGTGTTGTGTTAGTTTCAGGAGTACAGCAAAGTAAATCAATTATACATATATCCACTTTTTAAAAAAGATTATTTTCTTTAAAAAAGAAAAAAAAAATAAAGGCTATTGAAGAGTATTGAATAGAGTTCCCTCTGTTATACAGTAGGTTCTTATTAGTTATCTATTTTATATATGCTTCCTTGGTGGCTCAGATGATAAAGAATCTGGCTGCAATGCAGGAGACCTGGGTTAGATCCCTGGGTTGGGAAGAATCCCTGGAGAAGGAGATGGCAACCCACTCTGATATTCTTGCCTGGAGAATCCCATGGACAGAGGAGCTTAGTGGGCAACAGTTCATGGGGTCACAAAGAGTCAGACACAAATATAGTAGTTTATATATGTCAATTCCAGTCTCCCAATTGTCCCTTCTTCCCTTATCTGCTGGTAACCGTAAGTTATTTTTCTACATCTGTAACTCTATTTCTGTTTGGTAGGTAAATTCATTTGTACCGTTTTTTAAAGATTCTATGTATAAGTGATACCATATATTTGTCTCTGCAAGCGGCTTTCTCTGGCAGTTGGGATGCACTCTCTTTTATCAGACTGCTTGTATTAACATAGAAACAACAGGAAATGGTTGCTGGGGCACAGATTCCCCCTTGATCAGCCGGCAGGTAATCAAGAGCTTTGTAGTCTTCAAGAGTCATGTGGGCCAGAGGGTCTAGGGAATATTTTGTCATTCTAAGGTTAGAACTGGGTCCTCTACTTACCCAAGCTAGTCTCTGACTTTTTTTTTTATGGTTATGGGATTATAAATCGTTACTAGTTCTAGGCTCATCAGGGATCCTACAAGAGAGACAACTGCTATTACCAGTCCAGCTCCCCTCCTGACTAGATGAATGGTCCCCTTTGATTCACAGGTTGTGTGAGTGTAATTAAAATCTGAATGTAACCTTGATCTGGGTGTGAACCACCTATAGCCCAGTGTCCCCTGGTAGAGTTTTCTTGGAGACAGTTGATGGCCCAACGTGGGTGGCCCTTGTCACAGGGGCCTCAAGGAACAAACATCCCTCAGGGGTGCACACACTGTCTTTGGGTTTTCTTGAGTCAAGTTTAGGCTCATGGTGGTGCCCTTCCATCCAGGGTACTGGTTGCATAATCAGACTCATCTATGTTTGGTATGATCCTGTTCCCACAGCCGTTAAGCATGATAACTACCTAGAGTTGGCCATGCCTGTAGGTGGAGGGCTCATAGTGAACAGTTGGTTGAACTCCCAGAAAACAGGGATTTGACTAACACATATACCTTTGCAGGGGTGTGGTGGCAGTGGGCAACCTTGATGTCCCCGGGCAGAAGCCTGGGCATGGAGGAATTAAACCGTAGTTTGGTGATGTTGTCAGTTGTTAGTGGAGTTCCCTGAAAGTCTGGGGCTATATTTATTCCCCGACTGAGACTGAGGCTGATTGTGACAGATCCAACAGTCAGTAAAACTTCAGCCCTTTTGGATGTTTGAATGTTACTTTTTAAAATAAATGAATCTGCCAGGGAGTGATACCAAGGAGGACCGTAAGAAGAATCAACTGTGCACTTTAGCTGGGAAGGTGTTACTTATCTTGAGTTTGTCTTCAGAAGATTGGGGTCAGAAAGAGGCTCACGTGAGCATTCTGGCTGAGGGGAGTCTGACAGGACTGTAAGGAGTTCAGGGTCCAGAGCCTGTTAGACTCAGGGTTTTGTGTCCATAAGATAATTGCCTGTAAAAATTCCTCTCTGTTGAGAGCTGATCTAAGGAGATCTTGATATCAGGGTTGAAACTGCTTTGAATATGACTGGTGCCCAAACACTTTAGTCATATCCGACTCTTTGCAACCCCATGGATTGTAGCCCACCAGGCTCCCCTGTCCATGGGATTTTCCAGGCATGAATACTGGAGTGGGTTGCTGTTTCCTTCTCCAGGGGATCTTCCCAACCTAGGGATCGAACCAGCATCTCTTACATCTCCTGCGTTAACAGACAGGTTCTTTCCCACTAGTGCCACGTAGGTATCCTTGAATCTGATACAGTTCAGAAGATTTAAGTCCTCAGTAATAGAGGAACGTTATCTGCAGCCTTACCCGCAATGGCCACTCAGCTCTATTCTGCTTTCCTGAAACACTGTTACTTTATTTTCATTTCTAGATATATTTTTTCCTTAATAATTAAAGAACATGTACAGTGTATGTTCAGTAGGCCACAAACAGCCTGCTTTTATACCATGTATAAGCCAGCATGACTTTCCTATACCTAGAATATATGTGTGTAAGCACATGTCTAAATTCCCCCTGTACCTTTATATATTTAAAATGTAGACTTCTTTTTTAACAATGTCCATGAATGTAGGTTTCTAATTAGAGATGTATAATTTGGATATATGTCACTCTCCTTTTAATGTTTAACAGGTGGCTAAACCCCTTGTTTAAAATTGGTCACAAACGGAAATTAGAACCAGATGACATGTATTCAGTGCTTCCAGAAGATCGCTCCCAGAGCCTTGGAGAAGAGCTGCAAGGGTGAGCACAAACATCAGAGAGAGGGGAGGAAGAGTGAGAATTTCCATGTGGGGCTAAAGGTTTGGGGGAGGCTTTGCCTTCCTCTGGGTTCTCCTGAGTCTCCTCCCCTGACACTGCACACTCACCCCCTCAGGCTGACCCCGGGCTTAGCCCACTTTGCAGTCTGGGGAAGCCCGTGTTCCCTGTGCAGCCCGTGTTCCCTGTGCATCTGTGGACGTGGAGGGAGCCCTCAGCCACGGCCCTGGAGGCCGAGCTCTGTCTTGGAGATGGGGTCCCTGGAGGAGGGTGTTTACCCTCCTGAGCTCCTCATGACCTGTGAGTCCAGCAAAGCTTGGCAGGAACTTGTTTCCAGAATCTGGAACTTTTCCCTCAAGGCCTGTTTCTCTGGTGATTCAGAGTCTGCACCGCTCATCTTTCAGGAGCCCTGTGAGCAGGTAGCCAGCATCTATTGCCGCAGCCGCAGAGCGCCCCGTAGTGCAGGCTCGTCTCCCACTCCGCCCCGCCCCCTTTCCCCTTTGGTGGACACGCTGTTCTTCACTGTGCTCTGTTTCTCATCGCAGGCACTGGGATCAGGAAGTGAAGAGAGCCCAGAAGGATGCACAGGAGCCTTCCTTAATTAAAGCAATCATAAAGTGTTACTGGAAATCCTATTTAATTTGGGGAATGTTTACGTTTCTTGAGGTAAAAAATTTTTATACTGTGCATCGCTTTTTGGTGTATGAATATCAGTACTGAGGTGGACGGGACCGGTGGGGAGAGAGGCCAGTGGTCTAAGGTCTGAGGATAAACCCTCATGGAAACATGATAGAGCTCAGAGGTTGTATTCATCTTTAGAATGGCAAGAACTGGACTCCAGGGGTTACTGTTCTTCTTTTAACTGATTAAAGAGTGTTGTGGAAGGATGGCCTTGAAATAAAATACATTTTATTGTATGGTAGAAAGTTCCTGGTGCTCAGTATAAACACTGATTGATCTTTGACCAAAAGAAGATTCCAGCAACCTCAGAACCATATGTGCCCTGTGATTTAGAGGAAGGTAATTTGGACCTGAGCCCAGAATAAAGTAGCTTTTATGGCGCTTTGTTATAGTTTAACAAGGTAAAAATTGTTACCTTGACCAGGTCACATCTGATAAATGCTTTTCTAAGAAGATACCATTGCCGCTCCTCTTCCAGGGGAACAGAACCCAGGGCCCTGCATCTGGCCTGTAGCTGCCCAGAACTCCTTACAGTACACCTTGCCCCAGGCTTCCCCCTTCCCTATGGGCTGGCACTACGAGCAAAGCCCCTGTGGGGAGGAGCTCCAGCTTGACCGTGAATTCTGTGTACCCTCCACGCTGCTTTCTTTCCCTGGTTGTGGGAGCAGATTCCTGGTTGAAAGGGGAGTTCTAATAGCCTGGCATTGGCAGAGGGTGTAGAAGGGAATGTTCAGGGCAAACCAGAGGCAGAAAGTTATGAGGTCAGTGACCTCCTTGACCCTGAAGATCTTGGGTCAAGATCCCCCAGAGGACAGTTCACCTGGGGACACAGGGCTGTGAGCCCCCTGTTCTGGCTGAGCCTGCTGGGGGTCTGCTGCTGACCCCCTGGGTGGTTTGTGCTCTCCATGGTCCCATTAGCTGCCTTTGGGACACGGGTGGGCTGTGAGTGTGTGAGCAGGAGGAATGGAAGATGCCGTTGCTGTGAAAGGGGTGTTTTAGGTGCAGAAGGTGTGAGCTGTCCTCAGTCCATTGTGTTGGGGGTGTGGTGGGTGGGCCAGGTAGTTTACAAGTGGGCGGCGTGGCTCTGGTTTAAAGTGCTGAAGGGCACTGCGGGCAATGGGCAGCTGGGGAAGGTGAAGTCCACCCCACACAACTGGAGAGACAGAGAATCTGTCAGCTCCCAGGTGACTGGATGGTCCTGGGGGATGGAGTTCTCACTGATGTCAGAAGAGGATTGGCCACTGTGCCAGAGGATGGGACAGGTATGTGGGGCAGGGTGTCGCCTTTGAGAGGACACTGACCACCTAGCTACTGCAGTGCCTTGTGAAGGGCAGGGGTGGGAGAGTGAGCAGGAGCCCGTCAGGCTGCCCCAGCCCTTCTTTGTCCCGTGTGCAGCTGTCCCAGTCATGGAATTTCCACATAGTCACAGTAAGTCTGTTTGAAATACACAGGTGGCAAGCTGGTATGGCCTGTTTGTGCAGGATTTCCTGACCTCACACAGCAGAGCTCTCATGAATTCTGCTTATCAGGAAACCCTGGGGCCTCGGTGTCTGCCTGTGGCTCACGCCAGGTGCATAGTTAGATGAGTGGCCTCCGGGTTTAATGTTGGATCATATCCTGGAGCAGGTCTTTCTCTGCTGTCCCTGGCTCTCTAGTTTCTCTTTGGTAGCAGATGCTCAAGAGTCTTAGAGTCAGGTGGGTTCAAAGCATAGCCCATGTGGCTGGGTTTGAACTGAGCTGCTGGTTTTTCTTGCTGTCCTGGGCTGTTAGCCCCTTGAGTGGGGTCTCTAAGCCTTTGATGCTGCTGTGCTGCTGCTAAGTCACTTCAGTCGTGTCCGACTCTGTGCCACCCCAGAGACGGCAGCCCACCAAGCTTCCCTGTCCCTGGGATTCTCCAAGCAAGAACACTGGAGTGGGTCGCCATTTCCTTCTCCAATGCATGAAAGTGAAAAGTGAAAGTGAAGTCGCTCAGTCATGTGCCACTCTAGCAACCCCACAGACTGCAGCCTACCAGGCTCCTCCGTCCATGGGATTTTTTAGGCAAAAGTACTGGAGTGGGGTGCCATTGCCTTCTCCGGGCCTTTGATGGATCCCATCCTAATATGAGTCCTGGGTCTTGGCTGTGGCAGCTCATGGGAGAAGCAGACATAGAGGGAGAGGCCGCAGGATCTGGGGTTCTTCCTGAGAGGGAATCCTCCCCACTGTGGTGCTGGGAGTGTTGATTTCAAAGTTGTCCAGCCCCAGTAATACTTCCTTCTGGGGGTCCAGTAAGGCCAGGCCTGGGGCTGCATAAGGTGCAATTGGTAGAGCCCTGGCCCTTTCAGGAGGTTGGTCGCTGGGTGGTCATGGCGGAGAAGCAGTGAGTAAAGGACATAAATTTAGGGGCTCATCTGTGTGGGAGTACTACTAGGACTAGTAGCAGTGCTAGTTAGTTAATAATTGATTTTATGAAGCAACTTCCCATGTTGTGATCAATCTATACTGCTTGTTATTCTTTATATTTTATATTTTAAATATTTTATATTTTAAATCTAAACTCAGCCCAGGATTTTCTAAAACACAAACATGTTTCCTTTTTGACCTCTGGCCCTCTTTTAATCTCTCAGATTCACAGAATGCCCCGTGGATCATCCATGATCCCAAACAGTGTGGTCTTTCCACCCACAGAACGAGCAGGGCCTCCCAGGTACTCCTGGAGGCACCAGTGGGAGAAAGCAGGGTGATGCCAGTCCAGAATGAGGCTTTTAGGGTTTTAGGATTTTGAGATATGAAAACCTCTGTCCTATGAGAAGGGCTTCCCTGATAGCTCAGCTGGTAAGGAATCTGCCTGCAATGAGGGAGACCTGGGTTCAGTCCTGGGGTTGGGAAGATCCCCTGGACAAGGGAAAGGCTACCCACTCACTCCAGTATTCTGGCATGGAGAATTCCATGGGCTGTCCTGTGAAAACTGAGGAGTATCTCTTCCTCTCAGAGAAACGAGTGGCAGGCTGTGGAACACTTGCCAGTCACCCCTAATTAGAACAGAACAGCCTGAGAGCTCCCAGCATCCCTGGCCCCTGTGTGAACCTTCACGGGTACTGTGGGTGGAGAGGATAGGTCCCCACCTGCCTGCGGCCGTCAGGGTGGAGAGGAGGAGCCTGAAGCCTCTGCCTGGGCCTGAGTCACAGAGACCACCTCCCCAGGTCATCAGCGCTTCTCTCTGAGAGGTGAGGTCTCCATTGCTGGTGTGTAATGGGGTGATCTCAGAGAGCCAGAGTGGGTTCACCCAGTCCCTTCCCCTGAGAGGGGAGGTGTTTCCGGGTGCTGTGTCCTTTTCCCAGGACTCTTAGAAGTGGCCCAGCCTTGTCCGGTCACTTGGCCTTTTTTTGAAGCCACTTTTGCTGATGGTCTCTGGTCCAGGTGGAGGCTGTTGGAAGCCCATGTGTGTGTAAACCTTCACTTTGGAGCTCAGTTAATGGACAGGAAGTAAACAGAATCCTCTGCATCCCACAGTGGGCTTTGTGCCTCAACTCACGGCTGGTTCCCCAAGAGCTGAGTGGTCTTTGCATTAATTTCCCAATACTTTCTTCCGTGTGTCCCTCACTTTGCTCAACCCAGGAGGCTGAGGAGTGGCTGCTGGTGGCAAAGATACTGTGGGCTGAGAGCAACCACTGAGGACCACACAGCAAGGGAGAGGAGGAGGGGGCCTTGAGCCAAGCAGAAGGGGACCTGCCAAGCAGATCTGCTGTGTGTGCCCTGCTGGTTCTTGAGAGCATAGCATTAGTGATTAGCCATTAGATGTTAGTAATGTCCACAGTGATGACCTTGAGTTGTAAATTAGGGTTTTATATCCACCTTCTTTTCTTTTTCTAAGCATATGTAAGTTTTTAATGTAAAATTAAATTTTTTTTTAAATTGAAGTATGATTGGCTTACAATGTTATATTAGTTTCTGATATACATCAGTTCAGTTCAATTCAGTCATTCAGTCCTGTCCGACTCTTTGTGACCCCATGAATTGCAGCACACCAGGCCACCCTGTCCATCACCAACTCCCGGAGTTCACTCAAACTCACGTCCATTGAGTCAGTGATGCCATCCAGCCATCTCATCCTCTGTTGTCCCCTTCTCCTCCTGCCCTCAATCCCTCCCAGCATCAGGGTCTTTTCCAATGAGTGAGCTCTTCACATCAGGTGGCCAAAGTACTGGAGTTTCAGCTTTAGCATCATTCCTTCCAAAAAAATCCCAAGGCTGATCTCGTTTAGAATGGTCTGGTTGGATCTCCTTGCAGTCCAAGGGACTCTCAAGAGTCTTCTCCAACACCATAGTTCAAAAGCATCAATTCTTTGGCGCTCAGCTTTCTCTGTAGTCCAACTCTCACATCCATACATGACCACTGGAAAAACCATAGCCTCAACTAGACAGACAATTGTTGGAAAAGTAATGTCTCTGCTTTTGCTATCTAGGTTGGTCATAATTTTCCTTCCAAGGAGTAAGCATCTTTTAATTTCATGGCTGCAATCACCATCTGCAGTGATTTTGGAGCCCAATAAAGTAAAGTCTGAAACCGTTTCCATTGTTTCCCCATGTATTTCCCATGAAGTGATAGGACCCGATGCCATGATCTTAGTTTTATGAATGTTGAGCTTTAAGCCAACTTTTTCACTCTCCTCTTTCACTTTCATGAAGAAGCTTTTTAGTTCCTCTGCACTTTCTGCCATAATTAGTGATTTAATATTTTATACAGTACATGATAAGTTTAGTTGCCAACTGTCACCATGCAGAATTATTCTAATATTATTGAATATATTTCCTATGTTGTATAATTCTGTGATTTATTTATTTTTTAAATTTTTATATATTTATTTTTTGCCCCCAATCCCCTTTTACTTATTTTATAATTTGGAGTTTGTACCTCTTAAGTTCCCTCACCTATTTCACTTGTTTCCTCCACCCTCCTCGATCCATTTTCTTTAGTCAGGGAAGTAGGAGACTCTTTTTAAAAGATTGCATTCATAATGTTTAAAAATGTTGGCAATCTGGGTAGAAGTGAAACTTTAATTACAGTCTAGAAAATTTGGTTTTACACATGACTTTTCTCAAGAGACCTTGTTCCATTGTGGTCGCCTGTGAGGAACAATGTGTTTTCCAAGCCTTTGTGAATCCAGACTCTGCCATTAAGAATAGAGTAAATCTCTTACCAGGACTTCTAATAATAAAAGTGATGAAAAATCCTTGTTTTTATGGTGGTTTCAGAGCACTCTTCTCTGTTGTAGCTCATTTAGGTGTCCCAGGATTCCTCTGAGGGAGGCATGGCGGGTATTTTCACAGATAAAGACCCCGAGGCCCAGGAGGGCACACGATGGGCTTGGGATCCTGTGACTGGCAGGTGGCCGACCTGGTCTCTGAGGCGTGGTGCTCTGACTGCTAGACCCGTGTTCTCTGTGTTCTGTCCTCTCCTCCCACAGCCTCCACTGAGGCTCAGAGCCAAGAGGAGCTGCTTTTCTAGAAACAGCTCTGGCCCCTCTGTCACCTGATTTCTATAGTGTTTTTTTTTTTCTTTTTAATTTCCTAAATTAATTTTTTTTTTAAATCTTGTATTCCTTTTATATACAGGGAAGAGGTACAAGGTTCAGGTATTCATAGATTCATTTTTTTTTTTTAGTTTTTTTTTTTTTTTTTTTTGTAGATTTTTAAGAACATTTCAAAAATACAAAAATAGAATAGATGGAAAGGTAACACAACGTGTCACTCCGGAGTAGGGCTCTCTGGCAGAAAGATTGTTGTGAGTTGATTGTGTTTTTCAGAAATAGACACAGGAGAAACTCTGAAGACAGAGTAGAAGTTATTCTTCTGAGGGACATTTACTCTGATAAAGGAAATCTCCATTTGTAAAGGTGTCTCCCTCTCTGTACCAGAAAAAGAAGGATGGCTCTAAATCACAGCAGAATCCTGTTGAAGGACAGTCTTCAAGAAGGATGAAATCTGCATAACAAACCCAACCCTGCTGTAGTTTAAGCTGCTTCTCCTGCTAACCTCTCATTGGCTCTCCATCACCTTTTCTTTTGTCTTTAGGGGGAGATGGTATTTAAGGTGGTGGCTTGGGCTATCTCAGGGAGTTACTCAGTTCTTCTTGATATTTCTCATCTGTATCAGAAATATACATGTTAATAAACTTCTGTTTTATTTTCTCTTGTTATTCTGTCATTTATTACAGGGATCTTCAGCTAAGAACTCAGAAGGGTAAAGGGAAATAAGCCCCTATGTCACCCTAAGTCAGCTTCAATAATTGCCATAATGAGCAGTCTTGATTCATCTGAAACACACCCTCACTTCCCAAGATTATTTTAAAGAAGTTCCAAGACATCATATCATTTTTATCCATAAATATTTTAGTATGTATCTTTAAAAGATGTGGAATCTCCCCCCACTAAACATATTTAGCATAAACATTATTTTTATAGACTTCCCTGGTGTCTCAGATGGTAAAGCATCTGCCTACAATGCGTGAGACCCAGGTTCAATCCCTGGGTTGGGAAGATTTCTTGGAGAAGAAAATGGCAACCCACTCTGGTATTCTTGCCTGGAAAATCCCATGGTTGGAGGAATACAGTAGGCTACAGTCCATGGGGTCGCAAAGAGTTGGACATGACTGAGCGACTTCACTTTCAGTTTATTATTTCTATGCATAAATATTAACTTTAATATCATTAGTATCTAGCCAGTGCTCACAGTTGTCTTTTCCCCCTCTTCCACTGGAAGCAGTATTAAATAAGGTACACTTGGCTGACATAGGTTATTCAGATTGCCTTTCTGTTCCCCTCCACCCCGAGCCTCTAGGTTGTTTGACCTGTAGAGATTCCCACAGCCTGGATTTGGCTGATTGCATCTCCTTCTGTGTCAATTAACTTGTTCCTCTGGCACCTTAGGTTAGTGTTTTAGGTCTAGAAATTTGATATAACTCATTTGGATTTTCTTTACCCCTTTCATCTATGTAGGAGGTAGGGTTGTATATTTCCCTTATAAGGCACATAACATCTTGTGTGTGTGTGTGTGTGTGCATGAGTGATGTTGGAGCTATTCATGATCCTTGCTCAAGGTCCATTAATTTATTAAGGGTTGCAAAGTGGGGATGTTCTAAGCTCTTTGGTTAATGCTGAACTATAGTGTTTGTATGGAGAGTAGGGGAAAATCATTTTTTCCATTTTTAAAACCTGTTTTCCAAATGGGGAATTGGTTCTCCTCTAGTGAGGAGAGGGGCTAGTGAGTTTTCATGGTTGTTTATTTGGTTTGGTTTGGTGAATGTCAATTTGAGCTCATGGATTTAAGCATTTCTGATCTGCTTCAGTCCATTTTATTTGTTATGCTTGTGTCAACCTTTGGCCATCTTTGGGCAGTGGGAGTATATTCAGGTTGGGTCCTAAGTCTTTTGCATATACTCTAGAAGTCTTGGCTAGTTTTTTTTTTTTTTTTTAATGTCTTTTTTTGTTTGTTTTGTTTTTTTTTGGTTTCTGGTGTGACAGGATGTTTCTAGTTCATTTTGTACAGCATTTGCTCAGCCCTGGAATCATCCATTTCTCCAAGCCGCCCTGTCTTCTTTTAGTGTGAAATGGTATTTAAAGACTATAGTCTGGATGCTAGAGGGGCTTATTGCTCTTGGTTATTGTTTCTTGGCTTTTTTTCATTAGACCAAGTTAGAAAACATTTTTAAGGTAAGCAAATATGTTTATATGGGTGTTTCCAATCCAAATCAGATAAAGGACCCTAGTTTTTTACTTCATCTTGTTGTGCTTACATCTGTATCTCTTTTCTCCCATCATCTATTCTCTTTGTCCCATGTCTAAGCCCAATTCTCAATGATACCAACATAACTATTCATTTGTTTTACCTTATAATGTGACTTCTGAAAACATAATAAGATTTATCTTTTGGCAGTTCATACTGTCTTCACGTGGGTGTATCACGCAGAGAATGTGTTTTCAAATTGTTTTTTTTAAACCACTTTTGATAGTCATTTTTTGTATGGTTCTTTGAACCAACAGGATGGGCAGATATTTAGGTACTTTTATTTAAATTTATTCTGAAATTTTAGGAATTTATTTTTAAAAAATTAGTTCTTTTATAATTATAATTCTGTATAATGTTTTCACGATTCCAAAATCAAGACAAGGCTACTTTTAAACAAGGCTAATATCCTTGTTAGCTCTATTCTAATTCTCCTTCTCCTTTTAGAGATAATTTTCCAGGCTAATTTTGACTCATCTTTTTATTAATGTTTTTTTAAATATAGTTTTATCTGAATTTTTGTTTTCCTACTGTGCAGAATGAAAATTTTCAATTTCAGTGCTGTAATCTCTGGACTTGGGTTTATAAGGATTTTTCTGGAAGCATGAAATGTGTCATGGGACTCTGGTTAAAACTCTTAGTGATCATTGTAACTCCTTCATAGCAGGTCTGTAGCCATTCCAGGCTCAGATGCCAAGACAGTGCAAGAGTGGAGGTTAGCAGATGCTTACAAGGGGTTAGTTTCTACATCCAGACTCTTCCAGGGAGAGGAATCTTCAGGCTCCACCCTAATCAGTTGAACCTAAGCCAGTTTCTGGAAGCTGGACCTTGGGCATCAGAGTGGCCTTATCCCCCCCAGGTGATGCTAAGGTGCAGTCAGGATGAAGACTACTGTGTAAAAGATGAGTGAAGGCTAGGATATCTAGAATGCTGGTTGTTATTATTTCGCAGATTCACTGCTTTTTCTCCTCATCTCTGGATTTTTCTCAACTCTACTTTAGAACTCCCCCAGTTCTGAAGATTAACTGCTTGTTCAATTTTTCCCTACAAGCTCACTCTTTTCTGCTTATATGTTTCACTCAAGTGTTTTTCTTTGTTAGCTTTCTTCTATTTTTGTGTTTTTATTTCCATGAATGAGATGTGGGGAAATTGGGTGAGAAATGTTTCAAGTACCTTAACTTGGAGGAGGAATTCTATCCACTGCAGAAGTTCTAGTTTCTAACCAAACCCTGCAAGAAGTTATCCTAAGAAGCAAAAGCTGGGACCCAATATCAGGTGCTTTCAGGAGGCTGAATACCAAGGACTCTATCAAGAAATGGCTACCACCAGCTTCCCTCGCAGTCCGGTGATTAAGACTCCATGCACCCAACGCAGATATGAGTGTTTTTGATCCCTGGACTGGGAACTAAGATTCTACATGCCACAGGGTGTGGCCAAAATAAAAAGTCTGCCTCAGAGACTCAGACTCTCAGATAATCCAGAATAATGGATGTTGTGGTATTAAATTCAGCTCTTTTATAGATCCTTTACGATTTCAGAGCTGTGAAGAATTCTTGTGAAAGAATAAGAACTATATTCTCAATTGGTTTGTGGAAAGAATGTACATGTGGTCATAGATTGATGTCAGAGAGGAAAGGTTTAAGGGACAGTGTTTGACCTTGTTCTGCTTATCAAGAAAGTTTTAATTTGGTTAGCTTCATGATTGATAATGAATATTTTCTCAGTTGTTTTATTTCTTATTAGTTGACAGTGAGAATTGGGAATGTACAGATGAGAGAATTCCTTGGTGGTGTCTGCCCACAGCAGTGTACATGTGGTGGGGGCAGCTCCCGGGAATGGCTGCCACCAGTGTCTGTGTCCCCAGGGTGAGCCACAGCCACTCCTTGCCGCTCTGAGAGACTCTCCAAGGCAAGCAGAGTCTTCTGAAATTCAGTCTACCCTTGGGATTCACACCACTGTTTCATTTGGAGTTAATACTTGGACTAGAACATTAAGCATATGCAGGAGTTAATCTTCTGGTAGCTGGACAAACTTTTGCCTGGTTTGCCTCAGCCAGTTTTACCAAATGTTAGAAATGGAAACACTCACAGATTATAAATTCTTCTGCCAGCTGTCCTGCTAAACAACTCTGCATCTCTAACCTTTCCTTGTGTGTGGAGGGGATGGATTTACTCAGTCTACCTTTCATGGCCTCAGTCACTTCTGCCCTGTGTGTTCTGGAGGCTTTGAAGAATCATATTTAATATGTGTCTTCTTACTCTTTATATGTACTTGGGGTTTTGTTTTCACAATTTTGTGCTATTCATTATTTTGCTTTCTATTTTTTCTTTTTGAGAGAAATTACTGGAAAATTGTTTTTTGCTTGCTGCTATTTTTCATATGGAGCATAATATCAATTTTCTGTTTTCCATAGTTGCAATTTTCCTTGTATGTTATACTTTTCATCAGTGCTCTGAATTGCTGTGACTGCTCCTTGCTGGAGGCAAAGTTGTACATGTGTGCTCAGTCACTCAGTTGTTTCTGACTCTTTGTGACCCCATGGACTGTAGCCCACCAGGCTTTTCTGTCCATGGGATTATCCTGGCAAGAATACTGGAGTGGGTTTCCATTTCCTCTTCAGAGGATCTTCTCAACTCAGGGATTAAACCTGCATTCCCTGTGACTCCTGCATTGAGATGGATTCCTTACCGTTGAGCCATTGGAGAAAGTCCCAAAATAATAAGTGACTCTCCCCTCAAATTGCATCAGTAACAGTTCATGTTTGAAATCCTTTGTTATCTTTTTGAAAGATAACAAATTTTCTATCCCAATTAAATAATAGTCATTATCAAGAATAAAACGAATTCACAGATAAGTAGAAGATATGAGCCATGAAATGGCATTATACCTTAATGAGACTATTTCTCCAACTGTTTTTTTGTTTTGTTTTGTTTTGTTTTAATATTGATTTATTTGGCTGTGCCAGGTCTTAATTTCTGCATGTGGGATCTACTTCCCTGACCAGGGATTGAACCAAGTTTCCCTACATTGGGAGTGTGGAGTCTTAGCTAAAAGACCACCAAGGAAGTCCCTCAATTAAGTTATTAAATATTGTTTCTCAGTGAAAAACTCCAGATATGCTTAGGCAGTAATGACCTGCCTTTATTTACACTTCTTTTTGCTGGATTTATATTAAATTTATCCATATTATCTTTGGTGAATGCTATTACTCTTATTTCTCCTATAATTACAAAGATGTTAGGCTCAAAAGGAGAGCTAAGTAACAAGCAACAGTGTTTCCCAAATAGAATCATAAGTTTCAGGAAAGTTTTGAATGACAGATATTACTGCTGGGCTTCTGGTGGTTTGTGGCTCCAACACTGGACCGCCCTTGGCAACACCTGGGCTGGGACTTCCCGTGTGTACAGTTTGTTGTTCTTGCTTCTCTGTGTGGCCTCCACATTTCCATCTCAGGAAACTGTAAACAGTGTGGTTGACAGTCCACTGTGTGAGGGACTCTTCCATGAGCTCTCTATGCCTCTTGGGATGGATGACAGATTACGATGGAAATGTATGAGAACTGATCATTGTACTCAGGTCTAATCATCTTACTTACACTTCTTCAACTAAATAGTGTTCCCTTTATCCTCTATAGTAGATGAAAATCTCCATGAGTTCATGGAGGGAGAGGCAGTTGGTGCAGCCTGTTAATGTGTGTGTGTGCATATGTCCATTTGTGTAGAACAAGACAGGAATGTTAAGATTTAATGAGACCCCCATATGAGGGATGGGGACATCTTTGAATAAATATCCTGATCAAGCACTGGTTGGCTGAGCAGAAAATGCTTGGTTTTCTTTTTGGTGTTTGATGTTATGGATTCTCCTTCCCTCCTCTTTTGTGTGTGTTCCTCAGCTTCAGACAGACAGAAGAGAGCTATCAAAGCATACCTGTCAGGTAAGCAAAGCTTACTCTGTCTGTGTTAGTAATGCGGATTGCCAGAAAAGGAAAAGCCCTGTTCCTGAAAGACTTCCAAACTTTTAACATTTTGTCTTTTGAGAAGTCTGTGAAGGAAATGACATTCAGGCCCAAGGTGTTTAGTTTTGTTAACTTGAATTTGTTGATTGATTTCCCTTGATGGTGAAAAAGGGATCCTAGGAAGAAGGGGACCTTCAAGGGGTGACTAGAGGGAGGAAGTAGATTGTGAGGTGGAGCGGCTGTTTGGCAGGGTGGATAGGTGTTGCCGTTCCTTTGCCTTTTTCTTTGGGAAAGAAACTCGCTTTCTCTAAGTCTTACTCAGGGTGGAAGCCCAGTGCACCCTGAGTCAATTGGTTTAGGCCTTGGGGAAGAGAGGATTGGTAACATTTCTTCCAAACCACCAACTTCAGTGGATGGTGGATCAAGAACTATGGAGATATGATTTTTTAGCTTGGCCTCCATCATGTTTAATTTTTTACTCCAAGGAACATTCCAACTTCTAGAGGGTAGAGGCATAGTGAGGCAGTGCTCTCGGGAGCTGAGAGCCTGCAGAGCTGCCAAGCCTGGTTTCTTTGTGGTACTCCAGCCAAAACCGGTTTCCATTCCCTGGATCTACGTGTGGAGTTTGGGGTAGAAAAGAGTGGATTTGTTTATGCCAGTGTCTCAGTTCATAAAGATTCATGAAGACGGTGATAAAAACACGTCTCCCATACATGAACCACATTGACTTTCTATTGGGCTGGGACATTGAGAGTATGGGGGACAGGGGCAGGCTGCCAGCAGGCTAATTCATATGGAAGCAGATTTCTTCCTCTTCTTCTGCCACCTTTTTCTTTATTCATCTTAAGGCTCAGTTGGTATTGAGCCTATTTGTGATATTTGTTGAGCATCCATGGTGTGCTAAGCACAATGTACTAAGGCTTTACTATGTTTGAATGGAAAATTTTGCCTTCAGGTTAAACTGTTGCCTGCTTGACTTATAGGACATAATAAATCTGCATATTTTTCTTTTAAATTAGTCACAAATGTAGCATTTTCTCAAAATGCATTTTAAACATGCTAATGATAAAAGTAAATCTTGTGTAAAGAAAAACTGACATTTCTAATTAAGACTTTTTTCTTTTCTTTTAGGAAGGCACCAGAGTAGTTCAACCCATATTTTGGGGGAAAATGATTAGTTATATTGAAAACTATGATCCCAATGATTCTACCTCTTTGCACGAAGCCTATGGCTACGCGGCAGGGCTGAGCGCCTGCGTGCTCCTGTGGGCCATTCTGCACCACTTGTACTTCTACCACATGCAGCGTGTGGGGATGAGGCTGAGAGTAGCCCTGTGCCATATGATCTACCGCAAGGTGAGTGTCACTCGGTTCCACAGTGTGTACCTCCCCTGAAGGATCAGGAACATTTAGGGAAAGTTCTCTGTAAACTAAACATTTTGTAACTGGGATCATTTGTACTTGACTGGAGAAGCTTGGTATTTGCACCAAGTCAAGTTTTTTTTTTGTTGCTTTTCCAATATATAATAAAAAGTTTTCTACTGAGATTGGATCAGGGCTATCTTTTATGATTTTTAGCCACATAATATCCACGTTGCATAATATCCACTAAATCTGTAATAAAATCTAATTAAAAATTAAAGTATCAAAGGTATCCCATTGATTTTCAATGTTTTTATGCCTAATTCTCATAGTGGTATTTCTGGAAATTTTGTTGTTGTTGTTCATTAAATCCTTCAAAGCTGTATTTAAAAGTGAACTTCAGGATTGGACCCATAAAATTAAATCTTGGAGAACAGAATGGATTTGAGAAAGGGAATGATTATATTTTCCAATGGCCCATTTAATCACATTCAGTACAATTGTGTTAACTAAAGAAAAATATAAATATAACTCAGGCTTAATACAGACTCACTATATGCTATATGCTATAGTTACAATTGTTTTATTGGCATTAAAGACAATAATTGGACATTTTGGATAAAACTTGAAAATTTCCATTGTCTTTAGTAATTTGAGAGAGAATTTGTTGCTGTTCTTTCAAGTTATTTTCATAATACTATGTTTCCTTTTTCTCTTTAGTATGCATTATAGAAGTTTTAATAAGACCTGATTTGATGTGTTCAGTGATTTTTATATTGAGAAATGCCACACAACTATTTCACAGCTTACCCTGATCTTAGCTAGTGTACAAGGAATTAGGATTTCAGATGTCTTTACAAAGAAATTGCCACAGATATACCATGTCAACTGTTGAAAGTCTCTGTGTAAACTTGTGTCTCAGTATCTTGTTGCCCTGGGTTATTTGCTTTAAAAAATCCTTATTTTATTGTATTATATACCTGAATTTTTCTGCAAGAGTAGATCTGAAGTGTTCTCAAGTGAAAGTGTGAAAGTGAAAGTCACTCAGTTGTGTCCGACTCTTTCCGACCCCATGGACTATGTAGTTCATGGAATTCTCCAGGCCAGAATAATGGAGTGGGTAGCCTTTCCTTCTCCAGGGAATCTTCCCAACCCAGGGATCAAACCCAGGTCTCCCTCATTGCAGGCATATTCTTTATCAGCTGAGCCAAAAGGAAGACCTAAGTGTTCTCAGGAGACACACAAAATGGTAACTACATAAAGTGTGAATATGTCAATTGGTTTTACTACAGAAATCATTTCCCAATGTATATTTTTAACAATAATTATGTTGTCTACCTTAATACATATAATTTTTATTAAAAGATAAAATCCTAATCAAAAGCTAAAACCAAACAATTTAAATTGAAATCATCGTTTCTTTTACCTAGTAGCTACTTATGCTGCTTATCTAGAGCTTCTGTTTCTTGGGAATGTTTTTCTTGGCAAAATGTAAAGTGTCTTCTCCTCATCTTTCCTTGAGCAGAATCTTGTTAATCTCAAGGGTCCCTGGCATCTCATTGTGTGTGTTTGGCACGTGAGCTGGTTTCTTCCTGGGTGACGTGGAAATGGCAGTGATGACTGTAGACTCTAGCCAGGGTTCTTCATTGTCCCTCATCATATATTTGTTATTCTCTTGCACCTTTCACTGTTTAGGAGATGAGTACTCAAATTTCTCCACAAGTTAGCTAGATGTTTGTCTTTCTAGATCGTGCTTAGCTCCCATAAGTATGTGTGAAATGTCACCAGAACTGCACTGTGAAAACCTTGTTAGGTGTGAGGTCATGCTTCAGGCAAAGCTCACTGTTTGCTGCACAGGTGAGCCATTGTCCACCTGTTTTTCTTCCTCTTCCCACTAACACTTTGGAATGTGACCTTTGGGAAAATTTTAGGCTCTTTTTAGCTGAACTTTGAATGATCTTGTCAGATGTGTCATAAATATAATGATTTGTCATTTCTACAAATTTAGTAAAGTTACTTTTGGCTTTTGGTCATTGATTTCTAAAAATTATTATAAAATATGCACAACATAAAATTTACAATTTTAACTAATTTGGGGAACATTGTTTAGTGACATTAATAACATAAAGAACTGACTCATTGGAACAGACCCTGATGTTGGGAAAGACTGAAGGCGAAAAGAGACAGGGGTGGCAAATGATGAAATGTTTAGATATCTTCACTGACTCAATGGACATGAATTTGAGCAACCTTCAGGAGATAGTGGAGGACTGAGGAGACTGCTGTGCTGCAGTCCATGGCATTGCAAAGAGTTGGGCATGACTTAGTGACTGAACAACAACAATTTAGTGACATTAGGAACATTTACATTGTTGAGGAAGCAACACTGCTATTCATTTCCAGAATTTCATCTTCTCAAAGTGATCCTCTGCATCCAATAAACACTAATTCTCCAGCCACCCCACCCCACCCCTACCAGCCATCACCATTCTACTTCAGTCTTTGAATGTGACTTGGTGTCCCATGTAAGTGGAATCGTGAAATATTTGTCATTTTGTGTCTTGTTTATGTCATGTAGCACAATGTCTTAAGGGTTCATTGATGGTGGAGCAGGTGTCAAATTTAATTCCATTTTACAATTGAATAATATTCCATTATAGGTATATACAGCATTCTCTGTATCCATTCATCTGTTAGTGAACATTTGGGTTGTTTCTGCCTTTTGGCTATTGTGATCATTGCTGCTCTGAACACAAGTGTATAAATATCTGTTCAAGTTCATACATTCAGTTCTTTTGAGTACATTCCCAGAAGTGGAATTGCTGTATTATATGCTAATTTTGTGTTTTTTGAGGAACTGCCATATTCTCTTCTATGGCCACTACGTTGTTTTACATTCCCACTTTATCATTGATTTTTCTGTTTAACCTGAGGACTAAATGAAACAGTTTTATGAACCGTGAGACTGTTTGGATCCGATTGGTGGTCTTTGAAGCAGCTCATGGTGTCTGTTCAGGTTCCTCAGATCTCTAGGACATTTTTCTTAACAAATAAAGGAATTGTGCAGCAGAGGCTGTGTTTTTTGTAAAGTCAGCAGACTGGCATTAAGAACAGAGGTTCCTCACAGAAACAGTGTTTTGAACATTATAGTCACTCATTTCAGAATGAATAAACTAAGCCCAAAGGGTTTAAATGAGGTCACACACAGAATTGATAATCAATTCCAGATTTATAGTCCATCCAAGTCCTCTAATTTCTTTCTTTAAGTCAGCCTTTCCACTCACATCTAGCTTGGCTCAAATTTATTTTGGTTTGTTTTTAAGTCTAAATCAACATCCTTTTAGCCTTCAGACAGGTTCAAGTTCATTGAGAAACAGGATGGGGGATTTTGCTTCTACCTCCTGCTCCTCTCTTTGCTGTTCTTGTGGGTAGGGCTGCCACCACATTGAGGAGAAAAAGGATGAATATAGGTCCCTAGAACCCTGCTGTTCGGGGTCACTCTCTTTGTCCTAGCACTGTTCAAGACTCCATGAAAACAGTCCATTTTGCTATGTTGTAAGATTGACTTGGTATCACCTTAGCAATCCAATTCTCTGTATCTTTCTCTCACTAGGTACTTCGTCTGAGTAGCTCGGCCATGGGGAAGACCACCACAGGCCAGATAGTCAACCTACTGTCTAACGATGTGAACAGGTTTGATCAGGTAAGCTGCCCCTGAGGGATCCTCTTTCATTTCCCATCCTTCTTACTGAGTGTAGCTTATTGGAAGGCCAGGTGCCAGGATTTGGTGTCAGCCAGGGTTCTGTTGAGGACCTAAGACAAGGGTCCTCTTTATCCAACTCTCATTTCTTCTGTATGCACCTTAGATGTAACAATGTGTGTTGTCCTGTGGATGAGAATTTTGTTTTTCTAATAATAGGCAGTAGGATTCTATCCCAGCTTGGTTAGTGTCCCTAGGGGTCCTTCTGGTGTGGCCTTCTTGGCATATGGTGTTGGTGTTGCTGGGCTGTCTTCCTCCTCCTCTGGATGATGAAGGCCTGGCGGGCAGGGGTAATTCTTTCCCTGTTCAGTGCCTGCTGTATAGGGAGCCTGTGAGGAATAATGCCAAGTGGATGGTCCTCAGCCAGACACAACCTACTGTCTGCTGTCCCCTCACACTCTTTTTTCCCACTTACTTTATGAATAGATTACATTACCCAGGGCATTGTAGCTGTTGGTAAGATCTGTACTGCACTAGACCACTTCTCCTTCAATTATTCATTCATCAAACATGAAGTAAGACTTCTACTCAGTTTCAGGGATAAATTAGGTTTAGTTTTTGCACCCCGCCCCCAAAGCCACAGCCTGTCAGGGAGGTAAATACTTAAGTAATTACTGGAGAGAGTAGTAGGTACCATAATATAGGCTCTCCTGGGGAGATGGTGGCTGAATTTTGGAACAAAGAGAGTTTGGGGAAACCCTGAGCTCATCTGTGTTGTGGATAAAATTCAGATCTTCCTCCCAGTGCTGCTGATTGGGTTCTCCCTGGCTGGTCCTGTGCTGCCCCAGAACAGTGTCATCTGGGGTTGGATGTGTGGATTTCTGCTTTAGCAGGTTTAAAACCCACTGTGATTATTTCTGTTTTGGTTCCTGTATCTTCCTTACAAGCATATTATTTCTATACTGTGTCCTTACTTGTGTTGTTTTTTATAATATCCTAAGAAGGCTTATCTTTTTCTTTAAGGTAATGATGTTCTTGCACTATCTGTGGGTGGGGCCACTGCAGGCAATTGCAGTGACTGCCCTGCTCTGGATGGAAACAGGAATATCGTGTCTTGCTGGGATGGCGGTTCTCATTTTCCTTATGTTGTTGCAAAGCTGCTTTGGGATGTGGTTTTCATCACTCAGGTAAGTGAAACACTGGTTTTAAAAATAGGTAACATATATTTGGTGACAACTACAATCTGTTGGATGCTTTTGTTTAAAAAACAAAGTGCCTTCTCTGATCTTTTCTTTGTGTGTGTTGTAGACCCTTCAGGCTTAGTTTAGCCAGTGGTGGCTCCAGCTTTAAGCTGAAGGATAATCTTGAAGCAGGAAAAGTTATGGGATTTTCCAGACCCTCCCAGCACTGTACCTGAATATGTAGAGTATCCTCGAGCACAATGTACCTATATTGAAGTTATTTAAACTTTATTAAATAGTAATAATCTTACAGGCTCAATCTTAGCTGCATGTATTTTTATTAAGCTTGGGTTAGAGTGATTTTTCCAGTATGTATATTCATGTCTTATTTTTAATTCAATGTTTCCATTAATTTATAAGTGTCCAAGGACAAAGTCAGTTTTGATTAATTTTTTAAATCAACCTATTTATTTTAATTGGAGGCTAATTACAATATTGTGGTGATTTTTGCCATATATTGACATGAATCAGCCATGTGTATATATGTGCCCCCATCCTGAACACCCCTCTCAACTCCCTCCCCATCCCATCCCTCTGGGTTGTCCCAGTGCACCAGCTTTGAGTGCCCTGTTTCATTCATCGAACGTGAACTGGTCATCTATTTCACATATAACAATATACATGTTTCAATGCTGTTCTCTCAAATTGTCCCACCCTCAGCTTCTCCCACAGAGTCAAAAAGTCTGTTCTTTATATCTGTGTCTGTTTTTCTGTGTCACATATGGGGTCATTGTTACCATCTTTCTAAAGTCCATATATATGCATTAATAAACTGCATTGATGTTTTTCTTTCTGACTTACTTCACTCTGTATAATAGGCTCCAGTTTCATCCACCTCATTAAAACTGATTCAAATGTGTTCTTTTTAATTGCTGAGTGATATTCTATTGTGTATATGTACCACAACTTTCTTATCCATTCATCTGCTGATGGATATCTAGGTTGCTTCCATGTCCTAGCTATTGTAAACAGTGCTGCGATAAACACTGGCATACACATGTCTCTTTCAATTCTGGTTTCCTCAGTGTATATGCCCAGCAGTGGGATTGGAGGGTCATATGGCAGTTCTATTTCCAGTTTTCTTAAGGAATCTCCACACTGTTCTCCAGAGTGGTTGTACTAGTTTGCATTCCCACAAACAGTGTAAGAGGGTTCCTTTTTCTCCACACCCTCTCCAGAATTTATTGTTTGTAGACTTTTTGATAGCAGTCATTCTGACCATCATGAGATGGTACCTCATTGTGGTTTTGATTTGCATTTCTCTGATAATGAGTGATGTTGAGAATCTTTTCATATGTTAGCCCTCTGTATGTCTTCTTTGGAAAAATGTCTGTTTAGTTCTTTGGCCCATTTTTGGATTGGGTCATTTATTTTTCCATTATTGAGCTGCATGAGCAGGTTGTATATTTTTAAGCTTAATTCTTTGTCCGTTGCTTTGTTCACTACTATTTCTCCCATTCTGAAGGCTGTCTTTTCATCTTGTTTATAGTTTCCTTCATTGTAAAAGAGCTTTTAAGTTTAACTAGTTCCCATTTGTTTATTTTTGCTTTTATTTCCGTTACTCTGGGAGGTGGGTCATAGAAGATCTTTCTGTGATTTATGTCAGAGTGTTTTGCCTATGTTTTTGTCTAGGAGTTTTATATTTTCTGGTCTTACATTTAGATCTTTCCTCCATTTTGAGTTTATTTTTGTGTATGGTGTTAGAAAGTGTTCTAATTTCATTCTTTTACAGTCAGTTGACCTGTTTTCCCAGCAAAACTTGTTAAGGAGATTATCTTTTCTCCATTGCATATTCTTGCCTTCTTTGTCAAAGATAAGGTATCCATAGGTGTGTGGATTTATCTCTGGACTTTCTGTTTTGTTCCATCAAATTATATTTCTGTCTTTGTGCCAGTACCATACTGTCTTGATGACTGTAGCTTTGTAGTAGAGCCTGAAGTCAGGCAGGTTGAGTCCTCCAGTTGCATTCTTCTTTCTCAAGATTGCTTTGGCTAGTCAAAGTTTGTTATATTTCCATATAAATTGTGAAATTATTTGTTCTAGTTCTCTGAAAAATACTGATGGTAGCTTGATAGGGATTGCATTGAATCTATAGATTGCTTTGGTTAGTATACTCATTTTCACTATATTGATTCTTCCAATCCATGAACATGGTATATTTCTCCATCTATTTATGTCATCTTTGATTTGTTTCATCAGTGTTTTATAGTTTTTTATATATAGGCCTTTTGTTTCTTTATGTAGACTTATTTCTAAGTATTTTATTCTTTTCATTGCAGTGGTGAATGAAATTGTTTCCTTAATTTCTCTTTCTTTTATCTCATTGTTAGTGTATAGGAATGCAAGTGATTTCTGTGTATTAATTTTATATACTGCAGCTTTACTATACTCATTATTAACTCTTGTAATTTTCTGGTGGAGTCTTTAGGGTTTTCTATGTAGAGGATCATGTCATCTGCAAATAGTGAGAGTTTTGCTTCTTTTCCAATCTGGATTCCTTGTATTTCTTTTTCTTTTCTGATTGCTGTGGCCAAAACTTCCAAAACTAAATTGAATAATAGTGGTGAGAGTGGGCACCCTTGTCTTATTTCTGACTTTAGGGGAAATGCTGTCAGTTTTTCACCATTGAGGATAATGTTTGCTATGGGTTTATCATATATGGTTTTTATTATGTTGAGGTATGTTCCTTCTATGCCTGCTTTCTGAAGGGTTTTTATCATAAATGGATGTTGAATTTTGTCAAAGGCTTTCTCTTCATCTATTGAGATAATCATATGTTTTTTATCTTTCAATTTGTTAACGTGCTGTATCACATTGATCTGCAAATATAAATGAATCCTTGCATCCCTTTATCCTTTATCCCAAGTGGGATAAAGCCCACTTGGTCATAATGTATGATCTTTTTAATATGTTGTTGGATCATCTTTGCTAGAGTTTTGAGAATTTTTACATCTATGTTCATCAGTGATATTGGCCTGTAGTTTTCTTTTTTTGTGGCATCTTTGTTTGGTTTTGGTATTAGGGTGATGGTGGCCTCATAGAATGAGTTTGGGAGTTTCCCTTCCTCTGCAATTTCCTGGAAGAGTTTGAGTAGGATAGGTGTTAAAATTTTTGGTAGAATTCACCTGTGAAGCCATCAGGTCCTGGGCTTTTGTTTGTTGAAAGATTTTTGATTACAGTTCTGATTTTCATGTTTGTGATTGGTCTGTTAAGATTTTCTATTTCTTCCTTGTTCAGTTTTGGAAGGTTGTACTTTCCTAAGAATTCATCCATATCTTCCAAGTTGGCCATTTTATTTGCATGTAGTTGCTGATACTAGTCTCTTATGAGCCTTTGAATTTCTGTGTTGTCTGTTGTGATTTCTCCATTTTCATTTATAATTTTGTTGATTTGATTCTTCTCCATTTTTTTCCTTGATGAGTCTGGCTAATGATTTGCCTATTTTATTCACCTTCTCAAGGAACCAGCTTTTAGTTCTGTTGATTTTTGCTATAGTCTCCTTTGTTTCTTTTTCATTAATTTCTGCTCTGATTTTTATGATTTCTTTCCTTCAACTAACCCTGGGGTTCTTCATTTGTTTCTTTTTCCTAGTTGGTTTAGGTGTAAAGATAGGTTATGTATTTGATTTTTCTCTTGTTTCTTGAGGTAAGCATGTATTGCTATGAACCTTTGTCTTAGCACTGCTTTTTACTGAATCCCATAGGTTTTGAGTTGTTGGGTTTTCATTTTCATTTGTTTTTATGCATATTTTGATTTCCTTTTTGATTTCTTACATGATTTTCTGGTTATTCAGAAGCATGTTGTTTAGCCTCCATATGTTTGTATTTTTAATAGTTTTTTTTCTCTAGATGACATCTAATCTTACCATGTTGTGATCCAAAAAGATGCTTGAAATGATTTCAATTTTTTTTTTTTTTTAAATTTACTAAGGCTAGATTTACAGCCCAGGATGTGTAGTATGTGGTCTATCCTGGTGAATGTTCCATGTGCACTTGAGAAAATGGTAAAATTCATTGTTTTGGGTGAAATGTCCTATAGATATCAATTAGGTCTAACTGGTTCATTGTATCATTTAAAGTTTGCGTTTCCTTGCTAATTTTCTGTTTGGTTGAGCTATCCATAGGTATGAGTGGGGTACTAAATTTTCCCACTATTATTGTATTACTGTTAATTTCCCCTTTCAAACTTATTAGCATTTGCCTTATGTATTGAGGTGCTCCAATGTTGGGTATATGGAAGTGAAAGTGAAAGTCACTCAGAGGTGTCTGACTCTTTGCAACCCCATAGACTTTATAGTCCATGGAATTCTCCAGGCCAGAATACAGGAGTGGGTAACCTTTCCCTTCTCCAGAGGATTTTCCCATCCCAGGGATTGACCCAGGTCTCCCACGTTGCAGGCAGATTCTTTACCAGCTGAGCCATAAGGGAAGCCCAAGAATACTGGAGTGGGTCTCCTATCCCTTCTCCAGTGGATCTGCCCGACCCAGGAATTGAACCGGGGTCTCCCATATTGCAGTCAGATTCTTTACTAGCTGAACCGCAAGGCAAGGCCAAGAATACTGGAGTGGGTAGCCTGTCCCTTCTCTAGAGGATCTTCCTGACTCAGGAATCAAATCAGGGTCTCCTCCACTGCAGGAAGAAACTGAGCTATGAGGGAAGCCCTTGTTGGGTGCATATATATTTATAATTGTTATATCTTCTTCTTGGATTGGTCTTTTGACCATTATGTAGTGTTCTTCTTTGTCTCTTTTCACAGCCTTTCTTTCAAAGTCTATTTTATCTGATATGAGTATTGCTACTTCTCCTTTCTTTTGGTCTCCATTTGCATGAAATACCTTTTCCAGCCCTTCACGTTTAGTCTGTATGTGTCCCTTGGTTTGAGGTGGGTCTCTTGTAGACAGCATATGTAGGGGTTTGTTTTTAATTCTTTCAGCCAGTCTTTGTCTTTTGATTGGGGCATTCAACCCATTTACATTTAAGGTAATTGATAATTATGAACCTGTTGCCATTTATTTTGTTGTTTTGGGTTTGAGTTTATAAACCTTTTCTGTGTTTCCTGTCTAGAGAAGATCCTTTAGCGTTTGTTGAAGATCTGGTTTGGTGGTGCTGAATTCTCTCAGCTTTTGCTTGTCTGTAAAGCTTTTGATTTCTCCTTCATATTTGAATAAGATGCTTGCTTGGTACAGTAATCTGGGTTGTAGGTTTTTTCTCTTTCATCACTTTAACTATGTCCTGCCATTCCTTTCTGGCCTGAAGAGTTTCTATTGAAAGGTCAGCTGTTATCCTTATGGGGATCTCCTTGTGGATTATTTGTTGCTTTCCCCTTGCTTCTTTAAATATTTTCTCTTTGTGTTTGATCTTTGTTAGTTTGATTAATATGTGTCTTGGGGTGTTTCACCTTGGGTTTATCCTGTTTGGCACTCTCTGGGTTTCTTGGACTTTGGTGGCTATTTCCTTCCCCACTTTAGGGAAGTTTTCAACTATTATCTCCTCAAATTTTCTCATGCCCTTTCTTTTCATCTTCTTCTTCTGGGATTCCTATGATTTGAATGTTGGGACATTTTACATTGTCCCAGAGGTCTCTGAGGTTGTCCTCAGTTCTTTTAATTCTTTTTTATTTTTTCCTCTCTGCTTCATTTATTTTCACCATTCTATCTTCCATCTGACTTATCCTATCTTCTGCCTCAATTATTCTACTGTTCGTTCCCTCCAGAGGCCTTTTGATCTCAGTTATTGCATTATTCATTATTGATTGACTCTTCTTTATCTCTTCTAGGTCCTTGTTAAACATTTCTTGCATCTTCTCAATCCTTGTCTCTAGTCTATTTATCTGTAACTCCATTTTGTTTTCAAGATTTTGGATCATCTTTACTATCATTCTGAATTCTTTTTCAGGTAGACTCCCTATATCCTCCTATTTTGTTTGATTTTGTGGGCATTTATCACATTGCTTTACCTGCTGAATATGTCTCTGCCTCTTCTTTTTGTCTAGATTGCTGTGTTTGGGGTGCCCTTTCTGTTTGCTGGCAGTTCATGGTTCCTCTGTATTGTGGAGCCTTCTCCCTGTGGGTGGGGTTGGACTAGTGGTTTGTCAAGGTTTCCTGGTTAGGGGAGCTTGTGTCTGTATTCTGGTGGGTGGAAATGGATCTCTTTTCTCTGAAGTGCCATGACGTGTCCAGTAGTGAGTTTTGGGGTGTCTATGGGTTTGGCATGGCTTTGAGAAGCCTGTCTTTTAATGCTCAGGGCTGTGTTCCTGCTTTACTGGAGAATTAGCATGGTATAGCTTGCTCTGGAACTTGTTAACTCTTGGGTGGAGCTGGTTTCAGTGTAGGAATGTATCCTTTTGAGTGAGCTCTTGTCTATTAATATTCCATGGAATCAGGAGTTCCCTGATGTTCTCAAGTTTTGGAGTTAAACCTTCTCCCTCTGGCTTTCAGTCTTATTCTAACAGTAGCCTCAAGACTTTTCCATCCATATAACACAGATGATAAAACATCTAGGTTAATGGTGAAACAATTCTCCACAGTGAGGGACACCAAGAGAGGTTCACAGACTTACATGGAGAAGAGGGAGAAGGGAGATAGAGGTGACCAGGAGGAAAAGAGAGGAACTCAAAAAGGGAAAGAGCAATCTAGCCAGTAATCAATTCCCTAAGTGTTCTCCACAGCCCAGAACACCCAGAGGCATTCACAAAGTAAAGAAGAGAAAGGGGAGGGAGGAGATATAGGTGAACTGGGGGAGAAAAAGGAGAGTCAAAAAGGGAGACAGCAATAAAGCCAGCCAGCAATTTCACACACTTAAGTGAAAATGGGTACTGAAGATTATATTCCTAAAGGTACAAAATTGAAAACAAATACCAAAAAGCAAAGATTAAAAATCTAGAGTAGAGGTTAGACTCTCAGGAATACAATATTAAAATTATAAAACAAAATCAATCACAAAATTATGAAAAATATATATGTGAAGTTGCTTTAAAAATAGGGTCTTTTTTACAAGATAATAGGTTATAAAAATGAAAATGGAGTAATAAGGAACTTAAATTAAAAAATTAAAAAGTGATAATAATAAAAATATATATAGGAATTTCTCTGGAGCTGTTGTGGGCAGTGTGGGGTCAGTTCAGTTTCAGATAGTTCCTTGTTCCAGCTTGTACTTCTTCTCAAGGTCTATCGGCCCCCTCCAATGCTTAGTCAATGTTAACTACAGGGTTTTAATCTGTTGCACCTGTTACTTCCAGAGACGTTCCCTCTTCTTTGCTTATTTTGGCTTCCTCTGTTTGCAAGTCTCTTCAGTGTCTAATTTCCATCCTGACACAAGGGGGCAAAGGTGGTCACTTATTTAGGCTCACTTGTTCAGTTGTGTTGTGGGGAGGGAGGGACAATGCAAACAGATTTCTCTGGCATGTGTGGAGAATGTTCACAGTGTAAGGACCACACTGGGTTTGCCAAAGCTCAAGGTGACATGTGCTTCCTGGGTCTATTCTGCTCAGGCTATAGGGTGCTCTGCAGGGGTACTGTCCAAAGTTGGTCTTCCTTTTCAGGAACTTCCCAGGTCTAAGCTGCTCAGGTTCTTGGGTACTCCACAAGGGCACAGAGTCGGTTGGGTGTGCATTTTGTGCCCTTCCCAGGTCCAAGCAGCTCAGGTGACCAGGTACTTGGCGAGTGCACTGTCCCAGGTGGGCCATGTGTCTTAATCACCTCTCCGGTCCTGGCCGGTTGGTGTCCCGGGTGTGCCGCAGGAGCACCATCTCAGGTGTGCCATGTGGGAGGTGTGTCTCCTCTGGGGAGCTGATCTCAGGCTGTGACACTCCTGGCAGGTGTCAACTGTCCAGGATCCCAGGAGGACGTGGTTAGCAACTGGGAGCCTGCTTACAGTTTGGTGGAGGATGCCGGTCCCTGGGGCGGATATTGCAGCAGCCCCTTGCCCTGCAGCTCTGGTTGTCGCACACCTGCGTCTCTGCCTCTGGGGAGGTGGGGAGGGCTGGGGGGCTGGTTAGGTCTTCTTTGGTGTTAGCTTAATCCTTTGTTCTGTGCGTAGGCCAGGCTGTGCGTTAGAGCCTTTCATGGGAAAGTTCTCTCTTTTTTTTTGTTCTCTCTGGCAATCCCACAGTTTGGGTTTCTATCTCATGTTAACTCCCTCAGATTGTCCTCAGGGCATTGAGGCCCAGTCCTTATCCTAAGCACTGATTATGCAGCCTGTGCCTCCCTGTCCAGTCCACACTTGTTGGTAGTGGATGAGAGTGTCTGGGCTACTTCTCCACTGGCAGCTGCGGTTAGGTGCATATTCTGTGTGTGTGTGTTTTCCTCCTGGTTATGTTGCCCTCTGAGATTCCAAAACTCCCCACAGACCTGCCTGTGAGAGGATTTCCTACTGTGTGGAAACTTCTCCTCCTGCACAACTCCCTCCCCAGGAATCCCTAACTCTTTTTGTCTCTCTTTTTGGCTTTTATATTTTGTCCTACCTCTTTTCAAAGAGAATAGGCTGCCTTTCTGGCTGCCTGGTGTCCTCCACTAGCATTTAGAAGTTGTTTTGTGGAAGTTGCTCGGCATGCAAATGATCTTTTGATGAATTTGTCGGAGAAAAGTGGTCTCCCCATCCTATTCCTTTGCCATCTTGGGACCATCACCAGTCTTGATTAATTATGTCTTTATTTTTCTTTAATTAATTTATTTTACATCACAATATTGTATTGGTTTTGCCATACATTTACTTGAATCCACCATGGGTGTACATGAGTTCCCCATCATGAACCCCCCTCCCACCTCCTTCCCCATCCCATCCCTCAAGGTCATCCCAGTGCACCAGCCCCGAGCACCCTGTATCATGCCTGGACTGGCGATTTGTTTCACATATGATAATTTACATGTTTCAATGCCATTCTCCCATATAATCCCACCCTTGCCCTCTCCCACAGAGTCCAAAAGATTGTTCTATACATCTGTGTCTCTTTTGCTGTCTCACATACAGGGTTATCATTACATTCTTTCTAAATTCCATATATATGTGTTAATGTATTGTATTGGTGTTTTTCTTTCTGGCTCACTTCATTCTGTATAATAGGCTCCAGTTTCATCCACCTTATTAGAACTGATTCAAATGTATTCTTTTTAATGGCTGAGTAATATCCCATTGTGTATCTGTACCACAGCTTTCTTATCCATTCATCTGCTGATGGACATCTAGGTTGGTTCCATGTCCAGGCTATTATAAACAGTGCTGCAATGAACATTGGGGTACACGTGTCTCTTTCAATTCTGGTTTCCTTGGTGTGTATGCCCAGCGGTGGGATTTATGGGTCATATGGCAGTTCTATTTCCAGGTTTTAAAGGAATCTCCACACCGTTCTCCACAGTGACTGTACTAGTTTGCATTCCCACCAACAGTGTAAGAGGGTTCCCTTTTCTCCACACCCTCTCCAGCATTTATTGCTTGTAGACTTTTGGATCATAGCCATTCTTACTGGTGTGAAATCATACCTCATTGTGGTTTTGATTTGCATTTCTCTGATAATGAGTGATGTTGAGCATCTTTTCATGTGTTAGCCATCTATATGTCTTCTTCGGAGAAATGTCTGTTTAGTTCTTTGGCCCACTTTTTGATTGGGTCTTCTATTTTTCTGGAATTGAGCTGCAGGAGTTGCTTGTATATTTTTGAGATTAATTCTTTAATTGCTTCGTTTGCTATTATTTTCTCCCATTCTGAAGGCTGTCTTTTAACCTTGCTTATGGTTTCCTTTGTTGTACAGAAGCTTTTAAGTTTAGTTAGGTCCCATTTGTTTATTTTTGCTTTTATTTCCAATATTCTGTGAGGTGGGTCATAGAGGATCCTGCTGTGATTTATGTCAGAGAGTGTTTTGCCTATGTTTTCCTCTAGGAGTTCTATAGTTTCTGGTCTTACATTTAGATCTTTAATCCATTTTGAGTTTATTTTTGTGTATGGTGTTAGAAAGCGTTCTAATTTCATTCTTTTACAAGTGGTTGAGCAGTTTTCCCAGCACCACTTGTTAAAGAGATTGTCTTTAGTCCATTGTATATTCTTGCCTCCTTTGTCAAAGATAAGGTGTCCATAGGTGCATAGGTTTAACTCTGGGCTTTCTATTTTGTTCCATTAATCTATATTTCTGTCTTTGTACCAGTACCATATTTTCTTGATGACTGTGGCTTTGTAGTAGAGCTGGAAGTCAAGTAGGTTGATTCCTCCAGTTCCATTCTTCTTTCTCAAGATTGCTTTGGCTATTCGAGGTTTTTTGTATTTCCATACAAATTGTGAAATTATTAGTTCTAGTTCTCTGAAAGATACCGTTGGTAGCTTGATAGGGATTGCATTGAATCTAGATTGTTTTGGGTAGTATACTCATTTTCACTATATTGATTTTTCTGATCCATGAACACGGTATATTTCTCCATCTAACTGTGTTCTCTTTGATTTCTTTCACCAGTGTTTTATAGTTTTCTATATATAGGTCTTTTGTTTCTTTAGGTATATATATTCCTAAGTATTTTATTCTTTTCATTGCAATGGTGAATGGAATTGTTTCCTTAATTTCTGTTTTCTCGTTGTTAGTATATAGGAACACAAGGGATTTCTGTGTGTCAATTTTATATCCTTCGACTTTACTATATTCATTGATTAGCTCTAGTAATTTTCTGGTGGAGTCTTTAGGGTTTTCTCTGTAGAGGATCATGTCATCTGCAAACAGTGAGAATTTTACTTCTTCTTTTCCAATCTGAATTCCTTTTATTTCTTTTTCTGCTCTGATTGTTGTGGCCAAAACTTCCAAAACTATGTTGAATAGTAGTGGTGAAAGTGGGCACCCTTGTCTTTTTCCTGACTTTAGGGGAAATGCTTTCAATTTTTCACCATTGAGGATAATGTTTGCTGAGGGTTTGTCATATATAGCTTTTATTATGTTGAGGTATGTTCCTTCTATTCCTGCTTTCTGGAGGGTTTCTGTCTTAAATCAATGTTGAATTTTGCCAAATTATGTCTTTATTATGACTTCTCTGGTGGCTTAGATGGTAAAGCATCTGCCTACAATGCCAGAGACTCAGCTTCGATCCCTGGGTCGGGAAGATCCTCTGAAGAAGGAAATAGTAACCCACTCCAATACTCTTGCCTGAAAAATCTCATGGACAGAGGAATGTGATAGGCTACAGTCCATGGGGTGGCAAAGAGTTGGACATGACTGAGCGACTTCACTTTCACTTTTATAAAGTCTCAGTCTCAGCAGCATATGTGATAGAAAAGTAACTGGTGATGAAGGGCCTAATGGTGATGAGTGAGAGCTGAGGCAGGTTCCAGAGGGTTGGAAGTGGGTCATTGTCCGGATTGTCAGGTGGTGAAGGCGTGTTGTTTGAAGCTAGGTGAGTTCTTTTGTGTCTGTATGTACCTTTATGTGAGGTATTTTTCTTTACTTGAAATTCCCTTTCCTCTCCTTGCTGTGGAGAGATGTTCCTTATCCTTTAAGGCCCTGTTCCAGTGGTACAAGGTCTCTTAAGTTTTGCTTGTTCTCCTTTCCTAATGTTATTAGCAGCCTCATCTTTTCTGTTCCCCAGAATTTTACTCCTATTTTATTACAGCACAGACACTGTTTTCCTGTTAGATTCCTTTCTGCCTTTCCTGTTCAACCACCATCTTCTTGGGCAGATGGTTTTTATCTGACTCACTTCAGGTCTTCCTTGGCTGTTACTGCAAGTTCTCTGAGTTAGTCTTTGAATGAGGCTGAGTTGTTGACTTCCTAGAAGTCTTTTTCTCCATTTGTACTTTGAATAGTACCTTCCTGTGATGTCAGCACAGAAGAGCTGTAGAGAATCATTTGATCTCTGGTCCCTCCCTGTGCCCCCTGCTGCTGCTGCTGCCACAGAAAGTTAGTTTGTGATCACTATGGCTCATCTCTCATGTCTGTCCCCTTAGGAGTAAGACTGCAGCTCTCACAGACGACAGAATCAGGACCATGAGTGAATTTATAAGTGGCATCAAATCAGTAAAACTATATGCTTGGGAAAAGTCACTTATAGACCTTATTACCAGATTGAGAAGGTAAGTTTTTGTATATGTCACACCATACTTTTGTAATCCCCTCCACATTTTTAACTGAATTTACTTATTATTTTTGGAGGATAATTACTTTACAGTGTTGCAGTGGTCTCTGCTATACATCAAAGTGAATCAGTCACAATTATATGTGTATCTATCCCCACCTTCTTGAATCTCTGCTTTCCACCTCTATTCTACCTCTCTAGGTTACCACAAAGCACCAGGCTAGACTCCCTGTGTTATATAGCAGCTTCCTGCTAGTTATCTATTTTACACATGACAGCATATACATATCAATAATACTTTCTCAATTTGTCCTACCTTCTCCCTCCCACTTTGTGTCTCTGAGATTGTTCTCTGCATCTGTATCTTCATTTATTCTCTGTGAATAGGTTCATCAGTTCTATTTTTCTAGATTCCATATATATGCATTAATATTTGCTTTTCTCTTTCTGACTTACCTCACTCTGTATAACAGGTTCTAGGTTCCCCTACATTACTACAAATGACTTTTCTGAATTAATTTCGAAGTCTTACCAAGTTTTTCACATTATGATGAACTTAAATGCTATGCACTCCACCCACAACATGTGGCAGAAAGTTTAAGTAGAATGGGGAGACATCATTTTAACCTGCTCTTTCACTTACTGTCTTCATAAAGGAAAAATTTATATAAAGCTTCTTCAGTACAGTTCAGTCACTCAGTCATGTCCGACTCTTTGTGACCCCATGAACTGCAGCAAGCCAGGCCTTCCTGTCCATCACCAACTCCAGGAGTTTACCCAAACTCATGTCCATAGAGTTGGTGGTGCCATCCAGCCATCTCATCCTCTGTCATCCCCTTCTCCTCCTGTCCCCAATTCCTCCCAGCATCAGAGTCTTTTCCAATGAGTCAACTCTTCGCATGAGGTGGCCAAAGTACTGGAGTTTCAGCTTTAGCATCAGTCCTTCCAGTGAACACCCAGGACTGATCTCCTTTAGAATGGACTGGTTGGATCCCCTTGCAGTCCAAGGGTCTCTCAAGAATCTTCTCCAACACCACAGTTCAAAAGCATCAATTCTTTGGTGCTCAGCTTTCTTCACAGTCCAACTTTCACATCCATACATGACCACTGGTAAAATCATAGCCTTGACTAGATGGACCTTTGTTGGCAAAGTAATGTCTCTGCTTTTAAATATGCTATCTAAACTGGTCATAACTTTCCTTGCAAGGAGTAAGCATCTTTTAATTTAATGGCTGCAGTCACCATCTGCAGTGATTTTGGAGCCGCCCCCCAAAAAGTGTGACACTGTTTCCACTTTTTCCCCATCTATTTCCCATGAAGTGATGGGACCAGATGCCATGATCTTAATTTTCTGAATGTTGAGCATAATGCCAACGTTTTCACTCTCCTCCTTCATTTTCATCAAGAGGGTCTTTAGCTCCTCTTCACTTTCTGCCATAAGGGTGGTGTCATCTGCATATCTGAGGTTATTGATATTTCTCCCAGCAATCTTGATTCCAGCTTGTGTTTCTTCCAGCCCAGCGTTTCTCATGATGTACTCTGCATATAAGTTAAATAAGCAGGGTGACAATATACAGCGTTGACCTACTTGTTTTCCTATTTGGAACCAGTCTGTTGTTCCATGTCCAGTTCTAACTGTTGCTTCCTGACCTGCATACAGGTTTCTCAAGAGGCAGATCAGGTGGTCTGGTATTCCCATCGCTTTCAGAATTTTCCACAGTTTATTGTGATCCACACAGTCAAAGGCTTTTGCATAGACAATAAGAGAAATAGATGTTTTTCTGGAACTCTCTTGCTTTTTCAATGATCCAGCAGATGTTGGGAATTTGATCTCTGGTTCCTCTGTCTTTTCTAAAACCAGCTTGAACATCTGGAAGTTCACGGTTCACATATTCCTGAAGTCTGGCTTGGAGAATTTTGAGCATTACTTTACTAGCGTGTGAGATGAGTGCAAATGTGCAGTAGTTTTAGTATTCTTTGGCATTGACTTTCTTTGGGATTGGAATGAAAACTGACCTTTTCCAGTCCTGTGGCCACTGCTGCTATTTCCACATTTGCTGGCATATTGAGTGCAGCACTTTCACAGCATCATCTTTTAGGATTTGAGATAGCTCAGCTGGAATTCCATCACCTCCACTAGCTTTGTTTGTAGTGATGCTTCCTAAGGCCCACTTGACTTCATATTCTATGATGTCTGGCTCTAGGTTAGTGATCACACCATCGTGATTATCTTGTTCATGAAGATCTTTTTTGTACAGTTCTTCTGTGTATTCTTGCCACCTCTTCTTAATATCTTCTGTTTCTGTTATGTTCATACCATTTCTGTCCTTTATCGAGCCCATGTTTGAATGAAATGTTCCCTTGGTGTCTCTAATTTTCTTGAAGAGATCTCTAGTCTTTCCCGTTCTGTTGTTTTCCTCTATTTCTTTACATTGGTTGCTGAGGAAGGCTTTCTTATCTCTCCTTGCTATTCTTTGGAACTCTTCATTCAGATGCTTATATCTTTCTTTTTCTCCTTTGCTTATGTTTCTTATACAGAAATGAATTTCCAAGTATTTCTTAGTACCACAAACCCCCCAAAAGCAGTAATTTCAAGGTGTTAGTATTTTTTTTTCCCCTGTCTTTTATGTTTATTTTTACCTAATGATACTCCTTAGCTTTTTCACTCTCTGTAAAGGTCTTTCACATATGGAAATCAATTACAAAAGAACTCCACAAGGTAAGTTTTGTTTTCATATCCAATATAGAAACATGAACAGAGACATGGTGGTTAAGTGTTTCAGATAGAAGAGTATGTAATTGCTGGAAATCAATCTTTAGGTGAAAAGTCCAAAGCATTTTCTTCTGATGATGATAGCAGGTGTATTTTCTGTCCCTCCATGACATCTGTCCTATATTGGAGCTTGTGTGTGAGGCAGTTTCCTCTCTATGCCCCAGCTAATGTCCTCTGCTTTGTACAACTTCAGGATCCTGGGCAGAACCTGGTTTTCTGTCTCTTCTCTTGAAGCAGGTGGCTTTTGCCTATTGTCAATTCAGGGTAGAGGATGGGCTTGTTGTCATTATTTAGTCTCTAAATCGTGCCCGTCTCTTTATGACCCCACGCAGTATAGCCTGCCAGGCTCCTCACCATGGGATTTTCTAGGCAAGAATACTGAAGTGGGTTGCCATTTCCTTCTCTACAGAAGATGCTCGTATTTGAGATGATGACATTCAAACTAAAACTATAGCTTGCTGTAGCACAAATGGCGAGATTATAGAGATTGGATGTAACTGTATCAGGCAAAACTTTATGAATTGCCAAGGTCCAGTCCCGGCTGATCCAGGGTATTCGCGCTCCAGATGGAGACTCAGCTGGAAGTTAAGGAGAAAAATGACATGGGGAGACCAAGCTTTGGTGAGCAAGGCCCGTAGCTTTGTTTTCAACAGGGGCTTTTATACCCTAAGTTACACATAGAGGATAATAGGGGATGCAAAGTCAGCAGTCTTTGATCCTTATCAAAAACCAGGGTTTCTATCCTGCAAATTTATCATATACAAATGGTTTAGGTGATTTACATCATCTTCTGGCCAGAAGGCCTATTAACATTTTATGACTCTTGACAAAGACTTATTTTCTCTAAGAGTAATTATTTTAAGTTTTGGCGCCATCTTCTGAAGGTGTTAGATAAAATTGCATTCCTATAGGGCAGAGGTGCAATGGGTTTACAACAAAGGAAAGAATTTATTACCTTAAGGGTCTAAAGTTGCTAACACCAAGGCCACTACTTATTTTTTCTACATACCAACTATATTAATTAATACACACTCAAGGATACAATACAGGGGATGTGGAAACTTGGCAACAAGCATTGGCTCATCAATGAAATCTTTTACTAGTTTTATTCTGACAGTTTCTAACTCTCTGAGAGGCTCTAAGCTATTTGAATATCTTAAGCTTCCCATGCCTCTCGAGGCTGTGAGACTGTAAACAATCATATGCGTAGCTGTAGGAGTCCGGGTAAACTTGTCAGGCGAGAGCTATCTGAGGGGTTTGGATTTAAACACTCCTAATTGCCCAGGAACTTTATTAATTGGAGCTGTAAGTTAACTCCTTGACAGAGAGAGTGAGATGGTGGGGGTGGGGGTGGTGGGGACAGCCCCCAGTGAAGTCAGAGGTGAGAGCACAAAGCAATAAAATAGGCAGACTCTGGTTTTGGGGGGTAGATGCTCGAGAATATCCAGGGGAACTCCTGAGGCTCGATCCCGCCTTTGCGTATGCCGAGCCTCCTTCCTCATGACCTTTGTCACGAGTGGAATGCCTCACTGGCTCCCGGCAATGAATCATTATTATTTATTCCAAACAGAACCATGAAAACACTATGTTGTTTTCTTTGTAGAATACTTTTCTACATTTTCTTATCTATGGTATTTTTCTACATCTTTCATTTAAATATCTGATGAGTGTTTTACTCCAGCACACGGTACTTAGAATTCTCTGTTATCTCCCTGTCACTTCTTTGCACCTTTGCGGGGGCCCTCCCTCTGATGGAAATACACTCTCATCTTCTTTATTCTCTGGCCTCTGCCCACCCTGACTTCAGCTTATCTTCTCAAAATCCACATTCATGCAACTTGTTCTCACTCCACTGCTCCATGTTACACAACTCTGCTCTGAACTCCTGTGGGGGCTCTGTGGCTGCCTCTGTCTAATGTCTTTGTGTGTCAGAGTCTTAGGGTGTCTTATTCTGTTCCTCCACAAGTTCATGAGCTCCTGGAGGTGATGGGCTGTATCTTTTGTCATCTGTGCGGAGCCTGACCCAGGACTTGTGGTTTTGAATGCTTGTTGAATGAATGTTCAAACCCAGTCTCACTGGTCCAAAATGTTTTAAAAAGTGTGACTCTAAGTCTTCTTTTAGTTGGAAGAGTGAAGTCTTGCTGCAGAGTGTGGTCCTGGTTTGGGGGCAGACCTCCGGGTGTGCACTGTGTAGTGTCTCCATGATGTGAGGGATAGTTTATCTGTGCCCACTCCCTCAAAAGGGGCCACTCACACAGGGCACTTGAATTCGTGCCTTGGATGTAGATGATTGTTTTAAAATCTATTTTCTCCTCTCTTTTCCAGGAAGGAAATTTCCAAGATTTTGCAAAGTTCCTACCTTAGAGGAATGAATTTGGCATCATTTTTTGCTGTAACCAAAATCATGATTTTTGTCACCTTCGTCACCAATGTGGTTCTTGAAAAGGTGATTACAGCCAGCCAAGTGTTTGTGGTGGTGATGCTGTATGAGGCTCTGCGGTTTACAAGCACCCTCTACTTCCCCATGGCCATCGAGAAGGTGTCAGAGGCCATCATCAGTATCCAAAGAATCAAGGTTTGGGAACAAATAACTTTTTAAAGTTGTAGGTGTATTTTACATAAAATGCCTTCTTTTATTTTGTGTGGCTGTGTGCCAGTTAGGTGAGGTTTAGCTCTGTGCCAAAGCTGGTAGTCATTCCAAACTCTTATGTACTCTCCTCTCTTCTTTGATAGAGTATATTATAAATATCATAAGTTCCCTGCTCATTTATTGGCAGCAGTAGCAACAACACAGGACTCTCTACATACAAGTGATGACATCAGGGTGATTAATATGTCTAAAAACAAGAGAAACTAACAGGTTGCTTCTCCTGTGCTAACTCAAATGACTAGACAGTCAGCGTGCACAGTCCTGGAGTGAACAGGATTCCTCTCTGGGCTGGGAAGGAAAAAACTTGCTGAGAGCTCCTTCTTCCTTGGGCAGGAAGATTTACTTAGTTCTCTGTTGGAAACGGGTTCTTTCCTGCATAGGTGGTTTGCTTGTTAATTTCTGAGCTTGGCTTTTGGATCTGCCTTTTCCTCTCTGCCTCTTTTCACTGCTTAATTCTGTCTCTAGCTGGACTCTTCCCTTCAAATTTGTGATTCCCACCATACCCCCTATGTTTTTTTCCCCTGCTGTCCCTAAATTGCCTGGGGTAAATAATTTATATCTCCAAGACAAGGGTCTGGCACACAGTAGGTGATCAGTTATTCATGTGTTTGTGAATAAATCTAAAATGAAAATAAACTGGTTCTGTGAGTCAGCCTGGGCATGAGCTTGAGTGTCTAGGCTTTTGAAAAATCTGACTTGTTTCTACTTCTCCACAGTGATGGGCAACTAGTAATAAACATCTAGTGAAGTTAGATAGTTCTCCATGTGATTATATTTTATTTTGGAATCTTGTCAAAAAAGCCAATCTTTTCTGTGATGAAGTTTCTATGCTATAAAAAACCATTTCCCATAAAACACATCAGTCATATGGGGTCAGTTCTGGTCCCCTGAGTTTGTCATTCTTTCTGATGGGGGCTTCTAGCAACACTTATAAGGCTTGGTCCATGCAACTTGTTAAAAAATTCCTTTTTCCTGGCTTTCACATCTTCAAATAAGACATTTAGGAAAATCCTTGGACTGTAGTGACATTCTTAGTGACACATTAACATATCCAGATGGAAGCTTCATATGTGTGTTGTACTATTGTGGTTTTGTTATTACTGCTACTGCTGCTGTCTTTGATCGTGGCTACCAGTGATCTACTTGTGGTCTGGGCCCTCTTGAACTCTTTATGCATCATGCCATCTCATTTAATCCGGAAAGCAATTGAGTGGTAAACATTAGTGTCACCGCTTTACAGATAAGGAAACAGCTTCCTTTATCAGTTGAAATAGCTCACCCATCCTCACACAGCTTGCAAATGACAGAAGTAGGATTCTGACCAAAGCCTGGTTTCTTAACCACTGTTACATTGCTGTCTATGTACCTTCTGTCATGTGGACTATCTCATTAAGTATGTTTTTTAATCATCTTTTCTTACTCTGAAGACCTTTGAAGTCCCTGTGTTTTGAAGAATCAAGTTGTAAACTCTGTGCTCCACTGGCCTCTCTGTTTGTTTCTCAGCACATGGGGACTGGGGTGGGGAGGAGGAAAGGGGTTTGCCTGTGACCTGCCATATGCATCCTTACTTTGAGGTCTTGGCTCACTCTATTCAGCCTCTTGGATTGATTTCCCTTCTGTCCTTGATTTAAGTAAATGCTTCTGAGCCTCCAGCAGCCCCATGACCCTCTCCCAGCACTTTTGTTGATATTGATCTGGGGTTTCCGTCTATGTGCACAGCAGCCTCTTGTCAGGTGGGGTGATGCTGACTCCCTGGGAGTGTTCTGAGCCCTTGACAGCAGACTGTCTCTGGTGGTTCTTTAGTGTAGTGTCTGGTCCATGCTGGACACATCATGGGTATCAAATAAATGCTGGATTGACTGAGACAACAGTTACAGGACATGACTGGGCCCCTATAAAGGCCCAGGGTGGGTCACTCTGCACTAGAAGCTGGAGAAATACAGAGGAGGGAGCAGATTAGAGATAGGCATCCCTGGAACATTGGGTCTTGATGGGAGTGTCAAATCAGGGGAACTGAATCTTATCCAGAGTGGGGATAGGTCTGAATCTTCTGCTTCTTCTGTGCACACATCTGTGTATCTGAACCCAGCCCAACTAGACTTGGTGGACCTGCTCTCTAAAGAGAGGAGCTAGCTGTGCCCTGCACAGCCAGGTGTTCATGTAGCTCCTGCTGGCCTGGCTCCTGGGCCTTGTAGTAAACTAGAAACACTCTTATTTGTTTAACAAAAATTGTCTTGATGGCTATCATAAAAGAAGATTTATAACATGAGGCTTTATGCTAAAATTCATCTCTAGTCCGAAGGTGCTCTTGAGACAGAATTCCCTCCTCTTTGGAGTTGGTCAGTCTAGTTTCTCTTAAGACCTTTGACTAATTGGATGAGGCCCACCCACGTTATGAAGAATAATCTGGTTTACTCAGACTCTACTGATTTAAATGTCGATCTCATCTAAAAATGCTTTCACTGTAATATGTGTTTGAGCAAGTGTCTGGGGGCTGGTCTGCCAAGTGTCTGGCTAATAAAATTAACCATCACATCCTCTTGAATCCCCATATCTTCCTTTGAGCTCCCAGATATGACGTTGTGCTCACTAAGCCATGTATGTATGGATTTCTTTCCTTCCCAGAACTCCAGACTTCTTACAGACAGTGCCTTGTTCATTTTTGTAGTTCTCAGAAATAGCAGATGCTCAGAACATGTGCAACTGAAAGGACTTTCCAGCTCCATCATGTCTGGGATCCTGCAAATACCTAACCGTTAAGCATGGTTGAAGTGGAGACAGTGATAACTCTGATTCTCTGATGGATGATGTGATGCACCAGAGAGTGTAGTGGGAAAGGGGTCCTGTAGAAGGTTTTCAGAGAATTGTGCTCAAATACGTGGGTGGATTTTTTACTTCTTTTGTACTAAAATGAACTCAATGTCTAAGGCCTGAGACTTATTCCTGTGTAGCTGTGTGCAGTAACATTAAAATTATGATCTGGGGAGAACTTTGAATTTTCCTTGTGCTGACTTTGTCAGGCTACTTTGTGTCCTGATGAAGGACACACCTTTGACTTGGGAAAAACACCTAAAGTTTCTCTTCGTGGCTGGAAGGTGGTCTTGGAATTTAGAGGTCTGTTGATGGTAGTTTGCAGTAAAGCCAGGGCAAATAGCTGAGAATAAGAGCGGTGAGGTTGTTTGCATTGGAAACTGCTCCATGGTGTGTTGAAGTAATCTTGGAAGTTTTTTGTTTTTTGTTTTAGATCCTAGTAATAGAAACTTCTTCAACCCATTTAGTTTTACAACCCTATAAAGAATGTAGGTCTCTAGTTCATGAGAATCACCTGGTGTGCTTATTAAAACTAAATTATCACATCTTGGAGTTTCTGATTTACTATTCCTTTGCTGGGGTCCAACTTACCTATGTCTTTAGTAAGTGTCCCTGTGTCCCTGAAAATAAATCACGTTTGGGAAACATCACCCTAGTTGTAGAAAGAATTCTAAAATGTACCTTGGCAAATGCAAAAGATAACAGGACCTTTTTAAAACTAAAATCAGTTGAGAGGAAAAAGCTGTCTTGATTTATGCTTGACTTTTGTGGGTCAAATTTGAATTTATTCATCCAATCATTCCACAGAATAATAAGTCTGGTGCAGCCTTGAGTATGGTACAGATGAGTATATACAGTGGCAGGTAAGCAACTGCAGAGAAGTCCTTCCTACTTGCAATTTATGTTTCATCAAGTGGGAGGTTAATAAAGTATCAAACAGTGATACCTGATGTGCATTTCTGTGTCAATAAGTCCTTGGAAGGAAAAGCCTAAGGGGCCATGAGGTGCTTTGTCAGAGTCACTGGTATAGTTTTGGAGGTTGTGTTGAGAAGTTTGAGCAGGGAAGGCTAAGCAAGTTACCTGGAGAATTCCATGTGTGGGGGTGTGGGAGATGGGAGGCTGATGCTTCACATTTCCCTGGGGATGGTCATGTGACAAAGGCCTTTTGTGGATAAGAAGGGGGATCCGTGCATTTGAGTAACCAGAAATGTCTGAGGCTGCAGAGTAGAGAGCTAGAGGCCTGAGGAGGGGCCCATACAGGATCCTACAGGAAACATTAAGGTTTTTATCATCTCAAAACTCAGCCTGGCTGCAGCCTGGAGAACAGGGCAATGATATGTGTTAGGGACCCAGAGCAGAGTCAGGGAGATGAGTGTGTCAGCAGTGTGTGCAGTACATGGTCCAGGGATGAAATCATGTGGTTTGGTTTAGGGTGAAATAGAGAGACTTGGCCACATTTGAGAGCCGCTCAGGGGCACATTTTGAGTTGGGTATTAGGGGCGGGGAGGGGAGAGGTGGACGTCAGGCTGCTTTGGTTTTTCAGGCTGTAAAATCACCTGGATTCACGATGATAAGGAATGTTAAGAGAGAACCAAATCTGAGGAGATGACTAGCCTGGACTTAGTTTTAGATTCTGAGAGCATTTAGAAATACTCAGTGTTTGCTGTAAGACCCACCTCACTGAGCAGCCATTGGCTGGATTCAACCTCCTGTCCTGTTATTTAACAGGTAGCAGCAATTATCAGATAATCATTTTCTTCCGTTCCCTGCCTCTCACTTAGATGTGATGATGCCCAACTAGAAGGTGAAAAGGGCTGCAGGAGTGAAAGAAAAGGTCAACTGAGTTTACTGACCAGGTGGTCAGAACTGGGCAAGATTTGACCACAGATGGGCTGGAGGTGTGGTGGACATGCAGAGTTTAAAACACAGTGTGGTACTGAGCCCTGCTGCCCCACAGCCTCCTGAAGCCTGGGGCTCAGTAGACTAGGTGGTTCATCATCCAGCATTTCTGCTCAGGTCATGTCTGGCAGCCCCAGGAAGGAAGCCCACTACCCCTGCCCATCTTGGATGGGGTACGGTGGTCCATCCCCATGGGCAGAACTACACATGGTCTTCATAGTGTTGTGTCTTGTTTTCATGTGCTTTTCAATGTCATTTTTCCCATGTACAAAATATGAATGATTTACTGTGACTTTATAGGCCCCAGAAACCCCTCTATTTTATCTTAATAAGGAAAATGGACTGAAGCTCTTATCTTTGAATGACTCCAGTAGGATTGTAAATATCTTGAAAGCACTATAAGTCTTCAGTGACTTTCATATCCAGTAAAATGTGTCTCTGAAGTTATATTATTCACAAAACTGCTTAGGTTTTCCCCCACCAGCCACTGGGAAGTCAATCTTTTTGGCTGAAGTTATGACTTTGATATTTTCCCACATGATCTGTTCTGGGTCTGCACATCATCTGTATTTTATTTTTGGCCTTTTTTTTTTTTTTTTATCAGCATGAGTCCTAGAAAAAAATCCAGCCAGCACTTCTGACACCTTTACAAGCTGGTTATGTGTTGGAATCTCATTTAACCCCTAGAAGATTGTGACATCTTTCCTCACTCAACCTATTATTTGTGGAGAAGTGTTGGGAAGTTCTGTCCTACTATGTACACACTGATGGTGTCTGGTATCACTGACTCGATGGACATGAGTTTAAGCAAGCTTCAGGAACTGGTGATGGACAGGGAAGCCTAGCGTGCTGTAGTCCATGGGGTCACAAAGAGTTGGACACGACTGAGTGAACTGAACACATGCACACACTGAATATTGAGTTTTTGTCTTGGTAACATATTTAAGCTGAAATTGGTATTTGATTCTGTCTAGACAAGATGTACAATATATGCATACAAGTTTTTGCTTGTTGCTGTGTTAGCTCAGTCTATGTAAAGCTGTAGCAATGCAGGTTGGATGGATTTGAAGAGCCCTGTAATCTATTCCTTCCCTTACCCATGATTTGCTGACTCTGTACAAGGCTCGGTCTCTGTTGGAGTTGGAACTAGTGTCTGTAAGTGTGTGAGTGATGTAGTGTCTATATCTCCTGTGTGACATATAGGAGAACCCCTCATGGGATTCAGAGATAGGGAGGACAGTGCCAGCTGGTGATGTCCTGACAGGTTCCCAGGAGGATTAGCTTTTGAGATGGACTGGAAGGGTGGGTGGGTTAGTACTCAGGGTGTCCAGACAGAGGCCACCTGGGGAGTGTGGACTTAGGTGCTTATGGATCACTGGGGGATATTAAGTATGGTAGACTGCCGGGCTCCAGCCCTGGCTGATCCAGGGAGTTCGAAGCAGGGACAGCGTCGGTGAGGATCAGGATACAATAGCTTCAATTAGATATTAATTAGAGATGTAAAGAGTAATAGAATGAAGATAGCTCAGTAGGAAAATTCAGTGGAGAAAAGAGGCTGAGTAGCTTGGTTTATGCAGGAGACCAATAAAACTTCAAGACAAGAAGTTTGCACCACTTATGTAGGCCGCAGGCGTCCTTCCGTTCTCCCGAAGGAGAGGAGACACTGACGCCTCCCCGGTCGGATCTTAGAAGACCAGACAAAATTAGTAAGCTTGGTGGGTTCCGCACTCCAGATGGAGACTCAGCCATAGTTTGAGAGAGCGACATGGGGAGACCAGTATTTCGAGAAACTGATCCCAATTCTTTATTTTCTATGGTCTACTTTTACACACTGAGATGTTATACAAAAGTCACACGGGGTCAGCAGTCCTGACTTTTATCAAAGTCGGGTGCTTCATACAAATGTATACAGAGGTCTTAGGGGTGTTACATCATCTTCTGGCCAGGGGGCCTGCTGACAATTTATGATCCTCTCCTTGTGACAGTGGCCAGTCAACCAGGACACTTATTTCTCCAGGGGTGATTATTCTTAAAACAGACGCCACCCAAATAAAGTTACATTCCTATAGGGTGAGGGTGTAGTGGGTTTTAGTTAAGGAAAGAATTTACTTGGCCTAAGGCCTAACGTGATTTATATCAAAGGTTAATACTTATTTCTTCTATATATTCATTAATGTGTGTAAGGGCAGGGGATGTGGAGACTTATCAACAAACATTAGCTCAACAAATGAAAAACCCTTCACCAATACAATTTCTAATCAGCCCATTATACTTATACTAATGGTTTTCTAACTTTTCTAAGGAACCTGTTTTTAGGAGGTTTAAAGCATCTCATGCCTCTCACGGTTGGGGGGCTGTGAGCAATCACATGTGGCCGGACAAGCCTGTCAGGCAGGCTAGAGAACCTTCAGAGGAGTTTGTAGGTTAAAACACTCTTGTCACACCCAGGAGTTTTTATTAACTGGAGCTCTAAGTTAACTCCTTCTCCGAAAGAGGTGGTGGGGGACAGCCCCCGTAAAGTCAGAGGTGTAGGTGACAGCACAAAGTAGTAAAGTAGGCAGGCTCTGGTTATGGGAGTAGATGCTTGAGGATTTCCAGGGGGACTCCTGAGGCTCAATCCCGCCTTTGCATATGTCGAGCCTCCTTCCTCATGACCTTTGCCATGGGCGGAGTGCCTCCCACTGGTTCCCCGCATCATTCTCAGAGGTGTTGTAAAGAGATCAGGAAGGAGTGCAGTTGGGGAGGGCCAGGGAAGGAACCAGGGAAAAAACCCAAGAATATTATATCAGTATTTGAAATGATTAATAGTAAGTTAGACTCAGAAATTATGTTGCTTCAAGAGAAAAGGAAAATTGGGAGATGAATGAGCTGTGGCAGAACAGACAAGAGCTGCTACGTGACTGATGATGGGAGAGGTGATGTGGAGACAGAACTCAGGTTGTGGTGATTGAGAGCCTGCAAAGGAGTCCTCAGACCACCGTCCATCCATTCCGCCCCCTGCTGGACATGGGCTCAGGGCGGGGAGGAGTAGTTGTGCCCCATGTTAGGTTCTCAGTGAGCCTGGATGAGAGGAGGAGGAAATGAGAAGATCTTATCTCCTGACTGCTGGTCTTTGAGAGAAATGCAAGGGTACTGCTTTCTTTTTCCTGCACAGAAGCAGGTTTTCATGATCACTTTTTGCCAATTGTTTTTTTGGAGAGGAAGATTGCAATCACATTTGTAGCTCTGTGGTGTGATAGGTGAGAATGTCAAAGACTTGAAGGATGTTTATGATTTTAGGGGAGTAGGTTCCTATTCAAATGTTTTCTTTCTCAAACATCCCCAGAAGCTTTTATCAGTTGCCCCTGTGTTGGTAGGGATTTGGTTTGCATCTGGGTCCTAGAATTGCCCATATTAAAGCTGCTTACAAGGATAGTTTGCTTTTCTCTCATACAAGAGTCCTTGTAAGGATCTATATTCTCTTCCTGGGGCTGCCTTTACAAAGTAACACAAACCACAAGACCTAAAATCACAGAAGTATATTATTTCACAGACCTGGAGGCTGAAAGTCTGAAATCAAGGTGTCAGCAGGGCCACGATCTCTCGAAATCCTATAAGGGGGACTCCTTTGTCAGCTCTGTTAACTTAAATGGTTTCAGACAAACCTTGTTTTTTCTAGGCTTGTAACTGCCATCACTCCAGCCTCTGTCTCCATCATCATCTTCCTGTTTTCTGCCAGTGTGTCTGTCTCTGCATCTCTCTTCTTATAAGGGCACTAATCCTGTTGGATTCAGGGCCCACCCTACTCCACTGTGATCTCACCTTAATGGATTACACCTATAACAACCCTATTTCCAAATATAGTCACATTTTGAGCTAACTGGGGTTAGGACATATCTATTTTGTGGTGATACAACTATCCCCATAATAAGTCCCATGGCTAGTGTGAACCTCCATGGTGTTGGGACCCAGACTCTTTCTCTCTTATTATTACTCCACTGCATGTGACCTTGACCCCGCTGGCAGCCTCCAAGGCCCATGACGTGGGGTGGAAGCTGGAAGGTCCTGGTTGCTGTCACTCTCCACTGACCTCTATTTAGCCACGTGGTTGTGCCTATCTGCTTGTGAGGCTGGAGAGAGAGACCCTCCTTCCAAACTGCCACGTGCAGCCAAAATCCAAGGTTTGTTACCACAGAAGAATGAGAGCAGATTTTGAGGACAGTCAGCAGTCTCTGCCACACATTCATAGTTCTTAGGGGTGTGGGTAATGGAGGTGGTCTCAGTTGTTTACTCAATTTCTCTACCACTGTAGTTTCTTTTATTGAGTTATTAATACATCTAACATTTGCAGGGAAGAGAGAGTTTTCTGGTATATGTTTATTTTAGCTTTGTAGTGGTTTACAGGACTTGGTTTTATTCAGCTAAATCACATTGAATGACTGCTAAGTGCTGTGAAAAGAGCAAGAAGTGGAAGATGCAGCCATTCCTGTCGAGCTGGAGAGAAGGCACTGACTAAAGAAAAGAGATAAGTGACAGTGAAAAGATGCTTGTGACGTATTTTTAAGAGGTAGAAATTTAATAAGAACATTTTCTTTTTAGAATGATAACAAGTGATAGTTAATGAAAAGCAGTGATATTGATTTAACACACATGAGAAAAGCAGAGTGGTCTTAAGTGCTCACATGGGGTTACGACCCACAACAGGCAGAGCCAGAGTTTTCATTTAGCATCTCTGCTATAGGTCTTGTGTTTCCAGCCTGTCTTGTGCCACCTGATTGAAGAAGGCCTGGGAATGGCCTTCCTCTCTATGTTTCTAGCAGTGTCACATGATGCTTGGCGCATAGTGGGATTCAGTAAATATGTATGGAATAATTTCCTATCAGCTCCCATGTTTATTGCTGGTAACACAAGACTAAAGCAATATAAATGTCCAGGTTCTAAATGTGTTGGATTTTGGAGCTATATTTTCTCCTTAGGGAAAAACTTGTACACTGAGAAATGCTGAGAAAGTTGCAGACAGACTCATGGCCAGGCCCTCTCTATATTTATGTCATATATACACATGCATATACACACATTACACACACACACACACACACTCCCTTATATAAAGAACTCTATGTATACTATATGTCTTATATTATGAATGTATATACTATATGCTGTAATAATAGTGTATATTATTCTATATATTAGTTTATTCTGATGTGAACCAACACTTCAAGTACAAATGGCAAGACAATTTGTAGGTTGTATAGATTTTTACTGCAAATTTCCAGGGAAGCAATTATTTTTGTTTGTGTTTCATCCCATAGACTAAACTGTCTATATTTTTCCTTTTTCTGTAGAACTTTTTGTTACTTGATGAGATATCACAGCTCAACCCTCAACTGCCATCAGATGATAAAACAATTGTGCACATGAAAGATTTTACTGCTTTTTGGGATAAGGTAATAAGTCCTCCATTCCTAGATCATGACTGCTAATAGATAACTGTGACATAGATTTATTGGAGAATTTTGAGATTTTACCCATGGTGTAAAACTGTGACTTGCACATTTACTGAAAGTATGTTATAAAAATTCTCAAAATCAGAGATATTTTTGCAACTAACAGAGATTACATGTAAAATCAGCCTAAGCTATTTGATGTGTTGTCTATTTCATTTTCAAGAGTGCTTTCAACACATTAGCACATCTTGAACTTAAAGTAAATATGTTTGTAATGTTAGAGTTTACAGTACTGGAGAGACAAAATGGCAGGGCAATGCCAGGTTCTGAAGCCTGAACAGGGAGGGAGCTCAGTGTCTGGCCCTGGGAAACTGTGAGGTGTGGAGACAGGAAGCTGAATGTATGTGGCTCATTATTTTGTTGTCATACCTGAGTGATAGTAGTAATATAGAACTCTCAGTATCAGACAAGAAAGGAGTGGAGAAGCTTAAAAACATCTCTCATGTTTAAAAATCTAGCTTCTTATTGATAGATTTGCCAAGTCTCCTTTTTAGTGATGAAAAATAATTGTCATTGTTTCAGTATGTTAATGTTTTAGACATATTTTAGAATGTTTTTAGTATATTTATGTTCAAGACAGCATAAACAGATGAAGAGATATTCCATGTTCCTGGGTAGGAAGAATCAATATTGTGAAAATGACTATACTACCAAAGATTCAATGTGATCCCTATCAAGTTACTAATGGCATTTTTCATGGAGCTAGAACAAAAATTTCACAATTCTTATGGAAACACAAAAGACCCAAAATAGCCAAAGCAGTCCTGAGAAAGAAGAATGGAGCTGAAGGAATCAACTTTCCTGATTTCAGATTATACTGCAAAGCTACAGTCATCAAGACAGTATGGTACTGGAACAAAAACAGAAATATAGACCAATGAAACAAGATAGAAAGCCCAGAAATAAACCCATGCACCTAGGGTACCTTATTTTTGACAAAGGAGGTAAGAATATGTAATGGGGCAAAGACAGCCTCTTCAATAAGTGGTGCTGGGAAAACTTGACAGCTACATTGTAAAAGAATGAAATTAGAACACTTTTTAACACCATACACAAAGATAAACTCAAAATGGACTAAAGATCTAAATGTAAGACCAGAAACTAAAACTCTTAGAGGAAAACATAGGCAGAACACTCAATGAGATAAATCAAAGCAAGATCCTCTATGACCACCTCCTAGAGTAACAGAAATAAAAAAAAAGAAAAGAAAACAAGTGGGACCTGATTAAACTTAGAAGCTTTTGTACTTCAAAGGAAACTATAAGTAAGATTTAAAAACAATCTTCAGAATTGGAGAAAATAATAGCAAATTAAACAACTGACAAGGGATTACTTTTCAAAATATATAAACAGCTCATACAACTCAATACCAGAAAAACAAACAACCCAATCAAAGAGTTGGAAAAAGACCTAAACAGATATTTCTCTAAAGAAGACATACAGATGGCTCACAAACACATGAAAAGATGCTCAACATCACTCATTATTAGAAAAATGTAAATCAAAATGACAATGAGATATCACCGCACACAGATCAGAATGGCCATCATCAAAAAGTCTACAAACAATAAATGCTGGAGAGGATGTATAGAAAAGGGAACACTCTTACACTGTTGGTGATAATGTAAATTGATACAGCCACTATGGAAGACGGTATGGAGATTCCTTAAAAAGCTAGGAATAAAACCACCATGCTCCTGCTGCTAAGTCGCTCTAGTCATGTCTGACTCTGTGCGACCCCATAGACGGCAACCCACCAAGCTCTGCCATCCCTGGGATTCTCCAGGCAAGAACAATGGAGTGGGTTGCCATTTCCTTCTCCAATGCATGAAAGTGAAAAGTGAAAGTGAAGTCACTCAGTCGTGTCTGACCCTTAGTGACCTCATGGACTGCAGCCTACCAGGCTCCTCCCTCCATGGGAGTTTCCAGTCAAAAGTACTGGCCATATGACCCAGCAATCCCACTCTGAGCAATCCCACCAAAATTGAAATTGATACATGTATCCCATTGTTCATTGCAGCACTGTTTACAATAGGTAGGACATGGAAGCAACCTAGATATCCATTGACAGATGAAGGGATAAAGAAGTGTGGTACATATACACAATGGAATATTACTAAGCTATTAAAAAGAACATATTTGAATCAGTTCTAATGAGGTAGATGAAACTGGAGCCTATTATACAGAGTGAAGTAAGTCAGAAAGAAAAATATCAATACAGTATATTAACACATATACATGGAATTTAGAAAGATGGTAACGACGACCTTATATGCAAGACAGCAAAAGAGACACAGATATAAAGAACAGACTTTTCAACTCTGTGGGAGAAGGTGAGGGTGGGATGATTTGAGAGAATAGTATTGAAACATATATATTGCCATATGTGAAATAGATGACCAAAGTTCGATGCATGAAACGGCATTCAAAGCAGCTGTACTGGGACAACCCAGAAGGGGTTGGGGAGGCAGGGTGGAGGAGGGTTCAGGATGGGGAACACATGTACACCTGTGGCAAAAAATTTCTAAAAAAAAAGAAAAGGAAAAAGAAAGAAAAACAAGTTAATGTTTTATAATTCAGTTCTTCCCAGAGAAATGTTTTCATTTTTAAGATTATCCCAATAGTTTATTCAGACTTTGTCTTTTAGTTTTTTGGGCATTTTACTGATCAACTGTAACCTCTCTTTAAAAGCAAAAATTATCAGTTACTGACAATTTTCTTAACACTAAGAACAATGTAAATACACACCCTTAAGTCTCTCAGAAATATGACCTGTAATTGGCATGACTTCTCCCTCACATTGGATTGTGTGCTATTGCATGTACCTCCATGTTTTTTGTTTTCTTACAGCAGAAGTACTTTATGACCCCTGTTTAGCCAGGACAGATAATGCATGTAACACATATTAAAATTGAGGTCTTCTCACTCTGACCCACAAAGTCATAATTTCTTATTTCCCAATTTTTTTTGTTGTCATTGTTGGTGTTAAATTAGAGCTCTTGTGAAGTTAGAGTTTTGACGAGTATTTATAAGAGTTACTTTGCCAAGAAAGACTTCATCATATAAAGTGACCTGCTTCCTTAGCATTACTGAGATTCATTCTTTATCAAATGAAAATGGAGAGATAGTGGAGGTTTCAATTTATTAGTAGGGGGCCAGGCTCATCATGTACTTAATCTGCCACATTGTGGAGATTAATGAAATAGTTAAAACCAGGGGTCATAATGAAAACATAAATGATTAAAAACTTCCTATATTGACTATTCTACTAAGTATATTATTTAAATAAGTTAGTATACATCATAAAATTTGCATTTCAAATTTCAGCTTGTCATTTCAACTGCTAAATTCTGTGGCTATCTAATACTGTGCCCATATGGATAGCTGGTAAAAGGAGACTTCTTAAAGGCAACTGAAGTTGTTTCAGACCCTGGAAGAGAAAAGATTGGATAAAAATTCCTGTAGAACACATTATCTTAAAATAGGAAGGAGAAAAATGTGGGGTATGTTTAGCATATTAATGACTATTTTGTTATTTTCTCCACTTTCTGAAGTAATGTGTGTTACTTTATTGAAAGGGGCACATCTTTATAAACTTTAATTTGCAGGAATCAGAAACCCCAACCCTACAAGGCCTTTCATTTACTGTCAAACCTGGTGAACTGTTAGCTGTGGTTGGACCTGTGGGAGCAGGAAAGGTAAGCCATGATACCTTGCTCGGCTTGCTGCAATGCCACAGCCCCTGTTAAATTCTCAGGGTTGAGGGACTTCCCTGGTGGTCCAGTGGTTAAGAATCTGCCCTCCAATGCAGGAGACATGGGTTGGATCCCTGGTCGGGGAACTAAGATCCCACATGCCTCGGGGCAACTAAGCCTGCATGCTGCAATGAAAGATCTTAAGTACTGCAACTATGACCCAACACAGCCAAAAATAAATAAATACATATTTTAAAAAATTCTTAAGAGTTGAGCCTAAAGCTGTGTATAACACAGTTTGAACTGGGCAAATCTAGAATCACTTTCCTCTAGGTGTGTTCCATGGGACATTCGTTTTGCAAGAAGGTTTCATGGCCACATAAATCTGGATAAATGCACACTGTTTTCCTTCTTGGTGCTTCATGCTGCACAGTTGGAAACTGCTTGTTGGATATTTGGACATCTCAGTGAAGGACATTATTTATGTGACATCTATTCAGGACAGAATGAGACAGTGGGGACTTCTTTTTGTGACAGTCGTCCCTCCAGGAAGTCTGGAGGTTGTGAAGGCTCTTCCAGGAAGCTTTGAACATTTTCTCACATGACTTGACTTGATCCTCTCAGTGCACATGTAGTGAATGTGCAGCCATGTGCTGGAGCTAAAGAAACAGATGTGAGCGAGACCCTGACACCTCTGCCATCCAGAGACAACCAGGTTCTGGGGTGAGACAGATGTACAGGCAGATTATTTTAGCCCAGTGCGCTAGCACTGTGATGTGGGGACACAGATACACCACATCTGTGTGGTGTACAAGATTTGAAGGACATATGTACATTCACTTAGTCTCTTGTGTTCTGTACAACAAAATACAGAAATCTAAACGTAAGTGTGTACATGAGAAGTTGATGATTTCTTCTGTGATGGACTTTTGCTCTCTGGACACAACCCAATTTAGAGTTCTTTTAATAATCATCTTTGGATATAGTTTTCACGTGTAGCTTTTTAAGAACAAGTATTTGTCAAGTGAAGGATACCCAGATGTAGGAACAGCTGTATAAACATCAGATGCAAGAAATACATATCCTGCTGGGCTGCTCTGCTAGTTAAGAATGTTAAACATTCTTATTTAGTTTTTCTTGAGTATAGTGCTTCATTTGGGGGAACTTTTTGGGTACAGTAGATTGTTATAGCATTTTATTAGTATTTCTTGTCAACTGTGGGTTTACATTGACCAACAGTGTTATTTTCACCTTTTTGGTTGCAACTGCCAGAACTATACTTCATCCTGTTCTAAACACAAGCGTTCTATCATGTATCAAGAGCCAGGGTGGGGTCGGCTGTGCTGCGGGGCATGTTCCGTCCTGAGTGCTGTGTGTTCACATGTGTGTGTTGCGATCTGTTTCAGTCATCACTGTTACGTGCTCTGCTGGGGGAGCTGCCCCCAAGCCAGGGACAGGTCAGCATGCATGGGAGGATCGTGTATGTTTCTCAGCAGCCTTGGGTGTTCTCAGGAACTGTGAGGAGTAACATTTTATTTGGGAAGAAATATGAAGAAGGACGATATGAAAACGTAATAAAGACTTGTGCTTTGGAAGAGGTGAGTAATGACTCCTAAGTTGGATGTATTTGAATTTTACAAAATGATAGTATTGGTTTAACCTACAAGATTTGTTGAGAGTTTTTATTTATTTATTTATTTTAATTTGAAAAATCTTTGATTGTTGCTGATTATTTGAAGCTGTTCTTCTGGGTAAATATGTAGGTATATACATTGCTGTTTAAACACTCACAGAATTCCTTTTTTTTTTCCCTTGAGGGGATCAGTCCATTCTGTGAAGTTTCATTCATTTTTAACAATTATAGAAATTTCTAAAATAGCAAGCACAGTGTAATGAATCCTCATGTACCACTCCTAGCTTCAGCCAAGATCAGCTGGTGGCCGGTCTTGCTGCATCTCTACCCCTGCATTCTGCCTGCCCCACCCATTATTCTGGAGCAGATCCTAGACATCATATTAGTTTATCTGTCTACATTTCATTAGTTTCGTCTAAGAGAAAAAAACTTTCCTCTTTGGAAAAAAATTGCCACATGATTTCACCTGAAAAATAACCCAAATTACTGAATGTCATCAACCTTCTAATCTGAGTTTACATGTTGTTAGACATCCCACTGAGAAATGTTGTTCCCTGTTGTTGGAATCAGATACCACATAAGGTCTGTTCATTGTGCTTAGTTGTTGCCTCCTCGATCCCTTTCAGTCTGTAGGTTTCCCTCTTTACTTCATTTTAATTTATAATTTATTGTTTAAAGAAAATAGAATACTTATGTTTCTTCTTAATACTGCATCATTTTATTGGAGAAGAGATTGTTTTCAGAAAGGGCATCAATTTTCACAGAAAATGGCAAAGTGAAACGTTTAACTCTATATTAGGATTTAGATGAAATTAGTGAATGAATGAGGAAAACTAAAATTATCTGATAGAATATAATTTGGCAGAAAGAAAGAAAAATGTAAATACTGATAAATAGTTTGTTATTCTCTTGGGTTATAAACATCAGTGAAAAACAGTTTTAAAGGGCTCACCCTGGTCTCCTCAGGGACGTTTGGACATCTGACTATCCTTTTATACTGTTAGGAAAAAGCTGGGACAGACTTTCAAAGGTTTGGTGTTAAAGGCTGCAAACTCTCTTTGTGAGGAAATAGTAATTCTGCTTGAACAATGGCTTGAACAACATAGACAGTATCAGGTGAGCATATTATTTTATGATAATGTGAACAGAACATAATTATTCATTTAATGGCTGCTATTTCTTTCTCTTGGGCTCGTGTTAATGGGAGATTGTGCTTTTGCAGAAATGATGTGAAGTTAGGAGGAATGAGCTAGATTTTTATTAAATGGTACATAGACTATATAAGAAAAGAGGAAGGGAAACAAATGTGAAACAGTGAGACAATAGCTGCTATTTATTCAGAGTCCATGTGCAAATCATTTTTGTATCTGTCTCTCACACGAGTGCATGCACACACATAAACAGAAAACAGTTCAGTTCAGTTCAGTCGCACAGCCATGTCCGACTCATTGTGACCCCATGAATTGCTGCACGCCAGGCCTCCCTGTCCATCACCAACTCCCAGGGTTTACTCAAACTCATGTCCATCCAGCCATCTCATCCTCTGTCATCCCCTTCTCCTCCTGTCCCCAATCCCTCCAAGCATCAGAGTCTTTTCCAACAAGTCAACTCTTTGCATGAGGTGGCCAAAGTATTAGAGTTTAAGCTTTAGCATCAGTCCTTCCAACGAACACCCAGGACTGATCTTCTTTAGAATGGACTGGTTGGATCTCCTGCAGCCAAGGGACTCTCAAGAGTCTTCTCCAACACTGTTTCCACTGTTTCCCCATCTATTTCCCATGAATGATTGGACCAGATGATATGATCTTAGTTTTCTGAATGTTGAGCTTTAGACCAACTTTTTCACTCTCCTCTTTCACTTTTATCAAGAGACGTTTTAATTCCTCTTCACATTCTGCCATAAGGGTGGTGTCATCTGCATATCTGAGGTTATTGATATTTCTCCCGGCAATCTTGATTCCAGCTTGTGCTTCTTCCAGCCCAGTGTTTCTCGTAATGTACTCTGCATATGAGTTAAACAAGCAGGGTGACAATATACAGCCTTGACGTACTCCCTTTCCTATTTGGAACCAGTCTGTTGTTCCATGTCCAGTTCTAACTGTTGCTTCCTGATCTGCATATACGTTTCTCAAGAGGCAGATCAGGTGGTCTGGTATTCCCATCTCTTTCACGATTTTCCACAGTTTATTGTGATCCACACAGTCAAAGGCTTTGGCATAGTCAATAAGGCAGAAATAGATGTTTTTCTGGAACTCTCTTGCTTTTTTGATGATCCAGCAGATGTTGGGAATTCGATCTCTGGTTCCTCTGTCTTTTCTAAAACCACCTTGAACATCTGGAAGTTCACAGTTCACAGAATGCTGAAGCCTGGCTTGGAGAATTTTGAGCATTACTTTGCTAGCGTGTGAGATGAGTGCAATTGTGTGGTAGTTTGAGCATTCTTTGGCATTGCCTTTCTTTGGGATTGGAATGAAAACTGACATTTTCCAGTTCTATGGCCACTGCTGAGTTTTCCAAAGTCTCTGTTTTGAACAAGCTGTATATTGTCACCCTGATTGTTTAACTTATATGCAGAGTACATCATGAGAAATGCTGGACTGGAAGAAGCACAAGCTGGAATCAAGATTGCCGGGAGAAATATCAATAACCTCAGATATGCAGATGACACCACCCTTATGGCAGAAGGTGAAGAGGAACTAAAAGCCTCTTGATGAAAGTGAAAGTGGAGAGTGAAAAAGTTTGCTTAAAGCTCAACATTCACAAAATGAAGATCATGGCATCTGGTCCCATCACTTCATGGGAAATAGATGGGGAAACAGTGGAAACAGTGTCAGACTTTATTTTGGGGGGTTCCAAAATCACTGCAGATGGTGACTGCAGCCATAAAATTAAAAGATGCTTATTCCTTGGAAGGAAAGTTATGACCAACCTAGATAGCATTTTCAAAAGCAGCGACATTACTTTGCCAAAAAAGGTCCGTCTAGTCAAGGCTGTGGTTTTTCCTGTGGTCATTTATAGATATGAGAGTTGGACTGTGAAGAAGGCTGAGCGCAGAAGAATTGATGCTTTTGAACTGTGGTGTTGGAGAAGACTCTTGAGAGTCCCTTGGACTGCATGGAGATCCAACCAGTCCATTCTGAAGGAGATCAGCCATGGGATTTCTTTGGAAGGAATGATGCTAAAGCTGAAACTCCAGTACTTTGGCCACCTCATGTGAAGAGTTGACCCATTGGAAACGACTCTGATGCTGGGAGGGATTGGGGGCAGGAGGAGAAGGGGACAACAGAAGATGAGATGGCTGGATGGCATCGCTGACTTGATGGACCTGAGTCTGAGTGAACTCCAGGTCATGGTGATGGACAGGGAGGCCTGGCGTGCTGCGATTCATGGGTTCACAAAGTGTCTGACACGACTGAGTGACTGAACTGAACTGAACTAAATTTGCCTTGATTCATGGACCTAACATTCCAGGTTTCTATGCAATGTTGCTCTTTACAGCATTGGACCTTGCTTTTATCACCAGTCACATCCACAACAGGGTATTGTTTTTGCTTTGGCTCCATCCCTTCATTCTTTCTGGAGTTATTTCTCCACTGATCTCCTATAGCATATTGGGCACTTACCAACCTGGGAGTTCCTTTTTCAGTATCCTATCATTTTGCCTTTTCATACTGTTCATGGGGTTCTCAAGGCAAGAATACTGAAATGGTTTGCCATTCCCTTCTCCAGTGGACCACATTTTGTCAGACCTCTCCAACATGACCCATCTGTCTTCAGTGGTCTTAGTTTCATTGAGTTAGACAAGGCTGTGGTCTGTGTGATCAGATTGGCTAGTTTTCTGTGATTATGGTTTCAGTGTGTCTGCCCTCTGATGTCCTCTCACAACCCTACTGTCTTACTTGGGTTTCTCTTACATTGGACGTGGGGTATCTCTTCATGGCTGCTCCAGCAAAGCGCAGCTGCTGCTCCTTACCTTGGATGAGGGGTATCTCCTCACGGCCACCCCTCCTGACCTTGAACGTGAAATAGCTCCTCTCGGCCCTCCTGCGCCCGTGCAGCCGCCATTCCTTGGATGTGAGGTTGCTCCTCTCTGCTGCCACCCCTGACCTCGGGCATGTTGTAGCTCCTCTCTGCCGCTGTGCCTGACCTCGGACGTGGGGTAGCTCCTCTTGGTCGCTCCTGCACCGTCGCAGTCTGGCACTCTCGGTTGTCTCCCCTTACTTGGGTGAGGGGTAGCTACTCTAGGCCATGCTTCTTCGGGGTTCTTCACAGCCGGTGCGCTTATGCATGGTCCGTCACAGCTGGCGGGCTTCTGCGTGGTCACATGATTTATTCTTTATGAGTATCCTTGATGTTCCTATGTTCATTTTATAGTAGGAGAAACTGATACTTGGGGGATCAAACAGCTCATCCCTGCCTTTACAGCTCAAGTTTAGATCTGTTTCTGCATAACCCTAGATTCCATGTAAGGTGGGGTGTAGAGTAACAGATTTCAGGCATGTCCTCTTTACCTTAATCACATACATTTCCTGACACCCAGATTAAATTCCAGAGACCCAGCCAGGGTGTGCCTGTTTCTTTCTTTCTTTTTTTTTTTTTTATTTTTTTTTATGTCTCTGCTTTTTTTTTTTTTTAATTTTAAAATTGTTTATTTTCCAGTTTTTTTTTTTTTAAATTAAAAAAATTTCAGGTATACACGTGCTCCCCATCCTGAACCCTCCTCCCTCCCCCCTCCCCATACCATCCCCCTGGGCCGTCCCAGCGCACCAGCCCCAAGCATCCAGCATCGTGCACTGAACCTGGACTGGCATCTTGTTTCATACATGACATTTCACGTGTTTCAATGCCATTCTCCCAAATCTTCCCACCCTCTCCCTCTCCCACAGAGTCCGTAAGACTGCTCCATACATCAGTGTCTCTTTTGCTGTCTCGTATACAGGGTTATCATTACCATCTTTCTAAATTCCATATATATGCGTTAGTATACTGTATTTATGTTTTTCCTTCTGGCTTACTTCACTCTGTATAATAGGCTCCAGTTTCATCCACCTCATTAGAACTGATTCAAATGTATTCTTTTTAATGGCTGAGTAATACTCCATTGTGTATATGTACCACAGCTTTCTTATCCATTCATCTGCTGATGGACATCTAGGTAGCTTCCATGTCCTGGCTATTATAAACAGTGCTGCGATGAACATTGGGGTACACGTGTCTCTTTCCCTTCTGGTTTCCTCAGTGTGTATGCCAAGCAGTGGGATTGCTGGGTCATAAGGCAGTTCTATTTCCAGTTTTTTAAGGAATCTCCACACTGTTCTCCATAGTGGCTGTACTAGTTTGCATTCCCACCAACAGTGTAAGAGGGTTCCCTTTTCTCCACACCCTCTCCAGCATTTATTATTTGTAGACTTTTGGATCGCAGCCATTCTGACTGGCGTGAAATGGTACCTCATAGTGGTTTTGATTTGCATTTCTCTGATAAGGAGTGATGTTGAGCATCTTTTCATGTGTTTGTTAGCCATCTGTATGTCTTCTTTGGAGAAATGTCTATTTAGATCTTTGGCCCATTTTTTGATTGGGTCATTTATTTTTCTGGAGTTGAGCTGTAGGAGTTGCTTGTATATTTTTGAGATTAGTTGTTTGTCGGTTGCTTCATTTGCTATTATTTTCTCCCATTCTGAAGGCTGTCTTTTCACCTTGCTAATAGTTTCCTTTGATGTGCAGAAGCTTTTAAGTTTAATTAGGTCCCATTTAACCATATGATTATCTCAATAGATGCAGAGAAAGCCTTTGACAAAATTCAACACCCATTTATGATAAAAACTCTCCAGAAAGCAGGAATAGAAGGAACATACCTCAACATAATAAAAGCTATATATGACAAACCCACAGCAAACATTATCCTCAATGGTGAAAAATTGAAAGCATTTCCTCTAAAGTCAGGAACAAGACAAGGGTGCCCACTTTCACCATTACTATTCAACATAGTTTTGGAAGTTTTGGCTACAGCAATCAGAGCAGAAAAAGAAATAAAAGGAATCCAAATTGGAAAAGAAGAAGTAAAACTCTCACTATTTGCAGATGACATGATCCTCTACATAGAAAACCCTAAAGACTCCACCAGAAAATTACTAGAACTAATCAATGATTATAGTAAAGTTGCAGGATATAAAATCAACACACAGAAATCCCTTGCATTCCTATACACTAATAATGAGAAAACAGAAAGAGAAATTAAGGAAACAATTCCATTCACCATTGCAATGAAAAGAATAAAATACTTAGGAATATATCTACCTAAAGAAACTAAAGACCTATATATAGAAAACTATAAAACACTGGTGAGAGAAATCAAAGAGGACACTAATAGATGGAGAAATATACCATGTTCATGGATTGGAAGAATCAATATAGTGAAAATGAGTATACTACCCAAAGCAATTTATAGATTCAATGCAATCCCTATCAAGTTACCAACAGTATTCTTCACAGAGCTAGAACAAATAATTTCACAATTTCTATGGAAACACAAAAAACCTCGAATAGCCAAAGCGATCTTGAGAAAGAAAAATGGAACTGGAGGAATCAACCTACCTGACTTCAGGCTCTACTACAAAGCCACAGTTATCAAGACAGTATGGTACTGGCACAAAGACAGAAATACAGATCAATGGAACAAAATAGAAAGTCCAGAGATAAATCCACGCACATATGGACAGCTTATCTTTGACAAAGGAGGCAAGAATATACAGTGGATTAAAGACAATCTCTTTAACAAGTGGTGCTGGGAAATCTGGTCAACCACTTGTAAAAGAATGAAACTAGAACACTTTCTAACACCATATACAAAAATAAACTCAAAATGGATTAAAGATCTCAACGTAAGACCAGAAACTATAAAACTCCTAGAGGAGAACATAGGCAAAACACTCTCTGACATACATCACAGCAGGATCCTCTATGACCCACCTCCCAGAATATTGGAAATAAAAGCCTGTTTCTTTCATGACCTTACTTTTCTGGTGAAGAAAGAGACACACCCTGGTTAGAGTCTCTGTTTACATGTCCCCTTACACCTTCATCCATTGCTCACTTTTTAAGAAGTTTTTACTTCTAAACTTCCTCAATTGAGAGGCAGCACAACACCATGGATAAGCATGGAAACTAGAGGCGGTATGATGTGAAAGAGCAGAAGTCTCTGAACTGACATGAGCTAGGTCAGATTCTAGCTCTTCTGTTCAATAGCTGAAAGAGGAAGATATACCTATTTGAATGCAGAGTTCCAAAGAATAGCAAGGAGAGATAAGAAAGCCTTCCTCAGTGATCAATGCAAAGAAATAGAGGAAAACAACAGAATGGGAAAGACTAGAGATCTCTTCAAGAAAATTAGAGATACCAAAGGAATATTTCATGCAAAGATGGACACAATAAAGGACAGAAATGGTATGGACCTAACAGAAGCAAAAGATATTAAGAAGAGGTGGTAATAATACACAGAAGGACTATACAAAAAAAGATCTTCACCACCCAGAAAATCATGATGGTGTGATCACTCACCTAGAGCCAGACATCCTGGAATGGAAAGTCAAGTGGGCCTTAGGAAGTATCACTACAAACAAAGCTAGTGAAGGTGATGGAATTCCATTTAAGCTATTTCAAATCCTAAAAGATGATGCTGTGAAAGTGCTGCACTCAATATGTCAGCAAATTTGGAAAACTCAGCAGTGGCCACAGGACTAGAAAAGGTCAGTTTCATTCCAATCCCAAAGAAAGGCAATGCCAGAGAATGCTCAAAACCACACAATTGCACTCATCTCACATGTTAGCAAAGTAATGCTCAAAATTCTCCAAGCTTGGCTTCAACAGTACATGAACTGTGAACGTCCAGATGCTCAAGCTGGATTTAGAAAAGGCAGAGGAACCAGAGATCAAATTGCCAACATATGCTGGATCATCAAAAAAGAGAATTCCAGAAAAACATCTATTTATGTTTTATTGACTATGCCAAAACTTTGACCATGTGGACCACAGCAAACTCTGGAAAATTCTTGAAGAGGTGGGAATACCAGACCACCTGACCTGCTTCTTGAGAAATCTGTATGCAAGTCAGGAAGCAACAGTTAGAACTGGACATGGAACAACAGACTAGTTCTGAATCAGGAAAAGAGTACATCAAGGCTGTATATTGTCACCATGCTTATTTAACTTTTATGAAGAATAAAAGTTCTTCATAAATAAAAGAATAAATGAGAAATGCTGGGCTGGATGAAGCACAGGCTAGAATTAAGATTGTCAGGAGAAATATCAAAAACCTCAGATATGCAGATGACATCACCCTTATGGCAGAAAGTGAAGAAGAACTAAAGAGCCTCGATGAAAGTGAAAGAGGAGAGTGAAAAATGTGGCTTAAAGCTCAACATTCAGAAAACTAAGCTCATGGTATCCGGTCCCATCACTTCATGGGAAATAGTTGGGGAAACAGTAGAAAGAGTGACAGACTTTATTTTTGGGGGCTCCAAAATCACTGCAGTTGGTGATTGCAGCCATGAAATTTAAAGACACTTACTTCTTGGAAGGAAAGTTATGACCAACCTAGACAGCATATTCAAAAGCAGAGACATTACTTGCTAACAAAGGTCCATCTAGTGAAAGCTATGGTTTTTTAAGTAGTCATCTTTTGATGTGAGAGTTGGACTATAAAGAAAGGTGAGCACTGAAGAATTGATGCGTTTGAACTGTGGTGTTGGAGAAGACTCTTGGGGGTGCCTTGAACTGCAAGGAGATCCAACCAGTCCATCCTAAATAAAACCAGTCCTGAATTTTCCTTGGATGGACTGATGCTGAAGCTCAGACTCCAATTCTTTGGCTACCTGATATGAAGAACTGACTCAGAGAGGACCCTGATGCTGGGAAAGATTGAAAGCAGGAGGAAAAGGGGATGACAGAGGATGAGATGGTTGGATGGCATCACCAACTCTATGGACATGAGTTTGAGTAAACTCTGGGAATGGGCAATGGACAGGAAGGCCTGACCTGCTGCAGTCAATGGGGTCACAAAGAGTCAGACATGGCTGAGCAACTGAACTGAACTGACCCTCAGAACAGTGATGTGACCTCACTTAGTCTCAGTTTCCTCATCTGGGAAATGGGGTCAGTACTTACCGTGTAGCTTGTTGCAAAGATTAGAGATAATCAGTATCAGGGTGCAGCACAGTGCTTGGTTCACAGATCTTACCCACCAGGAGCTGAGAGATGCTATGTGCATGCATACAAATTATTGAGCAGAATAGGACAGGTCCTTCAGAAGAAATGTACGCAAAGTCTTAGGAACCCAGCAGGAAGAGAGTGAGTCCAGGATGGTTTCCTGGGAGAGTGTGTTTGGGCTGAGCCTGAAAGGATGGGCAGGATATTGACAGGCCGTGAGAGGAGGGGCAATTCCAAATGGAAGACAAGCAGTAAAGAGAGGTATGGGCTTCCACTGTTTGACTCCAGAATCCAGCCCTCCTCTGCCAGGGCGCTCATCAACTGTTTCAACAGTCTGCTCCATAGCGTTTCTACTTACTTGGTATGTTTCTGGTAGATGGTATCAAACCAGCTTTTTCATTTCCTAGTTTGCCTCTAGTTTGTGTATCTGCTGTTCAGTGAAAATTGGTTAAATTTAACTTAGAGGAAAATAGCATGAATAAGAACACTTTCCTGTCAGTGGGAAGTGTTGTAATATATGCTCAAGTCAGGCTTTTCCTTTTAACCTAATCAGGAAATCGTGGCTGGGAAATTAGCCTGACTTGGATTTTATCTCAAATCCTTTAAAATGTTCTTCCCATCTTGGACTTGTCCATTAATAATTTGCTAAGTCAACAACACACTCGAAGTCCTATCACCAGAGTTGAAGAGAGCCTGTTTCTTATGCTCGAACTGAGCTAAGTGAAAGAGTGAACTTTTCTAGAGCATGTTGCAATTGCTATACTATAATGCGATGCTATTTGGGGAAGGAAATCAGAAAAATACCTTAATAAAATTAAAGGATAGAAACTAATAACAGTTTGCAAGGATTGTTGACAGTGAAATGGAGGTCCAGAAAACAGTGTGTGTGTATGTATGGCTGGAGCCTATCTTAAAATGGTATCAAAACCAGGAGGGAGAGATGGTATTAACTTCTGAGCTTGATGAAGAAATAAGATGAAATAATGAATTTTCATGACAAAACAATTGCTGCTTTTCATTTGATCCTCCCTTGTTAAGCTTTGAGTGAGCAGGGAACCTGTGTGTGTTTGTGTGTCTTTGTGGTTGTCAGGGAGGGTTATGATGGAGACACTCTCTTTCTTATCCTCATGGTCACAAGCTTTGCATGCTGTGATTCACACTGTGAATAGGGTCCCCCTATTGGATTAATGAGAAAATAGGCATCAGTCATTAGTAGCAGAGCTTCCCTGATAGCTCAGTTGATAAAGAATCTACCTGCAGTGTGGGAGACCCAGGTTTGATTCCTGGATTGGGAAGGTAACCTGGATAAGGGAAAGCTACCCACTCTAGTATTCTGGCCTGGAGAATTCCATGGAGTCACAAAGAGTCAGACATGACTAAGTGACTTTCAGTTTGACTTTCATCAGTAACAACTCAGTAAACGGTGACCCTGTTCTTCCTCATGCTCCAAACACCATGGTGCTCTTCTTTCAACCCACACCCATCCCATCAGTAGGTCTTATAGACTCTGCCGTCAGAATGTGTCTAGAGTGTGCTCCATCTCTCCATCCCTGCTGCTCCCACTGTGGTCCTGGCCACCATCATCTCTCAGATTATTCCAGTAGCCTCCATACTTGTATCTATCCTCACTCATTCTCCCTTACTGCTTGTTTTCTGCAAAGCACAGGAGTGATTCTGTAGAAATCTCAGACCAGGTCAGTCCTCCCTTCTCCCACTCCTCCTGTTACTGGAGTGACCCCAGGCTCCTCCTGCTCTGTCTCTGCCCTCACTTCCCTCATTCTTACTCAGCTCCGCTCTCCTGCCTCCTTGCTTGTCCTGAACACTTTGGGCACCTCCCGGTGGCCCCTGCACTCGCCCATCCCTCTGTGTGGAGCAGCCCCTCCACCTCTCCCAGATCTGCTCATCCCCGCTCTGAGCAGAGCCCTCACACCCCAGTGTGGACTCACTTCCCTCCTTTACTCTCCACCTCCCAGAGCCCGCTTCCTTTTCCTTCTCATCCTCAGTACTTGCACTCAGGTTAATTTTCCTTATTGTTCATCCCCCACTGTGGAGAGAAACTCTAGTGGCTTTGTTTCCTCATGGCTGAATTCATTGTGCCCAGAACAATGCCTGGTGTATATTGATCCACAATAAATATGTTAGAATGATCAGATGCATAAATGTTGTGAAAAACTGCAGAATGAAAACAAACAAACAAACAAAAAAACCTGAGGATTTTTTTAATTGTTCAGTGTTACGGTTTAGCAACTATGAAATATACTCGTTGTTGTTGATCAAACACTGTGTGGAGAACTGATGCTAAAAAGTTAGGATGGCAGGAGAAGAACATATTTTAGATCTTTTTTTTTTTTCTCCTTTTCTATCTTCATGTAGGATTTACAGCTTTTGAAGGAAAATGATCTAACTGAAATAGGAGACCGGGGAACCCCGCTGAGTGAAGGACAGAAAGCCCGGGTCAGCCTCGCCAGGTAAATGGGATTTCAGTTGCCATCCTGCCCCTCCTCCTCCGCGACTCCTAGTGGATGTGAGCACGCAGAACCCACTCACAAGGTGGGCCTGTGTGAAGCACGGTCTTGGTCCTTTCCCTGGGCTCTTGAATTAACCTGGAGTTGTTGAAAGCCATCATGATTCAGAGATGAGACCCAGGGAGTGTGACGTGTCCTCTCCTGATGTCTCTCTCTGTTTTCTAGAGCCGTGTATCAGGATGCAGACATCTACCTCCTGGATGATCCACTCAGCGCAGTGGATGCAGAAGTCAGCAGGCACTTGTTCGAACAGTGAGTTTGCTCCTATTTTCTATCATGTCTGCTTTCCAGGAACCCTGTAGAGATCAGGGAAGAGAGCTCAGGAAAGCCTTTGTGCTCCAGGAAACTCAGCTCGCTCTGCCCTGGTGTCCCTCTCTCCTCTCCCTCCCTTCCACAGAAGATCCATAGTAGAGAAATTTTGCATTATGATGAGGTCATGAAAATACAGAAGGTATTTCCTGTCATGAGGGCAGGAAAATACAGAAGGTGCTTCCAATGTGTGAAGGACAGAGGGGTCTGTGCTTTAGGGAGTGAGGAATAGATGGGAGATTTCCCTGTGACCTGCAGTTGATAACCAGACACTGTGATGGATCCATACCCTTGAAATAAGAAAGATGATGAATAATTTTTAAATTGTAGAGTTGGACCCAGGAATCAAGTACTTAGTGTCAGTCCTTTTCCTCCATCATGTGTTTAAGGCACATTAGAAGCAAAATTTTCCGTACTGACACAGGGCTTCTGTGGAAAGGCCCTGTTGGTTTATGCTTATTATTCTTTAGGTTTGGAAATTCTTAATAAGGCCTAGAATTAAGACTAACTTATTCCACATCTAAGTATGAATTTAATCATTTAGCGTTGCTTCATGGATGCTTATTTGAATTAATACTTAGACCCATGATGTAGGGTTAACCTGAATGTGTAACTAGAGATCTAGAATCTGGTGGAAATCTTGACTTTCATTTTTGTGTTTCTGGAATACAAATTGCTTTTGCCTGGCCACAGAATGACTGAAGTAGAACAACTCTTACGTTTTTCTGTGAATAATGTGTCCTCATACACGCTGACTGAAGCCTCTGATGGAGTCTAGACTGGGCTTTTTGAAAGCTGCATGAGCTTGCTTTTGCTAAAACAGCATCCACATCTACCCCATGGTTGCTTACCTTGCTGTTGTCCACCTTGTTAAGGTCAACAAGCCTTCCAGCTGCACTTATTAATGCCCTGCTATGTGCACTGGGATCAATGCCCTTACAGATGTCCCTGCACAAAACCTCTTAGTTTACAAGGAGGACGGAGAGCCAGGAGAGGGGAAGGACCACACTGGGCAGCATAAGGGAGACTAGGAAGCCCAACTCTCATTTCAGCCTCTGAGGAACCTGTCTCAATGTGGAGCTTGTTAAGACAGATGCCTGGGAAAAGGTCAGCTGAGTCAGGGTTTAGAGGTTTCTATACAGGATAGTTGGAGAAGGCGATGGCACCCCACTCCAGTACTCTTGCTTGGAAAATCCCATGGATGGAGGAGCCTGGTAGGCTGCAGTCCATGGGGTCACAAAGAGTTGGACACGACTGAGCGACTTCACTTTCACTTTTCACTTTCATGCATTGGAGAAGGAAATGGCAACCCACTCCAGTGTTCTTGCCTGGAGAATCCCAGGCATGGGGGAGACTGTTGGGCTGCTGTCTGTGGGGTCGCACAGAGTCGGACATGACTGAGGCTACTTAGCAGCATACAGGATAGTAAGTGCTGAATGGAACTGAATGTTGGAAAGCTCCCTGTGCCCCGGGCTGGGCAGGAAGTGCCCTGGGGTTGTGCAAGCTGGGTATGTATGTAGAGGCTGAAAATAGGACCCAGTTCCCTTTGCTGGAGGAAGAGTAGAAGCACAGGAAACGAGGCTGTGAGAACAGAAGGCACATTGTCGCCTGGAGGAGGCAGGTTGTACAGCAGAGAGAAGCTTTTTGGGAATTCTCGCTGTCAGGTCCTGTGTTAGTTTGTTGGGGCTGTGTCTGTCCAGGCTGATCTCACAGAGACCAGAGCCTGGGCAAGTCCAAGGGTGTTGGCAGATTTGGTGTCTGGTGAGAACCTAATTCCTGTGTCCTCATGTGGTGGAAGGGGTGAGGGAGCTGTGTGGGTCCCTTTTATAAAGGCACTAGTCCCATTCAGGCAGACTCCACCCTCATGACCTCGCCTCCCAATGGCCCCATCTCCAGTACCTTCACAGTGGGGATTAGGTTTCAATGTATGTATTTTGAGGGCACCAACATTCAGTCACAGCAGGTTTTTAGAGATGACAGTGTTGGGGGAGCAGTGCGAAAATAATTGAAATTCATTCTCTCACAGTTCTAAAGGCTAGATTCTCATGATCAAGGTGTGGGCAGTTTGGTTTCTCCTTAGACCTTCTCCTTATCTTCTGATGACAGCTTCCTCACTGTGTCTTCAGACATGGTCCTCTCTCTGTTCACGCACACCCCTGTGTTTCTGTCCTCATGTCTTAGTCTCCTCTTCTAAGAACACCAGTCATATTGGATTAGGCCCACTCTAATTAAGGGTAGCAATTACCTCTTTAAAGGTTCTGTCACCAGATTCTAAGGTTCTGGTGGTCAATGTGCCATCATATGAATTTTTGGGGGAATAGAATTCATTCACAGCAAATCCTAAATAGCAAAGTAAAGAGACTTAAGCAGATCGGTGGAGTGAGTGAGAGAGATATATGAGGAGCTCTGAGCTCTGGATATGAGGAGCTGGGATTCCAAATCCATTAAGCAGGGGTCATGAGGCAGGTACCACTGAAGGCTGTATGTGAAAGGTACTTAGTGTTGGGGCAATGAAAGAGCTCTAGAGATGGATGGTGGTGATGGTTACACAATGATGTGAATGTACTTAATGCCATTGAGCTGTATGCATAAAAAATAGTTAAAATGGTAAATTTCATGTTATGTATATTTTACCACACACAAAAATTACACATTAGCATTGAATCTTTCAGAACAAAAGAGAGCAGGGCAGCTGACATGTGGCATGGCCCACACTCCAATCTGACCACCCCCCCTTTCCCACCCTCTTTTGATTGTGATTTGATAAATTTTCTCTTATTTAAAGTACCTAGTGGTTCAGATGGTAAAGAATCTGCCTGTAATGCAGGATACCTGGGTTCAATCCCTGGGTCAAGAAGACCCCCTGGAGGAGGGCATGGCACTATTCTTGCCTGGAGAATCCTCATGGACAGAATGTCCTGGTGGGCTATAGGCCATGGGGTTGCAAAGAGTCAGAAATGACTGAGTGACCAACACTTTCACTGATGATTTTTCCCTTAGGTAGTGCCTTGTGGCTTGTCGTGAGTTCAGTGATGGGATACTAGTACCAAGACATGAATTTCCATCCCCCACTATCCTGGCATCATGAGTAGCTCAGCCTCCCTGTTCCCAGCACTCTACCTTGAACTTGCAAATGTCTGCTACCCTGTCTTGTGTGCATCTGCACAAGTTCCCCATCACTGCAAGAGCAGTTTCTGCTGGCTTTTGTGTCTGTGTCACAGGGAGGGGAAGGGAAAGTTTACTGATTGCCATGTATCAGTGTGCTGAACACAAAAACTCTCTCAGGTGTTTATAAAGGTGAGGTGTTTATAACATGTTTATAAAGTCCTCTCCAACCTTTTGGTTTAATGACCTTGGATGTACACTTAATAGAAGCAAGCTTGTTAAGACTTGTATGCTAATCAGAACCACATTCTTTGGGGAAACTTAGGGCAGGGATCACAAAGGCAATTTAGTACATCACTCAACAGCGACTGAGAATGTTCTCAATGAGTTAGGCAATTGGACGGAACAATATGCTATGAGAGATGGTGGTCGTGTTGAAGCTTAGTCGTGGTAAATATTTTCTATTAAAAGTGAATGAATCACACTCCTACTTGCCATTATCAGCTTCCTTTAGTCATGAGTATATTAATATATACCAGCTTACTAATGTTTGTGATTTTTATAACTATATTTTGTGATGATTAAGTGGGTTCTATTACTTATAGAAGGTGAGAGTCCTTAGATAAACTGATGCAGGCTCACTTGTGTCCAGCCATGGATCCTTTCCTGGCTCAGCCCCACATCACCAGACCCCTGCCTCCTGCGTCATCAGCTTTTCAGGTCTGTCCTGATCAGACTCCCATGCTGCTGTCTACACAGCTTACCCTCCTGCTCCAGCCCTTCATAGACCTCCCCCTGCCCTCCCCTCCCATTCCACCCATGTTCAGGAAGCAGCTCCAGGTCCGCAGAGAACAGGCTTCTTTGCCATCTGCCCCCATCAGCCTGTCTAGTTCTTCCCCACACCTACTTAATAATCCACTGCTCTGGCTTTGTGGGGGTCCTTTCTCACCCCTGTCTGTCTATACATACTGGCCCCTCTGTCCCAGAGCCAGGGAGCAGTGCACCAGGACACAGAAGGAAGATGGAAGACGGGATCTGCCATTGCCTCCCGTTCCTCCAGGCGGAGCCCATGCCCTCTGTCTTCCCACAGCCCTCAGTGGGTGCACTTGACCATTTATGAGTCTCCCCACCCCTAGAAGCTGTGAATGCAGGAAGGCGCCTCAGCCCAGCATGTTCTGTCCCAGATTCCTGCACCTGCTGTGTCTTCTTCCAGGGATGTTTCCCCAGAGAATCTCAGGTCTCTTCCCCAGAGAATCTGTAGTCTCCCCAACTACAGCAGCCCCCTTGCTTTTTCTTCAGAGCACACATCATGGCCTGATAGTACGTGTCCTATACTCGTTCAGTATATCCCCCTTTTACATGGTGCAAAATAATGTCTGCTTTCTTGACCTGTGATGTACGTCAAGAGAGTGGCACCTCAGTAAACCTCTGCTGATTGAATGGATGAAGGTGTGGATTCTGAATTATTTGTATCCCCTCTACCATGGAATGTGTCTCCTCTTAACACAGCCCCTATAGAGAATGATACTGGATTGGCCAAAAAGTTCAGTTGGGTTTTTCTGTAAGATGTTGTGGAAAAACCCAAAGGAATTTTGTGGCCAACCCAATAAATAGAATTAACACAGCCCTTATATAGATTTAACAGTTAACTTGTTTCTGAATCAATAATTTTTATGACATAACTTGGAAATCTTTACTCTGAAACTTGAAAAATAGGCTATCTTCTTAGAGATGGATAAAAAGCATTATTTAGGAAAATTTCAAAGTCATTAATTGGCCACTTTGTTGTAATTATTTATATTACTTCATCTCTGATGGAATTTTAGGAAGCAAACATTTTACCACTTTTGGGTTGCTCCATCTTGGACATAGAAACCCATCAGATTTGATTAACATCTGGCTTCAGGGACTGTTGGCAAGTAATTATGAATTAAGGAGAAACAGTTCCATTAAAAGCTTTAGTACTAAGTCTGAAGAGGTTTACTCACTCAGGAATCTTAGACACAAACGCTGAACTAAGATATGTCAAAGGGAAAAATGAATCCTTTTGGACTTAATGAAGCAATGGTGTATGTGTCTACATCCTGGGGTCTTGCTTCTGGTCACAGACCCAGTGTCCAGAGTGTCCCCTTAGGACTTTTCTGTCATGACTCCAAAGCACATGACTGCTCATGGTTAGGGAGGAGTGGAGAAGGGGGCTGACATTTACTGAGTGGATTGGTGGTTTGATTTCTCAGAACCTGTGGGTGAGTTGTCCTTGGCCTTGTTTTGAGATGAAGAAACAGGTTTCATCACTCGTCTGACATCAGGCTCATGAGAGGGACTGAGCTGCAATCTTCTGCCTTCACACTCTCCATCTAACTCACTAACAGGCTGAGTTCTGGCCCAGGTTCCTGAGATTTGCTCTGTGAGGGACTTGGGCACCTAGAGTACCTGCTTGCAGCCCTGACTGTGGTCACCGGGGCCCCAAATCCAGCCACTTTCTTCCCTGGAGAGGTTGTGGACCTTGTGGGATGAGACTGGGGCTGAGTTCCTAGGGGTCTGCATTAAAAATGTGAAGCATTGGAGAAGTTACTGTAAAAACACACTTAAGGTTGGATACTGAGAGAGGTTGTTGGCCTTCCAGACCTGCCAGGCCTGTTACTTGCCCAGGTTAGACTTAAGAAAGAGCCCAGAATCAGTGACAGACACACATATGGTTTAATTATTAGGGCCAACTTACATGTGCAAAGGAAATCCTGGAAGGGCATCCTATCATTTGAGGCCCACGTCAGAACAGGACATGGTGGTAGTCTTTGCTCCCAGGGCAAGGTGGCAGGAGAGGGGGGGCATTACCTGTTATAGGGGAAGTTGATGTCAGGGTGGGCCATTGGTCACCATGAAAACCAGCAGAGGGTCATGTCCCTCTTGCCCCTTTGACAAGCATCATGGAAGATTGTGATCTGAAGCTAGAGCCATCATTAGCTGGGCCCTGGGACAAGCATATAGGAAGGTCAGTCATGTAAGTAGGTGTAGGTGAAGCAGACACTGGTCAAAAAGGGGATGTATAGAGAGCAAGAGAATAGCCATTTTGGGTGGCCTGATCACACAAGGGTCTTGCCTAAGAGAACTGGTGTGTCTTTTGGCCATTGGATGATTCCCATTGTGATTTGGGCCATCTGAATTCTGTTCTTTAATTTTCATATTTGGAAGGTGTTCAATCCTTATGAAAGAAGACTGGTTTCCTGGGTGGGACTGGGACTGTTGTAGAGACTGATGGAGGCCACGTTGGCATTCATTTTCTGTTTAATATTATTTGGGAAGAAGTGTCTAGAAAAGGCACTCTAGCAAAGGTTACCAAGATTCTATTAATTTTTTGTTGTTAATGTATACATCATAAATCATAAATAATCCCCTAGAAAATTGTCTAAGGAAAATGCACACATTTTTATATAACATAGATGCCTCTTTTCCCCTTCCCACATAGTGATAAAATATTAAGTTCAGTCAAGTTTTGGAATCTCAGTATTGCTCAATTATTTTTCATTATGAAATGTAAATTATTGTTAAGCTGAGTTTTTAGAAAAAATTTAGCAAGTGCCTCCTTCACTGGACTGTTTTTAGATTTTTTTTTAGCAGTGCTGGGTTCACATTTGCTGCTGATAAATTTGAGGACCTACTCAGGATCATTGACATATTTGTATTTAATTTGTATTATTTATTTTTTTATTTAAACTATAGACCTTTGCTGTGTTGTTTTTGTCTCATTATGTTTTCAGAATATGTGTTTTCAGTTTGGAGCACCCCCACTAATGTGCATTTGCATTCTATACCTTTTATATTTGTAGGTGTATTCGTCAGGTCTTGAAGGAGAAGATCACAATCTTAGTGACTCATCAGCTGCAGTACCTAAAGGATGCAAGTCAGATTCTGATACTGAAAGATGTAAGTAGTTTCTAGAAGCCTGTGAAATTGCTAGCACTCAGGTGTGTTGAAGGCCAGACCTCCCAGCAGGTCACTCGCCTTGGATTCATGGTAAATGTCCTCTTCTCCCTCAATTTAACTCCCTCTTTTTCTCAGAGCTGATGCTATTCAGGTCTTTGAGGATCAATCCAAAGACCTGTAAAGTGTCACTATTAAACTTGAAGCCACATAAACACTAAAGCATGTAGGAGCGCTACCACAGGACTACTGAAATATTACTGTTCTATTGAAATTTGTTAAGGATAATGATGTTATTTTATTTATAACTTGTGTTTTCCCCTTATACAACTTAAGTCAAAGTTTTTTACTTGGAACTTAGAGCTACTGAGACCTGTTTGTATCCACATGATTGTCAAGTACAATTTGCCTAAAGAGCATCTTCCATTAACACTGGAAGCAAAGTTGGGTAGCCAAGCACCTGGGTCAGAGATGCCCACTCTGTGGGTCTTCCTGCCCAGGTCTCTATGTGCCCGATACGTGTGGCAGCCTGTGCAGCAGGAAGACAAGGCCCTGCCTTCACAGGACTCCTGTTCTTATGGGGATGAATGTGACAAGGAGGGTGATATCCTGGCTGTCTCCTTGAGGAGCTGGTGCCTCATGGGGTCTGAATGACATGAAGGTGGGCGCTGTGCAACACCTGGGGGAAGGGGCCTGAGGCAGGGGGTCCTAAGGAAGGAACTGACTAGCAGGTTGGAGGAACAGCGGGAAGACCAGTGTGTCTGAGGAGAGTGAGCAGGGGGACGTGGAGGGAGCTGGTCTCTGCAGTGGGCAGCGAGCCTGGAAATGGGATGGAAGCCTTGGATGGTCCAGAGCAGAAAAGCAATGTGGTCTGATGTTGGAGTTAAGAGATTCCTCTGATGGTTACTGGAAGGGCGGCAGCAGAAGCAGTTAGAAGTCTTAGTAAAGCTGAGGAGACAGAAGTGTGGACTCAGGATAGGATATCAGTTTCTAGAGCTGCTGTAACAAAGCACTACGAACTGGGTGAGTTAAAACAACAGAAGTTTATCGTCTCCCTGTTCTGGAGGCTATAGATCCCAGATCCAGGTACTGGCAGGGCCATGCTCTCTCTGAAGGCTCCAGGGCAGAATTCTTCCTTCCAGCTGGTGGTGTTCATGGATCTTCCTTGTGTTCCTTGGCTTCCAGCTGCAGCACTGTGGTCTCTGCCTCTGATGTCACATGGCTGTTGTCCCCGTGTCTGGGTCTCTTCTCATAAGGATATCAGTCACATAGGATTTAAGGTCACCCTGTTCCAGTGGGGCCTCATCTTAACTTCGTTACATCTACAAAGACACTGAATGCAAATAAGATCATGTTCACAGACATAATGTTTAGGGCTTGAACTTACTTTTTGGGGGGCTAACAATCAACCCCAACTCCTAGCATGGCTGGCGATGGGGTGGAGATTAGTGAGAATATTTCAGGCTTACTGGTTGTTTGATGATTCAGACCTTGGCTTCTTTGTCTCTGGGCCTCAGCACCTCTGTCATTAACCCTTGTTTGTTCCACTGGCCCTTGGTCAGTCAGTTCAGTTGCTCAGTTGTGTCTGACTCTTTGCTACCCCATGGACTGCAGCACGCCAGGCCTCCCTGTCCATTGCCAACTCCCAGAGTCTACTCAAAGTCATTGAGTCAGTGATGCCATCCAACCATCTCATCCTCTGTCATTCCCTTCTCATCCTGCCTTCAATCTTTTCCAGCATCAGGGTCTTTTCAAATGAGTCAGCTCTGCATATCAGGTGGCCAAAGTATTGGAGTTTCTGCTTCAGCATCAGTCCTTTCAATGAATATTCAGGACTGATCTCCTGTAGGATTGACTGGTTTGATTTCCTTGCAGTCCAAGAGTGTTCTCCAACACCACAGTTCAAAAGCATCAATTTTTTGGTGCTCAGCTTTCTTTATGGTCCAACTCACACATCCATACATGACCACTGGAAAAACCATAGCTTTGACTAGTTGGACCTTTGTTGGCAAAGTAATGTCTCTGCTTTTTAATATGCTGTCTAGGTTGGTCAGATCCCTCATTTATCAAGTGAACTTTTGTCCTAAGAAAGATTATTAAATGCGGAACCTCTGCCTCTCTAGAAGCAATATCTCATGTCAACGCTTAACCGCTCTTTCCGGAATGGGGAGTTCAGGTTTCTCAGATTTGATAGCAGTTAATTTCATGATGGAAGAAGATGATACTAGTGTGTAAAACCCCAATGATGACAATATTATGAGCACAGGATCAATGGGAGACAGAGTAACCTATTTAGTTTGTCCCTAGATCTTTTAGGGTCCCTTATTGCTTCTTTTGAGGACACTACCCCCAATTTTAGTGCTATCAGAACAACTATTGTCCACTCATGAGCACCCCTGGATGAGTTGGGGTCCATCCTTACTCTTTGTCTGGTTCATCTCTAACAGCAGAAAGGGAATGGTTGCCCTCTCAACCTCTCAGAGTTGTCTGTGCTTGGCTGCTCAGTGAAATTGCTATCCTTGTACCAGTACTTGTTTCCTTGTGCGTCTTATAGGTACTATGTAGAAAATGGTAATTTCATTAAATAAAGTATTTGAATTTTGCCTCCCAAGTGGAACAAGGCACAGTATACCCTGAATAATTTTCTGATTCTGTAGTATAGACAGTACCCAAATGCTTCATTGAGTTTCTCACAATGGACCACCTCAAGAAATAGGGTGAGAGAGGTCCCAGCTATGGTCCTGGGGCACCTTCTTCCATCTGACCTGCCTTAACCAGAGACGCTCTCCTCTGTTTAGTTTTGCATCCTGTGATTTTTCCCTATATTTTGTTTGACACTGAGTGAATGAGCTGAGCCTTTTCATGGGGTCAGAATATAGTGAAGGTATCTGCACATTATTTTATAGGACTTTGTAAGAGAGGGATGAGGATGAGATGGTTGGATGGCATCACTGACTCAATAGACATGAGTTTGAGCTAACTCAGGGAGATAGTGAAGAACAGGGAAGCCTGGTGTACTGCAGTCTGTGGGGTCACAAAGAGTTGGACATGACTAAGCAACAGAACAACAACAAAAGGAGGGAAACTGCAATGATGTGTCACATGTGTTCAAAGAAAATGATTAGATTGACTGTAGCCTAAACGGTTGCCTGAGTAGAGGATACCTCGTTGACTGCTTGTGACTGGTTGTTCTTAAGTTTTAATTTTTTTAATTTTTTTTTTGTTGTTGTTGTTAGATCTGAGTGCATTGGTTCTTAGTTATTGGTTTGCTGGCATGGGAGGTCAAGGATTTAGAGACGCCTCAGTCTCAATGCCTCTTTGTTTAAATATTATGGCAGGTAGAATATTGAATTTTCAGTTGGGAACTTCCTGCATTTGTGGGAAGTGGTAAAGACCATGAAGATAAAGCTCATGGGTTCTCTGTCTAGGGCTGGTTCCTACATGTCTTTCTCCCAGTGGAGCACATGATACTATAACAATGGTCTGTGAAGATTTGATAAGAGACCATTACCTCTGGAGATGTGCTTGTTGCCACGTCTGGGTCAGCCTTAAGTTTCTTTCCTGGAATATCTTCCCCAATTAACTACTTGCTTGCATTTTAACATGATGCTTCTCTCAATTTCCATGTTGTCCAAAAATCCTGTAATGATACTTCTACCTACATCTGTAGTTTTAGCATCCCTGAGTTCCCATGGTAGTTATGTCAATGGCCTCCATTTTTAAAACATGAACATACATTTCTTTCATATCCCCCAGCACCTAGCACAGGGTTTTACAGTGAATACCATGCTCATTTTGCTCTTTGGAAGAAAAGCTATGACCAACCTAGACAGCATATTAAAAAGCAGAGACATTACTTTGCCAACAAAGGTCCAACTAGTCAAAGCTATGATTTTTCCAGTAGTCATGTATGGATATGAGAGTTGGACCATAAGGAAAGCTGAGCACTGAAGAATTGATGCTTTTGAACTGTGGTGTTGGAGAAGAACCTTGAGAGTCCCTTGGACTGCAAGGAAATCAAACCAGTCAATTCTGAAGGAACCCAGTCCTGAATATTCATTGGAAGGACTGATGCTGAAGCTGAAACCCCAAAACTTTGGCCACCTGTTGCAAAGAACTGACTCACTGGAAAAGACCTTGATGCTGGGAAAGATTGAAGGCAGAAGGGGATGACAGAGGATGAGATGGTTGGATGGCATCACTGACTTGATAGACATGAGTTTGAGCAAGCTCTGGGAGTTGGTGATGGACAGGGAGGCCCGGCGTGTTGTAGTCCATGAAGTCACAAAGAGTCAGACGTGACTGAGTAACTGAACTGATCTAGATTTTTTCACCAGAATTCCAAATCTAGAGATAATTTTCTTAGGAAAATAATAATTTAAGACTAGTTAACTTTCCTTAATTAGTATGTAGATTGGATTAATATTATCAAATGTAAATTAATTCCTCTCAAATTCTTTATTTTAGGGCAAAGTTATGCAAAAGGGGACTTTTGCTGAGTTTTCAAAATCTGGGATAGATTTTGAAGATATTATTTTATGGGAGAAGATAGAGGAGGCTGAACCATCTCCAGGTCCAGGAACACTCACTCTGATCTCCAAGTCTTCAGTTCAGTCTCAACCGTCTTCCAGACCCTCTTTGAAAGATGCAGCTCCAGAGGACCAAGATGTGAGTTTCTCATCCTGCAACATGCCCTTGTCTGTCTGCTCTTGGTCGCCTCGTGGACCTTCAGTCTGCTTCTCTCATGACATCTTTGTTTATCCCAAAGTAGATCCTAAGACTCCAACTCTCCTTCCATGGATTTGGTAGAATTAGAAAAGCATGAAGGAAGCAAGCCTGCTTGGTGTTCTCCTTTGGGTGTAGGATGAAGAATCTTATGGAGCTCAGTAGTGGGTGCACTGCTATGAATTTCCAGCTGTTTGTGGCTCACAGTGATATGAGAACTCATCAGTTTACCATAGTTACATCCTACTCACTCTGGTGGCTCCCAACTTCCCTTATGCATCTAGAGGTTTAATGTGAAGACCCCCTTAGACTGAGTCTTTCTGTGACCACATTAAATCAGCTACTTTTCCTATATTTTGGAGTGTTCTGGCTGCAGGTGGTTGATGGTAATATTTTGCCCCTTTGTTAAATCATTTGTTGTAGGCCAGACACTTTAGAGTTAGTTCTTGTTTTCCTTTTTTACTACCCTTTGAGACCTAGAGCCACATCGTATTCACCTTGAATGTCCAGTGGTCAGCATAGAGTTGAGTACATCTTTGGCTCATGTGACTCTATAATGCATTCTAGGTCCTACAGACAGAAATGAAGAAAAGCACTAGCTCTCTCTTAAAAAACATACATAGGTACTTCTTGGTATCCAAGCCCACAATATCCAGACCTAGGAACCTGGATGATTCTGATAAATATTCAGATTAGTTCCTCACATTCTACACTCAGGAATCACTCCCTGAAATTCAGGGATTAAATAGATTTGGGTCATATGCTGTCCTGTGCTGTCCAGACTCACATTATTTCAACTTCCTGTGTGAACTTATTTTGCTGTATTTGTCTAGGATTTTGAGCACCAAGTATGTTTTATGTTTCTATTATTGGAAGTGATACAAGTCATTTAGAGGGATATGTTAGTGCCATATCACTTTGTGTATTATTTTGGAAGAAGCTTCTGCATTTGTACTTGAATCAGGTAGTTGTGCTTGTGCTGAGAGTCATGATTGACTTTAAGCAAAGCCACACAACAGTGAATAATTTCATGCAAATGATGTTCTTTTTCTAATAGATTTCTGAAAGTAGGATGGCTGAGTCCAAGGGTAAATGCATATATGGTTTGGCTAGACATTTGCACACCCTTTTCTGTAGGAAATGGACCATCCTGCACTCCTACGAGCATATGAGATGTATCTGTTTCCTCACAGCTTTGCAGTGGAGGGCATTGCAAACTTTTGAAATTTGAGGGTTCCTTACTTAAAATTTTGTTTTCACTGCCGTTCTCCCTCCCAGACTGAGACTATCCAGGTTACATTACCACTAGAGGGCCATTCGGTTGGAAGAGTTGGTTTTAAGGCCTATGAGAATTACTTCACAGCCAGTGCACATTGGATTATCATCATTTTCCTTATTTTAGTGAACATCGCAGCTCAGGTAAATAAAAACATTTATTTCGGTTTTGTGCCCTCTTCTTGGTATCTACATATTGTTTATACTGTATTTATTTAATTTATTATTACATTAATATTTAATTTATTAACATGTTTAATATATATATTAAGAGATTTATTTTAGAGAACTGGCTCATGAGGTTGTGCAGTCTAGCTGGTCAATGTGAAATCAGAAAAGCAGGCCTACAGGCTGGAACCTCAGGCAGGAGCTGACCCTGCTGTCTTGAAGCAAAATTTCTTCCTCCTCCAGGAAGCCTCAGGTTTTGTTCATCAGGCCTTTGACTGACTGGACAAGGCCACCACAGTGTTGAGGGTGATCTCCTCTACTTCATTTCTGAGGATGATGTGAATCATATCCACTGAATACCTTCATAGTGACATCTAGACGAGGGTTTGGTTGAACCACTAGAGACTGGCCTAGCCAAGCTGACACATAAACTTGATCATCACAGTTTCTATCAAATTTTTTTTTCTTTGAAAAGTCCTGACTTTTATACTGTTTTTATTATGCTTTGCAGTCCATTTTGGTTTGCACTGAATGAAATCTGTGAGGAAAATAAGTGAGGCTTACTTATTGAGGTGAGGTGGTGTTTGTATATAACAGAGAGATTCTAGGAAGTAAAAGAATGTCTTGTAAGGATATTAAAATGTAGCATGCCCTCCTCTGACCTGTGGTCATCTGGGGTGTGGGGCTTGGCACAGACCTGAGCTGGAAGGACCATCTCCACGTTCTGGAGCCTTTCCATCTCCCAACCTAGTGAGCGGGGTGTGAGGCTCAGTGATGTCAGTGTGTGAGTGACTGTTGTTTCCTGCTGCAGGTTGCCTACGTCCTGCAGGATTGGTGGCTTGCATACTGGTGAGTGATTCCCGGTCTGACTCAAAGGGCTGTGAAGTCTACATGAAGCCTCACTTTCCCACAGCAGGGGGGATAGTTGGGGCTTGTTCAGCCTCTTCTTCTGACTCTCACATAGTTTCTCTGAAAAAGAAGTAAATTTCTGGCTGATGGAGTGAGACTATCCCCGTATTTGACCCTCAGAAGCTTCCTCACGTTCTTAGAGATGAAAGTTGTGATTCAAATGGACTTTTTATAAGGTAGACAGACACAGGGCCCAGTGAGCTGGGAACCATTTTCCACCGTAAAACACGTCTCCTAAATTGAGGTTAATTTTTCTGTTATTTACCTAAATTCTATCTAGAGTGTAATATTTTTTCTTTGTCTTCCCTTTTCCCTAGGGCAAATGGACAGAGTACCCTATATGCCATGGCATATGGAAAAGGAAGGGTAATTGAGATACCTGATTCTGGCTGGTACTTAACAGTTCACTCAGGTAAATCATCTGGTCTGTTATACGAGAGTCTGAGGTGTTTACTAGGAGCCTGGGTGAACAACTAGAGCTCCCAGGAGTAATTCAATAATGTCTTAACAGATGAAGAGTCTGAGTTGCATTTACTCATTGAATTAATTAGAATGAGTATTTTTAAAATCTACTAGAAGAAAGTGGGTGCATGAAGACTCTTAATTTGCTCTGTACTGGATTTTGGTAGTTAAACCAGCATTGCGTATTGAGAAAATCAGCCACTGGAAATATGTTCTATCGTCTATTCTAATAGGTTGCTTTAGCTAAAGCTTACATCATTACATGAATGGGCAAGGGGATTAGAAATGGATCCCCACCCTGTTGTTTGGATTGTTTCAATTCTTTCTGAATAAACCATGACTTTTATTGATCCTGAATGAAATCCTTTGGCAGCAAGTGTCCCACGTAAAAGTGTTATTCCCTTGCAGGTATGCAAAGTCCCCTTCACCACACTCATCTCTTGGGCTTCACTACTTAAGAAAGAAGTTAAGCAGGGAGAAATCCAGTGTCTAGAAATTAGAATTCCTTCTCTTTCTTTCCTTGAGATCACAATGTTATTGTGTCCTCAACTATGTGATTAATATCTGGCTTGCCAGGCCAATATTAACACAGCTCTCTGTGTTTTCACAGGAGTGCTTAGAATATATGTAGCATTATATACTTTTTAAAGGAAATCCTCACCTCAAATACTATCTATTCCCACAGGAAACCCTCATACAAGCTTTCTACAAAGGTAGAGTGTGTTATCTTTGTTAGAACCCACTCATTGAAATTTGGTATTTATTATGTTGATCACTTGCTAAGAAATGTGAATCCATTAGTTGTTTACCTTCTGAATTGAGAAACTATGATAACATAAAGAAAGAAAGATGGACTTACATTATATATTCATATAGGATGGTGTGTTAGTCACTCAGTTGTGTCTGGCTTTATGACCCCAATGCCTGTGGCCTGCCAGACTCCTCTGTCCATAGAATTTTTCAGGCAAGAATACAGGAGTGGGTTGTGATTTCCTACTCCAGGGGATCTTCCTGGCCCAGGGATCAAACCAGGGTCTCAATGCACTGCAGGCAGATTCTTTACCATTTGAACCACCAGCGAAGCCCAGTAGGCTAAGGCAAATGCTTATTGATGGAATTCAGGAATTTGAACAGCTTTTAAAGCTGAAATAACAATGACACATCAGCTAAAGAGGAAAACAAAATATTTGATGGAATGTATATTACAGAAGTTTCTCCACTCTCTTTAGCATTGTGAATTCAAGGGATGTTAAGAGGGCTATTTTCATTTTTGTATGCATAGCAGTTACTCATTTATGTCATTAATAAAGTTAAATTTAGGTTATTGTGTTTATTTCCAAATGCTTTGTGTTTCTTTTTTAATTAATTAATTTAATTGGAGGCTAATTACTTTACAATATTGTAGTGGTTTTTGCGATATGTTGACATAAATCAGCCATGGGTATACATGTGTTCCCCATCCTGAACCCCCCTCCACCTCTCTCCTGATCCCATTTCTCAGGGTCATCCCAGTGCACGAGCACTGAACACCCTTTCTCATGCATTGAACCTGGACTGGAGATATGTTTCACATATGATAATATGCATGTTTCAATGCTATTCTCAAATCACCCCACCCTCACCTTCTCCCATAGACTCCAAAACACTGTTCTATTCATCTGTGTCTCTTTTGCTGTCTCGCATATAGGGTCATCATTACCATCTTTCTAAATTCCATATATATGTGTTATTATTCTGTATTTGCTTTTCTTTCCAACTCACTTCACTCTGTATAACAGGCTCCAGTTTCATCCACCTCACTATAACTGATTCAAATGCATTCTTTTTAATAGCTGAGTAATATTCCATTGTGTATATGTGCCACAGCTTTCTTATCCATTCATCTGCCAATGGACATCCAGTCTGCTTCCATGTCCTAGCTAATGCAAACATTGCTGCAATGAACATTGGGGTACATGTGTCTCTTTCAGTTCTGGTTTCTTCGGTGTGTATGCACAGCAGTGGGATTGTTGGGTCATATGCCAGTTCTATTTGAAGCTTTCTAAGGAATCTCCACACTATTCTCCATGGTGGCTGTACTAGTTTGCATTCCCACCAACAGTGTAAGAGGGTTCCTTTTCCTCCACACCCTCTCCAGCATTTATTGTTTGTAGACTTTTGGATAGCAGCCATTCTGACTGGCATGAGATAGTATCTCATTGTGGTTTTGATTTGCATTTCCCTGATAAAGAGTGATGTGGAGCATCTTTTCATGTGTTTGTTAGCCATCTGTATGTCCTCTTTGGAGAAATGTCTGTTTAGTTCTTTGGCCCATTTTTTGATTGGGTCATTTATTTTTCTGGAATTGAACTGTAGGTACTGTTTCTATATATTTGAGATTAATTCTTTGTCAGTTGCTTTATTTGCTATTATTTTCACCCATTCTGAAGGCTGTCTTTTCACCTTGCTTATAGTTTCCTTCATTGTGCAAAAGCTTTTAAGTTTATTTAGGTCCCATTTGTTTATTTTTGCTTTTATTTCCAGTACTCTGGGAGGTGGGTCATAGAGGATCCTGCTGTGATTTATGTCAGAGAGTGTTTTGCCTATGTTTTCCTCTAGGAGTTTTATAGTTTCTGGTCTTACATTTAGATCTTTAATCCATTTTGAGTTTATATTTGTGTGTGGTGTTAGAAAGTATTCTAATTAATTCTTTTACAAGTGGTTGACCAGTTTTCCCAGTACCACTTGTTAAAGAGATTGTCTTTTCTCCATTGTATATTCTTGCCTCCTTTGTCAAAGATAAGGTGTCCATAGGTCCATGGATTCATCTCTGGGCTTTCTATTTTGTTCCATTGATTAATATTTCTGTCTTTGTGACAGTATCATACTGTCTTGATGACTATAGCTTTGTAGTATAGTCTGAAGTCAGGCAGGTTGATTCCTCCAGTCCCATTCTTCTTTGTCAAGATTGCTTTGGCTATTAGAGGTTTTTTTGTATTTCCATACAAATTTTAAAATTATTTGTTCTAGTTCTCTTAAAAATACCATTGGTAGCTTGATCGGGATTGCATTGAATCCATAGATTGCTTTGGGTAGTATACTCATTTTCACTATATTGATTCTTCCAGTCCATTAATATGGTATATTTCTCTATTTGTGTCATCTTTTATTTCTTTCATCAGTGTTTTATAATTTTCTATATATAGGGTTTTTGTTTCTTTAGGTAGATTTATACCTAAGTATTTTATTCTTTTCATTGCAACAGTGAATGGAATTGTTTCTTTAATTTCTCTTTCTGTTTTCTCATTGTTAGTGTATAGGAATACAAGGTGTATTAATTTTATATCCTTCAACTTTACTATATTCATTAATTAACTTTTGTAATTTTCTGGTGGTGTCTTTAGGGTTTTCTGTGTAGAGGAACATGTCATCTGCAAACAGTGAGAGTTTTACTTCTTCTTTTCCAATCTGGATTCCTTTTATTTCTTTCTCTTCTCTGACTGCTGTGGCCAAAACTTCCAAAACTGTGTTTAATAGTAGTGGTGAGAGTGGGAACCCCTGTCTTGTTTCTGACTTTAGGGGAAATGCTGTCAGGTTTTCACCATTGAAGATAATGTTTGCTGTGGGTTTATCATATATAGCTTTTATTATGTTGAGGTATGTTCCCTCTATGCTTGCCTTCTGGAGAGTTTTTGTCATAAATCGGTGTTGAATTTTGTCAAAGGCTTTCTCTACATCTATTGAGATAATCATATGGCTTTTATTTTTCAATTTGTTAATGTGGTGTATCACATTGATTGATTTGCGGATATTAAAGAATCCTTGTATCCCTGGGATAAAGCCCACCTGGTCATGATGTATGATTTTTTTTAATATGTTGTTGAATTTTGTTTGCTAGAATTTTGTTAAGGATTTTTGCATCTATGTTTATCAGTGATATTGGCCTGTAGTTTTCTATTTTTTGTGGCATTTTTGTCTGGTTTTGGTATTAGGGTGATGGTGACCTCATAGAATGAATTTGGGAGTTTACCTTCCTCTGAAATTTTCTGGAAGAGTTTGAGTAGGATAGGTGTTAGCTCTTCTCTAAATTTTGGTAGAATTCAGCTGTGAAACCATCTGGTCCTGGGCTTTTGTTTGCTGTAAGATTTCTGATTATAATTTCAATGTCTATGCTTGTGATGGGTCTGTTAACATTTTCTATTTCTTTCTGGTTGAGTTTTGGAAAGTTATACTTTTCTAAGAGTTTGTCCATTTCTTCCAAGTTGTCCATTTTTTGGGCATATAGTTGCTGATAGCAGTCTCTTATGATCCTTTTTATTTCTGTGTTGTCTGTTGTGATTTCTCCATTTTAATTTCAATTTAGTTGATATTATTCCTCTCCCTTTGTTTCTTGATGAATCTGGCTAATGGTTTGTCTATTTTATTTATCTTCTCAAAGAACCAGCTTTTAGCTTTGTTGATTTTTGCCATAGTCTCCTTTGTTTCTTTTTCATTAATTTCTGCCCTAATTTTTATGATTCCTTTCCTTCTACTAAACCTAGTTTCTTTATTTCTTCCTTTTCTAGTTGCTTTAGTTGTAGAGTTAGGTTATCTATTTGATTTTTCTCTTGTTTCTTGAGATAAGCTTGTATTGCTATGAACCTTCCCTTTAGCACTGATTTTACTGAGTCCCAAAGGTTTTGGGTTGTCGTGCTTTCATTGTCATTTGTTTCTATGCATAGTTTGATTTCTTTTGTGATTTCTTCTGATTTATTGGTTATTCAGAGTGTGTTGTTTAGCCTCCTTGTGTTTGTATTTTTAATAGTCTTTTTTTCCCCCTGTAGTTGATATCTAATTTTACTGCAGATATCTAATCTTGTGATCAGAAAAGATACTTAGAATTTCTTTTTTTTTTTAATTTACCAAGGCTAGAGTTATGGCCCAGGATGTGGTCTATCCTAGAGTAGGGTCCGTGTGCACTTGAGAAAAAGGTGAAAGTCATTGTTTTGGGGTGAAATGTCTGATAGATATCAATTAAGTCTAACTGGTCCATTATATCATTTAAAGTTTGTGATTCCTTGCTAATTTTGTTTAGTTGATCTATCCATAGGTGTATTAAAGTGAGTGGTGTAGTAAAGTCTCCCACTATTATTGTGTTGCTATTAATTTCCCCTTTCATACTTGTTAGGATTTGCAACACATATTGTGTTGCTCCTATGTTGGGTGCATATATATTTATAATTGTTATATCTTCCTCTTGGATTGATCCTTTAATCATTATGTAGTGTCCTTCTTTGTCTCTTTTCACAGTCTTTATTTCAAAGTCTATTTTATCTGATGTGAATATTGCTACTCCTGCTTTCTTGTGGTCTCCATTTGCATGAAATGTATTTTTCCAGCCCTTAATTTTCAGTCTGTATGTGTCCCTTGTTTTGAGGTGGGTCTCTTGTAGACAGCATATGTAGGGGTCTTGCTTTTGTATCCATTCAGCCAGTCTTTATCTTTTGACTGGGGCATTCAACCCATTTACATTTAAGGTAATTATTGATAAGCATGATCCCATTGCCATTTACTTTGTTGTTTGGGGTTCGAATTTATACACCTTTTCTGTGTTTCCTGTCTAGAGAAGATCCTTTAGCATTTGTTGAAGAGATGGTTTGGTGGTGCTGAATTCTCTCAGCTTTTGCTTGTCTGTAAAGCTTTTGATTTCTCCTTCATATATGAATGAGATCCTTGATGGGTATAGTAATCTGGGTTGTAGGTTTTTCTCTTTCATTACTTTAAGTATGTCCTGCCATTCCCTTCTGTCCTAAAGAGTTTCTATTGAAAGATCAGCTGTTATCCTTATGGGAATCCCCTTGTGTGTTATTTGTTGTTTTCCCCTTGCTGCCTTTAATTGTTCTTTTTGTTTGATATTGGTTAATTTGATTAATATGTGTCTGGGGTATTTCACCTTAGGTTTACCCTGTTTGGGACTCTCTGGGTTTCTTGGGCTTTGGTGGCCATTTCCTTCTCCATTTTAGGGAAGTTTTCAACTATTATCTCCTCAAGTAGTTTCCCATGGCCTTTCTTTTTGTCTTCTTCTGGACTACAATGATTTGAATGTTGGGGCATGTGACATTGCCCCAGGCGTCTCTGAGGTTGTCCTCATTTCTTTTAATTCTTTTTTCTTATTTCCTCTCTGCTTCATTTATTTCCACCATTCTATCTTCCACCTCACTTATTCTATCTTCCGCCTCACTTATCCTATCTTCTGCCTCAGTTATTCTACTGTTGGCTCTGTCCAGAGTGCTTTTGATCTCAGTTATTGCATTATTCATTATTGATTGACTCTTTTTTACTTCTTCTAGGTCCTTGTTATACATTTGCTCATCTTCTCAATCCTTGTCTCTAGACTATATATCTGTAACTCTATTTTGTTCACAAGATTTTGGATCATTTTTCCTATCATTATTCTGAATTCATTTTCAGGTAGACTCCCTATCTCCTCCTCTTTTGTTTGATTTGTTGGGCATTTATCATGTTCCTTTACCTGCTGAATATTTCTCTGCCTTTTCATTTTGTTGAGATGGCTGTGTTTGGGGTGGCCTTTCTGTATGCTGGAACTTTGTGGTTCCTCTTTATTGTGGAGGTTCCTCCCTGTGGGTGTGGTTGGACGAGTGGCTTGTCAAGGTTTCCTGGTTAGGGAAGCTTGCGTCAGTGTTCTGGTGGGTGGGGCTGGATCTCTTCTCTCTGGAGTGCAATGAAGTGTCCAGTAGTGAGTTTTGAGGTGTCTATGGGTTTGGTGTGACTTTGGGCAGCCTGTATTTTAATGCTCAGTGCTATGTTCCTGTGTTGTTGGAGAATTAGCTTGGTATGTCTTGCTCTGGAACTTGTTGGTTCTTGGGTGGAGCTTGGTTTCATTGTAGTTATGAAGGCTTTTGGATGACCTCTTGTTCATTAATGTTCCCTGGAGTCAGGAGTTTTCTGGTGTTCTCAGGTTTTGGATTTAAGCCTCCTGTCTCTGGCTTTCAGTCTTATTCTACAGTAGCCTGAAGACTTCTCCATCCATACAGCACCAATGCTAAAACATGTAGGTTAAAAGAGAAAAGATTCTCCACAGTGAGGGACACCTAGAGAGGTTCACAAAGTTACATGGAGAAGAGACGAGGGAGGAAGGAGATAGAGGTGACCAGGAGGAGAAGAGGATGAATCAAAAGGGGAGAGAGAAATCTAGCCAGTAATCAAATTCCTATGTGCTGTCCACAGCCTGGAATATCCAGAGAGTTTCACAGAGTTACATAGAGAAGAGAAGAGGGAGGAAGGAGATAGAGGTGACCAAGAAGAGAACATGGAGTGTCAAAAGGCAAGAGGCAGATCTAGCCAGTGATCATTTCCCTAAGTGTTCTCCACAGCTCAGAATACCCAAAGAGATTCACAGAGTTGGGTAGAGAAGAGGTTGGAGGGAGGAGATGGAGGTGACCTGGGGGAGAACAAGGAGAGTCAAAAGAGGGAGAGGACAATCAAGCCAGTAATCACACTCCTAAGTAAAAATGGGTATTGAAGATTGGATTCTTAAAGGTACAAAATTGATAACAAATACCCAAAAGCAAAGATTGAAAATCAAGAGTAGAGGTTAAACTCTCAAAAATACAATATTAAAAAAAACACAAAATCACAAAAATTATAGAAAGCATATATGAAATTTGCTTTAAAAATAGGTTCTTTTTTTGCAAGATAATAGTAGGTTATAAAAATGAAAATTAATGGATTAATAAAGTAAAATTATAAAAGTAAATAGTAATAAAATATTACTATTTACTTTTTTACTATATTTACTATATTTTTTTACTATATTTACTATAAAGTAAATAGTAATAAAGTAAAAAAGTAATAAAGTAAAATTTAAAAAATGATAATAGTAAAATATATCTAGGAATTTCTGGAGCTATTGCAGGCAGTGATGGGTCAGTTCAGTTTCAGATAATTCCTTGTTCCAGCTTATACTTCTTCTCAAGGTCTATAGGCCCCTTCCAATGTAGTCGGTGCTAACCACAGGGTTTTAATCCGTTGCACCTGTCACTTCCAAAGCGGTTCCCTCTGTTTATTTTGGCGGCTTTTGTTTGCGAGTCTCTTCAGTGTTTAATTTCCGCCCTGACACAAGGGGGCAAAGGTGGTCACTTATTTAGGCTCACTTGTTCAGTTGTGCTGTGGGGAGGGAGGAACACTGCAAACAAATATCACTGGCATTTGTGGGGAGTGCTCGCATTGTCTGGACCACACTGGGTTTGCTCCCACTCACGGCGCCTGTGTTATCCCTGTCTACACTGCTCAGGCTCCAGGTTGCTCTGCAGGGGAACTGTCTAAAGCGGGCCCTGGGTTGCATGCACTTCCCAGGTCTAAGCTGCTCAGGTTCAGGTTCTCAGGTACTCCACAAAGGCACATACTTGGTTGGGCCTGTGTTTTGTGCCCTTCCCAGGTCCAAGCAGCTCAGGTGACGAGGTGCTTGGTGAGCACACTCCCCAGGTGTGCAGTGCGTCATATCGCCTCCCAGGTCCCAGCCGCTTGGTTTCCTGGGAGCATAGTGGGAGCACCGTCCCATGTGTGCTGTGTGTCTCCTCTGGGGAGCTGATCTCTAGCTGTGACCCTCCTGTTGGATGTCAACCGTCCAGGATCCCAGGAACATTTGGTTAGCAACTGGGAGCCTGCTCGCAATTTGGTGGAGGATGCCACCTTTGGGGCCCAGATTGCCCCTTTCCAGCTCTGGATGTCACCTGCCTGCCTCTCTGCCTCTGGTGGGGGATGGGCCGGTCCGCAGCCGGCTAGCTCTCCTCAGGTATTCACTCAGTCCTTTGTTCTGTGAGTGGGCCTGGCAGTGCCTTGGGTTAGAGCTTTTCACGGGAAAGTTCTCTCTCTCTCTTTCTTTTTTTCTCTCTGGCTATCCCACAGTTTGGGTTGCTGTCTCATGTTAGCTCCCTCAGATTGTCCTCAGGGCATTCAGGCCTGGTCCTTACCTGAAGCAATGCAGCCAGCGCCTCCCTGTTCAGTCCCCGCTTGCTGGTGGCAGATGAGAGCATCTGGGCTGCTTCTCTGCTGGGAGTTGTGGTTAGGCACATAATCTGTGGGTTTTATTTATTTATTTATTTTCATCCCAGTTATGTTGCCCTCTGAGATTCCAAAACTCCCCACCTACCCGCTGGTGAGAGGGTTTCCTGGTGTTTGGAAACTTCTCCTCTTTCACAACTCCCTACCCAGGATGGGTCTCTGTTCCCTACCTCTTTGTCTCTCTTTTTGTCTTTTATATTGTGTCCTACCTCCTTTAGAAGACAATGGGCTGCCTTTCTGGGTGGCTGGTGTCCTCCGCCAGCATTCAGAAGTTGTTTTGTGGAATTTGCTCAGCATTCAAATGATCTTTTGATAAATTTTTGGGGGAGAAAGTGGTCTCCTTGTCCTATTCTTCTGCCATCTTAGGACCACCCCCATGCTTTGTGTTTCTATAAAACACTTAGTGAGAGATTACTTGCTCATTTTGATTATTATCTCATGGTAAAATGTAGTACATGTTTTCTTGCAATTCAATTATTAAAGAGATTGTCTGCTTGCAACTTAATATGGTCTTTTTATACTCTTTAAAGCTGCTTGGGCATGGAAATAGTTTCTTTACATGGAAGTAAATTTCCATATACATTTACCATTTATAAGGAAATGGTAAGTCATCTCTCTTATTCCCTTTTAATTCATGGTGGTATCAAAACATTTCTCAATTTTAGATTATGGGACATGTTATAAATAATGAGATTTGAAATATGGCAAAAGGAAGATACTACTTTTTATCATTTTCTTTCTTCTGAGTTTTAATTAGTACTTGTAATTGGATTAGGAAAATCTGAGTTTGTATTTTACACCTGATTTTTTTTCTCATGTTGTTTCTATTTAATAAGAGAACCATACTTATTTTAATATTTTTATGTGTAAATATACCTAGTGAATGTATTAGACTCTCATAGAATCCATTATATATTTATTCTATAGTCTATAGCTGAATTTATATAAATTTATGAATTTATATAAATTATATATACTTTATTCTATAAATTATATTTATAGAATAAAACACATAACATTTTTGTAAGCTGTCTGCCATGCTTTCACATAATTGAAGGAAAGGCAGAGATCTTTTGCTGAGTGATGTTACTTTATTTCAGTTCTAACTGTAGGTATCATCCTTTTTGGCATCACAAGATCTTTGTTGATATTCTACGTCCTTGTTAATTCTTCACAAACTTTGCACAACAAAATGTTGGAGTCCATTTTCAGAGCACCAATGTTGTTCTTCGATAGAAATCCAATAGGTAAGTCAGACACCAAGTTTCTCAGTAAGTATGTATTATTAATGCATTTAGTTCCTGATTACATTTGATATTTGAAAGTGGATGAGATACTTAGAAGATAATCACTGTGCATATTGATCTATTTTCTACAAAAAACTTTACTGATCTGAATATAGGGGCATATAAGTTTTTTTTTTTCCAATTTTAGTGTGTGTGTAAAGATAAATGTTCACTTTGCAGAATGACTTAGAAACCCATTTGTTATGTGGCATATAAAATATCCTATGTTAGATGCAAAGATGTTTTAATGTTGTTGACCAGTTTCTAAAAGCTGGCTGTGTCATATAGTGTTAAGTTAGGCCGTTGTCTAGATAGAACCTTCTTACAATGAATCTGCAAGACACAGGCTGTGTGTTTCTTTCTTTTCCCATCCATTTCTGGAATCACAGAACTCTGACATATGCCCATGCATTGAGGTTTACATAAAAATAGTAATAAAAATTCATTAAAATTCCAAATTGGTAAAATGTAAGCATCTTTTTCAAAGAAACTAACTTTATAGTTTTACAGTGGACACTTGGTGACATGTAAGACCCTTTGTAGTACATAGCACATGTATCTTCAGTAGTAAATTTCTCAATATGAGTGTCCCTGGAGGTTTCTCAGTGGTTTTTTTCTTCCATCTTGAGGCCTTTGACTTGTTTTGCTTCTGAAGGTAGCCTCCTGACCTGGGTTTCTATGAAGCATTAGTTCATCAGTGTACATGCCCCTCTGTTCAGTTAGTTGGACTTGTGCTGAGGCCCAGGGCAGCTTTGTTTTTGTAGGCAATGATTGACAGGACTTGTTGAGGCAGGTATGTGGACTGGAGGGAGGACAGGAGTAGCCTTGGCCTGGCCATCAACTCGCCATGTGACCAAGGCCAGAGCAGATGGATCCTATTGGGCAGGCAAATCACAAGGCAGGATGTGGTCTGTCTTGGTTTAAAAGTGTGACTCTGCCTGAAGTCAGCTGCCTGGGTTCAGTCCTGGTGCTAGTTACAAATGGTAATAGTAGGTTATAGCTATATTAATATAATTCTTATGTGCTGGTTACTTAATTTCTTTGTGTCTGTTTTCTTATCTCTAAATGGGGATTCTATTAATACAGTTTTTGACTGTGTTAGAAATAAGCTTATTAATATACTCACAACACTTAGCTCATTGTCAGTGACTAGTGAACCTTACTGATAATGAGGAAATGCTATCTGGGAACTTCCTTTCTTGTGAAATGGGAATAATTTCACATGCCCTTCCTGTTTCATAGGACTCTTGTGAGGATTAATGCTAATTATTCAGGGAAGCATCTTGTGTAGATGTATTCAAACATATTTTTTGGTCCAGGCAGTGAGCCAAGCACAGAATGGTTAACTACAAAGGCCCATACAGATCTTATTTTATTATGAAGCTATAGTGAGGAAGTATTTGGAGAAGTCCATACTATTATAGCTGTGAAGTTGCTCCACTTTGTCAGCTAACATAAAAACTATGGTCATCAAGTTGGGAGCCTTAAGTGGGACTGGATTTCTGTTATTTCAGCCTCTGGGTGCTCATGACCACAGTTAACCAGGTTCTTCATGTTCAAGACCTGTAGGCTTCTCCAGATGCTGATTTATTTATTATTCAAGAATTTGGGATCAAGTTTAAATCTTCAAAGTCTCTAATCTTAGAGCAGTCAGCGCACTGGTGCTTGTCTTCCTCCCCTTCCTCTATCTCTTAGCAGAATCTCATTCTTTCAGGAAAATAGAAGCCCAAATAAGTATTATACTGCAAAGATTATAGGCCTGCTTTGCCCAAAAGGCTTCAGGGCCATCAATTACTTACTCCTTCAGTGATATATTCAGTTGAACTCTTTCCTATAGTTTATTGTCAAAGTAAAATGTACAATAGATTATTTATGGTGGACTTTATTGCTGGTTTGTGATCACATGAAGAGAAAACCACATGTATTGATACTTTGGAAGCTCTGGTTCCTAGAACCAGGCTATCCAAACTTCCAAATTCTGTGTCTGTCAATCAAGGAAATGAAACCGTCAGACATGTAATACATTTCCCTGGGGTTTAGCTGAGCATTGAAGGCAAATCGTGGTGCTTATGTGGGTTAAATATGTGGTGCCTACTAGTTTTGCCTTACAAACTAAAGGCCATTAAGAAATAATGAGGAATTCAGCCATTTTTAAACATACATAGACATTTAAAAACTATTATTGGACAGGGAGTTGGGATGTAGGTGGAGATGTTAGATGTTCTGGTTCTGCTGGGACAGAGCTTTGGAAGAACTGTGCCAGCCACTTCTCTTGGCCTCAGGTTCTAACAGGTAAGAATCAGGGGCCTTTTCACTCATCAAGCATTTACTGATCATCTACTGGTTGTAAGTTGTGGTCCCCAGCATTGAGACAAACAGTCCCTGTCTTTCTTCTTATTCTTTTTTTTTTTTTTTTTGTAGTTTTCCAAGTTTATTTCAGTTTATAACATAAGGTATTTCAAATAAATCCTTAATTATACTGCATGCAAAAAAAGTGCCCCCAGTTAAAGTCATCATGTGCAAAGGTTATTGTGATGTGGCCTATTGTTAAATAGATAGTTAGAAAGATTTTTTTTCCCCAAATAAAGATAATGTGTCTAAATTAGAGGGAGAAAGAGAGATTCCATTATTAAACTTGGAAACAAGGAAGTAGTGATATCAACTTGCTGGGCTGAAAAATAATTTGCAAAAGACCATCCAAGAGCATCTGAGAGCAAGTGATTGGGAAAAATCATGTAAGGTAATTTCCCAACACCTGACACCCACACAAGAGGGATGTCATTGTTAATACTGTGGTATTAGATTGTTGGACCTCTTTCTTTTAAAGTGTTTATTTTTAACTTTTTTCTTTATATATATATATATATATATATATATATATATATATATATAAACATTGTTGACTTACAGTGTTTCAGGTGCCCAGCAAGGTGATTCAGTTATACATATACATTATTTTTGAAATTATTTTCCATTAAAGGTTATTGTAAGATATCAACTATAGTTCTCTGTGCTATACAGTAAACCTCTGTTACTTGTTGCATGTCTATTTTGTTTTTAAATTAGACATCTAGCATTCTATTCATACTAAGTCAAACAAGTGGAATCAAAATGTCATAAATTTTTTAGTTAGGCAAGAATTGTTCAGTTTTCTAAAATACATATATTATGCATATTACTTATATATATGTATACACAAATTTTTCTACTATGCTTGATAAGGGGTTGAGAAAATACATCAATAAAAAAAGATGGAGACTTTGGAAAACAAATAAATGAAATGGGAATACTGAATATGAAATAGAAAGAGCGAAACAAGTTAGGTAAAATTAAAAGATCCCCATATAGTCTAATTATTTTTAAACATGGCTGCTTATTAGAAACATCTGGAGTTCTGGAGGAAAAAAAAAAGCAATACCTTGGTATTTATATTTTTCAAAAAATTCCAAGATAATTTTGATATGCATCTGGATTTTAAACAGTGATTACAGGGTTTTGTATTAAATAGCAGTTTTTAATGATGATGCAGATTTTTATTATTTTTCTGTTGACCAATCATGATACAATGGTATTATGTGAATAATGGTTACATAATCACAATAGTAAAAGATGTTCATAAAATAAATCAATAGCCAGACCAAAAAAAAAAAAAAAAAATTAAAATTGCAAGTCATAAAGGGAACATGATTAACTTAATAATATACAATAATCACATACAATTTGGGAGGATCAAGCAGAGTAACATGGTAAGTGGAAATGCATCCATGCAACATGTTCTCATCTGCTCAGCCAGTCTCTGTCTTTTTTGGTGCATTTAATCCATTTATATTTAATGTAGTTATCAATATATGTGATCCTATTACCATTTTCTTAATTGTTTTGGGTTTATTTTGTGTAAGTCTTTTCTTTCTCTTGAATTTCCTGCCTACAGAAGTTCCTTTAGCATTTATTATGAAGTTGGTTTGGTGGCGCTGAATTCTCTGAACTTTTGCTTGTCTGGATAGCTTTTGATTTCTCCAACAAATCTTAAGCAAGAGTCTTGCTGGGTAGAGTATTCTTGGTTTTACTTTCTTTGCTTTCATTATTTTAAATATATCAGGCTGTTTCCTTGTAGATTTTCTGTTGAGAAATCTGCTGATAGAATAATGGGAGTTCAGATCAGCTCAGTTCAGTTGCTCAGTCATGTCCGACCCTTAACGACCCCATGGACTGCAGAACATCAGGACTCCCTGTCCATCGCCAACTCCCAGAGCTTGCCAAAACATGTCTACTGAGTCAGTGATGCCATCCCACCATCTCATCCTCTGTCGTCCCCTTCTCCTCCACCTTCAATCTTTCTCTGCATTAGGGTCTTTTCAAATGAGTCAGCTCTTTGCATCAGGTGGCCAAAATATTGTAGTTTCAGCTTCAACATCAGATCTTCCAATGAATACTCAAGACTGATCTCCTTTAAGATGGACTGGTTGGATCTCCTTGCAGTCCAAAGGACTCTCAAGAGTCTTCGCCAACACCACAATTCAAAAGCATCAATACTTTCGTGCTTAGCTTTCTTTATAGTCCAATTCTCACGTCCATATATGACTACTGAAAAAAAATAATAGCTTTGACTAGACACACCTTTGTAGGCAAAGTAATATCTCTGCTTTTTAATATGCTGTCTAGGTTGGTCATAGGTTTTCTTCCAAAGAGTAAGCGTCTTTTAATTTCATGGCTGTGGTCACCAACTGCAGTGATTTTGGAGCCCAAAAAGATAAAGTCTGCCACTGTTTCCACTGTTTCTCCATCTATTTGCCATAAAGTGATGGGACCGGATGCCATGATCTTAGTTTTCTGAATGCTGAGCTTTAAGCCAACTTTTTCACTCTCCTCTTTCACTTTCATCAAGAGGCTCTTTAGTTCCTCTTCACTTTCTGCCATAAGGGTGGTGTCATCTGCATATCTGAGATCATTGATATTTCTCCCAGCAATCTTGATTCCAGCCTGTGCTTCATCCAGCCCATTGTTTCTCATGAAGTACTCTGCATATAAATTAAATAATCAGGGTGATAATATACAGCCTTGATGTACTCCTTTTCCTATTTGGAACCAGTCTGTTGTTCCATGTCCAGTTCTAACTGTTGCTTCTGACCTGCATATAAGTTTCTCAAGAGGTAGGTCAGGTGGTCTGGTATTCCCATCTCTTTCAGAATTTTCCACAGTTTATTGTGATCCACACAGTCAAAGGCTTTGGCGTAGTCAATAAAGCAGAAATAGATGTTTTTTCTGGAACTCTCTTGCTTTTTTGATGATCCAGCAAATGTTGGCAATTTGATATCTGGTTCCTCTGTCTTTTCTAAAACCAACTTGAACATCTGGAAGTTCACAGTTTACATATTGTTTAAGCCTGGCTTGGAGAATTTTGAGCATTATTTTACTAGCATGTGAGATGAATGCAGTTGTGCAATAGTCTGAGCATTCTTTAACATTGCCTTTCTTTGGGATTGGAATGAAAATTGACCTTTTCCAGTCCTGTGGCCACTGCTGAGCTTTCCAAATTTGCTTTCAAAATTTCCATATTGAGTGCAGCGCTTTCATAGCATCATCTTTTAGGATTTGAAATAGCTCAACTGGAATTCCATCACTTCCACTAGCTTTATTCATATGCTTCCTAAAGCCCACTTGACTTCGCATCCCAGGATGTCTGGCTCTAGGTGAATGATCACACTATTGTGATTATCTGGGTCATGAAGATCTTTTTTTTATACAGTTCTTTTGTGTATTCTTGCCACATCTTCTTAATATATTCTGATGGGAGTTCACTTCCATGTAATTTGTCATTTTTGCCTTATTGCTTTTAATATTTTATTTTTGTCTTTAGTTTTTGTCAGTTTGTTTACTCTGTGTTTCAGCGTGTTCCTCCTTGGGTTTATCCCGCCTGAGACTCTGTGTGCTTCCCAGATTTGGTGGACTATTTCGTTTTCTATGTTAGAGGAGTTTTCAGCTATTATCTCTTCAAATATTTTTTTCAGGTTCGTTCTCTCTCTCTTCTCATTCTGGGACCTCTATAATGCGAATGTTGGTGTGTTTAATGTTGTCTCAGAGGTCTCTTATGCTGTCTTCATTTCTTTTCATTCTTTTTCTATATTCTGTTCTATGGCAGTGATTTCCACCATTCTGTCCTCTAGGTCATTTATCTGTTCTTCTACCTCAGTTATTCTGCTATTGATTCCTTCTAGTATATTATCCATCTCTGCTTGTTTTTTTCTTTAGTTTTTCTAGGTCTTTGGTAAACATTTCTTGCATCTTTTCAATATTTGCCTCCACTCTTTTCCTTAGATCCTGAATCATCTTCCATATCATTATGCTGAATTCTTTTTCTGCAAGATTGCCTATCTCCACTTCATTTAGTTGTTTTTCTGGGGTTTAATCTTGTCCCTTTATCTGGGACATAACTTTCCGCTTTTTCATCCTGATTGACTTTCTATAATGTGGTTTTTGTTTTAGCCACTGTGGAACTGTAATTCTTTTTGCTTCTTCTGTCTGCCCTCTGATGGATGAAGCTAAGAGACTTGTGTAAGCTTTCTGATGGGAGGGATTGGTGGTGGGAAAACCTAGGTCTTGCTCTGGTGGACAGGACCTTGCTCAGTAAAGCTTTAATCCAGTTATCTGCTGATGGGTGGGGTTGTGCACCCTCCCTGTTAGTTGTTTGGTCTGAGGCGACCCAACCCTTGGTAGGGTTAATGGCCACTTCCAAGAGGGCTTATGCCAAGGGAGACCTTCCCAGGCTGCTGCTGCCAGTGCCTCCGTCCCTGTGTTGAGCTCCTGCTGATTCATGCCTCCTCAGGAAACCATCCAACAGTAGCAGGTAGTTTTGGTTCAGTCTCCTGTGGGATCACTGCTCTTTTCCTCTGAGTCTTGGTGTGCACAAAGGTTAGCTTGTGTCCTCCAGGACTGGAGTCTCTGGTTCTCTTAGTCCTGTGGATATAATAAAGTCCTGCTGGTCTTCAAGGTCAGATTTCCTGGGAATTACCAGTCCCTTTGTTGAATTCCCAGGCAGGGAAGCCTGATGTGGGGTTCAGAACCTTCACACAGTGGGAAAACTTCTTTGGTATTATTGTTTTCCGATTTGTAGGTCACCCACCCAACTGGTATGGGATTTGATTTTATTGTGATTGCACCCCTCCTACCATCTTGGTGCAGCTTCTTTTTTGTCTTTGAATGTGGGGTATCTTTTTTTGGTGGGTTCCAGCATCCTCTTGTCAGTGAGAGTTCAACAGCTAGTGGTAATTTTGGTGCTCTTGCAGGAGATGAGTGCACATCCTTCTATTCTGCCATCTTGACTGAAATTCTGTCAGTCCCTGTCTTTCAAGGCATTTACACACGTAAATAATTGCTGGTAGTGGATTGTTTGTTTAAATCAAATGGTGTCAATATTCTGTGATCCCATATAGAAAAGATACAGATTCACATTTTAGTACAGCTGTCAATTGGAGATCTCAGTTCATAGATACGCACCACATACACACTGACAAGCATAACCCTATGCTGCAGATCTTTTTCATAGTATGTTATGTAAAGGTTGCCCTCGGTTTCAGAAAATTTTACAACAACTGTTCTCTTGGAACTTTAAGATGAATTGTTTTCAAAATGAAATGACATCTGTGGGAGTGAAAGGAATTTAGGAAATAAAGTAAATGATCTTTATTTAAGATCATCATCTCTAAGCTTACAGAAAATTCATCTCAATTTCTAAACAGACTCTTAGTGATACTGAAATGTTCTCCTGACCCATCGGAAACTGTCTAGATGCTAGAACTCATCTCTGAAAATGTATTAGGAAAAGAAGAGGGAAGCTAGCACTTCTAATGTTGCTTTTTACAAATATCTACACACACTTCTCTTCAGGCTTTGTAGAAGTGTGTTACAAATGTTTGACAGTAGGTGAAATGTAAGCAATGATGTTTTCTCCATAAGTACTGAAATCAATTATAATCTGTTGAGTGTTCTTTTCATTCTTGGTAACCAGGATTAATCTGTTAGAAATTTCCCTCTTATTTAGGCAAAACTCTAGTATCTAGAATAAAGATTATAAGTAAACTTTGAGTGGAAGTTTACTAAAATAATGTAGTTATGTGGAAAGCTATCATGAAATCAAGTTCTCTGTTCTGGAAATATTTTCCTTTCATTTCTTTTTTGCATTTGCATTTTCATATATTGTATCATATGGGGAATTAGCTCAACCACTTGAATACCTGGAAAGTCTATTTTAGACATGTTACATGTATAGGAATCTTTATCCAGGCATTATTCCAAATACAGTCATGCTCCTCACGATGGGAAAGTCTTGCATCTGGGTCTACTGTTGGGAGAAAGTAGTGCTACAGAGTGGCATATTGTTACTATATCAGTAGAAGGAGAAGAGGGCAACAGAGGATGAGACAGTTGGATGGCAACACCAATTCAATGGACATGAACTTGGAAAAACCCTGAGAGATGGTAAGGGACAGGGAAGGCTGGCATGCTGCAGTCCTTGGGGTCATGAAGAGTCAGATATGACTTGGCAACAGAATAACCAGAGTGTCTGCCCTGGGTGATTTTCAGTCGAAGTCCCTAATTTTGGGCTAAGTCAATAATTAGTGATTTCTCTTTGAACTTCAAGTGGATGTTTCTAGAAGTGTTCTTTTGGTTCATATTATCTTCACTCTGATTGAGACATATAATGAAAATGTGTATTTTTTGAGCATGTGGTAAGGAAAACAAGGTATCCATTTCTTTCTTTTCTATACAAAGATGTTTGAACAGATACCAGAGTACATCTGGATTTGCCTTATATGTATTTTCTCACAATAAAAAACCCCATAGATTTAGCTTTGAGAAGTTCTCAGGATGACGGATTAATCTTTTTATTACCTTTAAATATTTAGAAAGAAATTAAGGAGAAAGAGATATAGAGAACAGACCTATGGACATGGCGGGGAGGGGAGAAGGGAGAAGGGAAAAGAGGAGATGTATGGAGAGAATAACATGGAAATTTACAATACCATATGTAAAATAGGTAGCTAATGGACATTTGCTGTATGCCTCTGGGAACTCAAACAGGGGCTCTGCGACATGCTGAAGGGTGGGATGGGAAGGCAGATGGGATGGAGGTTTGGGAGGGAGGGGACTTGGGTGTACCTATGACTGATTCTTGTTAATGTATGACAGAAAACCACAAAATTCTGTAAAGCAATTATCCTTCAATAAAAAATTTAGAAAAAGAGAGAAATTAAGAAGGAAATTTCTTTCTTTCTTATAGGTAGACATTATTTTCAGAATTGTGTTCTTTTTTCTCCTATTGGTGTCAGCATGCCTGAGCTCATAAAATTTACTTCCCTTGGGAGAACTATAAATTTATTATTCTTTATTTTTGGAGAGTAAAATGATCCTATTAATAACATTTTATTTATTTATTTATTTATTTTTTTAATTTTGGAAGGCAAAAATTTATTCAAATGATATAATAACCATGTCACTGTTAAGCCTTTTCTTTCCTGGATGGTGTAGAAAATGCAACAAAACACAAGCTGCTTTGACAACACTCTTGCAGTGTTTTCTCCCACAGTTAGTTATACCAATTTAAAAAAAAAAAAGCTTTTAAGATATACGGAGAAAAATGGAATAATGAAGGATTAAAATCTGAAAATTTCTAGTCAAAACAATCCAACTTTGAATTCCACAAACTCCTGAAGTTCTTCCAGTGAGAACTGAACATTAAGTGTGAAACATGAGACATTCTTCCCAAAGCTACCACAGGTAGGTTTTAAGAGGTCAACAAAACATCACCCAAAATAGTTTTAGATTTTCCCTTTTTTTCCCCTGGAAATAACATTCACAAATCTGGTTCTTGAAAGATTAGCCAAGAAAATTGACATTTTTCACATGAGTGTGCTATTTGTAGAGATTTTTGGCAAGTGCTTAAAGTGCTCATTTCATAACAAGCAGTGATGTTGGTGTCTGTTCCTTGACATTTCAGGGTCAATGTATTTTAAGCTTCAATGTGTTAAATTCTGCTTAAAGTTTTAAAGTACAGATTCTTTATCATTGGTGTCCCAAGTTAGTTGTTCTGTCCATAAATTCAGGTGAACCAAGTTTTCTGATCAAGGAAACTCAGTGCATGACAGAAAATGCTCTGAACAGCATTCAGATTTTTGAAAACCAAGGCAAACTGGGATCAGATGGACTACTTTTCACAACAGTTATGCTGACAGCAAGGTTTAAGATTTCCAGTAGATTATGGGCAGGCTGATGAAGTCAATGCTTGGTGATGACTGCTACGGTACATCTCACCAGTTTTCTTCAATTTTTGACAAAGACCCATATCTAAAACATATACTTCTCTAATTTTTTTCTTCCAACCAATTTCATTTCATACAACTTCAAAAATACTGTCTTTAGTGCTAGGCTTAGTGAAAATAGCACATCCAGAGTTTTTAAAGCCTTACTCTGAACAAAGTGGGGCAAGGAAGATAATGAGCAAGACAGGGAGGAAGAGGACGATGAATGGGAGGAGGACGAGGAGGACGAGGAGGCAGTAGGGGCCATCGGTGGATGGGGCAACTCCATTCGGGAGGTTTTATACCAGGGGAATGCTGACGAGGAGTTGTTCCAGGACCAAGAGGATGATGAACCCTGGGTCGGTGACGGTGGCATAAAGGACAGCATGGATTATGTGTGGGACCAGGAGGAAGATACGAACTACTACCTGGGAGGCTTGAGACATGACCTGAGAATTAACGTCTACCTGCAAGAGGAGGAGATTTTGGAAGAATACAATGAGGACGACGAAGAGCTTTACCCTGGCACTCACCTGGCCCCGCCTCCAGCCCTTCCACGGCAGTTCATCTGCCCCCAATGCCGAAAGAGCTTTAAGCGTTGCAGCTTTCGTCCCAACTTGCAACTGGCGAACATGGTCCAGATAATTCACCAGATGTGTCCCACTCCTATTAATAACATTTTAAAATTATGCCTCATCCTAGTATAAATCTTCTTTATATTCTCTGTTTTATTTAGCATAAAAGTGAAAAGATCATCAACTATGGCTTAATCCATTTCACCAATGGGTGATACTGTAGGCAGAAATATTCATTATTGGTATCAACTTTTAAATGTTATTCTTGACATAGCTCTATCAGTGGAAGAAAAATAAATGCTAATTTCAAGATAATGAATAATTTGTATTATTAGAAAATTATTCTTACTTGATTCAAAATTAAATAGAATTTTGTTGACAGAAATATCCAGGTAAATAAAAGGTAACATCTGTGTAATCCAGCTAGTCACAGATTTATCAGATAAGCTACAATCAAATGAGCTCTTGTTTATTAAGCAATTGTTAAATCTTTAGACAGGGTGAGTAGATTTCACTCCTACATTAGGAAGTCCTAAAACTTAAATGAAGAAAGTTTAATTTCACTTGGTGTCAAATGCTCTAACCACTCATATCTTTCACAAAGGAGACACTATAGGAGTTTCATACCTAATTGAGCTAGCCTTCAAGCTAGCCATCATCTCTTGGTTCCTGTTATATCCAAGTTGCTAAATTTTTTAAGGTGAGGTTAAGGTTTGTAATATTAGGTAAAACAATGAATACCTTATATATTTTGGATAAACATTAAGTATTTTAAAAATATAGCTTTATTTTCTCTCCCCTTAGTTTTATGTCCATTTTTTTTTTTTGTTTGTTTGTTTGATATAAGAGAGACAACTTTGGTTGTCACCAGTAAACAGTTTTAAACTATTAATGGAGAGGGAGTCGGGATGTAGGTGGAGATGTTGTGATGTCTCAGTTCCGCTGGAACAGAGGTTCAGAATAACTTTGCCAGTCACTTCACTGGCACAGTCACGATCTTCTTGATTAAAGCACAGTTATCTTAAGCAGCACTGATGTGGGATAGCTGTGTGTGTGTGTAGACGTCTTTTGTGTTAGATCATCACACAAGTATAAGCTCCATATTATTACATTCCATTAAAGAGCTGTGAAATTTAAAGTTTGAAAATTGTCCAACAAAAAAGTGATCATTGACTTTACCCAGAGTAAACTGAATGGGTTTCTTTTATTTTTCAATAGTGGTTTTGAACCACTGTGTAATTTGGGATCTGTGGTGCTCTGTGCTCAGAAAAATAGACTTTGGTGTCAGCTCTTCTGAATGTGAATCCCAGTCCAGATGCTGACAGATAGACCTTTGTCAAGCAATTTAACCACTGTCTCCCTCAACTCTCTGTACAGTAGGGATGAAAGTCCAATAATAATCTCAAACATTTTTGTGTGTGTGAGAATCAAGAGAATTAATGTATGTAAAGCATTTAAAGCAATGTCTGGCAAATAGCTGACTTAAATTGTTTTTAGGACTAAGTGTCCTGATGAAATTTTAGAGATTTTTAAAATCTCTCTTTTTCCTACAAAACTGAATTAATATGATAACTTGATAAAAAGGTTGAGAGTGGGGAAGGATATGTGTGTTTTCCCAGATGCAAGAGAAAAAGAGATAAGTGAGTAAGACTAACAAATCACAAAACGAAATCTGCAGAATTGCTTTTGTTTGCTTGTTTTTGTTTTTGTGAGGGCTTGACTTCATTCCTGAGCTCATTTTAATTTGGTTTCACAGGGAGAGCTTAATTTTGCATATAAGCACCGAGCATCTGGTTTATTTTTTGTTCGAATATGATATGGCTGAAGTTTATTACAGAAGTATATTGTATAATTAAGGAAAGACCGTGGGAAATTTAATAAAGTTGGTTCTGTTTAAATGGAACATTGTAATTTATCCAGGGAAGTGGATGTAGTTATTAGGAGTAGTGGGAACTTAACTATTTTTTAGAAAATTCTTTAACTGGTAAAAATGGAGAGCTTCTATGTATTCACCTTTTTCAAATAGCATGGAAAATGGCAAATTTCACAAGTGAAAGTTGAAGCTGACCTAAGGTAAACGCTTGGCTGCATGAAGCACAAGCTGGAATCAAGATTGCCAGGAGAAATATCAATCACCTCAGATATGCAGATGACACCACCCTTATGGCAGAAAGTGAAGAAGAACTAAAGAGCCTCTTGATGAAAGTGAAAGAGGAGAGTGAAAAAGTTGGCTTAAAGCTCAACATTCAGAAAACTAAGATCATGGCATCTGGTCCCATCACTTCATGGCAAATAGATGGTGAGACAGTGGAAACAGTGGCAGACTTTATTTTTGGGGGCTCCAAAATCACTGCAGATGGTGATTGCAGCCATGAAATTAAAAGATGCTTACTCCTTGGAAGGAAAGTTACGACCAACCTAGATAGCATATTAAAAAGCAGAGACATTACTTTGCCAACAAAGGTCTGTCTAGTCAAGACTATGGTGTTTTCAGTAGTCATGTATGGATGTAAGAGTTGGACAATAAAGAAAGCTGAGTGCCAAAGAATTGATGCTTTTGAACTGTGGTGTTGGAGAAGACTCTTGAGAGTCCCTTGGACTCCAAGGAGATCTAACCAGTCCATCCTAAAGGACATTAGTCCTGGGTGTTCATTGGAAGATCTGATGTTGAGGCTGAAACTCCAATAGTTTGGCCACCTGATGTGAAGAGCTGACTTGTTAGAAAAGACCCTGATGCTGGGAAAGATTGAGGGCGGAAGGAGAAGGGGACGTCAGAGGATGAGATGGCTGGATGGCATCACAGACTCAATGGATATGAGTTTGGGTAGGCTCCACGAGTTGGTGTTGGACAGGGAGGCCTGGTGAGCTGCACCTCACGGGGTCACAAAGAGTTGGACATGACTGAGCAACTGAACTAAACTGAACTGAATTTTAGATTGTCAAGCCTTCAAACGTTATTTACAGAATGTTTTTAGAGACATTTCATGCTTGTTCACTCCAGTTAATTTCAGACAGCTCTTCTACATTTGTATTAGATGGGCATTCTGATATGGCAACCCACTCCGGTATTCTTGCCTGGAGAATCGCAGGGCTGGGGCATCCTGGTGGGCTGCCGTCTATGGGGTCACACAGAGTCGGACACAACTGAAGTGACTCAGCAGCAGCTGATACTTCAGAACTTCTCCTTCATTAAAATATGGTTAAAACAGCCTGGGACAAAAGTAGGATTCTTGGTTAGTTCTTATAAACTGTAGATTATATTTTTAAAGCTGATAAAGGCATAATGTACAGAACAGAACAAATACAACTCTCCTATAAATACTGCCCAATTAGCATTAATAAATGAATCATTTAAATGCAGCAAATTGCTGGCTGGGTTATATAGTGGTATTGAGGGAGATGAAGAAATATATAGTTATTGGTTAAGAGTTCTGAGTGAAGATAGAGAGCACCTATGGGGTCGCACAGAGTCGGACACGACTGAAGCGACTTAGCAGCAGCAGCAGCAGCAGCTAGTAGCTGTGTTAGGCAGGCAGGAAGTGAGTCTTGACATTCGACCTCAGTCATATACGAGAAGCCTGAAGCTCTGAAATCCAGTGAATCTATCATCTTGCAGAACTTACCTGGAAATAATTTGGTAAAAAAGAAAGCCAAAATAGGTTGTAAGGACTTCATAGAATTTTTGTGATAGTTTCTGTACACTGTCTAATGTTTCAGAGATCTGCTGCAGGAGAGAGGTTTCATCTGTTGGCAGTTAAAATTCTCTCAGATATATGAGATGGAGACTGTGCATTTTGCCTTGAAAGATAGTTGAGGTGCACTGGGCCAGGAAAAATACCCTTCTTGGAGATAGTTGTGCATTCTTATGTCAGGAGGAGTCCCGTGATAGGTGGTGTTCTGTTCCCTCAGAATCAGCAATTCTTACCTGGCCCACATCTCTCTGAGGCCACCCCACTTCCTGTGGTTCATGGTTTAGGAATCCTCAGAAATCATGAAGCTGAGTATATTGAGCATTTTCTAGCAGACTTGCTCCATAGCTTTCATCAGATGTACAGTGTTTCAGAGTCACTGTCTTAGAGATTTTTCTGCCTGTTAATTTCTCCACTGTCCATTCCTGACAGTGAGTGAGCTGTTAGCCAAACTCCTATATGATAGCATGTGTGACATATGTGTTATCCACAGGTAAAGGAACTAATCTGGTCTAGTTTCCCAGTACCCTACACCTGCCTCTGATACTTAGGAAAAGTAAAGTATCAATTACACCCTGTTCCAAAGCATTTATGGTGGCTGTGGCAGAGGGGTTCCCTGGGGCCATGTGTGAGGTGTGTCTGCTCCTTCAAGGTCAGTGTCCTACCATATTTAGCAACAGGCAGTGTGACTTGCCCCAAGTTACAAGACAGAACAAGACCTTGGATGAGGGGGCTCTCAAGTCCTGGACTTTCCTAATCAATTATGCTTTTTTTAGACCATCTGTCCCAATTCATTCTTTCAGTCATTTGTTCATTTGTTAATCAATTAATTCAACCATAAGTAATTTACATAACTTTGAAGTAGAGTTATTTTAAATGTTTTACTTTAATTATGGTTTGGTAAGAGAGAATTCCTGTAACTTTTAAAAACTCTTTTAATATTTAATGTATTCAGCATCCAGTGGAGCAGGCAGTACCCAATCAGAAGGGTCCAGACTGTCAATGGCTGGTTGGCCATCACTGTTCATATCAACTTAACACCAGCGCTGCCCATGATGTTACTGGCTTATCTTTAGTAATAGATATTTAATAGAGGTTTCCAGTGTGTCCAGTAAAATTGCTGTGTATCATAGATGTGTTGATATGAATTTTCTGAGTCTCTATAACCTGGGTGAGTCAGTCTCCAACATGTGTCTTTCTACCTGGTGTTGCTTGTGCCAACAGAATGAGGCTGAGTTCAGTTCAGAAGTAAAGGAAATCTTTATTCCTTGATCAGAGAATGGAGAGGTATGAGCTTGCACTCTATAGTTCTTGTTCTCTCCCCCAAAGGTAGCCCTAAGCAAGGGTGTTTTACAGGTTTCTTGTCATTGCACCTGCCCCCCACCACCATCTTAAAGCCGTTTCCCACTAGGGATTCTGATCTGAAGAGTTAGGTGCAAAGCTTCTGCACATAGTACTCTATGAGCACATGAAATTTGACTAAACCAAAAGGGAAAAAAGGAGTTAGACTTTATCTTATTTCCCAGATTCTACCTTTATTTTGTAAGAATTGTTAATGAGTTTTGTTGGTGACAATATGATGGACCAGACACTTCACTTTGAAACGAATTTCTCCAGGTTAGAAAACAACAGCTTAAAAAAAAAGAGAGATTGTTCAAAATATCAATAGAGACTGAAATTTGAGGACAAACTGCTTATTTATAGAAGAAGAGCTTGTTTTATTGATTCACTCAGAATATTCAAGTGCCTTCTATTTAAGGTGTTCCAGTGAGGCATTGGTCCAGGCACTGGGTTAACAGCAGTGAATAAAATAGACAAAATCTCTGTCCTAGCAATGTCTGTTGTTATTGTTAGTTGCTAAGTCATGTCTGACTCTTTGCAACCCCATAACTGCAGGATACCAGGGTTCACCATCTCCCCAAATTTGCTCAAACTCATGTCCATTGAGTTGGTGACACCATCCAATCATTTCATCCTCTGTTGTCCCCTTCTCCATATTCTAATTTAATTTGTGTGAATAAAAAGATGACAAGTGGTTGTTAGCCCCTGAAAGTAAAGAATGGAATTTAAAAGGGCAATAGTTATACATGTAGATAAGACAAAATCAATTTAAATGGTCTTGAGACAGAAGGTATAGATGATTCCCACTGGGTCAGTGACCTCTGAATGGGTTCTTTGCCTGGAATCACAAATGCTACTTTTTAAACCCGGTTGTATATAGTAGAGCAGAAGCTTTATTCATTGATTAAGGAATGAAGGGAGAGCCCATGCTCAAAACACACCTTCTCCCCAAGGGGAGGTGGGAGTAGAGGAACTTTAAGGGATAGGAGGCAGGCATGTCACTGGGGCTCCAGGAAAGGGGCAGAGATTTCAGGGAACAGCCAGGTTAGCTGGAACATGTGCAGTCTTCCACACTCCTTTGCACATGGCTGGAATTGTGCCTAGTCCAGTACAAATTCCCACCTTGGATAGACATCTTAACATGGTAATGAAGCAAAAATAACTTTCAAACAGTTCCAGTCTCATCTGTGCACGGTCATTCCTGTAGTTAAGTCAGAGGTGGTTCAGGGCGGTTGGCCACAGCATCTCTCTCAAAACACAGCTGCAAAATATCTCTGTCAAATACTAGACATTTTAAAAACAAACAAAGAGGTAAATTAGGACAAAGATTATTTAGCTCTCAGGGGTGGGTATGGGTGACAAAGGAACATTATCAGAAATGTTCAGTTTCTTCCTTGCTACTCAAAGTGTGGTCCCTGGACCCAGCAACATCAGCAACCTAGAGTTGTTAGCAATCCAGAATCTCAGACCTCACACATGCTCTTGAGAATTTACATTTTAAGCAGATCACTGGGAGATCTAAGGAAGACATATGCATTGGTAGACTCCGTAGTGATCAGAATTAATCTTTCCAACTTTTCCACATATTGACATGTACCAAGATGGTCACTAAGTGGGTTACATATCTTACAGTCTTACTTCAGTAAGAGCCACTTTTAAAATACTCATTTTACTAATATGTTTTCTATTTTTGTGTAAGAATCCAGAAGCACAGAAGGCTTCCCATCTTAAACCAAAAATGGTTGGAAAGCCACTGGGTTTATGGTGTATTATTAGTAAATGCCAGTTGACCACTAACACCTGGCAGTTTCCTTTTTGTAATAGATTGTGTGTGAAGTGTGGTCGATGTTTACAAAAGGTGTATAATCTGGACGTGAATTCAAGGCTAGAAGACATAGACAGTAGTTAAACCACTAAATAGATTATATTATAATATGTTCTGAGGATAGACCCAGGTCTCTGGTGGAATCTGAAAGGACACTGAAACAGTTCTTCATCAAACAAAGTATCAGAAAAACTATGTCTTTAAATATGAGAGTTGCTTATGGCTTTGCTAAGAGCCTGTAGAATCTTCTTCTGGACCCCACTTGTTTGTAGGGTCTCCTTGGTTCTCAGCTATAAACATAAAGATTGAGGGTGGAGTCAAATGCTGATAACAGCAAAATTTATCAGCTGAAAGGACAGTGTTATAAATTTTTTAAAGAAAGTAGTGAATAGGTGGGGGTTTGAGTGCATTTTAGGCAACGAATAGTAGCCCCAAAGGATATTGCCATGTTTCAGTTCAGTTCAGTTGCTCAGTCGTGCCCAACTCTGTGTGACCCCATGAATCACAGCACACCAGGCCTCCCTGTCCATCACCAACTCCCGGAGTTTACTCAGACTCATGTCCATCGAGTCAGTGATGCCATCCAGCCATCTCATCCTCTGTCGTCCCCTTCTCCTCCTGTCCCCAATCCCTCCCAGCATCAGGGTCTTTTCCAATGAGTCAACTCTTCCCATTAGGTGGCTAAAGTACTGGAGTTTCAGCTTTATCATCATTCTTTCCAAAGAAATCCCAGGGCTGATCTCCTTCAGAATGGACTGGTCGGATCTCCTTGAAGTCCAAGGGACTCTCAAAAGTCTTCTCCAACACAACAGTTCAAAAGCATCAATTCTTCAGTGCTCAGCTTTCTTCAGAGTCCAACTCTCACATCCATACATGACCACTGGAAAATCATAGCCTTGACTAGATGGACCTTTGTTGGCAAAGCAATGTCTCTGCTTTTGAATATGCTATCTAGGTTGGTCATAATTTTTCTTCCAAGGAGTAAGTCTCTTTTAATTTCATGGCTGCAGTCACCATCTGCAGTGATTTTGGAGCCAAAAAAAAAAAAAAAAGTCTGACACTGTTTCCTTATCTATTTTCCATGAAGTGATGGGATCAGATGCCATGATCTTTGTTTTCTGAACGTTGAGCTTTAAGCCAACTTTTTCACTCTCCACTTTCACTTTCATCAAAAGGCTTTTTTGTTCCTCTTCACTTTCTGCCACAAGGGTGGTGTCATCTGCATATCTGAGGTTATTGATATTTCTCCAGGAAATCTTAATTCCAGCTTGTGCTTCTTCCAACCCAGCGTTTCTCATGATGTACTCTACATATAAGTTAAATAAGCAGAGTGACAATATACAGCCTTGATGTATTCCTTTTCCTATTTGGAACCAGTCTGTTGTTCCATGTCCAGTTCTAACTGTTGCTTCCTGACCTGCATATAGGTTTCTCAGGAGGCAGATCAGGTGGTCTGGTATTCCCATCTCTTTCAGAATTTTCCACAGTTTACTGTGATTCACACAGTCAAACGCTTTGGCATAGTCAATAAAGCAGAAATAGATGTTTTTCTGGAACTCTCTTGCTTTTTGATGATCCAGTGGATGTTGGCAATTTGATCTCTGGTTCTTCTGCCTTTTCTAAAACCAGCTTGAACATCTGGAAGTTTACAGTTCACATATTGCTGAAGCCTGGCTTGGAGAATTTTGAGCATTACTTTACTAGCATATGAGATGAGTGCAATTGTGTGGTAGTTTGAGCATTCTTTGGCATTGCCTTTCTTTGGGATGGGAATGAAAACTGACCTTTTTCAGGCCTGTGGCCACTGCTGAGTTTTCCAGATTTGCTGGCATATTGAGTGCAGTACTTTCACAGCATCATCTTTCAGGTTTTGAAATAGCTCAACTGGAATTCCATCATCTCCACTAGCTTTGTTTGTAGTGATGCTTTCTAAGGCCCACTGGACTTCACATTCCAGGATGTCTGTCTCTAGGTGAGTGATCACACCAATGTGATTATGTTGGTCGTGAAGATCTTTTTTGTATAGTTCTTTGTATTCTTGCCACCACCATGTTTAAAAACAATTAAATCAGACCAAAGGGGAAAAAAAAAAAAAAAAAGAATACCAAATAAGACCATTGGTGCTCAAAATTTTAGATCTGAGTTTCAAGAAAAGATGTATTTCTGTCAGCTTTTAAGATGACAAAACTCTGTAGTCCTCATGAAAATAGGTTCTCACTAATAGTTTCTTCCTAAGTAGTAATTTGAAAATTTAACTTTACAAAAACATCTCATTTCCCCAATTAATTTTAGTATGCAGTCTTTTGTTGTACCTGTGCTGACTGTTTTAGTCAAGGCTTTTTGGTTGCTAGTGGCAGAATCTACCCAGGTTAGTTCAAAGGAAGAGGGCTTGATGGAAAGGAAATGGACATCTTGCGCAGCTGGAGCAATGCTGACTTTCCTGGAGCTAGGAACTGGGGTCCTCATGGGTATTGGAGCCACTGTCACAGGATGCATGCATGTGCCCAAGCTCCCTGGTCTCTCACTTTTGATGGGTGCAGTGACTCTGCTGTACTTTTATGTTTTTTTCTGGCCTTATAATTCTCAGGAGGGGAAATCAGAATGACTTGGTGGCTAGTCATGTGTTAGGACCCCCTGGTACTTTACTCCATTAGCTGTGGTCAAGGCTCTAGCAGTTTCCTGGTAGAGGAGCACTTATTCTAAGCCCGTCCGATAAAGTTAAAGGAGTTTAAGTGAGTGGCAGATTCCTGGGAGCTATATTTGTCATCAAGAGTCTCAGGAAAAGAAAGGGCTAAGGTTGAGATCTGGACAGAGTGGGTGGGGACTGAGGACCTTCTTAGTAGGTGAACAGAGGAGAGAAAAGAGTCTTTCATCAGAATAAGGGTACACAGCCAAGAGTGATGGGAGGTCAGGCCGATATTATCCCTAGTGAAAATAAGAGGCAGCAAACGATATTGCAGGAAATTGCCCTGAAAAGTGAGTTTCCTTGTCTCCTCTCTCTGCTGGATTAAATCTCAGAATGGCTTGGTAGTAGCACCCACCCCATGATGAAATATTGTATGCTTAATACTATTGCATCATCCTGAGCAAGGTGGGACATTATCTCCTCCAACATCAGAAGCTTGGTCTACAAATTAATTTGAATATTTCTGTTTGCTATAGAACCCCCTTCTTGAAATACCATCTCTAAGGTGAACATCCAGATGAATGAAAAGGGCTCTGTTTGCAAGGGATGGGCAGTAAGGGAGACAGATGGGGTGTCTTCCTCTATTTCTCCTTCATCCTCCAAGGCACCTGTGTTAAATCTCAGATGCTTCCCAGGATAAATTTTGGGAAGACTAGGCCTGGTTATCTTTCATGCCCCGCAAAGCTCTAAAATTCCCAAAGGATAATAAGAATAACACCTTTCACATGAGAGGTGGCAAGAGAACACAGAAGAACTATACAAAAAAGATCTCATGACCAAGATAACCATGATGTGTGATCACTCACTTAGAGACAGACATCCTGGAATGTGAAGTCAAGTGGGCCTTAGAAAGCATCACTACGAACAAAGCTAGTGGAGGTGATGGAATTCCAGTTGAGCTATTTCAAAACCTGAAAGATGATGCTGTGAAAGTGCTGCACTCAATATGCCAGCAAATTTGAAAAACGCAGCAGTGGCCACAGGACTGAGAAAGGTCACTTTTCATTCTAATCCCAAAGAAAGGCAATGCCAAAGAATGCTCAAACTACCACACAATTGCACTCATCTCACACGCTAGTAAAGTAATGCTCAAAATTCTCCAAGCCAGGCTTCAGCAATATGTGAACCATGAACTTCCTGATGTTCAAGCTGGTTTTAGAAAAGGCAGAAGAACCAGAGATCAAATTGCCAACATCCACTGGATCATGGAAAAAGCAAGAGAGTTCCAGAAAAACATCTATTTCTGCTTTATTGACTATAGCAAAGCCTTTGACTGTGTGGATCACAATAAACTGTGAAAAATTCTGAAAGAGATGGGAATACCAGACCACCTGATCTGCTTCTTGAGAAATCTGTATGCATGTCAGGAAGCAACAGTTAGAACTGGACATGGAACAACAGACTGGTTCCAAATCGGGAAAGGAATATGTCAAGGCTGTATATTGTCACCCTGCTTATTTAACTTATATGCAGAGTACATCATGAGAAATGCTGGGTTGGATGAAGCACAGCCTAGAATCAAGATTGTGGGGAGAAATATCAATAACCTCAGATATGCAGATGATACCACCCTTATGGCAGAAAGTAAAGAACTAAGAGCATCTTGATGAAAGTGAAAAGGGAGAGTGAAAAAGTTGGCTTAAAACTCAACATTCAGAAAACTAAGATCATTTCCTCTGGTCCTATCACTTCATGGCAAATATATGGGGAAACAGTGACAGACTTTAACTTTTTGGGCTCCAAAATCACTGCAGATGGTGATTGCAGCCATGAAATTAAAAGACGCTTGCTCCTTGGAAGGTAAGTTATAACAAACCTATACCGCGTATTAAAAAGTAGAGACATTATTTTGCCAACAAGGCCCATCTAGTCAAAGCTATGGTTTTTCCAGTGATCGTGTATGGATGTGAGAATTGGACTATAAAGAAAGCTGAAAAATTAATCCTTTGACCTGAGGTGTTGGAGAAGACTCTTGCGAGTCCCTTGGACTGCAAGGAGATCCAACCAGTCCATCCTATAGGAGATCAGTCTTGGGTGTTCATTGGAAGGACCGATGTTGAAGCTGAAACTCCAATACTTTGGCCATCTGATGCAAAAAGGTGACTCATTTGAAAAGACCCTGATGTTGGGAAAGATTGAAGGTTGGAGGAGATGGGGATGATAGAGGAAGGAATGATTGGATGGCATCCCTGACTCAATGGATGTGTTTGAGTAAGCTCTGGTCCATGGGGTTACAAAGAGTCAGACACGACTGAGTGACTGAACTGAACTGAACTTCATAATTTAGATGGTATCTGCATACACATAATCTCTTTCGTCTTCGTGATCTTTTATCCTGTGATTTTCATCATCTCCCTTTTACAGATAAAGGATTTTCCTCTCAGTGAAGGTTGAATGAGTTGCCTAAAGGCCTCTTGCTGCTGAAGGCCAGAGGACCATGATTTGGTGGTTTTCCACTGGTGGTTGCCTATTAATAATTCTGTTACTCTTTTTGTTTCATAACCTTCTTTGAGCAGCCATCATATTGATGACCTATTTTAACAGCAATAAAGTTTTGTTAATTCTAACAAAATCAAAGAAAATATGAAGCTCTCAGACTTTTATAGCTTCAGCTCCTATTCTCATCTCACCCAAGCTGAATTAGTTTATGTAGAATGATGCAGGCAGTCCATGCTGGGCCACCTCCCTTAGTGGCTCGCTCATGCACACAGGGATCCTTTTCAGCCTGGTGATCATCTCCAAGCTCTACTCTTCTTTGGCCCAGTTTTGCTCCATGCCCCTGTATGGCATGTTTGCTATGTTGCATGGATGTAGATCCAACTTCTCAGCAGGACAGTGGGTCTTTTATTATCCTCCCCGTCTGCCCCTCTCCATTCCACTGAACTCAAAGCCTGGCTTTGGCACTGCACTCCTGGTGTCAGACTTTCTTCAGGGCTATCAAACCAATGGCTGATTCTTTTAAAAATAATTAGGTTCAGGAACCATTAATGAAGCTAACCATGGGCACATAGAAAGAAGTTCACAATATTGAACAGTCACAGAACACATCTGCTCTTACTCGCAAGGTCAGGTGTGGTGTGACCTGATATAAAGTCTTTTTTTGCTGATGACTAAAAGTTATGACCAACCTAGATAGCATATTAAAAAGCAGACATAACTTTGCCAACAAAGGTCCATCTAGTCAAGGCTATGGTTTTTCCAGTGGTCATGTTTGGATGTGAGAGTTGGACTGTGAAGAAAGCTGAGCACCAAAGAATTGATGCTTTTGAAGTGTGGTGTTGGAGAAGACTCTTGAGAGTCCCTTGGACTGCAAGGAGATCCAACCAGTCCATTCTAAAGGAGATCAGTCCTGAGTGTTCATTGGAAGGACTGATGCTGAAGCTGAAACTCCAATCAACTTTGGCCACCTCATGCGAAGAGTTGACTCATTGGAAAAGACCCTGATGCTTGGGAGGGATTGGGGGCAGGAGGAGAAAGGGAAAACAGAGGATGAGATGGCTGGATGGCATCATCGACTCAATGGACATGAGTTTGAGTAAACTCCAGGAGTTGGTGATGGACAGGGAGGTTTGGTGTGCTGTGATTCATAGGGTCACAAAGAGTCGGACACGACTGAGAGACTTAACTATTACTATATAAGACTAGTTCTTTGGTTAAAAAAAAAAAAAATTAGCACTCAAAAAGACAAACACTATGTCCTTGGTGCACCACAGAAACCTTAGGCACCTTAAGCTGAATGAAAGAAGCCAGACCCAGAGACACCATATTGTACGATTCCATTTGGGTGTTATGTTCTGTAAAAGAAACTTATAGAGAAAGAAAGAAGAGTAGTGGTTGTTAGGGTGAGAGGGGGAATAGGGAATCACTGTAAACTGCAGAAGAGATCTTAATTGGAGCATAAAAATATCTTAAAACTGATTTTTGGTAGTGGTTGCATCACTCATTGAATTTTACACCTGAAATGGGTGAATTTTATGAGATGTAAAATATACCTCACTAAAAATATATCTTGATATTTTATGATACATAAATATTTAATTTTTGTTGCTTAAAAAAGATAGAGCAAAGACCAGATGTAGGAACTTCAGGGTTTTAAGAAACAATTTGGTTACAACTTAGTTGTGGGTCAGGTGTCAGAATTCTAAAGGTGACTGAATCCAGCTTAGAGTATAGACTCTGTTCTTAAAATACAATCATTATGAATTTTTATTTTGACAAGTTCAGTGGCATCTTCTGTGATATTCTCTCTTGTGGACAAGACAGAAAACTGTGAAGTAGAGCAGTTAGGAGGACACTGATTGGTTTTTGGATATCATGGTCTTTAAGGGGGGTTATCTGTCTACCCCTGTTACTCTCTGCCTTTCTCTCTCCCCTTCCCCTGATCCTCCCTATCACCCCTTTCTTTCTCCTCCTCCTTGTCCCCCCTCTACTTTACATTTTTACACAAGTAATACACAGTGTAGAGAAATAAGAATGGACAGAAAAAATTAAAATTGCATGTAATACATTACAGTCTTGTTTCAGACTTGTTCAGGTTGTTTTCTACTAGTGACTTTATAAATATGCCACATTCAACAGATTGATGCACTTACTGACTCTTGGGGATGTAATCCCAGACACGGATTTTCTGGGTCAGAAGGGATACACTCTTAGAATGGTTTACACATATTGTTCAATTGTTCCCAAAAAATCTACCTGTGTTTACAGATGGAAGTTATGTGTCCAAAATATGATCTAGCCTCTAGAATTTACTGTGGTTGTAGCTTTGTGACTGGCTATGTAGGATGAGGGAAGGTGATGATACCACTTTACCCTAAAGTAATCAAGACTTGGGCACAAGGCATTAACTGAGACTGGCTGTCTGAGTCTGGTCAAGAGACTGTAGACAATATAGGGCCATGCCTTATATTATGAGGGATCATTGAGGCACCAAGGAATAGTTGCTAGAAAGAATATGGTTCATTTCATTCAAGTGTTTGAAAGGCTATCATATCAAGAGAAATTAGATTCACCTTGTGCAGTTATAAGGGCAGAATAAGTAGGGATGTTCCAGGAAGACAAGATTCAGTTTAATGTGAGAAATCCTTGAACCCAGAACAGTCTGAAAATGGTTTGGGTTCCCGCTGTTCATCTTTAACCCTCTTCCCTCTATATCCCTGGAGATCTTCCATCAGGGGGCTCATGTTATTTGGATGAAGAGTTATGGCATGTGTGTGAAAGGAATTCATGATAAGGATTTAATATTTCATTTGGAGACTTCTGAGAAAACTTTATTACTACAGGCTGTGGGCTTGAAATCACAGCTGTAGTTAAAATGTGCTCAGTCGCTCAGTTGTATCCTCCTTTTTGCGACCCCATGGACTGTATAGCTCATCAAACTCCTCTGTCCACAGGATTTTTCAGGAAAGAATACTGGAGTGGGTTGCTATTTACTCCTCCAGGGGATCTTCCCAAACCAGAGATTGAACCCCTGTTTCCTGCTTCTCCCTACATTGGCAGGCAGATTCTTTACTACTGAGTCACTTAGAAAGCCCAGTCCATCCCAAAGCCAGAGGAAATATTCTGCAAACACCATGTGTTCTCTTAATGTTTCTTAGAGCAAGGAAGAAACTGTTGAACTTTCTGATCTCACATTATTTTACACTCAGCTCACTGGTGAATAAGTGCTTAGTTTTTTGATGATCTTTGATATTAGGTTCAGTTTGTGTAGTCACTGTGTGGGAAGATGTTTTTTCTCATTGTTTCTGTTCTTCTTGTATTTTACACTCTTTGCCAACCCTTGGTCTCTCAGACCTTAAGGTTCACATATCCGGAGAAAGGTAAAGGGGTAGTTTTTACATACTGTTTACTTCATCTTAAAAATTTTTCAATACTACCTTCAACACTTTCTAAGCCAAATCATACTTGTAGTGTTTCTGAATTTTGCCAGTGTTAAAAAGTTACATTTTTCAAAGAAATTACAAGCATTTAAACCACATTTTAGATATTTTTGACATATATTTTCTTTATTTCAAAATTGCTACTTTGAGAAGTATAAAATTGACCAGAGGGGTCACAACTTTTGTAAGAGTATCTTCAAAACTGCCCATCTGATTTTAATGTTCCTGAAGCACAACTGATTAAATAATAACCCAGTTTCTTACCCCTCAAAACCACCTGGGCAATAGCAGAAAGGGCGTCACCTGCCAGCTTGAAGGGAATGCAGACTCTCTGGCTCCCCCAGCACTCCAGAGTCAGAATCTGCATTTTACCACGTGGACCCTCCTTCAGCTCCTGGTGGACTTTCCCAGGTGACGTGATGCTGCAGAACCTGGGGCTCAGAGTCATTATCTCACATTGGTGGTTGAGTGCCTGGTAACTTACATGGCATCGTGACTGGGTTCTTTCACCTGCATGAGCCTGTTTAATCCTGAGATTTGCCCTCTAAAGCAGGCATTCCTAGAAGATCAGAAAAGTTGTCACTGGGCCTGCAAAAGTGTCACTGAAAGACAGTTTCTGGAATCTGTATTTCCTAAACCTGAGAAAGGAAAATTGAGACATAGGCTGTGATGGCCTGACCAAGTGTAAAATATTCCAGTAGCTCTAGCTCCTGGCGTGGGCACATCCTGTGCTTCTGCTAGCCAGTTGCCCTGTGGAGGACAGGAGAGCCACATTCAGACCACAGAAACTCAGCCATCAGCTGCTGCTCATTCACAGTCCAGCTGTGGCTTGCTGTGCAGGCCTCGGGAGGAAGTCATCTCTGACAGAGGTCAGGAAGAGCAGGTCAGGTTCCCATGTCTCACCTGCAGGCTGGCTTTCTGGAATCTCAGTTATAAATTAAATTCAGGGGTCTAGGTAACAGGAGTTGCTATACCAAAGTCGTGTCTGCATGCATGTGTGTAGCTTCAATTTCTTTAAATTTGATCATGAAAGGATGACATATTCATTAGAAATTATTTCTAATCTTCCAGTCTTGCAGCCTTTAGGATATACTGTTTTAGTGGATTTTGAGAAGGGAAATAAAATCAATAATGATAAGTGATCTTTAGTCATTACATAATATTGCCATTTTCCTGCCTACATCCCTCTAGTCTTTTTGGATGCTTAAGCATGAGTCTATGTTTGTCACATCTGGTACACCTGTGAAAATAATGACATTACCATGATAGGAAACTCACAACATGAAGACGACAGGAATCTACAATGTCCTGAAATGTGAGTTGTTGTGAACCATTTTGTGGCGGGAAAAAAAAAATTACAGAGAGATTATAATAATGTTAATTTTAAAAGTATCACATCAAAATTAATTTTGATAACTAAAGCAAATTTAGTATAATGATTGGGATTAATTGAAGTATTTTGCAAGTGTTTATTTACTGACTTAGCACTTGGAATGAGTCTTAGATAGGATGGATCTAGAAGGACAGAAGATTCTCAAATCCACCAACTCTCCTTGATGCTGCCACAAGATTCCCCTCATTCTTTTAAAAATCAGGGCTCAATTTCAACATCCCACCCACTGATATTTGGTAGAATTTTATCTCTATTTATATATCATGCTATTTTCTCTTTCTTTATCACTGACATCAGCTTATTTCATATGATGCTATAATAAATGCATATAATTTAAAAATATTGTTTTGGTTTGTTCATGAATTATTTCTCTTAAAAGGCTTATCTGGGGAAGTAATTTCTTGTGTCCTGTTCTTACAGGAAGAATTTTGAATCGTTTCTCTAAAGACATTGGCCATATGGATGACTTGCTGCCCCTGATATTTCTTGATTTCATCCAGGTAATGTGACAGTCCTGTCAGAGTTCTCACAGGAAGAGCACAGAGTCTGTTTCTGAAGGTCTTTTCACAGGGGCTGAGGGTGATCCGTTCAGCTTGGCAATGTGTCCTGTTGTCTTAAGTGAAAGGTCATGTTTGTAAGAGAAAGGTTCAGTTGTGATTGGGAGGCTGATTTAACATGAGGAACACCTAGGGCAGGAGTGTCTACACAGTCCCGTCAAGGTTAGTCTGAAGCAGCGACATGCTGGGTAAGTGGTTCTCCCTCTGCCTTCCAGGTGTCTGTGAGGGCATTTAATAACAGAATCACCTCTCATGGAAAGATAGCCTGCTGCTGCTGCTAAGTCACTTCAGTCGTGTCCGACTCTGTGCAACCCCATAAATGGAAGCCCACCAGGCTCCCCCGTCCCTGGGATTCTCCAGGCAAGAATACCAGGTCCAGACGGCTTCACAGCTGAATTTTACCAAAAATTTAGAGAAGAGCTAACACCTATCCTGCTCAAACTCTTCCAGAAAATTGCAGAGGAAGGGAAACTTCCAAACTCATTCTATGAGACCACCATCACCCTAATACCAAAACCTGACAAAGATCCCACAAAAAAAGAAAACTACAGGCCAATATCACTGATGAATATAGATGCAAAAATCCTTAACAAAATTCTAGCAATCAGAATCCAACAACACATTAAAAAGATCATACACCATGACCAAGTGGGCTTTATCCCAAGGATGCAAGGATTCTTCAATATCCACAAATCAATCAATGTTATACAGCACATTAACAGATTGAAAAACAAAAACCATATGATTATCTCAATAGATGAAGAGAAAGTCTTTGACCAAATTCAACATCCATTTATGATAAGAACTCTCCAGAAAGCAGGAATAGAAGGAACATACCTCAACATAATAAAAGCTATATATGACAAACCCACAGCAAACATTATCCTCAATGGGGAGAAATTGAAAGCATTTCCTCTAAAGTCAGGAACAAGACAAGGGTGCCCACTTTCACCATTACTATTCAACATAGTTTTGGAAGTTTTGGCCACAGCAATCAGAGCAGAAAAAGAAATAAAAGGAATCCAAATTGGAAAAGAAGAAGTAAAACTCTCACTGCAGATGACATGATCCTTTACATAGAAAACCCTAAAGACTCCACCAGAAAATTACTAGAACAAATCAATGATTATAGTAAAGTTGCAGGATATAAAATCAACACACAGAAATCCCTTGCATTCCTATACACTAATAATGAGAAAACTGAAAGAGAAATTAAGGAAACAATTCCATTCACCATTGCAACAGAAAGAATAAAATACTTAGGAATATATATACCTAAAGAAACTGAACACCTATATACAGAAAACTATAAAACACTGGTGAAAGAAATCAAAGAGGACACTAATAGATGGAGAAATATACCATGTTCATGGATTGGAAAAATCAATATAGTGAAAATGAGTATACTACCCAAAGCAATTTATAGATTCAATGCAATCCCTATCAAGCTACCAAAGGTATTCTTCACAGAGCTAGAACAAATAATTTCACAATTTGTATGGAAATACAAAAAAAACTCGAATAGCCAAAGCTATCTTGAGAAAGAAGAATGGAACTGGAGGAATCAACCTACTTGACTTCAGGCTCTATTACAAAGCCACAGTTATCAAGACAGTATGGTACTGGCACAAAGACAGAAATATTGATCAATGGAACAAAATAGAAAGCCCAGAGATAAATCCACGCACATATGGACACCTTATCTTTGACAAAGGAGGCAAGAATATACAATGGATTAAAGACAATCTCTTTAACAAGTGGTGCTGGGAAAACTGGTCAACCACTTGTAAAAGAATGAAACTAGAACACTTTCTAACACCTTACACAAAAATAAACTCAAAATGGATTAAAGATCTAAACGTAAGACCAGAAACTATAAAACTCCTAGAGGAGAACAAACATAGACAAAACACTCTCCGACACACATCACAGCAGGATCCTCTATGACCCACCTCCAAGAATATTGGAAATAAAAGCAAAAATAAACAAATGGGACCTAATTAAACTTAAAAGCTTCTGCACAACAAAGGAAACTATTAGCAAGGTGAAAAGGCAGCCTTCAGAATGGGAGAAAATAATAGCAAATGAAGCAACGGACAAACAACTAATCTCAAAAATATACAAGCAACTCCTACAGCTCAACTCCAGAAAAATAAATGACCCAACCAAAAAATGGGCCAAAGAACTAAATAGACATTTCTCCAAAGAAGACATACAGAGGGCTAACAAACACATGAAAAGATGCTCAACATCACTCATTATCAGAGAAATGCAGATCAAAACCACTATGAGGTACCATTTCATGCCAGTCAGAATGGCTGCGATCCAAAAGTCTACAAGCAATAAATGCTGGAGAGGGTGTGGAGAAAAGGGAACCCTCTTACACTGTTGGTGGGAATGCAAACTAGTACAGCCACTATGGAGAACAGTGTGGAGATTCCTTAAAAATCTGGAAATAGAACTGCCTTATGATCCAGCAATCCCACTGCTGGGCATACACACTGAGGAAACCAGAAGGGAAAGAGACACGTGTACCCCAATGTTCATCGCAGCACTGTTTATAATAGCCAGGACATGGAAGCAACCTAGATGTCCATCAGCAGATGAATGGATAAGAAAGCGGTGGTACATATACACAATGGAGTATTACTCAGCCATTAAAAAGAATACATTTGAATCAGTTCTGATGAGATGGATGAAACTGGAACCTATTATACAGAGTGAAGTAAGCCAGAAAGAAAAACACCAATACAGTATACTAACGCATATATATGGAATTTAGAAAGATGGTAACAATAACCCTGTGTACGAGACTGCAAAAGAGACACCGATGTATAAATCAGTCTTATGGACTCTGTGGGAGAGGGAGAGGGTGGGGAGATTGGGGAGAATAGCATTGAAACATGTATAATATCATGTATGAAACGAGTTGCCAGTCCAGGTTCGATGCACGGTACTGGATGCTTGGGGCTGGTGCACTGGGACGACCCAGAGGGAGGGTAAGGGAGGGAGGAGGGAGGAGGATTCAGGCCGGGGAACGTGGGTATACCTGTGGCGGATTCATTTCGATATTAGGCAAAACTAATACAATATTGTAAAGTTTAAAAATAAAATAAAATTTAAAACCTGTTAAAAAAAAAAAAAAAAAAGAATACTGGAGTGGGTTGCCAGTTCCTTCTCCAATGCATGAAAGTGAAAGTGAAATTGAAAGGGAAGTCACTCAGTCGTGTCCAACTCTTAGCGACCCCATGGACTACAGCCTACCAGGCTCCTCCATCCATGGGATTTTCCAGGCAAGAGTACTGGAGTGGGGTGCCAAGATAACCTAGATGAATTAAATTATGTGTCTTATGACCACAGAAAAGAGAAAGTGTTAGTTGCTCAGTCATTTCTGATTCTTTGTGACCCCATGAACTGGAGCCACTAGTCTCCTTTGTCCATGGAATTCTTCAGGCAAGAATACTAGAGTGGGTTGAGTTCAGTTCAGTTCAGTCACTCAGTCGTTCTCTTTGCAACTCCATGGACTGCAGCAAGCCAGGCCTCCCTGTCCATCAACAACTCCCAGAGCTTGCTCAAACTCATGTCTATCGAGTCGGTGATGCCATCCAACCATCTCATCTGCTGTCATCCCCTTCTCCTCCTGCCTTCAATCTTTCCCAGCATCAGGGTCTTTTCCAATGAGTTGGTTCTTTGCATCAGTTAGCCCAAGTATTGGAGCTTCAGCTTTAGCATCAGTCCTTCCAATGTATATTTAGAACTGTTTTCTTCAGGATTAACTGGTTTGATCTCCTTGCAGTCCAAGGGACTCTCAAGAGTCTTCTCCAACACTGCAGTTCAAAAGCATCAGTTCGTCGGTGCTCAGCTTTCTTTTAGCCATGCCCTTCTCCAGGGGTTCTTCTTGTGAGCCCCCAGGGAAACCCATTACCACAGAAGACAAGTATTTGTTGCACCATTTTTTTTTTATAAGACCAACTGTGGTTACTTACAAAGAAAAGATTAATAAATGATAAGTTGAAAAGTAATAGCTGAACAAGGACAATAAAGAGCAGTTATTGAGGATACAAAGCCTTTAAGCCAATAATTCAAGTAAGGGATCAAAGTCATCTCAGAAAATGTCTTTTTTGTTTTTGTAAGCATTTCTTTTCAAGTGCCTATTGCTCTGTTGTAAGGTGTCTTTAAAACAAAAAAGACAGAAATGCCACAGACATACCTCCTATCCAGACTTTGTTTTGTCTGTGAACTTGAGATTCTAAAGAATGGTGTTGAGTCATCTCAGCTCTCATCTCCTCATTTAGAATGCTCATTTGGAATGCTTTTTTGTTGTGGTTTAGTTCTGTCTGCTTTTTAGTGATTCAAGCTGTGGTAAGTTTCCACATGTTCATTTTGGAAGTGAAATGCATTTATCAAAAGCTACACACAGAAATGCAGCAATGACTATCTACGCAGTGCAACCTATGGGCAAAGACTTCCACTGTTACCAGTGAGAAGTAAGCTGAGTCTCAGAGGCAGAGTACTTTTACTGCAAAGATATATCTGTTTATTTTTTTTTTTTCTTTTCTGCAAATTTATTTTATAAAGGTGTCCTGTTTGGTTCAGCTATGCTACTTATCTCCAGAAGCAGTCTTTCAGTAAAGCAGTGTCACATCTTGACAGTGATTGCTAATTACTTTAAAAAGATTTTGTGAAAGTTCTGTTCCTTAGCTACAACAAGCTAGGCCAAGGTTGGCTTTCCAAAGCTGGCTGGCCTGCTGTGTGCTTAGCACATGGTTCATTAGCCCTTATAATCAGAATCCATTGCATGTTTTTGTATGACGTGTAGAGGGACAGGGATAGGTGCTGCCTGATTTCAGGATAAAACATTCTCAATAATGAGGAGAGAAAACTTCAGTTTCATTGATTTTGAATCCCAGCTCCTTTGTACTTCCATTGACATCAATATACCAGTTCATGGTACATGAAATAGAAAAGGTCAATTTGATCTTATCTTTGGAATATCTTATTTAATAATCTTGTTTGATTTAGTTAATTCGAAGTTCCACCACTTTTTTCATCAGTCTCCCATAAATACTCAAGAGTGTCGTAACAGTAACTCTTCACGAAGAAGAAGCAGAGCTTGAAACAGAGAATATGGAATAAGAAAATAAACATCTCAAAAAGTGTTGACTTGCTGTCATATTCCGAAGGTTATCAATCCTTGGAAGGCCTAGAGCTGAGAAGAAAATACAGAGAGGACAAAAACTGTAGTAGGCTTGAGGTTTATTGGTCATAGTATTTTTGAAAGTACATCTCCAAACAAAATAGACCTCAGATTCAATTCCCTTTGTGGCCAGAGAAAAGCAGCAGTCACTTTAGTACATGTGACATCATCACCACATCTAGAAAAAAATAACACCACTCTGATACATCTTTGGATATACTAGGCTGTTCCAGTGGTGAGCATGAATGACCTCTAAGGGTCCAAATTCATTGGATTATTAAGCCTTTTGGGCCTTAAATCTATTAATACACCATCTTTCCTCTCCCGATTGATGGTACCCAGAGTCCACTGAAGGGTGGTAACAATGGGCTTAGAGTTTCTATTCAATTTGTCATACATAGACTGGTAAGCACTTTATATACATAATCTCATTTAATTCTCACCACCATCCTTTTAAAGTGTTCATATATCACAGATTTTCCTAAAATTAAGAGTGGGTGTATGGTCTTACCATCCCTGTCAGTTTTTGAGAGAATGAGCCCTAAACCTTGTCTCAGACACCTCAATATTTGGCTAATGGGGATTTCTGCTCTAGGGGGATGAAATCTGAAGGACTTTTATTTTTCAATTTGTTAATGTGGTGTATTACATTGATTGATTTGTGGATATTGAAGAATCCTTGCATCCCTGGGATCTTTTTAATGTGTTGTTGGATTCTGATTGCTAGAATTTTGTTAAGGATTTTTGCATCTATGTTCATCAGTGATATTGGCCTGTAGTTTTCGTTTTTTGTGGGATCTTTGTCAGGTTTTGGTATTAGGGTGATGGTGGCCTCATAGAATGAGTTTGGAAGTTTACTTTCCTCTGCAATTTTCTGGAAGAATTTGAGCAGGATAGGTGTTAGCTCTTCTCTAAATTTTTGGTAGAATTCAGCTGTGAAGCCGTCTGGACCTGGGCTTTTGTTTGCTGGAAGATTTTTGATTACAGTTTCAATTTCCGTGCTTGTGATGGGTCTGTTAAGATTTTCTATTTCTTCCTGGTCGAGTTTTGGAAAGTTGTATTTTTCTAAGAAGAAGACATACAGATGGCTAACAAACACATGAAAAGATGCTCAACATCACTCATTATCAGAGAAATGCAAATCAAAACCACTATGAGGTACCATTTCACGCCAGTCAGAATGGCTGCGATCCAAAAGTCTACAAGCAATAAATGCTGGAGAGGGTGTGGAGAAAAGGGAACCCTCTTACACTGTTGGTGGGAATGCAAACTAGTACAGCCACTATGGAGAACAGTGTGGAGATTCCTTAAAAAACTGGAAATAGAACTGCCTTATGATCCAGCAATCCCACTGCTGGGCATACACACTGAGGAAACTAGAAGGGAAAGAGACACGTGTACCCCAGCGTTCATCGCAGCACTGTTTATAATAGCCAGGACATGGAAGCAACCTAGATGCCCATCAGCAGATGAATGGATAAGAAAGCGGTGGTACATATACACAATGGAGTATTACTCAGCCATTAAAAAGAATATATTTGAATCAGTTCTAATGAGGTGGATGAAACTGGAACCTACTATACAGAGTGAAGTAAGCCAGAAAGAAAAACACCAATACAGTATACTAACGCATATATATGGAATTTAGAAAGATGGTAACAATAACCCTGTGTACGAGACAGCAAAAGAGACACTGATATATAGATCAGTCTTGTGGACTCTGTGGGAGAGGGAGAGGGTGGGGAGATTTGGGAGAATGGCGTTGAAACATGTATAATATCATGTATGAGACGAGTTGCCAGTCCAGGTTCGATGCACGGTACTGGATGCTTGGGGCTGGTGCACTGGGATGGCCCAGAGGGAGGGTATGGGGAGGGAGGAGGGGGGAGGTTTCAGGATGGGGAGCACGGGTATACCAGTGGCAGATTCATTTTGACGTTGGGCAAAATTAATACAATATTGTAAATTTTAAAAATAAAATTAAAAAAAAAAGAAAGAAATCTGAAGGACTTAACCTAAGCTAGGTAGCTTTTGAGAACGAGTTACCAGTCTATAATTGGTATTCAAGGAAAGATCATTTGCACAGCTCCCTTCATTTTGATCTTACCTCTGCTTCCCAGGTTATCTGCCAGGCTGGGTTAGTCATTAAAGGCTTTAAATTATATAGAAAAACAGATTACTTAAACTGGTGAATATTGTCCAATCAAATAATGTGAATCTGCTAAAAAAAAAAAAAAAAAGTGTAATTGGTTTTTTTTCCTAATTGGAATTTCAGCAGATTTTTTCCCTGACAACCACTGATAATACCCCCAGTGACTTTACTTAAGATCAGATGTGGAAGGGGCTGGAAGGACCCTTCCCCATGAATATGAAAGTTGTAGAAGGATGGGATGCACAGTTAAACCAGTGGTTGTTAAGAAATTGTTCATCCATAGGTCTAATAGAAGAGAGAACAGACAGCCCTGTTTTTCCCCATTTATGATTAGAATTTATTCTTTCAGAATTCTATCCTCTTCACTTTTTTTTTATATTGATACCATGACACAGATGAGAGAAACATGAAAAACACATGGGTCTCCAGATAATGCAGTTTGGTTCACAAGGGTTCTTGGCCACAGAGTCCCAATTCTGGACATTTCCTCCTCCTTCCAGACTCCTCTACCTGCAGTGGTGGGTCTGGAATTCCACGACTGCAAACCGTTCCTGGATTTCTCCATGACCTATAATACCTTGGGAAAATGTAGGACACCACTTGCCCTTCCTTCCAAGTTCAAGTCTTATCTGTAAATAGAAATGATAGGACTTACTTTGCTCATTCACAAGGTAGTTGTGAGGATCCTCTGAGAAAGCTGATCAGGAAGAGCTGTAAAATGATAAAACACAAATCTCTGTGATACAGGTATTACCCACCAAACCATCCCTTAGAGATGCACCAGGGCCAGTGACCCTGGGTGACAAGTTGGGGAGGCCCTGGGATGGTGAGCACAGGATTCAGGTGCTGGTGCTGAGAGGACCCAGAACAACCAGTGTTAACTCAGACAAGCATCTCAACCGTCTTATCCCAGTTTCATTTTGGTCAAAATTTCCATCAACTGTGATTCTGACAGAATGCAGTTCACTGGAGAAGAGAATGGCAAACCACTTCAGTATTCTTGCCTTGAGAACCCCATGAACAGTATGAAAAGGCAAAATGATAGGATACTGAAAGAGGACTTCCCCAGGACAGTAGGTGCCCAATATGCTACTGGAGATCAGTGGACAAATAACTCCAGATAGAATGAAGGGATGGAGCCAAAGAAAAAAACAACACCCAGTTGAGGATGAGACTGGTGACAGAAGCAAAGTTCGATGCTGTAAAAAGCAATATTGCAGAGGAACCTGGAATGTTATGTCCATGAATCAAGGCAAATTGGAGGTGATCAAGCAGGAGATGATAAGAGTGTACACATACATTCTAGGAATCAGTGAACTAAGATGGACTGGAATGGGTGGATTTAACTCAAATGACCATTGGATCTACTACTGTGGGCAGGAATCCCTTAGAAGAAATGGAATAGTCATCATGGTCAACAAAAGAGTCCAAAATACAGTACTTGGATGCAATCTCAGAAACGACAGAATGATCTCTTTTTGTTTCCAAGGCAAACCATTCAATATCACGGTAATCCAAGTCTATGCCCTGATCAGTAATGCTGAAGAAGCTGAAGTTGAACAGTTCTATGAAGACCTACAAGACCTATTAGAACTAACACCCCCCAAAAAAAAAATGTCCTTTTCATTGTAGGGGACTGGAATGCAAAATTAGAAAGTCAAGAAACACCTGGAGTAACAGGTAAATTGGCCTTGGAGTACAGAATGAAGCAGGGCAAAGGCTAATAGAATTCTGCCAAGAGCAATGGTCATAGCAAACACCCTCTTCCAACAACACAAGAGAAGACTCTACACATGCACATCACCAGATGGTCGACACCAAAATTAGATTGATTATATTATTTACAGCCAAAGATGCAGAAGCTCTATACAGTCAGCAAAAACAAGACCGGGAGATGACTGTGGCTCAGATCATGATCTCCTTATTGCCAAATTCAGACTTAAAGAAAGTGAGGAAAACCACTAGATCATTCAGGTATGACCTAAATCAAATCCTTTATGACTATATAGTGGAAGTGAGAAATAGATTTAAGGGACTAGATCTGATAGAGTGCCTCATGAACTATGGAATGAGGTTCATGACATTGTACAGGAGACAGGGATCAAGACCATCTCCATGAAAAAGAAATGCAAAAAAGCAAAATGGCTGTTTGAGGAGACTTTACAAATAGCTGTGAAAGAAAGGGAAGCGAAAAGCAAAGGAGAAAAAGAAAGATATACCCATTTGAATGTGGAGTTCCAAAGAATACCAAGGAGAGATAAGAAAGCCTTCCTCAGTGATCAGTGTAAAGAAATAGAGAGAAAAAATAGAATGGGAAAGACTAGAGATCTCTTCAAGAAAATTAGAGATACCAAGGGAACATTTCATGCAAAGATGGGCTCGATAATGGACAGAAATGGTATGGACCTAACAGAAGCAGAAGATATTAAGAAGAGGTGGCAAGAATACACAGAAGAACTGTACAAAAAAGATCTTCATGACCCAGATAATCATGATGGTGTGATCACTCATCTAGAGCCAGACATCCTGGAATGTGAAGTCGAGTGGGCCTTAGGAAGCATCACTATGAACAAAGCTAGTGGAGGTGTTGGAATTCCAGTTGAGCTATTTCAAATCCTGAAAGGTGATACTGTGAAAGTGCTGCACTCAATATGCCAGCAAATTTGGAAAACTCAGCAGTGGCCACAGGACTGGAAAAGGTCAGTTTTCATTCCAATCCCAAAGAAAGGCAATGCCAAAGAATGCTCGAACTACCACACAATTGCACTCATCTCACATGCAAGTAAAGTGAAGCTTAAAATTCTCCAAGCCAGGCTTCAGCAATACATGAACCGTGAACTTCCATATGTTCAAGCTGGTTTTAGAAAAGACAGAGGAACCAGAGATCAAATGGCCAACATCTGCTGGATCATTGAAAAAGCAAGAGAGTTCCAGAAAAATATATATTTCTACTTCATTGACTATGCCAAAGCCTTTGACTCTGTGGATTACAATAAACTATGGAAAATTCTGAAAGAGATGGAAATACCAGACCACCTGACTTGCCTCTAGAGAAACCTGTATGCATGTCAGGAAACAACAGTTAGAACTGGACATGGAACAACAGACTGATTCCAAATAGGAAAAGGAGTGCGTCAAGGCTGTATATTGTCACCCTGCTTATTTAACTTATTTATGCAGAGTACATCATGAGAAATGCTGGGCTGGAAGGAGCACAAGCTGGAATCAAGATTGCTGGGAGAAATATCAATAACCTCAGATATGCAGATGACACCACCCTTATGGCAGAGAGTAAATAAGAACTAAAGATCTTCTTGAAGAAAATGAAAGAAGAGAGTGAAAAAGTTGGCTTAAAGCTCAACATTCAGAAAATGAAGATCATGGCATCCAGTCCCATCACTTCATGAGAAATAGATGGGGAAACAGTGGAAACAGTGTCAGACTTTATTTTTCTGGTCTCCAAAATCACTGCAGATGGTTATTGAAGCCATGAAATTGTAAGAGGATAACTCCTTGGAAGGAAAGTCGTGACCAACATAGACAGTGTATTAAAAAGCAGAGACATTACTTCACCAACAAAGGTCTGTCCAGTCAAGGCTATGCTTTTACCAGTAGTCCTGTGTGGATGTGAGTGTTAGACTATAAAGAAATCTGAGTGCAGAAAAATTGATGCTTTTGAACTGTGGTGTTGGAGAAGACTCTTGAGAGTCCCTTGAACTGAAAGGAGATCCAACCAGTCAATCCTAAAGGAGATCAGTCCCTGGTGTTCATTAGAAGGACTGATGTTGGAAGCTGAAACTCCAATATTTTGATCACCTGATATGAAGAGCTGACTCATTTGAAAAGATTCTGATGCTGGGAAAGATTGAGGGAAGGAGGATAAGTGGACTACAGAGGATGAGATGGTTAGATGGCATCACCAACTTGATGGACATGAGTTTGGGTAAACTCCAGGAGTTGGTGATGGACAGGGAGGCCTGACATGCTGCCAGGGTTGTAAAGAGTTGGACACGACTGAGTGACTGAACTGAACTGAACTGTGATTACTGCCTGAAAATCATTCATGCCACTCTTTCTATTTGTAAAGCAGCTTGCAAAATCAGTCATAAGTCTTAAAATTGTCTCAAAATATTCAGGTATTCCTCACTGTGTTTCCCAGCACTCTGTGTCTTGTGCAGATCATCATGAATTTGTATCCACCTGAGACAAACTTCAGAGACCCTGGCCCAGACTGGGTGAATCTGCATGCCCCCACTACCCCACCTCACTTTTGTAGCAGGCAGATGCTAAATGTTGATTGTATTCTTATTGCCTGATACTGTCCACCAGGGTATCATACTTTTCCTGATTAAGATGGATGCTTAAGTAGCATTGACCAATTATTTTGTTTTCTATTCTACCTGCTATCTTTTTAGACCAAGATGATTTCCCAAGATAAAATCATCTCATGGGATAATGTGATGATTAACAGTGTTCATGGAACTCTTAGCACAGTGCCTTACATACAACAAACACATTGTAAATCGCGTCTGTTGTCATTATAATCGTTAACCTTTGGAATTGACATTTTAAGTACTTAGTCTGAACTTTTCCAGTCTTGTGGCCACCGATGAGTTTTCCGAATTTGCTGGCAAATTGAGTGTACGTGTTAATAGCATCATATTTTAGGACTTGAAATAGCTCAACTGGAATTCCATCACCCCCACTCAGCAGTGCCCACAGGACTGGAAAAGGTCAGTTTTCACTTAAACCCCAAAGAAAGGCGGTACCAAAGAATGTTCAAACTACTGCACAATTGCACTCATCTCACATGCTAGCAAAGTAATGCTCAAAATTCTCCAAGCCAGGCTCCAACAGTACGTGAACCATAAAATTCCAGATGTTCAACCTGGATTTAGAAAAGGCAGAGGAACCAGAGATCAAATTGTGAACATCTGTTGGATCATCGTAAAAGCAAGAGAATTCCAGAAAAAACGACTTCTTCTTTATTGACTATGCCAAAGCCTTTAACTGTGTGGATCACAACAAACTGGAACATTCTGTAAGAGATGGGAATACCAGACCACCTGACCTGCCTCCTGAGAACTGTGTATGCAGGTCAAGAAGCAACAGTTAGAACTGGACATGGAACAACAGACTGGTTCCAAATCGGGAAAGGAGAATGTCAAGGCTGTATATTGTCACCCTGCTTATTTAACTTACATGCAGAGTACATATTGTGAAATGCTAGGCTGGATGAAGCACAGGCTAGAATCAAGATTGCTAGGAGCAATATCAAGAACCTGAGATATGCAGATGACTCCACCCTTATGGCAGAAAGCAAAGAAGAACTAAAGAGCTTCTTGCTGACATTGAAAAAGAAGAGTGAAAAAGTTGGCTTAAAGCTCAACATTTAGAAAACTAAGATCATGGCATCCAGTCCCATCACTTCATGGCCGGTAGATGGGGAAACAATGGAAACAATGACAGACTTTATTTTCTTGGGACCCAAAGTCAATGCAGATGGTGACTGTGGCCATGAAATTAAAAGATGTTTGCTCCTTGGAAGAAAAGCTATGCCCCACCTAGACAGCATATTAAAAAGCAGATACATTACTTTGCTGACCAAGGTCCATCTAGTCAAAGCTATTTTTTTTCCAGTAGTCAGGTATGGATTTGAGAGTTGGACTCTAAAGAAAGCTGAGCTTGGAGAATACTCTTGAGAGTCCTTTGGAGTGCAAGGAGACCAAAGCAGTCAGTCCCAAATGAAATCAGTCCTGAATATGCATTGGAAGGACTGATGCTAAAGCTCCAATACTTTGGCCACCTGATGCAAAGAGCTGATTCATTGGAAAAAGACCCTGATGCTGGGAAAGATTGAAGGCAGGAGGAGAAGGGGATGATAAGGGATGAGATCGTGGGATGGCATCACCAACTCAATGGACATGAGTTTGAGCAAGCTCCAAGTGTTGGTGAACGACAGGGAAGCCTGGCATGCTGTAGTCTATGGGGCCACAAAGAGTCAGACATGACTGAGTGACTGAACTGAACTGAATTGAACACTTAGTCTAATGATAGAAAGATGACTGTATGTTGGGGGTTTAAATGTGTCATAATGGCTCATGACATGGGCTTCCCAGCTCCATGGCTTAGTCTCCATCAAGTTGCTTCTTCTCATCCTGTGCCTCACTCCTCCATTTCTAAAATTAGATAATACTGTTACTGGATATTTTACACTGAATTTGTAATTAACCACTTCTTTATCCCTGCATGCATAGCTAAGGTGTCTGGATTCCTCATCTGTGATACCTGCTCACTCATCTTTTTAGTAACATCTGATGACTCCTGATAGTTTGGGATTCAACTCCTACTCTTTGAACCTCAAATATTCTAATCTGTTAAAACTAGTCATGCCTGCCTCAAAGGACTACTGAGTGTATCAGAAGAGCTGATACCTAGAAAGTTCTTATAAAAGTGTTGGTGCATGCAACAAATATCATGAGGGCCAGCTATACTTTTATTTCTTTGGAAGGGAAAGCATTCCCTGCTGTTCAAATAAGTTTTTCAAGGAAAGGAGTTTAATCTTAAGAACAAATCATTAACGTTTATCTTTGAAAAGTATCATTGACATGAAAGCCTCTGTATTTTTGCTATTTCAGACATTTCTACTTGTGATTGGTGTGGTGGGTGTGATGGTGGCTGCAATTCCTTGGATTGCTATACCTGTGATTCCCCTTGGCATCCTTTTCTTTGTTCTTTGGCGATATTTCTTAGAGACGTCACGAGATGTGAAACGCCTGGAATGTACAAGTGAGTACCTGGGCTCTCAGTTTGGGATGACAGTGCATGCTGGCTTCCATTTGTACAGCAATTAACCAGACCCTGAAATTCCTTAGACTGTTCTGTGGAATTTCTCACTGTTAACATTAGGTGATTGAAAGTTATGGCCCCTGAGAGTGGGTTTGGCCCTTAAGGCAAATGGAGCTGATGGCGGGTCAGCTGCACTTTGCATTTTAGCCCAGGGAGGACGGATGTGAGCTCCATGAGAACAGGGACCATTTCTGTCTTGTTCATGACACACTTTCTTACACAGAGTATCCACTCTGTGAATGCTATTCTTGAAAGTATTTCATCATGTTGGAACTAATGCAGAAGGAATTAATTAGAAGGAACTAATATAGAGAATTTTTCTTCTCCTGAAGTTACCAGACATGACAAGGAAAGGAAAAGATTAGGAAAAGGAAAGGAGACCTCAGGAAATACATGTCAGAAGTGATATATTTGAAAAATGCATTGTTTAACACATTAAGTAAGTTGTAATTGTTAAATGTATTGAAAAGATGTGTGTTAGTCATCAGTTATGTTGACTCTTTGTGACCCCATGGACTGTAGCCCACCAGGCTCCTCTGTCCATGGATTCCCTAGGCAAGAATACTGGAGTGGGTAGCCGTTCCCTTCTCCAGAGGATCTTCCTGACCCAGGTGCTGAACCCAGGTCTCCTGCGTTGCTGGTGGATTCTTTAATGTCTGAACCACCAGGGAAGCTCTATTGAAAAGATAAGCCCTGTTATTTTCAGGTTTGTTATTTATCATTATCAGTATTTGGGTGATACCACACTGTATACCCCTTTCTCAAAACTATTTATATAAATGATGCTGAAAATTATCCCCTATGAGAACACAGGATGGAGATCTGTTCAGTATGCATTTAGTTGATTACTCCATACACCTTCCTAGTTTTAGAATAATGGGGGACAGGGACTTCCCTGGAGGTCCTGTGGTTAAGACTCTGTGCTTCCACTGTGGGAGCCACTGCTTCAGTCCCTGGTTGTGGAACTAGATCCTGCAAGGTCTTGGTTTTGACTGCAAGATGCAGCTAAAAAACAAAATAATGGGGAACACATTTTATGATTAATTATTCTATTCTACAGGTAATCACAGATGATGAAAGAATCAAATTTATGTCATTCTTAATGAACACATTTCATCAATATTAATAAATAATGAATAAAATACATTGTTACATATTTTTAAGTTATAAAAACAATAGCTAAAAAGTAAAGAGAGAATATGTTTGTAGCAGAGACCTCAAACATGAATAATTATTGCAAATTAATACCAACTTTACTTTCTAGAAACCAAGCCAAGAACAGAAGCATATTGAATCCTATGGTTCTCTGTACTTAGTAAATGGAAAAAAGTCTCAGTTAATCCAGTCAAAGGAGTTTGTGTGTGTGTGTGTGTGTGTGTGTGTGTGGCATTTGTGTGTTTTGTTTTAAATAGTAAACACTTGAGGTACTTTATTTGTGAAAAGGATGGTGATCATCAATTTCATAAAATTTATAAAAGAAATTTTCATTCATCAAGAGAAGCAGGTGACCTCCCATGAGGTCTGGTCTTGTGAGGTGTTTGGATGGAGGGGGAGCAGTGGAGTCCAGGTGTGTGTGACATTCTGCTGATGACTTGGTAAGATGGAAGGACCTGGGGAGGCAGAAGAGGAAGCGATGAGCTCCATCCAATCTTCTGTGTAGTCAAGGTTTCAGAAGTTTTATATTTTGAGGCCACCCATGAAAGGGAGTCATTCAACAGTTTTGTTGCAAAGCAGGTCTATGGTACGTTCAAAGAGGGTTTATTCCAGAAAAAATGTTTGACAGAAATTTTTGCCTGGGGCAAGGGCCATCCCCCATTCATATGAAAGTGGAGAGAAGAGTTTCTCCTGAGGCTTTTGTCAAGAAGCAGTACAGAATTTTCTCAATATTTGATCTGGAGAGTTTGAGGACTTTGGCACCATCACTGTGGAATATTTGGATTTTTTTTGCACCTAGTAGGCTGCAGTAAGTTAGACAATGAATTTAATCCAGGTACTCCTCCTGCACACCCCAGATAAGCACATGTGGTGGCCAGTTGATTAGAACTGTTTATGTTTTCTCTCTAGCTGCTGGTGGTAGTAGTGTTCAGTCCCTAATTCAAGTCCAACTTTTTGAGACCTCATGGTCTGCAGCACACCATGCTTCTCTATCCTTCACTACCTCCCGGAGTTTGCTCAAACCCATGTTGGCTGAGTTGGTGATGCCATCCAACTATCTCATCCTCTGTCATCCACTTCTCCTCCTGCCTTCAGTATTTCCCATTATCACGATCTTTTCCAATGAGTCGGCTCTTCACATCAGGTGGTCAAAGTAGTGGAGCTTAAGCTTGAGCATCAGTTCTTCCAATGACTATTTAGGGTTGATTTCCTTTAGAATTGACTGGTTTGATCTCCTTGCAGTCCAAGGGACTCTCAAGAGTATTCTCCAACACCACAGTTCAAAAATATCAGTTCTTCTGTGTTAAGCTTTCTTTATGGTCCAACTCTCACATCTATACATGACTACTAGAAAAACCATCAGTTCAATTCAGTTCAGTTTAGTCGCTGAGTCCTGTCTGACTCTTTGCAACTCTATGGACAGCAGCACGCCAGGCCTCCCTGTCAATCACCAACTCCTGGAGTTTACTCAAACTCATGTCCACTGAGTCGGTGATGCCATCCAACCATCTCATCCTCTGTTATCCCCTTCTCCTCCCACCTTCAATCTTTCCCAGAATCAGGGTCTTTTCCAATGAGTAGTTCTTGGCATCAGGTGGCCAAATATTGGAGTTTCACCTTCAGCATCAGTCCTTCCAATGAATATTCAGGACTGATTTCCTTTAGGATGGACTGGTTGGATCTCCATGCAGTCCAAGGGACTCTCAAGAGTCTCCTCCAACACCGCAGTTCAAAAGCATCAAATCCTTGGTGCTCAGCTTTCTTTATGGTCCAATACTCACATCCATACATGACTACAGGAAAAAATATAGCTTTGACTAGATGGACCTTTGTTGGCAAAGTAATGTCTCTGCTTTTTAATATGCTGTCTGGGTTGGTCATAGCTTTTCTTCCAAAGAGCAAGCATCTTTTAATTTCCTGGCTGCAGTCACCATCTGCAGTGATTTTGGAGCCCAAGAAATTAAAGTCTCTCACTGTTTCCATGAAGTTATGGGACTGGATGCCATGATCTTTGTTTTCTGAATGTTGAACTTTAAGCCAACATTTTCACTTTCCTCTTTCACGTTCATAAAGAGGATCTTTAGTTCTTCGCTTTCTGCCATAAGGGTGGTATCATCTGCATATCTCAGGTTTTTTATATTTCTCTTGGCAATCTTGATTCCAGCTTGTGCCTCCTCTAGCCCAGCATTTGAATGATGTACTCTGCATATAAGTTAAATAAGCAGGGTGACAATATACAACCTTGATGTACTCCTTTTCCAATTTGGAACCAGTCTGTTGTTCCATGTCCTGTCCTAACTGTTGCTTCCTGACCTGCATACAGATTTCTCAGGAAGCAGGTAGGGTGCCTGTCTATTCATCTCTTGAAGAATTTTCCACAGTTTATTGTGATCCACACAGTCAAAGGCTTTGCCATAGTCAATAAAGCCGAAATAGATGTTTTTCTGGAACTCTGATGATCCAATCAATGTTGATGATCCAATGATGATCCACTGGACATTGGCAATTTGATCTCTGGTTCCTCTGCCTTTTCTAAATCCAGCTTGAACATCTGGAAGTTCATGGTTCACGTACTGTTGAAGCCTGGCTTGTAGAATTTTGAGCATTACTTTGCCAGCATGTGAGATGAGTCCAGTTTTGTGGTAGCACTCTTTGGCATTGCCTTTCTTTGGGATGGGAATGAAAAGTGACCTTTTCGAGTCCTGTGGCCACTGCCGAGTTTTCCAAATTTGCTGGCATATTGAGTGCAGCACTTACACAGCATCATTTTTTAGGATTTGAAATAGGTCAGCTGGTATTTCATCACCTCCACTAACTTTATTGGTCATGATGCTTCCTAAGGCCCACTTGACTTCACATTCCAGGGTGTCTGGCTCTAGGTGAGTGTGATCACACTATCGTCGTTATCTGGGTCATGAAGATCTTTTTTGTATAGCTCTTCTGTGTTTTCTTGCCACTTTGTCTTAGTATCTTCTGCTTCTCTTAGGTCCATACAATTTCTATCCTTTATTGTGTCCATCTTTGCATGAAATATTCCCCTGGTATTTCTAATTTTCTTGAAGAAATCTCTAGTCTTTCCCAGTCTATTGTTTTTGTCTATTTCTTTGCATTGATCACTGAGGAAGATTCTCTTATCTCTCCTTGCTATTCTTTGGTACTCTACATTCAAATGGGTATATCTTTCTTTTTCTCCTTTGCCTTTTGCTTAGCTTCTTTTCATAGCTGTTTGAAAGACCTCCTCAGACAACCATTTTGCCTTTTTGCACTTCTTTTTCCTGGGAATGGTCTTGATCCCTGCCTGCTGTACAATGTCGGGAACCTCTGTCCATGGTTCTTCAGGCATTCTCTCTATCTTATCTAATCCCTTGAATCTATTTCTCACTTCCACTGTATAATCATAAGGGATTTAACATGCATCATACCTGAATGGTCTAGTTTTCCCTACTTTCTTGAATTTAAGTCTGAATTTGGCAATAAGGAGTTCATGATCTGAGACACAGTCTGTTCCTGGTCTTTTTTTCTGCTGATTCTATAGAGCTTCTCCAACTTTGGCTGCAAAGAATATAATCAATATGATTTCAGTGTTGGCCATCTGGTGATGTCCATATGTAGAGTCTTCTCTTGTGGTGTTTGAAGAGGTTATTTGCTATCACCAGTGTGTTCTTTTGGCAAAACTCTATTAGGCTTTCCCCTGCTTCATTTTGTACTCCAAGGCCAAATTTGCCTATTACTCCACGTGTTTCTTGACGTACTGCTTCTGTACTTCAGTCCCCTATAATGAAAAGGACATCTTTTTTGGATATTAGTTCTAGAAGGTCTTGTAGGTCTTCATAGAACGATTGAACTTCAGCTCCTTCAGCATTACTGGTTGGGGTATAGACTTGTATTACTGTGATATTGAATGGTTTGCCTTGGAAATGAACAGAGATCATTCTGTCGTTTTTGAGATTGCATCCAAATACTGCATTCAGACTCTTGAGTATGATGGCTACTCCATTTCTTCTAAGGGATTCTTGCCCACAGTGGTAAATATAATGGTCATCTGAGTTAAATTTATCCATTCCAGTCTATTTTAGTTCACTGATTCATTTCAATGTTCACTCTTGCCATCTCCTGTTTGACCACTTCCAATTTGCCTTGATTCATGGACATAACATTCCAGATTCCTATGCAATATTGCTCTTTATAGCATCAGATTTTACTTGCATCAGCAGTCACATCCACAACTGGGTGTTGTTTTTGCTTTGTCTCTGTCTCTTCATTCTTTCCAGAGTTATATCCCCAGTGATCTCTAGTAGCATATTGGGCACCAACTGACCTGGGAAGTTCATCTTGCAGTGTCCTATCTTTCTGCCTTTTCATACTGTTCATGGGGTTCTCAAGGCAAGAATACTCAGTGGTTTTCCATTTCCTTCTCCAGTGGACCACGTTTAGTCAGAACACTCCACCATGACCCGTTTGTCTTGGGTGGCCCTACACGGCATGGCTCATAGTTTCATTGAGTTAGACAAGGTTGTGGTCCATGTAATCAGATTTGTTTGTTTTCTACGATTGTGGTTTTTGGTCTGCCTGCCTTCTGATGATGAAGGATAAGAGGCTTATGGAAGCTTCTTGATGGGAGAGACTGACTGAGAGGGAAACTGGGTCTTGTTCTGAAAAAAACCTAGCTTTGACTAGACAGACATTTGTCTGCCAACTTTTCCACTCTTCTCTTTCAGCTTCATCAAGAGGCTCTTTTGTTCTTCTTCACTTTCTGCCATAAGGGTGGTGGTATCTGCATATCTGAGTTTATTGATATTTCTCCCAAGAATCTTGATTCCAGTTGTGCTTCATTCAGTCTGACATTTTGCGTGATGTACTCTGCATAGAAGTTAAATTAGTACGGTGACAATATACAGCCTTGACATACTCTCTTCCTGGTTTGGAAGCAGTCTATTGTTTCATGTCTGGTTCTAACTGTTGTTTCTTGACCTGAGTACAGGTTTATTAGGAGGTAGGTAAGGTGGTGTGGTATTCCCATCTCTTGAAGAATTTTCAGCTTATTGTGATCCACACAAAGGCTTGAGCATAGTCAATGAAGCAGAAATAGGTGTACTTCTGTAATTCTCTTGCTTTTACTATGATCTGATGAAAGTTGGCAATTTGATCTCTGGTTCCTCTGCTGTTTCTAAATTAAGCTTGGACATCTGAAAGTTCTTGGTTCACATCGTGTTGAAGCCTGGCTTGAAGGATTTTGAGCATTACCCTGCTAGCATGTGAAATGAGTGCTACTCTGTGGTAGTTGGAACATTCTTTGCCATTGCCCTTCTTTGGGATTGGAATGAAAACTGACCTTTTCCAGTCCTGTGGTCACTGCTGAATTTTCCAAATTTGCTGGCATATTGAATGCAGCACTTTAACAGCATCATCTTTTAGGATTTGAAATAGCTCAACTGGAATTCTATTACCTGCACAAGGTTTGTTTGTAGTGATGTCTGGCTCAAGGTTTTTGATCACACCATAGTGGTTATCCAAATCATTAAGATCTTTTTGTATAGTTCTTCTTGTATTCTTGCCCCCTCTTCCTATTATCTTCTGCTTCTGTTAGGTTCATTCCATTTCTGTCCTTTATTGCGCCCATCTTTATATGAACTGTTCCTTTGTTATATCTAATTTTATTGAAGAAATCTCTAGTCTTTCTTATCTGTTGTTTTCCTCTATTTCTTTGCATTGATCACTGAGGAAGGCCTTCTTATCTCACCTTGATATTCTTTAGAACTCTGCACTGTAATGAGTATATCTTTTATTTTCTCCTTTGCCTTTAGAGTCTCTTCTTTTCTCAGATATTTGTAAGGCCTCCTCAGACAACCACTTTGCCTTTTCACATCTCTTTTTCTCAGGGATGGTTTTGATCACTGCCTCCTGTACAATGTAATGAAGCTCTGTCCATAGTTCTTCAGGCATTCTGTCTACCAGATATAATCCCTTGAATCTATTTGTTACTTCTACTGTATAATCATAAGGGATTTGACTTAGGTTGATTTAAGTTATACCTGAATGGTCTAGTGGTTTTCCATACTTTCTTCAACTTAAGTGTGATTTTTGCAATAAGGAGTTCATGATCGGAGCCACAGTCAACTCCCGATCTTTTTTTTGCTCGCTGTATACAGCTTATGCATCTTTGTCTGCCAAGAATATTATCAATCTTATTTCAGTATTGACCATCTGGTGATGTCCATGTGTAGAGTCTTCTCTTGTGTTGTTGGAAGAGGTTGTTTTCTATGACCAGTGTGTTCTCTTGGCAAAACTCTGTTAGCCTTTGCTCTGCTTCATTTTATAATCCAAGGTCAAACTGTTACTCCAGGTATCTCTTGACTTTCTACTTTTGCATTCCAGTCCCCTATGGTGAAAATGACTGTGTGTGTGTGTGTGTGTGTGTGTGTGTGTGTGTGTTAATTCTAGAATGTCTTGTAGGTCTTCACAGAGCCATTCAACTTCAGCTTCCTTGGCATTAGTGGTTGGGACTTAGGTTTGGATTATCGTGATATTGTATGCTTTGCTTTGGAAATGAATGGAGATCATTCTCTCATTTTTGAGATTGCATCCAAGTACTTCATTTTGGACTCTTGTTGACTGAGCGCTACTCCATGTCTTCTAATGGATTCTTTCCTACAGTAGTTGATATAATGATCATCTGAATTAAATTCTCCCATTCCCATCCATTTTAGTTCATTGATTCCCAAAATGCCAATGTTCACTCTTGCCATCCAGCACCTATTTGACCACTTCCAATTTACCTTGATTAATGGACCCAACATTCCAGGTTCCTATGCAGTATTGTTCTTTACATCATCAGACTTTTTTTCACCACCAGATACATCTACAACTAGGCATTGTCTCTGCTTTTGCTTAGCCTCTTCATTCCTTCTGGAGATATTTCTCTGCTCTTCTCCAATTGCATATTGGACACCTACCAACCTGGGGAGGTAGGTCTGTGCTGTAAATAATAACACTGTTGCTTCCTCTAAATAGTAACTGATAGTGTATTTTAGGGCTTCCCAGGTGTCTCATTGATAAAGAATCCACCTGTCAATGTAGGAGACACAGGAAACAGGTTCAATCCCTGGGTTGTGAAGATCCCCTGAAGGAGAACATGGCAATCCACTCCAGTGTTCTTGCCTGGATAATTCGAGGGACAGAGGAGTGTGGCAGTCCATGGGGTCTCAAAGAGTCAGACATGATTGAGCAACTGAGAAAGCGAGAATGTATCTTAAAGGTCACTGCTGTAGTCACCAACAAAAGGAAGGACACCTGACTGCTGTGCCTAGAAGGCAAAAGGACTCCAAGGAGTCCTGATGTGCTCCAAGGACTACTGATGTCCTGACATTTATTTTTAGGTCCTATGGCCTACCTGCCCTTGGAAGCTTATGCTGGCATTTTTATCTGATGACATATTGGCATCTGATTATTAAGGGACTTTGGGGGCACAGTTTTGGAAAAGTGAGCATAGCAATGGTCAATCATGGACAAGTACATAAAACCAGGATGGCATTTTCTTGCCTTTCTCTAGTCAACTTTTTACATTTGGCAATGCCTCAATGATGAAGCCATACCCAAGTTCTATCTGAAAGATGCTGGGATCAACTAGCAGTGTCTGCCATGGCCATTGCTAGGGGAGAGTTAGCACATGTGTCAGGTGTATTAGGATCATGGGTCCTAATACACCTGTTTTAAGGGGTTCTCATGCCAGATTCCCAGGGACTTTGTTCAACATAAGGTAATTAATGGGGCTTCCCAGATAGTGCTAGTTGTAAATGCAGGGGATGTTAGAGATGCGGGTTCAATCCCTGGGTTGGGAAGATCTAGGTATTCTTCCATGGAGAATTCCATGGACAGAGGAGCCTGGTGGGCTACAGTCCATGGGATTGAAAAGAGTTGGACATGACAGAAGCAACTGAGCACAAGGTGATTAATAAAATATTCAATAATGGCTAAGGCTGTTGGATATTAGCTGAGTAAGATTTGGTGGTTTTCTGAACACAAATAAAGTCTGGAGAAAAATGCACATCATCACACACAGGCATCCTTAACCCTGATTATTCTCCCTCTGAGACACTGCAGCTGTGATTAAAAGCACAACCTTGGGAATAAGATAGTCTGGGTCTCATGCGCAGGTCTATCACTTAGATGGGTTAATATAGTTAATACTGGGCAGTCAGTGCTCTTAATCCCTTAGTCTCTGGGGATCTCAAGAGGATTTCTTGAGTAGATTCTTGTAGAGTGCCTGCTGGCCACTACCAAAGGCATTAGAACCTTGAACAAGAGACAATTGAGAACTTATTCACAACTAGTAGGTCTCACATAGCTTGAATAATAACCTTCAGCAGGGCTATCAGCCAGGGAGGTCTCCCTGCCAAGGAATATCTACACCCCACACTTGTGGGGTGTGTTCCCAAATGTCCTCAGCATTATGGGAAACACAGCTGTGAGTCCTGTGAACTGTAGGTTTACACATCTGTGACTGTGGGCTGATGCTATGACTGTGGCATAGTCTTCTTCAAGACAGTGAGCTCAGTGCTTGTGGGAAAAAGATGCTACTTTGGGCAACATAACAGCAGAGCCTTGACATCCCCTCTCCCCATGTTCTACTTAACTTTTTGGCAGACCTTCCAGTTCACTCATCCTGGCATTCTGCTCAGCCCTAAGTGGGGTTTGAAAGAAAAAGGATAGATTTTCATGGCTCCAGATTCCCTGGCCTATAACTCTTGGGTTTGAGGTGAAGTAGGTGATGGGGGTGTTTGGGTTCCCTGGTTTTCAAGGCTGAGATAATACCTGGTTTCTAAAGTCGACCCCACCTTCCATGCCTGCTGGAGAGAATCAGCTGCACTTTGATCTCCTGACAGGGAAGCAGGTGAGGGAGGCCACGCTGAAGAGTTCACTCCAGGACTCTCCATGGGGAAACAGCCATGTCTGCTTCCTCCTCAGAAGCCCTGTCTGTGATGAACAGTGTTGATGTCACTCTCTGTGGAGTGGAAATGGGAGCCTGGTTCTAGTGAGTTTTCTCTGCTCTCTGGAGCTGGGTTTTCAGGTCCTCCTGACAGGGTGATGAGCCCCAGAATTCACCTGTATCATCCCTGTGAGCACCCAGTGTTCAGACTGGCTGAGTTCTACAGAAAAGACCTGAATATAGCTCCCAGAATTTCTTATTTGGAGCTTGAGCTCAATCTGAGCTTATGTTGCTCTTAACACAAAGCTATAGGCAGCTAAAAAGTTACTCAATAGAGTGAAGAGAGAGAGCAGTGTGGATGCTGAAATGAGAACACAGGTACACAGCTGGATGATCAAAAGCATCACTGAATCACTTTCAGCTCTGTGCCTAAATGAAGTAAAAAGGGGAAAGGTTAGAACATATCGCTGGTCAGAGAAGGATTTTTCCTTAAAGTAATATTACAGCTGAGGGTCCCTAACAGTTAAGTTCCTGGTCAGATGTCCCAGATAGGAAAGAGTCCCACTCAGGGCTGAGTGGATGGTTACCTGGCCCCTAACCCAGGCTGTTCTCCCCTAGCCAAGGGCTTTCCACCCTCTCTGAGCCCCAAAGACTTACAAGAGGAAGCCAGCTCCTTCTGTCTTTTTTTTTTTTAATTCATTTATTTATTTTAATTGGAGGCTAATTACAATATTGTAGTGGTTTTTGCCATACATTGACATGAATCACCCAAGGGTGTACATTTGCTCCCCATCCTGAACCCACCTCCCACCTCCTTCTCATCCCATCCCATCCCTCAGGGTCATCCCAGTACATGAACCTGAGCACCCTGTCTCATGCATTGAACTTGGACTGGTGATCTATTTAACATATGGTAACATACATGTTTCATACTACTCTCTCAAAACAGTCCACCCTCGCCTTCTCCCACAGAGTCCAAAAGTCTGCTCTTTACATCTGTGTCTGTTTTACTGTCTCGCATATAGAGTCACTGTTACCATCTTTCTTCAGTTCAGTTCAGTTCAGTTCAGTCGCTCAGTCATGTCCGACTTTTTGAGACCCCATGAATTGCAGCGCGCCAGGCCTCCCTGTCCATCACCAACTCCCAGAGTTCACTCAGACTCACATCCATTGAGTCAGTGATGCCATCCAGCCATCTCATCCTCTGTCTTCCCCTTCTCCTCCTGCCCCTAATCCCTCCCAGCATCAGAGTCTTTTCCAATGAGTCAACTCTTCGCATGAGGTAGCCAAAGTACTGGAGTTTCAGCTTCAGCATCATTCCTTCCAAAGAAATCCCAGGGCTGATCTCCTTTAGAATAGACTGGTTGGATCTCCTTGCAGTCCAAGGGACTCTCAAGAGTCTTCTCCAACACCACACTTCAAAAGCATCAATTCTTCAACACTCAACTTTCTTCACAGTCCAACTCTCACATCCATACATGACTACTGGAAAAACCATAGCCTTGACTAGACAGACCTTTGTTGGCAAAATAATGTCTCTGCTTTTGAATATGCTATCTAGGTTGGTCATAACTTTTCTTCCAAGGAGTAAGCGTCTTTTAATTTGATGGCTGAAGTCACCATCTGCAGTGATTTTGGAACCCAGAAAAATAAAGTCTGATACTGTTTCCACTGTTTCCCCATCTATTTCCCATGAAGTGATGGGACTAGATGCCATGATCTTCATTTTCTGAATGTTGAGCTTTAAGCCAACTTTTTCACTCTCCTCTTTCACCTTCATCAAGAGGCATTTTAGTTCTTCTTCACTTTCTTCCATAAGGGAGGTGTCATCTGCATATCTGAGGTTATTGATATTTCTCCCCACAATCTTGATTGCAGCTTGTGCTTCTTGCATCCCAGCGTTTTTCATGATGTACTCTGCATATAAGTTAAATAAGCAGGGTGACAGTATACAGCCTTGACATACTCCTTTTCCTATTTGGAACCAGTCTGTTGTTCCATGTCCAGTTCTAACTGTTGCTTCCTGACCTGCATACAAATTTCTCAAGAGGCAGGTCAGGTGGTCTGGTATTCCCATCTCTTTCAGAATTTTCCACAGTTTATTGTGATCCACACAGTCAAGGGCTTTGCCATAGTCAATAAAGCAGAAATAGATGTTTTTCTGGAACTCTCTTGCTTTTTCCATGATCCAGCAGATGTTGGCAATTTGATCTCTTGTTCCTCTACATTTTCTAAAACCAGCTTGAACATCAGGAAGTTCGTGGTTCACATATTGCTGAAGCCTGGCTTGGAGAATTTTGAGCATTACTTTACTAGCATGTGAGATGAGTGCCATTTTGTGGTAGTTTGAGCATTCTTTGGCATTGCCTTTATTTGGGGCTGGAATGAAAACTGACCTTTTCCAGCCCTGTGGCCACTGCTGAGTTTTCCAGATTTGCTGGCATATTGAGTGCAGCCTCATCTTTCGGGACTTGAAATAGCTCAACTGGAATTCCACCACCTTCACTAGCTTAGTTCGTAATGATGCTTTCTAAGGCCCGCTTGACTTCACATTCTAGAATGTCTGGCTCTAGGTCAGTGATCACACCATCATGATTATCTGGGTCGTGAAGATCTTTTTTGTACGGTTATGTGTATTCTTGCCACCTCTTCTTAATATCTTCTGCTTCTGTTAGGTCCATACCATTTCTGTCCATTATCGAGCCCATCTTTGCATGAAATGTTCCCTTGGTGTCTCTAATTTTCTTGAAGAGATCTCTAGTCTTTCACGTTCTGTTGTTTTCCTATATTTCTTTGCATTGATCGCTGAGGAAGGCTTTCTTATCTCTTCTTGCTAGTCTTTGGAACTCTGCATTCAGATGTTTATATCTTTCCTTTTCGCCTTTGCTTTTCGCTTCTCTTCTTTTCACAGCTATTTGTAAGGCCTCCCCAGACAGCCATTTTGCTTTTTTGCATTTCTTTTCCATGGGGATGGTCTTGATCCCTGTCTCCTGTACAATGTCACGAACCTCATTCCATAGTTCATCAGGCACTCTATCAGATCTAGTCCCTTAAATCTATTTCTCACTTCAACTGTTTAATCATAAGGGATTTGATTTAGGTCATACCTGAATGGTCTAGTGGTTTTCCCTACTTTCTTTAATTTAAGTCTGAATTTGCAATAAGGAGTTCATGATCTGAGCTGGTTTGGTGGTGCTGAATTCTCTCAGCTTTTGAGTATCTGTAAAGCTTTCTCCTTCATATTTGAATGAGATCCTTTCTGGGTATAGTAATCTGGGTTGTAGGTTTTTCTGTTTCATCACTTTATGTATGTCCTGCCATTCCCTTCTAGTCTGAGGAGTTTCTATTGAAAGATCAGCTGTTATCCTCATGGGAATCCCCTTGTGTGTTATGTGTTGCTTTTCCCTTGATGTTTTTAATATTTGTTCTTTGTGCTTGATGTTTGTTAATTTGATTAATATGTGTCTTGGGGTGTTTTGTCTTGGGTTTATCCTGTTTGGGACTCTCGAGTTTTCTTGAACTTTGGTGGCTATTTCCTTCACCATTTTAAGGAAGTTTTCAGCTGTTATCATCTAAAGTATTTTCTTATGGCCTTTCTTTTTGTCTTCTTCTTTTGGGACTCCTATGATTCGAATGTTGGAGAGTTTAACATTGTCCCAGGTGTCTCTGAGGTTGTCCTCATTTCTTTTAATACTTTTTTTCTTTTTTCCTCTCTGCTTAATTTATTTCTACCATTCTATCTTCCACATCACTTATCCTATTTTATGCCTCAGTTATTCTACTGTTGGTTCCCTCCAGAGTGCTTTTGTCTCAGTTATTGCATTATTCATTATTGATTGACTCTTTTTTATTTCTTCTAAGTCCTTGTTAAAATTTTCTTGCATCTTCTCAATCCTTGTCTCCAGACTATTTATCTGTAACTCCATTTTGTTTTCACGATTTTGCATCATTTTTACTCATCATTCAGATCATTTTTCTGAATTCATTTTTAGGTAGATTCCCTATTTCCTCCTCTTTTGTTTGGGTTGGTGGGCATTTATCATGTTGCTTTACCTGCTGAATATTTCTCTGCCTTTTCATTTTGTTTAGATTGCTGTGTTTGGGGTGGCCTGTCTGTATGCTGGAAATTTGTGTTTCCTCTTTATTGTGAGGGTTCCTCCCTGTGAGTGTTGTTGGACAAGTGGCTTGTCAAGGTTTCCTGGTTAGGGAAGCTTGCATCAGTGTTCTGGTGGGTGGAGCTGGATCTCTTCTCTCTGGAGTGCAATGAAGTGTCCAGTAGTGAATTTTGAGGTGTCTATGGGTTTGGTGTGACTTTTGGCCACCTGTATTTTAATGCTAGGGGTTATGTTCCTATGTTGTTGGAGAATTAGCTTGGTATGTATGTCTTGCTCTGAAATTTGTTGGCTCTTGGGTGGAGCTTGGTTTCAGTGTAGGTATGGAGGCTTTTGGATGAGCTCTTGTTGATTAGTGTTCCATGAGTTTTCTGGTGTTCTCAAGTTTTGTATTTAAGCCTCCTGCCTCTGGCTTTCAGTCTTATTCTTACAGTAGCCTCAAGACTTTCCCATCCATACAGCACCAGTGATAAAACATCTAGGTTAATGGTGAAAAATTCTCCACAGTGAGGGACATCCAGAGAGGTTCACAGAGTTACATGGAGAAGAGAAGAAGGAGGAGGGAGATAGAGGTGACCAGGAGGAGAAGATGGGGAGTCAAAAGGAGAGAGACCAATCTAACCAGTAATCAGTTCCCTAAGTGTTCTCCACAGCCCAGAACACCCAAAGAGATCCAACAGAGTTAGGCAGAGAAGAGAGGAGGGAGGGAGGAGATAGAGGTGACCACCTTTCAAAGAGAATGGGCTGCCTTTCTGAGTGGCTGGTGTCCTCTGCCAGCATTCAGAAGTTGTTTTGTGGAATTTGTACAGCATTCAAATGATTTTTTGATGAATTTGTGGGGGAGAAAGTGGTCTCCCCATCCTGTTCCTCTGCCATCTTAGGACCGCCCCTGCTCCTTCCTTCTTTATAGAACTGGGGACACTAAACAGAAGAGGAGGTTCTGTGTCTTTACTTGTTTGTACCTCAACCCCTCCAAATGTGCAGTGTCCAGGTGCACATCTGTACTGACTGAACTGTCACCAGACAGGCATTCAGATACTGGACTAAGGAGTGAGGACCTGAAAACAGTTTAGAGTTTCCCCCTGGATTCTTTCCCCATCATTTTATAAAATCTTCATAGCCTCATGTAAGATGTATTACTAACTTCCCATAAACAACCTAGTTGTACTAACAGGTCTTCTCTAGGACCCGCACAGGTAACAAAGTGATGTCAGTATTTCCTGCTCATACAGCTCAAGTTATCACTCATCCCAGACAGAGGTCAGAGGTTCACTATGTGCCCCTGGCAATAGCAAGTTGCATCCTCATTCATGATGGTGAATGAGAAATGTAAGGGTCCTCCCTGCCTGGTAGCCTGCAGCCCAGCTGTTCCCTGACAGGCAAGAGCCTGACCCTGGTGCTCATGGTCAGTGTGCTCTTAGAGAAGATGGCAGGAAATGAATGGGAAGTCATGTGACATCAGGCCCCCAACCACATGAAGTCACTCAAAAGATGGACACTGAGGCTGCTGTCAGATTATAAAAGGGTGATATGAGTGTCATGTGCCACAGTGCCTTTCAAACACCAGGACAGGTGTCCAGCAGGAAGATATAAAAACACCCATAAGGTTTCCAGAGCAGAAGTCAAGACCATTCAAAGGCTCCTCATCTGTTGGGTCATGTGGGCACAAGGGCAGTGCAGTACCGGGTGCTCTGTGACCACACAGAGGCTCCTGGCGCAGGTGCAGGGAGAGGCCCAGGATGGGGAAGGCGGCAGACTGTCTACTCCCTTACTCATCTCATTCCTGTCCTGTGTCTGGGTCTGGTCCAGGGTGGGGGATGTACTGACTCTATCCCAGACCTTGGTTACTTATCTAAGGTGGAAACAATACACAGGTAGCTAATCAAAATTCAGTGTGGTGAGGACTCTAATGAGGAATTAAATTTTAAAATGCTATTGGTTAAAAAATTAGTGAATGATAATTACTCATCTATGGGGAAAAATATGAAATATTGCCATTTGCAGCAACATGGATGGATCTAGAGAGTATTATTCTTAGTAAAGAAAGTCAGAGAAAGACACATATGATATCACTTAAACATGGAATCTAAAAATAATACAAATGAGTCTATACACAAACTAGTAATAGACTCAGAGTCATAAAAAACAAACTTGTGGTTACCAAAGGGCATTGGGAAAGTGAGGAGCAAATTAGAAATATGGGATTAATAGATACACTACTATTAATACGTCAAATAGAGAACAAGGATTAAGTGTAAAGCACAGTGTCTTGTAATAACCTATAATGGAATATAATCAGAGAAAAGAACTGAATGACTACTACATACCTGAAACTAGCAGATTATTGTAAATCAACTATACTTCAATATACTTTTAAAAAATTGTGAGCAATTTCCACCTGGAAAGATGCCAGAAGTATATGGAGGGAGAAATGTTTGAGAGGATCTTGATGAAAGAACCAGTAAAGAATTTCTTTATCTAAATCTAGCTGGGATTTTGAATTTGATCAAAGATAATTTCAAAGAGAATCTCTCATTCCCAGGTCATTAAATTGAAACTTGGTGTGAGCAGGAGTTTGAGGGTCACATGGAGGATTCCCTTTGGCAGGACATGTGACCACAGAGCCCAGGAGGCAGTGGTTTCCTTGCATCCAACCTCCCCTGACTTTCTCTGTCATTTGTCTGTCTTTGCTCCCCCAGCTCAGAGCCTGGTGTTTTCCCACTTAGCATCTTCTCTCCGGGGACTCTGGACCATCCGGGCGTACAAAGCTGAACAGAAGTTTCAGGAGCTGTTTGATGCACACCAGGATTTTCATTCAGGTCTGTAAGTTTCTGAAGATGATTTCTAAGGATGGGATGAACTCCCTTCTGAGGCCTGACCTCTGTCTCAGGTGGCCTGGCTGGCCAGTGCCTCTCTGTATGTCAGCCCCTGTCGCCCTCTGCACACCTGCCTTCCCCACCCCTTCCTCTCAGCATCTCCTCTGTGTTCCCCTGTTCCCCTCTTCCCCCCTCACAGCCCTGCTTTTCTCCCCTGACTGGCCTGCATTGTCCTCCATCACTGTGTCCTGTGGATGTCTGTCTCTTTAAGGCAGGAGTCAGTAAACTTTTCTTTTTTCCAAAGGTCCAGATAGAAAATATTTTAGGCTTTGTGTGCTGTCTCTATTGTAACCACTCATCTTTGCCATTGTAGCACAAAGACAGACAAAAAGCATACATTAGTCAATGGCTGTATTCCAATAAAACTTTATTTTCAGAACCAGGTGGTAGCTGTTCTTCCCCCTCAGGGTGTGCTTTGCCAAGTCTTTTGAGAGCAGACATTGAGGGTAGCAGAAGTATTGAGGAAAATAAGTTCCTGATTTGCTACCCATTTGATTATGCTTTGTATCAATGAAATTTGTTTGTTTTCCATCTAGGTATAAAATTCAGAATTTCTTCTAAGTCTATAAAATCCTGGCCAAACTTTCCAATCATTAATGTATTTTGAAGATAACATGCCATTTGAAAGTCACATACAGATCCTGTTAACTGATGGTCATGTGGACACTGGTTCCTAAGAATAACCACCTCAGGCCTTGTAGTGAGGGCATAAGGTGCTGGAAACGGTGTGAGCTGTGCTCTCTGCTATCAGAGCTGGGAACAGCTGACCCTTTGAGAGGAGGATCTTCATGTTGAGGCCCAGAACTGCAGGGAACACACCAATGAGATGTTTTTCCATCTTCTTTCTTATCATGGTATTTCTCTTGATAACCTGTGGGTTGAACTTCTCAAAACATACTTACTGGACTGATTCCTTTGTGTCCCATATGTTGTTTTGTGTTGAACCTAGTTTTCTGAAATCTTCAGGTTCCTTTGAAGTTACAGGTGTGTAACTTTGCTGTCCTACCCCTTGTGTAAAATCTTCTGTAGCTCAACTGAGAAAATGCTCTCCTTCATGAGAAGCAGCTAACATGTTTTTTTCTGTTTATATATTGCACTTATTATGGTTCACAAATGCAGAGGCTTGGTTCCTGCTTTTGACAACGTCCCGATGGCTCGCTGTGTATCTAGATGTCACCTGTGCCATCTTTGTCACTGTTGTTGCCTTTGGGGCCCTGATTCTGGTAGAAAGTAAGTACACATGTGAATATTTGTGGTATGTTTACATTTGATAGCTTTGTTTGTAGTTATTAAACTGTTGTCATCTTGTCTAATATATACTCTTTGATTCTAATGAGTTGTATTAAAGTGTCTGCAGCATGTGACTCCGCAGGGTGTCCATGTGAAGTCATTTATGTCTTGATGAGAACTTTTATCTTTTTTTTACTTTTACTTATTTATTTACAGTAAGTCCTTGTTGGGATAATTTTTAAAAAATTTTTTTGATTGGCATATGGTTGATTTATGATGTTGTGTTGGCTTTGGGTGTATAGCCAAGTGAATCTGTTATACATATATTCACGTTTTAAAAAATTCTTTTTCCACACCCCACGAACATTGAGGTGCCTGTATTCTTTTTAGTAATTTGCACTTGATTAATAATTCAAATGAATAGTCCTTTAGAAAAGAATTTCTGGTTTTGACTTTTGGAATCTTTAGGAGCAAAGACCAGGTATGACATGCCTGCTGCAGCAGACCTGTGGTGCCTTGGGCCCCTGCTTTGGCTCACTCATGCCATTCTTTAATTTTTATTTTAAGTTTTATTGGGGTATAGTTCATTTACACTGTTGTCTTAGTTTCCAAAGTACAGCAAAGTCAATCTTCTATACACATACATATATCCACTCTTTTTTAGATTACTTTCCCATATAGATCATTACAAAGTTCTCTGTACTTTACAGTAGTTTCTTATTAGTTATCTTTTGAATATTTTATATATAGTAGTATGTATGTGTCAGTCCCAGTCTTCCAATTTATCCTTCCCCTCCCTTATCCCCTGGTAAACATAAGTTTATTTTCTACACCTGTTACTCTACTTCTGTTTTGTAGATATGTTCATTTGTAGTCTTTTGTTATAATCTATATGTAAGCAATATCATATTCTATTTTTCTCAGGCTTATTTCACTCAGTATGCAAATCTCTAGGTCCACCCATGGTGCTGCAAATGGCATTATTTTGCCCTTTTTTTATGGCTGAGTAACATTCCATTGTATATGTGGTACCGCATCTTCCTTGTCCATTGATCTGTTGACAGGCATTTAGGTTTCTTCCATGTCCTGGCTGTTGTAAATAGTCCTGCAGTGAAGACTAGGGTGCATGTATCCTTATAAATTATGGTTTTCTCTGGATATAGGCCCTGGAGTGAGATTGCTGGGTCTTAGTAGTGAGAGAGTCAATTCCTAGGCATATTGATAAGTCCAGGGGTCCCCAAGGAGAGAGGGGTCTGGAATTCTCAATGAGGAAGAAAGGACAAACTTTTTTTGTCCCTCTACATTCCTTAGGATTATATAACAATAATGTATGCTGCTTGAGGACAGTCTCTGGAAAAAACCTTCTGGCTAATCCTGTTATCTTAAGGTACAAATTATGGGAGTAAGTCTATTGAGGTCTTTACAACCTCCAGACATTCTTTTGATTCACTGTAATAACTAATTAGAAAGTATATAACTCCATGGCTAACATTAGCAAGGGGGTACTCTTTCTGTCCCCTTCTGATGCCTATGTCAGAAGCTTTCTCTATCTCCTTTATACTTTAATAAAACTTTATTACACAAAAGCTCTGAGTGATCAAGCCTCATCTCTGGCCCTGGATTGAATTCTTCTCCTCTGGAGGCTAAGAATCCTGGCATCTTTTTGTGTGTCTATTTTTAGTTTTTAAAATAACCTCCATATTGTTCTCCATAGTGGCTGTACCAGTTTACATGGAGTGTTCCCTTTTCTCCACATCCTCTTCAGTACTTATTGTTTGTAGACTTTTTGATGATGGTCATTCTGACTGGTGTGAGGTGAAACCTCACTGTAGTTTTTTGCTAAAAAAAAAAAAAAAAATTACTGTAGTTTTGATATTCATTTCTCTAATAATGAGATGTTGACCATCTTTTCATGTGCTTTTTGGCCATCTGTATGTCCTATTTGGAGAATGTCTGTTTTAATCTTCTGTCCATTTTTTGACTGGGCTGTTTACTTATTTATTTTTGGTATTGAACTGCATGAACTGTTTGTATATTTTTGAGAGTAATCCCTTATCAGTCACTTCATTTGCAAATATTTCCCCCCATTCTGCAGGTTGTCTTTGTTTGTTTTTTTTTTTTTCCTGTGTAAAAGTTTTTAAGCTTAATTGAGTCCCATTTGTTTGTGTTTTATTTATTTTCATTACTCTAGGAGGTGGGTTAAAAAGCTTACTGCAATTTATGTCAGAGAGAGTTCTCCCTATGTTTTAATCTAAGAGTTTTCTAGTGTCTGGTCTTACATTTAGGTCTGTAATCTATTTGAGTTTACTTTTGTTTATGGTCTTAAGGAGTGTTCTGATTTTATTCTTTTAGATGTAGCTCTCCAGTTTTCCCAGCACCAATTATTAAAGAAACTGTCTTTCTCCATTGTATATCCTTGCTTCCTTTCTCATAGGTGACACAGGTGCATGGGTTTATCTCTGGACTTTTGTCCTGTTCCATTGATCTATATTTCTGTTTTTGGTGCCAGTAGCATACTGTTTCAATTACTGTAGCTTTGTGGTATAGTCTGATGACAGGGGACATGATTCCTCCTTGCTTCATTTTTCTTCTTTGTTTTTCTCGAGATTACATTGGCTATTCATGGTATTTTGTATTTCCATACAAAATGTAGATATTTTTGTCCTAATTCTGTGAAGAATGCCATTGGTAATTTGATAGGGATTGCACTGAATCTGTAGATTGCTTTTGGGTAGTTTGCTTCTTTGTTTATAGTAGGTTTTCATTGAGATCTTTTATCTTTTTATCTTTCTTTGAATGGGTTGAGATCTACATAACTGTAGCAAGATGGCCTCTGAACATCCTAGGTAGTGTCCTATAGCTGGATGGAGAGAACCAGGTTTACTCTTAAGTTTTTTGTACAGATTAGGTTTTAGGTTTTAGCTTTTGGGCTACGTGGAATCCTTGATTGTAGGGGTCTGAGAAAGATTCTCTATAGCAAAAACAGTATCCTCGCTGCTGTGTGGGTCCCAGATGAGCAGTTGTTGGAATGTGTGGCATGAATTCACCATCCCTCACTATTCCATAGAAATAGCCCTGAATTACAGTCTTTAATAATGGAAAAATGAGAGTAATATTTTAGATTTAAAAGCACTGGCTCTTAGAATCCATTGCCTTGTTTTTGTGATTTCAACTGCAGCTACATTGGATGTAGAAAGTGAAATTACATAATGATAATTGTAGCATAAGGACAAAAATCTGAACAATGGCATCCTCAACTGTTTTATACTGTCAAGTGTATCTCACTCCAGGTGGGATTAAATGATAAAGGACAAAAATGGTAAGGACCTAAGAGAAGCAGAAGAGATTAGGAAGAGGTGGCAAGAATACACAGAAAAACTGTACCAGAAAGATCTTAGTGACCTGGATAACCACGATGGTGTGGTCACTCATCTTGAGCCAGACATCCTGGATTGTGAAGTCAAGTGGAACTTAGGAAGCATCACTACGAACAAAGTTAGTGGAGGTAATGGAATTCCAGCTTAGCTATTTCAAATCCTGAAAGATGATGCTGTTCATATAATATGCCAGAAAATTTGCAAAACTCAGCAGTGGCCACAAGACTGAAAGTTGTTTTCATTCCAATCCCAAAGAAAGACAATGCTAAAGAATGTTCAAACTATCATACAATTGCGCTCATTTTACATGCTAATAAAGTTATACTCAAAATCCTTCAAATAAGATTTCAACAGTATGTGAACTGGGAACTTCCAACTATAAAAGCTGGGTTTAGAAAAGGCAGAGGATCCAGATATCAAATTGCCAACATTCATTGAATCATAGAGAAAGCAAGGGGATTCAAGAGAAAACATCTCCTTAATTGACTATGTTGAAAGGTTTTGACTCTGTGGATCACAACAAACTGTGGAAAATTCTGAAAGAGATAGGAATACCAGACCATCTTACCTGTCTCCTGAGAACCTGAAAGCATGTAAAGAAGAAACATAACTAGACATAGAACAATGAACTGATTCAAAGCTGGGAAAGGAGTATGACAAAGCTATATGTTATCACTATGTTTATTTAATGTATGTGCAAAATACATCATGCAAAATGCCAGGCTGGATGAAGCGTAAGCTGGAATCAAGATTGCTGGGAGAAATATCAATAACCTCAGATATGCAGATGAAACCATTCTAATGGCAGAAAGTGAAGAGAAACTGAAGAGCCTCTTGATGAAAGTGAAAAAGCAGAGTGAAAAAGCTGGCTTAAAACTCAGCATTCAAAGATCTAAGATCATGGCATCCAGTCCCATCACTTCATGGCAAATAGATGGGAAAAAATTGAAAGCAGTGACAGATTTTATTTTCTTGGGTTCCAAAAATCACTGCAAACTGTGACTGCAACCATGAATGAAAAGACATTTGCTTCTTGGAAGGAAAGCTATGACAAATCTATACAGAATATTAAAAAGCAGAGACATCACTTTGCCAACAAATGTCCATATAGTGAAAGCTATGTTTTTTCCAGTAGTCATGTAAGAGCTGTCAGTGGATGTAAAATTTGGGCCATTAAGAAGGCTGAGGGCTGAAGAATTGAATGCTTTCAAGTTGTAGTGTTGGAGAAGACTCTTGAGAGTCCCTTGGTCAGCAAGGAGATCAAATCATTAAATCTTAAAGGAAATCAACCCTGAATATTCACTGGAAAGACTGATGCTGAACCTGAAGCTCCAATAATTTTGCCACCTAACTCGAAGAGCTGATTCATTATAAAAGACCCTGGTACTGGGAAAGATTGAAGGCAGGAGGAGAAGGAAGTGACAGAGGATGAGACGGTTAGATAGCATCACGAACTCAATGGACATGAATTTGAGCAAACTCTGGGAGATAACAAAGGACAGGGAAGCCTGTAGTGCTAGAGTCTATGATGTCACCAGAGTCAGACATGACTTAGTGACTTAACAACAACAACAACTTTGTTAGTTCTTTCTAAATTCATATTTAAAAAAAAATTAACTTAATTATTTGGCTGCATTGGGTCTTAGCTGGGGCATGTGGGACCTTCAGTCTTAGTTATAATAGGCAAGACTTTAGTTGCAGTATGTGAACTCTTAGTTGTGGCATGTGGAGTCTAGTTGCCTGACCAGGGATTGAACCCGAGCCCCCTGCATTGGAAGTTTGGAGTCTTAGCTATTGGACCACCAGGGAAGTCCCTCATAGTGATTTTTTTTTGTTTGTTTGTTTTTAATGTATTGTTGTCTCATACAACAGAAGTAATATTATGAATGATACTATCATTACATGCAAATGATTTAAATATTATAAAGGAGTCTTCTCACTACTATATAATAAAATAGATAACTAAAAAGGACCTACTGTATAGCACAGGGGATTCTATTTAATACTCTGTAATGTCTGGATGGCATCACTGACTCAATGGACGTGAGTCTCAGTGAACTCCGGGAGTTGGTGATGGACAGGGAGGCCTGGCGTGCTGCGATTTATGGGGTCGCAAAGAGTCAGACACGACTGAGCGACTGATCTGATCTGATCTGATTGACATATATGGGAAAATAATTTAAAAAGAGCAGATTATATGTATATATCTGGCTAATTCACTTTACTGTACACCTGAAACTAACACAACTTTGTAAATCAACTATACTCCAGTAAAAATCATAAAAATAAAGGAGTCGTCTTTGTAAAGTGAAGAGAAGGAGCTGTGTGAGGGGTTGAGAAGTAGACTAATTTTATTCCTCTTCTTCCTCATTTAGCCTTGGATCTCGGGCAGGTTGGCCTGGTCCTGTCTCTCTCTCTCGTACTCACCGGGATGTTCCAGTGGTGCGTCAGACAAAGTGCTGAAGTTGAGAACATGGTGATGTTTATTTTTCTGTTCTTAGCCTTTTCAGGTCTCCTTACTGTTATATGGAATAAAAGCAATTCTTACATAAAATAATAAAGCTTTTTTTTTCTTTTTCACATTATCTTACAAAGTTTTTTTATGTTCTCCTCCATTTGCTTAAGGGCTTCCCTTGTGGCTCAGATGGTGAAAAATCTGGCTGCAATGCAGGAGCCGCAAGAGAGAAAGATTTTATCCCTGGGTTGGAAAGATCCCCTGGAGAAGGGAATGGCTACCCACTTCAGTATTCTTGCCTGGAGAATCACCATGGACTGAGAAGTCTGGCAGGCTACAGTCCATAAGGTTGCAAAGAGCAGAACACGACTGACTGACTTTCACTTTCACTTTCCATCTGCTTAAAGTTAACAAATATATATGTATATTTTCCCACATATGTATGTCATGTCAGAGGGTTTTATATTCATCACAAACTGTCTTCAAATACAATAAATGTCTCTGTAGGAGAGAGGTTCTGAAATTCTGGACACAAGCTCATTTCTTAGCAGCTAGTTTATCTTTGCTTCTTAGAGGGTAATTCCTTATTTTTGGCAAAAGAAAAGAATCCAGTATTTTAAAGTTTATTTAATTAATATCTTCCTCCACCCCTCCCCTCCATTTTGTCACTTATTCGTGTGTGTATTGAGCACCTGAATTTGCTGGCAGTCCTTCTCTCTGGTAGGATAGGCTCTCTCCCAAAATGTGCTCTCAAAGGTATGGAGTTATGGTTGTTTAAGCCTTTGACTGTGTGGCTCACAATAAACTGTGGAAAATTCTTCAAGAGATGGGAATACCAGACCACATGACCTGCCTCTTGAGAAACCTATATGCAGGTCAGGAAGCAACAGTTAGAACTGGACATGGAACAACAGACTGATTCCAAATAGAAAAGGAATACATCAAGGCTGTATATTGTCACCCTGCTTGTTTAACTTATATGCAAAGTACATTATGAGAAACGCTGTACTGGAAGAAACACAAGCTGGAATCAAGATTGCCGGGAGAAATATCAATAACCTCAGATATTGCAGATGACACCACCCTTATGGCAGAAAGTGAAGAGGAACTAAAAAACCTCTTGGTGAAAGGAAAAGAGGTTAGTGAAAAAGTTGGCTTAAAGCTCAACATTCAGAAAACGAAGATCATGGCATCTGGTCCCATCATTTCATGGGAAATAGATGGGGAAACAGTGGAAACTGTCCGACTTTATTTTTTTGGGCTCCAAAATCACTGCAGATGGTGATTGCAGCCATGAAATTAAAAGATGCTTACTCCTTGGAAGGAAAGTTATGACCAACCTAGATAGCATAGTAAAAAGCAGAGACATTACTTTGCCAACAAAAGTCCATCTAGTCAAGGCTATGGTTTCTCCAGTGGTCATGTATGGATTTGAGATTTGGACTGTGAAGAAAGCTGAGCACTAAAGAATTGATGCTTTTGAAGTGTGGTGTTGGAGAAGACTCTTGAGAGTCCCTTGGACTGCAAGGAGATCCAACCAGTCCATCCTAAAGGAGATCAGTCCTGGGTGTTCTTTGGAAGGACTGATGCTAAAGCTGAAACTCCAATACTTTGGCCACCTCATGCGAAGAATTGACTCATTGGAAAAGACTCTGATGCTGGGAGGGATTGGGGGCAAGAAGAGAAGGAGACGACAGAGGATGAAATGGCTGGATGGCATCACCGACTCGATGGACACGAGTTTGGGTGAACTCCAGGAGTTGGTGATGGACAGGGAGGCCTGGCATGCTGCAATCCATGGAGTCACAAAGAGTCAGACACGACTGAGCAACTGAACTGAACTGAACTGAACTGAAGAGGCCTTAGTCAATAAGTAAATTATACACTTTTGAATATTTGTACCTTCTCTTAAAGGGAGAAAAACAATAAAAATGAAGTTTCTCTATTTATTTCTTCTAACAGAGTAGAAAGTGACTAATTATTAAAATGATGTTTGATGACTGTCCAGTTCTGGACATCTGTAACACGTGGCCCTTCTGTAGCCACACATACTGATTGATGTCCATAAGTGTTCTTTTTTTTCAAAAAAAAATTTTTGTTTAATTTTGATGTGAAAGGTGGATCAATAAAATCTTACTATTCATTTCTCTAATTTTTTTAGCTTTTATATAAAATTGAAGGAAGTAGTCGTGTGTAAAAGTTTTGCAGATGATGAGCAAGTTTGCAAATCATCCAAGGCCTCATCAGACTCCTACTTCTGTCCTTTGCGGATGTTGAGACCTGAGATATTCTGAACCATAGAAAAGCAGGAGGTTTCATTTACAGTCTCTGAACACCCATAAACTGGATCCTCTGATACTAACTCATGTGATGTCATATGTCTTTCAGATGACGTCAGTAGAAAGAGTGATTGAATATACAGACCTTGAGAAAGAAGCACCCTGGGAACTTGAGTATCGTCCTCCACCATTCTGGCCCACCAACGGAAGGATTTCCCTTTTCAGTGTGAACTTCAGATATAACTCAGACAGTCCTCTGATATTGAGGAACCTGGAAACATCCATTTACTCAAGAGAAAAGGTTAGTTTAATCCATTCGCCTCTGTAAATCCAGCTAAAGATTTAGCACCACATCTGTTCTTGGCTTCCTTATCACTATGTCACAGGGATTGTTTGCTCCTAATGGATGCAGATTAGATCAGTGACATTGTACGTGAATCTTTCTTGGAAACTGACCATGGGAAGGGTATACCAGCAATTTTCCCCCTGTGTTGTGAGCTCCCTCATGGTGGTTGATGGGCTCTGGGATCTGGGGTTCCATCTTAACCTGACTCAGGACACTATATGTGACACCTGATTATTCATACAAAGTCTGGGATGTCAGCCTTGTCTTCCTGACCTTAACTCCAATCTCATTCCTTTCCATCTTTTCTTGTTTGTATTTCTGAGATCTCCTCCTCCTCCCATGGTGCCCTCTGGTTGCAGCCTCCTTCCCTGTCCTTTAGCCCTTCCTGTAGCCTTGTCCTCCACTCACCCACACTGAGCTGCCAGCCCCCTGCCCCCTCTGCCGCCCCCACAGACTGCTTCTTTCTTAGCCCAGATCTGATCCTTACTGGGCTGTGTGAGCTGCTGCTGGAACCATAGCATAGCCTCAAGTCCACTCCCGCAGGGGCCATGAGGTGACCTTGTGTCCATCAGAGAAGAGCTTCAATAATGACCCAGTCAGGAGTGAGGAACCAGGACTTCAGATAGAGGTAGGGTCTAGAGACTGGCTCAAAGTCAAAAGCAAGTTGAAGGGAGCAGAGAAGATCCATGTGAAAGATGGCAGAGAGGCTTGTGACCTGGACCTGTCAGCATCCATGTCTGCTGGTGATGTTCCTTCCGCACTCAGCTTGAGGCCCTCACCTGGGACTAGGACAGAGTGGAAGAAGACACTAAACCAGAACAGACAAGGTGTTAGGAAGCTCTTCCCCACCTCCCTCTGCAGCCGGTATGTCTGACATACTCACACCTGCACTCGGATTGTGTGTAGGTTCTCCCAAAGCTCCACATCCTCCCTGTTCCCAGTGCACATGCTCGTCCTCTACCTCAGAGACCCAGGTCCTCCATCATCTGGATGGTGAAAATCTCATTTTCTCAGTCAACTCGAATGCATCTTCGAGACCCTCAGTTTAATGTACCCTTAATATACCCTTATATATACTAATATATATTACATATATATTTAATATGCATACTTAACATAATATATACTTAATGTACTAACATATATTTAATATACTGATATACATATCAGTGTGTATATATATATATATATATATATACACATATACTTTTAGTATTAGTGTATATATATACTTTTATACACACACACACTAATATACCCTTAGTGTCTTTTATATTCTTTTAAGGTAACATTTATGGTACACCTATGTTCATAGCAGCCAAAAGTTGGAAGGAACTAAATCCTTACAATGAAGTATTATTCAGCCTTAAAAAGGAAGAAAATTCTGACCTATGGATAAACCTGATGACATCTTGCTAAATGAAATAAGCCAGACACAAAAGAAATGAATACTCTCATTCCATTTATGTGAGATTCCTAGAGTAGTCAAATCCAAAAAGACAGGAAGAAGGATGGTGGATTCCAGGGACTGGGGGAGGGGAAATGGGGAGTTGTTTTTAATGGGTAAGAATTTCAGTTTTACGAAGCAAAAAAAAAAAAAAAAAAAAAAAACTCAAGCTTTGTTGCACAGCAATGTGAATGTACTGAACACCAAACTATCCACTTAAAAATGGTTAAATGGTTAAATTTTATGTTATGTGAATTTCATCATAATTAAAAGATAGCACCTGTGGCATGCTTTGTAATTTGGGATCTGCATCTCATAGTACTTTGAAGCTTTTTATAATCAGGGAGCATCTTGTTTTCGTTTTTGTTCCCAGAAAGTAGCATTTTGCAAGGCACAGAGAGGGTGCTGAGGGACTGCTGGTTGTGAGGGTGAGTGACTTACACAGGTGTGAGCAAGCAGGAACCAGCATACACACATGACAACTCCGTAAATAACTGAAAGAACTGCTCTTTAAAATGCTTACTGTGCCAGACCCATCTAATGGCTATAGCTGTAATTTAATGAATGAAACCCTTGTAACATGAAAGAATATTCAATGTAATGCCCGAATGCTACCCAGGGAGCAGCTTCAGTTAGTTACAGGGCAAAAGCTCCCTCCTAATTATTTCCAGTTTTAGTGTAGGTCAGAAAAAATGTGAACTGTTGTGTCAGGAAAATATTAACCACAGCTCTTGATATAATCTTTTCTCTGAGAGCACTGTAGGTGGTGTTTACTTACTCTTAGACAATGTGTCTATCAGATTTTCTGTTGTAAATGTAATTCTGTTAACCTGCACTTGTCTTAAATTTTCCCCAAAGCCATAAAATATGACTTATCTAAAATACTCTGTAGTACAACTTAGGAATATAACAGATTCTTATACTTCCTTCTAAAAGCTGAAAATCATGGGATTGAGATTCTGAAATGTTTGAGGGAAAATTGAATTTGAAAACTGAATTAATAACTGCAGTAACTTGATTTTTGATCTGTGCCTTAGTCCACTCAGTATCACTGTTAGTTTCATTTCTGTGTTTGGAGATGATACCTGGGCAGTGTGTTCATGAATTGATTTCACTCTACCTGTCTACCTCCCAGGTTCCCTCTCCTGCTCACCTGTCCCAGCCCTCATCACTCCAGGACAGCCTTTTGGTGTTGGATTTGATTGAGAGAGGCTGTTGTGGAGTGGGGGAGAGGGGTGTGGTGGGCAGGGGACATGGGAGTGAGCCAGCCCAGCAGAAGTGGGGTTTTATTCTCTTTCCTGTATTTCCTCTTCTGTCCTGATTTCTGGAAGTTAGAGTCAATAGGAAAGTATAGTAGGTACTATTCAAGATTGCCGGGAGAAATATCAATAACCTCAGATATGCAGATGACACCACTCTTATGGCAGAAAGTGAAGAGGAACTAAAAAACCTCTTGATGAAAGGGAAAGAGGACAGTGAAAAAGTTGGCTTAAAGCTCAACATTCAGAAAACGAAGATCATGGCATCTGGTCCCATTACTTCATGGGAAATAGATGGGGAAACAGTGAAAAGAGTGTCAGACTTTATTTTTTTGGGCTCCAAAATCACTGCAGATGGTGACTGCAGCCATGAAATTAAAAGACGCTTACTCCTTGAAAGGAAAGTTATGACCAACCTAGATAGCATATTCAAAAGCAGAGATATTGTTACCATCTTTCTAAATTCCATATATATGCATTGGGGCTGGTGCCCTGGAACGACACAGAGGAATGGTACCTGGAGCAGGGAGGGAGGAGGGTTCAGGATGGGGAACACGTGTATACCTGTGGCAGATTCATGTTGATATATGGCAAAACCAATACAATATTGTAAAGTTAAAAAATAAAATTAAATTAAAAAAAAAAAGCAGAGATATTGCTTTGCCAACAAAGATCCATCTAGTCAAGGTTATGGTTTTTCCAGTGGTCATGTATGGATGCGAGAGTTGGACTGTGAAGAAAGTTGAGTGCTAAACAATTGATGCTTTTGAACTGTGGTATTGGAGAAGACTCTTGAGAGTCCCTTGGACTGAAAGGAGATCCAACCAGTCCATCCTAAAGTAAATCAGTCCTGGGTGTTCTTTGGAAGGACTGATGCTAAAGCTGAAACTTGAATACTTTGGGCACCTCATGCGAAGAGTTGACTCACTGGAAAAGACTCTGATGCTGGGAGACATTGGGGGCAGGAGGCAAAGGAGACGACAGAGGATGAGATGGCTGGATGGCATCACTGACTCAATGGACATGAGTTTGAGTGAACTCTGGGAGTTGGTGACGGACGTCAGGGAAGCCTGACGTGCTGTGATTCACGGAGTCACAAAAAGTCAGACATGACTGAGTGACTGAACTGAACTGATGCAGGATTTTAATTCACAGAAGAAATATAAAGTAAAAATTAGGAACTAGGACTCCCCTGGTGGTGCAGTGGATAAGAATTTGTCTGCCAATGCTGGGGACACTGGTTCAGTCCCTGGTCTGAGAAGATTCCACATGCTGCAAAGCAACTAAGCCCTGCACTACAACTACTGAGCCATGTGCCACAACTACTGAAGTCTTTGCTCAGCATCAATAGAAGCCCCCTCAGTGAGAATCCCGTGCACTGCAACAGGGAGTAGCCCCTACTCATCACAGCTAGAGACAGCTCTTCCAAGGCAATCAGGACCCAGAACAGCCAAACATAAAAGCCAACATGAGGTAAATAGGACCCTAGACTTCCTGGTTAGAGTTTGAAAACAGGCTACATTTTTCATTTAGATGATTTTGTGGTTGATTTGATCATTTTAGAGAATCCTAGGCAATAGAGTATTTTGCAGCTCTTGAGGTAGATTGATTTTGCTTTGTTTTTGCTCACAGCTATTATTTGGATGATACATTTTTACAGACGCTTAGTAGACCATGCTATAATGTGCAAAAGTATTAGTTTCTTACATTCCTCCTTTTATACATAATATTTTCTTAAAAGCCACTCTCCTTACTCCCAGATTGTCCCCCTTCCCCTGCTGGCTTCCTAATTCCTTGTGACTCATACTGTGGTGCCAGAGGCAGCAGCACCTACATCTCCTGGAGCTTCTTAGAAATGCAGAGTCTCAGGATCACCCAGACCTCTTGACTCAGCATTACAGCTGAACATAACCTCCTGCTTTGCCTCCCATGGGCAGTTTTTGATGAGTGATAACCTGTGATTCCCAAGAAGTGTGCTTTGACAGTTGGAAATTGAACTCAAGAATTCCCAATTCTCTGTTGTGACTGAGCAGGAGGCTCTAGAATATTCTGTGCCACTAGATTTCCTTACCTTTATGCTCTATAAATTGCACTTTTACATTACAATCTAATTCTGTGTGATTCCACTGCATTATTTGTGTCTTTCCAGTGGAGTCTGTCTTCCATCACAGGCATTTTTCATTCTGCTGTCCCGCCTTCCCCACACCAGCCTCCTACAGGGACCGGAGGGATTTCCCACAGGCTCAGCCCTGTCTGGACCTCGAGTCAGAGACAGCCCAGTGCAGCAGTGTATGTGTGGCTGTTTCACCACCTGATGGGATAAAAAAATGAGTCTTGCTGCCCCAAGCAGGGCATGAGGTCTGTTTGATCTGTTCCCCAGGCATCATGTGTACCACTAAGCCGCAGGTTTCTCTCAATCTGGCTGTGGATGCCAGTTCTTTCTGCTGACAGCTGGTCCACCTGACTTCAGGTACCCTCTTTGCTCCTGTTCACCACATATGCACTTGTGTCCACGTCATGCTTTAAGTCTCTGACTGTAAGTTCTCTATGGTAGGCCTGTTTTTTTTAACTGCAACTACACCTCTCCCCACTCTCTGTGTTCTAGCTACGAGGGACATGATAAGGTGTCAGGCCATCCAGGTGATAAAAAGTCCCATCAGCAGATGGAAAAGAGGCCAAAAGATGTGGATTTGAGTCCCATACTGCTATGGGACTTAGACAGACTAAGTCTGTCAGACAGACTAAGTCATCCAAGCCTCAATCTTTTCTTGTGCAAAATGGAAGTGATAGGATGTAACCTGTAGGGTTGATGTACAACTTAAACAACATAAGACATATAAAGCACCCAGAGTAAATGCTTGGACAAAATGATCATCATTTTCATAGGGTGTAAAATGACCATAACCACCTACATTGCAGAAAGTGTTGTCTGTCCCATGAAAATGAGCTGTTGGCCATTTGAAATTGTATTTATGGCTATAGGATCCATCTGCTGTGTCTGTCTCTGTCTGATTTATCTTATACCTAAATAATATGGTAATAGATTTTCCATAAATTTCTCTGGCCTGAGTTAAAAATCTCATCTCGCAGTGGAAGTTTCTTTGTCTCAGGACACCACAGGTAATAAAAATAAGAAAAAATCAAATCCAATACAGATCCTAATGTCAATGTATACAGTCTAGTTGAAGAAACAAGAAAATGGCTATATTAACTTTGTAAGCTAGAAGGAGGTCACGATTTTTATAGACATTTATATAAAATTACATAACATCAGCTAGAGTTGGAACAAGCCCACATGAGGGGACAGTGAGAGCATTTTCAAGGAGTTAGACATGTGAGACAGACTTAGTGATGTGTGGTTAGGGTTTCAGCAGGTGGAAATGCATGTAAGAGGCATTCTGGGAGGTGAGACCAAGATAAGCAAAAGCATGATGCTGTGATCCAGTGAGTGAAGACCTAGACATCTGCAAAGCATTCAGGAAAATGAACTACCAAGTGTATAACACACGTTTTTGCATTCAACCCTCACAATTACCTAGTGATGCCAAGGAAGCTGACTCATGTACATGAAGTATGAGAGGACAGTTTTGTAGAAGAGACATCCTAGGGTGTAGTGTTGGATGCTGAGCTGGCATTTGAGAGTTTAATCTGAGAAGTGAGAGCACATTGACCAGAGGGGGCAGGTGCAGGGGGCGGGGAGGCAGGAGCTGTTTTCCCTCCAGTAAGACATCGTGGGAAAGTGATGCCACTTTTTGGAATCAAATTGATGTCAATTAAAACAAAGCTCTAACACCTGGATTTGTGAATGTGCAGGGAAATGGGTGGGAGTAAAAAATGGTATCATACTTCTGGAGGGTAGGTTAGCAGCTTAACAGCTTCCTCTGAAAATGTTCATACTTTGTTGTTGCTGTTCAGTCACCTAGTTGTGTCTGACTCTTCACAACCCCATGGACTGACACACACCAGGTTTCTCTGTCTCTCACCATCTCCTGGAATTTGCCCAAGTTCATGCTTATTGTATCAGTGATGCCATCCAGCCATCTCATCCTCTGTTGTCCCCTTCCCCTCCTGCCTTCAGTCTTTCCCAGCATCAGGTCTTTTCTAATGAGTTGGTTCTTTGTGTCAGGTAGCCAAAGTATTGGAGCTTTAGCATCAGTTCTTCCAATGACTATTCAGGACTGATTTCCTTTAAGATTGACTTGTTGTCCAAGGGGTTCATACTTGACTCTCAGCAGTTCCAAATCTGAGAATTTATGTGAAGGAAATGCTTAAGGTTGTTTGCAAAGATTTAGCTTCAGGGATATTTAACACAGAGTTATTTCTAGTAGCTAACCATTCGACACTGCCTAAACATCCAGCAATAGAGGATTTGTTAAATAAATGATCACATGTACTATAATATTATGAAAGCATTATGAAATACTAAATGAAAACACATATAACAGTATGTTCACATTAATCCCATTTTGCTTAAATATGTGAACTGTGTCTTTAAGAACACATACAAAAAAATACAGAAACAACAAAAAGAACACATACAGCAGCCTAGAAAGTAAAAATATAATTTTAAGAATTTTTTTTCAGAGTGCTGGGCTATAGCTAGTATTTATTTACTTTTTAAATTTATTTGCACTGATTATGATTAAGGAGTTTAATTTGTTTTTTAAACACTGTGAGCCTGGGAAAGAAGTAATGAGAATAATGTAGGGAAGATGGATGAAGGGGTTGTTTTCTGTGGGGCATTGGGTGTTGAATATGTTGAGTTTGATATGTGAAGAGACATCCAAAAGCAAGTGTCTAATAAGTTGTGTCATCATCAGAGATCAACCTGGTTGGAAAAACAGAAAGGGGCCATTGTAAAGCCAATAACAGAAGATTTTCTTTAAGAGTCTTTATAATTTTATTTATTTATTTATTTTTGACTGTGCTGGGTCTTTGTTGCTGCTTGGGCTTTTCTCTAGTTGCCACCTGTAAGCCTCTCATTGTGGTGTCTTCTCTTGTTAAGAGCATGGGCTATAGGGTGCAAGGTCTTCAATATTTGTGGCATGTCGGCTCAACAGTTGTGGTTCCCAGGTTCTAGAACGCAGGCTCAATAGTTGTGGTGCATGGACTTAGTTGTTTCACAGCATGTGGAATTCTCCTGGACTAGGGATTGAACCCATGTCTACTGCATTGGCAGGCAGATTCTTTATCACTGAGCCACCAGGGAAGTCCCCTAACTGTCTTTAGATTGAAGAATGTAAGGTTACTGATACTGGTGACACTCTCCATGGGCAATTGTTAAAACCCTTTCAGTTCTGTTGCTCAGTTGTGTCCGACTCTTTGCGACCCCATGAATCGCAGCACGCCAGGCCTCCCTGTCCATCACCAACTCCCAGAGTTCACTGAGACTCAAGTCCATTGAGTCAGTGATGCCATCCAGCCATCTCATCCTCTGTCGTCCCCTTTTCATCCTGCCCCCAATCCTTCCCAGCATCAGAGTCTTTTCCAATGAGTCAACTCTTCTTATGAGGTGGCCAAAGTACTGGAGTTTCAGCTTTAGCATCATTCCTTCCAAAGAAATCCCAGGGCTGATCTCCTTCAGAATGGACTGGTTGGATCTCCTTGCAGTCCAAGGGACTCTCAAGAGTCTTCTCCAACACCACTGTTCAAAAACATCAATTCTTCAGCACTCAGCCTTCTTCACAGTCCAACTCTCACATCCATACATGACCACAGGAAAAACCATAACCTTGACTAGACGGACCTTTGTTGGCAAAGTAATGTCTCTGCTTTTGAATATGCTATCTAGGTTGGTCATAATTTTCTTTCCAAGGAGTAAGCATCTCTTAATTTCATGGCTGCAGTCACCATCTACAATGATTTTGGACCCCAAAAAAATAAAGTCTGACACTGTTTCCACTGTTTCCCCATCTATTTCCCATAAACCCTTCAGTTACTCAGAAAAGACATTCAGACTATAGCTTTGAAGACTGAACTCTGGAATAATTAGAGTCAGGTTTTCTGTGAGTTGCTTTTTTCTTTTTGGGGTGTCTGGGGCCATGCAGCATGTGTGATCTTTGTTCCCTGACCAGGGATCAAATCCATGCCTCCTGCAGTGGAAGCACAGAATCTTAACCACTGGAATGAATGCCAGGGAAGTCCCCTGGTTTTTTAGTTCTCTTCACTGGAGTTTGGAACTCACAGTCTTGTGGTCATGAGCAGTCCTCGGTGCCCCAACATATCTCAGTCTATTTACCTAAAGTGTACAGATGTTCCTGTTTGCACAGATGGGTCAGTTACAGTGGAGCTGGTAACATGGGAACATACACACATTCTCATAGATCAGTTCTCACCTGTGTCCTGATGTGTGTTAGTTTATGTATGAGAACATACAGAAATACAGGCACACCTGTTTAACTGTGCTTCACAGATAATACTAAAAAAAAAAATGGACGTTTATGGCAATGCTGTGTCAGGCAAGTACAATGGAACCATTTTTCCTATAGCATTTGCTCACTTCATGTCTCTGTCACATTTTGATAATTTTTTCAATATTTCAAACCATTTCATTATTATTATATTTATTATTCAGATCTGTGATCAGTGGTTTTTAATGTTACCCTATAAATGCTCAGATGGTTAGCATTCTTTTAGCAATAAAATATTGGAAATTAAGGTGTGTATTATTACCTTATATAATGCTTTTGTACCTCATTAGACTACAATATCGGAGAAGGCAACAGCAAGTCACTCCAGTACTCTTGCCTAGAAAATCCCATGGATGGAGGAGCCTGGTAGGCTGCAGTCCATGGGGTAGCTACGAGTTGGACTCGACTGAGCAACTTCACTTTCACTTTTCACTTTCACGCAATGGAGAAGGAAATGGCAACCCACGCCAGTGTTCTTGCCTAGAGAATCCCAGGGACAGCAGAGCCGGGTGGGCTGCTGTCTATGGGGTCACACGGAGTCGGACATGACTGAAGTGACTTAGCAGCAGACTACAATATAGTATAAACATAACTTTTATTTGCATAGAGAAACAAAAAAATTCATATAACCTGCTTTATTTTGATATTCACATTGTTGAGGTGGTCTGGAGCCAAATACAAAATATCTTTGAGGCCTGCTTGTACACAGAACAGATGAGCCACATATATACACACTACAACCTGCCTGCATGCAGAGAATGGCACATCTAATATTATATGAATTAGAGTTTAGCATAAGATACAAAATGTCCTGAGAAGCCTGTATGCAGATCAAGAAGCAACAGTTAGAACTAGACATGGAACAATGTACTGATTCAAAATTGGGAAAGGAGTACTTCAAGGCTGTATATTGTTACCCTGCTTATTCAACTTACATGCAGAGTACAGCATGCGAAATGCTGGGCTGGATGAAGCTCAAGCTGGAATCAAGATTACCGGGAGAAATATCAGTAAACTCAGATATACAGATGATATCACCCGAATGGCAGAAAGCAAAGAGGAACTAAAGAGCCTCTTGATAAACGTGAAATAGGAGAGTGCAAAAAGCTGGCTTAAAGCTCAGCATGCAAAAGACTAAGATCATTGCCTCTGATTTCATCGCTTCATGGCAAATAGATGGGAAAACAATGGAAACAGTGATAGACTTTATTTTCTTATGCTCCAAATCACTGTGGACGATGACTGCAACCGTGAAATTAGAAGATGCTTGTTCCTTGGAAGGAAAGCTATGACAAACCTAGACAACAAATTAAAAACAGAGACATTATTTTGCCAACAGAGGTCCATCTAGTCAAAGCTATGCTTTTTCCAGTAGTCATGTATGGATGTAAGAGTTGGGCCATAAACAAGGGTGGGCACTGAAGAACTGATGCTTTTGTACTGTTGTGCTGGAAAAGGCTCTTGAGAGTCCCTCAGACAGCAAGGGGATCAAATCAGTCAATCCTAAAGGAAATCAACCCTGAATAATCATTGGAAGAACTGATGCTGAAGCTGAAGCTCCAATACTTTGGCCACCTGATGTGAAGAGCCATTTCATTGGAAAAGACCCTGATGCTGGGAAAGATTGAAGGCAGGAAGAGAAGGGGATGGCAGAGGATAAGATGACTGGGTGGCATCACCAATTCAATGGACATGAATTTGAGCAAGCTCCAGGAGATAGTGAAGGACAGGGAAACCTGGCATGCTGCAGTCCATGGCGTCGCAAATAATCAGACGTGACTGAGTGATTGAACAACAATAAAATGGCTTATAGTCATGGTATTACCTTTATAAGATAATAAAATTAGGTAAACCCACTTTTCTTATGTTTAATCTCTATAAAGATAAATTCATTTTGAAATGCCATGATTGATTTGACAGACTAAGATTTGAAACTTTAGAAGTATTCAAATCAGAAAACATGAAACAGTCCAAACATTCTGATTATATTGCTCAGAAAGATTTAGTAGTTCTTTTTTTAAAGCCATGAGTTTTAAAACTTTATTGATTTACAAATGATCCAAGCATATCTTACACTATCATCAATTCCAAATTTTATTTTATTTTTTTTTCCAAATTTTAAATAGAGATGAAATAATCTCTTAGAAAGCTTCCTTCAGGTAATTTGCATTTGGGCTTCCCCGGTGGCTCAGAAGGTAGAGAATCTGCCTGCAATGTAGGAGACCTGGGATCCATCCATGGGTCAGGAAGATCCCCTTGAGTAGGAAATGGCAACCCACTCCAGTACTCTTGCCTGGAGAATTCCATGGACAGAGGAGCCTGGTAGTCTACAGTCCAGGGGGTCGCAAAGAGTTGGACACAAGTGATTAATACTTTCTTTCACTTAAAAATTCATTGGTAAAAAAGGCCAGTTTCTGCATATATATTTGAATGCAGTTTTATTCCTCACCAGCATTTTACATGGGAGAAGGAAATGGCAACCCACTCCAGTATTCTTGCCTGGAGAATCCCATGGACAGAGGAGCCTGGCAGGTGACAGTCCATGGGGTCACAAGAGTTGGACACAACCCAGCGACTAAACCATCAGCCACCAGCATTTTACCTACACTATACTGATTCTTGAATCTTACTGTTAGTGCGTTTAATTTCTCTCTGCTCTGGTTTTAGTAAATAGACTAACACCTGACATATGTTTTTCCAAGGTTCAGTTGTAAGTATTAATGTATTGATAAAATGTCTTTTGACCTGCTCTGATGAAAGGTCTCATATAAATAGCAAAGGTTATTTGTATCAATGTTGATCTCATTATGGAAATTTTGTCTACTGGCCTCTTTCAAGACTGAGATCTGCATTTTATATTTGAAGATGTTTCCTTTCAAGATATAACATAATTAAGATATTTAATATCAGGAAGTGATTTCATTTTTCTACCGAAGAATAATTCCTCTTAAATAAATAACACAGAAAGTGAGCACTTGTTTGTGTTAACACTCTGACTTGACTTGTCGACATCTCTGTAAAATTACCCATGTAATACTCAAGGTCAAATTATCCAGGGAGTAGGAATAAAACTAATTTAAAAGCTAACTTCTTATGGACCACTTAGGAGACTGCTAGCTTTTCACTGCAGGCAGATTATTTTTCAGGTCTTCTTCCTTTATTTGTGAATGTTAGTTACACACACACACACACACACATACACACACACACACACACACACACTGCATACACATATATGTCTCCCCCTTTAACATACCACATAATGATCAGTTCAGTTCAGTCAGTCAGTCATGTCCGACTCTTTGCGACCCCATGGACTGCAGCACACTAGGCCTCCCTGTCCATCACCAACTCCCAGCGTTTACTCAGACTCATGTCCATTGAGTCAGTGATGCCATCCAACCACCTCATCCTCTGTTATCCCCTTCTGCTCCTTATATGATAATTATAGAAAACAAACAATCTTCAGCATATTAGACATTTATTCAGGGAAATCTGAATAAAATTGCCTGACATTTTTAGAAGGCATGAAAATCACTATAGTTTATGTTGTGTATTCTTGGGATGATGGTGATCTCAATCAGGGACATTTGTGAATTTCTGTCATTTTTGATTGCCACAATTTGGGGGTTGCATCTCGTGTCTAGTGGGTTCATGGCTACTGTTAATCATCATACAATATACAGGACAGGCCCCCGACCCTCAACAATGAATTATCTGGTCCAAAATGCCAGCAGGGCCATGCTTGAGAAACTTATGAAGTTGCTCGGTCATGTCTGACTCTTTGTGACCCCATGGACTGTAGCCTGCCAGGCTCCTCTGACCATTGGATTCACCAGGCAAGAATACTGAAGTGGGTTGCCATGTCCTTCTCCATGGGATCTTCCTGACCCAGGGATTGAACCTGGGTCTTCTGCACTGCAGCCAGACACTTTACTGTCTGAGCCACCAGGGAAACCCTGGGAAACTTATAGACTAGTCTTTATATATAATAGAACTTTAAAAATTCGTCTTCAACAATCAGGGTCCTCCCGGGTTTTGTGCATCCTGTTAATTCTTCATCCCCCCTGGGTCTCTTTACAGTATGGCATCGTGGGAAGAACAGGAGCTGGAAAAAGTTCCCTCGTTGCTGCCCTTTTTCGATTGTCAGAACCTGAAGGTGGCATTTATATTGATGGAATCTTGACAGCACATATTGGACTGCACGATTTAAGGAAGAAATTGTCAGTTGCACTTCAGGTACGCACAGCAGAGCACTCTCACATGTTCTTTGTATAAGGCGTCTAAGTTTAAGTGCTTTTAATTTGATTTTTTTTTTTTTTCCAATTAAGTGAATGAGTTGATCCTTTTTTTTTTCCCCCCAGTGGAGCATATTTTTAGCAGCAGGTATTTTTAATAGACACTTTCATCAGATACCAGGTTTTTTTTTGTTTGTTTGTTTGTTCATTTGTTAGTTTTGTGTGCATGTGATTTAATAACTTACTGAGATAGATTTCTTGACTCAGACTTCCTTAGTTTCCACAATTTTATTCACTGATAATCACATAATTCTGAGAACAGAAGGATAAATGGTTTGTTTAGCACTGGAGAGGTTCCTATAGGGAAACATGAATTTTATTAATAAGTGTCTTACAGATGTAATTTTGTTGTGGGAAACCAGGACATCTTTTAAAAAGTGATTATCTCCTTGGAGAACTTTCTGTGAAATTGTGGGGCTTTGAGAATCATAGGATTTTTAGATGCTTTGGGGAGACTTTGACAATTTAGCCATTAATTAATAATTTTCACCAGGGAGGCAATACAGAATAGTGAGGAAGAGCAAGGGACTCAGAATTCTGTCTCTATGTACTTGGTTTTCTCTGTCTTACAAGGCAGATAACAGTATCACCCCTTCAATCTGTTGTGAGGATAAAATAGGTTAATGTGAAGTGTTTCAAGTAGACCCATATGTGCCTGCTGTGATGGAGTGTTGAGTTGGCCATCTCTTCCTGGGCTCTGATTCTGTTCTATTTTCTTCTTCTTTGTAAAGTAGTGTAACTTTCAGAGAGTGTTTTGGAGACTGGATTATATGCATGGTAGACACTCCTGTCATTCCTATGGTTCATTCACTCAACATAATTCTGTGATATTTACTGAGAGATTACTATCCTCCAGGTATATAGCCAAGCACAACCTCGATCTTGTGTCCTCATCTATCATCCTGCCCTCTGCTTTGACAGACTTGCTGATTAAAAAAAAGAAAAAGAGTTTTTATTTATATACTTAGCAATCATCTGCCTATCAAAGGAAGCTCAGAAAACTACCGTCTTGAGATGAGAAACAGAGAGGAGATGAGACAGAATGAGCCAGGCAAATGTACTTCCTGGAATGTGAGTGTAATGTGTCCTGAAAAACCTGTTATCAGGAAGCATGTACAAGATGGCACCCAAAGGAAGGTGAATGTGGATATAGGGACAGCTGTTGCTACCTGCCTGTGACCTTGAAAATACCTGGGATTACTCTAAGTAATTTTTAAATCAAGATAGTCTTTTCAGACTCTAGTGAAATGCCACCTCACACCCCTTAAGATGTCTGCTATCAAAGAAAAGAGAGAGAAAAAAAGAAAATTACTAGTGTTGGCAAGGATGTAGAGAAATTAGAACCCGTGTTCATTGCTGATAGGAATGTAAAATAGTGCAACCACTATGGAAATCAACTTGTTTGTTGCTCAGAAAAGTTAATGATAGAATTATCATATGACCTAGCAATTCTACTTTAGAATATAAACCCAAAAGAATTGGAAGAAAGGTCTTGAAGAGATACTGGGACATGCATGTTATAGCAGCATTAATTCTCAACAGCAAAAAGGTGGAGGCGCCCAAGGGTCCATTGACAGATGAATCAACAAACAAAACGTGGTGTGCATACATACAGTAGAATATTACTCAGCCTTAATAAAGAAGAAAATTCTGACACATGCTACAGCACAGATGAACCTTGAAAAAATTAAGTGAAATAAGTCATTTACAAAGGACAAATACTGTATGATTCTGCTAATAGGAGTTACCTAGAGTAGTAAATTCATGGATACAGTATATAGAATGGTGGGTACCAGGAGTGGCCAGGAGAGCGGAGTTGTTGTTTAATGGGTATGGAGTTTCAGTTCTTCAAGATGAAAGGAGATCTACAGCTGGGTGGTGGTGATGGCTGTTCAACAATGTGAATGTATTTAACACCACTGAAATGTGCACTTAAAGTGGCTAATCTAGCAAATTTATGTGTGCTGCTGCTGCTGCTAAGTCACTTCAGTTATGTCCGACTCTGTGTGACCCCATAGACGGCCTCCTACCAGGCTTCTCTGTCCCTGGGATTCTCCAGGCAAGAACACTGGAGTGGGTTGCCATTTCCTTCTCCAATACAGGAAAGTGAAAAGTGAAAGTGAAGTCACTCAGTCATGTCCGACTCTTAGCAACCTCATGGACTGCAGCCTACCAGGCTCCTCCATCCATGGGATTTTCCAGGCAAGAGTACTGGAGTGGGGTGCCATTGCCTTCTCCGAAATTTATGTGTATTTTATTGCAATTGAAAAATTTTTTCCCAAAGGTATCCCTTTCAGAAAAACTGGATAGTCCCCATATTTAAAGATTTCCTCTGGCTATTAGATTTATGACTTATGGTTACAGTAGAAAATAAATGAGCTTAAATTCCCAAGTTTTATGCTTTAATGGTACTCATCTCTGAAATGGCCATGTGAGATTAGTTAGTAGAAATAAAGGGCATGTCTGTAAAGTCCTTTCATATCCTTGGATACAAAGCGTTAGAAACATTCCTTGCATTCTTTTTAATGTTGTGTAATAGGAAAAATTTGTATGCTTGTGTACATAAAATAACTCTGTAAATAAATAACATTAGATGATTCTTGGCTCTGCCAATAATATTTGGAAGCATATCTGAGCAAAGACTAAGCATGCCTTGACGTCAGCATGTTTTGGTTCTGTTCTGTTGGTTTCCATCTTTCCTTTGAGCATGTTCTAGGTACACTCTTCAGAGAGCATGCTTACAAAATAGTGCTAAGCTTTGTATCCATGTAGATTCCACTTTCTTTATTACTTTATCTCCAAGGTGCAGTGTTGGTTGATTAAAGAGAAAGAATCTGGAGAGAACTTGGAATGTGTAAAGATTCCCAGGAAGCCATTCAGGAGACGGAGAGGGCTAGAATGTTTAACAGTGTAGACCAGGTGTCAGTGTGACCCACAGTTTATTCCTGCTATGCTTCGTCGACTGTGGGGCCTTGATGTCACTTGGCTGCCAAGCTTCAACATCCTCGTACTTAAACCCAGTCTGGAAATAATTGCCCCACAGATTTGTTGTGAAGATGTAACTTAGTGAGATAATGTTTGTGCCCATGTCTCATTCTTAAGAATGCTCAGTCATCAGGAAATGTTATTATTCTTAAGAATCAGGGCACTGGCCTTTTGGGTATTATTTCTACTTAAGTAAAAGAGTAACACCTTTTGAAATGACTTTACTTTTTAATTTCTGTTTACGTGTTCATGGTCTTTGGTGATTTTCTTTATATTTATTGTCTAATAATAAAAACTAAATTGGTTACATAAATATGAATGGTAAAGCCAAGAAACAGAAAATAAAAGCAAACTAACAAACACAATAGGAATTTTGGGGAAAAGTATAACAGAGAAATGTATCTAACGTTTTCCACCAAGAGCAAAAAATCAGACTAAAATATTTTTGTATTTTGATTTCTGGCTTTCCTCCCACAAGCTTCTTTTCTGACTATCACCTTGTACAAACTCTTTCTTTCCAATCCCCCACCAAGACCTCTGGCCTTTTTCTCAGACCTCCACACACTCTTGACTATTTTCTTTCTCTCTTTGAGGACAGGGCCTGTATCTCTCATTTCTGTTCCTCTAGTGCTTGATGCAGTCCCTGAAAAGTAACACAAGTATTAATAATAATTACTAACATTTATGGAATCATTAACACATTTTAGTTTCTTATCCCACCATTTCCTGCTTAATCCTCACAATTTGTTGTTATCCTTATCTGACAAACTTAAAAACTGAGTCACTGGGAGCTTATCCTACTTTTCAAGTAAGGGGCAGTGCCAGGATTCAAAAAGTTATGACCAACCTGGATAGCATATTGAAAAGCAGAGACATTACTTTGCCAACAAAGGTCCGTCTAGTCAAGGTTATGGTTTTTCCTGTGGTCATGTATGGATATGAGAGTTGGACTGTGAAGAAGGCTGAGCACTGAAGAATTGATGCTTTTGAACTGTGGTGTTGGAGAAGACTCTTGAGAGTCCCTTGGACTGCAAGGAAATCCAACCAGTCCATTCTGAAGATCAGCCCTGGGATTTCTTTGGAAGGAATAATGCTAAAGCTGAAACTCCAGTACTTTGGCCACCTCATGCAAAGAGTTGACTCATTGGAAAAGACTCTGATGCTGGGAGGGATTGGGGGCAGGAGGAGAAGGCGATGACAGAGGATGAGATGGCTGGATGGCATCACTGCCTCGATGGACGTGAGTCTCAGTGAACTCCAGGAATTGGTGATGGGCACGGAGGCCTGGCGTGCTGCAATTCATGGGGTCGCAAAGAGTCGGACACGACTGAGCAACTGAACTGATATTTTTTTTTAAATTGAAGTATAGTTGATTTATAGTCTTTCAATTGTATAGCGAAGAGTTTCAGCTTAATCTCCAAATACTCCCATCGCAGCAGAGTAAGATCCAAAGTACTAGTCATATGACAGAGACCTATACTCTCCAGTCTCCACCTTGTCTACTTCTCAGTCATGTCCGACTCTTTGTGACCCCATGGACTGCAGCAGGCCAGCATTCCCTGTTCATCACCAACTCCTGGAGCTTGCTTAAACTCACATCCATTGAGTCGGTGATGCCATCCAACCATCCCCTTCTCCTCCTGCCTTCAGTCTTTCCTAGCATCAGGGTCTTTTCCAGTGAGTCAGCTCTTCACATCAGATAGTAAAAGTATTGAAACTAGAAACTAATCTCCAGTCCAGGTTCGATGCAGGATACAGGAAGCTTGGGGCTGGTGCACTGGGATGACCCAGAGGGATGGTATGGGAGGGAGGTGGGAGGGGGGTTCAGGATGGGGAACACATGTACACCCGTGGCAGATGCATGTTGATGTATGCCAAAACCAATACAATATTGTAAAGTAAATAATAATAATAATAATTTTTTTTTTTTAAAGAAGCTTCAGCATCAGTCCTTCCAGTGAATATTCAGGGTTGATTTCCTTTAGGATTGGCCAGTTTTATCTCCTTGCAGTCCAAGGGACTCTCGAGAATCTTCTCCAACACCACAATTCAAAAGCATCAATTCTTCAGCTGTGTTGTACTCATTAGATATTTTCCCCCTTTTTCCTACCATCCCACTTGAAAGGACTCCCCAAACCATAGCAAGAGTGAATAAGCATAGAACAAAGCCAGAAGATACTACTCCTATTGCTCTGTCCCTCATTTGGAAATATCAGTTTAGAAATGGGTTTATGCACTTGTATGTCATGGGCTGATATATGTCAGGAGAAGATACTCAAAATCATATCCCTCCCCAACCAAGAGCCCTTTGTCTTTACAGTGTCTTGCTAGCTGCAGAGGTGGAGAAAGTCTGTTAGTTTGGCTACTGGAATTTACTTGTCTAAGTACAAAAGCTTACATTCCTCTCCCCCGCAAATGAGTAGGAAGCATTGATGCTTGTGTCTCAACACCCCAATTTAGGGAATTTAGGAAGCTCAGAGCAGACTCTGCAGAGGGGGAGCCCAGTGCTGTTTCTTTGAGTTGCCTCTCTTAGCTGAGCCAGACCCACATCATCTTCCTTGGATCCCTGGTCCCTGTGATCCTGGAAGCAGCAGAGAGCTTCCATGGTGGTCTCTCTTCCTCCCAGGCTCATCCCCATCACTGCTGACCCTGCATGAACAGGTCAGAACTGGGGAAGATGTGATGATAACAAGGACCTGGGTAGGAGCAGAGACAGGGGAGTGGGGACATAGACCATCAGTCATGGGGGGAACTTTCAAAGATGAATACTGTGTTCTTAAGAAGGTACTCCTCAACTTCTGTTCAAAATTTCAGGAATAAGCAAAAATGAAAGTTATTCTTAAATAATTTCCTTAAACACAACAGGTAGCTGAAGTATGTGTGTTCTTTATGCTTAGGATCTGAAGTAGTTAAATATGTCCCCCAGAAAGACCACAGGTTGAGATTATATACAGGGAGTAGCTTGCTTACTTGAAAGAACCTAGAAAATGGAGGGAAGGAAGAAGAATACTGGGGACCAGCCTCCCCTCGCCTGGCTATGTCGCTTGTGTAAACCCCATGGAGACATGCAGAAAATACCTGCATGTGGGAATCTTAAGGTTGATAATTACAAGAAGTAACAAGTTTTTATAAAAATCTGAGGTAGAATGATGGTTAGTCCCCTGACAAGGAATGCTTACCATTGTTTAGATGGTTGTTTAGTCTTTGATTCAAGTTTTAAGGGAGACCTTAAATTTGTGTTTCAAGTTTTTTAGTTCAGTTCAGTATTCATTCTGAAATATTGTATGACTAGTGATTTTCAGTGCTTTGGAGGCATATTGGCTACTTAATCAACTTTGTGCGAATAAATCTCCCTTTATAATGTCTTTTTAATTGTGGATTTGCTCAGAGATATCTCTTTTTTGGTGGCATATCCTGAGTTTTCTGTATTCTTTCCTCTCTTACCAGACTTAAAACTTAGACCATATTGAAAGAAGGTTTGGAAGACTTCCTGAGTATCATTCTTCCTTATGATTAGGGGAAATAAATGTCTGTCTATCTTTATCTTTCCTCTCAGGCTTTTGTGAAGTGAGGAGGAAAGTCCAGCCCCAAGGCTGATTTGAACATGGTGATTCAGAGCAGTTCCGGGCACTTGTGGAAGAGTCAGTTCTCCTCTTGTTCCCACACGAGTGCATTCCCTTGTTCTGCCCCCTTCACTTAAAGGAGCTTGTTGGGCTCTTCACTGCTATCCATATTCTTATGACCTGGCTTACTAGAGCCTTCCAGAAGAAAATGTAAATGGCCTACATGAGCTTATGTACAGGATTCTCTCTTGAAGCCAAGAGGACACATATATTTCCAGAGTAATTTACTTATGGCTCCTCCTGAAGCAGATGACTAGGAAGAACTATTTAAATTAAAGTATCATGACACAGGTCACGGTGGTTTTCAGGTCCTCCTGGCCTTGCAGTTATTAACGAGGTTCTGTGAGGCAGGTTATCCTGACACACAGGTGAGAGAACGTGGGGACCAGCTGAGGCCAAAATCAGAGGTGATCTCTCCATGGACAGAGGTGCTGCAGACCCCAGGAGCTTACATTCCCCTTACACATATGGGGATGTTCATTTCACATATGTGGAGAGATTCCAGACCCTAGAAGAAGTCTGACCAATGGAGAAAATAGCCTAGTTTATTCTTCAGTGCTAATGTGTAAATATTTAGTGGTTTGCTTTGAGGCACAAACCTCTACTAATCATGCTGTTGGTATTTCCCAGTCACACCAGCATTGACAGTTAATTTATGTAGATCTTGATGTTAAATTTCTCATGTTTGTGTGAGTGTTTAAGCAGATATTTATTAGCAGGGTAGTATTAAAAAACAATAAAATCTTCCTTTGTCTTCAGTTTTTTCCTTAAGATGAAAAAACTTCTTCAACACTTTCTTCTGTTAGTGTTCAGTAGTCCAGAAGATATTTTGTAGCACACTTTGTACAATGAAAAATTATTTTAGAGATGCTTTTTTATAATCATACATTTGCAACTATATTATTAATAATTAATTAATGTAGATGTTTTTGCATTTTAATTTTGACATTCTGTACACATTGGAATAAAATGAAAACAGGTTAAGGTAATAACATTCACTATTTTGGGGTATTTAGGAACCTGTTTTATTCACTGGAACAATGAAGGAAAATCTGGATCCCTTTAATGAGCATACGGATAACGAACTGTGGAATGCCTTAGAAGAGGTAATTTATTAATAGTAACTGTAATTAACTTGTTAGCATCTGTATATGTGTGTTTACATTTAGAGCTTTGCAGATAATTAAGAGGAGTGTGTCAGTTTCATTGACTTCGGTAATAGGAAAACACTGATGACATGGGTGTGCTTAAAAATGTGTGTATTGATGATGATGAAAATCAACAATAATTATGTGACATGTTTTCATTTTAGCTATTTTCCTAGAACCCTGAACAAATAGACACATAATCTTGTCCTTAGCAGAGTACTCAATTAGATGTTAAAACTGTGGGATCAAATTCTACTAGTGACCTAGTGAATTAATTACTCCATTACATTCCAATATTCATTTTATTCCTCTGGTCTTAGGAAACATCTCCTAAGTGGAGACAATAGTAGTTTTTCCTTATTAACTAAAAGATATAAACAAGATCATACTAATAAAATGTAGAAGTTTCATAGGAAAGTGTTTGTAAAGATAAATTATATAGTCAGAATGAATGATGATTATTTATTGGTAATTATGTCATTTTAATGCTGTAGCATGAATGCAGATAACAGAACCCTGGAACATCTGCTCAACTTTTATATGGGAGGTTCATTTCTAGAGAATTTTCTGTTGTTTGTGTCATGTTTTTGCTTGCTCTGCTTCTTTGAATTTCCTCACCCTTGCATGAAAAATTTTTGACTACTAAGTTGCTGTCAGTTTATATTTTAATACAAACCATTTTGTGTATTTGTACTAGTTTTACAAATCAATTCTATTGTTGGAAGAAACCATAGACTTCTAAGCCATAGACAGACTTCCAATTTCTCCTAGGACCTAGCTCAGTCTTTTGTTTTTAAAAAGTAAGACTGAGTATTCCTATGCATTAACGATCAAAGATCAGAAAGAGAAATTGAGAAAGCCATCTCTTTACCATTGCAACAAAAACAATAAAATACCTAGGAATAAACCTACCTAAGGAGGCAAAAGACCTGTACTCATAAAACTACAAGGTACTGACAAAAGAAATCAAAGATGATGTAAAACAGATGGAGAGATATACCATGTTCTTGGATTAGAAGAAACAATATTGTGAAAATGACTATACTACCCAAAGAATCTTCAGATTAAATACAATCCCTGTCAAATTACCAATGGCATTTTTCATAGAATTAGAGCCAAAAAATTTACAGTTTTAATGGGAACACAAAAGACCCCAAGTTGCCAAAGCAGTTTTAAGAAAGAAAAACGAAGCTGGAAAAATTAGGTTCCCTGACTTCAGAATATATCACTGAGTTGGCCAAAAATTTGTTACATAAGATTTTATGGAAAAATTTAAACGAACTTTTTGGCTAGTTCAATATAGATCTAGAGTAATCAAGATGGTGTGGCACTGGCACAATGGAACAGGCTAGAGAGTCCAGAGAACTCACACACCTGTGGTCACCTAATCTGTGACAAACAAGGCAAGAATATACGATGGAGAAGAGGTGGTCTCTTCAGTAAGTGGTGCTGGGAAAACTGGACAGCTATGTGTAAAAGAAGAAAATTAGAACACTCCCTAATACTGTATACAAAAATAAACTCAAAGTGGATTGAAAACCTAAATGTAAGACCAGATACTATAAGACTCTTAGAGGAAAACACAGGGAAAACACTCTACATAAATAACTACTAAATGTTTGTTTGATCTTTTCATTTCAGAGAATTTTTCTGTTTGTTCATTTGTTGTTACACAAATCTGAGAGATTGATTGTTCATGTTGGTTTGAATTGGTATGATTGTCATTTAGTGTCACCCTTCCATGGAAGCTGTGAAATCTGTAATATATAGATAAGCCTTGACTGTGAGCAGGCAGATTTGGAGGTATGACCATTTCCAGTCAGTAATTCTGGTTTCTGAAGGATATCACCGCTGAGTCTTTATACACCCACCCTGCTTTTCAGCAACATGTGGATTTTGTTTTCTTAAATTGGGTTGATTGCTTCACCTTCTCCTGCCTATAAAGCGTGCACCTCTGATTTCATTTAAGTTTGTGAGTCTTTTACAATCAAATTCTGCAAGAGAAGAGGTGTGTAGAGCATTTAACTATTAAATATAAAGAACGATAGGATGATCCACTACTCTTGAATTCATAGGACAAATTTCATCTTTAAAAAAATAACTGGAAGTACTGGTGCATTATTTTTCAATTTGTTTCCCAGATTTAGACCTTTTTTCACAGATTCTCAGATAGCATTACTCTAGAATTTTAGAATATATTTTTCCATGGACAGAGAAACAGTGTTAATCTAAATTATAAAAATGCTGAAGTGGTAGACAATACTAAGATCTACTTTTATTAAACTACTTTTGGAACTTTCTATAAAAAGAAAGAAATGTGAGTTTATTTCACAAAGTGAAGTATATGGTTTCCATGTATTGCTTTTGGAATTAGCCCTGTTAACTTTGGTGATATCACTTAGAGAAATCATCCCATCATTGTGTTTCTCTAGGAATTGATTCCTTATGACTGTTTTAAAAGAAAACTTATGAAATCGTTCATTGAAAAACATACAAATGTGATAAAGAAATAATTCCTAAAGAATCTGGATAAAGGGGTGATTTATCACTCTAAGTTATTGTTGTTCAGTTGCTAAGTCACCTCTGACTCTCTGTGAGCCCATGGACTAAAGCACTGGCTTTCCTGTCCCTCACCATCTCCTGTTTGCCCAAGTTCACGTCCATTGAATCGATGATGTCATCCAGCCATCTCATCCTCCGTCTCCCTCTTCTCCTTCTGCCTTCAATCTTTCACAGCGTCAGGGTCTTTTCCAATGAGTTTACATCAGGTGGCCAAAATATTGGAGCTTCAGCTTCAACATCAGTCCTTCCAGAGAATATTCAGGGTTGATTTCCTTTAAGATTGACCAATTTGATCCCTTGTTTTCCAAGGGACTCTCAATAGTGTTCTCCAGTACCACAGTTCAAAAGCATCAATTCTTCAGTGCGCTTTTATAGTCCAGCTCTCACATCTGTACATGACTACTGGAAAGACCATAGGTTTGATTATACGGACCTTTGTCAGCAAAGTGATATCTTTGTTTTTTAACACACAGTCTAGTTTTGTCATAGCTTTCCTGCCAAGAAGCAATCATCTTCTAACTTCAAGGCTTACAGTTGCCATCTGCATGGATTTTAGAGCCCAAGAAGAGGAAATCTGTCACTGCTTCTATCTTTTCCCCTTCTATTTACCATGAAATTATGGGACAAGATGCCATGATCTTAGTTTTCTTAATGCTGAGTTTTAAGCCAGCTTTTTCACTCTCCTCCTTCACCCTCATCAAGAGGTATCACTAACTCAATGAAGTCAGTTTTTAAGTGAACCAAAAACCCTAGTTATTAATTTGTAAAGGATGCCTAACTGGATATTTGAACCTAAACTCACAGAGTTAACCTGAGAATGAGTATGAGGAAACCACTGTTCTCCTCTTTATGAACTTCAATTAAAAGGAAAAGATGGCATTAAAAAAAAAAATTAAGGTCCTCTAGTTCTGTTTCCTCCTTCTTCCTTGGCAGAGATGGACACTCAGAAGGAAGACAGTCCTATGGATGCTGCCTGTCTCATTTTGGTTATTTTTCTAAATATGCCTAAAATACATTTTTCATGTACTGAAAACTTTCCAACTTACTGTAAACTGATAAAAGTTCATCAGAAATTAGTGCTATTGGGGTGCTAAAAAGCAAAGGCAGCTCCAAAAATATAACATGAGTAGTGCCTGAAGATGAAGCACTTTATCACACAGAGGTTAAAAGGTCATAGTAGATAAAACTCTGGAAGTGAATCATTGATGTGTTGCTTCCATTAAAAAGCAAAAACAAAACACCTTAGATACTGGGATTTGGAATTAAGAGTAGAGAATGGGGGCTTCCCCGGTTTCTGAGTGATGAAGAGTCTGCCTGCAATGGAGGAGAAATGGGATTGATCCCTGAGTTGGGAAGATTCCCTGGAGGAGGAAATAGTAACCCACTCCAATATTCTTGCATGGGAAATCCCATGGACAGAGGAACCTGGTAGGCTACAGTCCATAAGGTCCATGACTTAGCAACTAAACAATAACAAAAATGTCCTGTCAAAACTGGGAAGAAATTGTACAGTTAAATGTCTGACATTGATAGTGTCTCTTTTAGGACACAAGCGTGTCTCATCACACAGGAAACAAAGATACAGAAACCTGGGCATCAGCAGCCTGTGCATCAGGAACCACGTGGTTCAGTCCTTGCTGTGGAGACAGGTCACATGTCCATTTCCCGGGGCCTTGTGTTAGGCGAACTTCCTTTACTGCTGGCCCTGCTCTGGTAAAAGCTCTTCCCCATCTGTTGATTTCATTTCAGTGTCTCCTTCTGACCCACACCAGATTTTCTTCTTGAAAAGTAAGAAAGTTCCACAAAATGTGGAAACCACCTGACCTCTGTGTTCCCTTCCTGTGAGGGGCGTCAGCACCTACTACACAGAGTGCACACAGCGATGATGGAGACAGGGCGCCTTAAAGTCCAGTTTATTATTCTTCAGTTTTGCTATATTCTATTATTTTCCCAAGCTCAAAAACAATTGAAGTATTCTATACTGAGATGTATAGTTTTGAATAGGAGTTATTTGTTATATTTTCCTTAAATTATAACTTTTTCAGTGCTTTCCTTTATTTAAAGTGTGATATGATATCTTGGAGCCAGTTAATTATTATAAGAATATATCCTTTTTGCAATTACACTTAGTAAGAAAACAGTGTTATATATAAACTAATTATCCATATGAATTTAGTTTCTATGGTATATTTTATTTTTTAATATAAATTTATTTATTTTAATTGGAGGTTAATTACTTTCTAATTTACAGAAACAGGTATGTCATGCAATTAGAGTCACTTATGCTTTCATTCGGAGAAGGCAATGGCACCCCACTCCAGTATTCTTGCCTGGAAAATCCCATGGGCGGAGGAGCCTGGTAGGCTGCAGTCCATGGGGTCGCTAGGAGTCGGACACGACTGAGCCACTTCACATTTACTTTTCACTTTCATGCATTGGAGAAGGAAATGGCAACCCATTCCAGTGTTCTTGCCTGGAGAATCCCAGGGACGTGGGAGTCTGGTGGGCTGCCGTCTCTGGGGTCGCACAGAGTCAGACACGACTGAAGTGACTTAGCAACAGCAGCATGCCTTCATTCATGTTGTTGTTGTATGTCACGTCTGACTCTTCTGCAACTCCATGAACTGTAGCCTGCCATGCTCCTCTGTCCGTGGGATTTCTCAGTCAAGCATACTAGAGTGGGGTGCAATTTCCTTAGCCAGGGAGTCTCACCCAGGATCGAACCCAAGTCTCCTGTTTGGCAGGTGGATTGTTTACCACTGAGTCACCAGGGAAGCCCACCTTCATCCAGCCAACAAATATCTACTGAGAGCTTGTTAGGCAATGTTGCAGGTCCTGGGGCTGTCACAGTCATCAACAGACAAAATATCTGTCCTTCTGGAGCTTAAATTCTCCTGAAGAAGTTGAAAAGCAGGCCAATGCATATGTAACGAAATCTCAGTGCTGATACATGCAAAGTAGAAAAGTGAAGCAGAACTTGAGGAGGGGCTAGCCGATAGCATTATTAATAATGGGCAATATATATTGATCTGTTACAAATTCTGCATGTACTGACTCATTTAATATTCTTAACAATGTTAGGAGGCACACACCTTTATAATTATGGTATCATAGTCTTAGAGTTTAGGAAGCTAAGATAGAGTAGGTTCAGGAACTTGCCCAGTTGGTACAGCCAGGCAAGACTTAATCCCCAGGCTGCCTGGCTTCAAGTCTCCAATTTATTTTTGTTTGGCTGCAAAAAAAAAAAAAAAAAAAAAGTCAACAAAAGAACCTAAAATGCTGTACTTTGATGGAATCTCCAAAATGACAGAATGATCTCAGTTCATTTCCAAGGGAAACCATTCAGTATCACAGTAATCCAGGTCTATGCCCCATCCTAATCATAGAAAGTGAAGAGGAACTAAATAACCTCTTCATAAAAGTGAAAGAGGGATGTGAAAAAGCTGGCTTAAAACAACATTCAAGAAGCTAAGATCATGACATCCTATCTCATCACTTCATTGCAATAGATGGGGAAATGGTGGAAACAATGACAGACTTTATTTCCCAAATCATTGCAGATGGTGACTGCAGCCATGAAATTAAAACATGCTTGCTCCTTGGAAGAGGAGCTATAACAAACCTGCTGCTGCTGCTAAGTCACTTCAGTCGTGTCCGACTCTGTGCGACCCCATAGACAGCAGCCCACCAGGCTCCGCCATCCCTGGGATTCTCCAGGCAAGAACACTGGAGTGGGTCACCATTTCTTTCTCCAATGCATGAAAGTGAAATGTGAAAGGGAAGCCTCTCAGTCGTGTCCGACTCTTATCGACCCCATGGACTGCAGCCTACCAGGCTCCACCATCCATGGGATTTTCCAGGCAAGAGTACTGGAGTGGGGTGCCATTGCCTTCTCTTATAACAAACCTAGACAGAATATTAAAAAGCTGAGACATGACTTTGCCTACAAAGTCCATGTAGTCAAACTTATTGTTTTCCCAGTAGTCATGTACCAATGTGGGAGTTGGACCACAAAGAAGGCTGAGTGCTGAAGAACTGATGCTTTAGAACTGTGGTTCTGGAGAAGATTGTTGAGAGTCCTTTGGACACCAAGGAGACCAAACCAGTCAATCCTAAAGGAAATCAACCCAAATTTCCTTTGGAAGGACTGATGATGAAGCTGAAGCTCCAATACTTTGGCCACCTGATGTGAAGAGATGACTCATTAGAAAAGATCCTAATGCTGGGAAAGATGGAAGGCAGGTGGAAAAGGGTATAAAAGAGGACAAGATGGTTGGATGGCATCACCAACTTAATGGACGTGAGTCTGAGCAAACTCCAAGCAATAGTGAAGGACTAGGAACACTGGTTTGCTGCTGTCCATGGGGTTGCAAAGTATTGGGCATGACTCAGCAACTGGATGATAATAAGTATATGGACAATATCCATATACTGGGGGAAATAAGATGTTGTGTTTTCTTTTTCATGCATTTTCATTCACAAACAATGCATTTAAGACACTGAAGAAAATGCACTTGATTGGTCCACTATTTGTAGGATTAAACTTGGGAAAGAACCATCATCAGAATGGGCTCCAGTATTACTAATGTATAAGTGGCAGTTTACTATTGCTTGAACTTGCATATATTAAACTTTAGAAAATAGTAAAGGGCCAATAAGCTCATATCTTCAGATAACCAGATTTTCTGTAAAATTTTTGAAAACTTTTCTCTAGTGTACCAATTCCTATGCAAAATGTACTTTAGGAAACTTGACTCAACCATAAAGATCCTTTTAACTTTTCTGTTTCAATCATATTGGGAGAAATAGCTTCACTTTTTGAGAAACTTCCTTAACTAACCCCTGGAGGGGGGTGGGTTCTGGTGGATGTCCTGTGGTGGGAAAGGGGGACACTGAGATCTTTCTGTCCTGAGATAACTCCACCATCTTTCTCAGTGAACACTCATTGGAGGGAGCTCTCTGCATCACCTGGCTGTACATGTAAGACATGTTAAGAAGTCCTGAGGATGTCAAAGCTCTAATGTCTAAAAGGCATGTCTATTTCAGTAGCAGTTTGCTTAGAAAAATGTCATTCTTTCTGAATCCACAGGTACAACTCAAAGAATCCATCGAAGGTCTTCCTGCTAAAATGAATACTGAATTAGCAGAATCTGGATTGAACTTGAGTGCTGGTCAGAAACAACTGGTCTGCCTTGCCAGGGCTATTCTCAGGAAGAATCAGATACTGATTCTTGACAAAGCCACATCATACGTGGATCCAAGGTGTGGAGCTGAGCCCCAGGAAATCTTGCATTGACTTGTAAATGTGGTAAATGGAAAACATTTAGTGAATCTTAGAAATGTTTCTAAGTGCTCACTTGGCCTCATGGATATCTGTTGATAATACTAATTCCAGAAAACAAAGGAAAAAAACAAGACATGTTATATGGTATTAATGTTGTTATGAGGCACCCTAAGAAAGCTGAATTCCTAAATCCAGCTGCTGATAGTTTCAAGTAATTTTGAGGGAAGACTAATTTTCCATCATTTTATGAAAAATAGTAAGTTTCTAAGTAGACATTTTATACTCAGTTTTTTAGGAACAAGACTATATGTTAAAGTATTGATTTTAAAAAACATTGTAAAAATATCATAGGGTGTTTTTAAGTCTTAAGTCTGCTTTTCCTGTCTTTACTGAATTAAATCAACTTCTTTGTTTCTAGAACTGATGAGTTAATACAAAAAAGAATTCGTGAGAGATTTGCCCAGTGCACTGTGCTGACCATTGCACACAGGTTGAGCAACATTATTGACTGTGAATGGGTAATGGTAAGACCCTCACCATTTTAGTTATTTCCATTTATGTTCAATTTTCAATGTATCCTTCTGTGTAAAATTTTATAGGAACCTCCATTAATTTTTCTCTTAGTTTCTTCTCTCATTCCTGAAAGTTATTCAAGTACTTAACTATACTTTTAGAATGCACTATTAAATAATATATCCAATAATCTTATATTTTCATATTAGAAGTTTATTTAAATTGTCATTTTTTTTATGACGGCCAACCATTAAAATATTCCAAACCCAAGTTATAGCTCCATATTTTAGTGGGGTAGAACACACTCATTTTCACTGTGTCATAGTTCTTTCAGCATTTTTGGGTTCCCTTATAAAAAAATTAGCCTCTAGTTTAGACTGCTAGGAGGTTTATGGCTAAAGTTGTAGATTTCCTCAGGAGTCCGTGAGAAGAAAAGGCCTAGTGAGAAAAACAGTATTTATTACATAGGGATTTAGAGGACTAGAAAAGTGAAACACTGGGGTAACAATTTTAGAAAGCAACTACCATATCCTAGGACAGATCTTCAGACCTGAGAATTCAGAAAAGAGGCCCTAAGGAATTGATACTCAGACCTCCAAGAAGAGGTCACTGCCTGATTGCTGGTCATATTTGTGAGGGGGCAGGCGGAGAAGGCAATGGCACTCCACTCCAGTACTCTTGCCTGGAAGATCCCATGGAGGTAGGAGCCTGGTGGGCTGCAGTCCATGGGGTCTCCAAGAGTCGGACACAACTAAGCGACTTCACTTTCACTTTTCACTTTCCTGCATTGGAGAAGGAAATGGCAACCCACTCCAGCGTTCTTGCCTGTAGAATCCCAGGGACGGGGGAGCCTGGTGGGCTGCTGTCTCTGGGGTCGCACAGTTGGACACGACTGAAGCGACTTAGCAGCAGCAGCAGCAGCAGGATGGGGCTAGTTCTCCATGTGCTAATAGCCGGGAGCTGAGTCAGGTCCCAGTGCTGAGGTGACTCTAGTAGCAGAATCAGGTAGAACATTAGTTGTGTTTCCCTTCAGTCTCCCTCTAGTGCTACCTACTGGCAACCTAACGAAGGCCACCTGACAAAAGAGTGAACTGCTGCAGTGACTTGCAGAGACCCAGCTTCTGCATCACAGATGAGAGTTTGGAAATAAAGGAGAATCAGGGATGAGAGACTAAATAAACAACCAGTGAATTTCTTACACAATAGTTCTGTTCTGCACACATGGCAAGCTCTAGGCTTTGGTCTCTGTATGTCTGTCTAGTATATTCCTTCCAGGCTTGGTTGGCTCTTTCTTCCTTAGTAATTTAATATTTCCTTCCTTAGCTTTATTTCCTTCCTTCATTGATTCTTTTTCTCTCTCTTTTTCATTTTCTCTCTTTCTTTGTCCTTTTCCTCTGTTGCTTGCTCAGTTTCAATACATGTTAGGACGGGGCTTTATGAAACAAGAAAAGCATTCCTCAAAGGATAAACTTCGGCAGCAAATAATCTCAAGGAATGCAAGATACTTTAAGGTATTTTGATGGTCCATACAAAACAGGCAATAATCACTAATGAGTGGTCAGTAGTACCCACAATTCTTTATGTCTGATGATAATGGAACTGTCTCTTTTGACTTGGGCAGTTCCTGGAATATCACCTCCCATCCTACCTCACATGCATTGTTAGATGGGACATCAGTGGGGCACTGAGTAGATCAGGCTGTCAGTACTGAGGCAGTGCCTGTAGCCTCACTCCTTGAGCTGGATGTGCACAGGAGTGAGCTCTGGGAAGGCAGATGACAGGAGTGGGACATCCCCAACCAAAGGTATGCTCTAGGCTCCAAACAGTGCATCTGGTCACCTGGACTAGACATCACAGTAGGAAGTGGGCTCTACATGCAGACTTTCATGAGGCATGTGGTGACATTCAAGATTGCCCAACAGTGACTCTTAATTTCCAGAAATGTTTTGTGTCAGGCATCCTTAGTCGTTCATTTTGTGTTCTTGATGCTAATTGGAAAAGTAACCTTTTATTGCTAGATTTTACCTGTCACTTTGTTCTTACCTCTCAACATTGCATTTCAAAATTGTCCCCTAAAGCACCATTCTTCCATTATAAATAAATGATGCTGTGAAATTTACTTATTTCAAGCCCTTTTTTAGGCTTTAGAAACATGTCAGGCATCAGAAACATGGCTTGATCTCCAGCTCAGTTAAGGGTCTGTTCAATTAAATTCTTTGCTCCTAAATGTGCCCTAAAGATTTATTTTTGGTTTTTGGTATTATAGCATTAATGACATTAATGGTAGCAGATTCTTTTTATTACTTAATTCTTAGAAATACTGTCACCTTGGAATGTGTGGTTGGTTAGGGAAACTGAGGAAGGACAGAATTTGGACATGTCACCTGGTCTCTAGTCTTTCCCATTCTATTGTTTTCCTCTATTTCTTTTCATTGATCACTGAGGAAGGCTTTCTTATCTCTCCTTGCTTTTCTTTGGGACTCTGCATTCAGATGAGTATATCTTTACTTTTCTCCTTTAGCTTCTCTTCATTTATCAGCTATTTAAATAACCTCAGATATGCAGATGATACCACCCTTATGGCAGAAAGCAAAGAGGAACTGAAGAACTAATTTCTTCATGAATGTGAAAGAGGAGAGTGAAAAATCTGACTTAAAACTCAGCATTCAAAAAACTAAGATCATGTCATCCAGTCCCATCACTTCGTGGCAATAGATGGGGATACAATGGAAACAGTGACAGACTTCATTTTCTTGGACTCCAAAATCACTGCTGATAGTGACTGCAGCCATGAAATTAAAAGACACTTGCTCCTTGAAAGAAAAACTATGACCAACCTAGACAGCATATTAAAAAGCAGAGACGTTACTTTGCTGACAAAGGTCTGTCTAGTTAAAAGCTATGGTTTTTCCAGTAGTCATGTATGGATGTGAAAGTTGGACCATAAAGAAAGCTAAGTATCAAAGAATTGATGCTTTTAAACTGTAGTGTTGGAAAAGACTTTTGAGAGTCCCTTCAACTGCAAGGAGATCAAACCAGTCCATCCTAAAGGAAATCAGTCCTGAATATTCATTGGAAGGACTGATTCTGAAGCTGAAACTCCAATACTGTGGCCACCTGATGTGAAGACCTGACTCATTTGAAAAGGCCCTGATGCTGGGAAAGACTGAAGGCAGGAGGAGAAGGGGATGACAGAGGATGAGATGATTGGATAGCATCACTGACTTGATGGACATGAGTTTGAATGAGCTCTGGGAGTTGGTGATGAACAGGGAGGCCTGGCATGCTGCGGTCCGTGGGGTTGAAAAGAGTCAGACACGACTGAGTGACTGAACTGAGCTGAACTGTCACCTTGTCAGTCCTAAAGTGTTATCACTCAGCACCTGATCTGCAGATGTGAACATCTGTATCCTCTGAACAAAGCAGCTTTGTTGCTATTATCAAAATATGTTCATTTGTTTAATGCTTTACTTACAGATTTGTTGTTTAGTCGCTCAGTCATGTCCACCTCTTTGCGACCCCATGGACTGCAGCACACCAGGCTTCCATGTCCTTCACTATCTCCTAGAGCTTGCTCAAACTCATGTCCACTGAGTCAGTGATGCCATTCAACCAGCTCATCCTCTGTTGTCCCCTTCTCCTCCTGCTTTCAATCTTTCCCAGAATCAAGGTCTTTTCTAGTGAGTCAGCTCTTCACATCAGGTGGCCAACGTATTGGACTTCAGCTTCAGCATCAGTCCATTCAATAAATATTCAGGGTTGATTTCCTTTAGGATTTACTTGTTTGGTCTTCTTGCAGTCCAGGAACTCTCAGGAGTCTTCTCCAGCACCATAGTCCAAAAGTATCAATTCTTCAGTACTCAGCCTTCTTTATGGTCCAACTCTCACATCTATACATGACTTCTGGAAAAATCATAGCTTTGACTAGATGGACCTTTGTCAGCAAAGCAATGTCTCTGCTTTTTAATACACTGTCTAGGTTTGTCATAGCTTTTCTTCCAAAGAGCAAGTGTCTTTTTACTTGCCAATATCTCCTGGTAAATTTCTATAATCTCACATTTTTCTCTCTTGATCAATGCCTATGAACAAATCTTTAAAGAACTTTTATGAAACAATATCCGGCCAGTCCCTCCCCAACTTTCTAGTTCTGTCCCACTCTGCTCGCCCTCCTTCCTTTATAGCTAAAATCACACTGATGGGCTTTCAGTTCTCCAGATTCAGTATTCACTACCTTACAGTGTGCCCTCTCTAGACTTTTGGATTAGTCTAAGGTGACTGTGGTGGCAATGGTGAGATGGTGGGACTTGGGGTAGATAAGGAAGTGAAGCCAAGTGGACTGTGTGATGGATTGAACATGGGATCTGAGGGCAAAGAAAGAAGTTGATGTTGGTTTCTGGGTACAGAGACTGAGCATCTGGGTGAGTAGGGAAGACAGAGGGAGAAGGGATATGCTAGAGTTCTCTTTGGAGCCTGTCACCTTCGTGATGAATGACCTTGTTTCTAGGAAAGGATCTTACCCTTCACTGTGGAGCTTCCCTTCTCACTCCTGTGTTGGGAGACCTTCAGTGTAGGGCTCCCTGGTTGCGTTCATCAGTGATGTCACAGGGAGATCCCACCAGGAGATGTAAACTCGGCTACTTGTTTATATCTTGTTCTGAACTGGTTGTGGTTGCTGACTCCTCTGGTAGGAATGGCAGGATTAGACCTCAGGGGACCTCTGCACACCCCAGTTACAGAGTTGGGGATTGTCCTCTGTGCCCCATTCACCCCAGGTATAAAGCTTGTATATTTTTCTAGAGCTTCTGATTACCAGTTGGCTTTCAATTCAGCAAAAACATCACCAGTAATGTTCTTTCTCAAAACTTTAATTTTTGAGGCAATCTTATTTTTATCGTGTGCTTTAGAAATATAGACATACCTTGTTTTATTATGTTTCCCAGATACTGCATTTTTTTTTTTTTTTACAAATTGAGAGTTTGTCAAAAACCTACATTAAGCACATCTATGGGTGGCATTTTTCCAACAGCATTTGCTCATTTTGTGTCTTTGTGTCGCCTTTTGATAATTCTCACAATATATCAAACATTTTCACTATTATTGAAGTTGCTCTGGTGATCTGTAATATCAATGATCTTTGATATTACTACTATGACTTATTGAAGTCTCTGATGATAGTTAATATTTTTTAGCAATATTTTATTTTTAAGTTAAGGTATGTACATTGTTTTTTTCATTGTTTTTTCATTATTGTGCAATAACGATATTGCACACATGCTTGGGTACAGTATAAAGTAAACAAAGCTTCTATGTGCCCTGGGAAACCAGAAAATTCATGTGACTCACTTTACTGTGATGTTCATTATATTCTGGTATTCTGAAACTGAACCCACAATAGCTCTGAGGGATGACTGTACCTGTTTACTTTCTGGAAAACAAGTGATTGTCTGTACTGAAAGCTTTAAGGACATAAAGACAAGTCAATCTACTACAAAGTCTAATGTTTCAGAGGGCAGGTGGCCAGCCTGGAGGAGCGGCTGCAGAAGTGACAGATGTTTGATTTTCTTGAATCAAGACATTTCCCAATGCTGTGTATCTTATAAGTAGCCCTCAAAGCTCAGAGTCTGAGAGCTAAAAGCACTAACTAATGATAACAACCCCAAAGGCCCTGGACAGAATATAAAACGCTAAAGAGTGTTCAGTTCCAGTAATCATAATCATGATTAAAGCTTTCACTTTTCTGAAAATGAGAGAACTTTCATTTTCTTCCTTTCCTATACCCATATAATAATGAAAGGCTGGGCTGTGCCCTTGTCTCCCAGTGAAACAGGGGAATCAAACCATGTAAATACCACCAATCCTCCCACCCAAATTCTCCCTGTCCTGCCCCTTTTTGAGATATTGCCTGAGTTATGTTACTGGGGGATATTGTGTGCTAATGGGTTTCTTTCTGCTATTAACAGGTTTTGGATTCAGGGACACGGAAAGAACATAATCAGCCAAATACTTTGCTGCAAGATGAAAACAGCCTATTTTACAAGATGGTGCAACAACTGGGTGAGGCGAAGGCTGCTGTCCTCAGTAAAATGGCAAAATAGGTGAGGCTGTTGTGGGAAGCTGTAATTAAAATTCGCCTCCAGGATTCACTCTTCACAGGATCTCCACCAAGGGTCTGGGAACAAGCACTCTGTGTTCTTTTCAATAGAAGCCTCCAGAGAGGAAGCTTCATGACTGGGTCTTTAACAACACATGGCAGGTAGAAGGCAGGTCTGCTGGGAATCTGCAGCAGTGCTGGGGGTGGGGTCGGGATGTGTGAACCCTTCTGTGTGTGTGCACCTGTGCCTGAGAGAGAGATTTTGGATTTGGCTTTCCACATGTTTGGACTCTGGGTTCAGATTCTCATGGATCATAAGAACATTTGCATTTTGCAGACCCTTTACTTTCATTCTGATTGGCACTCAACACATTTGTGATACAAGTTCCATCAAATAATATCCAGGAAATTTGAGAGTTTAAGGGAAAAAAAATTAGATATTTTGACTCTAGGAAGATCTTTCAGAGAAAAGTGTAGGTCTCTTCTGTTTCCTAGTCTGTAAAGAAAATTCTTACCTGAAATTATCACTTTCTACCTAATTCTTTGTTGTTTAGAATTAGGTCCATTTACATCCCCCTCTATGTTTCCTCTACCTTCTAGACGATGAACTTGTCATCAGTACAAATCAAGAACTCACAGTAGCTTCACACTGTAGTCTGAATGGTGCCTAAAGGTTTACAGAGCACTTTCTCAGAGAAGAGGTGTGTGAGGCACTAAGCACTGTGTGTGGTGTGAGGAAGGGGCTCAGTGAGTAACATTCAGGTCACATGGTATCTTTCTAACAGAGGTGTACTGGTAACCAAGGTCTGGTTTAAGAGACTTACCCACTGTCATACAGCCATCTGCAAGACTTTCTGGAACCAGGTGGGAGTGGGATTGGGTTTAATGGGAAGATAGAAGGAAAGAAGGAAGGTCTGGTGTTCTTGTTCCTTAACATGTGTGACTCAGGGTGGGATGTGGCTTCCCCATTGAAAATTTATCTCTGGGTGTTAAATTATGGATGCATTTTCCATTCTTCATACTTTTCTGTCTTTCTAAGATTTTCACTTGTAAACAGAATAAGATTATTTGTGTAATATTTGAAATGTCTTAAAGAAAACATGTCCCAGTATCTTAAGTACTTGTATATGAAAGATTTATCTAAAATGTGGCCCTTAGTTCATCACTCTCTCCTCTCAGTCCTCTCTAGAAATGAGGAAATGCAGAGCAGGACCTTCCACTGCTCATCAGGTAGGAGACTTCCTGGGTCCCAGAGCTGGCTGAAGAGTTGACAGAGCTAGAGTTCATGCTTAGGTTTAGGGACAAGGAAGTCTGTGTTCTGAACTTTTCATGAGTACTTACATTGTGTGCAAATGTTGAGAAGCTGAACAAGAAACTCTGTATTTTTTTATGCCTGAAATTAACAGAGTGCTTTTATCCACTAGAATGTCTCCCAGTCAGACCATCCCTCCTGACACCTCAAGAGCCAGGAATCTCCTAAACCCTTTTGCTCTTTTGACCTTAGGCATTTCACATCAAAAAGTAGTGTTCCCACCTATATGTCAAAGTCTTCATTTTAAAACTATATTATCATAACATTGAGTAATGAGAAATAGAACACAATTTTAGATTGGTTCAGATAATAAGATAATAGGATTCAACCCTCTCTTTGTACAGGTGAGGAAACTAAGGTACTTTAGAAGGAAAGTGGTCCTATGTATATAACTGGTGTTAAGCTAGTTTGAAGCAGACACAGAATTAGAAATTTGGTCTTTTAATAAATATTTTAAATCAAGTGTAACATACATACTGATGCAGACATAGGTCATAGAATTAGAAAGCTTGTGATTTCAGGTCTAGTAATCCTGCACCTACTCTAACAATACTAACGGTAAGTTACATTTGTGTAGTTCTTTATAATTTATACAGTTCTTACATGTATGATTTCATTTACTCTCCTGATGGTCCATTTTTATCCCATGTCATGGATGAGGAGAGTGTGTCCAGAGTTCACCCAAGGTGAACTGGTCCAGGAAGCACAGAGGGGGAATTGCTGAGGGAGGCTGGGTGCTGTCCTAGGTACTATGTTCTGTGTCGAGCCTGAGAACACTGCTCCTGTCACCTGGTAGCCAAGGTTGGGCCAGTCACCGAAGTTCATGGTGACAGAACTTCACTCTTGAATTTCAGTCCTGCCACTGGCTCAGGTCCCTCTACAGAAAGAAATACATTTCTGAATTCTCATGCCATCTTGACATTATTTCTGCATACTCTGCATCCTCTTAGGAGGAGAAGCTGTAAGATTATCAGTTTTTTTAATGTGCAAGCATCAGATATCAATGCATTGTTCAGAGCTATAACACGGGGACCATTAGCCTAAGTCACGAGGTTTCACTCTATTAGAACAGAATTCATTTATCTGAAAAGAAAACTCAACATCTGGAAGAAGGTGCTTCCACATCACATTTTCTTGAACTTGTAGCTCAGGGGAGCTGATTACTGTCTGATTGACTCTTTTGGATGATCCATGAAATAGTAGAGAAAGTACCTTTTAGATACAAAAAGCTAAAGGGGGCAGTAGTTCGCTAGGGCTGCCATACAAAGACCAAAGAGTAGGCGACTTATAAAACAGAAACTTATATCCTCACAGCCCTGGGGGTTGGAAGTCTGAGGTCAAGGTGTCAGCAGGGTTGATTTCTTCTGGGGTCTCGCTCCTTGTCTTGTAGACACCATCTTCCCTCTGTGTCTTACATGCTCTTCCCTCTGTGTGAACCTGTGTCCTGGTCTCTTCTTATGAAAACTCCAGTCTGTTAGATTAGAACCCACCTGTATGATTTCATTTTAACTTTATTTAATTTATTAATTTATTGCCTCTTTAAAGATGTCATCTCCAAATACAGTCACATTCTGAGGTTCTGTGGAGTTTAGGATTTCAACATGCAAAATTGGAGGTGAGAGGGTAACAGGCAAGAAGGCCAGGGGTCTCCAAAAGGAGGAAATAGTCTGCAAGTTTCAGACATTTTTCTAATTTCTCTCTTAAGCTGCAGGAGGAAACAAACTACTAGTGTTATATTTTTCCCCCTTCTCTGTACAAATTTATATCTGCTGAAAAAGAAATGCAAAAAGGCAAAATGATTGTCTGAGGAGGCCTTAACAAATAGCTGAGAAGAGAAGAGAAGCTAACGGCAAAGGAGAAAAGGAAAGATTTACCCATTTGAATGCAGAGATCCAAAGAATAGCAAGGAGAGCTAAGAAAGCCTTCCTCAGTGATCAGTGCAAAGAAATAGAGGAAAGCAGTAGAATGGGAAAGAATAGAGATCTCTTCAAGAAAACTAGAGCTATCAAGGGAAAATTTCATGCAAAGATGGGTACAATAAAGGACAGAAATGGTATGGATCCAACAGAAGCAGAAGATATTAAGAATATGTGGCAAGAATACACAGAAGAACTATACAAAAAAGATCTTCATGACCCAGATAATCATGATGGTGTGATCACTCACCTAGAGGCAGATATTCTGGAATGTGAAGTTGAGTGGGCCTTAGTGAACAAAGCTAGTGGAGGTGATGGAATTCCAGTTGAGCTATTTGAAATCCTAAAAGATAATGCTGTGAAAGTGCTGCACTCAATATGCCAGCAAATTTGGAAAACTCAACAGTGGCCACAGGACGGGAAAAAGTCAGTTTTCATTCCAATCCCAAAGAAAGGCAATGCGAAAGAATGTCAAAACTGCACTCATCTCACACACTAGCAAAGTAATGCTCAAAATTCTCCAAGCCAGGTTTCAACAGTATGTGAACTGTGAACTTCCAAATGTTCAAACTGGATTTACAGAAGGCAGAGGAACCAGAGATCAAATTGCCAACATACATTGGATCATCAAAAAAGCGAGAGAGTTCCAGAAAAACATCTGCTTTATTGACTATGCCAAAACCTTTGACTCTGTGGATCACAATAAACTGTGGAAAATTCTTCAAGTGATTGGAATACCAGACCACCTTACCTGCCTCCTGAGAAATCTGTATGTAGGTTAGAAAGCAACAATTAAAACTTAACATGGAACAACAGAGTGGTTTCAAATCTGGAAAGAAGTACATCAAGGCTGTATATTGTCACCCTGCTTATTTAACTTATATGCAGAGGATATCATGAGAAATGTTGGGCTGGATGAAGCACAAGCTGAAATCAAGATTGCCAGGAGAAATTTCAATAACCTTAGGTATGCAGATGACACCACCCTTATGGCAAAGAGCTTCTTGATGAAAGAGGAGTGAAAAAGTTGGCTTAAAACTCAATGCTCAAAAAATGAGAATCATAGCATCTGGTCCCATCACCTCATGGCAAATAGATGGGGAAACAATGGAAACAGTGACAGACTTTATTTTCTTGGGCTCCAAAATTACTGCAGATGGTGACTGCAGCCATGAAATTAAAAGACGCTTGCTCCTTGGAAGAAAAGTTATGACCCACATGCTGCTAAGTCACTTCAGTCGTGTCCGACTCTGTGCGACCCCATAGACAGCAGCCCACCAGGCTCCCCCGTCCCTGGGATTCTCCATGCAAGAACACTGGAGTGGGTTGCCATTTCCTTCTCCAATGCATGAAAGTGAAAAGTGAAAGTGAAGTCGCTCAGTCGTGTCCGACTCTGTGCGACCCCATGGACTGCTGCCTACCAGGTTCCTCTTCCCATGGGATTTTCCAGGCAAGAGTACTGGAGTGGGGTGCCATTGGCATATTAAAAAGCAGAGTTGATATTACTTTGTCAACAAATGTCCGTCTAGTCAAAGCTATGGTTTTTCCAGCAGTAATGTATGGATATGAGAGTTGGACTATAAAGAAAGCTGAGCACTGCAGAATTGATGCTTTTGAACTGTGGTGTTGTAGAAGACTCTTGAGAGTCCCTTGGAGAGCAAGGAGATCCAACCAGTCCATTCTAAAGATCAGCTCTGAATATTCATTGGAAGGACTGATACTGAAGCTGAAACTCCAATACTTTGGCCACCTGCTGCGAAGAACTGACTCATTTGAAAAGGCCCTGATGCTGGGAATGATTGAAGATGGGAGGAGAAGGGGATGACAGAGGATGAGATGGTTGGATGGCATCACCAATTTAATGGACATGAGTTTGAGTAAGCTCCAGGAGTTGGTGACAAGGAAACCTGGCGTGCTGCAGTCTGTGGGGTCGCAAAGAGTAGGACAGGATTGAGGGACTGAACTGAACTGATGCAAATTTAAAAAGAGGTTTCTTTTAAAATTCTGTTTGCCATGAAGATACCTGATTCCACCTGAAGTTAACTTTTCTCAAACCTTGAGCTAACCAATGTGTTTTTCCTATTGAAATGTTTGTCTTAAGCTATGTTAAGGAACTATGCATTTACCCTAGACTCTGTCTTCAAGTGGGCTCCCCCTAAAACTCAGAACAGACTTGACAAACCAGTATGTTTTACTCATGCAAATGCTCTCTTAAGCTATGTCAGTGAGACTATATTTGCTTGGAAACCTGAGTTTCCTCAAGATTCATGTCAATCATCTTATGGCCAGGGACAATTCACCTTGTGCCAATGTTATCTCAAAATACATGTTGTGTGTGAGGGGCCTGGTGCCAGTCTCTGAGTTTTGACACATTTCCTTTCTCTAATTTGCAGACTGCTAGCAGCTATATGGCTCTTCCCTGTAGCTCAGATGGTAAAGAATCTGCCTGCAATGCAGGAGACCCAGGTTAGATCCCTGGGTCAGAAAGATCCTCTGGAGAAGGGAATGGCAATCCACTCCAGTATTCTTGCCTGGAGAATCCCATGGACAGAGGAGCCTGGTGGGCCACAGTCCATGTGGTCACAAAACACCACTACTACTAGTAGCTATATACCATTCGCCTAAAGACTATCAGGGGACACTCTTTCTGCCCCCTTCTGATGTCTATCTCAGAAGCTTTCTCTATCTCTTTTATACTTTAATAAAACTTTATTACACAGAAGCTCTGAGTGATCAAGCCTCGTCACTGGCCCCAAATTGAATTCTTCTCCTCTGGAGGCCAAGAATCATGGCGTCTTTCGTGGTTCAGCAACAGCCTTTCAGAAGTGACATGGTTCAGCTCCAAGAATAAATGTTTGCCATCCATTCTGTGGAGAAAACAATGGCATCCCACTCCAGTACTCTTGCCTGGAAAATCCCATGGGAAGAGGAGCCTGGTAGGCTGCAGTCCATGAGGTTGCTAGGAGTTGGACACGACTGAGCAACTTCACTTTCACTTTTCTCTTTCATGCATTGGAGAAGGAAATGGCAACCCACTCCAGTATTCTTGCCTGGAGAATCCCAGGAACGGGGGAGCCTGGTGGACTGCTGTCTCTGGGGTCGCACAGAGTCGGACACGACTGAAGTGACTTAGCAGCAGCAGCAGTAGCAGCAGCATCCATTCTGTTCTGTGATGAAGCAGATGTGGTTGAGGATTTTTAAAGTTTCTTTGTTCCCAGTGTGTAACAGAGGTGTCATTTTGTCTATCCATGAAATCACCTAATACAGCTCAGAAATTATAAAATTCTCATATCCTAGCTCAAGGAGCCTGGTCCAGTTGGATAGATGGAGGAGGCACTTAGCATCCATGTGGCCTTGTGTCCCCCAGGGCCTCTGAGCCTCAGGTCCTCACTTGTGTGTAGGGCAGGATTACAGCTCTGCTGACTTCTTCACACTTATCACAGGGATCAGATGAGAGAGAAGATGCTTAAGGCTTTGAGAATATAGAGGGGTTTATGGTATAAAAGTGGGATCACTTTGTAAAAGGCTGTAAATAGAAACCTTGCCTCCCAATAATAAAACAAATATACCCATAGTTCTTCTAGGTTGCTTTTGAGACTCTAAATCAGGGGTCCCCAACTGCTGAAGATCCTTTGCAGTATTCAGTTCAGGTATTTCAGACCATGAAGCAAAGTCCTTTTCAGTTAAAAGTTGCTAAAAACAATATTTTCTTTATAAAAAAATTGTATGGAGAAGAGTTATAGAGAAAGGAACCAGATGATTTTGTAAAGAATGTTAAGCAGGAGAAAGTTAATTTTCTTTTGTTCCTTTAACTCTTTTTAGTTTCACCAAAAGAGTACATACATATATAATCACAAAATACGTCTAGCTTAAGAAAATGAGAGAGGGTGATGATACAGATTTAACACCCCCCTTCCTCGCCCCCCGCCATTCCCACCAAAGGCTTTATTCTTAAATGCTTCCATTACAATGAAAATAGTCTCAGATTTCAGCCAGTGCAGCCAGTGGCCCCAAGCATTCTTGGAGGGTTTATTTTTCTCCTTAGGTGACATTTAAATATATAGCATTTCATGTGCAGAGCAGGATATGTTAGCAACAAGAGAGTAAGAAAGTGCACTTACTATGAAGGTAGGTGTCCTAGTGCTTTTCTGTTTCACGCGTGAAGTTCATTCTCTCTCATGATACCTTTGTTTACAGCACCCACAATGCACTTGTAGTCAGGTTCTATAAAAGAGACCTGTAATCTTATGTCTAAGCAACTCAGTTTGTGACATGAGTTAGCCTCTGATAGACGATACATTTTTTGTTTTAAAGACTCAAATGAAATTTTTTACATTCTTCTTTGAGGAAAAAGAGTTTCACTTGAAGTTGTTTTTTGCCCAAACATGTTCAGACAAGGTTTCACAATCCCTGACATTATTTTATTTTGTTATGTGCATCTGTAAGGAACTGAGATACAACACAGCTACTAAAACCTGATGATTGTGGAACTTGACAGCACTTCCTTTCCTTTGTGTTCTGCTTATACACTGAGGAAACCAGTATCTCTTCCAGTTCAGCTAGATTGGTAGAATTCAAGAGCTCAAAGGTCTGGCAGAGAGCTGTCCTATTATTGGGTATCATCTTACATTTTAGAGAAGTCTCTTGGTTGAGTCATTGTTAAAGCATTTGCTTTTCTTTTCATTCTTGGGACCCACTATCCACAGACCACATTTCTATAGGACTATAACTGCTTTGCCACACAAACTAAACACCAGGATATTTCATACATATATGCCAGTGTTTCAGTGCTTGCCAATCAGAGTTTATAAAATATAAAGATAATAACCCAATATTAATATCCAAATCTGTTATGCTCCTTTTATGTGTGAAAATAACAAACCCTGTTCAGATGTTAGATTTCCTATCCTCTTTGTTACCCTGTTTTTAATTTATTTCAGGGAATAAAATGATTTTGTGTATCAATTTACTGTAGTGATAAAGCATATCTGTGAATCAGAATGATCAGAAATCTAATAGATCTACAGGTTATTTGGAATTACGTCCAGCCCCACTGAGGGTTTTAATGGGGCTACTTCCTCCATAGAATAAATACAGCCCTGGTTTTCTAAAACTGTATCTCCAATAGTAATATGATTGCTTCATATGAAGAAGGAAACCTAGAAATGTGTTGCCTTAGGAGGAGGACTTTAAAACTTTTAAACATGTTGTTTTTGTCTTTTTCTCCCTCAGGTGTACCTCAAAAGGAGAGAGCTAGATATCACTCACAGTGACCATGTGGTTATGAATGTTTCCAGTGGACAGCCCTCAGCCTTCACAATTTTTGAGTCAACACTGTGATTCTCCCATGGGTTTATGTCTATTCCAAAGGCTTTTTTCCAATAGGTTTTGCACTACATAAACTATATTCTACTTTTTTTACACCAGCAACAAATATTTACACATTACAAAATGTGAGTTCTCCAACCTCAATGATTTCAATCTCTTGAAAAAGGATTTATGATGTTTATTCAAATGTTATATTCCTTGCTTTCTTATCCAAATCAAAGGTGCAGGCCACCAATAAAAGCTGTCTCCCAGGTTTTGTGTCTTGAGAGACTCCAGAGCCAAACTCATTTTCTAAGATTTGAGACAAAGTTGTTACAGATGTTTTTTTACTGTTCCCAGAATTACATATTACTTTCCAATTATATCAGGGATTCTGTTTACTTGAAGACTGTGTGAAGTTGCTGTTTTGTGTCACCACTTCCTTTAACATGACTAGGATCCATTTTTCCACCAAAAGACCTCTGGTTAAAATACTATAGAGAAAACTGATAGGATAAACATACAAGATACTATAGTTTAAGTAACCAAAAAAAAAAAAAGGTGGGGGGGATATATGGTTAAATACAGAAGGAAAATATCCTATGTTCTGAAAGAGAAGGAAGAGAAAATATGCTTTCTCAAAATAGGAGCCCTTCTAGGGGATTTGCTAATGAAGGATAGATGTGTGCTAGACTGTCTTCTAGATAGAGGATTTTATTTTATTTTTTTTACATTACAAATTGTGGTAAAGTATATATAACATAAGGCTTCCCTGGTGGCGCAGAGGTTAAATAAATTTTGCCATATAACCATTTTCAGTCACATAATCCAGTGGCATTAATCACATTCACAGTATTGTGAAGCCACACTGTCTGGGTAGCTTTTGGTAATTATGTGCTTCCTCTTCAGTGTGTTATTTCTGCAGAGTCATTTTGATAAGTTTCATTTTTCTAGGAGGAATCTGTTTCCTGTGAGTTTTGAGCTTGATTGGCATAAATTTATTCACAATGTCTTATATGTTTAATCTCTGCAGCATCTCTAACTGTGTTCTTTTGGCTTTTTAATTTTATTTTAGCCTTCTTTTTTATGAATTATCTTGCATAACTTTTTCATGTTTTCAAGAATCACCTTTCTGCTTGATTGATGCTCTCTTTTTCCCCTAGTTCACCATATGATTCTTTCCTTCAACTTTTCCTTAACTTTGAGGTTTTTCCTCTAAATTCTTAAATTGAAAAGAGATTATTAACATCATTATTTTTCTAACATAAATATATAAAGCTGACTTTTTCCCCCTAAAATCCACTTTAGCTACAATCTGCAAGTTTTGGTATTCACCATCGTCAATAGCCATAGTATTATGTATTTTCTAATTCCTAATTTAATTCATTAACTCTATCTTTTACCCATGAGTTATTCATAAGTATAATGTTCTCTAAATTTCAAATGCTAATGGATTTTTTTTTAGATTCAGCCATGTGGAACTGCTAACATTCAATCTTTTTATAAGCTATAAAGTAGCAGTTTCATATGGTTCAACATATAGTTTTCTTTTGTTATTAATATATAACAATTTCATTTGGTCAGACAACATTAGATTGTGAATTTTAAACCAAAGGTAACCACATTCACCCTAAAGGTCCTTGTTTCTACCATTTTGTATTTTATTGGGGGTTTTTAAAATGTTATAAGTTCATGTGTAACCAGTAATTTTCAATAAAAGTCCTCCCCGAATACTGGAATGTTTTCTGATATGTGTTGCAGGCTGGCTCTCTGGGATGCACACTTGGATGGAGTTTAGTGCTGGGATGTGTATCAGGGGTGCCCTTGGGGTCAACACTGTGGAATCAGGAGGGAAGAAACAGGGTAAAGCAGAGGGAAGGATCAGGCTGGATCACTGGCCAGATGACCTGAGCTGACCCCATGAGAGTCTGGAGTGACGATGACCTTTCAGGGTTGCCCTGACACATTCAATGACCAGGCCTTTATACCTCCACCTGGATGGATCATTGCACTTAGGCTGCCCCCACAGGGGCTGGTGGTTTAAGGTTACCCACTGGCAGCACTTACAGCTGCTGGACAACAAGTCCTTGAAGGGAGGTCAGGACAGTACATCTCCATGTTCCCCCTGGGCATGTATCACAGCTCCAGAGGTAGGTGATGAGGGTGTACTGTGGGGGAAACGCTTGATGACTAATGGTTAACACAAAATGATGACTCAGCGATTCTCCTCAATACCCTCTGGTCTGAGAAGGTCCATGTAGTAGAAAAATCCTCATTCTCCAGAGTCAGCCCAGTTGTCACCTCTTCTAGGAAGTCACATTAAGATCAGTCGTCATCCTAGGTAACTCGGATTTGTGTATTACCCTGAGCGCCTTTCGTGTTAAACTGAACCATACTTGGTTAGTGCCCTGTTGTCACCATCTTGAAATACTTTATTTTTAAACAAGGGGCCTGTTCTTTCTGTTGTGCATGTAGCCTGCCCTGAGTGAGAATGGTCACACGTGGTCTTTTTCTCACCTAGTATAGGGCACTTGAAACTGTGCCCTGTCCACTTTTTAATTATGTCTTCCAGCAGAGTATCTGTACCTAGAGGGTGCTCAGCAAATGTTTGTTGAATGAATAAACAATAACCTAGAGCAAGCCTTCCTTCTCAATTTTATAATTTTGAGATTTTAAGAGGTAGCCTGGGATAACAGAAAGCCCTGGTTTTGGAGTCAGTCACACTGATCTGTCAGTTCTTTCTCTACTACTCACTAGCACTGTGGGTGTGGGAAAGCAGTAACCACCCAAGGTGCCAGGACACTAGAATGGCACCATCCTTTACAAAATAGGCTCTGGACACTTACAGTCATGTAGTCTTAGTTACATGCTCGGGTAAGCATCTCAACCTCTGAATCTCAGCTTCTTTGTCTGAAAAATGAATATAGTTTCTGCTCTTGAACCATCGCTTTGGTTGGGATGATGGATGGACTAAGAGCATCCAAAGACACAGGGTGGAATCACTGACCTTGGAGATTCTTATCACCAGGAGAGGAGAACAGGATGGGTGTGGATGAAGGAGGTTTGTAGATTGAAGAAGGTGTACTTGAGGAGGTCCGCATCTGATGGCCTAAACCAAACTGTTCTTCCTGCACATGTAGTTAAAATGACACAAGTACACAGGGAGAAGCACAAACTGGAGTCAGGGACAAATACTGGCTCCTCTGGGCACTGATTTGCTATGGATTCAAGTTCTACTACCTGGTAAGTGTGGGCTCTTAAGGTTGGGAAGCCCACTGCTCTTCAGGGTCTTTGAAAGTTGAGGTGGGGATAGTATGATTCACAGAGGGCTGCTGCAAAGATTAACTGTGACAGTGATACTCACAGTGAGGACTGTGCACTAGTGCCAGTTCATGACCTGTTTGTAACCCAGTTAGAAGTAAGTGCAGGAAATTCAAGAAAGCTAGAAACTCACAACCATCTATATTGCTGTGACATTCACCCTCAGGATGAGTGGGATCCTTAACACCCTGGGGACCAGTGTGAGGGTTGCACTATGGGGGGGGGGGGGGCCCATGGCTGAGCTGCACACTAGCCGTGCACAATGGATCATTGATTAGGTAGCAATGGGCTGAAAATGTAAAATTAGATAACCCCAGACAGATAAGAAACAATGTGGGATATGTTCAATGCTTTTGAACAATGCTGTATATGGGATTAGCTGTCAATCAGTACTACCTTTTCTAGAACTATCCACTTTATTAATTGTTACCATCATATTTAACTTAAAACTAGAGCACACAGGCTTTCAAAAGGCCCTATTGTACATTATCAATATTTTCACTTCAGTTAAATTGAGTCACTCAGTCATGTCCGATTTTTTGTGACCCCATGATCCACAGCACACCAGGCCTCCTTGTCCATCACCAACTCCTGGAGTTTACCCAAACCCATGTCCATTGAGTTGCTGATGCCATCTAACCATCTCATCCTCTGTCTTCCCCTTCTCCTCCTGCCCTGAATCTTTCCCAGCATCAGGGTCTTTTCGAATGAGTCAGCTCTTTGCATTAGATGGCCAAAGTATTGGAATTTCAGCTTCTACATCAGTCCTTCCAATGAACACCCAGGACTGATCTTTAGGATGGACTGGTTGGACTTCTTTGCAGTCCAGGGGACTCTCAAGAGTCTTCTACACTTCAAAAGCATCAATTCTTCAGCACTCAGCTTTCTTTATAGTCCAACTCTCACATCCATACATGACCATTGTAAAAACCATAGCCTTGACTAGACAGAACTTTATGGCAAAGTAATATCTCTGCTTTTTAATATGCTGTCTAAGTTGGTCATAACTTTCCTTCCAAGGAGGAAGCGTCTTTTAATTTCATGGCTGCAATAACCAAGCAGTGATTTTGGAGCCCAGAAAAATAAAGTCTGACACTGTTTCCACTGTTTCCCCATCTATTTCCCATGAAGTGATGGGACCAGATGCCATGATCTTTGTTTTCTGAATGTTGAGCTTTAAGCCAAATTTTTCACTATCCTCTTTCCCTTTCATGAAGAGGCTCTTTAGTTCTTCTTCATTTTCCGCCATAAGGGTGGTGTCATCTGCCTATATGAGGTTCTTGATATTTCTCCAGGCAATCTTGATTCCATCTTGTGCTTCTTCTAGCCCAGCATTTCTCATGATGTCCTCTGTATATAAATTAAATAAGCAGGGTGACAATACACAGCCTTGACGTACTCTTTTTCCTATTTGGAACCAGTCTGTTGTTCCATGTCCAGTTCTAACTGTTGCTTCCTGACCGGTATACAGTTTTATCAAAAGGCAGGTCAGGTGGTCTGGTATTCCCATGTTTTTCAGAATTTTCCACAGTTTATTGTGATCCACACAGTCAAAGGCTTTGCCATCGTCAATAAAGCAGAACTAGATGCTTTTCTGGAACTCTCTTGCTTTTTCCATGATCCAGCGGATGTTGGCAATTTGATCTCTGGTTCCTCTACCTTTTCTAAAACCAGCTTGAACATCTGGAAGTTCATGGTTCATGTATTGCTGAAGCCTGGCTTGGAGAATTTTGAGCATTACTTTACTAGTGTGTGAGATGAGTGCAATTGTGCGGTAGTTTGAGGATTCTTTGGCATTGCCTTTCTTTTGGGTTGGAGTAAAAACTGACATTTTCCAGTCCTGTGGCCACTGCTGAATTTTCCAAATTTGCTGACATATTGAGTGCAGCACTTTCACAGCATCATCTTTTAGGATTTGATATACCTTAGCTGGAATTCCATCACCTCAACTAGCTTTGTTCATAGTGATGCTTCCTAAGGTCCACTTGACTTCACATTCTAGGATGTCTGGCTCTAGGTGAGTGTGAGTGATCACACCATTGTGACTATCTGGGTCATGAAGATCTTTTTTGTACAGTTCTTCTGTGTATTCTTGCCACCTCTTAATATCTTCTGTTTCTGTTATGTCCATACCATTTCTGTCCTTTATTGAGCCCATCTTTGCATGAAATATTCCCTTGGTATCGCTAATTTTCTTGAGATATAACTAGTCTTTCCCATTCTATTGTTTTCCTCTATTTCTTTACATTGATTGCTGAGGAAGACTTCCTTATCTCTCCTTATTCTTCTTTGGAATGCTGCATTCAAATGTGTATATCTTTCCTTTTCTCCTTTGCTTTTTGCTTTGCTTCTTTTCACAGCTATTTGCAAGGCCTCCTCAGACAGCCATTTTTCTTTTTTGCATTTCTTTTTCTTGGAGATGGTCTTGGTCCCTGTCTCCTATACAATGTCATGAACCTCTTTCCATAGTTCATCAGGCACTCTGTCTATCAGATCTAGTCCCTTAAATCTATTTCTCACTTCCACTCTATATTCATAAGTGATTTGATTTAGGTCATATCTGAATAGTCTAGTGGTTTTCCCTATTTTCTTCAATTTAAGTCTGAATTTGTCAATAAGGAGTTCATGATCTGAGCCACAGTCAGCTTCCAGGCTTGTTTTTACTGACTGTACAGAGCTTCTCCATCTTTGGCTGCAAAGAATACAATCAGTCTGATTTTGGTGTTGACCATCTGGTGATGTGCATGTGTAGAGTCTTCTCTTGTGTGATTGGAAGAGGGTGTTTGTTATGACCAGTGTGTTCTCTTGGCAAAATTCTATTAGCCTTTTCCTGCTTCATTCTGTACTCCAAGGCCAAATTTGCCTGTTACTCCAGGTGTTTCTTGACTTCCTACTTTTGCATTCCAGTCCCCTATAATGAAAAGGACATCTTTTTTGGGTGTTAGTTCTAAAAGGTCTTGTAGGCCTTCATAAAACCGTTCAACTTCAACCTCTTCAGTGTTACTGGTTGGGGCATAGACTTGGATTACCGTGATATTGAATGGTTTGCCTTGGAAATGAACAGAGATCATTCTGTAGTTTTTGTGATTGCATCCAAGTACTTCATTGCAGATTCTTTTGTTGACTATGATGGCTACTCCATTTTTTTTCTAAGGGATTCCTGCCCACGGTAGTAGATATAATGGTCATCTGAGTTAAATTCACCCATTGCCGTCCATCTTAGTTTGCTGATTCCTAGAATGTCTATGTTTACTCTTGCCAACTCCTGTTTGACCACTTCTAATTTGCCTTGACTCATGGACCTAACATTCCAGGTTCCTCTGCAATATTGCTCTTTACAGCATCCAACCTTACTTCTATCACAAGTCTCATCCTCAACTGGGCGTTGTTTTTGCTTTGGCTCCATCCCTTCATTCTTTCTGGAGTTATTTCCCCACTATTCTCCAGTAGCATATTGGGCACCTACCGACCTGGGGAATTAATCTTTAAGCTTCTATCTTTTTGCCTTTTTATACTGTTCATGGGGTTCTCAAGGCAAGAATACTGAAGTGGTTTGCCATTCCCTTCTCCAGTGGACCACATTCTGTCAGACCTCTCCACCATGACCCGCCTGTCTTGGATCGCCCCAAATGGCATGGTTTAGTTTCATTGAGTTAGACAAGGCTGTGGTCTGTGTGATCAGATTTTTAATAGTATTAAAAAGTTAGACATAAGTAAACTCCTGTTTAAGTTTAAAGGGTTTGTTTCAAGTCTAAAATCAATACTGTGCATGAATTTTTATAGATTCTATTCTTGAATAAACAGCATCATCCTAAGGTTGAAGAAGGTCTCTGGAAGCACAACAGACCACTTTTAAACCTTCAGAGATTTTTAAAATACAAGGTTTTAAGTGTAAGCTATTTATTTTCCTTTAAAAGCAGAAATAATATGGATTAACTGAGTTTTTGTTTTTTAAACCTAATGTTCTAAGGAAAGTGTTTCTTTTTTTCAAAAACTAAAACAGCAATATGTGTTGAAAACTGGGAGAAATATATACTTATTTGAATTTAGACCTAAAAAATAACATTACTACTAGGAATCACATGCCCCAGCTCTATGAGACCTTCATCTGTACATCAGGCCCATCTGATTTGCCTTAGGAGTCAAACTGGGATTGTGTGATTTTTTTTTTTTTTTAAGAAGAACCAAGGTTAAGACTTAGACACACTAAGAATGTTCTACAAGAAGTTTACATTGGATGGTTCTGACTAAATTCACTCTTTCATTCAGCAACCATGCTCACAAGTATCCATCCCAATAGGTGGAAGCCTTGGGTGTTCCAAAACAGTGTTTGATCCAAAAGCTTATCATATTTAATTCTGGAGGACATTACATGAAAAACTTTTTTTTTTTAGGTAATTTCCCCCTTTATTTTATTTATTTATTTATTTTATTGGAGGCTAATTACTTTGCAATATTGAATTGGTTTTGCCATACATCAACATGAATCTGCCACGGGTGTACAAGTGTTCCCCGTCCTGAACCCCCCTCCCACCTCCTTCCCCATCCCTTTCCTCTGGGTCATCCCTTTCCGCTGGTCCCAGTGCACCAGCCCCGAGCACCCTGTAACATGCATTGAACTTCGACTGGCAATTCATTTCACATATGATATTATACATGTTTCAATGCCATTCTCCCAAGTCATCCCACCCTCACCCTCTCCCACAGAGTCCAAAAGACTGTTCTATACATCTGTGTCTCTTTTGCTGTCTTGCATACAGGGTTATCATTACCATCTTTCTAAATTCCATATATATGCGTTCAGTTCAGTTTAGTTCAGTTCAGTCGGTCAGTCGTGTCCGACTCTTTGCGACCCCCTGAATTGCAGCACACCAGGCCTCCCCGTCCATCACCAACTCCCAGAGTTCACTGAGATTCACGTCCATCAAGTCAGTGATGCCATCCAGCCATCTCATCCTCTGTCGTCCCCTTCTCCTCCTGCCCCCAATCCCTCCCAGCATCAGAGTCTTTTCCAATGAGTCAACTCTTTGCCTGAGGTGGCCAAAGTACTGGAGTTTCAGCTTTAGCATCATTCCTTCCAAAGAAATCCCAGGGCTGATCTCCTTCAGAATGGACTGGTTGGATCTCCTTGCAGTTAGTAAACTGTATTGGTGTTTTTCTTTCTGCCTTATTTTGCTCTGTATAATAGGAGGCTCCAGTTTCATCCACCTCATTAGAACTGATTCAAATGTATTCTTTTTAATGACTGAGTAATACTCCATTGTGTATATGTACCACAGCTTTCTTATCCATTCATCTGAATTTTGCATACTGCCCAGACAAAAAATGAGTCTCTGAGATGGAGTTTATCTCACATTAGAAATGTCATAAGTAAATAATTATAAACAGAGGACTGATGGCTGTTAAACCCTACATTTTAAAACACTAAAAATTTTAAGAATCCATGAATTTATACTGATTTTTATAAGACATAAAATAGATAATAGGAAGGGAAAGCCCTTTTTTGAAGTAGAAGGTCAATTCACAAATGTAGACAGATTGACAGAAAAGTAGCAGCCCTTGTTGTCATAAATAATTCAGACAAAATTCATCATTGTCTGAATGTATGCTGCAAGTTCGGGGGTTGGAGGAGACAGCATTTTCATGGACTCCAAGTATCTTCTCAGACTAATTCTTTAGGAAAGAACTATATTTTCAAAGTAGAACTATCTGGCAAGCACCTGGCTAAGCAAGTAAACAGAGTAAATATTATTAATAGTGAACCTACTGACACCCTTGGCTTTTTTTCTTGTTTCTTTAAAAATTTATCATTGATTTACAATGTTGTGTTAACTTCTGCTCTACAGCAGTGATTCAGTTACACATATACATACATTCTTTTTCATATAAGTTAAATAAGCAGGGTAACAATATGCAGGTCATACTCCTTTCCCAATTTTGACCCAGGCGGTTGTTCCATGTGCAGTTCTAACTGTTGCTTCTCCACCCACATATAAGTTTCTCAGGAGACAGGTAAGGTGGTCTGGGATTCCCGTCTCTTTAAGTTTTCCAGTTTGTTGTGATCTACAGAGTCAAAGGCTTTAGCATGGTCAAGGAAGCATAAGTAGATATTTTTCTGAGTAGAAATGATATGGCCTTCATAGCCTGGAAATGTACTTCCTGGTCCTTTGCAGGAAAACTCTGCCCACCCTGCCCCAGAGCTCTGCCGTTCTAAGCGAGGCCTGTGGACCAGCAGCATCGGCTGGCCTGGGAGGCCATTAGAACACGGAATCTTGTCTTTACCCCAGACCTACTGACTCGGAATCTCCAGATCCCAGGTGAGTCCTGCTCACAGTACAGTTTGAGAAGCGCTGGTTTAGAGGCCCTGCTCTATCATCCTGTGGTTGCACCCTCCCCAGGTTGAGACAGCCAGAGAGGACCAGGGGGTGTGGCCACCTGGAGCCCCACCCCCTCCAGGCCATCCTCTCAGCACCTGGACCCTAGAACCCCTGCTCCCAGCCCCAGTGCAGGCCTCCCTTCTGGTGCCCATGTCCCAGACCGACAGGTAGTCAAGATACAGCTGTTTATGCCTGGGAAGAGGGTGGCCTAAGCTTGGACTTGAAGGCTGGGGGCACTCTTGCTTGAGCAGCGAATTCCTCAGGGCACAGAGGGTGTCAGAGCCAGAGGTGGGAACAGCGGGGGGAAGGCTGGGGGCTGCCGCGGCCCCTCCCTCTGCTGTCCTGCAACTGGCTTGGATCTCAGTGTCTAAAACCCCAGTCCACCAGGTTTTAATAGTTATGTAGGTGTACTTGACAGTTTTGTTTGATTGATTTATAACTTTTGAATATTTAAGCATATAATATGGACTTCATTTGCACTCTTGACCCAGGGCTCACAGATATGAGTGGCAGGTCTGCTAAATGTTTCTCAGCATATGTTTAGAGGACCCCCCTGCATCAAAACCGACTGGATTTTTGGTTAAAAATTCAAATTCCCAGGCCCCACTTGTGTAACTCTCTGGATCAGATCTTTGGGGCTGGAGCCCAGTAACCTGCATTCTGACCCCTCCCCTCGTGACTCTGATCCACAGCAGAGTTGTAGGAACACTTGTAATGGGGGAGGGGGGATGTAGAGGGGAGCTGCCATGAGTGATGGAGGTCTCAGATCAGAGGAAGGTGCTGACCACAAGCTCACACCTTTCTGCTTCTCTCATGATTCTTCTCACAACCTGGCCTGACTCCACCACTGGGCAGTTGGCTTCAGGGAGAAGCTGCCAGAACAGGGCAAGGGTGTCCTCCTGCAGACCGTGGGGCTTTCGGTGGGTGGGTGGGGTTGCCCTGCAGAAGGAGGGATCCAAATCAGGGGCAATAGGAGCAAAGGGGCTATGGGAGCCTGGAGGGACCATCCGGACCCACCGGGGGAGTCGGGCTGAAGGGCTGGGAAGATCGTTGGACAGGAGAGAACTCTGGGTCCTGCCAGGACACAGGAGTAGCTAGAACAGACTGTGTGGTCCCACCTGCCTGGGCTCAGAGGCTGCATCTGTCAGTTAGAAGTCATATGATCTTGAGCAATTTCCTTAAGCTCTGTAGACTTGTTTCCTTGTCTGTGAGATGGGGATCCTAACACCCTCTAGGCTTGTGTTACAGGTAAAAATGGTAATTAAGTAAAAACACACCTTTGCTATACAGGGTAGAATATACAACAGGGCAGTTGCTGTTTACTGTGAAGCTTGTCACCTTACACCTCTGCACTTCTTGATACTTAATATCATAGGCTCTTGTCATTGGCTGTTAAGACCAATTTCCTCAGACCACAGGCACAGGAAAGCTCCAGTCACAGATATGTGTCAGACCCGCACTTGGCCACTGACCTAGAGGTCCCTAAGCTTCCCTGTTTGGAGCGACTCCTGAAGTTTCTGCCGAGCTGCTCCCTGGCTTCGGTTCCCAGGATTTCCCTCCCAGCATAGGTTTTTGATGAACCAAGGCTGGGCTTGTATGAAACCTCCGGGGGCAACCGTATCATACTGAAAATCACCACCAGAGGGCAGCAGAATCCACGAGTACAGGTGCAGAGCATGGAAAGGCCATGGAGTGAGGGACCAGGAAGGCCTCACAGCAGGCAAGAGGGGCCTCTAGCATTGCCTCACCCTCATTCACCCCACCTTCCACACACAGAAAGGCACACTTCTGCTTCTGCAGAATCACCTGATCCCTGTATATTCAGTTATCTTCTCCACGTACAGTCCTTTATATCCTCATTATTATGGCAAAGGACGGTGGTTTGTAAACTTGGCTGCAAATTCGAATCACCAGGAGAACTCTATAAAATCCCAGTGCTGAGGCCTCATCTCAGCTAAATCAGAATCTCAAGGAGGGAAGGCAGGAGTCAACACGTTTTATTAATAAAACCCCACAGGTGATTCCACCCTGCAGCCAACTGAACCACTGTTGGAGTCAAAAGATCTCACTTCTTCCCAAATGAAAAATGCTTTCATTCACATTTCTGACAAAACATCGTCCATTGAAGAAGGGAATGGCAAGCCACTTCAGTATTCTTGCCTTGAGGACCCCATAAGCAGTATGAAAAGGCAAAAAGATAGGATACTAAAAGATGAATTCCCCAGATTTGTAGGTGCCCAATATGCTACTGGAGAAGAGTTGAGAAATAACTCCAGAAAGAGTGAAGAGACAGAGCCAAAGAGAAAACAATACCCAGTTGTGGATGTGACTGGTGATGGAAGTAAAGTCTGACGTTGTAAAGAACAATATTGCATAGGAACATGGAATATTAGGTCCATGAATCAAGGTAAATTGGAAGTGATCAAACAGGAGACGGCAAGAGTGAACATCGGCATTTTGGGATATCAGTGAACTAAAATAGACTGGAATGGGTGAATTTAATTCAGATGACCATTACTTCTACTACTGTGGGCAAGAATCCCTTATATGAAATGTAGTAGCCTTCATAGTCAACAAAAGAGTCCTAAACGCAGGTACTTGGGCACAATCTCAAAAACAACAGGATGATCTCGTTTGTTTCCAAGGAAAACCATTCAATATCACAGTAATCCAAGTCTATGCCCCAACCACTAAAGCTGAAGTTAAATGGTTCTATGAAGACCTAGAAGACCTTCTAGATCTAACACCAAAAACAGATGTCCTTTTCATCATAGGGGATTGGGATGCAAAAGTAGGAAGTCAAGAGATACCTGGAATAACAGGCAAATTTGGCCTTGGAGTACAAAAAGAAGCAGGGTAAAGGATAACAAAGTTTTTCCCAGAGAACACACTGGTTATAGCAAACACCCTCTTCAAAGCAATACAAGAGACAACTCTACACATGGACATCACCAGATGGTCAATACTGAAATCAGATTGATTATATTCTTTTCAGCCAAAGATGAGAAGCTCCATATGGTGGGAAAAAAACAAGACTGGGAGCTGACTGTGGTTCAGATCATGAACTCCTTATTGCAAAATTCAGACTTAAATTCATAAAAGTAGGGAAAACCACTATACCATTCAGGTATGACCTAAATAAAATCCCTTATGATTATACAGTAGAAGTAACAAATATATTCACGTGATTAGATCTGATAGAGTACCTGAAAAACTATGGATGGAAGTTCGTGACATTGTACAGAAGGCCATGATCAAAGTCACCCCCAAGAAGAAGAAATGCAAACAGACAAAATGGCTGTCTGAGGAGGCCTTACAAATAATTGAGAAAGAAGAGAAGCAAAGGAGAAAAGGAAAGATATAGCCATCTGAATGCAGAGTTCGAAAGAAGAGCAAGGAGTGAAAAGAAAGCCTTCCTCAGTGATCAATGCAAAGAAATAGAGGAAAACAATAGAATGGGGAAGACTGGTGATCTCTTCAAGAACATTAGAGATACCAAGGGAACATTTCAAGCAAAGAGGGACACAATAAAGGACAGAAGATTTATGGACTTAACAGAAGCAGAAGATATTAAGAAAAGGAGGCAAGAATACACAGAACTATGCAAAAAAGATCTTAATGGCCTAGATAACCACAATGGTGTGATCACTCAGTTGGAGTCACACAACCTGGAATGTGATGTCAAGTGGACCTTAGGAAGCATCACTATGAACAAAACTAGTGAAGGTGATGGAATTCTAGTTGCTCTATTTCAAATCCTAAAGATGATGCTGTTAAAGTGCTGCATTCAAATGCCAGCAAATTTGGAAAGCTCAGCAGTGGCCACAGAACTGGAAAAGGTCAGTTTTCATTCTAATCCCTAAGAAAGGCAACGCCAAAGAATACTCAAACTACCACACAATTTGCACTCATCTCACACACTAGTAAAGTAATGCTCAAAATTCTCCAAGAGAGGTTTAATCAGTATATAAACTGAGAACTTCCAGATGTTCAAGCTGGCTTTAAAAAAGGCAGAGGAATGAGATATAAAATTACCAACATCCATTGGATCATAGAAAAAGGAGGAGAGATCCAGAAAAAACATCTACTTTGGGTTTATTGACTATGCCAAAGCATTTGACTGTGTGAATCACAACAAACTGCACAGAATTCTTCAAGAGATGGGAAAACAGACCACCTGACCTGCCTCTTGAGAAACCTGTATACAGGTCAGAAGCAACAGTTAGAACTGGACATGGAACCACAGACTTGTACCAAATTGGAAAAGGAGTACATCAAGGTTGTATACTGTCACCCTGCTTATTTATTTTATATGCGGAGTACATCATGCTAAATCCCAGGCTGGAAGAAGCACAAACTAGAATTAAGATTGCCGGGAGAAATATTAGTAACCTCAGATATGAAGGTGGTACCACGCTTATGGCAGAAAGTGAAGAACTAAAGAGCCTTTTGATGAAAGTGAAAGGAGAGTGAAAAAACTGGCTTGAAAATCAGCATTCAAAAAATGAAGATTGTGTCTTCTGGTCCCATCACTTCATGGCAAACAGATGGGGAAACAATGGAAACAGTGGCAGACTTTATTTTGGGGGGCTCCAAAATCACTGCAGATGGTGACTGCAGCCATGAAATTAAAAGACACTTGTTCCTTGGAAGAAAAGTTATGCCCTACCTAGACAGTACATTAAAAATCAGAGACATTACTTTACCAACAAAGATCCATCTAGTCAAAGCTATGGTTTTTCCAGTAGGCATGTGTGGATGTGAGAGTTGGACTATAAAGAAAGCTGAGCGCTGAAGGATTGATGCTTTTGAACTGTGGTGTTAGAGAAGAACTCTTGAGAGTCTCTTGGACTGCAAGGAGGTCCACCCAGTCCTTCCTAAAGGAAATCGGTCCTGAATATTCATTGGAAGGACTGATGTGGAAGCTGAAACTCCAATACTTTGGCCACCTGATGTGAAGAACCAACTCATTGAAAAGACCCTGATGCTGGGAAAGATTAAAGGCAGGAGAAGGGGTCAACAGAGGATGAGATGGCTAGATGGCATCACCGACTCTATGGACATGAGTTTGAGTAAGCTCTGGGAGTTGGGGATGGACTTGGAGGCCTGGTGTGCTGCAGTTCATTGGGTCGCAAACAGTCGGACACGACTGAGTGACTGAACTGAAAGGAGTTGATTATGTGAGGGGTTTTATTTATTTTTTGTAGTCTTTAATTTTATCTATGTCTTAGGTATATTCGTTGTGGTTAATATTTGGTGTTTCAAAAAGAACATAATTACATGGCCCCCTTATTAGGAGGACTGAGTGTTATTACTTTTTCCTCCAGGTCTAGTCCCAGGCCTGCCCTAGTAGGTGCTGAAGAAGGTTGGATTTTAACTACTCAGTGAAAAATCCTAATGGCGCATGTAAGGAGTTAGGGAAGGACTCCTTTAGGAGAGAAGGCTGTGTCCACAGGAGGATGTGGGAGTGATTCTAGTCTGTCCAGAGGGACAGGCCTCCACCAGCTAAGTCCTGCCTCTTCTCCTGCTTCATCTCCAGACTTTGTCTCACTCTAGCCTGAGCTCCAACGTGTCTTAACTGTTTTAGTTTCTCAAATCCACTAACCTCTCCTTTGCTCTGGACCTTTGGGTTCATCCTTTTCTGCCAAGGAACCCCCCCACCCCCACCCCCACCCCCACATCTTTTATTGACTGACTCTTACTCTCCTCTCAGGTAAAAAGTGAGATATGGCTCTATCCAGCAGGACTCTTTCTCCCTGAAATGAACCCCTCTCTGCCCTGTCCCCCCTTCTCATGACTCCCCTGTGTTGGCTCCTTTCTCCTCTCCTTTAGCCTGGAAGAGCGGCAGCTGTGTCTCCTCCAGGGACCCCAGCACCTGTTTGGGAGCCTGAGCACAGGAGGGCTCAGTATTCAGTGGCTGACTTTGAAAGCACCCAGGCGGTAGGCGAACAACTTTCCAAGTCTCAAATGTGTCCACTTGCTTCTCTTTTCCCCTTGGACTTAGGACTTAGTGGCTAATAAACTTCAGATGTTTGGGGGAGGGTAAGGACACATGCATTATTTAAATAGAAGACAGTTGGTGAGAGAAGGGAGAAAAGAACCGGGAAGTTCAGGAAGAGCATGGCCAACAGCCAGTTGCTGTTATTTGCACAAAGCCTGTCCTGTGTGTGTGAAAGAGGCTCCCAGGATGAACATGTCATGGAGGTGTTCCCTGAGGGCTCACTCTGGCTGGTTCTCTGATAGGCTGAGGCTCTGAGGTCAAGGCTGTGAATGGAAACTCAACTCGAGGGAAACACGTGTTATGTCTCTTTGTATAAATGGTTGCTACTCTAGCACCCCTAAACAAGCTGCTTAAATAGGGATGGCACACATTTTAGTGTCCAAATCTCTCATCCACTCCCAGGGAAGGAAGGACTGGTTATCCCTGAGTCCTACCCTTCAACCTCTGAGAACTCTTCACTCCCTTTCCCCAGAAGAGCAGGGCTGAGGATAGGAGAAGGCTTGTCATGTCTCCATCCCCAGCCCCCTGACTGTTGAGTGAGCCCATGACTGAGAGGTGGGGAGGAGGTGAGATGAATGAGTGTCCTCTGGTCCCACAGCCAGTCCTCCCCCGGCCCTGCCCCCGGCACCTCCATGCCGGGGACCAGCCCCGGCTGATCCAGGGTATTCGAAGGAGAGACGGCATAGGCGAGGATCAGGATACAATAGCTTCAATTAGATATTAATTAATTAAAGATATAAAGAGTAATAGAATAAGGATAGCTCAGTAGGAAAATTCAGTGGAGAAAAGAGGCTGAGTAGCTTGGTTTACGCGGGAGACCAATAAAACTTCAAGACAAGAAGTTTGCACCACTTACGTAGGCCGCAGGCGTCCTTCCGTTCTCCCGAAGGAGAGGAGACACTGAGGCCTCCCCGGTCGGATCTTAGAAGCCCAGGCATAATTAGTAAGCATGGTGGGTTCCGCGCTCCAGATGGAGACTCAGCCAGAGTGAGAGAGAGAGCGACATGGGGAGACCAGTATTTCGAGAAACTGATCCCAATTCTTTATTTTCCAGAGTCTGTTTTTATACACTAAGATGTTATACAAAAGTCACGTGGGGACAGCAGTCCTGACTTTTATTAAAGTCAGGTGCTTCACACAAATGTATACAGAGGTCTTAGGGGTGTTACATCATCTTCTGGCCAGGGGGGCCTGCTGACAATTTACGACCCTCTCCTTGTGACAGCGGTCAGTCAATCAGGACACTGATTTCTCCAGGGCTGATTATTCTAAAAACAGACGCCACCCAAATAAAGTTACATTCCTACAGGGTGAGGGTGTAGTGGGTTTTAGTTAAGGAAAGAATTTACTTAGCCTAAGGTCTAACGTGATTGATATCAAAGGTTAATACTTATTTCTTCTATATATTCATTAATGTGTGTAAGGGCAGGGGATGTGGAGACTTAGCAACAAACATTGGCTCAACAAATGAAAAACCCTTCACCAATACAATTTCTAATCAGCCCATTATACTTATACTAATAGTTTTCTAACTTTTCTAAGGAACCTGTTTTTAGAAGGTTTAAAGCATCTGGTGCCTCTCACGGTTGGGAGGCTGTGAGCAATCACATGTGGCCGGACGAGCCTGTCAGGCAGGCTAGAGAACCTTCAGAGGAGTTTGTAGGTTAAAACACTCTTGTCACACCCAAGAGTTTTTATTGACTGGAGCTCTAGGTTAACTCCTTCTCCGAAAGAGGTGGTGGGGGACAGCCCCCCGTAAAGTCAGAGGTGTAGGTAAGAGCACAAAGTAGTAAAGTAGGCAGGCTCTGGTTATGGGGGTAGACGCTCGGGGATTTCCAGGGGGACTCCTGAGGCTCGATCCCGCCTTTGCGTATGTCGAGCCTCCTTCCTCATGACCTTTGCCATGGGCGGAGTACCTCACTCTGGCCCCCAACACCTCCACCCTTCCATTCCCTCTGCCCTTGGACTTGCCCTTGGATTTCCTCTCATATTCATGCAAGGTTTCCCAGAGTTCTATCTCAGATCTGAAATCTTTCTTAAACCATCTTTTTTGTTGTTTAAAAGCTTATTCCTTGATAGTTGAGTGACTTTACTCAGGAGTATAAGGGGAGAACCATGAGTATGGAAAAGCCAGGAGGGTCTGAGGCGTTGATTAGTTTCTTATCTCACTTTTAAACAAGGGTGTGGGGCACTTAACACACAGCAAAGGCAAACATCACAGCATTTTTACCAGAACCAGATCCCCTACAACTGTGACAGGGAGGAAAATTACCTTTGTTGGCCCCTGACCTCCATGTCACCAGCAGCCCCTCCCAATATACTCCAGGTCTTTGGTCTGTTCTTATCTCTCCTCAAAGTGAAAGTAAAAGTATTAGTCACTCAGTCATGTCCTATTCTTTGTGACCCCATGGACTGTAGCCTGCCAGGCTTCTCTGTCCATGGATTCTCCAGGAAAGAATACTGGAGTGGGTAGTCATTACCTTTTCCAAGGGATCTTCCCAATCCCAGGGATCAAACCCAGGTCTCTCACATTGCAGGCAGATTCTTAACCATCTGAACGACAGGGAAACCCTCAAACTCATGTTTATTATCTGACTCCATTTGTTGGGTGGAAAATTATCTCATTAGCTTATTGCATAATAATGACAAAAGAAAAGGAGTGGTATCAAGATAAGACTTAAGCTCTTTATCCAGTGTTTCAAAGGGAAGAAATAAATCATTCCAGAAACTGCTGTCATGTAAAATTCCAAAGAAAAAGTGAAAGAAAGTGAAAGTGGCTCAGTCATGTCCCGCTCTTTGAGACTCCATGGATATAGTCCATTGAATTTTCTAGGCCAGAGGACTGGAGTGGGTAGCCTTTCCCTTTTCCAGGGGATCTTCCCAACCCAGGATTGAACCCAAGTCTCCTGCATTGCAGGTGGATTCCTTACCAACTGAGCCACCAGGGAAGCCCAAGTGTAGTACTAAATCAATGGCTTCTGATGATTTAGAAAAGGAAGCAGTCATAATTGGAACAACATTTTGGGTTCAATAAATAAAGGATTGTAATGCTGAATTAAATGCATATGCTTATAAAGGCTGATGGATCTGAAGAAAACTGTAGTGAAATCCTAGCATTAAGATTTTAGCAGGCAACTGTCAGTTTCTTATGATGTTCTTGAGATATAGTAATGAGTATGAGTATATATATCCATCAGCTCAGTTCAGTTCAGTCACTCAGTCGTGTCCGACTTTTTGTGACCCTATGAATCACAGCATGCCAGGCCTCCCTGTCCATCATCAACTCCTGGAGTTCACTCAGACTCATGTCCATCGAGTCAGTAATGCCATCCAGCCATCGCATCCTCAGTTGTCTCCTTTTCCTCCTGCCCCCAATCCCTCCCAGCATCAGAGACTTTTCTAATGAGTCAACTCTTCGCATGAGGTGGCCAAAGTACTGGAGTTTCAGCTTTAGCATCATTCTTTCCAAATAACACCCAGGGCTGATCTTCTTTAGAATGGACTGGTTGGATCTCCTTGCAGTCCAAGGGACTCTCAAGAGTCTTCTCCAACACTACAGTTCAAAAGCATCAATTCTTTGATACTCAGCTTTATTCACAGTCCAACTCTCACATCCATACATGACCACTGGAAAAACCATAGCCTTGACTAGACAGACCTTTGTTGGCAAAGTAATGTCTCTACTTTTCAATATGCTATCTAAGTTGGTCATAACTTTCCTTCCAAGGAGTAAGTGTCTTTTAATTTCATGGCTTCAATCACCATCTGCAGTGATTTTGCAGCCCCCCAAAATAAGGTCTGACACTGTTTCCACTGTTCCCCATCTGTTTCCCATGAAGTGATGGGACCAGAAGCCACGATCTTTGTTTTCTGAATGTTGAGCTTTAAGCCAACTTTTTCACTCTCCTCTTTTAATTTATCAAGAGGCTTTGTTGTTCCTCTTCACTTTCTGCCATAAGGGTGGTGTCATCTGCATATCTGAGGTTATTGATATTTCTCTCAGCAATCTTGATTCCAGCTTGTGCTTCTTCCAGCCCAGCATTTCTAATGATGTCTTCTGCATATAAGTTAAATAAGCAGGGTGACAATATACAGGTTTGACATACTCCTTTTCCTATTTGGAACCAGTCTGTTGTTCCATGTCCAGTTCTAACTGTTGCTTCCTGACCTGCATATAGGTTTCTCAAGAGGCAGGTCAGGTGGTCTGGTATTCCCATCTCTTTCAGAGTTTCCCACAGTTTACTGTGATCCACACAGTCAAAGGCTTTGGTATAGTCAATAAAGCAGAAATAGATGTTTTTTCTGGAACTCTCTTGCTTTTTTGATGATCTAGCAGATGTTGGCAATTTGATCTCTGTCTCCTCTGCCTTTTCTAAAACCAGCTTGAACATCTGGAAGTTCATGGTTCACGTATTGCTGAAGCCTGGCTTGGAGAACTTTGAGCATTACTTTACTAGTATGTGAGATGAGTGCAATTGTGTGGTAGTTTGAGCATTCTTTGGCATTGCCTTTCTTTGGGATTGGAATGAAAACTGACCTTTTCCAGTCCTGTGGCCACTGCTGAATTGTCCAAATTTGCTGGCATGTTGAGTGCAGCACTTTCAAAGCATCATCTTTTAGGATTTGAAATAGTTCTACTGGAATTCCATCACCTCCACTAGCTTTGTTCGTAGTGATGCTTCCAAAGGCCCATTTGACTTCACATTCCAGGATGTCTGGCTGTAGGTGAGTGATCACACCATCGTGATTATCTGGGTTGTGAAGATTTTTTTGTACAGTTCTTCTGTGTATTTTTGCCACCTCTTCTTAATATCTTCTGCTTCTTTTAGGTCCATACCATTTCTGTCCTTTATTGTACCCATCTTTGCATGAAATGTTCCCTTGGTATCTCTAATTTTCTTGAAAAGATCTCTAGTCTTTCCCATTCTATTGTTTTCCTCTATTTCCTTGCATTGATGTCTGAGGGAGGCTTTCTTATCTCTCCTTGCTATTCTTTGGAACTCTGCATTCAAATGGGTATATCTTTCCTTTTCTTCTTTGTTTTTCACTTCTCTTCATTTCACAGCTATTTGTAAAGCCTTCTGAGACAGCCATTTTGCCTTTTTTAAAAAACTATATTTGGAGGCTAATTACTCTACAATATTGGAGTGTTTTTCTAGGTGATGGTCTTGATCCCTGTCTCCTGAACAATGTCATGAACCTCTGTTCTTAGGTCAGGCATCCTGTCTATCAGATCTAGTCCCTTAAATCTATTTCTCACTTCCACTATATAATCATAAGGGATTTGATCTAGGTCATACCTGAATGATCTACTGGTTTTCCCCTCTTTCTTTAATTTACGTCTGAATTGGGCAATAAGGTGTTCATGATCTGAACCACAGTCTGCTCCTTGTCCTGTTTTTGCCGAGTGTATAGAGCTTCTCAATTTGAAGGAAGGATGCAGCTGGTTCTCATCTGCTCCCCAGTTGGAAGACACATATTTCATCTCCCTCTATGGCATTCTCTCACCCTGTGTGTAGACTCCATAAGCCTACTGTCTCCCTCTTTATGAATTTTTCAGACTCCAAGTGGGAAATTGGGGTTTTTTACTTCACTCATAACACAGGTTTATGGCATGGGAGTCTCCTGTACAAAGCTGATAACTCTGCTGGCTTCTAGCAGGAGGTAAGGCATGAGCCATACTTGAAGGGGTTTCTATCGTATCCTGTGTCCCCTCAACTTTGGGAATGGTGATCACTGGGGACAGGCCTCTCCAGCTCTCTGCCTCTTATTCCCAGACCTTTGTTCGCCTCTGACTTGGGTTTTGATCTCTCTTCTGTGGAGGAAGTCTTGGTTGGCTGTTTTCTTGCCAACTGTGCTCTTTGTACTAGCATCAGTGCTCCTTAGCTATAACCTCAAGAATTCCATGTTCATTCCTTTTACATAAACATTCACACCATAGCAAGGGACAGTCAATTTAATACTCTGGTAAAATAGTTTGCTGTAATAGTTTCTACTTATTGATTTTCTCTTCTGTGCTATGAAATGCAATAAGCACTTTCACATCAACAATAACTCCATGAAATTGATATTACTTTTCAGTACCCAATTTACAGATGAAAAATTTCATTCGGAGAATGCAATTATCAACTGGAGTTTGGAAGAGTGCCCCTGTTAGGAGGTGGCCTCCCTTATTTATCTGATAAATCTGCTGGGAACCTAAGAGTTTCCAGTTTTTGGAGGAATCAGGTAGAAAGAAAAGACATGTTTTAATTATACTTACAAAGGTCTAATTTTCCAAATTGTTTTTGTTATTGTTGTTGTTATTTTTTAAACAAATTTATTTATTTTAATTGGAGGTTAATTACTTTACAATATTGTATTGGTTTTGACATACATCAACATGAATCCGCCACAGGTATACACGTGTTCCCCATCCTTAACCCCCCTCCCTCCTCCCTCCCCGTACCATCCCTCTGGGTCGTCTCAGTGCACCAGCCCCAAGCAACCAGTATCATGCATTGAACTTGAACTGGCGATTCATTTCATATATGATATTATACATGTTTCAATGTCTTTCTCCCAAATCATCCCACCCTCCCCCTCTCCCACAGAGTCCAAAAGACTGTTTTATACATCTGTGTCTCTTTTGCTGTCTTGCTTTTAGGGTTATCGTTACCATCTTTCTAAATTCCATATATATGCATTAGTATACTGTATTGGTGTTTTTCTTTCTGGCTTACTTCACTCTGTATAATAGGCTCCAGTTTCATCCACCTCATTAGAACTGATTCAAATATATTCTTTTTAATGGCCCAGTAATACTCCATTGTGTATATGTACCACTGCTTTCTTATCCATTCATCTGCTGATGAACATCTAGGTTGCTCCCATGTCCTGGCTATTATAAACAGTGCTGCCATGAACATTGGGGTACATGTGTCTTTTTCAATTCTGGTTTCCTCGGTGTGTATGCCCAGAAGTGGGATTACTGGGTCATAAGGCAGTTCTATTTCCAGTGTTTTTAAGGAATCTCCACACTGTTCTCCATAGTGGCTGTACTAGTTTGCATTCCCACCAACACTGTAAGAGGGTTCCCTTTAAGTCATCATTATCTTGAAAGGAAGAGTTTCCTTATATCTGTAAAATGCTAGCTAAAACCAGTAATATTTTAGACAAAAATCATAAAAATTATAACCATATTCACAAGTTCACTCAGCATCTAGTCCTTTTTGTTAACAGTTTTATGAACCCATCAGACTTTTTGTTAGAATTATATAATTCCTTAAAATTCTGAAATTTATCAGAAACCTGTATTTATTAAAAGTCCTTCCAATGAATCTTCTTGAAGATGAAGCACTTTGTAATACTATCTGAGTACAAAAATAACAATCTGTAAATGATAGAAGATTTTTCCATAATTGTGCATGCTATACAAGTTAATACACTGTATTTCTCTTGTTCATCTGTCTTACATCGTTTGAATCTCCAAGGCCCCAGCCAGAGAGCCTAGAAGAGTAAAAGAAAGAGGAATTTTCCTCTCTCCTACACAGTAAAATATACATAATGTAAAACGAACCATTTCCACCATTTTTTAAATGTACTGCTCTGTGCCATTAATTATATTCACATTGTTGTGAATCCATCTCTAGAACGTCTACATCTTCCCTTTAGATTTTACTAGGTTTGTCATAGCTTTCCTTCCAAAGAGCAAGCGTCTTTTCATATCATGCTGCAGTCACTGTCTGCAGTGATTTTGGAGCCTAAGAAAATAAAATCTCACTGCTTCTACTTTTTCCCCATCTATTTCCCATGAAATGATGGGACCAGATACCATGATCTTAGCTTTTTGATTGTTGAGCATTAAGCCAGCTTTTTCACCCTTGTCTTTCACCCTCATCAAGAGACTCTTTAGTTACACTTTGCTTTGTTCCTCTAGAGTGGTATCATCATCAGTTCAGTTCAGTTGCTCAGTCGTGTGCAACTCTTTGTGACCCCATGGACTGCAGCACACTAGGCTTCAACTGCGTATCTGAAGTTATTGATATTTCTCCTGGAAATCTTGATTCCAGTTTGTGCTTTATCTAGTCTGGCACCTTGCATGATGCTCTGCATATAAGTTAAATAAGCAGGGTGACATTATACAGCCTTGTCATACTCCTTTCCCAATTTTTGTTTGTCTGAAGAAGTATTCATTTTTCCTTTACTTTTGAAAATCATTTCACAAACTATAGAATTCTAAATTGGTGGGTTTTTTTGTTTGTTTTCTCTCAACATTTAAAACTTTTCCACTCTACTCTCTCCTTGTTTGGATGGTTTCTGAGTAGAATTGGATACAATTCTTATCTTTATCCCTTTATAGACAAAGTGTTTTTCTTTAATTTGAAAATAATAAGCATAGTTTTAGGGTTTTTTCCTTCTTTTCTGTTACACTACTGTTTATTTCTAGCATTTATTCTTTGTTCCTTCTTAAAATCTACATCTTTCTGATTCTATTGCCCACCTATTTTTGCATGCTGTATACTTTATCCTTTAGAGCCCTTGGTATATTAATTATGTTATTGTCATTGTTGTTTAGTCACTCAGTCGTGTTCAACTCATTTGTGACCCCATGGACTGTAGCCCACCAGGCTTCTCTGTCTATAGGATTTCCCAGGGTAGAATACTAGAGTGGATTGCCAGTTTCTTCTCCAGGGGATCTTCCTGACCCAGGGATTGAACCCAGGTTTCCTGCATTGGCAGGCAGATTCTTTACCACTGAGTCACTGGGAAAGCCGGAGTTGCTTTTACTGTTTGTTTGTTTCTTTTTTAATTTTAATTGGAGGCTAATTACTTCACAATATTGTAGTTGTTTTGACATACATTGACATGAATCAGCCATGGGTGTACATGTGTTCCCCATCCTGAACCCCCCTCCCAACTCCCTCACCATCCCATCCCTCTGGGTCATCCCAGTGCACCAGCCCTGAGCATCCTATCTCATGCATTGAACCTGGACTGGCGATATGTTTCACATATGATAATATACATTTTGTTGCTAAGACACTTCAGTCGTGTCCGACTCTGTGTGATCCCATAGACGGCAGGCCACCAGGCTCTCCCGTCCCTGGGATTCTCCAGGTAAGAACACTGGAGTGGGTTGCCATTTCCTTCGCCAATGCATGAAAGTAAAATGTGAAAGGGAAGTCGCTCAGTCGTGTCCGACTCTTAGCGACCCCGTGGACTGCAGCCTACTAGGCTCTTCCGTCCGTGGGATTTTCCAGGCAAAAGTACTGGAGTGGGGTGCCATCGCCTTCTCTGGATAATATACATGTTTCAGTGCTATTCTCTCAAATCATCCCACCCTCGCCTTCTCCCACTGAGTCCAAAAGACTGTTCTATACATCTGGGTCTCTTTTGCTGTCTCACTTTTAGGGTTATCGTTACCATCTTTCTAAATTCCATATTTATACATTAGTATGCTGTATTGGTGTTTTTCTTTCTGGCTTACTTCTGGTCTGATGTTTCCAACATCCCTGCTATTCCTGTTTCCGATGATGCTTTGTCTCTTCAAAAAAAAATTTTTTTTTTCTTTTGCATTTTGCTGTGCCTTGTAACTTTTTCTTGAAACGTAGAAATGATGTCCTGGATTAAAGGCACTGCTATAAGTGGATTTTAGTAATGAGGAGGTGAGGTGTGAGGGCAGGCATATCACATAATTAGGTCTCAGCCCCTCAGTGAGCCTCTTCCTCTGGACTGTGAACCTCACAAGTGTTTCTCATTTTTCTCTCCCCCACTCCTTCCCTTATATGGGACAGAATAGCTCAAGCCAGCTGGAGCTGGGTATTCCCTTCCCCAGGTCAGCTGGCTCAGTTAATACTCTAGAGGATTAGACTCTAGTACTAGTTTTCCCCTGGGAAAGGCCTTCTTCAGAAGACTGAGTGTTCTGATTATTTCAAATTGGCTCCTCCTCATCCCCCTACTCCCAGCAGGAAGGCTAAGGAGACTTTCCCTGGTATTTCCTGTAGGATCCCTGTGATACTCCTGGAGGCAAGGTTCACAGTATTATGAGTCCCTTCATTACCAGGTCCCCCTGGGGTTTTTTACTCTCAGATTGTTTACACTGAGCCTCCAGCAGTTTTTCAGTTATGGCTCTGGTTTCCTCCCCAAGCGCAGGCTCCCATGGTGGTTTCACCCTGAGAAGCCTCAACTTCCTCTGTTCACCTGTGGGCCTCTCCAATCTTGGGAGTGGCAGTTTGCCTCCTTTGACAGATGCAAAAGGAAGTCTCCCTTTCCTTTTTTTCAATCTATACTCACCTAAGTTATCTTATCCAATACGAAGGACTGTTTTTCATTTTTTTACATTTTTGGTTTTTTTAAATTTTTTCTTTTTGCTCCCAGGTTTATAGAAGACTGACTCCTTGGTTTTCATGTTTTGGCTGTTTCTCATCTGAGTAGGCTTCTTGACTACGTAATTAAAATCAGGGCTTGTCAGCCATCTCCAGCTACTCTCACTTCTTGTTCTTCATCAGTTCAGTTTAGTCACTCAGTCATGTCCGACTCTTTGTGACCCCATCAATCGCAGCACACCAGGCCTCCCTGTCCATCACCAACTTTCGGAGTTTACCCAAACTCATGTCCATTGAGTCCATGATGCCATCCAACCATCTCATCCTCTGTCGTCCCCTTCTCCCCCTGCCCTCAATCTTACCCAGCATCAGGGTCTTTTCCAGTGAGTCAGCACTTCTGATGTTATCTTGTTCATACATTAACTTGTTTACTGTCTATCTCCTACTAATTCAATGTAAACACTGTGAGAAGATTAACCTTACATGTTTTGTAAGCCATTGATTCTTAGTACTTTGAAGGGTACGTGATGTGTAATAGGTGTTTAAAAGCACTTGGTTAAAAATAATTCATAATTTATTTAATCATGTTGCTGGTGCTAAACTTGGAAGTTAGGGTGTTTCTAAATTCTATTATAATTTAATAATAATCATTGCTCTGAGAAACATTTGTATATAAATGAAGTTGTGCATGAATAGTTTTCTGTAAGTGACTTTTTTGCCTTCATCTTCTTGTAGGTAAAAATCCTATTGGGTAAAAGAAGGTGAACAATTTAAGACTTTTAATAAATATTGTCAAATTATTATCTGAAAAGGCTATTCTAATTTATAGTTTACCAATAGTATATTACAATGCCTATCACACTTTTAATTAGCATGAGATGGGCTGGATAGAGCACAAGCTGGAATCAAGGTTGCCGGGAGAAATAACAGTAACGTCAGATATGCAGATGACCTTATGATAGAAAGTGAAGAAAAACTAAAGAGCCTCTTGATGAAAGTGAAAGAGGAGAGGGAAAAAGTTGGCTTAAAGCTCGACATTCAGAAAACTAAGATCATGGCATCCAGTCCCATCATTTCATGGCAAATAGATGGGGAAACTGGAAACAGTGGCTGACTTTATTTTGGGGGGTTCCAAAATCACTTCAGATGGTGACTACAGCCTTGAAATTAAAAGACACTTATTCCTTGGAAGGAAAGTTATGACCAACCTAGACAGTATATTAAAAACCAGAGACATTACCTTGCCAACAAATGTCCATCTACTAAAGGCTATGGTTTTTCCAGTAGTCATGTATGGATGTGAGAGTTGGACTATAAAGAAGGCTGAGCACTGAAGAAATAATGCTTTTGGACTGTGATATTTGAAAAGACTCTTGAAATTCCCTTGTACCTCAAGGAGATCCAACCAGTCCATCCTAAAGGAGATCAGTCCTGAGTGTTCATTGGAAGGATTGATGTTGAAGCTGCAACTCCAATACTTTGGCCACCTGATGTGAAGAACTGACTGATTTGAAAATACCCTGATCCTGGGAAAGATTGAAGGTGGGAGGAGAAGGGGACGACTGAGAATGAGATGGTTGGGTGGCATCACCAACTCAGTGGACATGAGTTTGGGTAAACTCTGGGAGTTGGTGAGGGACAGGGAGGCTTGGCGTGGTGCAGTCCATGGTGTCACAAAAAGTTGGACACAGCTGAGCAACTGAACTGATTCTGTTTTTTTAAAAGTGTTGCTAATTTAATAGATGAGATTGAATATATTTGTATGTTTATATTATCTTATTGCAGATGGTGATTGCAGCCATGAAATTAAAAGACGCTTACTCCTTGGAAGGAAAGTTATGACCAACCTACACAGCATATTATAAAGCACAGACATTACACTGCCAACAAAGGTCCATCTAGTCAAGGCTATGGTTTTTCCAGTGGTCATGTGTGGATGTGAGAGTTGGATGGTAAAGAAAGCTGAGCACTGAAGAATTGATGCTTTTGAACTTTTGTATTGGGGAAGACACTTGAGAGTCCCTTGGACTGCAAGAAGATCCAACCAGTCCATCCTAAGGAGATCAGTCCTGGGTGTTCATTGGAAAGACTGATGTTGAAGCTGATACTCCAATACTTTGGCCACCTCCCGTGAAGAGTTGACTCATTAGAAAAGACACTAATGCTGGGAAGGATTGGGGGCGGGATGAGAAGGGGATGACAAAGGATGATATGGCTGGATGGCATCACTGACTTGATGGACATGGGTTTGGATAGACTCCGGGAGTTGGTGATGGACAGGGAGGCCTGGCGTGCTGTGATTCATGGGGTCTAAAAGAGTTGGACATGACTGAGCTACTGAACTTAACTGATTATCTTATTATTTGTATTACTTTGCTCTAATTTTCTTTTTACTTACTCTTTTTCTAGATTGTGAGTCTATTGAAAACAGGGATTTCATCTTTTTAGGTATATTCTTTTCTGAGGACACCTTTGTCAACTCTTAGCAGTTTCTAGACACTTATCTAAATAATGAACTAGTTTTCCAAAAGGCTTAATTCAAAATAACTGAAGATCCCATTATTATTATGATATCTTAATGTGGTTTAGTCACTCAGTCGTGATCCCGTGGACTGTAGCCTGCCAGGTCTCTTGACCCATGGGTTTTCCCAGGCAAGAATGATGGAGTGAGTTGCTGTTTCCTTCTCCAGGAGATTTTCCTGACCCAGGGATCAAACCTGAGTCTCTTGCTTGGCAAGCAGATTCTTTACCATTGAGCCTCCAGGGAAGTCATTGGCCCACATTGAGCAGTTTTGCTTCAGTTTTTACATCAGGGCTCTATATGATAGTATAATGATGCAGATATGACTGAGGGCCAGTGGGAAGTAACACAGGTAACTCATTACTAATAACAAAGTTCTGAAATGTGAGTGTGACTTCTTTCCATGAATTAGATCACATTCAAGATTTGAATACTAACATGGTCCTTATTTACTTTCTTTCTTAAGTGGGAGAGAAATTTGTGGTGTTAAATTCTGTCCATTGGTTACAGCAGTGCTGTCCACAGAAATACATAGTGACCCACATCTATAAATTAAAATTTGAAATAACCATGTGAAAAAGATAAAAGGGACAAGTGAAAGTAATATTAGTAAGACCTTTTTGAAACTATGTGTCAAAAATATATCAGCATGTAATAAACAGGAAAAAATCATTGAGACGAAAAAGAGTTTTATGCTATCTTTGAAATCTGTAGTGTATTGTACAGTTAAATGCTAAGTCACTTCAGTCGTGTCCGACTCTGTGCGACCCCATAGACGGCAGCCCACCAGGCTCCCCCATCCCTGGGATTCTCCAGGCAAGAACACTGGAGTGGGTTGCCGTTTCCTTCTCCAATGCATGAAAGTGAAAAGTGAAAGTGAAGTCGCTCAGTCGTGTCTGACTCTTAGCGACCCCATGGACTGCAGCCTACCAGGCTCATCCACCCATGGAATTTTCCAGGCAAGAGTACTGGAGTGGGGTGCCATTTCCTTCTCCAATTGTACAGTTAAAGCACACCTCAATTTGGACCAGATGCATTTAAAGTCCTCAAAATCATTATGTGAATAGTGTTACTGTATTTGACAACCCAGGGCTTATAATATTAATAAGGATTTTCATGGGTTCAAGACAGTGAATTTAATTTTCATAATTGGAAGGATGTTCCTCATAGGTGTCATAGTTTGGGTTCCCCCAGTAGCAGACCATGAGGCAAACATTTGCATGAAAGTGGTTTATTTTAGATGTGATCCTAGGAAAACACATGTATGGAGTGGATAAGTGAGACAAAAAAGGGAAGGAAACCAATAAAATTGTGTGTTATCAAGAAAGTTACTGCTTTTGTAACTGGGTTCCTTCCCTCAGAGTCACCCTGGGAGACAGAATTATTTCAGCTGACAGGCAAGGGCACTGGGGCATTTATCTACCCACTCCCCATCCATCACTGGTTTAGGGCTGAATCCAGGGTTTTTTACTTGCTTTGCATATGGTCCCAGTGTGGTTCCATAGCTAGAAAGAGGCCCTAAGTGGATAGTTGCAGATAACCAGTGAGCTCCTTAATCCTTGAGAAGAGTTAGAGAGCACGAGCTAGAAAGTAACAGCTTCTGCTCCAGCAGGTCACACCATCCAAGGATGGATCCTGTTAGCCTCAGGAGCCCTAGAGACTTGATGTCACTGAGACTCTGCTTTGTACCAATCGTCCTGTTCACTTATGTATCCCTAGTTCCTGGAATAGTAGGTGTTCAATAAATAGTTGTTGACTGTATGGCTTTCCCTGAGTACCTGCTTCACTCTTTCAGGCTCTCCATGTAAATAAACGGGGCACATGGTTACCACTCATGTGTCATGTCCTTAAAACTCCCTCATCAGAAAGGAAAGAGAAGTTTTCTCTTTCTAGCTCCAGCAAAAAAGAAAACAGAAATTACCTCCCCCCCGCCCCCCGCTCAACATTCTCAAGGAAGAAATCCAATTGGTCTGGTTAGCCATGAGGTTATCTGTGGGCCAATCCCTTTGCATATTGACATGACATATTATGATTGGCTAGATTTCAGTTGGGTGCCCAGCTCTGAGTTTACCGAGGTAGATATATTACTAGAAGGAGGAGTGATAGACAGATTGTCACCATATTCAGAACTATGGATACCCACAGGATTATGTTTAAACTGTGAATCCCATTTATCATGTATGTCTTGATAGAAAAATGCTTGAGGACCAGCCTTGTCCCACCCGAGCCATTTGAGTTCTGTTGTTAAACCTGCTGCAGATTTAACACAGCTTTGACCATATGTCAGATATGCTATAGACCAGTGGTCTCCAACCTTTTTGGCTCTAGGGACGAGTTTCATGAAAGACAGTTTTTCCATGGACCAGGGAGAGTGGGATGGTTTTGAGATGATTCAAGCTCATTACATTTACTGTGTACTTACTTATTTTATTATTATGTTGTGACTATATAATGAAATAATTATACAGCTCACCATACTGCAGAATCAGTGGGAACCCTGAGCTTGTTTTTCTGCAACTAGATAGTCTCATTTTGGGGTGATGGGAGAGACTGACATCTGAAGTGTACTGTTTATGTCCAATCTACTCTGCAATCAGATTTTGGTTGCTGTCAGTGCAGAAAAGCCTGATTCCCAAAGATAGCTTGTTGAATATGGAAGCAGACTTTTCAGTGCTTTGCGGCAATCTCAGGACATTCTGTCTTTAATCTAGAACATACAGATATTTGAAATTGTTTCAAACATACTTTTTAGATTATCATCATTTACAATCTTAAGAAGGTGATCCTCTCTTACAGCAGATAAAGTCGATTCACCTGGCTTATTTGCAAATGGATCACAGATCTATTCCTTCCCAGTTCAAGAGTGTTTTGTGGTGGGGAAGTAATGCTCAAACTCTTTCAAAAGCTGAAATAGGTGATCACACACCAGTCAGGATGAAGAAGGCCCTGGATCAGTCTCTTTCAAAATCTCGTTAATATTTGAAAAATGTCAAAACCCCCGTGTTCACTTGTTACCTCCATAATTCCAGTTTGGCATTGAATGCAGCCACTTTATCTGCTGACTTAAACAGAGTTGTCCTTCTCCCCCAAAGTGATAGACAGATTGAGTTCATTGAGAAGGTTGAGTATGTCAAACAGGTAAGCAAGGTTTGCAATCACTTCTGTGTCATTGAAAGGTGCTGCCAGAAATCTCTGGAGCATCTCTTGTACCTCAAAAACTCTGGCTAGTGATCTACCTTTAGAAAGTCTTCTCACTTTTTTGTGCATAAGAAATGTGTGTGCTTTTCATCCATCTCCTCACAGAACTGCATGAACAGACGTGAGCTAAGGGCATGCACTGTGATGTAGTTGATCATTTAGTCACATCCTGCAAACATTGTTAAGTTCAGGTGACACTTTTCAGCTAGCCAGCATTTCTCTATGGATAACAGTATATATCGACTCACATTTAAAAGTGATCTCTTTGACCCAAGTAATGAAACGATAAAACCATCCAGTCATGGCAACCACTGTGTGCACAGACCAACACAAAATGACCAATTCAGTTTTCCTGATATGTAATTTCAAAGACTTAAATAGTTCTGTAGCTGTGGTATTGATTGGCAACAAAAGTGCACACAACATACCCTCATGCACATCCTCCTGAAAACATAGCTCATAGAAACAAGCATTGTTGCCTTTTTGTCAACATCAGTAGACTTGTTAAATTGGATTGCATACCACGGTGACTCATTCTTTCCTACAGTTGTGTCTCAGTATCCTCTGCTGTTTCACCAATTCATCTAGCTATGGTCTAGATGAATTCATCTAGCCAAAAGAGGGAAAGATGCCACCTTTTGAACTGCAGCCTCTCCTAAAAGTTCATGACAGCTGTCCTCAGCAGCAGGCAGGATTGACTCTTCAGTAAGAGTGAAGGACTTTTTAACTTTAGCAATAATGTTCACCACTAAGAATGATGCTCTCAGTGCAGACACATTTGGTGAATTTGTGGCCATCACTAATTGCTTCTGTTCTTCGTGTTCACATATTTCCTTTTGAAAAACTCCAAAGGCTTGTCTTTCAATGCAGGGTGCTTGTTTTCCATGTGACATCAGTTGTGACGGTTTTGTGGCTTCATTGCCTAACTGGTTGCAAATATATGTGTTGCACTTAACCTGTAATTGAAGTAGAACTCTTGATATTTTATCTTAATTGAAGTTTTCTTTTGTTGGCAGTCTTAGACTGTTTTGCTGTCTCATCATTGGGTCTCTCCCTCTTATCAAAGAAGATCCATTTTTTACTCATTTTTGCTAAAGTTAGCTTGTGGGCTTACCAAAACTGTGACAGTATGCAGTGCAGGAAAGAGGCACTAATGGAAGTAATGGGCAGGCTTTGTGCACACTAAAATTAGTGCTGGATTCTGCCTTAAAGCCTGTCACAAGATGCAGCTGTGCAATTGAAGAACCAACTCATGTGCTACTGTACAGCCTGCCAACAGATGCAGCTTGTCACTTGCCACTCATTGAAAGGGTCTTGATATGAGTCTGCAAGCAATTGGCTTATTATGGACCCTCTGCTGTCAACCTCTCTGCTAATGATAATCATACTTGCAGGTGCTCCCCAGTGCTAGCATCATCACTTCAGCTCCACCTCAGATCATAAGGTATTAGATTCTCATAAGGAGTGCTCAACCTAGATCCCTCACATGAGCAGTTCACAGTAGGGTTCATGCTTCTATGAGAATCTAATGCTGCTGCTAATCTCACAGGAGGTGGAGATCTGATGGCAATGTGAGTGATGAGAAGTGGCTCTAAATACCCATCAAGCTTCTCTTCCTCGCCCATTGCTCACCTCTTGCTCTGTGGCCTGGTTCCTAACAGGCCATAGATCAGGGATTGGGGACTCCTGCTGTAGACCATATAATAATTTATAGTTTTCACAGATACAGATTTCCCCCATGATCCATGAGGTTTATTTGGAAATGAATCATCAAGTCCAACAAGATTGAATTTCTCCTTAGATGTTGTTTTGTCAATGGCTGGCTTCATTAACTCAACATAATATATTCAATGTTCATCCATGTTGTGGCATACATACATGTATCTATCTTTATAAATAATATCCTATTGCATGTAATACCGGATTTTATTTATCCATTCATTAGGTGGTGTACACTTGCTTCCTCCCACCCTTAACACCCCTAATTATTATCTTTTCATGAATAATGGTGTTATACCATTAGTAACTAAGTTTTCATGTGGACATATGTTTTCATTTATCCTGGATAGATAACTATGAGCAGAATTTCTGGGTTATGTGGTAACTTTGTGGTTGTACCATTTTACATTCCCACCAGCAATACATGAGAATTCCAGTTTCTGTACATCCTTTCCATCACTTGTTATTGTTCTTTTAGTTGTAGTATTGAACAATTTCAGATCAGTAAACAAGTGCAGATAGAGGTCTTATGACATCTCCCCCATGTTTGTAAGCTCTGTGTCTGGCCTAGTGGTCCTGCACCTGAAAGGCATTCACTGAACACCTATTCAAAACAAAAAGTTTTTGTCATTTTTTAATTGAAAGGTAATTGCTTTATAGAATTTTGTAGTTTTCTGTCATACATCAACAAGAATCAGCCATAGGTATACCCATGTCCCCTCCCTCCTGGATCTCCCTCCCATCTTCCTCCCCACCTCACCCTTCAGCCTTTCGCAGAGTCCTTGTTTGAGGTCCCTGAGTCATACAGCAAATTTTTATTGGCTATCTATTTTACATATGGTATTGTGAATTTCTATGTTACTTTCTCCATACATCTCCCCTTCTCCCTCCTCTCCTCCAATTCTATCCATAGATCTGTTCTCTAAGTGTGTTTCTTCATTGCTGCACTGAAAATAAATTCATCAGTGTCATTTCTTCAGATTCCATATATGTCAGTATACAATTTTTATATTCCTCTTTCTGACTTACTTCACTCTGTATAATAGGCTCTAGTTTTGTCCACCTCATTAGAACAGATTCAAATCTGTTCCTTTTCATGGCTGAGTATTGGAGAAGGAAATGGCAACCCACTCCAGTGCTCTTGCCTGGAGAATCCCAGGGACGGGGGATCCTGGTGGGCTGTCGTCTCTGGGGTCGCACAGAGTCGGACACGACTGAAGCACCTTAGCAGCAGCAGCAGCACTAGTCCATTGTATATACGTGTGCCACAGCTTCTCTATCCATTTATATGTCGATGGACATCCAGGTTGCCTGCATGTTCTTGCTATTGTAAACAGTGCTGCAATGAACATTTGGGTACGTGTGTCTTTTTCAGTTTTTATTTCCTCCGGGTATATGCCTAGGAGTGGGATTGCTGGGTCATATGGTGGTTTTATGCCTAGCTTTTTAAGGAGTCTCCATACTGTCTTCCATAGTGACTGTATCAGTTTATATTACAAGAATGTTCCCCTCTCTCCATACCCTCTCCAGCATCCATTGTTTGTAGACTTTTTGATGATGGCCAGTCTGACTGGTGTGAGGTGGTAACTTCTTGTAGTTTTGACTTGCATTTGTCCAATAATGAGTGATGTTGAGCATCTTTGTGTGCCTCTTACCCATCTGTATGTCGTCTTTGGAGAAATGTCTCTTCAGGTCCCTTTCCCACTTTTTGATTAGGTTGTTTGCTTTTCTGGTATTGAGTTGTATGAGCTGCTTGTATATTTTAGAAATGAATTCTTTATCAGTTGTTTCCTTTGCTATTATTTTCTCCCATTCTGAGGGTTGTCTTTTCACTTTGTAGTTTCCTTTGCTGTGCAAAAGCTTTTAAGTTTAATTAGGCTGCACTTGTTTACTTTTGTTATTATTTCCATTATTCTAGGAGCTGCGTAGGAGATATTGCTTTGATTTATGTCATCAAATGCTGTGCCTATGTTTTCCTCTAAGAGTTTAATAGTTTCTGGTCTTACATTTAGGTCTTTAATCCACTTTGAGTTTATCTTTGTGTATGGTTTAAAGTAGTGTTCTAATTTCATTCTTTTGCATGTAGCTGTCCAGTTTTTCCAGCACCACTTATTGAAGTAGCTGTCTTTGCCCCATTGTATATTCTTGCTTCCTTTGTCAAAAATTAGGTACCCATAGGTGGGTGGGTTCATCTCTGGGTTCTCTATCTTGTTCCATTGTTCTATATTTTTGTTTTTGTGCCAGAACCATACTGTCTTGATTACTGTAGCTTTGTAGTTTAGTCTGAAGTCAGGAAGGTTGATTCCTCCAGCTCCATTCTTCTTTCTGAAGACTGTTTTGGATATTCAGGGTCTCTTATGTCTCCATATGAATTGTGAATTTTTTTGTTCTAGTTCTGTGAAAAGCACCATTGGTAATTTGATAGGAATTGCATTGAATCTGTTGATGGCACTTAGTAGTATAGTCATTTCAAAACAAACAGAGTTTTATTTGTATTTGTTTTAGCTTTTACAAAATACTCTCACAAATTCTGAGGCTGACAGTAACCCTGTTGGAAGCAGGATGAGTGAGGCATCTAGAGCTCTGGTCCCTTGGCTCCAGAGCCAGCCCTCTGAACAGTGTAACATTGGATTTGAACATTTCTTCTAAATATCATAGTAGTGTATATTCAGAAAAGAATGCTAAGAAGTTTCAAAAAATCTTAATTAAAAAAAAAAAAAAAACAGCAGAAGCTGTAGGGACTGAGTGGATTTGACAGTTTGGAGACACTAATTATGGTCTTGAGACAGTTGTGGGGATCAGAGAGAACAGTCTGGGGAAGTGTGACAAGAGAAGTCACTAGACTTCCAACTTCAGCAAGGAATTTATTCATCTTTGAAGTAGAACTAGTAGCTGAACATTTATAGGGATGGAGAAATGCAGAGAATTTCAAAGAGAACTGGAAATCAAGTGAGGAGTGATTATTTAGGTTGTTTGATGGCATTATCTGAGAAAGAGTTAACACCAGAAAGATGGGTAATTGGACATTAACAGTTTTCAGCTTTGTCTTCCTTTTTTTTCCATAGAAAACTTCAAACATGCATGAAATATCACAAAAATAGTATAATAAACCACCAGCATGCTCATCAATAGAAAATTATCAACAGTTTGCCACTCTTATATGTTTGAGTTATAAAAAATATTTGAATACATTAAGGGTTTCTTTAAAATTAATTTCTCCTTCAGCTTTATTGAGGTCTAATTGATGATCAAAAATTGTATATATTTAGATGTACAACTTGATGACTTGACATATGTATACATTGTGAAATGCTCATCATACCAAGCCAATCAATATATCTATCACTTCACATCTTAATCATTTAATTTTTTCTCTCTTGTATGTTGAGAACTCCCAAACTCTACTCTCTCAGCAAATGAAAAGGACACAGTACTGTATGGTCAACTGTAACCAAATTACTGTACACTAGTTCTGCAAGACATATTCATCTTGCATAACTGAAGCTAAAAGTCATTATTAATAACACCATTTTAGCCAAGGTTCATGGGAAATTATCAAAGAATAATGAGACAATCTTATTATAAGCACCACAAACTTTGATCTTTCTTCATTTAGAATGAAAGGGAAGAGAAGCTGCTGAGCTGGTAAGATGGCCACACAAATAACTTATCATTTATGAGGGGGAGCCCAAGATTTTATTCTCAGTCCTACAGCATTGATTCATTCAGATAGCATATTCCAGACACTTTTCACACACTGACCATCCAACAGTGAGACAGTCATGCTGGACTTGGACTTGAATCCAAATCAAAATTCATCATTTACTGATTCAAAGATCTTGGAGAATGCTGTCCTTGAGCCTCATCTTTCTCGTCTGTAAAACAGAGATAATACCTTCTTGAATAGGGCATTGTGGAAGTTAAAAGTGAATTAAGTTTCCCACAAATGCACATAACCTGTATTCTATAACATATTGCCACTATTACTCCACTAGGCAGGCCCTGAGCTCAGGATGAAAAAAATCATAAGGCAATCTCTCTGTCCCAAATTCCTCTTCAAAGAGGGCAGCAAAAATCTCACAGAGGTCCCCCCCACAATGTAACCTGTGAGCTGCAAGACACCTCACATATTGTGGCGATCTCCAATGAATTCATATTTCAAAATCATTTGAAGTCTTCTATTCTTCTGTTACATTTGTTTAAGTCTTATAGCTCTACAAACATAATCTGTGCTAAACCCTCTTGTTGGCCATCATCAAATGTTTGGTGCCTGGTTTGTATCACTGAGGTGATATGAACTGAAATGTTGGCGTTTTGAGCAGAGAAAGGTTTATTGCAAGGGCCAAGCAAGGAGTAAGGATGCTCGTGCTCAGAAGGCTGGAACTCCCCAGTGGATTTCAGGGGAGGATTTTTAAAGGCAGACTAGGGGAGAGAGTGGAGAGTACTTGATTTAGCTTATGCACTATTCTCTGCTTGATGTTGAGGAACACGGTAATGCAACTGGGGTTATCATCATAAATCCTTAGGTTCCAGTTTATCATGGTCATCATGCAGTTAACTTCTTCAACCTGGTGGACTTTTTAGCATCTGCAAAACAACTCGGGAATATGCACCAAACATATTATATGTAGCCTTCTGGGAGAAACTAAAGATTCTGTGACTGCAGTATGGCTAATCTACTGATAAAGGTTTTTTGTTTGTTTGTTTGTTTGTTTTTTTATCACGTGTTCACATTTTTCCAGTCATTAATTCTTGAGCCAGCCTTTTGTGATTCAGATGAGGCCTGAGAGACTGAAGATTTTCTACAAACAAGAGACAGGCAGAGGGCATGGGGTGGGGGTAGGATCTATCCCAGGAAGGCCCCACTGGGTTCTGCTTCATTACAGCTGGAGAACTTCCCACAGCGCCCTTGTTTGGTTTTGATGAGGGCAGAGGGCCCAGAGAGGAGGCTGCTATCTCCTTCTGCTAGCTTTCTCCAAGTTTCCTCTGCAGCCCATGGGGAGCCTCTGAGCAGCAGAGATGGGCGGGGCCTGAGCCTCCTGTCTCCACCTTCTGGGTGAATGCCTGGGCTCCCAGCAGGAACTTCCGCAGAGTTTGCAGCCAGGTGCATTCCTGGGAGCTGGGCTGTTTGTGCCCCGCAGTCACCCTGCTGCCTTTATCAAAGAGTTGATAACTTTGCCTCCCACCTACATGAGGCTTCTGGAAGCGTCTACCTGGCTGTCTCTTGGTCCTGCAGCCCCACACGTGGTGCCCTGTCTCTATCCTATGCCTGCGGCAGCACCTGCACAGAGCGGGTGCCTCAGAGGTGGACCTGGAGGCTGCTCAGTCTTGGGAGGTGGACCTGGTGCATAAAGGGCGGTCCACTCTCAGAAGCAGGTGTTCTCAGGCTCCGGCCCAGTGGACCTGTGGGGCGGCCAGTCTCCAGCATCCCCGCGGGCGCCTCCAGGAGCAGCAAGAGCCCCACCGCCGCCTGAGCAGGGAAACCCTGATCTGTGTCCACCTTGGCCGGCAAGATGTTGCCTGTGTCCGCGGAGGTGAAGACCAGCCCGGTGCAGAAGGCCAACTTCTGCTCGCGCCTGTTTGTCTGGTGAGCGCCCTGTCTGAGCTGTGACATTCCACTGCGGGGCAAGCCTGACACTGTCAGCTTCTGTTGGGGACCAAGGGACAAGGCGAGGGAGCGTGCCTGGGTGCCTGGGGCCTGTGGGGTTGGGAGGTTGGGAGGGGTGGGGTTGGGAGGGGTACCAAGGAACCTGGTGTCAGGGGAACTGAGTCTCCCTGCCTTGCTGCTCTCCGCCCAGCCAGCCCCGGAGACTGAGAGCTGATGCAGCAGGAGTAGCAGGCAAGGAGGTTGCTCAGGGGGAGTCACTGCCCAGCGGGAGAAGGGACTGGGCTCCCTGCTGCTGCTGCTAAGTCACTTCAGTTGTGTGCGACTCTGTGTGACCCCATAGACGACAGCCCACCAGGCCTCCCCATCCCTGGGATTCTCCAGGCAAGAACACTGAAGTGGGTTGCCATTTCCTTCTCCAATGCATGAAAGTGGAAAGTGAAGGTGAAGTCGCTCAGTCATGTCCAACTCTAGCAACCCCATGGACTGCAGCCTACTAGGCTCCTCCATCCATGGGATTTTCTAGGCAAAAGTACTGGAGTGGGGTGCCATTGCCTTCTCTGACTGGCCTCCCTACTCTCCACTTTATCCAGTGGCCTCAGAACCATTCAGGAATTCACTGTCAGTTCTGAAATAAGCTGCAAATCCCCCCTGGCTCCCCCAAGCAAACAGCTTGTGAACAATTTTCTTTATCTATTTAGTGCCCTGCATCTTTGCCATCTTCCAATAATGCCCCCACCTTTTCCCACGTTCCTTAGGTGAACATCTGAGTTCCAACAGCCCTGGGCTCCCTCTCTCCCCCTGTCTACCCAATGTCTTTCTTTCTGTCCCTCCTTCACTCCTTGTGTGGTCCTGTATGTCCTGGTACTTAGTTTTGGCCAATTTCATGTTTGTACAAAACACTATTGTTTTTTATGAAATGAATAGGCACACTATTCTGGAACATGTGTTGCTTTTGCCTGGGACACACGGCCAGGTGTAGAGTGTGTATTTGACCACAGCCCCTGGCCCTATTGTGAATATCTCCACTTTTACATTTGAGAACCAAACCCGGGGGATGGGGTCCCTGAAACCTGTGAGGTCTTATCCAGATCTCTATCCTTCAGAGAAGCAGTGCATGGTCTTGATGGAGGTGGTCCTGCCCAGGAGTCCTTTGGTCCTGAAGCCACTGACAGGTCCATGAGCTGGGAGGAAACACAGAGATGAAAAGCACTGCAGAGAGCTAAAGCTCTTAATTGAAGTCTTCATCTAATAGCTAGGACTACAGATATATAGGCCTGAACCTTTGGATTTTAATCACACTTGGGTGGTTATTAGGTCTTAAAGATAACCCATTTATCTTTTCCACAAATTCTGATACTTCTTTTATTGGACAGCCTAGGGGATCCCCAAGGGGATGGCAGCTTCTATGCTTGTTTTGATGGTGGTGTATTCAGTGCATGTAGCTACATCCCTTGGCTAGTTGATCACCCCTTAGGAAAGAGGGGCCTAGAAGAAAGAATTTGTGTGTGGTTACCATAAATAATAGCAAAGTAGACAAATGTCTCCTTAACATCAAGTATGGCAAGAAACTCTCAAAGCACATTCTGTTTGTTGATTTTGAAAATGTATGTGCATAGAAATGGAAGGTGAAGACTTCCATTTTCGTTGGCACCCATTTCCAGTTTCCCTGCTGGGGAGTAAGGCGAGCTATTACCTCTTATTTCATGCTTGAAGACACTGAAGCATAGAGGTTGAGTAAGTTGCTTACCGTCACACAGCTAGTAAGCGGTGGAGTGGGATCTCAAACCAGGAAGTCTGGTTCTGGGGTCTGTGTTTCTTGTGTATGTAACTGCTGTGCTTTTCATGGAATTGGTTGCCTGGACTTTTTCCAGGGTCCTGGCCCAGACTGAGACCCCTTATGATGATGGGGAGGTTCTTTTTCCACTCAGATTCCCCCAACCAATACGTAAACTGATGGTGAGACTGGTAGAGCACAAGCTTTGCTCAGTGACCAAAGAATGAGAAATGGAGACTTAGTTTGCAAGTCAACCTCTCAGCCCAACTGGGTATATAGGAGGGTGGAAGTAAAAGAAAGGTAATCAGGTTAAAAGAGGGAGGAATATTCATGGCTTACCCAATAATGTGGTGTGATTTGGACCTGAAATTAAAGTAGCACTCCTTTCAGTCCTTGTATGAGCTCTTTGCTTTGTTGTCATAGTCATTGTCAACTGTAGTGGTCCTGATGGGTGTGTCATTTATCATGCTTATATATTACAGTGGATGCATAATGAAGCTCTGTGTCTACTAGATGTTAGGTCTTCTGCCATTTGGGTCCTACCTATTTCTAATCAGTTCTTATTTTTTTCTTTCCTTTTATGATTAAGCCTGAAACTCAGATAAGAGCAGTTGGTTTCCATTCAAGGGAGGGGCAGGGATATATTTCTGGGGCATCAGCCTTTCCTTTTTCCTGCTCCTTATTACTGAAGGACTCTGAAGGGGCAAAGGTTCATCTTCTGATCTTGCTACCTGCTAAGCGTAGGCATTGTCACATATTGGGTTCAGTTCAGTTCAGTGCCTCAGTGTCTGACTCTTTGCAATCCCATGGACTGCAGCACACCAGGTTTCCTTGTCCATCATGAACTCCTGGAGTTTGCTCAAACTCATGTCCATCGAGTTGGTGAAGCCATCCAACCATCTCATTCTCTGTCATCCCCTTCTCCTTCTGCCTTCAATCTTTCCCAGCATCAGGGTCTTATCCAATGAGTCAGTTCTTTGCATCAGGTGGCCAAAGAATTGGAGTTTCAATTTCAGCATCAGTCCTTCCAATGAATATTCAGGAAAGATTTTCTTTAGGATTGACTGGTTGGATCTCCTTGCAGTCCAAGGGACTCTCAAGAGTCTTCTCCAATACACAGTTCAAAAGCATCAGTTCTTTGGTGCTCAGTTTTCTTCATAGTCCAAACTTCACATCCATTCATGACTACTGGAAAAGCCATAGCTTTGGCTAGACAGACCTTTTCAGCAGAGTAATGTCTCTGCTTTTTAATATGCCGTCTAAGACGGCCATAACTTTTCTTCCAAGGATCAAGCGTCTTTTAATTCATGGCTGCAGTCACCATCTGCAGTCATTTTGGAGCCTCCAAAATAAAGTCTGTCACTGTTTCCATGTTTCCCCATCTATTTGCCATGAAGTGATGGGAGCAGATGCATGATCTTCATCTTTTGAATGTTAAGTTTTGTGCCAGCGTTTTTCACTCTCCTCTTTCACCATCATCAAGAGGCTCTTTAGCTCTTTTCTTTCTGCCATCAGTTCAGTCAGTCAGTTCAGTCACTCAGTCGTGTCCGACTCTTTGCGACCACATGAACCGCAGCACACCAGGTTGCCCTGTCCATCACCAACTCCCGGAGTTTACCCAAACTCATGTCCATTGAGTTGGTGATGCCATCTAACCATCTCATCCTCTGTCATCCCCTTCTCCTCCTGCCTTCAATCTTTCCCAACATCAGGGTCTTTTCAGATGAGTCAGCTCTTTGTATCAGGTGACCAAAATATTGGAGTTTCAGCTTCCACATCAGTCCTTCCAATGAATACCCAGGACTGATCTCCTTTAGGATGGACTGGTTGGACCTCCTTGCAGTCCAAGGGACTCTCAAGAGTCTTCTCCAACACCACAGTTCAAAAGCATCAATTCTTCGGCACTCAGCTTTCTTTATAGTCCAACTCTCACATCCATACATGACCACTGGAAAAACCATAGCCTTGACTAGACAGACCTTTGTTGACAAAGTAATGTCTCTGCTTTTTAATATGTTGTCTAGGTTGGTCATGACTTCATGGCAGCAATTACCATCTGAAGTGATTTTGGAGCCCAAAAAATTAAAGTCAGCCACTGTTTCCCATCTATTTGTCATGAAGTGATGGGACCGGATGCCATGATCTTAGTTTTTTGAATGTTGAGCTTTAAGACAACTTTTTCACTCTCCTCTTTCACTTTCATCAAGACACTCTTTAGTTCTTCCTCACTTTCTGCCACAAGGGTGGTGTCATCTGCATATCTGAGGTTATTGAAATTTCTCCCGGCAATCTTGATTCTAGCTTGTGCTTCATCCAGCCCAGGCTTTCTCATGATGTACTCTGCATATAAGTTAAATAAGCAGGATGACAACATACAGCCTTGAAGTACTCCTTTTCCTATTTGGAACCAGTCTGTTGTTCCATGTCCAGTTCTAACTGTTGCTTCCTGAACTGCATACAGGTTTCTCAAGAGGCAGGTCAGGTGGTCAGGTATTCCCATCTCTTTCAGAATTTTCCACAATTTATTGTGATTCACATAGTCAAAGGCTTTGCTATAGTCAGTAAAGCAGAAATAGATGTTTTTTTGGAACTCTGCAACCTTGCCGTACTCCTCTCCCAATTTGGAACCACTCTCTTTTTCCATGTCCAGTTTTAACTGTTGCTTCTTGACCTGCACACAGATTTCTCAGGAGGCAGGTCAAGTTGTCTGGTATTCCTGTCTCTTGAGGAATTTTCCACAGTTTGTTGTAACCCACACAGTCAAATGCTTAGCAATAATCAATAAATCAGCTGTAGACATTTTTCTATAATTCTCTGGCTTTTTCTGTGATCCAACAGATGTTGGCAATTTGATTCTGGTTCCTCTGCCTTTTTTAGATTCAGCTTTAACATCTGGAAATTCGTGGCTCACGTACTATTGGATAATTTTGAGCATTACTTTGCTAGCATGTGAGACGAATGCAATTTGTGCCGTACTTTGAACATTCTTTGGCATTGCCTTTCTTTGGGATTGATGAAAACTGAACTTTTCCAGTCCTGTGGCCACTGCTGAGTTTTCCAAATTTGCTGGCCTATTGAATGAAGCAATTTAAAAGCATCATCTTTTAGAATTTGAAATACCTCAACTAGAATTATATCACCTCGACTACCTCTGTTCATAGTGATGCTTCCCAAGGGCTTATTTGCCTTCTCATTCCAGGATGTCTGGCTATTGTCCAGTGATCACACCACTGTTGTTATCTGGGTCATGAAGATCTTTTTTGTATAGTTCTTTTGTGTATTCTTGCCACCTCTTCTTAATATCTTCTTAATATCTTCTGCTTCTGTTACATTCATACCATTTCTTTCTTTGCATGAAATTTTCCCCTTGATTCCCCTAATTTTCTTGAAGAGATCTCTAGTCTTTCCCATTTTAATTTTTTCCTTATTTCTTTGCCTTGATCACTAGGAAGGCTTTCGTATCTCTCCTTGATATTCTTTGGAAGTCTGCATTCAGATGGGTATATCTTTGCTTTTCTCCTTTGCCTTTTTCTTGTCTTCTTTTCTCAGCTATTTGTAAAGCCTCCTCAGACAACCATTTTGCCTTTTTGCATTTCTTTTTCTTGGGATGGTCTTGATCACTGCCTCCTGTACAATGTCACTAATCTCTGTCCATAGTCCTTCAGGCACTCTGTCTATCAGATATAATCCCTTGAATCTATTGTCACTTCCACTCTATAATCATAAGGGATTTGATTTAGGTCATATCTAAATGGTCTAGTGGCTTTCCCTACTTTCTTCAATTTAAGACTGAATTTTTCACTAAGGAGTTCATGATCTGAACAGTCAGCTCCCGGTCTTGTTTTTGCTGACTGTACAGAGTGTCTCCATCTTCAGCTGCAAAGAATATAATCAATCTGATTTTAGTATTGACCATCTGATGATGTTCATGTGTAGTCTTTTCTTGTTTTGTTGGAAGAAGGTGTTTGCTATGACCAGTACGTTCTCTTGGCAAAACTCTGTTTGCCTTTGCCCTGCTTCATTTTGTATTCCAAGGTCAAATTTGCCCATTATTCCAGTTATCTCTTGACTTCCTAGTTTTGCATTTCAGTCCCTATGGTGAAAAGGATATCTTTTTTGGGGTGTTAGTTCTAGAAGGTCTTGTAGGTCTTGATAGAACCATTCAACTTCAGCTTCTTTGGCATTACTGGTTGGGGCATAGACTTGGATTACCGTGCTATTGAATAGTTTGCCTTGGAAACGAACAGAGAGCATTTTGTCGTTTTTGAGATTGCACCCAAGTACTGCATTTTGGACTCTTTTGTTGACTATGATGGCTACTCCATTTCTTCTAAGGGATTCTTGCCCACAGTGGTAGATATAATGGTCATCTGAGTTAAATTTGCCCATTTCACCCCATTTTAGTTCACTGATTCCTAAAATATCGATGTTGACTCTTGGCATCGCCTGTTTGACCAATTCCAATTTACCTTGATTCATGGACCTAACATTCCATGTTCCTATGCAATATTGCTCTTAGAGCATCGAACTTTATTTCCATCACCAGTCACATCCACAACTGGGTGTTGTTTTCACTTTGGGTTACAGGAGCGGATTTCTCCTGATTCCACCAAAATGAATCTGATTGTCACCAGGATAGAGTCCAAGTTGCTCATAGCCTTGGGTAAAGACCATATGCTACTTGGTTTTCTCAGTTCTCTAAGAGATAAAACTAATGAGACAATTGAAAAATCATAGGCCGAAGGGCCAGAAAAGAAGAATAACTGTAAGGGATTCTAAGAATGGCCTTAGAAGCCCAGGGAATCTGGGGAATCTTCTTTTGTTCCTGTCACAAATTTGTTCAGCCAGGCACTTCTTGTTTTGAGTATTTGGCCAAGTGACCTTCTCTCTATTAAAGAAAAAGTTTTACTGGAGTATAGTTGATTTACAGTGTTGTGTTAGTTTCAGGAGTACAGCAAAGTAAATCAATTGACATATATCCACTATTTTTAAAAGGTTCTTTTCTTTAAAAAAGATAAAGGCTATTACAGAGTATTGAGTAGAGTTCCTCTGCTATACAGTAGGTTCTTATTCGTTATCTATTTTATATATGCTTCGCTGGTGGCTCGGACTGTAAAGAATCTGCCTGCAGTAAAGGAGACCTGGGTTGGATCCCTGGGTTGGGAAGATCCACTGGAGGAGGGCATGGCAACCCACTCAGGTATTCTCGCCTGGAGAATCCCCATGGGCAGAGGAGCCTGGTGGGCTGCAGTTCATGGGGTTGCAAAGAGTTGGATACTTATATAGTAGTTTATGTATGTCAATCCCAGTCTCCCAATTTGTCCCTTCATCCCTCCCTCCCTGGTAACCATAAGTTCGTTTTCTACATCTGTAACTCTATTATTTCTCTTTGGTAAATAAGTTCATTTGTACTACTTTTTAAGATTCTGTGTATAAGTGATACTGTATGATATTTGTCTTTGTCTGCAGGCAGTTTTCTCTGGCAATTGGGATGTGCTGTTTTCTATCTGACCACTAGTGTTAACATAAAAACAACAGGAAATGGTTGGGGCACAAATTCCCCCTTGATCAGACAGCAGGTGGTCAAAAGCTTTGCAGTGGTCAAGTGTCATGTGGGCCAGAGGGTCTAGTGAAGAGTTTGTCATTCTAAGGTTAGAACTGGGTTCTCGACTTACCTAGGTCAGTCTCTGACTTTTTTAAATTTCTTTTTCTTTATACTTAGGTTATTATACATTCTTTCTCATGCTAGGCTCACCAGGGAGCCTAACAAGAGTGACAACTGCTATTACCAGTCCAGCTCCCCTCCTGACTAGATGAACGGCCCCCTTTGATTCATAGGTTGTTTGAGTGTAATTAAAATCTGAATGTAACCTTGATCTAGGTGTGAACCACATATAGCCCAGTGTCCCCTGGTAGTTTTCTTGGAGACAGTTGATGGCTCAATATAGGTGGCCCTTGCTACAGGGTCCTCGAGGAACAAATCCCTCAAGGGCACACACACAGTCTTTGAATTTTATTGATTCTTATTTAGGCTTATGGTGGCGCCTTCCATCCATACTTGCACATGGCCAGGGCCCTCCAAGTTTGGTATGATCCTGTCCCCAGAGCCCTTAAGGATGGTAACTATCTAGAGTCGGCCATGCCTGTAGGTGGAGGGCTCATAGTGAATGGTTGGTTGGACCCCCAGAAAACAGGGATTTGACTAACACATACAGCTTTACAGGGGTGTGGTGGCAATGGGGCAACCTTGATGTCCCTGGGCGGAAGCCTGGGCATGCTGGAATTAAACCGTAGTTTGGTGATATTGTCAGCTGAAGTTCCCTGAAAGTCTGGTGGGCTATGTATATTCCCTGAGTGAGGCTGATGGTGACAGATCCAACAATCAGTAAAATTCCAGCCCTTTTGGATGTTTGAATGTTACTTTTAAAAATAAATGAATTTTCCAGAGAGTGATACTGAGGAGGACCATAAGAAGAATCAACTGCATTTTAGTTGGGAAGCTATTACTTATCTTGAGGTTGTCTTCAGAAGGTTGGGTTCAGAAAGAGGCTCACATGAGTGTTCTGGCTGAGGGGAGTCTGACAGGACTGTAAGTAGTTCAGGGTCCAGAGCCTGTTAGACTCAGGGTGTTGTGTCCATAAGATAACACCCTGTAAAAACTCCTCTGTGTTGACAACTGATCTGAGGAGATCTTGAGACCTCAAGTTTGCAACTGCTTTGAATATGACTGGTGCTAAGACACTTCAGTCATGTCTGACTGCGACCCCGTGGACTGTAGCCCACCAGGCTCCCCTGTCCATGGGATTTTCCAGATTTGAACACTGGAGTGGGTTGCCATTTCCTTCTCCAGGGAATATTCCCAACCTGTGGATTAAACCAGCATCTCTTACATCTCCTGCTTTAGCAGACAGATTCTTTACCACTAGCGTATGTAGGTATCCTTCAATCTGATACATTTCAGAAGGTTTAAGTCCTCAGTAATACAGGAACATATCTGCAGCCGTACCCACAATGGCCATTCAGCTCTATTCTGCATTCCTGAACCACTGCTACTTTATTTTGATTTCTAAACATATATTTTTTCTTAATAATTAAAGCAGATGTACAATATATGTTCAGTGGCCACAAAGAGGCTGCTTTAATTATGTAATATATAAGCCAGAATGACTTTCCTATACTTAGAATGTATGTGTGTTTGTAAGCATATATCTAATTTTCCCCATATCTTTGTATATTTAAAATGTAGACTTTTTTTTAACAATGTCCATGAATGTAGGTTTCTAATTAGAGATGTGTAATTTGGATATATGTCACTCTCCTTTTCATGTTTAACAGGTGGCTAAACCCCTTGTTTAAAATTGGTCACAAACGGAAATTAGAACCAGATGACATGTACTCGGTGCTTCCGGAAGATCGCTCCCAGCGCCTTGGAGAAGAGCTGCAAGGGTAAGCACAGACATCAGGGAGAAGGGGAGAAAGAGTGAGAATTTTCACATGGGGCTAAGGGTTTGGGGGAGGCTTTGCCTTCCTCTGGGTTCTTCTGAGACTCTTCTCCTGACACTGCATGCTCAGCCCCTCAGGTTGACCCTGGGCTTAGCCCACTTTGGACGCCCATGTTCCCTGTGCATCTGTGGGCATGAAGGGAGCCCACAGCCATGGCCCTGGAGGCTGAGCTCTGTCCCCTGAGGTGGGGTCCCTGAAGGAGGGAGTCTGCCCTCCTGAGCTGCTCATGACCTGTGAGTCTAGCAAATCTTGGCAGGAACTTGTTTCCAGAATCTGGAACTTTTCCCTCAAGGCCTGTTTCTCTGGTGCTTCAGAGTCTGCACTGCTTATCTTTTAGGAGCCCTGTGAGCAGTTAGCCAGCATCTATGGGGCAGCCACAGAGTGCCCTGTAGTGAAAACTTATCTTCTCCTCTGTCCCTCTCCCATTTTCCCTTTGATGGACACGCTGTTCTTTACTGTGCTTTGTTTTGTATCACAGGTACTGGGATCAAGAAGTTAAGAGAGCCCAGAAGGATGCACAGGAACCCTCTTTAGTGAAAGCAATCATAAAATGTTACTGGAAATCCTATTTAATTTGGGGAATGTTTACATTTCTGGAGGTAAAAGATTTTCATACTGTGCACTGCTTTTTGGTGTATGTGTCTTAGTACTGAGGTGGACGGACCGGTGGGAAGAGAGGTCAGCGGTCTAAGGTCTGAGGATAAACCCTCATGGAAACATGATAGAGCTCAGAGGTTGTATTCATCTTTAGAATGGCAAGAACTGGACTCCAGGGGTTACTATTCTTCTTTTAACTGGTTAAAGACTGTTGTGGAAGGATGGCCTTGAAATAAAAGACATTTTATATTATGTTAGAAAGTTCCTGGTTCTCAGTATAAATGCTGACTGATCTTTGACCAAAAGAAGATTCCAGCAACCTCAGGCAATATGTGCCCTGTGATTTAGAGGAAGGTAATTTGGACCCAAGCCCAGGATAACATACATTTTATGGCACTCATTTATAGTTTAACAAGGTAAAAGTTGTTACTTTGACCAGGTCACATCTGATAAATGCTTTTCTAAGAAGATACCATTGCTGCTCCTTTTCCAGGGGAACAGAACCCAGGGCCCTGCATCTGGACTGTAGCCACCCAGAACTCCTAAGAACGCACCTTTCCCCAGGCTTCCCCCTTCCCCGTGGGCTGGCACTGTGAGCAAAGCCCCCAGGGGGAGGAGCTCCAGCTTCACCGTGAATTCTGTGCACCCTCCACACTGCTTTCTTTCCCTGTTTGTGGGAGCAGATTCCTGGTTGAAGGGGGATCCTGGTATCCTGGCATTGGCAGAGGGTATAGGAGGGAATGTGCAGGGCAAACCAGAGGCAGAAAGCTGTGAGGTCAGTGACCTCCATGACCCTGAAGATCCTGGGTCAACATCCCCCAGAGGACAGTTCACCAGGGTACACAGTGCCGTCAGCCCCCCTGTTCTGGCTGAGCCTGGTGGAGGTCTGCTGCAGATCCCCCTGGGTGGCTCATGCTCTCCGTGGCCCCTTAGCACTGCCTTAGGGACACCGGAGGCCTGTGAGTATGTGAGAGCAAGAGGCATGGAAGATGCAGTTGCTAAGAAAAGGGTGTTTTAGGTGGAGAAGGTGTGAGATCTCATCAGTCCATCGTGTTGGGGTGAGGTGGGTGGGCCAGGTGGTTTGCAGATTGGTGGCGTGGCTCTTGTTTAAAGGCTGTGCTGTCCTGAAGGGCACTGCATGTAGTGGGCAGCTGGACAGGTGAAGTCAACCCCACACAACTGGAGAGACAGAGAATCTATCAGCTCCCAGGTGACTGAGTGGTCCTGGGGGATGGAGTTGTCACTGATGTTAGAAGAGGATTGGCCATTGTGCCAGAGGGTAGGACAGGTGTGTGGGGCAGTGTGCCACCTTTGAGAGGGCACTGACCACTTAGGTACTGCAGTGTCTTGTGAAGGACAAGGGGTGGGACAGGGAGTAGGAGCCCGTCAGGCTGCCCCAGTCCTTCTTTCTCCTGTGTGCAGCTGTCCCATTGATGGTATTTTGACATAGCCACAGTAAGTCTCTGTTTGAAATACACAGGTGGCAAGCTGGTGTGGCCTGTTTGTGCAGGATTTCCTGACCTCACACAGCAGAGCTTTCATGAATTTTGCTTATCAGGAAACCCTGGGGCCTTGGTGTCTGCCTATGGCTCATGCCAGGTGCCTGATTGGATGAGTGCCCTCAGGGTTTAATGTTGGATCATATCCTGGAGCAGATCTTTCTCTATTGTCCCTGGTTCTCTAGTTTCTCTTTGGTAACAGATGCTAAAGAGTCTTAAAGTCAAGTGGGTCTTAAAGCAGAGCCCATGTGGCTGGGTTTGAACTAAGCTGCTGGTATTTCTTGGTGTTCTGGGCTGTTAGCCCCTTGAGTGGGGTCACTAAGCCTTGGATGGATCCCATTCTAATATGAGTCCTGGATCTTGGCTGTGGCAGCTCATGGGAGAAGCGGACATAGAGGGAGAGGCCGCAGGATCTGGGGTTCTTCCTGAGACAGAATCCTCACCACTGTGGTGCTGGAAGTGTTGATTTCAAAGTTGTCCAGCCCAAGTAATACTTCCTGTTGGGGATCCAGGAAGGCCAGGCCTAGGGCTGCATAAGATGGAACTGGAAGAGCCCTGGGCCCTTTCAGGAGGTTGGTCGCTGGGTGGTCATGGTGGAGAAGTGGGGAGTAGAGAATGTAAATGTAGGGGCTCATCTGTGTGGCAGTACTACTGGCACTAGAAGCAGTGCTAGTTAGTTAAATAATTGATTTTATGAAGCAACTTCCCGTGTTGTGATCAATCTATACTGCTTGGTTTTCTTTATATTTTAGATGGTGGAAGATCTAAACTCAGCTCAGGATCTTCTAAAACGCAAATATATTTCCTTTTTGATCTCTAGCCCTCTTTTAATCCCTCAGATGCACAGAATGCCCCGTGGATCATCCATGATCCCAAGCAGTGTGCTCTTTCCACCCACAGCATGAGCAGGGCCTCCCAGGTACTCCTGGCGGCACCAGTGGGAGAAAGCAGGGTGATGCCAGTCCAGGGTGAGGCTTTTAGGGTTTTAGGATTTTGAGATATGAAAACTTCTGTTCTATGAGAAGGGCTTCCCTTGTGGCTCAGCTGGTAAGGAATCTGCCTGAAATGAAGGAGACCTGGGTTTGATCCCAGGGTTGGGAAGATCCCCTGGACAAGGGAAAGGCTACCCACTCCAGTATTCTGGCCTGGAGAATTCCATGGACTGTTTTGTGAGAACTGAGGAGTATCTCTTCCTCTCAGAGAAACAAGTACCAGGCTGTGGAGCACTTGCCGGTCACCCCTAATTAGAACGGAATAGCCAGAGAGCTCCCAGCACCCCTGGCCCCTGTGTGCACCTCCACAGGTACTGTGGGTGGAGAGGACAGGTCCCCACCTGCCCGGGGCCCTCAGTGTAGAGAGGAGGAGCCTGAAGCCTCTGCCTGGGCCTGAGTCACAGAGACCACCTCCCCAGGTCATCAGCGCTTCTCTCTGAGAGGTGAGGTCTCCATTGCTGGTGTGTAAGTGGGGTGACCTCAGAAAGCCAGAGTGGGTTCACCCAGTCCCTTCCCCTGAGAGGGGAGGTGTGGCCGGAAGTTATGTCCTCTTCCCAGGACCCTTAGAAGTAACCCAGCCTTGTCCGGTCACTTGGTCTTTGTTTGAAGCCACTTTTGCTGATGGTCTCTGGTTCAGGTGGAGACTGTAGGAAGCCTATGTGTGTGTAAATCTTCACTCTGGAACTCAGCTGATGAACAGGAAGTAAACAGAATCCTCTGCATCCCACAGTGGGCTTTGTGCCTCGACTCACGCTGGTTCCCTAAGAGCTGAGTGGTCTTTGCATTTATTTCCTAATCCTTTCTTCCATGTGTCCCTCACTTTGCTCAACCCAGGATGCTGAGGAGTGGCTGCTGGTGGCAAAGATACTGTGGGCTGAGAGCAACCACTGAGGACCACACAGTGGGAGAGGAGGAGGGGGCCTTGAGCCAAGCAGAAGGGGACCTGCGGAGCAGACCTGCTGTGTGCGCCCTGCTGGTTTCTGAGAGCATAGCGTTAGCCATTAGCCATTAGGTGTTAGTAATATCCACAGTGATGACCTTGAGTTATAAATTAGGGTTTTATATCCACCTTCTTTTCTTTTTCTAAGCATATGTAAGTCTTTAATGTAAAATTAAAAGAATTTTTTCAAATTGAAGTATGATTAGCTTATAATGTTATAATAGTTTCTGATATACATCATTAGTGATTTAATATTTTATACAGTACATGATAAGTGTAGTTACCAATTGTCACCATGCAAAATTATTCCAATATTATTGAATATATTTCCTATGTTGTATAATTCCATGATTTATTTATTTTTTAAATTTTTATATATTTATTTTTTGCCTCCAATCCCCTTTTACTTATTTTATAATTTGGAGTTTGTACCTCTTAAGTTCCCACACCTATTTCGCTTGTTTCCTCCACCCCCTTCAATCCATTTTCTTTCTGTAGTCAGGGAAGTAGGAGACTCTTTTTGAAAGATTGCACTCATAATGGTTAAAAATTGTAGCAATCTGGATAGAAGTGAAACCTTATAGTCTAGAAAATTTGGTTTTACACATGCCTTCTTGTTCCACTGTGGTCTCTTGTGAGGAACAATTTTTCCAAGCCTTTGTGAATCCAGCCTCTGCCATTAAGAATAGAGTAAGTCTCTTACTGGACTTCTAATAATAAAAGTGATGAAAAGCCCTTGTTTTTATGGTGGTTTCACAGCACTCTGAGCTGTTGTAGCTCCTTTAGGTGTCCTAGGATTCCTCCGAGGGAGGCACGGCTGGTATTTTCACAGATAAAGACCTAGAGGCCCAGGAGGGCACACGATAGGCTTGGGGTCATGTGACTCGCAGGTGGCCGACCTGGTCTCTGAGGCACGGTGCTCTGACTGCTAGACCCGTGTTCTCTGTGTCCTGTCCTCTCCTCCCACAGCCTCCACTGAGGCTCAGAGCCAAGAGGAGCTCCTTTTCTCTGTCACGTGATTTCTATAGTTTTTTTTTTTTTTCCTTCCATTTTAATTTCCTGTAGATTTTTAAGAACATTTCAAAAATACAAAAATAGAATAGAATGAAAAGATAACACAACGTGTCACTCCAGAATAGGGCTCTCTGGCAGAAAGATTGCTGTGAGTTGATTGTGTTTTTCAGAAATAAACACAGGCGAAACTCTGAAGACTGAGTAGAAGTTATTCTTCTGAGGGACATTTACACTGATAAAGGAAATCTCCATTTGTAAAGGTGTCTCCCTCTCTGTACAGAAAAGGAAGGATGGCTCTAAATCATAGCAGAATCCTGTTGAAGGACAGTCTTCAAGAAGGATGAAATCTGCATAACAAATCCAACCCTGCTGTAGTTTAAGCTGCTTCTCCTGCTAACCTCTCATTGGCATTCCATCACCTTTTCTTTTGTCTTTAGGGGGAGATGGCATTTAAGGGGGTGGCTTGGGCTATCTCAGGGAGTTACTCAGTTTTTCTTGATATTTTGCATGTGTATCAGAAATACACATGTTAATAAACTTCTGTTTTATTTTCTCTTGTTATTCTGTCATTTATTACAGGGATCCTCAGCTAAGAACTCAGAAGGGTAAAGGGAAAGAAGCCCCTATGTCACCCTAAGTCAGCTTCAATAATTGCCATAATGAGCAGTCTTGATTCATCTGAAACTCACCCTCAATTCCCAAGATTATTTTAAAGAAGTTCCAAGACATCAAATCATTTTTATCCATAAATATTTTAGTATGTATCTTTAAAAGATGTGGAATCTCCCCCCACTAAACATATTTAGCATAAATATTATTTTTATAGATTTCCTGGTGTCTCAGATGGTAAACCGTCTGCCTACAATACATGAGACCCAGGTTCAATCCCCTGGTTGGGAAGATTTCTTGGAAAAGAAAATGGCAACCCACTCCAGTATTCTTGCCTGGAAAATCCCGTGGTGGGAGGAACATGGTAGGCTACAGTGCATGGGGTCTCAAAGAGTTGGACACAACTGAGCGACTTCACTTTCAGTTTATTGTTTTATGCATAAATATTAACTTTAATATCATTAGTATCTAGCCAGTGCTCACAGTTGTCTTTTTCCCCTCTTCTGTTGGAAGCAGTATTAAATAAGGTACACTTGGCTGACACAGGTTATTCAGATTGGCTTTCTGTTCCCCTTCACCCTGAGCCTCTAGGTTGTTTGTCCTGTAGAGATTCCCACAGCCTGGATTTGGCTGATTGCATCTCCCCCTGTGTCAATTAACTTGTTCCTCTGGCACCTTAGGTAGGTGTTTAGGTCTAGAAGTTTGATACAGCTCATTTGGATTTTCTTCACCCCTTTTGTCTATGTAGGAGGTAGGGTTGTATATCTCCCTTATAAGGTACATAACATCTTTTGTGTGTGTGTGTATGTGTGTGTGTGTGTGTGTGTGTGTGTGTGTGTGTGATGTTGGAGCTATTCATGATCCTTGTTCAGTTCAGTTCAGTTCAGTTGCTCAGTCATGTCTGACAGCACGCCAGGCCTCCCTGTCCATCACCAATTCCCGGAGTTCACTCAGAGTCATGTCCATCCAGTCAGTGATGCCATCCAGCCATCTCATCCTCTGTCGTCCCCTTCTCCTCCTGCCCTCAATCCCTCCCAGCATCAGAGTCTTTTCCAATGAGTCAGCTTTTGGCATGAGGTGGCCCAAGTAGTGGAGTTTCAGCTTTAGCATCATTCCTTCCAAAGAAATCCCAGGGCTGATCTCCTTCAGAATGGACTGTTTGGGTCTCCTTGCAGTCCAAGGGACTCTCAAGAGTCTTCTCCAACACTACAGTTCAAAAGCATAAATTCTTCGGCACTCAGCGTTCTTCACAGTCCAACTCTCACATCCATACATGACCACAGGAAAAACCATAGCCTTGACTAGACGGACCTTTGTTGGCAAAGTAATGTCTCTGCTTTTGAATATGCTATCTAGGTTGGTCATAACTTTCCTTCCAAGGAGTAAGCGTCTTTTAATTTCATGGCTGCAGTCACCATCTGCAGTGATTTTGGAGCCAAAAAAATAAAGTCTGACACTGTTTCCATTGTTTCCCCATCTATTTCCTATGAAGTGATGGGACCGGATGCCATGATTTTCGTTTTCTGAATGTTGAGCTTTAAGCCAACTTTTTCACTCTCCTCTTTCACTTTCATCAAGATGCTTTTGAGTTCCTCTTCACTTTCTGCCACAAGGGTGGTGTCATCTGCATATCTGAGGTTATTGATATTTCTCCCGGCAATCTTGATTCCAGCTTGTGTTTCTTCCAGTCCAGCGTTTCACATGATGTACTCTGCATATAAGTTAAATAAGCAGGGTGATAATATACAGCCTTGACTTATTCCTTTTCCTATTAAGAGTTGCAAAGTAGGGATGTTCTAAGCTCTTTGTTTAATGCTGAAATATAGTGTTTATAGGGAGAGTAGGGGAAAATCATTTTTTTCTGTTTTTAAAACCTGTTTTAAAAATGGGGAATTGGTTCTCCTCCAGTGAGGAGAGGGGCTAGTGAGTTTTCATAGTTGTTTATTTGGTTTGGTTTTGTGAATGTCAGTTTGAGCTCATAGATTTAAGCATTTCTGATCTGTTTCAGTCCATTTTATTTGTTATGCTTGTGTCAACCTTTGGCCATATTTGGGCAGTGAGAGTATATCAGGTTGGGTTCTAAGTCTTTTGCACATACTCTAGAAGTCTTGGCTAGTTTTTTTGTTTGTTTGTTTTGTTTTGTTTTTTAATGTCTTTTTGTTTGTTTGTTTTGGTTTTGGTTTTTGGTGTGACAGGATGTTTCTAATTCATTTTGTACAGCATTTGCTCAGCCCTGGAATCATCCATTTCTCCAAGCAGCCCTGTCTTCTTTTAGTGTAAAATGGTATTTAAAGACTATAGTCTGGATGCTAGAGGGGCTTATTGCTCTTGGTTATTGTTTCTTGGCTTTTTTTCATTAGACCAAGTTAGAATACATTTTTAAGGTAAACAAATATGTTTATATGAGTGTTTCCAATCCAAATCAGATACAGGACATTAATGTTTTTACTTCATCTTATTGTGCTTACATCTGTATCTCTTTTCTCCCATCATCTATTCTCTTTGTCCCATGTCTAAGCCCAGTTCTCAGTGATATAAGCATAATTATTCATTTGTTTTACCTTATAATGTGACTTCTGAAAACATAATAAGATTTATTTTTTGGCAGTTCATACTAACTTCACGTGGGTGTATCATGCAGAGAATGTGTTTTCAAATTGTTTTGTTTAAAACCACTTTTTTTTTTTTTTTTGGTTTTTATTTTTCATTTTGTTAATGTGGTGTATTACATTGATTGATTTGTGGATATTGAAGAATCCTTGCATCCTTGGGATAAAGCCCACTTGGTCATGGTGTATGATCTTTTTAATGTGTTGTTGGATTCTGATTGCTAGAATTTTGTTAAGGATTTTTGCATCTATGTTCATCAGTGATATTGGCCTGTAGTTTTCTTTTTTTGTGGGATCTTTGTCAGGTTTTGGTATTAGGGTGATGGTGGCCTCATAGAATGAGTTTGGAAGTTTACCTTCCTCTGCAATTTTTTGGACGAGTTTGAGCAGGATAGGTGTTAGCTGTTCTCTAAATTTTTTGGTAGAATTCAGCTGTGAAGCCGTCTGGACCTGGGCTTTTGTTTGCTGGAAGATTCTTGATTCCAGTTTCAATTTCCGTGCTTGTGATGGGTCTGTTAAGGTTTTCTATTTCTTCCTGGTCCAGTTTTGGGAAGTTGTACTTTTCTAAGAATTTGTCCATTTTCCAAGTTGTCCATTTTATTGGCATATAATTGTTGATAGTAGTCTCTTATGATCCTTTGTATTTGTGTTGTCTGCTGTGATCTCTCCATTTTCATTTCTAATTTTATTGATTTGATTTTTCTCCCTTTGTTTCTTGATGAGTCTGGCTAATGGTTTGTCAATTTTATTTATCCTTTCAAAGAACCAGCTTTTGGTTTTGTTGATTTTTGCTATGGTCTCTTTTGTTTCTTTTGCATTTATTTCTGCTCTAATTTTTAAGATTTCTTTCCTCCTACTAACCCTGGGATTCTTCATTTCTTCCTTTTCTAGTTGCTTTAGGTGTAGAGTTAGGTTATTTATTTGACTTTTTTCTTGTTTCTTGAGGTGTGCCTGTATTGCTATGAACTTTCCCCTTAGGACTGCTTTTACCGTGTCCCACAGGTTTTGGGTTGTTGTGTTTTCATTTTCATTCGTTTCTATGCAAATTTTGATTTATTTTTTGATTTCTTCTGTGATTTGTTGGTTATTCAGCAGCGTGTTGTTCAGCCTCCATATGTTGGAATTTTTAATAGTTTTTCTCCTGTAATTGAGATCTAATCTTACTGCATTGTGGCCAGAAAAGATGCTTGGAATGATTTCTATTTTTTTGAATTTACCAAGACTAGCTTTATGGCCCAGGATGTGATCTATCCTGGAGAAGGTTCCATGTGCGCTTAAGAAAAAGGTGAAATTCATTGTTTTGGGATGAAATGTCCTATAGCTATCAATTAGGTCTAACTGGTCTATTGTATCATTTAAAGTTTGTGTTTCCTTGTTAATTTTCTGTTTAGTTGATCTATCCATAGGTGTGAGTGGGGTATTAAAGTCTCCCACTATTATTGTGTTATTGTTAATTTCTCCTTTCATACTTGTTAGCATTTGTCTTACGTACTGTGGTGCTCCCATGTTGGGTGCATATATATTTATAATTGTTATATCTTCTTCTTGGATTGATCCTTTGATCATTATGTAGTGACTTTCTTTGTCTCTTTTCACAGCCTTTGTTTTAAAGTCTAATTTCTCTGATACGAGTATTGTGACTCCTGCTTTCTTTTGGTCCCTATTTGCATGGAAAATCTTTTTCCAGCCCTTCACTTTCAGTCTGTATGTGTCCCCTGTTTTGAGGTGGGTCTCTTGTAGACAACATATGTAGGGGTCTTGTTTTTGTATCCATTCAGCCAGTCTTTGTCTTTTGATTGGGGCATTCAACCCATTTACGTTTAAGGTAATTACTGATAAGTATGATCCCGTTGCCATTTACTTTATTGTTTTGGGTTCGAGTTTATACACCATTTTTGTGTTTCCTGTCTAGAGAATATCCTTTAGTATTTGTTGGAGAGCTGGTTTGGTGGTGCAGAATTCTCTCAGCTTTTGCTTGTCTGAAAAGCTTTTGATTTCTCCTTCATACTTGAATGAGATCCTTGCTGGGTACAATAATCTGGGCTGTAGGTTATTTTCTTTCATCATTTTAAGTATGTCTTGCCATTCCCTCCTGGCTTGAAGAGTTTCTATTGAAAGATCAGCTGTTATCCGTATGGGAATTCCCTTGTGTGTTATTTGTTGTTTTTCCCTTGCTGCTTTTAATATTTGTTCTTTGTGTTTGATCTTTGTTAATTTGATTAATATGTGTCTTGGGGTGTTTCTCCTTGGGTTTATCCTGTTTGGGACTCTCTGGGTTTCTTGGAGTTGGGTGATTATTTCCTTCCCCATTTTAGGGAAGTTTTCAAGTATTATCTCCTCAAGTATTTTCTCATGGTCTTTCTTTTTGTCTTCTTCTTCTGGAACCCCTATGATTCGAATGTTGTAGCGTTTAATATTGTCCTGGAGGTCTCTGAGATTGTCCTCATTTCTTTTAATTTGTTTTTCTTTTATCCTCTCTGATTCATTTATTTCTACCATTCTATCTTCTAATTCACTAATCCTATCTTCTACCTCTGTTATTCTACTATTTGTTGCCTCCAGAGTGTTTTTAATTTCATTTATTGCATTATTCATTATACATTGACTCTTTTTTATTTCTTCTAGGTCCTTGTTAAACCTTTCTTGCATCTTCTCAATCCTTGTCTCCAGGCTATTTATCTGTGATTCCATTTTAATTTCAAGATTTTGGATCAATTTCACTATCATTATTTGGAATTCTTTATCAGGTAGATTCCCTATCTCTTCCTCTTTTGTTTGGTTTGGTGAGCATTTATCCTGTTCCTTTATCTGCTGGGTATTCCTCTGTCTCTTCATCTTGTTTAAATTGCTGAGTTTGGGAGTCCTTTCTGTATTCTGGCAGTTTGTGGAGTTCTCTTTATTGTGGCGTTTCCTCGCTGTGTGTGGGTTTGTACAGGTGGCTTGTCAAGGTTTCCTGGTTAGGGAAGCTTGTGTTGGTGTTCTGGTGGGTGGAGCTGTGTTTCTTCTCTTTGTTCAGTCACGCTGTGGGGAGGGAGGGAGGGATGCTGCAAACAAATGACACTGGCGTGTGCCCGCAGTGCCTCAGCCACACTGGGTCTGCCCCCACTCACGGCGCGTGTAGCCTCCCTGCCCACACTGCTTGGGCTCTAGGTTGTTCCGCCGGGAACAATCCGAGGCTGGCCCTGGGTTGCATGCACCTCCCAGGTCCAAGCCTCTCAGGTTCAGGCACTCAGGTAGTCCTCAGAGGCGCAGACTCAGTTGGGCCTGCGTTTTGTGCTCTTTCCAGTTCCGAGCAGCTCAGGTGATGAGGTGTTTGGCGAGTGCCAATGCTGCGACTTATCGCCTCCCCGCCACTCGGTTATCTGGGTGTAAAACCGGCGCACCTTCTCAGGCAGATGTTGACCGTCCAGACCCCCAATAAATTTTAGTTAGCAAAGAAGCCAGTTTTATAGATAATGTCTCTCTGGGGCTGCGATTGCCCCCCTCCGGCTCTGGCTGCCTGTCACCGGAGGGGGAAGGTCCGCAGCCGGCTATCTCTGTTCAGTTCTTTGCTCCGTGCGCGGGCTGGTGGTGTCCTAGGTTAGGGCCGGCTTTTCGCATGGTAGATATCCCACAGTCTGGTTTGCTAGCCCAAATTATTTCGCTCAGATAGTGCTCAGGGTATTCAGGCCAGACTCCCACTCTCAGCGATGCAGCCCACGCCGCGCCTCCCTGCCCAGCCCCCGCTTGCTAATGGCGGATGCAGGCGTCTGCGCTGCTTCTCCGCTGGGGGAGTTACCGTAGGGCTCGCAATCTGCGAGTTTTAATTATTTATTTTTTCTCCCTGTTATGTTACCCTCTGTGCTTCCAAAGCTCGGCACGGATTCGGCAGTGAGAAGGTTTCCTAGTGTTTGGAAACTTCTCTCTTTTTAAGACTCCCTTCCCGGGATGGAACTCTGTCCCTCCCTCTTTTGTCTCTTTTATTGTCTTTAATATTTTTTCCTACCTCCTTTCAAAGAGTTGGGTTGCTTTTCTGGGTGCCTGATGTCCCCTGCTGGCATTCAGAAGTTGTTTTGTGGAATTTACTCGACGTTTAAATGCTCTTTTGATGAATTTGTGGGGGAGAAAGTGTTTTCCCCGTCCTACTCCTCCGCCATCTTGGCGCCTCCCTCTTAAAACCACTTTTGATAGTTCTTTTCTGTATGTCTCTTTGAACCAACAGGATGGGTAGATATTTAGGTACTTTTATTTAAATTTACTCTGAAATCTTAGGAATTGCTGTTTAAACAAATAGTTCTTTTATAATTATAATTCTGTATAATGTTTTCATCAGAGAAGGCAATGGCACCCCACTCCAGTACTCTTGCCTGGAAAATCCCATGGATGGAGGAGCCTGGAGGGCTGCAGTCCATGGGGTCGCTGAGGGTCGGACACAACTGAGCTACTTCACTTTCACTTTCATGCATTGGATAAGGAAATGGCAACCCACTCCAGTGTTCTTGCCTGGAGAATCCCAGGGACGGGGGAGCCTGTTGGGCTGCCGTCTGTGGGGTCGCACAGAGTGGGACACGACTGAAGTGACTTAGCATAGCATAGCGTAGCATAATGTTTTCATGATTCCAAAATCAAGACAAGGCTACTTTTAAAGAAGGCTGATATCCTTGTTAGCTCTATTCTAATTCTCCTTCTCCTTTTAGAGATAACTCTCCAGCTAATTTTGACTCACCTTTTTATTAATGTGTTTTTTTAATTTTTAAATTATTATTATTATTTTTTACTTTACAATATTGTATTGGTTTTGCCATACATCAACATGCATCTGCCATGGGTGTACATGTGTTCCCCATCCTGAACCCCCTCCCACCTTCCTCCTCATACCATCCCTCTAGGTCATCCCAGTGCACCAGCCCCAAGATTCCTGTATCCTGTGTCGAACCTGGACTGGCGATTCGTTTCTTATATGATATTACACATGTTATAATGCCATTCTCCCAAATCATCCCCCCCTCCCTATAGTTTTATCTGAAATTTTAGTTTTCCTACTGTGCAGAATAAAAATTTTCAATTTCAATACTGTAATCTCTGGACTTGGGTTTATAAGGATTTTTCTGGAAGCATGAAATGTGTCATGGGACTCTGGTTAAAACTCTTTGTGATTAGTGTAACTCCTTCATGCCAAGACAGTGCAAGAGTGGAGGTTAGCAGATGCTTACATGGGGTTAGTTTCTGCATCTAGACTCTCCCAGGGAGAGGAATCTTCAGGCTCCACCCTAATCAGTTGAACCTAAACCAGTTTCTGAAGGCTGGACCTCAGGCATCAGAGTGCCCTTATGCCCACTCAGGCGATGCTAAGGGGGAGTCAGGATGAAGACAACTGTGTAAAAGATGAGTGAAGGCTAAGATATCTAGAATGCTGGTGGTTATGATTTCGCAGATTCACTGCTTTTTCTCCTCATCTCTGGATTTTTCTCAACTCTACTTTAGAACTCCCCCAGTTCTAAAGATTAACTGCCTATTCAGTTTTTCCCTACAAGCTCACTCTTTTCTGCTTGTATGTTTCACTCAAGTGTTTTTCTTTGTTAGCTTTCTTCTATTTTTGTGTTTTTGTTTCCATGAATGAGATGTGGGGAAATTGGGTGAGAAATGTTTCAAGTACCTTAACTTGGAGGAGGAATTCTATCCACTGCAGAAGTTCTAGTTTCTAACCGAAACTGCAAGAAGTTATCCTAAGAAGCAAAAGGTGGGACCCAATATCAGGTGCTTTCAGGAGGCTGAATACCAAGGACTCTATCAAGAAATGGCTACCACAAGCTTCCCTGGCAGGCTGGTGGTTAAGACTCCATGCCCCCAATGCAGATTTGAGGGTTTTTGATCTCTGGACTGGAAACTAAGATTCTGCATGCCACAGGGTGTAGCCAAAATAAAAAGTCTGCTTCAGAGACTCAGACTCTCAGATAATCCTGAATAATGGATGTTGCAGTTTTAAATTCAGCTCTTTTAAAGATCCTTTATGATTTCAGAGATGTGGAGAATTCTTATGAAACAATGAGAACTATATTCTCAATTGATTTGTAGAAAGAATATACGTGTGGTAATAGATTGATGTCAGAGAGGAAAGGTTTAAGGGAAAGTGTTTGACCTTGTTCCTGCTTATCAAGAAAGTTTTAATTTGGTTAGCTTCATGATTGATAATGAATATTTTCTCAGTTGTTTTATTTCTTTTTAGTTGACAGTGAGAATCAGGAACATACAGATGAGAGAATTCCTTGGTGGTGTATGCCCATACCAGTATGCATGTGGTGGGGGCAGCTCCCGGGAATGGCTGCCACCAGTGTATGTGTCTCCAGAGTGAGCCACAGCCACTCCTTGCCTCTCTGAGAGACTCTCCAAGGCAAGCAGTCTTCTGTAATTCAGTATATCCTTGGGATTCACACCACTGTTTCATTTGGAGTTAATACTTGGACTAGAGCATTGAGCATATGCAGGAGTTAATCTTCTGGTAGCTGGACAAACTTTTGCCTGGTTTGCCTCAGGCAGTTTTACCAAATGTCAGAAATGGAAACACTCACAGATTACAAGTGCTGCTGCCAGCTCTCCGGCTCTCCATCTCTAACCTTTCCTTGTGTGTGGAGGGGATGGATTTACTCAGTCTACCTTTGATGGACTCAGTCACTTCTGCCCTGTGTGTTCTGGAGGCTTTGAAGAATCATATTTAATATGTGTCTTCTTATTCCCTATATGTACTTGGGGTTTTGTTTTCACAATTTTGTGTTATTCGTTATTTTGCTTTCTATTTTTTTTTTTTTTTGAGATAAATTACTGGAAAATTGTTTTTTACTTGCTGCTATTTTTCATATGGAGCATAATATCAATTTTCTGTTTTCCATAGTTGCAACTTATGCCAGAATGGAAATTCCTTGTGCATTACACTTTTCATCAATACTCTGAATTGCCGTGACTGCTCCTTGCTGGAGGCAAAGTTGTGTATGTGTGCTCAGTCACTCAGTTGTGTCTGACTCTTTGTGACCCCAGGGACTGTAGCCCATCAGGCTTTTCTGTCCATGAGATTATCCTGGCAAGAATCCTGGAGTGGGTTGCCATTTCCTCCTCAGAGGATCTTCTCAACTCAGAGATTAAACCTGGATTTCCTGTGACTCCTGCATTGAGATGGATTCCTTACCATTGAACCATTGGAGAAAGTCCCAAAATAATAAATGACTCTCCCCTCAAATTGCATCAGTAACAGTTCATGTTTGAAATCTTTTGTTATCTTTTGAAAGATAAGAAATTTTCTATTCCAATTAAATAATAATCATTATCAAGAATAAAAAGAATTAATAGATGAGTAGAAGATATGAGCCATGAAGTGGCATTATATCTTAATGAGGCTATTTCTCCAACTGTTTTTTGGTCCTGTTTTATTAATATTTATTTATTTGGCTGTGCCGAGTCTTAGTTTCTGCGTGTGGGATCTACTTCCCTGACCAGGGATCAAACCAAGTTTCCCTACATTGGGGCTGTGGAGTCTTAGCTAAAGGACCACCAAGGAAGTCCCTCAACTAGGTTATTAAATATTGTTTCTCAGTGAAAAACTCCAGATGTGCTTAGGCAGTAATGACCTGCCTTTATTTACACTCCTGTTTGCTGGATTTTGAATTTATCCATATTATCTTTGGTGAGTGCTACTACTCTTATATCTCTCGTAATTACAAGGATGTTAGGCTCAAATGCAGAGCTGAGTAACAGGTAACAGTGTTTCCCAAATAGAATCATAAGTTTCAGGAAAGTTTTGGATGGCAGATATTACTGCTGGGCTTCTGGTGGTTTGTGGCTCCAGCACTGGACTGCCCTTGGTGGCTGGGATTGCCTGTGTGTACAGTTTGATGTTCTTGCTTCTCTGTGTGGCTTCCACATTTCCATCTCAGGAAACTGTAAACAGTGTGTTTGACAATCCACTGTGTGAAGGACTCTTCCAAGAGCTCTCTGTGCCTCTTGGGATGGATGACAGGACATGGTGGAAATGTATCAGTTACATTTTACTCAGTTCTGGTCATCTTACTTACACTTCTTCAACTAAATAGTGTTCCCTTTATCCTCTATAGTAGATGAGAATCTCCATGACTTCGTGGAGGGAGAGGCAGTTGGTGCAGCCTGTTAATGTGTGTGTGTGCATGTGTCCATTTGTATAGAACAAGACAGGAATGTTAAGGTTTAATGAGACCCCCATATGAGGGACGGGGACATCTTTTGATAAATATACTGATCAAGCACTGGTTGGCTGAGCAGAAAATGCTTGTTTTTTGGTATTTGGTGTTATGGATTTGCCTTCCCTCCTCTTGTGTGTGTGTTCCTCAGCTTCAGACAGATAGAAGAGAGCTATCAAAGCATACCTGTCAGGTAAGCAAAGCGTACTCTGTCTGTGTTAGTAATGTGGGATTGCCAAAAAAAGGAAAAGCCCTGTTCCTGAAAGACTTCCAAACTTTTAACATTTTGTCTTTTGAGAAGTCTGTGGAGGAAATGATATTGTGGCCCAAGATGTTTAGTTTTGGTAACTTGGATTTGTTGAATGATTTTCCTTGATGGTGAAAAAGGGGACCTAGGAAGAAAGGGACCTTCAAGGGGTGACTAGAGAGAGGAAATAGGTTGTGAGGTGGAGTGGCTGTTTGGCAGGGTGGGTAGGTGTTGCCATTCCTTTGCCTTTTTCTTTGGGAAAGAAACTTGCTTTCCCTAAGTCTTACTCAGGGTGGAAGCCTCAGTGCACCCTGAGTCAATTGGTTTAGGCCTTGGGGAAGAGAGGATTGGTAACATTTCTTCCAAACCACCAACTTCAGTAGATGGTGGATCAAGAACTACAGAGACATGAATTTTTAGCTTGGCCTCCACCATGTTTAGTTTTTTACTCCAAGGAACATTCCAACTTCTAGAGGGTAGAGGCGTAGTGAGGCAGTGCTCTCAGGAGCTGAGAGCCTGCAGAGCTGCCAAACCTGGTTTCTTTGTGGTACTCCTGCCAAAGCCAGTTTCCATTCTCTGGATCTACATGTGGAGTTTGGGGTAGAAAAGGGTGGATGTGTTTGTGCCAGTGTCTCGGTTCATAAGGATTCATGAAGAAGGTGATGAAAGCGTGTCTCCCATATGTGAACCACATTGACTTTCTATTGGGCTGGGATATTGAGAGTATGGGGGACAGGGGCAGGCTGCCAGCAGGCTTGTTCCTGTGGAAGCAGATTTCTTCCTCTTCTTCTGCCACCTTTTTCTTTATTCATCTTAAGGCTCAGTTGGTATTGAGCCTGTTTGTGATATTTGTTGAGCATCCACGGTGTGCTAAGCACAATGTACTAAGGCTTTACTATGTTTGAATGGAAAATTTTGCCTTAAGGTTAAACTGTTGCCTGCTTGTCTTATATGAGATAATAAATCTGCATAGTTTTAAATTAGTCACAAATGTAGCATTTTGTCAAAATGTATTTTAAACATGCTAATGATAAAAGTAAATCTTGTATAAAGAAAAACTGACATTTCTAATTAAGACTTTTTTCTTTTCTTTTAGGAAGGCACCAGAGTAGTTCAACCCATATTTTTGGGGAAAATGATTAGTTATGTTGAAAACTATGATCCCAATGATTCTGCCGCTTTGCATGAAGCCTACGGCTATGCGGCAGCACTGAGCGCCTGCGTGCTGGTGTGGGCCGTTCTGCACCACTTGTACTTCTACCACATGCAGCGTGTGGGGATGAGGCTGAGAGTAGCCCTGTGCCATATGATCTACCGCAAGGTGAGTGTCACTCGGTACCACGGTGTGTACCTCCCCTAAATCCTCAGGGGCATTTAGGGAAAGTTCTCTGTAAATTACAAATTTTGTAACTGGGAGTGTTTACACCTTCCTAGAGAAGTTTGTTTTTGCATCAAGCCAAGTTTGTTGTTGTTGAAGCAAACTTTACCAATACATAATGAAAAGTTTTCTTTTGAGATCAAGTGTGGGCTGTCCTTGGCACTTCTGGCCACAGGCTGTCACATAATAACCACTAAATTTGTACTGTAAAATATTAAATTAATATTCAAGAATAAGTATGAAAAATATCAAGTTGATTTTCAGTGTCTTCATGCCCAAATCCCATAGTGCTGTTTATGGAAATTTTTTGTGGTCGTTCATTAATACCTTCAGGTACATCAAATTTGTATTTAAAAGTGAGCTTCAGAGATTGGATCTATAAAACTACATCTAAGAGCAGAGAATGTATTTGATAAAGGGACTGATTTTAACTTTAAAAGACCCATCTAATTATATTCAATATAATTATGTTTGCTAGGGAAAAATATAAAGAGAATTCATGCTTCATATAGACTCACTCCTTATATTTTATAGATAATTTTTGTTAATGGTATGAAAGAAAATAGGATATTTGAGATGAAACTTTAAATTTTACATTGTTTTATGAATTCTAGAGAGAATTTGTTGCTCTTCATTTAAATTATTTTAATACAATATTTCCTTTTATTCTTAGTATGCATTGTAGCAGTTTTAATAAGAACTGATTTAATGTGTTTAGTGATTTTGTATTGAGGAACCCCATGAAATTATTCCATAGTTTACCCTTGTCTAAACTAGTGTAAAAAGAGTAAGGCTTTCAGGTATCTTTACAAAGGTATTGCCACAGACATATCAGTGTCAAGAGCTGAAGGGCTCTGTATAAACTTGATCCTGGATATGTCTTTGCCTTAGACAGTTTTAAAAAAATCTTTATTTGACTGTATTGTATCCTTGAAATTTTCAAAGAGAGTAGATCTTAAATGTTCTCACCACACGTGTTAAATAGGATAACTATATTAGGTAGTGAATACTTTAAGTGGTTTTACTACAGTAATCATTTCCCAGTGTGTATTTATACCAAAGTATCATGTAACCTTAAACATACGCAATTTTTATTAATAGATAAAGTCCTCATTGAAAGATAAAACCAAGCAGCTTAAATTGAAAATATTGCTTCTTTTACTTGGTTGCTGCTTATCTAGAGCTTCTGCTTCTTCAGAATACTTTTTTCAGCAGAAAGTGAGATGTCTTTTCCTCATCTTTCCTTGAGCAGAGTCTTGTACTTTTCAGGATTGTGTGAAACTGGGGACCTGGCATCTCACTGTCTTGTTTGACAACAGCATCTGAGCTGCTTTCCTTCTGGGTGATGTGGAAATTGCAACTGTGCCTGCATACTGCAGTCAGAGGTCTTCACTGTCATTTATCATCATCTTTGTTATTCTGTTGCATCTTTAACCATTTAGGAGATGGATACTCAGATTTCCTCACAAATTGGCTAAACGTTTGTCTTTCCAGATCATATTTAACTCTCATAATAGTTGTGAAATTTTACCCAAACTGTGTTGTGAAACCTTAAGTTAGATGTGAGGTGATGGTTTACTGAAAGCTCACTCTTGGCTGCACAGGTGAGCCATTGTCTACCTGTGTTTCTTCCTCTTCCCACCATACTTTGGAATCTTGCCTTTGGGAAATGTGATCTGACCTGGCACATTGGCTTATGTGAATGTAACTATCTCCCAAGAAGTTCATTTACTGCCTTGATTTTACCTAAATGTTGGCTTTATATGAAGTCAGGAATTATGGGAATTATAACATAGACATAACTTGAAATTCCAGAAACCTGCAAAAGACAAATTTCCTCATGCACAGCCTTGCATCTAGAGTCCTGCTGGGGTGCAGAAACAAGACACTTCTTTTCAGGTTACAGGTGGGCTGATTCTTTAGGGCACAGCTGGTGCTGCCGAGCAGCTCTGAAAGGCCCCTCTGAACTTCTGTGGTTCATGCTCAGGCCCCACCTCCTGATCCCTGGTCCTGGGGAGGAATCAGATTGGGCATTAGAAATGGAATGGCTGCTAAGCCCGTAGCCATAGTTTGTTCTGACCATGGATTCCAGGCTGGGGCAGGTCTCCAGGAGGTCTCTAAGGCTGCACATATTCCACTCCTAAAATGGCCCATTCAGCATTTCGTGCTCTTTGCAGCTGAATTTTGAATGATTCTGAAGGAGGTATCATATATAAAAATGACTTGCCAATTTTATTTTATTTTTAAACTTTACATAATTGTATTAGTTTTGCCGAATATCAAAATGAATCCACCACAGATATACATGTGTTCCCCATCCTGAACCCTCCTCCCTCCTGCCTCCCCATACCATCCCTCTGGGTTGTCCCAGTGCACTAGCCCCAAGCATCCAGTATCGTGCATCGAACCTGGACTGGCAACTCGTTTCATACATGATATTATACATGTTTCAATGCCATTCTCCCAAATCTTCCCACCCTCTCCCTCTCCCAAAGAGTCCATAAGACTGTTCTATACATCAGTGTCTCTTTTGCTGTCTCGTACACAGGGTAATTAAAAAAAAAAAAAAAGAAATAAAACATGAAAAATTAAAAAAAAAAAATAAAGCAATGTTGTTCTCTACAGTTGGGAGTTGGAGTAGATACATTATGTTTTAGCTCACTAAAAATAATTGGAGAACAAATTAGCTTATTTTTATCTAATTTTCTCCCATTAAATAATTAATCTCAGTCACTGTAAATATTTACCATTACTTGCAAGTCATTTTTTGGCAAAGCTATAAATACTATGTAATTTTAATCTTTCTCTCATGAATCAATCCTTGAAGATTGTCATTTTTGTCCCTACAATTTTCAAGCATTAAAAAAAAAAATGACTTGCCATTTATTGATTGATACATTTCCACAGCTTTGGTAAAATTACCTTTGGCTTTTGATCATTGTTTTTGTTGTGGTGGTGGTGGTAAAATACACCCAGTGTAAAGTTGACCATTTTCACTCCTTTTAAGTACAGCATTTAGTGACATTAGGTACACCCACATTGTTGTGCAGCCATCACCATTATTCATCTCTGGAACTTTTTCTTTTTCCCAAACTGAACCTCTGCATCCATTAAACACTAACTCCCCAACCCCTCTCCCCGCACCCAGCACCATTCTACTTCTTATCTCTGTGAATTTGAGTACTTCAGTACTTTATGTAAGTGGAATCATACAGCGTTTGTCGTTTTGTGTGAGGCTTATGTTCTGTAGCCTGATGTCTTCAAGGTTCATCCATGTTGTGGCAGGTGTCAGAATTTAATTCCTTTTTAAGGCTCAATAGTCTTCCCTTATAGGCCTATGCAACATTCTGTGTGTTTGCTCATCTGTCAATGGACAGTTGTTTCCACCTTTTAGCTATTGTGAACATTGCTGCTGCGAATATGAGTGTACTAATTGTCTGTTCAAGGTTGTGTTTTTAGTTTTCTTGAGTGTATCCTTAGTAGTATAATTGCTGTATTTATGCTAATGTCATGTTCAATTTTTGAGGAACTTCCATATTCTCTTCCATTGTGGTTATATCATTTTACCCTCTCACTTGATCATTGTTTTCTTCTTTACTTGAGGAGTAAAGAAAAAGTTTCTTATGAAGTATGACATTTTGTTTGGATCAGTGGCTCTAGTTGGTGGTCTGTTGAAGCAGCTCCTGGTGTCTTTTAAGCTTCCTCAGATCTCTAGGGCATTTTTCTTACTAAAAAGGGATTGAGCAACACAGGTTGTGTATTTTGTAAAATCAGCAGAATGGCATCAAGACCACAGTTTCCTCACAGGAACAGTGTTTTGAACATTATACTTGCTCATTTCAGAATGAGGAAACTAAGCCCAAAGTGTTTAAATATTGTCACCCACAGGATGAATGATTGAATCCAAGTCTCCAAATTTCTTTCCTAAGGCAACCTCTCCCAGTCTCATCCAATTGGCTAAAAATTACTTAGTTGACTCCTAAGTCTAAACCTACACCCTTTAACCTTCAGACAGCTGCAAGTTCACTGAAACAGGGGGTGGATTTTGCTTTTACCTCCTGCTCCTCCCTTTGCTGTTCTTGTGGTTGGGGCTGCCACCACACTGAGGAGTTAGAAGCTGAACAAGGGTCCCTAGAGCCCTGCTGTCAGGGGTCATCCTGCTCCTGATGACACCACTCAAGACCCCTGGAACACATGTTCCATTGTGTTATGTTCTAAGATGACTTGGCATCACCTTAGGAATCTGGATCTCTGTCTCCCTCTCTCATTTCAGGCCCTTCGCCTGAGTAGCTCAGCCATGGGGAAGACCACCACAGGCCAGATAGTCAACCTGCTGTCCAACGATGTGAGCAGGTTTGACCAGGTAAGCTGCCCCTGAGGGATCCTCTTTTATTTCCTATTCTTCTCACTGGGTTCAGCTTATTGGGGTGCCAGGTGCCAGGGTTTGGTGTCAGCCAGGGTTCTGTTGAGGATGTAAGACAAAGGTTCTATTTATCCAAATTTCACTTCTCAGTGTGCAAATTCGATGTAATTATATGTATTGTTTCATAAGTGAGAGTTTTGTTTTTCTGATAATAAATAGCAGCAGTGTTCTTGCCCAGCTTGGTTAGTGTCCTAAGGGGTCCTCCTGGAGCAGCCCTTCTTGGCACGTGGTGTAGGTGTTACTGAACTGTCTTCCTCCTCCTCTAGGTGATGAAGGCCTGGTAGTCAGGGATTGTTTTTTCCCCTGCACCCTGTTCAGTGCCTGCTGCATAGGGAGCCTTCAAGTGGGTGGTCCCCAGACACAATCTCCTCTCTGCTGTCCCCACACACTCTTTTTTCCCCTGACCTTAAGCATAGATCACATGGCCCAGAACATCGTAGCTGTTGGTCAGATCTGTGTTGTAGTAGACACTTCTCTTTCCAGTATTCATTCATCAAACATGAAGCAAGGCCCCTACTCACTTTCAGGGATGAATAAAGCTTAGTTTCTGCTCTATAGAAGCCACAGTCTATTAGGGAGGTAAATACACAAGTAATTACTGGAGAGAGCAGTAGGTACCATAATACAGGCTTTCCTGGGATGCTGGGGAGCCCAGGGGAGATGGGGGTTAAACTCTGAGATGGAGAGCATTTGGAGAAGCCCTAAGCTCATCTGTTTTGTAGTCAAAATCCACATCTTTCTTCATTGCTGGTGGTCTGATTCTCCTGGGACATCCCTGAAGTCAGCCCTGTGCTGCCTGAAACAGTGTCATCTGGGGTTGACACTTGGATTTCTGCTTTAGCATGTTAAAAACCCAGTGAGATCATTTCTATTTAGGTTTCTGTCTGTTCCTTCAGAGCATATTGTCTTTATATTCTGTCCTTAGTGGCTTTTATACCATCCCAAAGAGAGGCTATGCTAAAGAATGGTCAAACTACTGCACAATTGCACTCATCTCACACGCTAGTAAAGTAATGCTCAAAATTCTGTAAGCCAGGCTTCAGCAATACATGAACTGTGAAATTCCAGATGTTCAAGCTGGTTTTAGAAAAGGCAGAGGAAAAAAGCTCAAATTGCCAACATCTGCTGGATCATGGAAAAAGCAAGAGAGTTCCAGAAAAACATCTATTTCTGCTTTATTGACTATGCCAAAGCCTTTGACTGTGTGGATCACAATAAATTGTGGAAAATTCTGAAAGAGATGTGAATACCAGACCACCTGACATGCCTCTTGAGAAACCAGTATGCAGGTCAGGAAGCAACAGTTAGAACTGGACATGGAACAACGGACTGGTTCCAAATAGGAAAAGGAATACATCAAGGCTGTATATTGTCAGCCTGCTTATTTAACTTATATGCAGAGTACATCATGAGAAACGCTGGGCTGGAAGAAGCACAAGCTGGAATCAAGATTGCCGAGAGAAATATCAATAACCTCAGATATGCAGATGATACCACCCTTATGGCAGAAAGTGAAGAAGAACTAAAGAGCCTCTTGATGAAAGTGAAAGAGGAGAGTGAAAAAGTTGGCTTAAAACTCAACATTCAGAAAACTAAGATCATGGTATCCAGTCTCATCACTTCATGGCAAATACAGTGGCTGATTTTATTTTTGTGGGGTCCAAAATCACTGCAGATGGTGACTGGAGCCATAAAATTAAAAGATGCTTACTCCTTGGAAGGAAAGTTATGACCAACCTAGAGAGCAGATTAAAAAGCAGAGACATTACTTTATCAACAAAGGTCTGTCTAGTCAAGGCTATGGTTTTTCCAGTAGTCATGTATGGATGTGAGAGTTGGAATATAAAGAAAGCTGAGTGCCGAATAATTAATGCTTTTGAACTGTGGTGTTGGAGAAGACTCTTGAGAGTCCCTTGGACTGCAAGGAGGTCCAACCAGTCCATCCTAAAGGAGATCAGTCCTGGGTGTTCATTGGAAGGACTGATGTTGAAGCTGAAACTCCAATACTTTGGCCACCTGATGTGAAGAGCTTACTCATTTGAAAAGACCCTGATGCTGGGAATGATTGAAGGCAGGAGGAGAAGGGGATGACAGAGGATGAGATGGTTGGATGGCATCACCGACTCAATGGACATGAATTTGGGTAAACTCCAGGAGTTAGTAATTTACAGGGAGGCCTATTGTGGTGCAGTTCATGGGGTCACAAAGAGTCGGACAGGACTGAAAGACTGAACTGAACTCAACTGAAGAAGGCTTTGTCTTTCTCTTTTAAGGTAACAATGTTCTTGCACTATCTGTGGGTGGGGCCACTGCAGGCTATTGCAGTGACCGTCCTGCTCTGGATGGAAATAGGAATATCATGTCTTGCTGGGATGGCGGTTCTCATTATTCTTCTGCTTTTGCAAAGCTGCTTCGGGAAGTTGTTTTCATCACTCCGGTAAGAGAAACACTTCTTTTAAAAATTGATAATATGTAATTGGTAACATCGACAGTCTGCTTGATGCTTTTGTTCAAAAACAAGACAAATGCCTTCTCTAGTCTCTTCTTTGTGTGAGTTGTAGACCCTACAGGCTTAGCCAGTGGAGGCTCCAGCCTTAAACTGAAGGCTGATCCTGAAACCGGAACAGGAAAGGCATTCACTGGGTTGGCACCGTGTCTGAAAAAGTAGAGTGTCCTTCAGCAGAATCTACCCATGTCCAAGTTATTTAAATATTGGTAAATAGTAATAATCTTGTAGCCCCATTTCTTACTGCATATATTTTTGTTATTCTTGTGTTGGAGCCTTTCAGGTATTTATTCATGTTTCCATTTAGTTATAAGCACCCCCAGGGACAGGCTGATCTCCATTGTGTCTTTATGAAGCCCCACAGTCACAGCAGCACATGTGACAGAAAGATGGCTGGTGGTGAAGAGCCTTCTAGTGCTAAGTTAGATTGAAGCAGGTCCCAGAGGGTTGGAGGTGGGTGGTTGTCAGGTGATGAGATGTTGTGCTATTTGAAGCTCACTGAGTTCTTGTGTTTGTTGTGTGTGTGCAGTTCTGTGCTTGGTGTCTTTTTTATTTGGAATTTCCTTTCTTTTCTTTGCTGGAGAGAGAGATACTCCCTATCTTTCAAGGCCCTGTTCCAGTGCTACCATGTCCCTGAAGCTCTTCTTGTTCTCCTTTCCTGGTGGAATTAACAGCCCCATCTTTTCTGCTCCCCAGAACGTCTCTCCTATTTTATTACAGCAAATACTCTGTCTTCCTGGGTGTCTTTCTGCCTCCCTACCTGACCGTGACCTCTTTGAGCAGATGGTTTGTATCTGACACATTTCAGATCTTTCTTAGCCGATGCTGCACATTCTCCAAGTTACTTCTTGAAATGGACTGAATGGTTGACTTCCTAGTTGAAGCCTTTTTCTCCATTTGTACTTTGAGTAGGACCTGCCTGTGTTCTAAGTGCCAAAGGGCAGTAGAGAATAATTTTATTCCTAGCCCCACCCCCATGCCCACTCCTGCTGCTGCTGCTGAGGAAAGTTGGGCTGTGGTCACTAAGGCTCATCTCACGTCTGTCCCCTCAGGAGTAAGACCACTGCTCTCACAGACAAGAGGATCAGGACTATGAGTGAAGTCATAACTGGCATCAGAACAATAAAAATGAATGCTTGGGAAAAGTTATTTATAGATCATATTACCAGACTGAGAAGGTAAGTCTATATATATAGATATCATTCCATATTCTCATGCTTTATTTCCTATTCTATTGGACTTTAGATGTCTTACCAAAGAAGTATTTAAATTCATCTTCACATTAAGTTGAACTTAAATACTAACTATTCACTGCATCCCTTACATGTTGCAGTAGGGTTAAGAATAGTGGAGATATCATTTAACCTGTTCTTTCATTTGCCATGTTTTCAAAGGAAAAAAATATATATATGCTTCTTACTTATATAGAAATTAAATTCTAAGTAGTTCTTAATACCTCAAATCCCAATAAGCAATGCTTTTAACATAGTATTTGAAACAATGACATTCAAACTAAAATTGTAATTTATGATGATGGCTGATAATCAGAAAGATTATACAGAGTTGGTATACTTGTATTGAACCAAACCGTATGAATCACTATTGTTTGTTGTTGCTATGCTTAGTCGCTCAGCCGGATCTGACTCCTTGTGACCCCATGGACTGTAGCTCGCCAGGCTTCTCTGGCCATGGGACTTCCCAGGCAGGAATACTGGAGTGGGTTGCCATTTCCTCCTCCAGAGGATCTTACAGACCCAGCGATTGAACCTGTGTCTCCTGCGTTGGAGGTGGATTCTTTACCACCATGAAAGCTCATGAATCACTATTATTCAATTCAAATGGAGCTATGAAAATACTGTCCCTTTTGTTCTGCTTCATGTTTTTAGACTGTTTTTCCATCTTTCATTTAAATACCTGGTGAGCATTTCTCTGACCCCACCTTGTCACCTCTCACTTTGCACCTTTGCAGAGCCCATCTTCCTTCTACTCTGGCCTCAAAGCCTGACTGACTCCAGCTCATCTTCAGGGTCCACGTGTGTGTGACTTGCCCTGACTCCACTGCTCCGAGTTACGTATTCCAGCTCTGGGCTCCCTTGGGGGCTGTGATGACCATCTCTGTCTATTGTCTCCTAATTTTATGGTTGCTAGTTCTCTTCGCCCATAAGTTCATGAGCGCCTGGAGGGGACCGGCAGTGTCTTTCTGTGAGGAGCCTGGCACAGATTTGTGATTATGAAAATTTGTTGAATGAATGTTCAGACCCCGTTGGATTGACCCAAAAATGTTTGAAATTGTGACAGAAAACCTCTTACTTGAAAGAGTGAAGTGGGGATGAAGTGTGTGGTCCTGGTGTTGGCCAGACCCCTGAGTGTGCACTATGCTAATGTCTCCATGATGTGAGGGATGGTTTATCTCAATCTGTGTCCATTCCTTAGAAAGGGGCCACTTACACAGGGCACTGAATTCATGTCTTGTATGCTGATGCTTCTTATAAAACCTTTGTCCTATTTTATTTTTACAGTAAGGAAATTTCCAAGATTCTGAAAAGTTCCTACCTTAGAGGCATGAATTTGGCATCATTTTTCACTGTGAGCAAAATCATGATTTTTTTCACCTTCATCACCAATGAGCTCCTTGACAACCTGATCTCAGCCAGCCAAGTGTTTGTGGTGGTGACGCTGTTCGAGGCTCTTCGTTTCTCAAGCACCCTGTACTTCCCCATGGCCATCGAGAAGGTGTCCGAGGCCATCGTCAGCATCCAAAGAATCAAGGTTTAGTGAAAAATAACTTTTTTAAGTTATAGGCAGATTTTACCTAAAATACCTCTTTTATGTGGTGTCACTGTGTGCCAGTTATGTGAGATTTAACTCTTTCAGTGCCAAGTTGGCAGTCTTTCCAAAATGTATGTATTCCCCTCTTTTCTTAGGTAAAGTGAGTTAAAAGTACTGTAAGATCCATGCTTGTTTAGGACCAGTAGTATAAATAGCAGCAGCACTGGCTTTTGACATGCAGTGGTGGCTGCAGGATGATTAAAATGTCTAAAAGCAGGAGAAGCGAACAGATGCATCTGCTGTGCTGACTGGAATGACTAGGCAGTGACTGTGCACAGTCCTGGGGTGACTAGGATTCCTCTCTGGTCTGGGAGGGGAGGAACTTGCTGAGAAGTCCCTGTTCCGTGGGCAGAAAGAGTGGCCTCAGATTCACTTAGTTCTCTGTGCTTAAAGACTGGAATCTTTCCTCCAAAAGATGTTTTTTTGTTGATTTCTGATCTCTACATTTTTATTCCTGTCATTATTTTACTTAGTGTCTAAGCCTGTCTCTAGCTGCCCTCTTCCTTTCAAACTTGTAACTCTGACCATACTTACTGTCTACTCTTTTAAACTAAATGTCCCTAAGTAGTCAGGGGTAAATAAACTAAATGTCCCTAAGTAGTCACACAATGGCCTGGCACACAGTAGGTGCTCAAGTATTTCTGTTTAAAATGAAGATTAAATCAGCTATGTAAAAATGAATGATTTATTATGACCTCATAAGCCCAAGAACTCTCTCTATTTTTCTCTAAGTAAGGAAGGGGGACCCATGGTCCTGGCCTTGGATGACTCCAATAGGATTGCAAAACACTCATTGAAAGTCTTCAGTAACTTTAACATCTAGTAACAATCGGTCTCTGAGGTTGTTTTCCATTACCAGCTATAAGCAAGTTAGTCTTTTTGGTAGTATCAACTTCCCTGCATAACCTGTTCTGAGTCTGCAATTCATGGCTCTACTGGCCATTTAATTTCAGCTTTTTCATCAGACTGAGTCTTGGGGAAAAATCCAGCCAGCACTTCTGGTGCCTTTACAAGCTGATCATGTGTTGAATGGGGTCTCATTTAACCCTTGGAAGACTGTGACATCTGTTCACCTCAGAGGTATTGTTTGTGGACAGGTGCTCAATAAATTTATTTCTTCACATAAGGCATACTTTTCCTTTTCTTTATTTTTTGTTTGAAAGTGTGGTGTTTCTATTCTAATGTATACAGATTGAGTATTGATGTCTTGGTTACATGCTTAAGCTGAAACTGGAATTTGATTCTGTCTAGACCAGATATATAACATATGCATTACTCTCCAGGGCCCTCGGTCTTTTTAATCAATGGAAGTTGATGATAGGCCAGACAAGAAATTCAAGCAAGGCTTCACTGAGGCTTGTGCTACAGCACAAAGTATGAAAACAAGAAACTGATGCCCCGTTGACGCTTTGAGAAGAGTGGGCTGGTTCCTTAAGTGGGGTGAGGGTAGGGGAGGATTGGTGGTTTGAGCCACAGGAGTGACTTATGTGGTCTGACCCCTGTCTTGTAGGTGCCATGTGCCAAGATCGTGCACAGTTCTCTGCTTTGCTCCCAGCAGCTCAGAAATGCCAGTTGGCTTGTGATGTTTTTGTATCTTATTGTTCGTGATTGCCTTTGCATGTGTGCAGGTGTGTTTAGTCTCTTAGGATTTCTTTGTATTTTGTTGCTCAGGGAGACGTTTGTCCAGATTCAAGCACTCCGGTAGAGGGTCCCAGGTCCCAGCCTGTCTCATCACCTTTTGCTTGTTGCTGTGTCAGCTTAGACTCTGTAAGGCTGTAGCCATGCAGTCAGTGGTTGGATGGTTTGAACAGCCATGCAGTCTGTTCCTTCCTTTAGCTGATGCCGTCGATGGGCTGACTGTGCAAGGCTAGGTCTTAGCTGGAGTTGGGACTGTAAAAGCACACGAATGATGTAGTGTCTCCCCTCTGTGTGACTTAGTATTCCTCAGGGGATTCAGAGGTAGGGAGGGCAGTGCCAGCTGGGGATGTGCTGAGCTGGTTTCAGTAGGGTTAGTATTTGAGATGGACCAGAAGGGTGGGTGGGGTCAGTACTCAGGGTGTCCAGGCAGAGGCCACCTGGGGAGCATGGACTTAGGTGCAGGTGAGCCACTGGGGTGGCGGGCGGGGGGAGGGGGTGGGGTGTTAAGCTGGTGGACACTCTTTGAGGGGCTGTAAGGAGATCAGAAGGGAGTGTCTTGGGGTGGGGTCAGTGATGTTGGGGAGGACTGGGGAAGGAACCAGCAAAAGAAAAGTTGCATTATTGAAATAACTAATAGTGAGTGAGATTCTGAAATTATGTTGTTTCAAGAGGAAAAGAGAGTTGGGAGAGGGATGAATTGTGTCAGAACAGGCAATGGTGGTAGGGAGAGAGAACTCAGGCTGTGGTGGTTGAAAGCCTGCAAACGTGTCCTCATACCAGTCTCCGTCCATCCTGCCTCCTGGTGGACATGGGCTCCGGGCAAGTAGGAGTCACTGTGCTCAGTGTTAGGTTCTCAGTGAGCTGGGATGAGTGGAGGAAGGAATGAATGAAAGCATCTTCCACCAGCTGATATTTGACAGAAATGCAAGGATCCTGTCTTTCTTTTCCTGCACAAGGGTTTTCACATTCAGTTTTGACCAGTTCTTTTTAAGTAGAAGTTTGCAATCACATTTATGACTCTGAGGCACGATAGATAGGGTGTCAAGATGTTTAAGGTAGTAGATTACTATTTATGTGTCATTTTCTTTCTCAAACATCCTCACATGCTTGTTTCAGTTTTTCCCCATATGGGTTAGGATTTGGTTTACCTGTGGGTCCCAGAGGTACCCATGCTAAAGCTGTTTACAGGGGTCATTTGTTTTTCTCTCATTCAAGAATCCTTGTGAGGCTCTGTATGGATTTCCTGGGGCTGCGGATACAAAGTACCATAAAACATGTGGCTTAAAACCACAGGAATGTTTTGTTTCCCAGTCCTGGAGGCTAGAAGTCTGAAATCAAGCTATCAGCAGTCAGGATCCCTCTGAATCCGATAAGGGAGCATCCTTTCTTGCCTCTGCTAGCTCTGAGTGGTTGCAGGCAAAACTTGATATTCCTTGGCTTTAAAGCCGTCACCCCAGCCTCTGTCTCCACCATCAGGTAGCTGTTTTTTGTGTGTCTGTCTGTCTTTGCATTTCTCATAAGGACTCCAGTCATATTGGATTCAGGGCCCACCCTACTCCACTGTGATCTCACTTTAATTGATTACATTTCCAACAACTAAATTTCCAAATAAAGTCACATTTTGAGCTAACTGGGGTTAGGATGTATCTTTTACGTGGTGATACAACTCTCCCCATAACAAGTCCCATGGTTAGTGTGAACCTCTGTGATGTTGGGACCCAGACTCTTTCTCTCTTATGTTACTCCACTGCATGTGACCTTGACCCGGCTGGCAGCCCCCAAGGCCCAGGCTGGTATGGAGGAAGGTCCTGGTTGCTGTCACTCTCCACAGCCCTGGATTTAGTCACGTGGCTGCTCCTGTCTGCTCGGGAGCCTCGAGACAGAGGGAGGGCCTCCTTCCAGGCTGCCACATGCAGTTAAAATCCAGGGTTTGTTACCTCAGAAGAACAAGAGCAGATTTCAAGGACAATCAGCAGTCTCTGCCTCTTGTTCACAGTTTTGGGGACCTTGGGGAGTGGGAGTGGTCTAAGTTATTTGTTCAATTTCTCTATTGCTCTAGCTTTTCTCATTAAATTATACCTAGCATTTGCAAGGCAAGAGGGAATTTTCTTGTATGTGTTTGTCAGCTTTGTAGCAATTTATAAGATTTTGTTTTATTCAACTACTGTGCATCACTTCAGAGAAGGCAATGGCACCCTACTCCAGTATTCTTGCCTGGAAAATCCCATGGACGGAGGAGCCTGGAAGCCTGCCGTCCATGGGGTTGCTGAGGGTTGGACACAACTGAGCGACTTCCCTTTCGCTTTTCACTTTCATGCATTGGAGAAGAAAATGGCAACCCACTCCAGTGTTCTTGCCTGGAGAATCCCAGGGGTGGGGGAGCCTGGTGGGCTGCTGTCTATGGGGTCGCACAGAGCCGGACACGACTGAAGTGCCTTAGTAGTAGTAGTGCATCAGTTAGTTGCAAAGTGGTGTAGAAGATAACAAGACGTGAGAGGTGCAGCCATTCCTGCTGTGGAGGAAAAAGGGCGTTGACTAAGAAGAGGCAGTGATTGTGAAAAGATGCTTGTGAAATATTTTTTAAGACATAGAAACTTAACACGGTTTTCTTTTTAGAATGATGACTTAGTAATAGTTAATGACGAGCAGTGATGTGGTATTGACACACACGAGGGGGAAAGCAGAGTGTACAGGGTTTGCACTCGGAGTCTCTGTCGCTGGTCTTGTGTTCCCAGCCTGTCCTGTGCCACCTGCTTCCTGACGGCCTTCCTCTCTGTGTTCTAGCAGTGTTGCATGGTGCTTGGCACGTGGTGGGATTCAGTTAGTATTTATGAAATAATTTCCTACCTGCTCACCTGTTTATTGTTGGTAACACAAAAGTAAAACAATAAAAATGTCCAGTTTCTAAATGTATTAGAGTTTGAAGCCATATTTTCTTCTTAGGGAGGAACCAGTACACTTGTTGAGAAAGTAACAAAGATAGCCTCATGGCCAGGAATTCTTATTTATTTATTTTATACAAACACAGAGATACACAGACACACACACATACATACTCTATATATGTGTGTATATGCTATGTTATATATATATATATATATATATATATATATATGCTATACTCTATTATATACTTAGTTGTACATATAATAATGATATATTACATACTATATACTATGTAATATTTCTCATGTGAACCAAGACCTAATAAAATACAGTTGTAAAATGATGCTGCTACTGCTGCTAAGTCGCTTCAGTTGTGTCCGACTCTGTGCGACCCCATAGATGGCAGCCCACCAGGCTCCCCCGTCCCTGGGATTCTCCAGGCAAGAACACTGGAGTGGGTTGCCATTGCCTTCTCTAATTCATGAAAGTGAAAAGTGAAATGAAGTCGCTCAGTTGTGTCCGACTCTTAACGACCCCATGGACTGCAGCCTACCAGGCTCCTCCATCCATGGGATTTTCCAGGCAAGAGTACTGGAGTGGGGTGCCATTGCATTCCCCATGTAAAATGATAGGTAGGTATAAATGATAGGTATAAAACTTTTTATTGCCAATTCCAGAGAAGCAGTTGTTTTGTTTGTGCTTTGTTCTTGCAGTATAAACAATCTATGTTTTGCTTTTTTTCTGTAGAACTTTTTGTTACTTGATGAGATAACACAGTGCTACCCTCTGCTGCCATCAGATGGTAAAACGATCGTGGATGTGCAAGCTTTTACAGCTTCTTGGGAAAAGGTAAGAAACTTTGCTTTCCAAAATTATGACTGCTAAAAGATAACTGTGACATAGATTTATTGGAGAATTTTGAGATTTTACATATACTGTAAAATGTGACTTGCTCACTTACTTAGAATATATTCTAAAAATTATCAGAATCAGGGATGAGGTTTGCAATGAATGGAGATTAAGTGTAAAATCAGCCTGAGGCATTTGACATGTTACTCTTTTTCTCATTTTCAAGAGAGCTTTCAGTGTATTAGCACATGTTGAACTTAAAGTATATAAATTCTTATTTTAATTTTTAGTGTATTTTTCATCATGTTTTATTACAGAGTATTAAATATAATTCCCTGTGCTATACAATAAGATCACCTTAAACAAAAGATTAGAGCACAAATAGCTTCTCTTGAAAACCCAGATCTAATATTTTGAGATGAAGTATGAAGTGTCAGTTGCTTCACTTGTCTCTGAGTCTTTGTGACCCCATGGACTGTAGCCCACCAGGCCCCTCTGTCCATGGGGATGGATACCTACTCCAGAATTTCTGTTGTTGTTGTTGTTCAGTCACTCAGTCATGTCCAAATCTGTGTGACTCCATAAACTTCAGCATGCCAGACTCCCTTGTGCATCACCAACTCCAGGAGCTTGCTCAAACTCATGTCCATCAAGTCAGTGATGCCATATAACCATCTCATCTTCTGTTGTCCCCTTCTTCTCCTGCCTTCAGTCTTTCCCAGCATCAGGGTCTTTTCTAATGAGTCTACTCTTCGCATCAGGTGGCCGAAGTATTAGAGTTTCAGCTTCAGCATCAGTCCTTCCAATGAATATGCAAGATTGATTTCCTTTAGGATTGACTTGTTTGATCTCCTTGCTGTTCAAGGGACTCTCAAGAGTCTTCTCTAACACCGCAGTTCAAAAGCATCAATTCTTCAGTGCTCGGCCTTCTTTATGGTGAAAACTCTCACATCCATACATGACTATGGGAAAAACCATAGCTTTGACTAGATGGGCCTTTATCAGCAAAGTAATGTCTTTGCTTTTTAATACACAGTCTAGGTTTGTCATAGCTCTTGTGCCAAGGAGCAAGCATCTTTGAATTTCATGGCTGCAGTCACGGTCTGAAGTGATTTTGGAGCACAAGGAAATAAAATCTGTTACTGTTTCCACTTTCTATTTGCTATGAAGTGATGGGACCAGACACCATGATCTTAGTTATTCTAATGTTGAGTTTTAAGCCAACATTCACTCTTTTTCACTTTCCTCTTTCACCTTAATCAAGAGGCTCTTTAGTTCCTTTTCATTCTCTGTCATTAAGTGGCAGCATCTTTATGTTTGAGATTATTGATATTCTATCAGAATTCTAGATTCCATTTTGTGATCATCTAGCCATTTTGCATCATGTAATCTGTATAAAAGTTAAACAAGTAGGGCAACCATATACAGCTTTGACGTACTCCTTTCCTGATTTTGAACCAGTCTGTTGTTGCATGTCCAGTTCTAACTGTTGCTTCTTGACCTGCATTCAGGTTTCTCAGGAGGCAAGTAAGGTGGTCTGGTATTCCCATCTCTAGAAGAATTTTCCACAGTTTGTTGTGATCCACACAGTCAAAGGCTTTAATCAATGAAGCAGAAGTAGATGTTTTTCTGGAATTACCTTGCTTTTCTGTGATCCAACAGATGTCGGCAATTTGATATCTGGTTCCTCTGCCTTTTCTATATCCAGCTTATACATCTGAAAGTTCTCAGTTTACATACTGCTGAAGCCTAGCTTGAAGAATTTTGAGCAATACTTTGCTAGCACATGAAATGAGTGCAATTGTGTGGTAGTTGGAAAAAAGAAGGAAACTTCCTAAAGTGAGCTAAAGCTACCTCAAATCCCCAAAGAGATGAAATTTGATGAAGAGGTCTCCAGGACACAGTATCTTAAAATAGGAAAGAGAAAAATGTGGGTTATATTTTGCATATCAATTATGTTGATTGTTGTTATATTTTCCACTTTCTAAAAAAAATTGTGTTACTTTATTAAAATGGGTAAATTAAATTAAAAGCTTTAATTTGTAGGCATCAGAGAACCCAACCCTACAAGGACTTTCCTTTACTGTCAGACCTGGTGAACTGTTAGCTGTGGTCGGACCTGTGGGAGCAGGAAAGGTAAGTTAATGATGTCTTTTGTCAGCTTGATGCAACACCACAGCTCATGTTAAATTCTCAGAATAGAGCCCAGATCTGTGTGTGACTCAGTTTGAATTGAGTGTATCTAGAACAGTGTCTCTCTAGGTGTGTTCATGGAACATTCATTTTACAATAATGTTTCATGGTGAAATAAATCAGGATAAACGTACACTATCTTTCTGTTCTTGGTGCTTCCCATTTCCCAGTTAAGAACTGCCTGTGTGGTATTTGGATGTCTCAGTGAAGGAAATTATTTATGTGACAGCTGTTCTGGATTAAATTAAATAAAATCAGATTTAAATTGAAGAAAGTGGGGGAAACCAATAGACCATTCAGGTATGACCTAAATCAAATCTCTTATGGAAGTGGAAGGGAAGTGAGAAATAGATTTAAGGGACTAGATCTGACAGAGTGCCTGATGAACTATGGATGGAGGTTCGTGACTTTGTACAGGAGACAGGGATCAAGACCATCCCCAAGAAAAAGAAATGCAAAAACAGCAAAATGGCTGTCTGAGGAGGCCTTACAAATAGCTGTGAAAACAAGAGAAGCAAAAAACAAAGGAGAAAAGGAAAGATACCCATGTGAATGCAGAGTTCCAAAGAATAGCAAGGAGAGATAAGAAAGCCTTCCTCAGCAATCAATGCAAACAAATAGAGGAAAACAATACAATGGGAAAGAATAGAAATCTCTTCAAGAAAATTAGAGATACCAAGGGAACATTTCATTCAAAGATGGGCACAATAAAGGACAGAAATGGTAGGGATCTAACAGAAACAGGAGATATTAAGAAGAGATGGCAAGAATACACAGAAGAACTGTACATAAAAGATCATGATCCAGATAATCACGATGGTGTGATCACTCACCTAGAGCCAGACATAATGGAATGTGAAGTCAAGTGGGCCTTAGGAAGCATTATTATGAATAAAGCTAGTGGTGGTTTTGGAATTCCAGTTGAGCTCTTTCAAATCCTAAAAGATGATGCTGTGAAAGTGCTGCACTCAATATGTCAGCAAATTTGGAAGTCTCAGCAGTGGCCACAGGACTGGAAAAGGTCAGTTTTCATTCCAATCCAAAAGAAAGGCAATGCCAAAGAATGCTCAAACTACCACACAATTGCATTGATCTCACACGCTAGTAAAGTAATGCTCCCAATTCTCCAAGCCAGGCTTCAGCAATACATGAACCGTGAACTTCCAGATGTTCAAGCTGGTTTTAGAAAAGGCAGAGGAAACAGAGATCAAATTGCCAACATCTGCTGGATCATCAAAAAAGCAAGAGAGTTCCAGAAAAATATCTACTTCTGCTTTATTGACTATGCCAAAGCCTTTTACTGTGTGGATCACAATAAGCTGTGGAAAATTCATCAAGAGATGGGAATACCAGACCACCTGACCAGCCTCCTGAGAAACCTGTTCAGGTCAGGAAGCAACAGTTAGAACTGGACATGGAACAACAGACTGGTTCCAAATCAGAAAAGGAGTACTTCAAGGCTGTATATTGTCATCCTGCTTATTTAACTTGCATGCAGAGTACATCATGAGAAACATTGGGCTGGAAGAAGCACAAGCTGGAATCAAGATTGATGGCAGAAATATCAATAACCTCAGATATGCAGATGACACCACCCTTATGGCAGAAAGTGAAGAAGAACTAAAGATCTTCTTGATGAAAGTGAAAGAGGAGAGTGAAAATTTGGCTTAAAGCTCAACATTCAGAAAACTAAGATCATAGCATCCAGTACCATCACTTCATGGGAAATAGATGGGGAAACAGTGGAAACAGTGGCTGACTTTATTTTGGGGGGCTCTAAAATCACTGCAGATGGTGATTGCAGCCATAAAATTAAAAGATGCTTACTCCTTGGTAAGAAAATTATGACCAACCTAGACAGCAGATTAAAAAGCAGAGACATTACTTTGTCAACAAAAGTCCATTTAGTCAAGGCTGTGGTTTTTCCAGTGGTCATGTATGGATGTGGGAGTTGGACTATAAAGAAAGCTGAGCGCTGAAGAATTGATGTTTTTGAACTGTGGTGTTGGAGAAGACTCTTGACAGTCCCTTGGACTGCAAAGAGGTCCAACTAGTCCATCTGAAAGGAGATCAGTCCTGGGTGTTCATCGGAAGGACTGATATTGAAGCTGAAACGCCAATACTTTGGCCACCTGATGGGAAGAGCTGACTCATTGGAAAAGACCCTGATGCTGGGAAAGATTTAAGACAGGAGGAGAAGGGGGTGACAGAGGATGAGATGGTTGGAGGGCATCACCAACTAAATGGACATCAGTTTGGGTAAACTCTGGGAGTTGGTGATGGACAGGCAGGCTGATGTGCTGTGGTTCATGGGGTTACAAAGAGTCAGACATGACTGAGCAACTGAGCTGATACTGTTCAGGATAGACAGAGACAATGGGGGCTTCTTTTCATCTTAGTGGCCCTTCCAGGATATCTGGAGATCATAAAGACTCTTCCCAGAAGCTTTGAGCATTTCCTCCTATGACTTGACATGATCCCATCAGTGCATGTGCAGTGAATGTGCAGCCATGTGCTGGAGATAAAGGTACAGAAGTGAGCAAGACCCTGACTCTCTGCCTTTCAGAGGCAATCAGGTTGTGGGGCGAGACAGATATGCAGACATGTTATTTCAGCCCAGTGTCATGAGCACTCTGATGGTGTGGATACACACACGCCACATCTGTGTGATGTTGAAGATTGAAAGGAAAGGTGTGCATACACTTGGTCTGAAACAACAAAATACAGAAACCTAATGTGGGATGTGGGCTTCCCTGGTGGCTCTGTGGTAAAATAATCCCCTGCTAATGCAGGAGACACAGGTTCGGTCCCTGGTCTGGGAAGTTCCCACCTCCCAGTTGTGGAGCAACTAATTCCGGGCACCACAACTGTTGGGCCTCTGCTCTGGGGCCTGGAGGTGCAACAACTGAGCCCACGGGCCACAACTGCTGAAGCCTACCCACTAGAGCCTCAACAAGAAACATCCCATGCACTGCAGTGATGACCCAGTGCAAGCAAAAATAAACAAAATCAGAATTGTGGTATGGCAGAAACCGACACAACATTGTAAAAAAATAAATGAAAAAGATAAAAGAACTAAAAATAAATACAATTATTTTTTAAAATGTGGGATGTGTACATGAAAGGGTGCTGATTTCCTCTGTCATGGACTTTTGCTCTGCAGACACAACTTACTTGAGAGTTCTTTCAGTTGGCTATGTTCTTCACACATAGCTTTTTAAAAACAAGTGTTTGTCAAGTAAAGGATACCAGATGCAGGAACAATTGCACTGAACATCAGATATATCAAATACACATCCTGCTGGGTTCTGCTAGAGAAGGATGTTGCTGCTGCTGCTACTGCTGCTAAGTTGCTTCAGTCGTGTCCAAATCTGTGCGACATCATAGACGGCAGCCCACCAGTCTCCCCCTTCCCTGGGATTCTCCAGGCAAGAACACTGGAGTGGGTTGCCATTTCCTTCTCCAACGCATGAAAGTGAAAAGTGAAAGTGAAGTCACTCAGTCATGTCCGACTCTTAGTGAATCCATGGACTGCAGCCTACCAGGCTCCTCCGTCCATGGGGTTTTTCAGGCAAGAGTACTGGAGTGGGTTGCCATTGCCTTCTCTGAGAGAAGGATGTTAAACATTCTCAATTATTCTTTGCTGAGTAGAATTTCACCTGGGGGGATACTCGGGCAGAGTAGATTGTTTATACTATTAATATATTCCTTATCAGTCATTTTCATTGACTGTTAGTGTTATTTTCACTTTTTTTTTCTTTTGGTCTCAACTTTGAGGGCTGTACTTTATCCTGTTGAAGGAAAGGGTTCTATCACGTATCAAGAGCCAGGGTGGGTCAGCTGTGCTGCGGGGCGTCTTCCACCCTGAGTGCACCCTGTTCATGTGTGTGTGTTGCCATCTGTTTCAGTCGTCACTGCTAAACGCTCTGCTGGGGGAGCTGCCCCCGAGCCAGGGACAGGTCAGCGTGCACGGGAGGATCGCATATGTTTCTCAGCAGCCCTGGGTGTTTCCAGGGACTGTAAAGAGTAACATTTTATTTGGGAAGAAATATAAAGAAGACAGATATGAAGAAGTAATAAGGGCTTGTGCTTTGGAAAAGGTGAGTAGTGACTTCTGAGTTGCATATACTTGAATTTAATTTTTTTAATATAAATTTATTTATTTTAATTGGATGTTAATTAATTTACAATATTGTATTGGTTTTGCAATACATCAACATAAATCTGCCACAGGTATTCACGTGTTCACCATCCCGAACCCCCCTCCCACCTCCCTCCCCATACCATCCCTCTGGGTCATCTCAGTGCACCAGCGCCAAGCAACCAGTATCATGCATCGAACCTGGACTCGTGATTCGTTTCATATATGATATTATACATGTTTCAATGTCTTTCTCCCAAATCATCCCACCCTCTCCCTCTCCCACAGAGTCCAAAAGACTGTTCTATACATCTGTGTCTCTTTTGCTGTCTTGCTTTTAGGGTTATCGTTACTATCTTTCTAAATTCCATATATATGCATTTATTGGTATTTTTCTTTCTGGTTTACTTCACTCTGTATAATAGGCTCCAGTTTCATCCATCTCATTAGAACTGATTCAAATGTATTCTTTTTAATGGCTGAGTAACACTCCATTGTGTATCTGTACCACAGCTTTCTTATCCATTCATCTGCTGATGGACATCTAGGTTGCTTCCATGTCCTGGCTATTATAAACAGTGCTGCGATGAACATTGGGGTACACGTGTCTCTTTCAATTCAGGTTTCCTTGGTGTGTATGCCCAGCAGTGGGATTGCTGGGTCATAAGGCAGTTCTATTTGCAGTTTTTTAAGGAATCTCCAGTGTTCTCCATAGTGACTGTACTAGTTTGCATTCCCACCAACAGTGTAAGAGGGTTCCCTATGATAGTGGTTTACACTACAAGGTTTGTTAAAAGTTATAGATTTTTGAATGTTGCTTAACATTTAAGTTGGTCTTCTGGATAAATCAGCTGCTGCTGCTGCTGCTGCTGCTGCTAAGTCACTTCAGTCGTGTCTGACTCTGTATGACCCCATGGACTGTAGCCTACCAGGCTTCTCCGTCCCTGGGATTCTCCAGGCAAGAACACTGGAGTGGGTTTCCATTTCCTTCTCCAATTCATGAAAGTGGAAAGTGAAAGTGAAGTTGCTCAGGCGTGTCCGACTCTTAGCGACCCCATGGACTGCAGCCTACCAGGCTCCTCCATCCATGGGGTTTTCCAGGCAACAGTATTGGAGTGGGGTGCCATTGCCTTCTCCAGATAAATCAGAAGGCTTGCATAAATAAGCATATGTATTTATATATGCTGTCATTTTAATTCTTATAGGTTAGTAACACAGAATACATTATCTGAAGGGGAATTGTTTCATTCTGTGAAGTTTTCATTCACTTTCAACATTTTTTAATGGAAAGTTATAAATATTTACAAAAAAGAGAGCATGGTGTAATGAACCCTCATGTACCCACCCCCAGCTTCACCCAGAATCAGCTGGTGGCAAGTCTTGCTGCATCTCTACCCCTGCCAGCCCCACCCCAACCCGAGTATTGTGGAGCCGATCCTAGACCTCAGATCAATTCATCTGTAAACATTTCATTATTTTTCTGTAAAAGATAGGAAAGCTTTGGGGAAAAAAATCACTACTTTATTTCATCTGAAAAATACCTCAAATTCCTGAGTATCACCCACCTGCCAGTCTGTGTTTACCTGCTGCTGACCATCTCACTGAGCAATCTTCACCACTGTTGGAATCCACACAAGGTCTGCCCCCTGCACTTGGCTGATGCCTCCTTGGTCCCGTTTAGTCTGTGAGGTTCTCTCACCACTTCATTTTTGATTTGTAATTTATTATTTAAGGAAACGGGAATGGTTTAAAATTTCTTTGTAATACTGGGTCATTTCACTGAGGGAGATGGTTTTCAGAAACGGCATTGAGTTTCACAGAGAATGGTAAGACGAAAGGTTTAACTGTATTTTGGGAATTAAATAAGATTACTGAGTAAACGATGAGACCTAAACTTAAGTGATAGGAGAATACAATTGACAAAAAGCAAGGAAAAAGAGTAAATAATGTTAAATACTATGTTACTCTCTTGGGTTGTAAGAAACCAGTGAATAATATCATTAAAGGTCTCCCCCTGGGGTCTCTTCAGTGCAGTCTGGACATCTGACTTCTCTTTTGTACTGTGAGGAAAAGACAGGGACAGATTTTTAAAGGTGTGGTATTGAAGGCTCCAGACCTGCTTTGTGAGGAAATCGTGATTCTCCTGGAACAAGGGCTTGAACATCATAGATTGCATCAGGTGTGTGTGTTCATGCTAAATCACTTCAGTTGTGTCCAGCTCTGTGGCCCTATGAACTGTAGCCTGCCAGACTCCTCTGTCCATGGGATTCTCCAGGCAAGAACACTGGAGTGGGTTGCCATTTCCCTACCCAGGGAATCCTCCCAACCCAGGGATTCCTCCCAACCCAGGGATCAAACCCGAGTCTCTGTCTCCTGCATTGGTGGGTGGGTTCTTTACCACCAGCACCACCTGGGAAGCCCTGCATCAGGTGAGCAGCATTTCACAATGATGTGGACATACAGAACTGCTTGTTTAATGGGCTCGCTTCTTTACTTCAGGTTCTTGTTCATGGGTGACTGTACATTTGCAGAAATGATGTCAGGTTAGCAGGAATGAGCTAGATTTTTATTAAATGGTCTAGATACTATATATGGAGAAGGCAATGGCAATCCACTCCAGTGGGTTCTTGCCTGGAGAATCCCAGGGACAGGGGAGACTGATGGGCCGCCGTCTATGGGGTCGCACAGAGTCAGGTACAACTGAAGGGACTTAACAGCATATACCATATAAGAAGGGAAAGCAAATGCAGAACAGTGAGAACAGTAGCTCCCATTAATTCAGAGTCCACGTGCAAATCATTTTTCTGCCTTTCACACATGTGCATGCACACACCTAAAAAGGTTTATGAGTTATTCATTCTTTATGATTATCTTCAATATTCCCATCTTCATTTTACAGTTAGTAAAACTGAGACTGGGACAGATGAGACACATCATCTCTACATTTGTAGCTCGAGTTCAGATCCTTGGGACCAATGCTTTGCCCCAGGCTCATGGGGTGACTGGACCTCTAATGTGGGCAGTGTTCTGGGGCTTCACCCAATGGGGCATGTGTGCAGCAAGACTTTGATGGAATGGACCCTGCAGGACTGGGATGCACAGCAGTTCTTCTGTACATGATTTGACGTCTATAAACATGGACTGCTCTCACGTTCTGCTGCATAGTTGGGACATGAAGTTGGGATCCCTTGTGCCCATTCCCTCCTTGGCAGGAAGGGAGGCCCAGCATGGAGAAGTAGCGGAGAGGAGAGTTCTGGCCCCGGGTTCATCACTTGCCTGCTGTCACTCTGGACATGTCCTGTTACCTGCCTGGACCTCTGACATGTCTGCAGTAAAATGAGGACATTGGGTCAGAGGGTTTTGTTGCTGCTCTGAAATGTCATCTATGACTCTGATTAACAAGAGGTTAACAAGGTGTTTATGATACCTGGGAATTAGTAAGTTATGAGTGCATCTGCTTATCTCCTTTTGGATACCAGGTCTCAGTGGATGGACATAAGGCAGGCACAGGAAATACTGGTGTCCTGTAGACACAGAGATGGCATAGACAGTGCGGTAGAAAAGGCTTGGCCTTTGGAGAGAAACAGTCCTGGGTAGTGACTCCAGGTGTTTGTCTCAGTTTCCTTTCTTATTAAATGGGGGAGGGGGGATAACTGTATAAATTACAGAAAATGCCTGTGAAATGTAAACAAACCAGGGTTTCAGTAAGTGCTGGCCATTGTTGCTATTTCTAACCTTTTTCTCTCCATCCATCTATACATCCATATAAATATAATAAAGATTTCTCCTTATCATTCTCCTTACTCTCACCTCCCCCAAATCCTGGAGGAAAAGCCATAAAAAAGCAACATCTATTTATTTATTAAAATGTTATTTATTTTAATTGGAGGATTATTACAATATTTTGATGATTTTTGCCATACATCAACATGAATTTGCCACGGGTATATGTATCTCCCCCATCCTGAACCCACCTCCCACCTCTCTACCCACCCTATCCCTCTGGGTTGTTCCAGAGTATTGACTTTGGGTGCCCTACTTCATGCATCAAACTTGCACTGGTCATCTATTTTACTTGTGTTAATGTATATGTTTCAAGCTATTCTCTCAAATCATCCCACTTTCACCTTCTTCCACTGAGTCCAAAAGTCTTTTTCTTTACATTAGTCTCCTTTGCTGCCTTGCATGTAAGATCGTCATTACTGTCTTTCTAAAAGCAACATTTTTTATATAACATATGTTAAAAACAACTAGATGTATTATACTAGATCTGATTGAGGTAATCATTTAAGTTCATTGAGCTGAAAACTTTCTGTAACAAAATAGTGAGACATGAAGTAATCACACTGGCAGTATCAATTCAGGTTGATGACATCAACTCCACAGTCTAGGAGTCCGAAGGTTCAGGAATTGAGTCCCAGTTTCTCTGCTGATCAGGTGTGTGGTTTTGACTGTTTGATCCTTACAAGACTGTTACTTCATCTGTAAAATGAAGATAATAAAACTATCAACCTCATTATGTTGTTTTGGGGATGAAATGTGCTTGTGATTTTAAAGCACCTGCTTGCTAAGGACATAACAAGCACTCTGTAAGTATTAGAATGGTTTTGAAAATAAATTAGTTTTTAATTATGAGCTCAGTCAGTTTCTGGTAAAATTACATCCATAAAATGTGACATGTGAGACAGAAGGTATTTGAGTATTAACTTCCATTGTTTGAGTTGGTATTTCTATAGGTGCTCTACACACAGTACATTATATAAATCAACAATAATAATATTCTGTTACAATAATATAAGCAATATTGTGTGCAACATTTGTCTCCATGTTATCTTTAAGTTTTTTGAAAATGTTTAGTGAACACATATTTAAAGGTATTAAATTGATAAATTCTAGTTTAATATTTTTCCACATAGATCACTTACTTGGCCATAGGATAGTAAGTTTATTGACACATGTCTAAGTGTAGAGGCCTTCAAGTCTTGAATTACTTAAGTGCTGTCTTCATTTCAAATGTACCTTCAGTCACCACCTGAGCAGCATGATGTGAAAGAGCAGAAGACTCTGAACTGACATGAACTCATTCAGATTCCAGCTCTTCTGTTTAAAAGCTGACCGCCCTCAGACCAGTGATGTTGTCTGAGTTTCTCAGTTTCTTCATCTGTGAAATGGGGCCAACACTTACTGTGAATCTCAGGTTCCAGAACAGAGCTTACTGCACAGATCTTACCCACCAAGAGCTATGAGAAGCCATGTGCACGTGTACAAATGATGGAGCAGAATAAGACGGGTCCTTCACGAGAAATGAGAGATGTAAACAGAACCAGCAGGAAGAGAGACGAGTCCAGGATGGTTCCATGGGAGAGTGTGCTTGGGATGACCTGGAAAGATGGGCAGGATGCTGACAGGCCGTGAGAGGAGGGGCGATTCCACAAGGAAGAAAAGCTGTGAAGGAAGGAGGCCTCCTGCTGTTTGACTCTAGAGTCCAGCCCTCCTCTGCAAGGGCCTCGTGTCCAGCCCATGTTAACCATTTCAGCAGTCTGCTCCGTGGTGCTTCTACTCTAAGTGTCCACCATTGCTGAAGGGCCCTTGATGTGCTTCTGGACGGATGGCATCAAACCAGCATCACCATTTCCTAGTTTGCTTCTAGTGTGTGTGTCTGCTGTTCAGTGAGAATTGGTTAAACCTGGGGGCTTCCCTGGTGGCTCAGACAGTAAAGAATCTGTCTGCAATGCAGGAAGACCTAGGTTTACTCCCTGGGTTGGAAAGATCCCCTGGAGAAGAAAATGAGAACCCATTCCAGTATTCTTGCCTGGAGAAGTCCATGGACAGAGGAGCCTGGTAGGCTATAGTCCATGGGATCACATAAATGGACTCGACTGACTAGCACTTACTTACTTACCTAACTTAGAGGTAACAAATACGAATAAGAACACTTTCCTGTCAGCGGAAGGAAATGTAATATATGCCCAACTCTGGCTTTTCCCCTTTGATCTAATCAGAATGTGGCAGCTGAGAAATCCACTGTACTTGCTTTTACTTCAAATCCTCCAAAACGTTTTCCCCCTTGGTGGCTTGTTCATATATAATTTGCAGAGTCAACAACACACTCGACGTGTTACTACCAGACTCAGAGATAGTTTCTCATGTCCTGGAAAGAGAGGCTGTGAGTGCTTTTTCTAGAATGTGGTTAAGATTGCTGTATTACAATGTGGTGCTTTTTTAAGATGAAAACCATTTGAACAACATGAAATCAAAGCAGAAAAACTAAGCAGAACAGTTTGCAAGGACTGTGAACAGTGAAAGAGAGGCCAAGCAATTCTATGTGTGTGCATGAGGCTGAGAACTTAACACAAAGCTCATTTTTTTTTTTTTTCAATGAAAACACAAAGCAAGAGATGGTATTAGTTTCTGAGCTCAAGAAAGAAAGAATGTGAGGTAATTATAAATTATCACAACAGAACATTTGCTGCCTTTCATCAGATGCCCCTCTATTAAGATTTGAGTGAGTGAAGAACCTGTGTGTGTCTGTGTTTTTGTGGTTGTCAGGGAGGGTTACAATGGAGTCTCTTTCTTCCATTGTGGTCATATGCTTTGTATGTTATGATTCATACTGTAAACAGGGCCCTACTGTTGGCTTGGTGAGAAAATAGGAATCAGTCACCAACAGCAAGTTATAATCAACTCATGTCGTTTTCTCATTTGTGGAGGTGTTTACACCCACCTTTAGATTCTCACAGCATTCTTGAGTTCAGTGACTCTGGTTTCTGCAGCACATTCTATAGAAGAGGAAAATGAGACTTAGGGAGATTAAAGGACTTGTTTGTCATGGTGGCACCAGTGAGCTACTTGCTTTCTCCCCAGATTTGGTACAGTAGATACAGAGAAGTGAGGGCTTCATCTGCAGAAAAGTACTGCAATGAATCCTAGGTTGATGCCTGAGGAGTTTAGTGATAAAAACTCCAAACTCTGTCTATGACAGAATGTGCCAATTGACAATTATAGGCAACCTAAGACTTCTAATATAATACCATGTGACTTAAGTCTAAGGCAAAGGAACCAGAGATCAAATTCCCAACATCTGTTGGATAATAGAAAAAGCAAGATAATTCCAAAAAAGCATCTACTTCTTCTTCCTTGATATGATAAAGCCTTTCACTATATGGATCACAACAAAGGGTGGAAAATTCCTAAAAGAGATGGGAATACCAGACCACCTTACCGGCCACCTACAAAACCTGCATGGACATCAAGAAGCAACAGCTAGAACTGGACATGGAACAACAGACTGACTCCAAATTGGGAAAGGAGTACATCAAAGCTATATATTGTCACCCTGCTAAGAGTACACCATGTGAAATGCCAGACAGGATGAAGCACAAGCTGGAATAAAGATTGCTGGAAGAAATATCAATAATCTCAGATATGCAGATGACACCACCCTTATAACAGAAAGCGAAGGGGAACTAAAGAGCCTCTTGATGAAGGTGAAAGAGGAGAGTAATAAAGTTGGCTTAAAACTAAAAAAAAACAAAAAACAAAAAACTCAACATTCAAAAAACTAAGATCGTGGCATCTGGTTCCACCACTTCATGGCAATAGATGGCGAAACAATGGAAAGAGTGACAGACTTTATTTTCTTGAGCTCCAATATCACCGTAGATGGTGACTGCAGTCATGAAATTAAAATGTTTGCTCCTTGGGAGAAAAACTATGATAAACCTAGAGAGCATATTAAAAGGCAGAGCCATTACTTTACTAACAAAGGTCCATATAGTCAAAGCTATGATTTTTCTAGCAGTCATGTATGGATGTGAGAGTTGGACCATAAAGAAAGCTGAGTGCAGAAGAACAGATGCTTTTGAACTGTGGTGTTGGAGAAGACACTTGAGAGTCCCTTGGACTGCAAGGAGATCAAAGCAATCAATCATAAAGGAAATCAATCCTGAATATTAATTGAAAGGACTGATGCTGAAGCTCCAGTGTTTTGACCACCTGATGGGAAGAACCAACTCATTAGGAAAGACCCTGATGGTGAAAAAGATTGAATGCAGGAGGAGAAGGGGATGACAAAGGACGAGATGGTTGGATGCCATCAGTGACTCAGTGGGCGTGAGTTTGAACAAGCTCCAGGAGATGGCAAAGGACAAGGAAGCCTGGAGTGCTCCATTCCTTGGGATCACAAAGAGTCAGACACAACTAAATGAGTGAACAACTACTTAGCCTGATTTCTATCTTGTCATTTTGGGAATGTTCTCGTCATCTATTCTTTTTTTTGCCCCATGGTACTCTGGGGAAAATAGGCTGATTTGTCTATTAACTTCTTAAATGATATTCAAATATAACTTTGTTTTTGTTTTTTATTTTATTTTTTAACTTTACAATATTGTATTGGTTTTGCCGTATATCAACATGAATCCACCACAGGTATACACGTGTTCCCCATCCTGAACCCTCCTCCCTCCTCCCTCCCCATACCATCCCTCTGAGTCGTCCCAGTGCACCAGCCCCAAGCATCCAGTATCGTGCATTGAACCTGGACTGGTGACTCATTTCATAGATGATATTATACGTTTCAATGCCATTCTCCCAAATCATCCTCTACCTCTCCCTCTCCGACAGAGTCCAAAAGACTGTTCTATACATCTGTGTCTCTTTTGCAGTCTCGTATACAGGGTTATGATTACCATCTTTCTAAATTCCATATATATGCGTTAGTATACTGTATTGGTGTTTTTCTTTCTGGCTTACTTCACTTTGTATAATAGGCTCCAGTTTCATCCACCTCATTAGAACTGATTCAAATGTATTCTTTTTAATGGCTGAGTAATAATACTCCATTGTGTATATGTACCAGAGCTTTCTTATCCATTCATCTGCTGATGGACATCTAGGTTGCTTCCATGCCCTGGCTATTGTAAACAGTGCTGCGATGAACATTGGGGTACACGTGTCTCTTTCAATTATGCTTTCCTCAGTGTGTATGCCCAGCAGTGGGATTGCTGGGTCAAAAGGCAGTTCTATTTCCAGACTTGTAAGGAATCTCCACACTGTTCTCCATAGTGACTGTACTAGTTTGCATTCCCACCAACAGTGTAAGAGGGTTCCCTTTTCTCCACACCCTCTCCAGCATTTATTGCTTGTAGATTTTTGGATAGCAGCCATTCTGTCTGGCATGAAATGATACCTCATAGTGGTTTTGATTTGCATTTCTCTGATAATGAATGATGTTGAGCATCTTTTCATGTGTTTGTTAGCCATCTGTATGTCTTCTTTGGAGAAATGTCTATTTAGTTCTTTGGCCCATTTTTTGATTGGGTCGTTTATTTTTCTGGAATTGAGCTGTAGGAGTTGCTTGTATATTTTTGAGATTAGTTGTTTGTCAGTTGTTTCATTTGCTATTATTTTCTCCCATTCTGAAGGCTGTCTTTTCACCTTGCTTATAGTTTCCTTTGTTGTGCAGAAGCTTTTAAGTTTAGTTAGGTCCCATTTGTTTTTTTTTTTGCTTTTATTTCCAATATTCTGATTCCCAAATCCTCAAGTTACAACTTTATTTCCTTCTTAGTTTTGAGTTTTTCCTGCTTTCACAGACAAGCATCTGCTTAATCCAGCTGATCTGCTGGGTGTCCCTTGAGCACACCATTTCTTTCCTTTTGATTTTCCTGCCCAGCTTGCTCTTTCTGCTCCCATTTTTTGTACAGGCCTTATCTGTCACTTACTTTAAGTATTACTGTGAAGACTTGGGTCAGGTGTTATCCCTTCTCTGAAAGTGGGAAGCTGAGGCAGAGATCAGCAAACTGCCTTTTTAAGAGACACTCATTCCTTGATAAAAACAAGTCCTGTGCCTTCACCAGCCTGGGCCACCAGCTCTCACACCTGTGTGTCTAGCACAGACTTTCACACCTGCATGCACAACTGCAACATGACACCACTGGGAGGTCATCTCAGGTTGTCCATGAACGAAGTTCCCTAAACCTGCATCCACCACCTTCCCTAACTCAGTAAATGAAGACCCTGTCCTTCCCCTTCCTCACCCCAAACATCACAATCTCCTCTTCTCTTACAGCCACACCCATCCTGTCAGCAGGTCCTTTGGCTCCGCCTTCAACATGTGCCTGGAGTGTGACCCCATCTCTCCATTCCCACTGCTCTCACTCTGGTCCTGACCACAGTCATCTCTCACCTCGATTATTCTGGGAGCCTCCTCATTTGCATCCACCCTCACCCTTCCCCACTTACTGTCTGTTTTCTGTAATGCACAGGAGTGATTTCTTAAAACCTCAAACCAGGTCTATCGCCCTCCTCCTGTTACTGGAGTGCCCCCAGGCTCCTCCTGTTCTGTCTCTGCCCTCACTCCCCTCATTCTCACTCTGCTCTCCTGCCTCCTCGTCCTGAACCCCTTGGGCATCTCCCTGTGGCCCCTGCACTCGCCCCTCCCTCTTTGAGGAGCAGCCTCTCCAGGTCTGCCTGAGCCCCTCCCCTCCCAGATCTGCTCACACCCCCTCTGAGCAGAGCCCTCCCCCACCAGTGTGTACTCATTTCCCTCTTCACTCTCTATCCCCCTGAGCCGGCTTCCTTTTCCTTCCTCTCCTCAGTACTTGTGCTCAGGTTAATTTTCCATATCATCTGTCTTCCATCATGGAAAGAAACTCTAGGAGCTTTGTTTCTTCACAGCTGAGTTCATTGTGCCCAGAGCAATGCCTGTCATACAGTAGGTCCTCAGTAAATATCTGTTAAAATGGTCAAACGCATAGATGCTGTGCAAAACTACAGAATGAAAACAAATGAAAAACACTGAGAGGTGTTTTTTTTTCTTTTTTTTAATGTTCAAGGTCACAGTTTAGTTACTCTGACTTATACCCACTGCTGTAGCTTCCCAGGTAGCTTGGTGGGAAAGATTCCACCTGCCAGTGCAGGAGACACAGGAGACATTGATTTGATCCCTGGGTCAGGAAGATCTCCTGGAGGAGGAAACAGCAAACCACTACAGTGTCATTGCCTGGAGAATCCCATGGACAGAGGAGCCTGACCAGCCCTAGTCCATGAGGTGACAAAGAGTTCAATATGACTTAGCAGCTTGAGCATGTATGCACGTTAATCAAATACTTGTGTGAGGAACTAATGCTAAAAGTGTAAGAAGGTAGTAGAACACATTTTATATATTTTCCCCCTTTTCTATCTGTATAGGATTTACAGCTTTTGGAGGAAGGAGATCTAACTGAAATAGGAGAAAGAGGAACCCCGCTGAGTGAAGGACAGAAAGCCCGGGTCAGCCTCGCCAGGTAAATGTGGTTTCAGTTGCCATCCTGCCCCTTCTCTTCCGCAGCTCCTAGTGGACATAAGCACACAGACCCTGCTCACTGGATGGGCCTGTGTGATGCAGGGTCTTGGCCCTTTCCCTGGACTCCTGGTAGGGACATGAAGTTGTTGGACACCATTATGATTCAGAGATGAGACCCAGGGAGTGTGAAGTGTCCTCTCCTGACATCTCTCTACGTTTTCTAGAGCCGTGTATCAGGACGCAGACATCTACCTCCTGGACGATCCGCTGAGCGCAGTGGATGCAGGAGTCAGCAGGCACTTGTTCGAACGGTGAGTTTGCTCCTATTTTCCATCGTTTCTTCTTTCCAAGAGCCCTTCAGAGATGATGGAAGAGATCTCAAAAAAGTCTTTGTGCTCCAGGACACTCAGCTCCCTCTGCCCTGGTGTCCCTCCCTCCCCTCCCTTCCCTCCACAGAAGATCTGTCCTAGAGAAATCTTGCATCCTGATGAGGTCAGGACAGGAAAATACAGCAGGTGCTTCCAGTGTGTGGGGGCCAGTGGGGTCTGTGCTTTAGGGAGTGACAAATAGATGGCAATTTCCCTGCTGCTACTTGCAGTTGATTACTAGACACTCCGGGTGGATCCAGATGCCAGGAATAAGAAGATGATGTAGGGTTTTTAAATCAGAGAGTGAGACTCTATAACCTGGTACTTGGCTGCCAGTTTTTTTCCTCCATCATTTGCTTAAGGCATGTTAGAAGCCAAGTTTTTGGTACTGACATAGGGCTTCCATGGAACGACCCTGTTGGTTTATGCTTGTTATCCTATCACTTTGGAAATAAAGTCTTTATTAAGGTTAGGCTTAATAAAGTCTAGAATTTGAGAATCATTTATTCCACATCTGAGTATGATTTCAATCATTTCATGTTATTTCATGGATGCTTACTAGAATTAATACTTAGACACTACAATGTAGTGTCACCTATAATCTGGCTTAAGTCTTGACTCTCATTCCTGTTTCTAAAATGTAGAACTTGTCAGTGGCTCCTGGTTGGCTACACAATGACTAAAGTAGAACAACTCTGATTCTTTTCTGTGTATAATGTGTCCTAACACACACTGACTGAGGTCTCTTGTGGAGTCTAGACTGGCCTTTTTGAAAGCCTTGCGAACTTGTTTTTGTCCTAAAACAGCCTTCACATCTCCCCCATGGTCAGGTTGCTTGCTGTTGTTCGCTTTGTTAAAGTCAATGAGCCTTCCAGCTGCACTTATAAACACCCTGCTGTGTGCACTGAGATCAATGCGTTACTGCACAAAACCGCTTAGTTTACAAGGAGGACAGTGAGCCAGGAGAGGGGAAGGACCCACACTGGGCAGAATAAGGGAGACTAGGATGCCCAGCTCTCATTCCTGCTTCTAAGAAACCTGTCTCTACGTGGAGCTTGTTAAAACAGATCCCTGGGAGAAAGCTCAGCAGAGTCAGGGTTTAGAGTGTTTTAATATAGGATAGTTTAAGTGCTGAATGTAAAGTGGAAGTATCAACTGGAGGCTTTCACTGAAGTTGGAAAGCTCCCTGTGCCCAGGGCTGGGCAGAAAGTACCCTGGGGGCCTGCAGGCTGGGCAGGTGTGTGGAGGCTGAGACAAGGACCCAGTCCTTTGCTGAAGCAAGAGTAGAAGCTCAGGTGTGGAGGGAGGAAAAATTAAGGCTGTGAGGAGAATAGCAAGCATGTCCTCGTCTGGAGGAGGCGGAGTGTTCAGCAGAGAGAAGCTGTTTGGAAATTCTTGCTCTCAGGTCCTGTGTTAGTTTCTAGGACTGTGTCTGTCCAGGCTGCTCTCACAGGACACCAGAGCTGAGTGGCTTTACAAATAACAAGTTTTTATCTCATGGTTTTGGAGGCTGGGAAAGTCCAAGTCAGGGTGCTGAAAGATTCAGTCTGGTGAGGATCCAATTCCTGCGGCCTCACGTGGTGGCAGAGATGAGGGAGCCGTGTGGTTCCTTTTATCAGGGCACTAATTCCTTTCATTCAGGCTCCATCCTCATGACCTGGTCCCTCCCGACAGCCCCACCTCCTAATACCAACACAGTTGGGATTAGGTCTCAATAGATGACTTTTGAGGAGTAAAACATTCAGTCTATAGCAAGTCGTCACAGATAGGGGTGCTCAAAGAATAGAAATTAAATTTCTCACAGTTTTTGAGGCTACAGGTTCAAGGTGTGGGTGGTTTGGTTTTTCCTGAGACCTCTCTCCTTGGCTTCTGACCACATCCCCTCACTGTGTCCTCACACAGTTTGGGTTTTCTCTAGTTGTAGTGGGCAGGGGCTACTCTCTAGCTGTGATGCATGGACTTCTCATTGTGGTGGCTTCTCTCGTTGCAGAGCCCGGGCTCTATGGTGTGTGGGCTTAGTAGTTGCGGTTACTGGGCCCCAGAGCACAGGCTCAGTAGTTATGATGCATTGGCTGAGGTGCTTTGCACATGTGGGATCTTCCTGGACCAGGGAGGGATCCTGTGTCTCCTGCACTGGCAGGTGGATTCTTTGCCACTGAGCCACCAGGGAAGCCCCCATTTGTATATTTTTGCTTATATGTCTGTTGCCTTAGGAGACTGACCTAAGAAAACATTGGTATAATTTATGTCACAGAATGTTTTGCCTATAGTCTCTACTGGGAGTTTTATGGTGTCACGTCTTATGATTAAATATTTAAGCCATTTTGAGTTTATTTTTGTGCATGGTGAGGGGGTGTGTTCTAACTTCATTGATTTCATGCTTGTGTCTCTGTCCTTGTATCTTAGTCTCTTCATCTAAGTATACCAGTCAGATTAAATTAGATTCAGTATAATTAAGGGTAATGATTACCTTTTTAAAGTCCATGACACCAAATTCTAAGGTACTGAAGACTCAGGTGACCACATGTGAAACTGAGGGGACATGATTGATTTACAACAAGTCCAGAATAGCAAAGTAGAGACTTCAGCAGAGTCAACAAATGTGAGAGGGAGACCTGTGAGGAGCTCTGGGCTCTGGACACTAGGAGCTGGCTAGGAGCTGGGATTCCATGTCCACTAAGCAGGCGTTGTTAGACTTTGGTGGAACCTGCCCTTGTATAAAACATGCTTAGTGTTGGGGTGATATAAGAGTTGTGGAGATGGATGGTGGTGATGGTTGCACATCAATGTGAATGTACTTAATGCCACTGACTTGTATGCTTAAAATGGCAGAAACAGTAAATTTCATGTTAGGTATATTGTAACACACATACAAACCTGAATAGTGGTACAGAATCCTTGAGAACAAGAGGGAACAGGGCAGATGACACATGGCATGGTCTCCAGCTCTCTGATCTGACCCCTCTTTCCCAGCCTCTCCTGTTCATGACTTGATGAATTTTCTCTTAGAGAAGTGCCTTCTGTCTTGTCATGAGTTCAGTGACAGGCGCTAGTGCTGTGACAGTGATTCCCCACCCCCACCTTCCTGGTGTTGTGAGTATCTCAGCCTCCTTGTTCCCAGTGCCCCACCCTGAGCTCACAAATGTGTGTCACCCCATCTTGTGAGCATCTGCACAAGTTCTTCATCAGGGCAGGAACAGATTCTGCTGGTCATTGCATCCATGTCACAGGGAGGGGAGAGCAAGGTATTTTGGTGCCAAGTACAGTGTGCTGATTGCAGAAGTTCTCCTGAGTTCTTTTTCAAACATTGGAGATATTTATAAAATCCTCTCAAATATTTTGAGTATACCGCTTTGGATATATACTTGATAGAAGCAAGCTTAAGACTGTTGTTTGTAATCAGAACCACTTTCTCTAGGGAAAGTTAAAGCAGAGAGCATGAAAGCAATTTAGGAAACCACTCAGCAGCAACTGGAGTGTGTTCTCAAGTCATAGAATCGGATGGAACAATATGCTGTGAGATATGGTAGTCATGTGGAAGCTTAGTCATGGGGAGGGTTTTGTATTACAAATGAATGACACACTTCTGCTTGCCGTTAACAGTTTCCTTCAGTCATGAATTTATATCCAAGGTCATTGAGGTTCATGACTTTTACAGCTTTATGCTGTGAACACAGTGGATTCTATCAGCTACAGAAGGTGAGGGCCTTACGTGAACTGATGCAGTCTTACCTGTGTCCAGCCATGGATCCCATCCCAGTTCAGCCCCACATCGCCAGACCCCTGCCTCCTGCATCATCAGATATTAGGGTCTGTCCTGATCAGACTCCCATGCTGCTGTCTACACAGCTCACCCTCCTGTCTACATAGCTCACCCTCCTGTCTACACAGCTCACCCTCCTGTCTACACAGCTCACCCACCTGCTCCAGCCCTTCACAGACACCTCCTCCACCCGCCCTTCCCCTACCCCCCACAACACTCTGCCACCACCACATTCAGAAAGCAGCTCCAGGTCCTCAAACAAACAGGTTTCCTTGCCATCTGCCCCCCTCAGCCTTTCCAGCTCATCTCCACACCCACTCGGCATCTAGCTGTGCTGGCTCTGTGGGGATCCTTTCTCACCCCTGTCTGTACATACCGGTCCCTCTGTCCCAGAGCCAGGGAGTAGTGCCCCAGGACCCAGAAGGAAGGTGGAAGATGGGACCTGTCATTCCCTCCTGCTCTTCCAGGGGGTGCCCATGCCCTCTGTCTTCCCCCAGCCCTCAGCAGGTACACTTGACCATTTATGAGTCCCACTGGCACCCATTATAGCTCAGTTGGGAAAGAATCTGTCTGCAGTGGAGACCCGGGTTCGACTCCTGGGTCAGGAAGATCCCCTGGAGAAGAAAATGGCAACCCACTCCATTATTCTTGCCTGGAAAATCTCATGGACAGAGGAGCCTGACGGGCTACAGTCCATGAGGTTGCAAGAGGTGGACACAACTTAGCCACTAAACCACCACCACCGCCTGCCATCCATAAACTATGAATGCAGGAAGGCACCTCAGCCCAGCGTGTTCTGTCTCAGGAACCCTGTACCTCCTGTGCCTTCTTCCAGGATGTTTCCCCAGTCAGTCTCAGGGCTCCCATGTCTCCCCATCTAAGACAGCAGCTGCCCTTCTTTTTCCTTCAGAGCACAGGTCACAACCCAATAGTGGGTTTTCTATGCTTGCTCACTGTGTCCTGTACACAGTGCAGAGTATTGTCTTCTGTCTTGACCTGTGGGTGGATCCTCAGCACTTAGGACAGTGCCTGGCTCCTCAGCAGACCTCTGCTGATTGAATGAATAGAGGTGGGGCCTCTGTCTTACTTGTATCGCCTCCACCACAAGTTGCGTCCCCTCTTAATAGAGCCCTTATATAGGATTATATGTGGGACTGGAGAAGGAAATGGCAACCCACTCCAGTGTTCTTGCCTGGAAAATCCCAGGGATGGGGGACCCTCATAGGCTGCCGTCTATGGGGTCGCACAGAGTCGGACACGACTGAAGCGACTTAGCAGTAGCAGCATAGGATTAACACAGCCTTTATATAGGAATAACTGTTATACAACTGGTTGCTGACTCAGTCATTTCTATGGCATGACTTGGAAATCTATAAAAACTTGGAAAATGGTGTATTTTTCTAGTGATTTGGATAAAAGCATCATTTATGAAAAATTCAAAGGCATTAACTGATATCTTCATTGTAATTATTTGTATTACCTCATCTGTGATGGGATGTTAGGAAGAAAACATCTTAAAACTTTTGGGTTGGTTCATCTTGGACACAACACCCTGTCAGATTTGATTAACATCCCCTTTTAAGGATTATTGGCAGGCAATTATGAATCAAGGAGAAAAAAATCTGTTTTAGTACTAAATTTGAAAAGGTGTTAGTCAAGAAACTTAGGTATGAATGCTGAGCTAACACATGTCAAAATGTAAAAATGAATCCTTTTGGACTTAGCGAACATCTGGTATATGTGTTTACATTCCAGGGTCTTGTTTTTGATCACAGACTCAATGTCCAGAGTGTCTCCTTAAGAGTTTTCTGACCCGAGTCCAAAGCACATGACCGCTCGTGGTTAGGGAGAAGTGGAAAAGAAAGCTGACATTTGCTGAGTAGATTGGTGGTTTGATTTCTCAGTACATGTGCATGAGTTGTTTGATCTTGTCTTGAGATGAAGAAACAGGTTGAGTTGCTCATCTGACGTCAGGCTCAAGAGAGGAACTGAGCTGCAGCCTGCTGCCTCTAGACTCTCCATCTGATTCACTCACAGGTTGAACTCTGGCCCAAGTTCCTGCGATTTGCTCTGCAAGGGGCTCAGGCTCCCAGAGTACCTGCCTAGAGCCCTGCCTGTGTTCATTGGGGCCCCAGACCCACTTGCTTCCCTGGAGGGGTTGTGGACTTTGTGGGATGACACTGGGGCTGAGTTCCTAGGGGTCTACATTTGAAATGTAGGAGTAGTTTTTGCTTTTTTTTTTTTTTTTTCACTGTGAAAACAATTTAAGGCTGAATAGTGAGGGGTGTCTTGACTAAGACAACTGGTGGGTGTTCCGAGTCATTGGGTGATTTCCACTGTGATTTGGGCCATTTGGATTCTGTTCTTTTACTTTCGTATGTGGAAGGTGTTCACTCCAAATGAAAGAAGACGTGCTTCCTGGATGGAAGTGGGAATGTTGTAGTGATTGATAGAGGCCACTCTGGCATTCATTTTCTATGTAATATTTTTTAGGAACACATGTCTAGCAAATGCACTCTGGCAAAGATTACCAAGAATCTATTAATTTTTTATTGTGAATATTTACATCATTAATTATAAATAATCACCTAGAAAGCAAAGAATGTACACATTTTTAAATGACATGGATCCCTCTTCTCCCATTCTTGAATAGTGATAAAATAGTGTTTTAGTTCGGAGAAGGCAATGGCAACCCACTCCGGTACTCTTGCCTGGAAAATCCCATGGATGGAGGAGCCTGGTGGGCTGCAGTCTATGGGGTTGCTACAAGTCGGACACAACTGAGTGACTTCACTTTCACTTTTCACTTTCATGCATTGGAGAAGGAAATGGCAACCCACTCCAGTGTTCTTGTCTGGAGAATCCTAGGGACGGAGAGCCTGGTGGGCTGCCGTCTATGGGGTCGCACAGAGTCGGATACGACTGAAGCGACTTAGCAGCAGCAGCAGCAGTGTTTTAGTTTAGTCAAGTTTTGAAGTCTCAGTATTAGTTGTTTTCCTTTATGAAACATGTAAATAATTGTTAAGCTGAGTTTTAGAGGAAAAACTTAGCTGTTTTTGCCTCCTTCAGTAGACTGGTTTTAAGAATTTTTTATAGCACTAGATTCAAATTTGCTGCTGATAAATTTAAGAACCTAGTTGGATTAATTGATTTATGTTTATTCAATTTTTTTACTGATTTGATATTTAACCTAAAGATCTTTCACTGCTGTGTGGTCTTTGTCTCACTGTTTTCAAAATATAGGTTTATAGTTTGAGGCACTCCATTAATGTGCTTTTACTTACTGTGCCTTTTCCATTTGTAGGTGTGTTCATCAGGCCTTGAAGGAGAAGATCACAATCTTAGTCACTCATCAGTTGCAGCACCTAAAAGATGCAAGTCAGATTCTGATATTGAAAGATGTAAGTAATTTCTAGAAATCCGTGGAATTGCTAGCACTCAAGTGTGTTGAAAGACAGACCTCCCTGCAGGTCACTCTCCTTGCGTTCATGGTAAATGCCCTCTTCTCCCTCAGTTTTTTGCCCCCTTCTTCTCAGAGCTAGTTTTCATGTCTTGGAGGATGAACCTAAAGCCCTATAGAAATGTCACTATTACACTCTAAGCCACATAAACCCTAAAGTGTATAAAAGTGCAACCACAGGGTTATTGAATCATCACTATTCTAATGAAATTTGTTAAGGTTAATGTTGCAGTTTTATTTAGAACTTTTTACTTTCCTCTTCCATGACTTAAGTCAAAGTATCTCACTTAGAAATTAGAGATTCTAAGATCTGCTGGTATCCAGGTCATTGTCATACATAGTTTGCCAAAAGAGCATCTTCCATTAACACCAGAAGCGAGGTTGGGTAGCTGAGCACCCGGGTCAGAGACGTCCTCTCTGCTGGTGTCTCCAGTCTCTGGTCTCCCTGCCCAGGTCTCTATATCCCCAGTACATGCGGAAGCCTGTGTGGCAGGAGGACAAGGCCCTTCCTTCACGGGGCTCCTGCTTTATGGGGAGGATGTGACAAAGAAGGTGATATCCTGGCCTCCCTGAGGAGCTGGTGCCTCACGGGGTCTGAGTGACATGAAGGTGGCAGCCACACAGTCACCAGGGGGAGGGGGTCTGAGGCAGGGGGTCCTAAGTAAGGAGCTGACCTGGCAGGTTGGAGGAATGGCAGGAAGACCAGCGTGTCTGAGGAGAGTGAGCAGGGGATGGGAGGGAGCTGGTCTCTGAGCAGTGGACAAGGGGCGGTTGTGGGATGGAAGCCATCAGACGGTCCAGAGCAGAGGAGGGATGTCATCTGATGTGGGAGTTAAGAAATTTCTCTGATGGTCACTGGAAGGGTGACAGAAGAAGCAGTTAGGAGTCTTAGTAAAGCTGAGAAGACAGAAGTGTGGGCTCAGCCTAGGGTATCAGTTTCTAGAGCTGCCGTATCACAGCACCACAAGCTGGGTGACAGCAGGAGTTTATCATCTCCCTCTTCTGGAGGCTAAAAGTCCCAAATCCAGGTGCTGGCAGAGCTGTGCTCTCCCTGAAGGCTCCAGAGGAGAATCCTTCCCTCCAGCCTCTGGTGTTCACGGGCCTTCCTTGGTGTTCCTTGGCTTCCAGCTGCAGCGCTGTGGTCTCTGCCTCTGATGTCACATGGCCGTTTTCCCTGTGTCAGTCTTCTGTTCTCATAGTGACATCGGTCTTACTGGTTTTAGGGTCACCTTGCTCCAGTGTGACCTCATCTTAACTTGATTACATCTGCAATGACCCTGTATCCAAATAAGGTCATGTTCACAGGTGTCATGTTTGAGCACATCTTTCTGAGGAGGGGGCACCATCCAATCCACAACTCCTAGCATGGTTGGTGGTGGGGTGGAGATTAGTGAGAAGTGTTCAGACTTGGTGGTCGTTCGATGCTGCACTCCTTGGCTTGTTTGCCTCTGGGTCTCATCACCTCTATCGTTAACCTCTGACTGCTCCACAGGCCCTTGGTCAGATCCCTAACTTCTGAAAAGAATCTCTGCTGCAAGAAAGATTATTAAGATACAGAACCCCTGCCTCTCTAGGAGCAGTCCCATGTGTCAGCCCTTCTTCACTCCTCTAGGAATGGGGGCAGGGTAAGGTTTCTCAAGCTCGAGAGCAGTTGATTTCATGTGCAAAGCGGGTGATTCTAGTGTGTAAACTCCAATGTTCATAGTGTTATGAGCACAGGATCAGTGAGCAGGAGTATAACCTATTTTGCCCATCTCTAGATGTTTTGGGGTCCCCTTTTTGCTTCTTTTGAGGACACTACCCCCAGTTTTAGTACTAACAAAACAACCATTTGGCCACTGGTGAGCACCCCTGCCTGAGTTGGGGCCCATCCTCACTGTCGGGTCCCTCTCTTCAGAGCTGATGGCTGTCCCTTCATCCCCCAGAAATGTCAGTGCTTGACTGTTGAGTGAAATTGCTGTCTTTGTACCACCAGTCATTTCATCGTGCATATTACAGATTTGATGTGGTGAGTGGTGATTTCATTAAAGAGGTGTGTGAATTTTGCCTCCAAAGTGGAACAAGACACAATATATCCTGCATAATTTTCTAGTTCTGCAGTATCTGATGGTACCCAAAGGCTTCCTTGTATTTCTCCCAGTGGACCCCCTCAGGGGAGTGGGTGAGAGGGGTCCCAGCGAGGGTCCTGGGCCAGCTCTCTCCACCTGACCTGCCTTAACCACAGCTGCTCTCATTTGATGTGTTTTGCATCCTGAGTTTTTCTTTCCCTGATGTTTTATTTGGTACTGAGTGAATCAGCTGAGTCTGGTTTCATGCAGTCAGAAGATACTGAAACATCTGCACATTATTTTATATGACTTTATTAGGGAGGGAAACTGTGCAAGGATGTGTCACATGTGTTCAACGAAAATGATTTGACTGACTGTAGCTTAAGCAGTTGCCTGATTTGGGGAAGCCTAGTTGGCTGCTTGTGGTTGGTTGTTCCTAAGCTTTTTCTCAGATCTGAGTGCATTGATTCTGGCTTAGATTTTGGTTTGTGGGCACAGACTGCCAAGGCCTTAGAGCCACCCCAGCCCCATGGCCTCCTTGTTTAATTACTTTATCAGGTGGAATATTGAATTTTCAGTTGGGAATTTGCTGAGTGTGTGGGGGCAGTTGTAGACCAAGGAGAGGCCTCTTCATGGGTTTTCTGTCCGGGACTGGTTCCTATTATCCCAGCCGGGCACATGATAGTGTGACAGTGACAGTGGTCAGTGAAGGTTTCATGAGTGACTCTTACCCATATGCAGATGTGCTTGTGCCCACCTCTGGGTTAAGTATAAATTTCTTTCCTGGAATTGTCACATGAGGCTTCTGTCAATTTCCATGCTGTCTAAGAAGACTGTGCTGATTCTCCCATCAACCTCTGTACTTCTTCCTTCCCCAAATGTCCAGGGTAGTCATGTCAATGGCCTCCATTTTTGACACGAGCACACATTTCTTTCATATCCCTCAGCACCTACCATAGGGACAGGGTTTGGCAGAGAATGCAATGCTCAGTTCTGTCCTGAGTTGACTGAACTAGATTTCTCAACAAGAATTCTAGACCCAGGGATCTTTTTTTTTTTTTTTCAAAAATCATAATTTAAAACCAGATAACTTTTTTGCTTAGTATTTAGGTTGGTTTAATATTATCAAATATCAATTAATTCCTCTCATCTTTTTAATTTTAGGGCAAAATGGTGGAAAGAGGAACTTACTCTCAGTACCTGAAATCCGGGGTAGATATTTTTTCCCTTTTTGAGAAGGGGAATGAGCAGTCTGAACCATCTCCAGTTCCAGGAACTCCCACTGTGATCTCTGAGTCTTTGGTTCAGTCTCTCCAATCTCCCAGACCCTCACTGAAAGGTGCGGCTCCAGAAGACCAAGAAGTGAGTTTCTCTTTCTGCAGTGTGCCTGGGTCTGTGTGCTCTTGGTGGTCTCATGGACCTTCAGTCTGCTCTGCTCATGACATCTTCATTTGTCCCAAAGTACACCCTAACATTTCTAAAGTCTTGTTCCATGGAATTGGTAGAGTTAGAAGAGCATGAGGGGAACAAGCCTGCTTGGGGTTCCCCTTAGGGTATAGGATGGAGAATCTTATGGAGACCAGAAGTGGGTGTACTGCTATGAATTTCTGGGTTTATGTGACTCACAGTGATTGAGAACTCATCAGTTTACCGTAGTTACATCCTATTTATGCTGGTGGCCCCCAGCTTCCCTTATGCATCCAAAGGCTTAATGTGAAGACCCCCTTAGACTGAGTCCTGCTGTTGCCACATTAAATCAACTACTTTTCCTAGGTGTTGAAATACTCTAGCACTGCATGTGACTGATGGTATTTTTTTCCCTCAGTGTCAGATGGTTTGTGATTGGCCAGAGGTAATGTGTGCAAAGGACCTGACACCTGGTAGACACTTCAGTGTTACTTCCTGTCCTCCTTTCTTACCTTTCAAGACTGAGAACCACATCTTATCAACCTTAAATGCCAGTGGCCAGGATAGAGGCGAGGACATCCTAGCCTTCTGTGACTCTATAATTCATTCTAAGTCCTCCAGACAGAAATGCTGAAATGCACTAGATCTCCCTTAAAAACATATTCCCTTGATAACCAATCCCTCAATATCCAAGCCCAGGAGCCTGGAATGATCCTGATAAGTATTTGGATTAGCTGTTCACTTTCTAAACTCAGGAATAACTCTCTGAAACTTAGGAACAAAATAGATTCAAATCATATGCTTGCAATGTGCTGTCCAAACTCATATTACTCCAACTTTCTCTGTGAACTCAGTTTACTGAATTTGGCTAATATTTTGAACCCCAAGTATGTTTTATGTTTCTGTCATTGAATGACACAGTCATCTAGAGGGATACATTATCTCCATATCATTTTGTGTATTATTTTAGAGCAAGTTTCTGCATTTATACATTAATTGATTTTGTTTTGTGTCAGAGTCATGATCTATTTTAAGCAAAGCCACCCAACTGTTAATAACTTCATGTGACTGACCTTTGATTATTTCTCATAGATTCCTACGAGTGGGATGGCTGGGTCCAGGGGTAAAAGCGTATGTGATTTGGCCAGATATTCCCACACCCTTCTCCATAGGAGATGGACCATCCTGCACTCCTAACAGTGTATGACATGTGTCTGTTTCCCAAAGCTTCGCGGTGGAGGACATTGTTGAACTCTTGAAATTTGGGGTTCATTATTTAAAATTTCATCTCTCACTGCCATTTTTCCCCTTCCAGTCTGAGAATATAGGGGTTACACTACCTCTAGAGGACCACTTGGAAGGAAAAGTTGGTTTTAAGACCTATAAGAATTACTTCACAGGTGGTGCTGCCTGGCTTGTCATCATCTTCCTTATTCTAGTAAACATCGCAGCTCAGGTACGTAAGGGTGTTTATTTTGGTTTGTGCACTCAGTTTTATATTTACATACTACTTATACTTTATTTTAGAATTATTTTTAAATATGTGTATTAAGAGATTTATCTCAAAAAACTTGGCTCATGCAATTGTGGGATCTAGCTTGGTGAATGTGAAATCAGCAAGGCAGGCCTGCAGGCTGGAACCTCAGGCAGGAGCTGACCCTGCTGTCTTGAGGCAGAATTTCTTCCTTCTCCAGGAAGCCTCAGATTTTGCTCTTCAGGCTTTTGACTGGACGAGGCCACTGCAGTGTGGAGAGTGATCTCCTCTACTGAAGTTCTGATGATGGATGAAACATCATCCACAAAATACCTTCATGGCAACATCTGGATGGCTGTTTGGTTGAATCACTGGAGACTGGCCCAGCCAAGCTGACACTGGAACTGACCATCACTGTACCTGTCAAGCTTTTTGCTTTGAAAAATCCTAACATTTGTACTGTTATTACTGCCTTTTGCAGTCCACTTGGATATACATTGAAGTACATTATATTTGGGGAGCAAACTCTTATAGGGAAAAGGGGGTTTCTTTTAAAGATATTAACTTGTAAGATGCCCTCCCTTGACCTGTGGTCATCTGGGGCGTGGGGCTTGGCACAGACCTGAGCCGGAAGGACCGTCTCCATGTTCTGGAGCCTTTCTGTCCCCCATCCTAGTGAGCGGGGTGTGAGGCTCAGTGATGTCAGTGTGTGAGTGACTGCTGTTTCCTGCTCCAGGTTGCCTATGTCCTGCAGGATTGGTGGCTTGCATTCTGGTGAGTGATTCTTGGTCTGACCCAAAGTACTCTGAAATCTACACAAAGAAAGCCTCACTTTCCCACAGAGTCAGGGGGAGAGATGGGGCTAGATCAGCCTCCTCTTCTGAGCCTCTCACAGGTTCCCTGAATAAAAATGAAAGTTCCTACGGGTGGTGTGTGATCCCTCTGTGGTTTCTCCCCATGTCCCTCCCTTCAGCAGCTTCTTCACAGACAATTTTTTTTTTCTTTTTTGGAACTTTTAATATTGTACTCGACCATGGCAAATCAACAATATTGTGATAGTTTCATTTGAGCAGTGAAGGGATGCAGCCATACATATACAAGTATCCATTCTCCCCCAAACTTCCCTCCCATCCAGGCTGCCATGTAACGTTGGGCAGAGTTCCATGTGCTGTACAGTAAGCCCTTGTTGGTTACCTGTTTTATGTATAGCAGCATGTGCATGAGCATCCAAACTCTCTAACACTCCTTGCCCTCAGCAACTAAAAGTTTATCTTCCAAGTCTGTCTTCACAGATAATTTTGAAAAATGAAAATCTCAATTCAAATTTTTAAAGGGAGACATACACAGGGCCTTGTGGGCTGGGGAACACTTTCCAGCATAAAATACATTTCTTGAATTGAGGTAATTTTTTGTGATATTTGTGTAAATTCTATGTGTATCTGTAGTGTAATATTTTTTATTTTCTGTTCCATAGGGCGAATTTACAAAGTGACCTATATTCTGGGGCATTAGTAAAAGAAAATGAAGCTGTAGTGTTCATTCTGAACTGGTACTTAGGAGTTTATTCAGGTAAAGTTGAGTCATCTGCTCTATAATTCCAGAGTTTAAGGTGTGTATTACAATGAGTCTGTGTGAACAACGAGGGCTTCCAGAGTAATTCATTAATGTCTTAACAAATGAAGTGTCTGAATCACATTTACTCTGTGAATTAATCAGAATAATTATTTTAAAGATCTACCAAAAGAAAAGAGGTTGAATGAAGACTCTTAATTTGCTCCATACTGGATTTTGGTAGTTAAATCATGATTGCATATTGAGAAAATCAGCCGCTAGAAATATGTAGCTATTGTCTATTGTAATAGTTGCTTTTGCTAAATCTTATATCCTTATAAGAGCGGCCAAGGGGATTAGAAATGTATTCTCACCCTGTGGTTCAGTTATTCCAATTCTGTCTGAATAAACCCTGGCTTTTATCGATCCTAGATGAAATCCTTTGTCAGCATGAGCCACAAATAAAGACATTATTCCCTCCCAGGTATTCAAAGCTCCCCTTTACCACACTGCTCACCTCCTGGCCTTCACTAATAACTTGAGAAGCTAAGAAGGGGAAATCCAGTGTCTGGAATTAGGATTCTTTCTCTTTCTTAACCTGAGATTACAGTGGTACCTCCTCCTCAACTGTGGGATTGATTTAAAATTTGGCTTGCCAGACTAATATTAACATGACTCTCTCTATTGACAAGAGTATTTAGAATATATATAGCATAGCGTTATATAGTATTTAAAGGATGTCTTTAACAAAAATTTTAAATGCCTTCTTTATCCATTCATCTGTTGATGGACATTTAGGTTGCTTCCATGTCCTAGCTTTTGTAAATAGTGTTGCTGTGAACACTGGGGTGCATGTGTCTTTTTGAATTATGGTTTTCTCAAGGTATATGTGCAGTAGTGGGATTGCTGAGTCATACGGTAGTTCTATTTTCAATTTTTTAAGGAACCTCCAAACTGTTCTCCATAATGACTGTATCAATTTACATTCCTACTAACAGTGCAAGAAAGTTCCCTTTTCTCCACACCTTCTCTAGCATTTACTGTTTGTATATTTTTTATGATGGCCATTCTGACTGGTAGTTTTGATCTATATTTCTCTAATAATGATATTGAGCATCTTTTCATATGCCTCTTGGCTATCGTATGTCTTCTTTGGAGAAAGGTCTATATAGGTCTTCTGCCCATTCTTTGATTGGGTTGTTTTTGTCTTTTTTTTTTTTTTTTTTAAGCTGCATGAGCTGTTTGTATATTGTGAAGATTAATCCCTGGTCAGTTATAATTCTTTTCTCCTATTCTCAGGGCTGTCTTTTCATCTCATTTATGGTACATATATACACTGGGTTGGGGAAGAGGGGCTTCTGGGTAGCTCAAATGGTAAAGAATCTGCCTGCAATGAGGGAGACCTGGATTTGATCCCTGAGTTGAGAAGAACCCTTGGATAAGGGCATGGTAACCCACTCCAGTATTCATGCTTAGAGAATTCCATGGACAGAGGAGCCTGGCAGGCTACAGTCCATGGGGTTGCAAAGAGTCAGATATGACTGAGCAACTAACACACGTGTACACTGGAAGATTACTCATCCATAGAAAGGAATGGAATAGATCATTTGTCGAGACATAGATAGACATAGAGTCTGTCATACAAAGTAAAGTAAGTCAGAAAGAGAAAAACAGAAAAAAAAATACTTGTGTTAATGCATATATATGAAATCTAGCCTCTTCATGGATCATTGGCTTATCATGGCGAAGGGGCTTGTATAACTCAATGGAGCTATGATATGTGCCGTGTAGGGCCACCTAAGACTGACGGGTCATATTCGAGAGTTCTGATAAAATGTGATCCATTGGAGGAGGGAGTGGCAAACCACCCCAGTGTACTAGCCATGAGAAAAGCCCAGGCACTGCATAAAGAGGCAAAAAGATATGACACCAAAAGTTTAGCCCCCCAGGTCAGAAGGTGTCCAATATGCTACTGGTAAAGAGCAGAAGACAACTACTAATAGCTCCAGACAGGATGAAGTGGCTGGGCCACAGTGGAAATGCGTTCAGTTGTGGATGTGTCTGGTAGTGAAAATAAAATCTGATGCTGTAAGAACAGTATTGCATTTTAGTTGATACGATATTTTTTAACCAAAGTAAAAAATAATTTTAAAAAATAAAGAAAAAAAAAAAAAGAACAGTATTGCATAGGAACCTTGAATGTTAGGTCCATGAATCAAGGTTAGGTCCATGAATCAAGGTAAATTGGATGTGGTCAAGCAGGAGACGGTAAGAGTAAACATCAACATCTTAGGAATCAGTGAACTCAAATGGACAGGAATGGGTGAATTTAATTCAGATGACCATTATATCTACTACTGTGGGCAAGAATTGCTTAGAAGAAATGGAATAGCCCTCATAATCAACAAGAGTCCAAAATGCAGTTCTTGGGTGCAACCTTAAAATAACAGAATGACCTCGGTTCATTTCCAAGGCAATCAATCCATTCAACACCTCAGTAATCCAAGTCTATATCCCAACCACCTTTGCCAAAGAAACTGAAGTTGACCAGTTCCTTGAAACCTAGAAGACTTCCTAGAACTAAATGCAGTTCCAGAGAATAGCAAGGAGAGACCAGAAGGCCTTCATCAATGGACGATACAAAGAAATAGAGGAAAACAACAGAAAGGGTAAGGCTAGAGATCTCTACAACAAAATTGGAAATATCAAAAGAACATTTCATCCAAAGACGGGCACAATATAAGACAGAAATGGTAAAGTCCTAATTAAAGTAAAAGAGATCAAGAAGAGATGAAAAGAATACACAGAACTATACAATAAAGATCTTAATGATCTGGATAACCATGATGATGTAGCCTGTCACTCAGAGCCAGACATTCTGGAGTGTAATGTCAAGTGAGTCTTAGGAAGCACTGCTGCCTATAAAGCTAGTGGAGGTGATGGAATTCCAGCATAGCTATTTAAAATTCTAAAAGATTTAAAGTGCTGCACTCAATGTGTCAGCAAATTTGGGAAACCCAGCAGTGGCCACAGGACTGGAAAAGGTTAATCCTTATCCCAATTTCCAAGAAGGGCAATATTAAAGAATGTTCAGTCCACCAGACAATTGCACTCATCTCCCATGCTAGTAACATTATGCTCAAAATCATTCAAGTTAGTTTTCATCATTATGTGAACTGAGAACTTCCAGATGTTCAACCTGCATTTAGAAAAGGCAGAGGAATCAGAGATCAAATTGTCAACATTTTCTGGATCATAGAGAAAGCAAGGGAATTCCAGAACAACATCTACCTCTGTTTCATTGGCTAAGCTAAAGCCTTTGACTGTGTGGATCATAACAAACTGTGGAAAACTCTTAAAGAGATGGGAATACCAGACCATCTTAACCTGCCTCCTAAGAAACCTGTATGCAGGTCAAGAAGCAACCATTAGAACCCTGTATGGGACAACTGATTGGTTCAGGATTGAGAAAGGTGTACAACAAGGCTGTTTGTTGTCACCCCATTTATTTAACTTATACACAGAGCACATCATGTGAAATGCTGGGCTGGATGGGTTACAAGCTGGAGTCAAGATTGCTGGAGAGTATCAACCTCAGATATGTGGATGATACCACTCAAATGGCAGAAAGCAAAAAGGAACTAAAGAGTTTCTTGATGAGGGTGACAAAGGAGAGTGAAAAAGCCAACTTAAAACTGAATATTAAAGAAACTAAGATCATGGCATCCAGTCCCATCACTTCATGGCAAACAGAAGGGGAAAATCTGGGAGCAGTGATAGATTTCCTCTTCCTGGGCTCTAAAATCACTGCGGATGGTGACTGTAGCCATGAAATTAGACAATGATTGCCTCTTGGCAGGAAAGTTATGACAAACCTAGATAGTGTGCTAAAAAGCAGAGACATCACTTTGCTGACAAAGGTCCGTATACTCAAGGCTATGGTCTTTCCAGTAGTTATGTAAGGATGTGAGAGCTGGGCTATAAAGAAACCTGAGCACCAAAGAATTGATGCTTTCAAACTGTGGTGCTGGAGAAGACTCTTGAGCATCCCTCGGACAGTAGGGAGATCAAACCAGTCAATCTTAAAGGAAATCAACCCTGAATACTCATTGGAAGGACTGATGCTGAAGCTGAAGCTCCAATACTTTGGCCTCCTGATGTAAACAGCTGACTCACTGGAAAAGACCCCAATTCTGGGAAAGGCTGAAGGCAGAAGGAGAAAAGGGTGACAGGGGATGAGATGGTTGGATGGCACCACCGATTCATCAACTTGGGCAAATTCGGCAAGATGATGAGGGGCAGGGAAGCCTGGCGTGCTGCAGTCCATGGGGTTGCAAAGACTTGGACACAGCTTGGCGACTGAACAACAACAACATGGAATCTAGAAAAATGGTACAGGTGAACCTCTTTGCAGGGGACAAACAGAGTCATAGATACAGAGAATAGATGTTTGGACTCAGAGTGCAAGTGGGATAGTGAGGGAGATGAATGGGGAGATTAGGATTGACATATGTACACTACCATGTGTAAAACAGATAGCTAGTGGGAAGCTGCTGTATAATACAAGGTGCTCAGCTCAGGGCTCTGCGATGACCTAGAGGGGAGGGAAGGGGGAAGGGAGGTCCAAGAGGGAGGGGATATATGTATACATATAGCTGATTTGCTTTGTTGAACAGCAGAAACTAACACAACATTGTAAAGCAACTATACCCCAATAAAATTTTTAATTAAGTAAAAATTTAAATATCCTCAAAGGAAATGCTTGTACAAGCTTTCTACAATGAGTAAGTTATGTAAAAATCCTCTCATTGAAATTTGGTATTTATTTTATTGATCACTTGATAAGAAACTTGAATCTACCAGCTGTTTACCTTCTGAATTGGTGGACAATGAGGGCTTAAAGAAGAAGGAAGGGATTCTGTTACACATTCATATAGGATGGTGGGCTAAGGCAAATACCTATTGACGGAATTCAGGAATTTAAGCAGCTTTCAGAATTTAAATAACACTTATGTGGCAGCTGAATGGAAAAACATACTTGATGGAATATATATTGCCAAAGTTATCCCCTCTATATATAGCATTGTGAGTTGAAGAGATGTTTGGAAGGCTTTTTTAATTTTTGTATGCATAGTACTGGTTTATGTCATGATAAGACATAAATTTAAATGATTATAGTTATTTACAAATCCGTTGGGGTTCTATAAGATAGTGAGAGATTAGATTATCTTGTTTAGATTATCTCATGTCAAAATATATTTTGTAGTCTCTTGCAGTTCAATTATTTAAGAGATTATCCACTTGAAACTTAACATGGTCTTTTCATACTCTTAACAGCTACATGGGAATAGAAGTAGCTACTTTATTTTTAATATTTTAATTTTTATTATAGTTTCTTTCCAATGTTGTGTTAGTTTCTGTTGTACAGCTAAGTGAATTACTTGAACATGTATCTTCTCTTTGGATTTCCTTCCCATTTAGGTTGCCACAGAGCATTAAGTAGAGTTCCCTGTGCTACACAGTAGGTTCTTGAAAAGCTACTTTCTGTTCAGTTCAATTCAGTCTCTCAGTCGTGTCCGACTCTTTGCGACCCCATGAATCGCAGCACACCAGGCCTCCCTGTCCATCACCAATTCCCAGAGTTCACTCAAACTCACGTCCATCGAGTTGGTGATGCCATTCAGCCATCTCATCCTCTGTCGTCCTCCTTTCTTCCTGCCCGCAATCCCTCCCAGCATCAGAGTCTTTTCCAATGAGTCAACTCTTCGCATGAGGTGGCCAAAGTACTGGGATTTCAGCTTTAGCATCATTCCCTCCAAAGAAATCCCAGGGCTGATCGCCTTCAGAATGGACTGGTTGGATCTCCTTGCAGTCCAAGGGACTCTCAAGAATCTTCTCCAACACCACAGTTCAAAAGCATCAATTGTTGGACACTCAGCTTTCTTCACAGTCCAACTTTCACATCCATACACGACCACTGGAAAAACCATAGCCTTGACTAGACGGAACTTTGTTGGCAAAGTAATGTCTCTGCTTTTGAATATGCTATCTAGGTTGGTCATAACTTTCCTTCCAAGGAGTAAGCGTCTTTTAATTTCATGGCTGCAGTCAACATCTGCAGTGATTTTGGAGCCCCCAAAAATAAAGTCTGACACTGTTTCCACATCTGTTTCCCATGAAGTGATAGGACCGGATGCCATGATCTTCGTTTTCTGAATGTTGAGCTTTAAGCCAACTTTTTCATTCTCCACTTTCACTTTCATCAATAGGTTTTTTAGTGTCTCTTCACTTTCTGCCATAAGGGTGGTGTCATCTGCATATCTGAGATAATTGATATTTCTCCCAGCAATCTTGATTCCAGCTTGTGCTTCTTCCAGCCCAGTTTTTCTCATGATGTACTCCGGATATAAGTTAAATAAGCAGGGTGACAATATACAGCCTTGACGTACTCCTTTTCCTATTTGGAACCAGTCTGTTGTTCCATGTCCAGTTCTTTTTTTAAGTTTTATATATTTTTAAATTATTATTATTATTATTATTTACTTTACAATATTGTATTGGTTTTGCCATACATCAACATGCATCTGCCGTGGTTGTACATGTGTTCCCCATCCTGAAGCCCCGTCCCACCTCCCTCCCCATACCATCCCTCTGGGTCATCCCAGTGCACCAGCCCCAAGCTTCCTGTATCCTGCATTGAACCTGGACTGGCGATTTGTTACTTATATGATATTATACATGTTTTAATGTCATTCTCCCAAATCATCCCACCCTCCCTCTCCCACAGAATCCAAAAGATTGTTCTATACCTCTGTGTCTCTTTTGCTGTCTCGCATACAGGGTTGTTGTTACTGTCTTTCTAAATTCCATATATATGCATTAGTATACTGTACTGGTGTTTTTCTTTCTGGCTTACTTCACTCTGTATAATAGGCTCCAGTTTCATCCACCTCATTAGAACTGATTCAAATGTATTCTTTTTAATGGCTGAGTAATACTCCATCGTGTATATGTACCAGAGCTTTCTTATCCATTCATCTGCTGATGGACATCTAGGTTGCTTCCATGTCCTGGCTATTATAAACAGTGCTGCAGTAAAGTTGCAGGATATAAAATCAACACACAGAAATCCCTTGCATTCCTATACACTAATAATGAGAAAATAGAGAAATTAAGGAAATAATTCCATTCACCATTGCAACAAAAAGAATGAAATACTTAGGAATATATTGACCTAAAGAAACTAAAGACTTATATATAGAAAACCATGTCCAGTTCTAACTGTTGCTTCCTGACCTGCACATAGATTTCTCAAGAAGCAGGTCAGGTGCTCTGGTATTTCCATCTCTTTCAGAATTTTCCACAGTTTATTGTGATCCACACAGTCGAAGTAAATTTCCTTGTAAATTACAAGGAAATGATAGATCATTTCTTCTTTTCCCTGTTAATTCATGTGCTGGTAGCAAAGTATTGGAGAAGGGAATGGCAACCCATTCCAGTATTCTTGCGTGGAGAATTCCATGGATAGAGAATTGACTGGAGAATTCCATGGATAGAGAAACCTGGGGTCCACAGTCCATGGACTTTGAAAGAGTATGACACGACTGAGCACCTAACATGTTCACTTTCATCAAAGCATACCTTACTTTTAGATTATGGGACATGTTGTAAATAATGAGATTTTAAATATAGAGAAAGGAAGATTAGCTACTTGTATAATTATCTTTATTTTAAGTTTTATTAGAACTTGTAATTGAATTAGGCAAGCCTAGAATGAAACTGCACTTTACACATTTCCCCCCATGTTGTTTCTATTTAGTGAGAGGAAAACAGTGATTTTAATATTTTTCTTTATAAATGTATTTTTGAAAGCATTAAACTCCTACAGAATCTACTTTATATATATGTATATATATTTATATATATATGTTTTTATTCTGTATTCTGTATATATAAATATCTACACAATTTTTATTTATAGAATGAAATATACAGTATCTTTTTAAACTGCCTGCTGTGCTTTAGCATGATCGAGGATAAGACGAGATCTTGTGCTAAGTGATGTTTCTTTATTTCAGGGTTAACTGTGTCTACTATCCTTTTTGGCATCACAAAGTCTCTGTTGATATTCTACATCCTTGTTAATTCTTCACAAACTTTGCACAACAAAATGTTGGAGACCATTTTAAGAGCTCCAGTATTGTTCTTCCATAGAAATCCAATAGGTAAGTCAGACACTCAAGTTTCTTTCTTTTTTTATTTTTTAAATTTTATTTTATTTTTAAACTTTACATAATTGTATTAGCTTTGCCAAATATCAAAATGAATCCATCACAGGTATACATGTTTCTTAGTGAATATGTCTTGTTAACACATTTAGTGCCTGATTACATTTTTGTATTTGAAAATGGAAGAGATGCTTGGAAGAAAATCACTGTGTATGTTTATTCATTTTCTACAAAAATCTTCATTGGTAATTTTTCCTACCAGAGAAAATGTGAATGTAGGAACATATAAGCTTTTATTCCAATTTATTCATATCTGTGGAGGAGGCAATGGCACCCCACTCCAGTACTCTTGCCTGGAAAATCCCATGGATGGAGGGGCCTGGTGGGCTGCAGTCCATGGGGTCACTAAGAATCGGACATGACTGAGCGACTTCAATTTCACTTTTCACTTTTCACTTTCATGCATTGGAGAAGGAAATGGCAACCCACTCCAGTGTTCTTGCCTGGAGAATCCCAGGGACGGGGGAGCCTGTTGGGCTGCCGTCTAATGGGTCACACAGAGTTGGACACGACTGAAGTGACTTAGCAGCAGCATTCATTCTGTAAAAATACATGAATGTTTACAGGATGATTTAGGAGTCCATTTGTCATTTGAAACATCCAACAGATGATGAAAACGTGTTGAAATATGTTTTTGACTAGTTTTGAAACGTTGGCTGTGTTACATAGTGTTAAGCTAACTAGGAAATACCTTCTTCCAGGAATATCTCTACAAAAGACAGGCTGTATGTTTCTCTCTTTCATTGTCCATCCATTTCTGGGACCACAGAGCTCTGATATGTGCTCATATTTTGAGTTTTACCTAAATGGTAATGTAAAATTAATTAAAATACAAGATTAGTGAAATGTAAACAGTCCTCTTCAATAAAATGAACTCTAGTTTTACAGTGGACTTGTGGTTACATTAAAGATGTCTTGTCGTATATAGCAGGTGGATCTACAGTATTAAGTAAGAGTGTCCCTAAAGGTTTCCCAGTGGTTGCTTCCTCCACCCTGAGGCCTTTGATCTGTCTTGCTTTGTTTGGAAGGTAGCCTCCTGACCTGGGTTTCTGTGAAGAAGTAGTTCATCAGCACACATGCCACTCTGTTCAGTTGGTTAGATTTGTGCTGAGGCCCAGGGTGGCTTTGTTTTGGCAGGTCATGATTGGCAGGGCCTGATGAGGCAGGGATGTGACTGGAGGGAGGACAGCAGTAGCCTTGGCCTGGCCATCAACTAGCTGTACGATCAAGGCCAAAGTAGGTAGATACTACTGGGCAGGAAAATCTCCAGGCAGGATGTTGTAGTGATTATAAGTATGGACTTAGGAGCCAAATTCCTGGGTACAGTCCTAGTGCTAGTTACTAATAGTAATAGCCAATTATAGTTATGTTAATACTTATATGCTAGTTACTTAATTTCTCTGCATCTCAATTTCTTTACCTATAAAATGAGGATATTGTTCATACACTTACCAGTATCTTGATGTTGTGGGCATTAAGCAGGTTAATACATTCATAGCACTTAGGACAGGCTCAGTGCCTAATGAACCTCAGTGAGGATGTTGACACGGTGTCTGGGAACGTCTCTCCTGTGAAATGGGAATGACCGCTGCCCTTCCTGTTTCACAAGACTGTTGTGAGGATTAAATAAGATTGTTTAGGGCAGCATCTTGTACAGATTTATTCAACAGTTCAGTTCAGTCGCTCAGTCATATCAAACTCTTTGCAACCCCATGGACTGGCTTCCCTGTCCATCTTCCCTGTCCAACTCCCAGAACTTACTCAAATACATGTCCATCGAGTCAGTGATGCCATCCAACCATCTCATCCTCTGTCATCCCCTTCTCCTCCTGCCTTCAGTCTTTCCAAGCATCAGGGTCTTTTCCAATGAGTCAGTTATTCGTATCAGGTGGCCAAAGTATTGGAGTTTCAGCTTCAGCATCAGTCCTTCCTGAATATTCAGAACTGATTTCCTTTAGGATGAACTTGTTAGATCTCCTTGCAGCCCAAGGGACTCTCAAGAGTCTTCTCCAACACCACAGTTCAAAAGCATCAATTCTTCAGCGCTCAGCTTTCTTTATAGTCCATGTATAGTAGCCACACATGATTACTGGAAAAACCATAGCTTTGACTAGATGGGCCTTTGTTGGCAAAGTGATGTCTTTGCTTTTTAATATGCTGTCTAGGTTGGTCATAGCTTTTCTTCCAAGGAGCAGTCATCTTTTAATTTCATGGCTTCAGTCACCATCTGAAATGATTTTGGGAGCCCCGAAAAATAGTCTGTCACTGTTTCCATTGTTTCCCCATCTCTTTGCCATGAAGTGGCAGGACCAGATGCCATGATCTTAGTTTTCTGAATTGAGTTTTAAGTCAACTTTTTAAACACATGTTCTTTAGTTCAGGCATTATGAGGAGCACAAGATGGTAAACTGCAAAGGCACATGCAGATTTCACCTTATTATGAAGCCAGAGTGAGGAAGTGATTGGAAGAGTCTTTGCTATTATGGCTATGATGTTGCTCTACTTTTCCTGTTAATATGAAAACTGCAATTGTAATTTTGTAAGCATCGATTGGGACTGAGTTTGTGACCATTGTTAACCAGGCTCTTGATGACCTGTAGGCATCTCCAGATTCTGATTATTATTCAAGGATTTGGAACAAAGTTTAAATCTTTAAGGTCAGTAATCCAAGAGCAGCAGGCATACACAGTGTGTATCTTGTCTTCCCCCCCTGCATCTATCATCAGAACTTCATTGCTTCAAGAAAATAGAAGCCCAAATAAGTATTGCAAAGATAGGCTCAAAGGTTTAGGGGCATCACTTATTTACTCTTTTAGCAGTGTATTATATTGAACTCTTCCCTGTGTTTATTTTCAAAAGTAGAATTTGTAATAGATTGTTTATGGTGGACTTTGTGATATATGATGGCATGAAGAGAAAACCGCACTAAGGTATTATTTGGTATTACTTGTTACCAAGTTCAAGCTCACTCTGCTTGCCTCGCAAGGCTGGTAAATCTTACAGACAATGTGTTAAGGCAAAGAATAATGACTTTATTTGGAAACCTGGCAGACTGAGAAGATGGTAGACTAATGTGTCAAAATAACCATCTTATTTGGGTCTGGATGCCTGGTTCTTTTATAGAACAGAGAGGAGAGGAGGCAAGGAAATAATGTCAAAAGGCCATTTATCTTGTACAATAAGAGGGTATTTGTTCATTTTGTCTTTTCTGCATCCATTCACAGTTGGTGAGGGTCAGATTGTCTCCCTGTGAGCTGAAAAAAAGCCGCTTTAACCTTCGTGCAGAGGGGCAGGGTTCCTTGACAAAAGCAGTGAATAGCAATGGTCAAAGAAACAGATCCAGCATGGAGTCAGACTTGGCTCCTCCCTGCTACAGTTCCTATGATGTGCACCTCCCCTGTCTGGGGACAGTGTCCTGTTCTTTCTCATCCTGAGTCTCCTCAGGGAGCACCATTTCAGGGGTGGCTGCAGCATCCTTTGTTTACTGATGTGACAAGTGACATTTTTAGTTTATACCAGATATTTACCAGAAATTCCCCATATTTTATTCTGCAGCCTTAAGGATATACTATTATTGTGGATTATGAGAAGGGAAATAAAATCAATCTTAGTCATTTAGTAATATTTCTGTTTTCCTGTCTACATCCCGTTGGTCTTCTTAGATGCTTATTCACAAGTCTGTGCTTTTCACACCCGGTACTCCTTTGAAAATAACAACTTATTACCTGACTAGTAAACTCACAACTGGGAAATGGCCACAATCCATAATTTTCCAAAATGTGAGGTGCTGTGAGGCATCTGGAGGGAAAAAAAAAATTACGGAGAGGTTATAATTTTGTTGATTTAAAGAGTATCACTTGGAGAAATTAATCTTGATAATTAAAGCCAAATTGGTGTGACAGTTAGGATTAACTCAGGTATTTTGCAACTGTTTGTTTGTTGATTTAGCTCTTGGAGTGAGTCTTCGATGGGATGGATCTAAAGGGAGGGAAATTCTCAAATCCACCAACCCTTCCTGATACTGCCAGAAGTTTCCCCCATTCTTTTAAAAATCAGGGCTCAATTTCAATTCCCCAACCACTTCCATTTGGTGGTATTTTTGTTTCTCTTTAGGTATCATCCTATTTTGTCTTTCTTTTTACCACTGACATTGGCTTATTTCATATGAATTTGTAATATATTAAATTTGTTCTTGTTTTACCACTAGTCATGTCTGACTCTTTTGTAGTCCTATGAACTGTAGCCTGCCAGGCTACTCTGTCCATGGGATTTCCAAGGAAAGAATACTGGAGTGGGTTGCCATTTCTTCCTCCAGGGGATCTTCCTGACCTTGGGATTGAACCCCTGTCTCTTATGTCTCCTGCATTGGCAGGCACATTCTTTAGCACTGAGCCCCTAGGGAAGCCTAATGCATTAAATATTTAATTGTGCTTAGTCACTCAGTTGTGTCTAACTCTTTATGACCCCATGGACTGTGGCCCACCAGCCCTGCTGTCCATGGGGATTCTCCAGGCAAGAAAAATGGAGTGGGTTGCCTTTTCCTTCTCCAGAAAGTATTTAATACGTGTACTTTATTTTTTTAAAGATTTATTTATTTATTTTTAGTTGCACTGGGTCTTTGTTGCTGCATGTGGGCTTTCTCTAGTTACAGCGAGCAAGGGTTACTCCTCATTGCAGTGCCTGGGCTTCACACTGTGGTCACTTTTTCTGTTGCAGAGCTCGGGCTCTAGGCACATGGGCTTCAGTAGCTGTGGCACACAGGCTTAGCTGCTCTGCAGCATGTGGAGTCTTCCTGGACCAGGGGTTGAACACATGTCCCCTGCACTGGAGACACTGTACCACCAAGGAAGTTCCTAAATATATATTCTTCAAAATTATTGTTTTGATTTGTTCATGAATTGTTTCTCTTAAAGCTTCTATCTGAGGAAATGAGCTATTTCTCATATCCTGTTCTTGCAGGAAGAATGTTAAATCGTTTCTCCAAAGACATTGGGCATATGGATGACTTGCTGCCTCTGATATTTCAAGATTTCATCCAGGTAACATAACAGTCCTGTCAGAGTTTTCACAGGGAATAGCAGAGTGCCTGTTTCTCAAGGCCTTCTCACAGGGGCTAAGGATGGTCTTTCAGCCTGGCAATGCATACTGTTATCTTCAGTAAAGGTCATTTTTGTGAGAGAAAGGTGCAGTTGTGATGGGAAGGCCGAGTTAACATGAGAAACACCTGGGGCAGGAGTGGCTACACAGTCACGTCAAGGTTGGTCTGAAGCAGCAGCATGCTGGGTAAGTGGTTCTCCCTCTGCCTTCCAGGTGTCTGGCGTGGATTCCCTTTACTGTGAGTGCATTTCATAATATAGAAATAATCACCTCTCATGGAAAGATAGCCTAGATTAGTGGTAAATAATTCACCTGCCAATGCAGGAGATGCAAGAAATATGGATTTGATCCCTGAGTTAGAAGATGTCCTGGAGAAGGGAATGATGATCCACTTCAGTATTCTTGCCTAGAAAATTCCACAGATAGAGGAGCCTGGTGGGCTACAGTCCAGAGGGCTGCAAGAGTCATACACAACTGAGCACAAGCACTATGCATTGTATTACCACAGAGGACAAATATTTAGTGCAGCATTTAATTTGGATAAAGCCATGTGTGGTTACTTACAAAGCAAAGATTGGGTAAAAATAAGGTGAGAATAATACTTTAACAAGGACAATGTTGTTGTTAGTCACTAAGTTGTGTACGGCTCTTTTGTGACTGCATAGACTGCAGCTTGCCAGGCTCTTCCATTGATGGGATTTCTCAGGCAAGAATACTAGAGTGGGTTGCCATTTCCTGGTTCAGGGGATATTCCTGACCCAGAGATCAAGTTTGTGTCTCTGGAGTCTCCTTCACTGCAGGTAGATTCTTACCACTAAGCCACCTGGGAAGTCCAAAAAGGACAATAGAGAGCGCTTATTGAAGATACAAAGGCTTTAAGCCAGTAATTTGATTACGGGACCAAAGTCATCTCAGAAAATGTTTTTTGGTTTTGTAGGCAGTTTTGCTTTTCATAAGCTGATTACTCTGTCTTGCTGCTAAGCTGCTGCTAAGTTGCTTCAGTCATGTCCGACTCTGTGTGACCCCATAGGGAGCCCACCAGACTCCCCTGTCCCTGCGATTCTCCAGGCAAGAATACTGGAGTGGGTTGCCATTTCCTTCTAAGGTTGCCATTTCCTTATCTACCACTTGTAGTTCTTAAAAAAGAAAGAGAGACAAAGACTTACAGAAATCCCTTCTACCCAGCCTGTTTGTCTGTGAACTTGAGAGTCTAAGGAATGATGTTAGGTCATCTCAGCTCTCATTGTCATATTCAGTGCTGTTGCTTTTATGGAGTGTATTTGTTTTTCTTTTTTTCTGTTATTCTGTCTACTTATCAGTGATTAAGCCTGTGGGGAATTTACTTTTTCTTTCCAAGTGTTAATTTTGGAAATGAAATGCATTTGTCCAAAGCTGCACACAGAAATGCAGCAATGAACAGTGCAACATGGTCCTACAGACAGTGCAGTCAGTGGGCAAGACTTCCACTGTTACCAGTGAGAACTAAGCTGAGACTCAGAGGCAGAGGACTTTTCCTGCGAAGATGTCTAATTGTTTTCTTCTCTTTTGCAGACTTATTTTATAAATGTGCCCTGCTGGGTTTAGCTACATAATTTATCCCCAGAAACAATTTTTCCCTGAAAACAGTGTCATGTTTTGACAGTGATTGTGAATTCCTTTGAAAGGATTTTGTGAAAGGTTCTGTTTCTTTGCTACAGTAAGCTAGGCCAAGGTTGGGTTTCCACTGTGTTCTTAGCTTATGGTTTGTTAGTCCTCATAATTAAAATTTGTCACATATTTTGCATGGCATATAGAGGGACAGGGATAGATGCTACCTGATTTCAGTAGGAAATATTCTCATTAAAGAGGAGAGAAAATTCTAGTCCAGCTGATTTCCATTCCCTCCTCTACCACTTGTAGTTCAATTATCTTGAAGTTTGGTGGAGGCATCCTGTAGTTCATTAGAAGTAAGAGTCTGCTCTTTGATAGAGAGGCCTGGCATGAGCATGGAGCTTATGTATTCTTCACTGAGCAAGTAGTTAAATCTCTGAAGATGGATAATATTGCCAAGAGAGAGGGAAGCAGTTTAGGAGCCAAGATCAGAAGCTTAGGGAAGGCTTGATATTCAGAGAGAAGCAGAGAGAGAAGGGAAGTACAGAAGACACATAATGAACAGCAAGGATGAGAGGAGGAGATACAGTGGAGACCTAAGGAAGACAGGTCTGTTTAGTGCAAACGAGAAAGTGAGTCCACGGAAACTTGTTGATTGATTTGAAATCAGGAGGTGTCTGGTGACCTGAGGAGCAGGTTTCAGATGGGAGGAGTTAGAGAGCAAAGGGCTGCAAATTCAGGAGGCGTGGAGGGAGTTGAGGTGAAGACAGGCTACTCCTGGAAGGAGTTTGAATAAATCAGAAGAGAGGCCCATCTGGATGTAGGGTGTGAGGAGATGTTGCTGGTTGTTTGAGATTTTAGTTTCTGGGAGGGGAGTATGAGCGATGGTGGGTGGTTTTTGCCCTCTCTTCCCTCCTTCTCTTCAACAAACAGGGATTAGAGTTGAGGCCCTGAGGTACAGGGGTGAGTCAGGCATGAAGCCCTGTCCTTATTGGTCTCCTCCAGTCCCCCAGGGAAGGAAGACATTCAGAGACTCACCCCTTGATGGCTTTGGAATCCTAATTGTGGGAGCTCCGTGGAGGAAATCTTGGAAGGCAAACTGTATGTGGGGGCTGGAGGCAGTTAAGGAACCTAGTCCAGGGGTAGCCAGAGCTTCTAGGAGGTGACCTTTGATCCCAGAGGAGAGGAAAAGGCTTCTGTGGATGGTGGGGCATGAGGTGCTGGTAGAAGCAGAGTTCCTGTGTGGGACCCAGTCTTTCTGTCTGTCACCAGCTGAGAGGGGGGAAGGGAAAGGCTTGGAATGGTGTTGTTCACTTTTGTTTAGAGCCAAATGTGTTCAAACTCATTTTTGATGGTTCTGCTCATCCTTGGTGTATTTGCTAAACCTTGGAAAATTCTTGATCGTTTTTATTTTTATTACTTCAAGTATGTATTTACTTCTAAAGTATGTATTACTTCTTTTCCTCATCTAATTCCTTCTCATTTCATAAATGAGAGATTTCATAAATGGAATATCAGATAATTTATCTAATATTTTGTAATAGTGATACCAAGTGTGGCTAATGAAAAGCCTGGATTCTGTGTAGTGGTCCACACTGCGGGACAATCCATCCATTAAGACGATGTAACTCAGAGACCGCCTCCCAACAGAGGGCGATCATGAGTTTGTGCACCATCCTGTACACTGACAGCTACCAGATAGGTTTCCCGTTCAGTCGCATTAGAGTTGTTGGGAAAATTGGAGCTGTTCACTTTTTCTAAGGATGAAGTAAAACAGCATAAAAAATCAACTTATGTGGTGTGATTGCACCTGATAATCATTCATGGTGTCAACAGCTTTAAATTGTGGCAGTCCAGAGCCCCACAGTCTCCCTTTCTAAGCCCCTGTCCCAGCTCTCCCTCTTACCATCTCTACCCCCACAAAGCTGCCCCACTCTCCTTTCTGTAAAATGGAGAAAATAATACTCGCTTCCTAAGGTTTGTTGTGCAGATAAAAATGAGGGCATTTTAATATTATTTTTCGCATAACATCTAAATGTATGTTGAACACTAAGTAATAGATACCTAATTTTAAAAATACCACGTGTGTTTTAGGTAAGAGAAATAGTCTGATGACAGTGGCATTTGTTATTGTTCAGTCGCTAAGTCATGTCTGACCCTTTTCCACCCCATAGACTGCAGCACGCCAGACCTTTCTGTCCCTCACTATCTCCCAGAGTTTGCCCAAATTCATGTCCATTGAATCGGTGATGCCATCAGCCATCTCATTCTCTGCTGCCCTCGTCTCCTTTTGCCTTTGGCAAAATGACATTATGCTGCATTAAAGGTATTTTCAGAGACAGTTTCCAGGCACATAAATATCATCTCATGAGTTTGTATCACACAGATTCTAGGTTTGTAATCCTTAAAGTTTTTAATGGATGCTTTCTTCGGTAGACTCACAGAATAAAAATCAGTTGTTTTCAAGACAGACCACTGACATTAACTATTTCAGAGCAATATAATTTTCATACAATTTGCCAAAGTCCCAAATAGGACTGAATAAGGATCTCAATTATCTACAATTCTTGTCATTGAAATCATCATCTCCAAGGAGTCTTCCTATTGCTAAACAAGTGAAATTGAAGGTAAGATGTGGAAGTTAAAATGCCTAAATTCAGGCATTTTAAGTTTAGGCATTTTAGTTTTCAAAAAAAAGTTTGGGACTGTTCTGAGTGTGTGAACTTGCACACAGCTGCTCTCAGCAAAATACGATAATTTATTGAGGAAAACTAAGTTGTAAAATGCTTATTTCCCACACACCCCTCATTCAGGGGAAAAAAAAAAAAAAGTCAGCAGCTTGGCAGAGCTCAACTGACTCGTCACATCCTTCCGTGGACACAAAGGGCTTATTCTGAGGCCTCTTGAGCAACCAGTGGTGAGACCATGAGGGTCTGTGTCATTACCTCCTCAGCACACATAGAACACTGACTGCAGTTTTATGAAGTGAAAATGCCCAAGAAAAAGAAGATGTGAAGGAGGTGTCCTCAGTCATTTCTTTCCAGAGAGAGGAGCACAAAAGAACAGGCCAGTGCATCTGGATATTGAGAACGAAGCCTGAGACTCAGTGTAATAGGTTATTATGGGTCACTGGCTTTTGCAGCCTTTACTTGTCTCAGCACCACTGACACTTACATTTCACTGTGTGGAGATGTCAGGGAAAGTGTGTAGTGAGTATTCCAGCCTCTCCCACTGAACAATGACTTTGTCATTTTGAGATCTCTGTGGGTGTTGATCCCTTCCCCAACCTCTTCCTCAAATCCCCCTTAGGGATGTTTATTTTTAATATATATGTAATACTAGTGCTTTGTGGATATTTTCGTCCAGTCAGTGGCTTGCCATTTATATCCTTAGTAGAGATCAGGGTTTAATTTTGACCACATCTAATGTTTACCATTTTTTTCTTTTCTTTTGTAGTTGATGTTTTTGTATCCTAAGAAATCTTTGCACATCCTTAGGAGTGTGAAGATACTTTTCTATGTTCTGCCTTTTTAGATATTGATGCATCTTGCACTACTTTTTGTATGTGAAAGAGTAATTAGTGGTTGAAGTTTATTTTTTCCAATTATTCTGGACACATTTTAAACACTTTTATGCATTGAATTAAAGTAATCTGCATCTGTATAATTTATTTTGTTCCTCAAAAGTTGCAGTTTATACCAATATTTAGATCCTTATACCAATACTGCATTCTTAATTACTGTACATTTTAAAAAGAAATGAAGCCCATAGTTTAAATTGTCTAACTTTGTAGTTCTTTGTCAAGGTTAATTTGGGCATTTTGGATCCTTTACTTTTATGTGTAAATGTTAGAAGCCTTCCAATTTGCTTTTAAATAAAAGCCTGCTGAAAATTTTATCAATATTTCCTTTTAGCCATAGGTTATTTGAGAAGTCTGAGTCTTAACAATATTGGATCTGTAATTATGAATATGTATCTTTCTATGCTTATTTAGGTCTTTTTTAATTTTAGAAATATGTTGTGATTTTTAGTATAGCCATCTTACACTTCTTGGTTAAATTTATTCATGGTATTATTAGATTATTTTTAAAATTATTTACTTATTTTTGGATGTACTATGCCTTTGCTACTCGTGGGCTTTCTTTATTTGCGGAGAGAGTGGGTGACTAGTTGCTGTGGGTGGGCTTCCCATTCTGGTGGCTTTTCCTGTTGAAAAACATGGGCTGGAGGTGGGAGGGGGGTTCAGGATGGGGAACATGTGTACACCTGTGGTGGATGCATGTTGATGTATGGCAAAATCAATACAATATTGTAAAGTAAAAAAAATAATAATAATTAAAAAAATTTTTTAAATGTAAGGTTAAAAAAAAAAAAAAAAAAAAAAACATGGGCTGTAGGGTGCATGGGCTTCAGCAGTTGTGGCACATGGGCTTAGCTGCTCTGCGCATGTGGATTCTTCCCAGGGATGGAAACCGTGTTTCCTGCATTGGCAGATGGATTCTTAACTACTTGGACCACTAGAGAAGGCTTGTTTCTGATACCATTATAAACTTGCTGGTTGTTAGTCTATAGAAATATAGTTGATTTATGTGTGAATTAACTTTGCATTGCCTGGAGTTGATGGCAGTAGTTTTTTTTTTTTTTTCTTTTTTAGTTCTGTAGGATTTTGTCCATATACAGTCATGTCAGCTGTAATAATGACAGTTTTGTATCTTCATTTCCAATAATTATGACTTTTATTTCCTTTTCTTGACTTGTGGCTGGAGTTTTCAGTTAGTGTTGAAGAGAATTGGTTAGATCAGTTAATCTTGTACTCTTAGGGCAAAATTTTTCAATATATTTTTTCACTATAAATAATATTAATTCCAATTTTGTAGGTAGGCATCTGTTGTCAGATTGAAAAAGTTAAACTTAACATTCCTGGAATAGAGTTTACTTGGTTGTAATGTAGCATTGCTTTTATGTATTGCTGTATGTAGGTTGTCAAGAATTTTTGTATCTGTTGTTTATGAAGGATATTGGTCTATAATTACCTTTTTAAAATATTTTGTCAGCCTTTTGTATCAGAATTATGTAGCCTCAAGAAAATACGTGGGAAATATTTCCATTTTTAATGTCCACTTTAATGTGTCAGCTTGACCAGACTACATTCCTCAGTTATTCAATCAAAAAGTGATCTGTGTGTTGCTCTGTAGGTATTTTGTAGATGTGATTGAAATCCATTATCAGTTTATTTTAAGTAGGAACAATTATCCTACATAGTCCAGTGGGCACAGTTTAGTCAGTTGTAAGGCTTTAAGAACTAAGCCTTCCCTGAAGTAAAAAGAAATTCTGCTTGTGGAGAACAGCATCAGCTCCTACCTGAGGGTTCCAGTCTGTCCTTGGTAACAGCCAACCCTGAGCATTTTGGACTTGCCCAGTTAAGTTAGATTGTGGAGTATTATCTTTTTTATATTGCTAGATTCAGTTCATTGGTATGTTGTTTAATATCCCAAGACAGTTACGTTTGTAATTTTTCCTTCTTTTAATGTCTTTATCTGGTCTTTATATCATGATAATGCTGGACTCATGTACCCTGGAAAAGTTTGGTAAAACTTTTCTGCAAAATATTTTTGTGAAGCCCTCCAGACTTAAAGTATTTTCTGTGGAAAATTAAAAAATTATGTATTCAGGAAATTCTCTGGTGTTCCAATGGTCAGGACTTGGTGCTTTCACTGTTATGTGCCTGGGTCCAATTGCTGGTAGGAAAACTAAGATCCCACAAGCTGCATGGCATGGCCAAAACAATAAAATAAAGTAAAATGAAACAACACAACAACACAAGAGAAGACTGTATACATGGACGTCACCAGATGGTCAATACTGAAATCAGATTGATTATATGCTTTGCAGCCAAAGATGGAGACGTTCTATACAATCAGCAAAACCAAGATGGGGAGCTGACTGTGGCTCAGATCATGAACTCCGTATTGCCAAATTCAGACTTAAATTGAAGAAAGTAGGGAAAACCCCTAGACCATTCAGCTATGACCTAAATCAAATCCTTTATGATTATACAGTGAAAGTGACAAATAGATTCAAAAGATTAGATCTGATAGAGTATCTGAAGAACTAAAGACAGAAGTTCATGACATTGTACAGGAGGCATTGATCAAGAATATCCCCAAGAAAAAGAAATGCAAAAAGGCAAAATGGTTATCTGTGGAGGTCTTACAAATAGCTGAGAAAAGAAGAAAAGCTAAAGGCAAAGGAGAAAAGGAAATATAATATCCATTTGAATGCAGTTCCAAAGGAAAGCAAGGAGAGATAAGAAAGCCTTGCTCAGTGATCAATGCAAAGAAATAGAGGAAAGCGATAGAATGGTAAAGACCTCTTCAAGAGATTTCTTGAAGAAAATTAGTGATACCAAGGGAATATTTCATGCAAAGATGGGCACAATAAAGGACAGAAATGGTATGGACCTAACAGAAGCAGAAGATATTAAGAACAGATGGCAAGAATACACAGAAGAACTGTACAAAAAAGATCTTCATGACCCAGATAAAAACAATGGTGTGATCACTCACTTAGAGCCAGACATCCTGGAATGTGAAATCAAGTGGTCCTTAGGAAGCATTACTACAAACAAAGCTAGTAGAGGTGATCAAATTCCAGTTGAGCTATTTCAAATCCTAGAAGATGGTGCTGTGAATGTGCTGCACTCAATATGCCAGATTTAGAAAATTCAGCAGTGGCCATAGGAAAAGGTCAGTTTTCATTCCAATCCCAAAGAAAGGCAATGTCAAGGAATGTTCAAACTACCACACAATTGCACTCTTCTCACATGCTACCAAAGTAATGCTCAAAATTCTCCAAGCCAGACTTCAATAGTATGTGAACTGTGAACTTCCAGATATTCAAGCTGGTTTTAGAAAAGGCAGAGGAACTAGAGATCAAATTGCCAACATCTGTTGGATTGCAGAAAAAGCAAGAGTTCCAGAAAAACTTCTGCTTTACTGACAACACCAAAGCCTTTTACTGTGTGGATCATTCTGAAAGAGATGGGAATACCAGACCACCTTACCTGCCTCCTGAGAAATCTGTATGCTGTTCAAGAAGCAACAGTTAGAACTGGACATGAAACAGCAGACTGGTTCCAAATAGGGAAAGGAGTACATCAAGGTTTTATATTCTCACGCTCCTTATTTAACTTATATGATGAGTATAACATGCGAAATGCTGGACTGGATGAAGCACAAGCTGGAATCGTGATTGCCAGGAGAAATATCAGTAACCTCAGATATGCAGATGGCACAACCCTTATGGCAGAAAGTAAAGAAGAACTAAAGATCCTCTTGATGAAAGTGAAAGAGGAGAGTGAAAACGTTGGCTTAAAACTCGACATTCAGAAAACTAAGATCATGGCATTTGGTCCCATCACTCCATGGCAAATAGATGGAGAAACAATGCAAACAGTGGCAGATTTTATTTTGGGGGGCTCCAAAATCACTGCAGATGGTGACTGCAGCCATGAAATTAAAAGACACTTGCTCCTTGGAGGAAAAGCTATGACCAACCTAGACAGCATATTCAAAAGCAGAGACATCACTTTGCAACAAAGGTCCTTCTAGTCAAGGCTATGGTTTTTCCAGTAGTCATGTATGGACATGAGAGTTGGACTATAAAGAAAGCTGAGTGCTGAAGAATTGATGCTTTTGAACTGTGGTGTTGGAGAAGACTCTTGAGAGTCCCTTGGACTGCAAGGAGATCCAACCAGTCCATCCTAAAGGAGATCAGTCCTGGGTGTTCATTGGAAGGAGTGATGCTGAAGCTGAAATTCCAATACTTTGGCCACCTGATGTGAAGAACTGACTCACTGGAAAAGACCTTGATGCTGGGAAAGATTGAAGGTGGGAGAAAAAGGAGATGACATAGGATTAAATGATTGGATGGCATTACTGACTCAATGGACATGAGTTTGAGTAAGTTCCGGGAGTTGGTGATGGACAGAGAAGTCTGTCCTGCTGCAGTCCATGGGGTTTCAAAGAGTTGGATATGACTGAGTGATGGAACAGAACTGAGAAAATAAAAGATTCAAATTCTTAAATATATATACAATTATTCAGATTTTCTATGTCATTATGTTAGTTTTTTATGTCATTTTAAAGACATTCATCCTTTACATTATGATTTTTATTATATTCTCTATATAATGGTCATGGTATCATTTGTATTTCAATGAAAGCTAAAGCATTAGTTGCTCAATCATGTCCGACTCTTTCCAACCCCCTGGACTGTAGCCTGTCAGGCTCCTCTGTCCATGGGATTCTCCAGGCAAGAATACTGGAGCATATTGGTTGCCATTTCCTTTTCCAGGGGATCTTCTCAACCCAGGGATCAAACCTGGGTCTCCCATGTTACAAGCAGCTTCTTTACTGTCTGAGTTACAGGAAAGCCCAATGTCTTGTATTATCCTCTTTTAATTCATATTAATAGCAATTTCCCCCCCTTTCTTTTCTTTTGCATTTTGTGGTGATTTCAAAGAACCAACTTTGAGTTTGTTGATTTTCCTGCTTAGAAGTTAGTTTTCTTTTCATTTGTGTCTTTTTCCATTTAGTTGCTCAGTTGTGTCTTACTTTTTGCGACCTCATGGGCTACAGCATGCCAGTTTTGCCTGTCCTTCAATATCTCCCAGAGTTTGTTCAAACTCACGTTCATTCAGTTGATGATGCTGTTGAACCATCTCATCCTCAGTCGCTCCCTTCTCCTCCTGCCATCAATCTTTCCCAGCATCAGGCTCTTTTCCAATGAATCAGTTCTTCACATCAAGTGGCCAAGGTATTGGAGTTTCAGCTTCAGCATCCAGTCTTTCCAAGGAATAATCAGTGTTGATTTCCTTTGGGATTGACTGATTTGCCCTACTTGCTGCCTCAGGGACTCTCAAGAGTCTATTTTTTTCTTATTTTCATTCTTCTACATACTTTAAAATGCTGCTTTGTTACTTATAAGATATAGCTCAAAAGCCTTGACTTTTAGCTTTTTTAAGACTTTTTTCTTTAAAATATTTTTTTAATTTTATTGGAATATAGTTGATTTATAATACTGTGTTTATTTCAGATGTACAGCAAAGTGGTTCAGTAATACATATACATATATTCATTATTTTTTAGATTATTTTCTCATATAAGTTACCATGGGATGTTGAGTAGATTTCCCTGTGATATACTTTTATAATGCTCTTCTTTTTAAGGTGTACCTTGTCAAATTAGCAAATAAGTGGACTCCAGACTTAAGTTTTATAAAAATCTTGAACCCTGACAAAAGTAGAAAGGAAGCTATTGCTCAATGAGATACACTAAACATTAAAGAAGAAATACACCATGTTTTCCTGAAGCTTCCTGTTGTACTGGTTAACAAACTGTGAACCAAACCCCACCATTCACTCTCAGTGGAGTTAGCCAGTACTCTCAGTTGGGAGCAAATTGAAGGATACCCAGGTCCTTACATGGTTGGAAAGAGCTTACATGGTTGTGAAAAGATCCAAGCCAGACAAATGAGGGATGAAGAATGTGATAAATGTATCCCAAGCAAAGGGCAGGTTTAGAAAAGCTTAGTCTTAGGGTTTGTACGTGTGTGTGTGTGTGCATGTTAGTTGCTCAGTTGTGTCCGAATCTTTGCAATCTTGTGGACTGTGGACTGCCAGCCTCCTCTGTCCATGGAATTCTCCAGGCAAGAATAATGGAGTGAGGTGCCATTCTCTTTTCCAGGGGATCTTCCCAACCGAGGGATCAAACCCTAGTCTTCCTGCATTGCAGGCAGATCTTTCACCATCTGAGTCAACAAGGAAGTCCAGGGTTTGTGTAGATCTCACCATATAGCTAAGACTCACTGATGTTTTATAATGTCCTGATTTAACAGACCTATGGGTTTGATTATGTCAAAGGAGACAGAGGTGATGAAAGAGGGATTTGAGAATCAGAGCTGATCTCTAAACTCCCTGAGACGTGCAAGCTACTGTATCTGCTTACATGAAGACTTAGCACTGACCCTCGGTTAGTGTTAAGCTTGTACACTTAGTCGCTCAGCTGTGTCTGACTCTTTACAACCTCATGGACTGTAGCCCTCCAGGCTCCTCTGTCCATGGGGATTCAGCAGGCAAGAATACTGGAGAGGGTTGCCATGCCCTCCTCCAGGGGATCTTCCCAACCCAGGGATTAAAGCCAGGTCTTCCACATTGCAGGTCTATCTCAGCACAATAATGGGCTAATGGAATTTCTCCTCCAGGTATAGACTGTCATTCTCTGCAAACTGAAGAATTTTTCTGAATTGTGAAAAATCACCATTTTCTCTTAAGTGGAAGATCTCATCTAAAAATTTGTTTTTTATTTGTCCATGTGGATTCATAGACTTTGGATAGAATTTCCCAAATGGTGTGTTCTAAATGGGAAATATATGAAAATACATAAAAGTAACAATTCTCCTTGTTTGGGCGGTATCAGGACTTGGGTCAATATGCTTCTTTCTATATATCCATCCTAGTCTCTGTGCCATACTGTGACAGTGGTGCAGAAGCACCGGTCATGGTAATGTGGTCCATCAGATGGGCCGGGAATCCAACCAGAGGGGGGGAATTGTGTGTAGCTTGAATTGGCCTTTTAGGAATTCCTGGGAATGTAGAAGAAAGAAATGAGGTCGGCTTCAAGAAAGGGATTTATTGTGTGTTTGTTGTACACTAGGAACTTTTGTCTACTTCTTCAGATGTTAACTTTTTTTTTAGATACTGTTTTCATCTTCTACAAAATTCTATAAAGGGTCTGAGATGGCTGGCAATAAAAGATTCACAAATGTATATACATATAAAAGTAAAAGTGCTCAGTCATATCCAACTCTTTCGGATCCCATGGACTGTAGCCTGCCAGGCTCCTCATGGAATTCTCCAGGAAAGAATACTGGAGTGGATTGCCAGTCCCTTCTTTAGGGAATCTTCCAAACCCATGGATCAAACCTGGGTGTCCTGCATTATAGTCAGGTTCTTTACCATCTGAGCCACTAGGGAAACCAATATGCTGTGTGTGTGTGTGTGTGTGTGTGTGTGTGTGTGTGTATAATAAAACCTTTAGAGACATCCTTTTTGAATTGCTTTAGAATTTAGGGCCGTGAAATCTGGAAGACCAAACCTAACTCCAGAGGTTCTGAGAGCATTAGTAATGGGTCTTCAGTGGGTACCTAATGAAAAAGCATTGGCACAGCTTCCATGGAGCCTTTCATTTTGATCTTACCTCTGCTTCCCAGGTTACCTGCCGGGCTGGGTTAGTCATAAAAGGCCCTCACCTGGAGTGGTTTAGTCGCTCAGTCTTGTCTGACTCTTTTTGACTCCACGGACTCTAGCCTGCCAGGTTCCTCTGTCCATGGGATGTTCCAGGCAAAAATACTGGAGTGGGTTGCCATTTCCTTCTCCAGGGGAACTTCCTGACCCAGGGATCAAACCTGGGTCTCCTGCATAGCAGTCAGATTCTTTAATGACTGATCCATTAGTGAAGACACCTAGGGAGAGCCAGATTATTGAAATGGATGAATGTTATCCATCAAATGATGCAAGTCTGCTAAAAAACAGTAATTTGGATTTTTTATAATTGACATTATAGTAGTTTTTTTTGTTTTTGACAAACAACAATGACAAGCCAAGTGACCAAAGGCTAGACATAGAAGGAGCTGGAAGGACCCCTCTCCATGAACATGAAGGTTGTAGCATGGTGGGATGCACAATCAAACCATTGGCTGTAAGAAATTGTTTTCTGTAGGTCTAATTGGAGGGAGGTCAGACAGCCCTATTTTTCTCCACTTATGATTGGAATTTATTCCTTCAGAATTCCATCCTCTTCACTCTGAGTTTTCTTTTAATACCATGGCAGAGGTGGGGAGAAACAGGAAAAGCACATGTGTCTCCATCCAGATTATGCAGTTTGCTTCCCAAGGGCTCCTGGCCACAGAGTCACAGTTCTGGTTGTTTGTTCCTCCCGCCTGCAGCTGTGGCTCTGGGATTCCCTGAGTACAAACTGCTCCTCTCTTTCTCCAGGATAAGCAATACCTTCCTGGGAAACTTTAGGACAACCACTTACCCTTCCAACCTCATATTTCTTATCTGTAAAGAACAACCAGTATTAACTCAGACAAGCATCCCAACCTTCTCATCCCAGCTCGCTTTTGGTCAAAATTTCCATCAACTGTGATTACTGCCTGCAAATCATTCATGCTATTCTTTCTATTTGTTAAACAATCCTGTAAAATCAGTCATTAAGTCTTAGAATTGTCTAAAAATATTCAGATATTCTTCCCTGTGTTTCCCCAACACCCTGTGCCCTGTGCAGATCACCATGGATTTGTATCCACTGGAGGCCTTGGCCCAGACTGGGTGAATCTGCAAGTCCCTACCACCCAACCCCACTTTCATAGCAGGCAGACACTAAATGTTAATTGCATTCTTATTGCCTGATATTGTCCACCAGTGTATCATATTTTTCCTGATAAAGGTGGGTGCTTAAATCAGCACCAACCAATGATTTCACTTTCTATTCTACTTGCTGTCTTTTTAGACCAAGATCATTTCCCAAGAGTAAATCATCTCAAGGGATAATATGATGATTAAGAGAATGTTCATGGAACTCAGCACAGGGCCTTACATACAGTACACACATTGTAACTGGAATCTGGTATTGTTATAATCATTAACCTTTGGAATGGGTATTTTAAATACTTAGTGTAATGATAAAAATGTGGCTGTATGTTGGAAATAAGCTTAAATATGTCATAATGGCTCATAACATGGGCTTCCCAGCTTTGTGAGAGGCTTTGCAGTCTCCATTAAGTTGCTTTACCTCTCCCTGTGCCTCACTGTCTCCATTTGTAAAATTAGATAATACTGTTACTAGATATGTTACACTGAATTTGTAATTAACCACTGCTTTATCCCTACATGTATAGCTGAAGCATCTGGATTCCTCTACTGTGATACATGCTCACTCATCTCTCTAGTAACACCTGCTGACTCCGGATAGTTTGAGATACAACTCCTACTCTCTGAACCTCAAATATTCTCATCTGTTAAAAATAGTAATGCCTGTCTCAAAGGGTTACTGAGTGTATCACAAGAGCTGATACTTAGAAAGTTCTTATCAGAGTGTTTGGTGCATGCAATAAACATCATGCTGCTGCTGCTGCTAAGTTGCTTCAGTCATGTCCGACTCTGTGACCCCATAGACAGCAGCCCACCAGGCTCCCTCATCCCTGGGATTCTCCAAGCAAGAACACTGGAGTGGGTTGCCATTTCCTTCTCTAATGCATGAAAGTGAAAAGTGAAAGTGAAGTCGTGTCTGACTCTTAGCGACCTCATGGATTGCAGCCCACCAGGCTCTTCTATCCATGGAATTTTAAAGGCAAGAGTAGGACCACCTATAATTGTATTTCTTTGGAAGGGAAAGCATTCCCTGTTGTTTCAACAAGTTTTTTCAAGGAAAGGAATTTAATCCTAACAAATCAACAAAGTTTATCTTTGAAAAGTATCCTTGACACAAAGGCCTCTATTTTCACTATTTCAGGCATTTCTACTTGTGATTGGTGTGGTGGGCGTGATGGTGGCTGCAGTTCCTTGGATTGCTATATCTGTGATTCCCCTTGGCATCATTTTCTTTTTTCTTCGGCGATATTTCTTAGAGACGTCACGAGATGTGAAATGCCTGGAATGTACAAGTGAGTACCGGGGCTCTCAGGTTGGGAGGGCAGTGCAGGCTGTCTTCCATTCATACTGCAATTAACCAGATCCCTGAAATTCTGCAGACTGTTCTGTGGAGTTTCTCACCATTAACATTAGGTGATTGAAAGTTATGGCCCCTGAGATTAGGTTTGGCCCTTAAGGCAAATGGAGCTGGTGATGGGTCAGCTGCACTTTGCATTTTAGTCCAAGGAGGATGGATGTGAGCACCATGAGGACAGGGACCATTTTGGTCTTGTTTACGACATACTTCCTAACACAGAGTATCCACTCTATTAATACTATTCTTGAAAGTATTTCATCATGTTGGAACTAATGTAAAAAGAAAATAGAGAATTTCTCTTCTCCTAAAGTTACCAAAAATGATAAGGAAAGGAAAAGATTAGGAAAAGTAAAGGAGACCTCAGGAACTATATGTCAGAAATGATATATTTGAAAAATATACCTCCAGCCTCTGCAGTCATGTGACATCAGGCCCAAACCACATGAAGTCACTCAAAAGATGGACACTGAGGCTACTGTCAGATTCTAAAAGGGTGGTGTGAGTGTCACATGCCACAGTGTCCGCCAAACAACAGGACTGGTGTCCAGCAGGTAGATATAAAAACATCCATCAGGTTCCTGGAGCAGAAGTCAAGACCATTCAAAGGCTCCTCGTCTGCTGGGTCCTGAGGGCACAAGGGTGGTGCATCACCAGGTGCTCTGTGACCCGCACAGAGGCTCCTGGCACAGGTGCAGGGGGAGGCCCAGGATGGGGGAGGTGGCAGATTGTCCCCTCCCTTTACTCGTCTCACCCTGTCCTGGGTCTGGCTCTGGTCCCAGGTGAGAGATGTACTGACTCTATCGCAGCCCTTAGGTTACTGATCTAAGGTGGAGACAAAACACTGGTAGCTCATCAAAATTCAGTGTGGTGAGGACTCTAATGAGGAAATAAATTTTAAAATGTTACTGGTTAAAAAATTAGTGAACAATAATTACTAACCCATGGAAAAGAATGAAATATTGCCATTTGCAGCAACATGGATGGATCTCAGTTCAGTTCAGTTCAGTCGCTCAGTCGTGTCTGACTCTTTGCGACCCCATGAATTGCAGCACACTAGGCCTCCCTGTCCATCACCAACTCCCGGAGTTCACTCAGACTCATGTCCATCCAGTCAGTGATCCCATCCAGCTGTCTCATACTCTGTCGTCCCCTTCTCCTCCTGCCCCCAATCCCTCCCAGCATCAGAGTCTTTTCCAATGAGTCAACTCTTCACATGAGGTGGCCAAAGTACTGGAGTTTCAACTTTAGCATCATTCCTTCCAAAGAAATTCCAGGGCTGATCTCCTTCAGAATGGATCTAGAGAGTATTATTCTTAGTAAAGAAAGTCAGAGAAAGACGCATATGATATCACTTAAACATGGAATCCAAATATAATACAAATGAATCTGTACACAAACTTGAAATAGACTCAGAAGCATGGAAAGCAAATTTGTGGTTACCAAAGGGGACTGAGAGGAGGGGAGGAACAAATTAGAAGTATGGGATTAATAGACATACTACTATTAATATGTCAAATAGATAACAACAAGAATTTAGTGTAAAGCACAGAGAATTTTATTCAGTATCTTGTAATATCCTGTAATGGAATATAATCAAAAAAAAAAAAAAACTGAATGACTATACATACCTGAAACTAGCACATTGTTGTAAATCAACTATACTTCAATATACTTAAAAAATTGTGAGCAATTTCACCTAGAAAGACATCAGAACAATTTGGAGGGAGGCATGTTTGAGAAGACCTTGATGAAAGAAACAGTGAAGAATTTCTTTATCTAAATCTAGCTGGGATTTTGAATTTATCAAAGATAATTTCAAAGAGAATCTCTCATTCCCAGGTCATTAAAGTGAAGCCTGGTGTGAGCAGGAGTTTGAGGGTCACATGGAGGATTCCCTTTGACGGGATGTGTGACCACGGAGTCCAGGAGACAGTGGTTTCCTCTCATCCAGCCTCCCTGACTTTCTCTGTCATTTGTTTGTCTCTGCATCCCCAGCTCGGAGCCCGGTATTTTCCCACTTAGCATCTTCTCTCCGGGGACTCTTGACCATCCGGGCGTACAAAGCTGAACAGAAGTTTCAGGAGCTGTTTGATGCACACCAGGATTTGCACTCAGGTCTGTACGTTTCTGGAGATGATTTCTAAGGATGGGATGTGCTGCCTTCTGAGGCCTGACCTCTGTCTCAGGTGGCCTGGCTGGCCAGCACCTCTCTGTGTGTCAGCCCACGTTGTCCTCTGCACACCTGCCTCCCCCACCCCTTCCTCTCAGCATCCCCTCTGTGCTCCCCTCTTCCCCGATCACAGCCTTGCTTTTCTCCCCTGACTGGCCTGCATTGTCCTTTCATCACTGTGCCCTGTGGGTTTCTGTCTCTTTAAGGCAGTAATCAATAAACTTTTCTTTTTTTCCAAAAGTTCAGATAGAAAATATTGTAGGCTTTGTGTGCTGTCTATGTTACAGCTACTCACCTTTGCCATTGTAGCACAAAGACAGGCAAAGATCAGACATCAGCCAATGACTGTGTTCCAATAAAATTTTATTTTCAGAACCAGGTGGTGTCTGTTCTTGCCCCTCAGGTGTGATTTTCTGACTCTTTTCATGGCAGACATGAAGAGTAGCAGACGTATTGAGGAAAATAATTTCCTGATTTGCTACCTACTTGATTATGCTTTGTATCAGTGAAGGTTTTTTTTTTTTTTTTTTCCCACCTAGGTAGAAAATTCAGAATTTTCTCTAAGTCTATAAAATCCTGGCCAAACTTTCCAATCATTAATGTATTTTGAAGATAATATGGCATTTTGAAAGCCACATACAGATCCTGTTAGCTGATGGTCATGTGGACACTGGCCGTCCTAAGAATAACCACCTCAGGCCCTGTAGTGAGGGCAGAAGGTGCTGGAAACGGTGTGAGCTGTGCTCTCTGCTGTCAGAGCTGGGAACAGTCAACCCTTTGAGAGGAGGATCTTTATGTTCAGGCCCAGCACTGCAGGAAACACACCAATGAGATGTTTTTCCATCTTCTTTCCTGTGATGGTATTTCTCTTGATAACCTGTGGGTTGAAGTTTTCAAAGCATGCTTCCTGGACTGATTCCTCTGTGTCCCATATGTTGTTTCATGTTGAACCGAGTTTTCTGGAATCTTCAGGTTCCTTTGAAGTTACAGGGGTGTAACTTTGCTGTACTACCTTGTATAAAATCTTCTGTAGCTCAACTGAGAAAATGCTCTCCCTCATGAACACGGTTTTTCTGTTTATGTATTACACTTATTATGATTCACAAATCCAGAGGCTTGGTTCCTGCTTTTGATGACGTCTCGATGGCTCGCTGTGTGTCTGGATGTCATCTGTGCCATCTTTGTCACCCTTGTTGCCTTTGGGGCCCTGATTCTGGCAGAGTGTAAGTACAGATGTGTCTATTTGTGGCATGTTTACAGTTTATAGCTTTGTTTGTAGTTATTAAATACTTGTCATCTTGTCTAATATATACTCATTGGTTCTAATGAGTTATGTTAAAATGTGACTCCACAATGTCCATGTGAAGTCATTTGTGTCTTGATGAGAACTTTTATTTTTTTTTCCATTTACTTATTTATTTACAGTAGGTCCTTGTTGAGACCATTTAAAAATTTTTTTTGATTGGTGTATGGTTAATTTATGATGTTGTGTTAATTTCAGGTATATAGCCAAGTGAATCTGTTATACATATATCCACTTTTTAAAGATTCTTTTTTCATACCCCATTAACATTGGGGTGCATGTATATATTTTTTTAGTAATTTGCATTTTGAATAATACTTCAAATGAATTGTCCTTTAGAAAAGAATTTCTGTTTTTCACTTTTGGAATCTTTAGGAGCAAAGACCAGGTATGACGTGTCTGCTCCAGCAGACCTATGGTGCCTTGGGCCCCTGCTTTGGCTCACCCAGGCCATTCTTTCATTTTTATGTTAAGTTTTATTTGGGTACAGTTCATCTACACTGTTGTCTTAGTTTCTGATGTACAGCAAAGTCAATCTGCTATACATATACATATATCCATTCTTTTTAAAATTCTTTTCCCATATAGATCATTACAGAGTTCTCTGTACTTTACAGTAGTTTCTTATTAGTTATCTTTTTAATATTTTATATATAGCAGTATGTATGTGTCAGTCCCAGTCTTCCAATGTATCCCTTCCCTTCCTTATCCCCTGGTAACAATGTTTATTTTCTATATCTGTTACTCTACTTCTGTTTTGTAGATAAGTTCATTTTTAGATTTTTGTTATATTCCATATGTAAGCAATATCATATTCTATTTTTCTCTTACTTCACTCAGTTTGAAAATCTCTAGGTCCAGCCATGTTGCTGCAAATGGCATTATTTTGCCCTTTTTAATGGCTGGGTAACCTTCCATTGTATGTATGGCACCACATCTTCCTTGTCCATTGCTCTGTTGACAGGCCTTTAGGTTGCTTCCATGTCCTGGCTGTTGTAAATAGTGCTTCAGTAAATATTAGGGTGCATGTATCCTTAGGAATTATGGTTTTCTCTGGATATATGCCCTGGAGTGAGATTGCTGGATCATATGGTAGCTCTATTTTTAGTTTTTAAAGGAACCTCCATATTGTTCTCCATAGTGGCTGTGCCAGTTTACATTCCCACCAACAGTGTAGGAGGGTTCCCTTTTCTCCACATCCTCTTCAGTACTTACTGTTTGTAGACTTTTTGATGATGGTCATTCTGATTGGTGTGAGGTGAAACCTCACTGTAGTTTTTTGCTTTTTTTTTTCATTTTTTCCCACTGTAGTTTTGATATGCATTTCTCTAATAATTAGAGATGTTGACCATCTTTTCACGTGCTTTATGGCCATCTGTATGTTTACAGGATAATGTCTGTTTTAATCTTCTGCCCATTTTTTGATTGGGTTGTTTATTTATTTTTTATATTGAACTGCATGAACTGCTTGTATGTTTTGGAGAGTAATCCCTTGTCAGTCACTTCATTTGCAAATACTTCCCCCATTCTGCAGGTTGTCATGGTATTTTTTTATGTTTTTTTTTTTTTTTTTTCTGTGCAAAAGTTTTTAAGCTTAATTGGGTCCCATTTATTTGTGTTTCATTTATTTTTATTGCTCTAGGAGGTGGGTAAAAATGTTTGCTGCAGTTCATGTCAGAGTTTTCCCTATGTTTTAATCTAAGAGTTTTCTAGCGTCTGGTCTTACATTTATGTCTGTAATTTATTTTGAGTTTATTTTTGTTTATCGTCTTAGGGAGTGTTCTGATTTTATTCTTTTACATGTAGCTGTCCAGTTTTCCCAGCACCAATTATTAAAGAAACTGTCTTTTCTCCATTGTGTATTCTTGCTTCCTTTGTCGTAGGTGACACAGATGCATGGGTTTATCACTGGGCTTTCTGTCCGGTTCCATTGATCTACATTTCTGGGTTTGGTGCTAGTATTCTACTGTTTCAATTACTATACTTTGTATTATAGTCTGAAGACAGGGAGCGTGATTCCTTCTAGCTTCATTTTTCTTCTTTTTCTCATGATTACATTGGCTATTCATAGTATTTTGTGTTTCCATACAAAATGTAAACTTTTTTGTTCTAATTCTGTGAAAAATGCCATTGGCAATTTGATAGGGATTGCACTAAATCTATTGGAGAAGGCAATGGCACCCCAGTCCAATACTCTTGCCTGGAAAATCCCATGGATGGAGGAGCCTGGTAGGCTGCAGTCCATGGGGTCGCTAGGAGTCGGACACGACTGAGTGACTTCACTTTCACTTTTCACTTTCATGCATTGGAGAAGGAAATGGCAACCCACTCCAGTGTTCTTGCTTGGAGAATCCCAGGGACGGGGGAGCGTGGTGGGCTGCCGTCTCTGGGATCGCACAGAGTTGGACACGACTGAAGTGACTTAGCAGCAGCAGCAGTAATGAATCTGTAGATTGCTCTTGAGTAGTTTGCTTGTTTGTTTGTTTGTTTACAGTAGGTCTTCACTGAGATCTTTTATCTTTTTATCTTTCTTTGAATGGGTTGGGGTCTACATAACTGTAGCAAGATGACCTTCTGAAAATCCCAGGTAGTGTCCTATAGCTGGATAGAGAGAAGAAGGTTTACTGTTAAGCTTTTTGTACAGATTAGGTTTTAGCTTTAGGGCTACTTGGATCCCTTCGTTGTAGGCGTCTGAGAAAGATTCTCTATAGCAAAAACAGTATACTCACTGCTATGTGGGTCCCAGGTGAGCAGTTGTTGGAAAGTGCGGCATGAATTCACCATCCCTCACTATTCCATAGAAATAGCCCAGAATCACAGTCTTTGATAGTGGAAAAATGAGAGTAATATTTTAGATTAAAAAGCACTGGCTCTTAGAACCCACTGCCTTGTTTTTGTGATTTCAACTGCAGCTACATTGGTTGTAGAGAGTGAAATTACATAATGATAATCAAAGCATAAGGACAAAAATCTGAACAATGGCATCCTCAACTATATTATACTGTCAAGTGTATCTCAATCCAGGTGGGATTAATATGCATAAAGGACAAAGAGAAGGTCCTATGGTAGGGATCTAAGAGAAGCAGAAGAGATTAGGAAGAGGTGGCAAGAATACACAGAAAAACTGTACCAAAAAGATCTTAATGACCTGGATAACCACAATGGTATGGTCACTCATCTTGAGCCAGACATCCTGGTGGGTGAAGCTAAGTGGACCTTAGGAAGCATCACTACGAACAAAGTTAGTGGAGGTAATGGAATTCCAGCCTAGCTATTTCAAATCATAAAAGATGATGCTGTTCATGTAATATGCCACCAAATTTGGAAAAGTTAGTAGTGGCCATGGACTGAAAAAGGTCAGTTTTCATTCCAATCCCAAAGAAATGCAATGCCAAAGAATGTTCAAACTATCATACAATTGCACTAATTTTATATGCTAGTAAGGATATACTCAAAATCCTTCAAACAAGATTTCAACAATATGTGAACTGGGAACTTCCAACTGTACAAGCTGGGTTTAGAAAAGGCAGAGGAACCAGAGATCAAATTGTCAACATTTATTGGATCATAGAGAAAGCAAGACTATGTGAAAGGCTTTGACTCTGTGGATCACAATAAACTGTGGAAAATTCTGAAAAAGATAGGAATACCAGACCATCTTACCTGTCTCCTGAGAAACCTGTAAGCAGGTCAAGAAAAAACAGAACTGTACATGGAACAATGGACTGGTTCAAAACTGGGAAAGCAGTCTGACAAGGCTATATGTTGTCACTATGTTTATTTAACTTATGTGCAGAATACCTCATGCAAAATGCCATGCTGGATGAAGCTCAACCTGGAATCAAGATTGCTGGGAGAAATATCAAAAACTTCAGATATGCAGATGATACTACTCTAATGGCAGAAAATGAAGAGAAACTGAAGAGCCTCTTGATGAAAGTGAAAGAGCAGAGTGAAAAACCTGGCTTAAACTCAGCATTCAAAGATCTAAGATTATGGCATCCAGTCTCATCACTTCATGGCAAATAGATGGGGAAGTGTTGAACGCAGTGACAGATTTTGTTTACTTGGGTTCCAAAAATCACTACAAACTGTGACTGCAGCCATGAATGAAAAGATGTTTGCTTCTTGGAAGGAAAGCTATGACAAATATATACAGAATATTAAAAAGCAGAGACATCACTTTGCCAACAAAGGTCCATATAGTGAAAGATGTGTTTTTTTCCAGTAGTCATATAAGAGTTATCAATGGATGTAAAAGTTGGGTCATTGAGAAGGCTGAGGGCCAAAGATTAATGCTTTCAAGTTGTAATGTTGGCGAAGACTCTTGAGAGTCCCTTGGACAGCAAGGAGATCAAATTAGGAAGTCCTAAAGGAAATCAACCGTGAATATTCACCAGAAGGACTCATGCTGAAGCTCCAACTTTTACCACCCGATGTAAAGAGCTGACTCATAAAAAATACCTTGATACTGGGAAAGATTTAGGGCAGGAGGAGAATGAGGTGGTAGAGGATGAGATGGTTAGACAGCATAACAAACTCAGTGGACATGAATTTGAGCAAACTCTGGGAGATAACAAAGGACAGGGAAGCCTGGCATGCTACAGTCCATGGTGTCACAGAGTCAGACATGACTTAGTGACTGAACAACAACAACTTTGTTCAGTTCAGTTCAGTCGCTCAGTCATGTCTGACTCTTTGCGACCCCATGAATCGCAGCATGCCAGGCCTCCTTGTCCATCACCAACTCCCGGAGTTCACCCAGACTCACATCCATTGAGTGAGTGATGCCATCCAGTCATCTAATCCTCTGTCGTCCCCTTCTCCTCCTGCCCCCAATCCCTCCCAACATCAGAGTGTTTTCCAATGAGTCAACTCTTCTCATGAGGTAGCCAAAGTACTGGAGTTTCAGCTTTAGCATCATTCTTTCCAAAGAAATCCCAGGGCTGATCTCCTTCAGAATGGACTGGTTGGATCTCCTTGCAGTCCAAGGGACTCTCAAGAATCTTCTCCAACACCATAGTTTAAAAGCATCAATTCTTTGGCGCTCAGCCTTCTTCACAGTCCAACTCTCACATCCATATGTGACCACAGGAAAAACCATAGGCTTGACTAGATGAACCTTTGATGGCAAAGTAATGTCTCTGTTTTTCAATATGCTATCTAGGTTGGACATAACTTTCCTTCCAAGGAGTAAGCGTCTTTTAATTTCATGGCTGCACTCACCATCTGCAGTGATTTTGGAGCCCCCAAAAATAAAGTCTGACACTGTTTCCATGGTTTCCCCATCTATTTTCCATAAAGTGATGGGACCAGATGCCATAATCTTCGTTTTCTGAATGTTGACCTTTAAGCCAACTTTTTCACTCTCCACTTTCAATTTCATCAAGAGGCTTTTGAGTTCCTCTTCACTTTCTGCCATAAGGGTGGTGTCATCTGCATATCTCAGGTTATTGATATTTCTTCCGGCAATCTTGATTCCAGCTTGTGTTTCTTCCAGTCTAGCGTTTCTCATGATGTACTCTGCATATAAGTTAAATAAGCAGGGTGACAATATACAGCCTTGACATACTCCTTTTCCTATTTGGAACCAGTCTGTGGTTCCAAGTCTACTTCTAACTGTTGCTTCCTGACTTGCATACAGATTTCTCAAGAGGCAGGTCAGGTGGTCTGGTATTCCCATCTCTTTCAGAATTTTCCACAGTTTATTGTGATCCACACAGTCAAAGGCTTTGGCATAGTCAATAAAACAGAAATAGATGTTTTTCTGGAACTCTCTTGCTTTTTCCATGATCCAGTGGGTATTGGCAATTTGTTCTCTGGTTCCTCTGCCTTTTCTAAAACCAGCTTGAACATCAGGAAGTTCACGGTTCACATATTGCTGAAACCTGGCTTGGAGAATTTTGAGCATTACTTTACTAGCATGTGAGATGAGTGCAATTGTGCGGTAGTTTGAGCATTCTTTGGCATTGCCTTTCTTTGGGATTGGAATGAAAACTGACCTTTTCCAGGCCTGTGGCCACTGCTGAGTTTTCCAAATTTGCAGGCATATTGAGTGCAGCACTTTCACAGCATCATCTTTCAGGATTTGGAATAGCTCAACTGGAATTCCATCACCTCCACTAGCTTTGTTCGTAGTGATGCTTTCTAAGGCCCACTTGGCTTCACATTCCAGGATGTCTGGCTCTAGGTCAGTCATCACACCATCATAATTATCTGGGTCATGAAGATCTTTTTTGTACAGTTCTTCTGTCTATTCTTGCCACCTCTTCTTAATATCTTCTGCTTCTGTTAGGTCCATACCATTTCTGTCCTTTATTGAGCCCATCTTTGCATGAAATGTTCCTTTGGTATCTCTAATTTTCTTTAAGAGATCTCTAGTCTTTCCCATTCTGTTGTTTTCCTCTATTTCTTTGCATTGATTGCTGAGGAAGGCTTTCTTATCTCTTCTTGCTATTCTTTGGAACTCTGCATTCAGATGTTTATATCTTTCCTTTTCTCCTTTGCTTTTCACTTCTCTTCTTTTCACAGCTATATGTAAGGCCTCCCCAGACAGCCATTTTGCTTTTTTGCATTTCTTTTCCATGGGGATGGTTTTGATCCCTGTCTCCTGTACAATGTCATGAACCTCATTCCATAGTTCATTAGGCACTCTATCTATCAGATCTAGGCCCTTAAATCTATTTCTCACTTCCACTGTATAATCATAAGGGATTTGATTTAGGTCATACCTGACTGGTCTAGTGGTTTTCCCTACTTTCTTCATTAAGTCTGTATTTGGCAATAAGAAGTTCATGATCTGAGCCATCTTGGTTTTTCTGACTGTATAGAACTTCTCCATCTTTGGCTGCAAAAAATATAATCAATCCGATTTCTGTGTTGACCCTCTGGTGATGTCCATGTGTAGAGTCTTCTCTTGTGTTGTTGGAAGAGGGTGCTTGTTATGATCAGTGCTCTTTCTAAATTCATAATAACTTTTTAAAACTTTGTTTATTTATTTGGCTGCACTGGGTCTTAGTTGGGGCATGCAGGATCTTTATTCTTAGTTATAACAGGCAGGAATTTAGTTGCAGCACATGAACTCTTAGTTGTGGCACGTGGGGTCTCTTTGCCTGACCAAGGATCAAACCTGGGCCCCCTGCATTGGGAGTTCAGAGTCTTAGCTATTGGACCACCAGGGAAGTCCCTCGTAGTGTGTGTGTGTATGTGTGTGTGTGTGTTTTTACTATATTATTGTCTCATACAACAGAAGTAATATTATGAGTGATAATATCATTACATGCCAATAATTTCAATATTATAAAGGAATCTTCTCACTACTATATATAAAATAGGTAACTAAAAAGGACCTACTGTATAGCACAGGGAATTCTATCTAATACTCTGTAATAACATATATGGGAAAATAATTTTAAAAGAGCAGATTTATGTATATATCTGGCTAATTCACTTTACTGTACACCTGAAACTAACACAGCTTTGTAAATCAACTATGCTTCAATAAAAATCATAAAAATAAAGGAGTCTTCTTTGTAAAGTGACAGAAGGACCTGTGTGAGGGGTTGAGAAGTAGACTCACTTTATTCCTCTTCTTCCTCATTTAGCTTTGGATCTCGGGCAGGTTGGCCTGGTCCTGTCTCTCATGCTCACACTCACGGGGATGTTCCAGTGGTGCATCAGGCAAAGTTCCGAAGTTGAGAACATGGTGATGTTTATCTTTCTGTTCTTAGCCTTTTCAGGTCTCCTTGCTGTTATATGGCATAAAAGCAATTCTTACATAAAATAATAAAACTTTTCTTCTTCTTTTTTTTTTTTAACATAATCTTACAAAGTCTTTTATGTTCTCCTCCATCTGCTTAAGGGCTTCCCTGGTGTCTCAGATGGTAAAGAATCCACCTGCAATGCAGAGCCACAGGAGACAAAGGTTCTATCCCTGGATTGGCAAGATCCCCTGGAGAAGGGAATGGCTACCCACTCCAGTATTCTTGCCTGGAGAATCCCCATGAACAGAGAAGCCTGACAGGCTATAGTCCATGGGGTTGCAAAGACTTGGACATGACTGACTGACTTTCCCTTTCACTTTCCATCTGCTTAAAGTTAATAAAAATATATACATATTTTCTCACATATGTATGCCATGTCAGAAGATTTTACATTCATCACAAACTGTCTTCAAATACAATAAATGTCTCTGTAGGAGAGAGGTTCTGAAATTCTGGAGACAATGTAAGCTAATTTCTTAGCAGCTTATTTATCTTTGCTTCTTAATGGATAATTCCTTATTTTTGGTAAAAGAAAAGAATCCAGTGTTTTAAGGTTTATTTAGTTAATATTTCTCTCAACCCTCCCATTTTATCACTTATTCTTGTGTGTGTTGAACACCCGAATTTGCTGGTGGCCCTTCTTCCTGGTAGGTAGGCTTCCTCTCAGAATGTGCTTTCAAAGGTGTGGAATTAACGGTTGTTTAAGAGGCCTTAGTCAATAAGTAAATTATATACTTTTGAATATTTGTACCTTCTCCTAAAGGGAGAAAAACAATAAAAATGAAGTTTTTCTATTTATTTCTTATAACAGAGTTGAAAGTGACTATTAAAATGATGTTTGATGACTGTCCAGTTCTGGACATCTGTAACACATGACCCTTCTGTAGCTACACATACTGATCGATGTCCATAAGTGTTCTTTTCTTTCAAAAATAACTTTTGCTTTTTTTATTCAGATGTGAAACGTGGATCAATAAAACCTTACCATTCATTTCTATAAGTTTTTTAGCTTTTATATAAAAGTGAAGAAAGTAGTCGTGTATAAAAGTGTTGAAGATGATGAACAAGTCTGCAGATCATCTAAGGTCTCATCAAACTCTTACTTCTGTCCTTTGTGGATGTTGAGACCTGAGATACTCTGAACCATAGAAAAGCAGGAGGTTTCATTTACAATCTCTGAACACCCATAAACTAGATCCTCTGATACTAACTCATGTGATGTCATATGTCTTTCAGATGATTTCAGTAGAAAGGGGGATTGAATATACAGACCTTGAGAAAGAAGCACCCTGGGAACTTGAGTATCATCCACCACCACTCTGGCCCACCAATGGAAGGATTTCCTTTTCCAGTGTGAACTTCAGATACAACTCGGACAGTCCTCTAGTATTGAGGAACCTGACAGTACCCATTTTCCCAAGACAAACGGTTAGTTTAAGCCAGTTGCCTTTTTAAAATCCAGCTAAAGATTTAGCACCACATCAGCTCTTGGCTTCCTTATCACTGTGTCAGGGGGACTGTTTTCTCCTAATGGATGCAAATCACTGACATTGTAGGTGAATCTTTCTTGGAAACTGATCATGGAATGGGGATACCAGCAAATTTTTCCCTGTGTTGTGAGCTCCTTCATGGTGGTTGATGGGCCCTAGGATCTGGGGCTCCATCTTAACCTGACCCGGGACACTATATGTGACACCTGATTATTCATACAAAGTCTGGGACATCAGCCTTGTCTTCCTGGCCTTAACTCTCTAATATCTCATTCCTTTCCATCTTTTCTTGTTTGTATTTTGAAATCTTCTATTCTTCCCATGATACCCTCTGATTGCAGCCTCCCTCTCTGTCCCTTAGCCCTTCCTGTAGCCTTGTCCTCCACTCACCCACACTGAGCTGCCAGCCCTCTGCCCTCCCTCCACAGACTGCTTCTTTCTTAGCCCAGATCTGATCCTTACTGGCCTGGGTGAGCTGCTGCTGGAACCATAGCATAGCCTCAAGTCCACTCCAGCAGGGGCCTTGAGTGACCTTGTATCCACCAGAGAAGAGCCTGAATAATGACCCAGTCAGGAGTAAGGAACCAGGGCCTCAGATGGAGGCAGGGTCTAGAGACTGGCTCAAAGTCAAAAACAAATGGAAGAGGGCAGAGAAGATCCACGTGAGAGATGGCAGAGAAGCCTGTGACCTGGACCTGCCACAATTCATGTCTGCTGGTGATGTTCCTTCCACACTCAGCTTGAGGCCATCAGCTGGGACCAGGACAGAGTCTTGAAGAAGAGACTAAACAAGATCTGGCAAGGCGTTAGGAGCTCTTCCCCACCTCCCTCTGCTGCAAGTATGTCTCTGACATACACACCCTCCCCTGCACTGGGATTGTGTGTAGTTTCTCCCAAAGCACCAATCCTCCCTGTTCCCAGTGCACACGCTGCCCCTCAGCCTCAGAGACCCAGGCCCTCTGTCATCTGGATGGTGAAAATCTCATTTTCTGAGTCAAGTTTAGTGCATCTTCGAAACCCTTGGTTTAATATACCCTTATATATATATAATATGCTAATATATATTATATTTTTAATATACATACATAATAGACTATATACTTAATGTACTAACATATACTTAATATACTAATATATATGTTATATATACATATATATATATATATATATATATATATATAACATATGTATACACACTAATATATCCTTAGTGTCTTATATAGTCTTTTAAGGTAGCATTTATGGTACACCTGTGTGGAATGCAAAAGTAGGAAGTCAAGAAACACCTGGAGTAACAGGCAAATTTGGCCTTGGAATATGGAATGAAGCAGGGCAAAGACAAATAGAGTTTTGCCAAGAAAATTCACTGGTCATAGCAAACACCCTCTTCCAACAACACAAGGAAAGACTCTACACATGGACATTACCAGATGGTCAACACCGAAATCAGATTGATTATATTTTTTGCAGCCAAAGACGGAGAAGCTCTATACAGTCAACAAAAACAAGACCAGGAGCTGACTGTGGCTCAGATCATGAACTCCTTATTGTCAAATTCAGACTTACCATTCAGGTATGACCTAAATCAAATCCCTTATGATTATACAGTGGAAGTGAGAAATAGATTTAAGGGCCTAGATCTGATAGATAGAGTGCCTGATGAACTATAGGATGAGGTTCGTGACATTGTACAGGAAACAGGGATCAAAACCATCCCCGTGGAAAAGAAATGCAAAAGCAAAATGGCTGTCTGGGGAGGCCTTTCAAATAGCTGTGAAAAGGAGAGAAGCAGAAAGCAAAGGAAAAAAGGAAACATGTAAGCATCTGAATGCAGAGTTCCAAAGAATAGCAAGAAGGGATAAGAAAGCTTTCCTCAGAGATCAATGCAAAGAAATAGAGTAAAACAACAGAATGGGAAAGACTAGAGATCTCTTAAAGAAAATTAGAGATACCAAGGGAACATTTCATGCAAAGTTGGGCTCAATAAAGGACAGAAATGGTATGGACCTAACAGAAACAGAAGATATTAAGAAGAGGTGGCAAGAATATACAGAATAACTGCACAAAAAAGACCTTCACAAACCAGATAATCACAATGGTGTGATGACTGACCTAGAGCCAGACATCCTGGAACGTGAAGTCAAGTGGGCCTTAGAAAGCATCACTATGAACAAAGCTAATGGAGCTGATGGAATTCCAGTTGAGCTATTTCAAATCCTGAAAGATGATGGTATGAAAGTGCTGCACTCAATATGCCTGCAAATTTGGAAAACTCAGCAGTGGCCACAGGACTGGAAAAGGTCAGTTTTCATTCCAATCCCAAAGAAAGGCAATGCCAAAGAATGCTCAAACTACCGCACAATTGAACTCATCTCACATGCTAGTAAAATAATGCTCAAAATTCTCCAAGCCAGGTTTCAGCAATATGTGAACCATGAACTTCCTGATGTTCAAGCTGGTTTTAGAAAAGGCAGAGGAACCAGAGAACAAATTGCCAACATCCACTGGATCATGGAAAAAAGCAAGAGAGTTCCAGAAAAACACCTATTTCTGCTTTATTGACTATGCCAAAGCCTTTGACTGTGTGGATCACAATAAACTGTGGAAAATTCTGAAAGAGATGGATATATCAGACCTCCTGATCTGCCTCTTGAGAAATCTGTATGCAGGTCAGGAAGCAACAGTTAGAACTGGACATGGAACCACAGACTGGTTCCAAATAGGAAAAGGAGTACGTCAAGGCTGTATATTGTCACCCTGCTTATTTAACTTATATGCAGAGTACATTATGAGAAACACAGGACTGGAATAAACACATGCTGGAATCAAGATTGCTGGGAGAAATATCAATAACCTGAGATATGCAGATGACACCACCCTTATGGCAGAAAGTGAAGAAGAGCTAAAGAGCCTCTTGATGAAAGTGAAAGAGGAGGGTGAAAAAGTTGGCTTAAAGCTCAACATTCAGAAAATGAAGATCATGGCATCTGGTCCCATCAGTTCATGGGAAGTAGATTGGGAAACAGTCGAAACAGTGTCAGACTATTTTTTTGGGCTCCAAAATCGCTGCAGATGGTGACTATAGCCATGAAATTAAAAGACGCTTACTCCTTGGAAGAAAAGTTATGTCCAACGTAGATAGCATATTCAAAAGCAGAGATATTACTTTGCCAACAAAGGTCCGTCTAGTCAAGGCTATGGTTTTTCCAGTGGTCATGTATGGATGTGAGAGTTGGACTGTGAAGAAGGCTGAGTGCTGAAGAATTGATGGTTTTGAACTGTGGTGTTGGAGAAGACTCTTGAGAGTCCCTTGGACTGCAAGGAGATCCAACCAGTCCACTCTGAAGGAGATCACCCCCGGGATTTCTTTGGAAAGAATGATGCTAAAGCTGAAACTCCAGTACTTTGGCCACCTCATGCGAAGAGTTGACTCATTGGAAAAGACTCTGATGCTGGGAGGGATTGGGGGCAGGAGGAGAAGGGGACGACAGAGGATGAGATCATGATGGACATGAGTCTGGGTGAACTCCGGGAGTTGGTGATGGACAGGGAGGCCTGGCGTGCTTTGATTCATGGGGTCACAAAGAGTCGGACATGCCTGAATGACTGAACTGAACTTAACTGATGTTCATGGCAGCCAAAAGTTGGAAGGAACTAAATCCTTAAAATGAAGTATTGCTGCTGCTGCCGCTAAGTCGCTTCAGTCTTGTCTGACTCTGTGCAACCCCATAGACGGTAGCCCACCAGGCTCCCCCGTCCCTGGGATTCTCCAGGCAAGAATACTGCAGTGGGTTGCCATTTCCTTCTCCAATGCAGGAAAGTGAAAAGTGAAATGGAAGTTGCTCAGTCGTGTCCGACTCTTCGCGACCCCATGGACTGCAGCCTACCAGGCTTCTCCGTCCATGGGATTTTCCAGGCAAGAGTGCTGGAGTGGGGTGCCATTGCCTTCTCCGACAATGAAGTGTTATTCAGCCTTAAAAAGGAAAAAAATTCTGACCTGTGGATAAACCTTGATGACATCTTGCTAAATGAAATAAGCCAGACACAAAAGGAATGAATACTCCTATTCCATTTATGTGAGATTCCTAGAGTAGTCAAATCCAAGAAGACAGGAAGTAGGAAAGTGGTCACCAGAGACTTGGGGGAGGGGAGATGGGGAGTTGTTTGTTTAATGGGTAAGAATTTCAGTTTTGTGATAAAGAAAAAAAAAAATTCTCCAGCTTGGTGGCACAGAAATGTGAATGTACTGAACGACAATCTATACACTTAAAAATGGTCAAATTTTATGTGAATTTCATCATAATTAAAATAAAAGATAACACCTCTGGCATGCTTTGTAATTTGGGATCTGTATGTTATAGTACCTTAGGGCTTTTTAAATCAGGAAGCATCTTGTTTTCATCTTTGTTCCCAGAATGTGGCATTCTGTAGGGCACAGAGAGGGTGCTGAGGGGCTGCTCAGGTGTGAGCAAGCAGGAACCAACATGAAAGAATATTCAACTTAATGCCCAAATGCTACCCAGGGGGCAGTTTCAGTTAGTCACAGGGCAAAAGCTCCCTCCTAACTTTCCAGTTTCAGTGTAGGTCAGGAAAAGTGTGAACTGCTGTGTCAGGAAAACATTAACCACAGCTCTTGATACAGTCTTGTCCCTGAGAGCACTGTATGTGATGTTTACTCACTCTCAGACAATGTGTCTGTCAGATTTTCTGTTGTAAATTTAATTCTGTTCACCTGCACTTGTCTTAAATTTCCCCCAAAGCCATAAAATATGATTTATCTAAGAAACTTGGTAGGACAACTTAGGAACATAACAAATTCTTATTCTTCCTTCTTAAAACCTGCAAACCATAGGATTATTGAGATTCTAAAATGTTTGAGGGAAAAGTGAATTTGGAGACTGAATTAATAACTGCAGTAACTTGTCTTTTGATCTGTGCCTTGGTCCACTCTCAGTAGCACTGTTAGCTTCATTTCTGTGTTTGGAGATGACACCCAGACAGCGTGTTCATGAAGTGATTTCAGTCCACTTGTGTATATGTCAGGTTCCCTCTCCTGCTCACCTGTCCCAGCCTCCGTCACTCCAGGACACACTTTTGGTTTTGGATTTGATTGAGAGAGGCTGTTGGCGGGGGTGGGGGCGGGTGGTGCGGGCAGGGGACATGGGAGTGAGCCAGCCCAGCAGAAGTGGGGCTTTATTCTCTTTTCCTCATTTCCTCTTCTGTTCCGATTCCTGGAAGTTAGAGCCAATAGGAAAGTATAGTAGGTACTAGTCAGGATTTCGGAGAAGGCAATGGCACCCCACTCCAGTACTCTTGCCTGGAAAATCCCATGGATGGAGAAGCCTGGAAGGCTGCAGTCCATGGGGTCACTAAGAGTCGGACACGACTGAGCGACTTCACTTTCACTTTTCACTTTCATGCATTGGAGAAGGAAATGGCAACCCACTGCAGTATTCTTGCCTGGAGAATCCCAGGGACGGGGGAGCCTGGTGGGCTGCCGTCTATGGGGTCGCACAGAATCGGACACGACTGAAGCGACATAGCAGTAGCAGTCAGGATTTTGATTCACAGAAGAAATTGCAAGTGAAAATAAGGAACTAGGACTTCCCTGGTGGTGCAGTGGATAAGAATTTGCCTGCCAATGCAGGGGACACTGGTTCAATCCCTGGTCTGGGAAAATTCCGCATGCCACAGAGCAACTGAGCTCTGCACCACAACAATTGAGCCCTTGTGCCACAACTACTGAAGTCTTTGCTCAGCTACAATAAAAGCCACCTCAGTGAGAGGCCCGTGTACTACAACAAGGAGTAGCTCCCACTCATCACAACTAGAGACAGCTCGTGCAAAGCAATCAGGACCCTGCAGAGCCAAACAGAAAAAAATCAACATGAGTTAAATAGCACCCTGGACTTCCTGGTTAGAGTTTGAACATGGGCTTCATTTTTCATTTAGATGATTTTGTGATTGATTTGATCATTTTAGAGAGTCCTGGGCAATAAAATATTTTCCAGCTCTCGAGGTAGATTGATTTTGCTTTCTTTTTTCTCACAGCTATTACTTGGATGCTACATTTATACAGATGCTTAGTAGACCATGCTATAACGTACAAAAATATTAGTTTCCTGCATTTTTCTTTTTTTTTTATGTAATATTTTCTTAAAAACTGCTCCCTTCACTCCCAGATTATCCCCTTCCCCTGCTGGCTTCCTAATTCCCTGTGACTCAGACTGTGATGCAAGAGCCAGCAGCACCTACCTCTCCTGGAGCTTCTTAGAAATGCAGAGTCAAAACTAATACAATTATGTAAAGTTTAAAAATAAAATAAAATTAAAAAAAAAAAGAAAGAAATGCAGAGTCTCAGGCTCACCCAGACCTCCTGACTCAGATTCGTATCTGAACATGACTTCCACCTTTCTCTCCCATGGGCAGTTTTTGATGAGTGATAACCTGTGATTCCCAATAAATGTCCTTTGACAGTTTGAAATTGAACTCAAGAATTCCCAAATCTCTGCTGCTAACTGAGCAAGAGTCTCTAGAACGTTCTGTGCCACTAGAGTTACTTACTTTAATGCTTTTATGAGATGGTTAAATGGCATTACTGACTGGATGGACATGAATTTGAGTAAGCTCTGGGAGCTGGTGATGGACAGGGAAGCGTGGCATGCTTCAGTCCCTGGGGTTGCAAACAGCTGGGCATGACTGAGCAACTGAACTGAGCTGATGCTCTATAAATTGCACCTTTGCATTATAATCTAATTCTGTGTGATTCCACTGCATTTCTATTCTTCTTTCTAGTGGAGTCTGTCTTCATTATGGGTAGTTTTCATCCTGCTGTCTGTCCTTCTCCACACCAGCCTCCTGCAGGGACTGGAGGGATTTCCCACAGCCCTGCCTGGACCTGGAGTCAGAGACAGACCAGTGCAGCAGTGTATGTGTGGCTGTTTCACCACCTGATGGGATCAAAAATGAGTCCTGCTGCCCCAAGCAGGGCATGAGGTCTGTTTGGCCTGTTCCCCAGGCACCATATGTCCCACTTAGCTGCAGGTTTCTCTATCAATCCAGCTGTGGGTGCCGGGTCTTCCTGCTGACAGCTGGTCCACCTGCCCTCAGGTACCCTCTTTGCTCTCACTCACCACATGTATGCCTGACCATAAGATCTCTATGGTAGGCCTGTTTCTTTAACTACAGCTACACCTCTCCCCACTTTCTCTGGTCTAGCTACTCAGAGACGTGATAAGGTGTCAGGCCATCCAGGGGATAAGGAGGCCTATCAGCAGGTGGAAAATAGGCAACAGATGTGGATTTCAGTCCCATCCTGCTACTTATAGGCTCTGATATTCAGACAGACTAATTCATATAAACCTCAATCTTTTCTTATGCAAAATTGAAAGGATAGATTATAACATGTAAGGTTTATGTACAACCTAATCAAGATAAGGCATGTAAAACACCCAGAGTAAATTCTTGGACAAAAATGGTCATCATTTTCATAGGGTAGAAAATGACCATAACCGCTTATGCTGTGGAAGGTGTTTCCTGTCCCAGGAGAATAAGGTGTTGGCCATTTGAAGTTGCATTTATGGCTGTAGGATCCATCTGCTATGTCTGTCTCTGTCTGATTTGTCTTGTACTTAAATAATATGGTAATGAAGTGAAGAAGTGAAGTTGCTCAGTCGTGTCTGACTCTTTGTGACCCCATGGACTGTAGCCTACCAGGCTCCTCCATCTGTGGGATTCTCCAGGCAAGAGTACTAGAGTAGGTTGCCATTTCCTTCTTCAGGAGATCTTCCCAACCCAGGGATCAAACTTGGGTCTCCTGCATTGCAGCCAGACGCTTTACCATCTGAGCCACCAGGAAAGCTCAATATGGTAATAGATTTTCCATAAATTTCTCTGGACTGAGTTAAAACTCTCAGCTCCCATAGGAGTTTCTTTTTCTCAGGACACCACAGGTAATACAAATAATAAAAAGTCAAGTCCAATACAGATCCTGATGTCAACATATGCAGTCTGGTTGAAGAAACAAGAAAATGGCTATATTAGCTTTATAAGCTAGAAGGAGATCACAGATTTTATAGATGCTTATAAAAATGACATAACTTCTGTTAGAGTTGTAACAAGTCCATATTAGGGGACAGGAAGAGCATTTCCAAGGAATTAGACATGTGAGACAGACTTAATGATGTGTGGTTAGGGTTTCAGCAGGTGGAAATGCATGTGAAAGGCATTCCGAGAGGTGAGACCAGCATAAGCAAAAGCATGATGCCCTGATTCAGTGAATGAAGAACTAGACACCTGCAAAGCATCCAGGAAAATGAACTACCAAGTGTGTAACTCACATTTTTACATTCAACCCTCATAACTAGCTAGTGATGTCAAGGAAGCTGACTCGTGTACATGAAGGATAGAGAGGTTAGAGAGGACAGTTTTGTAGAAGAGAAGTCCTGGGGTGGGTGGAGTGTTGGGTGCTGAGCTGGCTATTAGGAGTTTAATCTGAGAAGTGAGAGCACATGGACCAGAGGGGGCAGGTACAGGGGACGGGGAGCCAGGAGCTATTATGCCTCCAGCAAGACATGTTAGGAAAGTGATTCCACTTCTTGGAATCAAGTTGATGTTGATTAAAACAGAGCTATAACACCTGGATTTGTGAACATGCAGGGAAATGGGTGGTAGTAGAAAATGGTATCATACTTCCCGAGGGTAGGCTAGCAGCTTAACAGCTTCCACTGAAAATGTTCATACTTTGTTGTTCACTCACCTAATCACATCCGACACTTCCCAACCCCATGGTCTGACGCACACCAGGCTTCGCTGTCCCTCAGTGTCTCCTGCAGTTTTCCCAAGTTCATGCTCATTGTATCAATGATGCCATCCAATCATCTCATCCTCTGTCATCCCCTTCTCCTCCTGCTTTCAATCTTTCCCAGCATCAGGGTCTTTTCCAATGAGTTGGCTCTTTGTGTCAGGTGGCCAAAGTATTGGAGCTTCAGCATCAGTTCTTCCAGTGAATATTCAGGACTGATTTCTTTTAGGGTTGACTGGTTTGATCTCCTTGCTTTCCAAGGGGTTCATACATGACTCTCAGCAATTCCACATCTGAGATTTTTTGTGAAGGAAATGATTAAGGTTGTTTTCAAAGATTTAGCTTCAGGGATATTTAACACAGTTATTTATAATAGCTAACTATTTGACACTGCCTAAATATCCATCAACAGAGGATTTGTTAAATAAATGATCATGTGTACTATAACATTATGCAACCATTAAATAAATATTTTAGAAATACAAAATGATAACACATATAACAGTATGTTCACATTAATTGTCTTTTATTTATATATGTGCACTTGTATCTTTAAGAACACATAGAAAAAAAAAATACAACAAAAACAACAAGAACACACACAGAAGCCTAGAAAGTAAAAACATTTTAAGAATTTTTTTTTCAGAGTGCTAGGTTATAGCTAGTATTTATTTACTTTTCAAATTCTTTTGCACCAATTATGATTAAGGAAAGAGTTTATTTTGTTTTTAAACACTGCGAGCCTGGGAAAGATGTAATGAGAGTAAAGTGGGGAAGATGGATGAAGGGGTTGTTTTGTGTGGAACATTGGGTTGATTGGGTTGATTATGCTGAGTTTGATGTGTGAAGAGAGATCCAGGAGCAAGTGTCTAACAAGTGTTATCATCAGAGAGCAACCTGGTTGGAAAAACAGAAAGGGGCCACTGCAAAGCAAGTAACAGAAAATTTTCTCCAAGTGTCTTTATAATTGTATCTGTTTCTTTATTTTTGGCTGGACTGGGTCTCTGTTGTTTCTTCGGCTTTTCTCTAGTTGCCATGTAGGGGCTTCTCACTGTGGTGTCTTCTCTTGTTAAGAGCATGGGCTATAAGGTGCGAGGGCTTCAACAGTTGAAGCATGCAGGCTCATAGACGTGGTTCCCTGGTTCTAGAGCGCAGGCTTAATAGTTGTGGCACACGGACTTAGGTGCTTCACAGCATGTGGGATTCTCCTGGACTAGGAATTGAACCCACATCTCCTGCATTTGCAGGCAGTTTCTTTACCACTGAGCCACCAGGGAAGCCCCCAAGTGTCTTTAGATTGAAGAATGTAAGCTTACTGACACTGGTGACACTCTCTATGGGCAATTGGTAAAACCCTTTGGTTACCCAGAAAAGACATTCAGACTATAGCTTTGATGACTGAACTCTAGGAATAATCAGAGTCAGGTTTTCTTTGGGTTGCCTTTTTCTTTTTGGGGGGCCTGGGGCCATGCAGCATGTGGGATCTTAGTTCCCTGACCAGGGATCGAATCCACGCCTCTAGCAGTGGAAGCACAGAATCTTAACCGCTGAACTGCCAGGGAAGTCCCCTGGTTTTTAGTTTTCTTCGCTGGAGTTTGGAACTCAGAGTCCTGTGGTCATGAGCAGTCCTTGGTGCCCCTACATATCTCAGTCCATTTCCCAAAGTTTACAGATGTTCCCATTTGCACAGATGGATCAGTTTCAGTGGAGCTGATAACATGGGAACATACATTCTCACAGATCAGTTCTCACCTGTGTCCTGATGTGCGTTGATTTATGTATAAGAACACTCTGAAATATAGGCCCACTTGTTTTACTGTGCTTCAGATAATACTTAAAAAAAAAAAAAAGGACATTTATGGCAACACTGTCAGGCAAGTACATTGGCACCATTTTTCCTATAGCATTTGGTCACTCCATGTCTCTGTCACATTTTGATAATTCTTGCAATATTTCAAACCATTTCATTATTATATTTATTATCGTGATATGTGATCAGTGGTTTTTAATGTTACTACCCTATAAATGCTTAGATGGTTAGCATTCTTTTAACAATAAAGTACTGGAAATTAAGGTATGTACTTTTTTAATATATAATGCTATATTGTACATCATTAGACTACAATATAGTATAAATGTAACTTTTATTTGCACAGAGAAGCAAAACATTGATATAACTTGCTTTATTTTGATATTCGTATGTTATGGTGGTCTGGAGCCAAATCCAAAATATCTTTGAGGCCTGCCTGTACACAGAATACATGAGCCACATATATACACACTACAACCTGCCTGTATGCAGAGAATGGCCCATCTGTATTATATGAATTAGGTTTAACATAAGGTACAAAATGTCCCGAGAAGCCTGCATGCAGATCAAAAAGCAACAGTTAGAATCAGACATGGAGCAATAGACTGGTTCAAAATTGGGAAAGGAATATCTCAAGGCTGTATATCATCACCCTGCTTATTCAACTTACATGCAGAGTACAGCATGCGAAATGCTGGGCTGGATGAAGCACAAGCTGGAATCAAGACTGCCAGGAGAAATACCAGTAACCTCAGATAAGCAGATGATACCACCCAAATGGCAGAAAGTAAAGAGGAACTAAAGAGCCTCTTGATGAAGGTGAAAGGGGAGAGTGAAAAAGCTGGCTTAAAACTCAACATACAGAAAACTAAGATCATGACTCCTGGTTCAATCATTTCATGTCAAATAGATGGGCAAACAATGGAAATGGTGATAGACTTTATTTTCTTAGGCTCTGAAAGTGGGGATGATGACTGCAGCCATGAAATTAGAAGATGCTTCTTCCTTGGAAGAAAAGCTATGACAAACCTAGACAGCATGTTAAAAAGCAGAGACATTACTTTGCCGACAAAGGTGCATATAGTCAAAGCTATGGTTTTTCCAGTACTCATGTACGGATGTTAAGTATTGTGTCATAAAGAAGGCTGGGCACTGAAGAATGGATACTTTTGAACTGGGGTGCTGGAGAAGACTCTTGAGAGTTCCTTGAACAGCAAGGAGATCAAACCAGTCAGTCCTAAAGGAAATCAGTCCTGAATATTCATTGGAAGAACTGATGCTGAAGCTCCAATACTTTGGCCACCTGATACTAAGAGCCAACTCATTGGAAAAGACCCTGATGCTGGGAAAGACAGAAGGCAGGAGGAGAAGGAGATGACAGGGGATGAGATGGCTGGGTAACATCACTGATTCAATGGACATGAGTTTGAGCAAACTCCAGGAGATAGTGAAGGACAGGGAAACCTGGCATGCTGCAGTCCATGGGGTCGCAAAGAGTTGGACACTACTGAACAATAACAAAATGTCTTATAGTCTTTGTATTATCTTTATAAGATAATAAAACTAGCTGAATCCACTTGTCTTATTTTAATCTCTATAAAGATAAATTCTTTTTTGAAATGCCATGATTGATTTGACAGACTAAGATGTGAAACTTCAGAGGTTTTCAAATCAGAAAACCTGAAAAGTTCTAAACATTCTGATTACATTACTCAGAAAGATTTAGTTGTTCTTTTTTTAAAGCCATGAGTTTTAAAACTTTACTGAATTACAAATGATCCAAGCATACGTTACACTTTCATCAATTCCAGATTTTCAATACAGGTGAAATCATCTCTTGGAGAGCTTCCTTCAGAAAATTTGCAATTGGGGTTCCCTGGTGGCTCAGACAGTAAAGAATCTGCCTGCAAGGCAGGAGACCCGTGTTCTATCCCTGGGTCAGGAAGATCCCCTGGAGTAGGAAATGGCAACCCACTAGCATTCTTGCCTGGAGAATTCCATGGACAGAGGAGCCTGGCAGTCTACAGTCCTTGGGGTCACAGAGTTGGACACGACTGATTGTCTAATGCTTTCTTTCACTTAAAAATTCATCAGTAAAATGGCCAGTTTCTGCATATATATTTGAATGTGGTTTATTCCCCACTGACATTTTACCTAGGAAAAGGAAATGGTAACCTACTCCAGTATTCGTGCCTGGAGAATCCCATGGACAGAGGAGCCTGGCAGGCTACAGTCCATGGTCACAAGAATTGGACACTACTTAGTGACTAAACCACCAACCACCAGCATTTTACCTACATTGTATTGATTCTTTTATCTTACTGTTAGTGCATTTAATTTCTCTCTGCTTTGGTTTTAGTAAATAGACTGACACTTGACATGTGTTTTTCCAAGGTTCAATTTTAAGTATTAATGTATTGATAAAATGCCTTTTGAACTACTCCGATGAAAGGTCCTGTGTAAATAGCAAATATTGTTTGTGTTGCTGTTGGTCTCATTATGTACATTTTCTCTACTGGCCTCTGTCTTTCAAGACTGAGACCTGTATGTTATATTTGAAGATGTTTCCTTTCAAGATAAAATATAATTAAGATATTTAATATCAGGAAATGATTTCATTTTTCTACCAAAGAATAATTCCTCTTAAATAAATAACATATCCCTGAGAAAGTGAGTACTTCTTTGTGTATAATACTTTTAACTTGACTTTTTGATATCTCTGAAAAATTACCTATGTAATTCTCAAGGTCAAATTACCCAGGGAGTAGGAACAAAACTAATTTAAAAGCTGACTTCTTATGGACCACTTAGGAGACTGCTGGCTTTTCACTGCAGTCAGGTTATTTATTTATTTATTTTTTGTTATCTTGTTCCTTTATTTACGAATGTTAGTTACAAACATACACTCACATATATATATACACCACATACACATATATATCTCCCCCTTTAACATACCACGTAATGGATACTATGTAATAATTATAGAAAACAATTTTCTGCATATTAAGCATTTAATCAGGGAAATCTGAATAGAAGGCATGAAAGTCACTATAGCTTATATTGTGTATTCTTGGGGTGATGGTGGTCTCAATCAGGGACATTTGTGAATTTCTGTCATTTTTGGTTGCCACAATTTTGGGGGTTGCATCTGGTATCTAGGGGATTCATGGCTACTGTTAATCATCCTACAATATACAGGACAGGTCCCAACCCTCAATAATTAATTATTGGTTCAAAATATCAGTAGGGCCTTGCTTGAGAAACTTATATTCTTTACATATAATAGAACTTTTAAAATTCATCTTCAACAATCAGGGTTCTCCTGGATTTTGTGCATCCTGTTAATTCTCATCCCCCTGGGTCTCTTTACAGATTGGCATTGTGGGAAGAACAGGAGCTGGAAAAAGTTCCCTCATTGCTGCCCTTTTTAGATTGTCAGAACCTGAAGGTGGCATTTACATTGATGACATCTTGACAACCAGTATTGGACTGCACGATTTAAGGAAGAAAATGTCAGTTGCACTTCAGGTATGCATAGCAGAACACTCTTACATGTTCTTTTCATAAGGTGTCTAAAGTTTAAGTGCTTTTAATTTGATTGGTCTTTTCAAGGTAAGTGAATGAGTTGATCCTTTTTTTCCCAATAGAGCATATATTTTAGCAGCAGGTGTTTTCAACAGACACTTTCATCAGATACCAGGTTTTTTTTTGTTGTTGTTGTTGTAGTTGTTCATTTGTTAGTTTTGTGTGCATGTGATTTAATAACTTACTGAGACAGATTTCTGGACTCAGACTTCATCAGTTTCCACAGTGTTTCCACTGATAATCACATAATTCTGAGAACAGAAGGATAAATGATTTGTTAGCACTGGAGAGGTTCCTATAGGGAAACATGAATTTTATTAATAAGTGTCTTACAGATGTAATTTTGCTGTGGGAAATGAGGACATCTTTTAAAGTGATTATCTCCTTGGAGAACTTTCTGTGAAATTGTGGGGCTTTGAGAATCATAGGATATATAGATGCTTTGGGGAGACTTTGACAATTTAGTCATTAATGAATAATTTTCACCAGGGAGGCAGTACAGAATAGTGAGGAAGAGCGGTGGACTCAGAATTCTGTCTCTGTGTACCTTGGTTTTCTCTGTCTTACAAGGCAGATAATGGTATCACCCCTCAATCAGTTGTGAGGACAAAATAGGTCAATGAGTGTGAAATGTTTCACGTAGACCCATATGTGCCTGCTGTGATGGTGGAGTGCTGAGTTGGAAATCTCTTCCTGGGCTCTCATTCTGTTCTCTTTTCTTCTTCTTTGTAAAGTAGTATAACTTTCAAGGAGCGTTTTGGAGACTGGATTATATGCGTGGTAGACACTCCCATCATTCCTTGTGGTTCATTCACTCAACATAATTCTGTGACATTTACTGAGAAATTTCTATCCTCCAGGTATATAGCCAAGGGCAACATAGGCCATGTGTCCTTATCTATCATCCTGCCCTCTGCTTTGACAGAGTTGCTGATTAAAAAAAAAAAATGAGTTTTTATTCATATACTTAGTAATCATCTGCCCATTAAGGCAAGCTCAGAAAAATACCCCCTTGAGATGAGAAACAGAGAGAAGGTGAGACACAATGAGCCAGGCAAATGTGCTTCCTGGAATGTGGGTGCAATATGTCCTGAAATGCCTATTTCTCAGGAAGCATGTACAACATGGCACCCAAAGGAAGGCGAATGTGGACTTGGGTATGGCTGTTGCTACCTGCCATGACCTCAAAAATACCTGGAATTAATCTTAAGTAATTTTAAAATCAAGATATTCTTTTAAGACTCTAGTGAAATGCCACATCAAACCCTTTGAGATGTCTGCTGTCAAAGAAAAGAGAGAGAAAAAAAAGAATGTAGAGAAATTAGAATCCTTGTTCATTGCTGATAGGAATGTGAAATAGTGCAGCTACTATGGAAATCAACTTGCTGGTTGCTCTGAAGAGTTAATGATGGAATTATCATATGACCTAGCAATTCTACTTAAGAGTATAAACCCAAAAGAATTGGAAGAAAGGTCTTGAAGAGACACTGGAACCTGCATGTTATAGCAGCATTATTCTCAACAGCAAAAAAGTGGAGGCACCCAAGGGTCCATTGACAGATGAATCAACAAACCAAATGTGACACATATACATATAGTAGAATATTACTCAGCCTTAATAAAGAATAAAATTCTGACACATGCTACAGACAGATGACCTTGAAAAAATTAAGCTAAGTGAAATAAGTCATTTACAAAGGACAAATACTGTATGATTCTACTAATAGGAGTTACCTCGAATAGCAAATTCATGGATACAGGACATAGAATGGCGGGTGCCAGGAGTGGCTAGGAGAGGGGAGTTGTTGTTTAATGGGTACAGAGTTTCAGTTCTTCAAGATGAAAGGAGATCTGAGGCTGGATGGTGGTGATGGCTGTACAACAATGTGAATGTATTTAACACCACTGAACTGTGCACTTAAAGTGGTTAATCTAGCAAATTTTTTTTGTGTGGATTATTTTATTTTTTAACTTTACAATATTGTATTGGTTTTGCCATATATAAACATGAATCCACCACAGGTATGCATGTGTTCCCCATCTTGAACCCTCCTCCCTCCCCATACCACAAATTTTATGTATATTTTATCACAATTGAAAAAAATTTTTTTCAAAGCTATCCCTTTCAGGAAAAAATGGGAAGAACTTCTTAGCACATTAAGTCCCCATATTTAAAGATTTCATCTGGCTATTAGATTTATGACTTATGATTACAGTAGAAAATAAATGAGCTTAGATTCCCAAGTTTTATGTTTTGATGGTACTCATCTCTGAAATGGCCATGTGAGACTAGTTAGTAGAAATAAAGGGCATGTCTGTAAAGTGCTTTCACATCCTTGAATGCAAAGCTTTAGAAACATCCCTGAATTATTTTTAATGCTTCTTAAAAGAAAAATGTTGTATGCTTGTGTACATAATTCTGTAAATAAATAACATTAGATAATTCTTGGCTCTGCCAATAATATTTGGAAGCACATCTGAGCAAAGACTAAACATGCCTTGACATTGGCATGTTTTGGTTCTATTCTGTTGGTTTCCATCCTTCCTTTGAGCATGTTCTAGGTACACAGTCCAGAGAGCATGTTTGCAAAATAGTGCTAAGCTTTGTATCCATGTAGATTCCACTTTATATGCCTTTGTCTCCAAGGTGCAGTGTTGCTTGATTAAAGAGAGAAAATCTGGAGAGAACTTGCAATGTATAAAGATTCCCAGGAAGCCATACAGGAGGCAGACGGGGCTAGAATGGTTAAGAGTGTAGACCCAGTGTCAGTGTGACCCACAGTTTATTCCTGCTCTGCCTCATCGACTGTGGGGTCTTGATAATGTCACTTGGCTGCCAAGCTTCAACATCCTCGTCCTTAAACCCGGTCTGGAAATCATTGCCCCACAGATTTGTGGTGAAGATGTAACTTAGTGAGATAATGTTTGTGCCCTTGTCTCGTTCTTAGGAATGCTCAGTCATCAGGAACTGTTATTAGTCTTAAGAATCAGGGTATTGGCCTTTTGGGTATTATTTCTACTTAAGTAGAAAGTAGAGTAACACCTTCTAAAATGACTTTTCTCTTTAATTTCTGTTGATGTGTTCATGGTCTTTGGTGATTTTCTTTATATTTGTTGTTTAATAATAAAAAACTAAATCATTACATAAATATGAATAGTAAAGCAAAGAAACAGAAAATAAAAACAAACAAACAAAAAACACAATAGGAATTTTGGGGAAAAGCACCACATAGAAATGTATCTAACATTTTCCAAGAGCAAGAAATCAGACTAAAATTTTTTTGTATTTTGATTTCTGGCTTTCCTCCCACCAGCTTCTTCCCTGACCATCACCTTATACACACTCTTACTTTCTAATCCCTCACCAAGACTTCCAGTCTTTTTCTCAGCCCTCCCCACACTCTTGAATATTTTCTTTCTCTCTTTGAGAACAGGGCCTATATCTCTCATTTCTGTTCCTCTAGTGCTTGTTACAGTCCCTGACAAGTTACATGAGTATTAATAATAATTCCTAATGTTTATGGAATCATTAACACATTTTAGTTTCTTATCCCACCATTTCCTGCTTAATTCTCACAATTTGTTGTTATCCTTATCTGATAGATTTAAAATCTGAGTCATTGGGAGCTTATCCTACTTTGCAAGTAAGGGGCAGAGCCAGGATTCAAATTTTATGTGTGTCTACTTTTTAAAAATTGAAGTATAGTTGATTCACAGTGTTTCAGTTGTATAGTGAAGAGTTTCAGTTTTATCTCCAAAGACTCCCATAGCAGCAGAGTAAAATCCAAAGTACTAGTCATACGACAGAGACCTACACTCTCCAGTATCCACCTTGTCCACTTCTCAGTCGTCTGACTCTTTGTGACCCCATGGACTGCAGCACGCCAGGATTCTCTGTCCATCACCAACTCCCGGAGCTTGCTGAAACTCATGTCCATTGAGTCAGTGATGCTATCCAATCATCCCTTTCTCTTCCTGCCTTCAGTCTTTCCCAGCATCAGGGTCTTTTCCAGTAGTCAGCTCTTCACATCAGATGGCCAAAGTATTGAAGCTTCAGCTTCAGTATCAGTCCTTCCAGTGAATATTCAGGGTTGATTTCCTTTAGGATTGACTGGTTTGATCTCCTTGCAGTCCAAAGAACTCTCAAGAATCTTCTGCAACACCACAGTTTAAAAGCATCAATTCTTCAACTGTGTTGTACTCATCAGATATTTTCCCGATTTTTCCTACCGTCCCACTTGAAAGGACTCCCTAAACCACAGAAAGAATAAGTAAGTATAGAGCAAAGCCAGAAGATAATATTCCTATTGCTCTGTCCTTCATTTGGACAATATCAGTTTAGAAATGGGTTTATGCACTTGTATGTAATGGGCTGATATGTGTCAGAAGATACTCAAAATGTTATCCCTCCCCAAACAAGAGACCTTTGTCTTTACAGCATCTTGCTAGCTGCAGAGGTGGAGAAAGTATGTTAGTTTGGTTGCTTGAATTTACTTGTCTAAGTGCAAAAACTTACATTCGTCTTTCTCTCAAATGAATAGGAAGCAGTGATGCTTGTGTCTCAACACCCCAATATAGGGAACTTAGGAAGCTGAGAGCAGACTCTGCAGAGGGAGAGCCCAGTGCTGTTTTTTGAGTTGCCCCTCTTAGCTGAGCCAGGCCCACACTGGATCCTTGGTCCTTGTGATCCTGGAAGCAGCAGGGAGCTTCCATGGTGGTCTCTCTTTCTCCTAGGCTCATCCCTGTCACTGCTGACTCCCCATGAACAGGTCAGAACTGGGGGAGATGTGATGGTAACAAGGACCTGGGTAGGAGCAGAGACAGGGGAGTGGGGACATAGACCATCAGTCATGGGAGGAACATTCAAAGATGAATACTGTGTTCTTAAGAAGGTACTCCTCAACTTCTGTTCAAAATTTTAGGAATAATCTAAAATGAAAGTTCTTCTTAAATAATTTCCTTAAACACAACAGGTAGCTGAAGTATGTGTGTTCTTTGTGCTCAGGATCTGAAGTACTTAAATATGTCCCCCAGAAAGACCACCAGTTGAGATTATATGCAGGGAGTAGCCTGCTTACTTGAAAGGACCTGGAAAATGGAGGGAAGATGGAGAAAGGAAGGAGAAGAATATTGAGGACCAGCCTCCCCTCACCTGGCTACATCACTTGTGTAAACCTCATGGAGACACCTGAAGGATGAGAAATCACCAGCATGTGGGAATCTTAAGGCTGATAATTACAAACAGTAACAAGTTTTTATAAAAATCAGAAGTAGAATGATGGTTATTCCCCTGACAAGGACCACTTACCATTGTTTAGATGGTTGTTTAGTCTTTGATCCTAAATTCGAGTTTTAAGGGAAACCTTAAATTTGGTCTCGAGATTTTTTAGTTCAGTTCAGTACTCATTCTGAAATATTGTATGACTAGTGATTTTCAGGGCTTTGGAAGCATAGTGGCCACTTAATCAACTCTGTGCGACTAAATATCCCTTTATAATGTCTTTTTAATTCTGGATTTTGTTCAGGGGTGTGTCTTTTTTTGGTGGCACACCCTGAGTTTTCTGTATTCATTTCTCTCTCATTAGACTTAAAACTGAGACCATATTGAAGGAAGGTTTGGAAGGCTTCCTGAGTATCGTTCTTCCTCATGATTAGGGAAAAGAAATGTCTGTCTTCTTCGTCTTTCCTCTCAGGCTTTTGTGAAGTGAGGAGGAAAGTCCAGCCCCAAGGCCAGGCAGGATTTGAACATGGCGATTCCGAGCAGTTCCGGGCACCTGTGGAAGAGTCAGGTCTCCTCTTGTTCCCACCCACACGTGTGCCTCCCCTTGTTCTGCCCCCTTCACTGAAAGGAGCCAATTGTGCTCTTCTCTTCTGCCCATATTCTTATGGCCTGGCTTACTGAGCCTTCCAGAAGAAACTGTAAGTGGCCTACATGAGCTTATGTACAGGATTCTCTCTTGAGGCCAAGAGGAGACATATATTTCCAGAGTAATTTACTTGTGGCTCCTCCTGAAGCAGATGACTAGGAAGAACTATTTAAATCAAAGTATCATGACACAGGTCACGGTGGGTTTCAGGTCCTCCTGGCCTTGCAGTTAATAACAAATTTGAGGCAGGCCATCCTGACACACAGGTTAGAGAACGTGGGACCAGCTGATGCCAAAATCAAAGGTGATCTCTCCATGGACAGAGGTGCTGCAGACCCCAGGAGCTGACGTTCCCCTTGCACATGTGGGGCTGTTCATTTCACACATGTGGAGAGATTCCAGATCCTAGAAGACAATCTGACCAATGGAGAAAATAGCCTAGTTTACTCTTCAGTGCTAATGTGTAAATATTTAATGGTTTGCTTTGAGGCACAAACCTCTACTAATCATGCTGTTGGTATTTCCCAGTCACACCAGGATTGACAGTTAATTTATGTAGATCTTGACATTAAGTTTCTCATGTAATTATTTCCTCAGTTTGTGTGAGTATTTAAACAGATATTTATTACCAGGGTGGTATTTTTTTTTTTAATCAAATCTTCCTTTGTCTTCAGTTTTTTCCTTAAGATGAAAAAAACTTCTTCAACACTTTCTTCTGTTAGTGTTCAGTAGTTCAGAAGATACTTTGTAGCACACTTTGTACAATGGAAAATAATTTTAGAGATACTGTTTTGTAAACATACATTTGCAACTTTATTATTAATAATTAATGAATTTAGATGTTTTTGTATTTCAATTTTGACAGTCTGTACACATTAGAATAAAATAAAAAGAGGTTAAGGTAATAACACTCACTGTTTCGGCATATTTAGGAACCTGTTTTATTCACTGGAACAATGAGGGAAAATCTGGATCCCTTTAATGAGCATGCGGATAACGAACTGTGGAATGCCTTAGAAGAGGTAATTTATTAATAGTAACTGTAATTAACTTGTTAGCATCTGTATATGTGTGTTTACATTTAGAGCTTTGCAGATAATTAAGGGGAGCGTGTCAGTGTCACTGACTTCGGTAATAGGAAAACACTGATGACATGGATATGCTTAAAAATGTGTGTATTGATGATGATGAAAATCAACAATATAATGTGACATGTTTTCATTTTAGCTATTTTCCTTGAACCCTGAACAAATAGACACATTATCTTGTCCTTAGCAGAGTACTCAATTGGATGTTGAAACTGTGGGATCAAATTCTACTAGTGACCTGGTGAATTAATTACTCCATTATACTCCAATATTCATTTTATTCCTCTGGTCTTAGGAAACATCTCCTAAGTGGAGACAATAGTAGTTTTTCCTTATTAACTAAAAGATATAAACAAGATCATACTAATAAAATGTAGAAGTTTAATAGGAAAGTGTTTATAGAAGTAAATTATATAGTCGGAATTAATGATGATTATTTATTGGCAATCATGTCATTTTAATGCTATAGCATGAATGCAGATAACAGAACCCTGGAACATCTGCTCAGCTTTTATATGGGTAGGTTCATTTCTAGAGAAATTTCTGTTATTTGTGTCATGTTTTCCCTTGCTCCACTTCTTTGAATTTCCTCACCCTTGCATAAAAAGAAAATTTGACTATTAGTTGCTGTCAGTTTGTATTTTAATACAGACTATTTTGTGTATTTGCACTCCTTTTAAAAATCAGTTCTACTGATGCCAGAAACCCTAGACTTCTTTTTTTTTTAATTAATTTATTTTAATTGAAGGCTAATTACTTTACAATATTGTAGTGGTTTTTGCCATACATAGTCTTTGCTTTTAAAAAGTAAGAATGAGCATTCCTATACATTAACGATGAAAGATCAGAAAGAGAAGTTGAGAAAAAAAATCCCATTTACCATTGCAACAAAAAGAATAAAATACCTAGGAATAAACCACCTAAGGAGACAAAAGACCTGTACTTATAAAACTACAAGGTACTGACAAAAGAAATCAAAGATGATGCAAACCAGATGGAGGGATATACCATGTTCTTGGATTGGAAGAAGCAATATTGTGAAAATGACTATACTACCCAAAGAATCTACAGATTCAATACAATCCCTGTCAAATTACCAATGGCATTTTTCATAGAATTAGAGCCAAGACTTTTACAGTTTTAATGGAAACACAAAAGATCCCAAGTAGCCAAAGCAGTCTTAAGAAAGAAAAACAAAGCTGGAGAAATTAGGTACCCTGACTTCAGAATATATTATTGAGTTGGCAAAAAAGTTTGTTATATAAGATTTTATTAAAAAAAAACAACGAACTTTTTTGACAGTTCAATACAGAGCTAGAGTAATTAAGCTGGTATGGCACCAGCACAAAAACAGAAATACAGATCAATGGATTAGGCTAGAGAGCCCAGAGATGAACTCACAAACCCGTGGCCAACTAATCTATGACAAAGGAGGCAAGAATATACAATGAATAAAAGGTGGTTTCTTCAGTAAGTGGTGCTGGGAAAACTGGACAGCTATGTCTAAAAGAATAAAATTAGATCACTCCCTGATACCATATACAAAAATAAACTCAAAGTGGATTGAAAACCTAAATGTAAGACCAGATACTATAAGATTCTTAGAGGAGAACACAGGGAAAAAACTCTACCTAAATAACTACTAAATGTTTGATCGATCTTTTCATTTTAGAGAAGTGTGGCATATTTTTTTTAATCTTTTTTTGTTGTTGTTGTTGTTACACAAATCTGATAGATTGATTGTTCACTTTGGTTTGAATTGGTGTGTTTGTCATTTAGTGTCACCCTTCTAGGGAAGCTCTGAAATCTGTAATATACAGATGAACCTTGACTATGAGCAGGCAGATTTGGAGGTATGACCGTTTCCAGCCAGTAATTCTGGTTTCTGAAGGATGTCACGACTGAGTCTTTATACACCCACCCTGCTTTTCAGCAGCATGTGAATTTTGTTTTCTTAAATTGAGTCGATTGCTTCACCTTCTCCTGCCTGAAAAACAGTGTATCTCTGATTTCATTTAAGTTTGTGAGTCTTTTACAGTAAAATTCTACAAAATAAGAGGTGTGTAGAGCATTTAACCACTAAATGCAAAGAACAATAGGATGATCCACTACTCTTGAATTCATAGGACAAATTTAATGGTGAAATCGGGACACATCTTAAAACTGGAAGTACTGGTAAATTATTTTTCTATTTGTTTTCCAGATTGAGACCCTTCTTCAGATTCTCAGGTAGCATTACTCTAGAATTTTAGAACATATTGTTCCATGGACAGAGAGGCAATCTAAATTATAAAAATGCTAAAGTAGTAGATAATCCTAAGATCTATGTCTATTTAAACTACATTTGGAACTTTCTATAAAAAGGAAATGTGAGTTTATTTCACAAAGTCAAGTGTGTGGTTTCCATGTATTGCTTCTGGAATTAACTCTGTTAACTTTGGTGATATCACTTGGAGAAATCATCCCACTATTATGGTTCTCTAGGAGTTTATTCCTTATGACTATTTTAAAAGAAAACTTACCAAATCATTCACTGAAAAACATACAAATGTGATAAAGAAACAATTCCTCAAGAATCTGGATAAAGGGGGTGATTTATCACTCTAAGTTATTGTTGTTCAGTTGCTAAGTCACCTCTGACTCTTTGTGACCCCAGTGGACTACAGCACGCCAGGCTTCCCTGTCCCTCGCCATCTCCTGGAGTTTGCCAAAGTTCATGTCCATTGAATAGATGATGCCATCCAGCCATCTCATCCTCTGTCTCCTTCTTCTGCTTCTGCCTTCAATGTTTCCCAGCATCAGGGTCTTTTCCAATGAGTCAACTGTTTGCATCAGGTGGCCAAAATATTGGAGCTTCAGCTTCAGCATGAGTCTTTCCAGAGAGTATTCAGGGTTGATTTCCTTTAAGATTGACTAGTTTGATCTCCTTGTTTTCCAAGTGACTCTCAGTAGTGTTCTCCAGTACCACAGTTCAAAAGCATTGATTCTTCAGCACTCTTTTTTTTTTTTAATTTTATTTTATTTTTAAACTTTACAATATTGTATTAGTTTTGCCAAATATTGAAATGAATCCGCCACAGGTATACCTGCGTTCCCCATCCTGAACCCTCCTCCCTCCTCCCTCCCCTACCCTCCCTCTGGGTTGTCCCAGTGCACCAGCCCCAAGCATCCAGTACCGTGCATCGAACCTAGACTGGCGACTCGTTTTATACTGTCCAGGTCTCACGTTTGTACATGACTACTGGAAAGACCATAGGTTTGATTATACAGACCTTTGTCAACAAAGTGATATATTTGCTTTTTAACACACTGTCTAGTTTGGTCATAGCTTTCCTGCCAAGAAGCAACCATCTTCTAATTTCAAGGCTACAGTCACCATCTGCACTGATTTTAGAGTCCAAGAAGAAGAAATCTGTCACTGCTTCTATCTTTTCCCCTTCTATTTGCCATGAAATGATGGGACTGGATGCTATGATCTTAGTTTTCTTAATGTTGAGCTTTAAGCCAGTTTTTTCACTCTCCTCCTTCATCCTTATCAAGAGGTATCACTAAATCAATGAAGTCAGTTTTTAAGCAAACCAGAAACCCTAGTTATTAATTTGTAAATGATGCCTAACTGGAACCCAAACTCACAGAGTTAACTTGAGAATGAATAGCAGGGAACCAATATGTTTTCCTCTTAATGAACTTCAATTAAAAGGAAAAGATAGCTTAGAAATTTTTTTAAGTCCTCTAGTTCTGTTTTGTCCTTATTCTTTGGCAAAGATGGACATTCAGAAGGAAAACAGTCCTATGGATGCTGCCTGTCTCATTTTGTTGATTTTTCTAAATATGCTGAAAATACATTTTTCATGTAATCAAAATTTGCCAACTTACTGTAAACTGATAAAAGTTCATCAGAAATTGGTGCTATTGGAGTGCTAAAAAGCAAAGGCAGCTCCAAAAATATAACATGAGTAGTGCCTGAAGATGAAGCACTTTATCACTCAGAGGTTAAAAAGTCATAGTAGATAAAACTCTGGAAATGAATCATTGATGTGTTGCTTCTGTTATAAAGCAAAAACAAAACACCTTAGATACTAGGATTTGGAATTAAGAGTATAGTATGGGGGCTTCCGCAGTTGCTCAGTGATAAAGAGTCTGCCTGCAATGAAGAATTGGGGTTGATCCCTGAGTTGGGAAGATTCCCTGAAGGAGGAAATGGTAACTCACCCCAATATTCTTGCCTGGAAAATCCCATGGACAGAGGAACCTGGAAGGCTTCAATCTAGAGTTGACTTAGCAACTAAACAATAACAAAAATTTCCTGTCAAACTGGGAAGAAATCATGAAGTTAAATGTCTGACATTGATAGTGTCTCTGTTAGGACACAAGTGTGTCTCATCACACAGGAAAGCAAGATACAGAAACCTGGGCATCAGCAACCCGTGCATCAGGAACCATGTAGTTCGGTCCTTGCAGTGGCAACAGGTCACGTGTCCATTTCCCCGGGCTTTGTATTAGGTGAACTACCTTTACTGCTGGCCCTGCTCTAGTAAAAGCTCTTCCCCATTTGTTGATTGCATTTCAGTATCTCCTTCTGACCCACACCAGATTTTCTTTTTGAAAAGTAAGAAATTTCCGCAAAATGTGGAAACCACCTGACCTCTGTGTTCCCCTCCTGTGCGAGGCATCAGCACCTACTACACAGAGTGCACACAGTGATGATGGAGACAGGGTGCCTTATAAGTCCAGTGTATTATTTTTCAGTTTGCTATATTTCATTATTTTCTCAAGATCTAAGATAATCTGGAGTATTCTATACAGAGATGTATAGTTTTGAATAGTAATTATTTGTTCTCTTTTCCTTAAATTATAACTTTTTTAGTGCTTTTGTTTAAAATGTGATATAATGTCTTGGAGCCAGTTAATTTTATAAGAATATATTCTTTATACAATTACACTTAATAAGAAAACAGTTTTATATATAAATTATTTATTCATATGAATTTAGTTTCTAATTTATAGGAACAGATATGTGATTCATTTAAAGTCACTTATGCCTTCATTCATGTTGTTGCTGTTTGTCACGTCTGACTTTTCTGCAACCCCATGGACTACAGCCTGCCATGCTCCTCTGCCCATGGGATTTCTCAGTCAAGACTACTGGAGTGGTTTCAATTTCCTTAGCCAGGGAGTCTCACCCAGGATCGAAACCAAGTCTCCTGCTTGGCAGGCGGATTCTTTACCACTGAGCCAACAGGGAAGTCCACCTTCATCCAGCCAACAAATATCTACTGAGAGCTTTTCAGGCAATGATTCAGATTCTGGGGCTGTCATAGTCATCAAGAGACAAAATGTCTGTCCTTTTGGAGCTTAAATTCTGGAGAAGTTGAAAAGCAAGCCAATCCATATGTAAAAAAAATCTCAGTTCTGTTACATGCAAAGGAGAAAAGTGAAGCAGAGCATGAAGAGGGGCAAGCTGATAGCATTATTAATAATGGGCAATATCTATTAATCTGTTACAAATTCTGCATGTACTGACTCATTTACTATTCTTCATAATGTTAAGAGGTACACACCTTTATAATTATGATATTATAGTCTTACTTAGAGTTTAGGAAGCTAAGATAGGGTAGGTTCAGGAATTTTCCCAGTTGGCATAGCCAGGCAAGACTTACCCCCAGGCTGCCTGGCTTCAAGTCTTCTCCAATTTGATTTTGTTTGGCTTCAAAAAAAAAAAAAAAAAAAGTAGTCAACAAAAGAGTCCAAAAGCAGTATTTGGGTGCAGTCTCAAAAATGACAGAATGATCTTGGCTCATTTCCAGGGGAATCCATTCGGTATCACAGTAATCCAAGCCTATGCCCCAACCACTAATGCCAAAAAAGCTGAAGTTGAACAGTTCGATGAAGACCTACAAGACCTTCTAGAACTAAAACCAAAAAAGATGCCTTCTTCATCATAGGGGACTGAAATACAAAAGTAGGAAGTCAAGAGATACATGGAGTAACAGGCAAGTTTGGCCTTGGAGTACAAAATGAAGCAGGGCAAAAGCTAACAGGGTTTTTCCAAGAGAACATGCTGGTCATAGCCAACACCCTCTTTCAACAACACAAGAGAAGACTCTACACATGGACATCACCAGATAGTCAATACCGAAATCAGATTGATTATATATTTTGCAGCCAAAGATGGAGAAGCTCTATACAGTCAGCAAAAACAAGACCAGGAGCTGACTGTGGCTCAGATCATGAACTCCTTAGTGCAAAACTCAGGCTTAAATGGAAGAAAGTAGGGAAAACCACAAGCAATTCTGATGGGACCTAAAACAAATCCCTTACAAATTATACAGTGGAAGTGACAAGTAGATTCAAGGGATTAGTTCTGATAGACAGAGTGCCTGAAGATCTATGGACACAGGTTTATAACAGTCTACAGGAGGTGGTGAACAAAACCATCCCCAAGACAAAGAAATGTAATAAGGCAAAATGGTTGTCTGAGAAGGCCTTACAAATAGCCGAGGAAAGAAGAGAAGCAAAAGGCAAAGGAGTAAAGGAAAGATATATGCATCTCAATGCAGAGTTCCAAAGAATAGCACAGAGAGATAAGAAAGCCTTCCTAAGTGATCAGTGCAAAGAAATAGAGGAAAGCAATAGAAAAGGAAAGACTAGAGATCTTGTAAAGAAAATTAGCAATACTAAGGGAACATTTCCTGCAAGGATGGGCACAGTAAAAGACAGAAGCGGTATGGATATAACAGAAGCAGAAGATATTAATAAGAGGTGGCAAGAATACATGGGAGAACTATTTTTATAAAAGGTCTTAATGACACAAATAACCACAATGGTGTGATCAGTCAGTTAGAGACAGACGTCCTGGAGTGTGAAGTCAAGTGGGCCTCAGGAAGCATCATGATGAAGAAAGCTAGTGGAAGTGATGGGATTCCAGCTGATCTATTTAAAATGGGTGAACATATCTCCACTCATCAACAGAAAAGTGGATTAAAGATTTACTGAGCATGATCCCGCCCTTCAGAACAAGACCCTGTCTCCCCCTGTAAGTCTCTCCCATCAGGAAGCTTCCAAAAGCCTCTTATCCTTCTCCATGCAGACAGACTGAAAACCACAATCACAGAAAACTAAGCAATCTAATCACATAGACCACACCCTTGTCTAACAATGAAACTATGAGCCATGCCCTTTAGGGCCACCCAAGACGGATGGGTCATGGTGGAGAGTTCTACAAAATGTGGTCCACTGGAGAAGGGAATGGCAAAGCACTTCAGTATTCTTGCCTAGATAACCCCTAGATAATGTTCCCAAGATAATGAACAATATGAAAAGGCAAAAATATAGGACACTGAAAGATGAATTCCCCAGGTTGGTAGGTGCCCAATAATCTACTGGAGATCTGTGGAGAAATAACTCCAGAAAGAATGAAGAGACAGAGCCAAACCAAAAGCAATACCCAGATGTGGATGTGACTGGTGATAGAAGCAAGGTCTGATGCCGTAAAGACCAAAAATGCATAGGAAGCTGAAATATTAGGTCCATGAATCAAGGCAAATTGGAAGTGGTCAAACATGAGATGGCAAGAATGAACATTGACATTTAGGAATTGGCGAACTAAAATGGACTGGAATGGGTGAATTTAACTCAGATGACCATTATATCTACTACTGTGGGCAAGAATCCCTTCAAAGAAATGGAGTAGTCATCATAGTCAACAAAAGAGACTGAAATGAAATACGAGAATGTAATCTCAAAAACGACAGAATGATCTCTGTTCCTTTCCAAGGCAAACCATTCAATATCATGATAATCCAAGTCTATGCTCTGACCAGTAATGCTGAAGAAGCTGAATTTGAATGGTTCTATGAAGACCTACAAGAACTGTTAGAACTAACACCCAAAAAACATGTCCGTTTCATTAGAGAGGACTGGAATGCAAAAGTAGGAAGTCAAGAAACACCTGGAGTATCAGTCAAATTTGGCCTTGGAGTACAGAATGAAGCAAGGCAAAGGCTAATAGAGTTTTGCCAAGAGAACACACTGATCATAGCAAACACCCTCTTCCAGCAACACAAGAGAAGACTCTGCACATGGACATCACCATATCGCCAACACCAAAATCAGATTGATTATATACTTTGCAGACAAAGATGGAGAAGCTCTAAACAGTCAGGAAAAATAAGACTGGGAGCTGACTATGGCTCAGATCATAAACTCCTTATTGCCAAATTCAGACTTAAATTGAAGAAAGTAGGGAAAACCACTAGACCATTCAGGTATGACCTAAATCAAATCCCTTACAATTATACAGTAGAAGTGAGAAATAGATTTAAGGGACTAGATCTGATAGAGGACCTAATAAACTATTGACAGAGGTTCGTGACACTGTACAGGAGACAGGGATCAGGACCATCCCCAAGAAAAAGGAATGCAAAAAAACAAAATGGCTGTCTAAGGAGGCCTTACATATAGCTGTGAAAAGAAGAGAAGTGAAAAGCAAAGGAGAAAAGGAAAGATATACCCATGTGAATGCAGAATTCCAAAGAATAGCAAGGAGAGATAAGAAAGCCTTCCTCAGTGATCAATGCAAAGAAATAGAGGAAAACAATAGAATGGGAAAGACTAGAGATCTCTTTAAGAAAATTAGAGATACCAAGGGAACATTTCATGTAAAGATGTGCTCAATAAATGACAGAAATGGTATGAACCTAACAGAAGTAGAAGATATTAAGAAGAGGTGGAAAGAATGCACAGAAGAACTGCACAAAAAAGATCTTCATGACCCAGATAATCATGATGGTGTGATCACTCACCTAGATCCAGACCTCCTGGAATGTGAAGTCAAGTGCACCTTAGGAAGCATCACTATGAACAAAGCTAGTGGAGGTGATGGAATTCCAGTTGAGTTATTACAGATTGTAAAAGATGATTCTGTGAAAGTGCTGCAATGAATATGCCAGCAAATTTGGAAAACTCAGCAGTGGCCACAGGACTGGAAAAGGTCAGTTTTCATTTCAGTCTCAAAGAAAGGCCATGCCAAAGAATGCTCAAACTCTGCACAATTGTACTCATCTCACACACTAGTAAATTAATGCTCATAATTCTCCAAGCAAGGCTTCAACAATATGTGAACTGTAAACTTCCAGATGTTCAAGCTGTTTTTAGAGAAGGCAGAGGAACCAGAGGTCAAATTGCCAACATCTGCTGGATCATGGAAAAAGCAAGAGAGTTCCAGAAAAATATCTGTTTCTACTTTATGACTCTGCCAAAGCCTTTGACTGTGTGGATTACAATAAACTGTGGAAAATTCTGAAAGAGATGGAAATACCAGACCAGCTGGCCTGCCTCTTGAAAAATCTGTATGCAGGTCAGGAAGCAACAGTCAGAACTGGACATCGGACCAGAGACTGGTTCCAAATAGGAAAAGTAGTACATCAAGGCTGCATATTGTCACCTGCTTATTTAACTTATATGCAGAGTATATCATGAGAAACACTTGACTGGATGAAGCACAAGCTGGAATCAAGATTTCCAGGAGAAATATCAACCTCAGATATGCAGATGACACCACCCTTATGGCAGAAAGTGAAGAAGAACTGAAGAGCTTCTTGATGAAAGTGAAAGAGGAGAGCAAAAAAGTTGGCTTAAAGCTCAACATTCAGAAAACTAAGATCATGGCATCTAGTCCCATCACTTCATGGCAAATATATGGGGAAACAGTGTAAACAGTGTCAGACTTTATTTTTTGGGGCTCCAAAATCACTGCAGATGGTGACTGCAGACATGAAATTAAAAGATGCTTACTCCTTGGAAGGAAAGTGATGACCAACTTAGCATATTAAAAATCAGAGACATTACTTTGCCAACAACGGTCCATCTAGTCAAGGCTATGATTTTCCCTGTAGTCACATATGGATGTGAGAGTTGGACTATAAAGAAAGCTGAGTGCTGAAGAATTGATGCTTTTGAACTGTGGTGTTGGAGAAGACTCTTGTGAGTCCCTCGGACTGCAAGGAGATCCAACCAGTACATCCTAAAGGAAATCAGTCCTGAATATTCATTGGAAGGACTGATGTTGAAGCTAAAACTCCAGTACTTTGGCCACCTGATGCAAAGAACTGACTCATTTGAAAAGAGCCTGATGATGGGAAAGATAGAAGGCAGGATGATAAGGGGTCAACAAAGGATGAGGTGGTTGGATGGCCTCACTGTCTCAATGAACATGAGTTTGACTAAACTCTGGGATTTGGTGATGGACAGGGAGGCCTGCTGTGCTGCAGTCCATGGGGTTGCAAAGAGTCGGACATGTCAGAGTGACTGAACTGAACTGAACTGAATTCAAATCCTAAAAGATGATGCTGTTCAAGTGCTGCACTCAATATGCCAGCAAATTTGGAAGACTCAGCAGTGGCCACAGGACTGGTAAAGCCAGTCTTCATTTCATTCCCAATAGAAGGGCAGTGCCAAAAAATGTTCAAATTACCACACAATTGCATTCATTTCCCATGCTAGCAAGGTAATGCTCAAAATCCTTCATGCTAGGCTTCAACTGTATATGAACCAAGAACTTCCAAATGTGCAAACTGGATTTAGAAAAGCCAGAGAAACTGGAGATCAAATTGCCAACATTCATTGGGTCATTGAAAAAGCAAGAGAATTCCAGAAAAATGTCTTTTTCATTGACTACACTATAGCCTTTGACTGTGTGGATCACAACAAACTGTGGAAAATTCTTAAAGAAATAGGAATACCAGATCACCGTACTTGCCTCCTGCAAAACCTGTATGCAGGTCAAGAAGCAACAGTTAGAACCAGACAGGGAACATTGGTTCCAAAGCAACAATTTGGACTGGTTCCAAATTGGGAAAGGAGTACATCAAGGCTATATATTATCACCTTGCTTATTTGACTTATATGCAGAGTACATCATGTGAAATGCTGGGCTGGATGAAGCTGGCATCAAGATTGCTGAGAGAAATGTCAATGATGTCAGATATGCAGCTGACACCACCCTAATGGTAGAAAGTGAAGAGGAACTAAAGAGCTTCTTGATAAAAGTGAAAGAAGAGTGTGAAAAAGCTGGCTTAAAGCTCAACATTCAAGAAACTAAGATCATGGCATTCTGTCTCACACTTCATTGCAATATATGGGGAAATAGTGGAAAAAATGACAGACTTTATTTCCAAAATCACTGCAGATGGTGACTGCAGCCATGAAATTAAAAGATGCTTGCTCCTGGAAAAAGGAGTTATAACAAACCTATACAGAATATTAAAAAGCAGAGACATCACTTTGCCAACAAAGTCTATGTAGTCAAACCTATGGTTTTCCCAGAAGTCATGTACCAGTGTGAAAGTTGGACCATAAATAAGGCTGAGCGCTGAAGAACTGATGCTTTTGAACTGCAGTTCTGGAGAAGATTGTTGTGAGTCCCTTGGAACACAAGCAGATAAGGAAAGTCAGTCCTAAAGGAAATCAACCCTGAATTTTCCTTGGAAGGACTGATGATGAAGCTGAAGCTCCAGGACATTGGCCGCCTGATGTGAAGAGATGACTCATTGGAAAACACCCTGATGCTGGAAAAGATGGAATCAGGTGGAGAAGGGTACGAAAGAGGACAAGATGGTTGGATGGCATCGCTGACTTAATGGACATGAGTTTGAACAAACTCCAAGCGATAGTGAAGGGCAAGGAACCCTGGTGTGCTGCTGTCCATGAGGTTGCAAAGTGTTGGACACAACTCAGTGACTGAACAACAGCAACCTATATCTATAAGCTAAGGGAAATAAGATGTTGTGTTTTATTTTTCATGCATTTTCATTCACAACAATGCATTTACGACACTGAAGAAAATGTACTTCATTGGTCCACTATTTATAGGTTTAAACTTGGAAAAGAACCATTATTAGAGTGGGCTCCAGGATTACTAATGTATAAGGGGCAGTTTGCCATTGTTTGAAACTTGCATATATTAAACTTCAGAAAATAGTAAAGGGCCAATAAGACTATGTCTCCAGAGAACCAGATTTTCTGTAAAATTTTTGAAAGTTTTTCTCTAGTGTACCAACTCCTATGCAAAATGTACTTTATGAAACTTAACTCAACCATAAAGATCCTTTTAACTTTTCTGTTTAAATCACATTGGGAGAAATAGCTTCACTTTTTGAGAGACTTCCTTAACTAACCCCTAGGTGGGGTTTCTGGGGGATGTCCTGTGATGGGAATGGGGGACACTGAGATCTTCCTGTCCTGAGTTGACTCCACCATCTTTCTCAGTGAACATTCACTGGACGGAGCTCTCCCCATCATCTGGCTGTACATATATGATACGTAAGAAGTCCTGAGGATGTCAAAGCTCTAGTGTCTAAGAGGCTTGTCTACTTCAGTAACAGTTTGCTTAGAAAAATGTCATTCTTTTCTATCCACAGGTACAACTTAAAGAATCTGTCAAAAGTCTTCCTGCTAAAATGAATACTGAATTAGCAGAATCTGGCTTGAACATGAGTGTTGGTCAGAAACAACTGGTGTGCCTTGCCAGGACTATTCTCAGGAAGAATCAGATATTGATTCTTGACAAAGCCACATCATACGTGGATCCAAGGTATGGAGCTGAGCCCCAGGAAATCTTGAATCTGACTTGTAAATGTGGTAAATGGAAAACATTTAGTGAATCTTCAAAATGTTTCTAACTGCTCGCTTGGCCTCATGGATATCTGTTGGTAATATTAATTCCAGAAAACAAAGGATAAAACCAAGACATGTTATATGGTGTCAATGTTGTTATGAGGCATCATAAAAGAGCTGAATTCTTAAATCCAGCTCCTGATAGTTTCAAGCAGTTTGGAGGGAAGACTAATTTTCCATCATTTTATGAAAAATAGTAAATTTCTAAGTAGACTTTTTATACTTAGTTATTTAGGAACAAGACTATATGTTAAAGTATTGATTTTTAAAAACATTGTAAAAATATCATAGGATATTTTTAGGTCTTAAGTCTGCTTTTCCTGTCTTTACTGAATTAAATCAAATTCTTTGTTTCTAGAACTGATGAGTTCATACAAAAAAGAATTCATGAGAGATTTGCCCAGTGCACTGTGCTGACCATTGCACACAGGTTGAGCAACATTATTGACTGTGAATGGGTAATGGTAAGACCCTCACCATTTTAGCTATTTCCATTTATGTTCAATTTTCAATGTATCCTTCCTTGTAAAATTTGATAGGAACCTCCATTAATGTTTCTCTTACTTTCTTCTCTCATTCCTGAAAATTACTCAAGTACTTAACTATACTTTGAGAATGTACTATTAAATAATATATCCAATAATCTTATATCTTCATATTAAAAGTTTGAGTTGTCATTTCTTTATGATGGCCAACTTAAAATATTCCAAACCCAAGTTATAGCTCCATATTTTAGTGGAGTAGAACACAGTCATTTTCACTGTCATAGTTGTTTCAGCATTTTTGGATTCCCTTATCAAAAAAAAAAAAAAAGCTCGAACTTAGACTGTTGGGAAGTTGATGGCTAAAGTTGTAGAATGTCTCGGGAGTCCATGAGAAGAAACGGCCTAATGAGAAAAACAGTATTTTTTAACTGAAAGGATTTAATATAAGAAATGTATTACATAGGGATTAGAGGGCTAGAATCACTGGGGTAATGATTTTAGAAAGCAGCTACCATATCCTCGGATAGATCTCCAGACCTGAGAACTAGGAAGAGAGGCCCCGAAGAATTGATGCTCGGACCTCTGAGGAGAGGTCACTGCCCGGTTGCTGGCCATATTTGTAAGGGAGCAGGATGGGGCTGGTTCTCCATGTGCTAATAGCTGGAAGCTGGAGTCAGGTCCCAATGCTGAGGTGATGCTAGTAGCAGAATCAGGTAGTACATTAGCCGTGTTTCCCACCTTCAGTCTCCCTCTAGTGCCCCCTACTGGCAGAACCTAACAAAGGCCACCTGGCAAAAGAGTCTCTGAACTGTTGCTGTGACTTGCAGAGACCGAGCTTCTGCATCACAGATGAGAGTTTGGAAAGAAAGGCAAATCAGGGATGAGAGACTAAACAACCAGAAAGTCTCTTAACAATAGCTCTTTTCTTTACACATGGTAGGCTCCAGGCTTTGGTCTCTGGATTTCTGTCTAGTATCTTCCTTTCCAGGTTTGGTTGGCTCTTTCTTCCTTAGTAATTTAATATTTCCTTCCTTAACTTTATTTCCTTCCTCCATCTATTCCTTTTCTCTCTCTTTTTCGTTTTATCTCTTTCCTTGTCCTTTCCCTCTATTGCTTGCTCAGTTTTAATAAATGAGAAATGGAATGTAGCTTTATAACATAAGAAAAGCATTCCTCAAAGGAAAAAATTTGGCGGCAAATAATCTCAGGGAATGCAAGATACTTTAAGGTATTTTGATGGTCCATACAAAACAGGTAATAATCACTAATGAGTGGTCAATGATACCCACAGTTCCTTATGTCTAAGGAAAATAGTACCATCTCTTTTGACTTCTTGGGCAGCTTCTGGAATATCACCTCCTGTCCTTACTTCACATGCATTGTCAGATGGGATCATCAGTGGGGCACTGAGTAGATACCAGGCTGTCAGCATTGAGACAGTGCTTGTAGTCTCATTCCCCAAGCTGGACGTGCTTCCTTCTGGGGAGGCAGACGACAGAAATGGGGCATCCCCAACCAAAAGGATGCTCTAGGCTCCAAGCAGTGTGTCTGGCTACCTGGACTAGACATCATGGTAGGAAGCAGGCTCTACCTGCACACTTTCATGAGAGATGGGGTAGCATTCAAGATTGCCAAACAGTGACTCTTAATTTCTGGAAATGTTTTGTGTCAGGCATCCTTAGTCCTTCATTTTGTGTTCTTGAATGATAATTGGAAAAGTAACCTTTTTTTTTCCATTTATTTTTATTTATTTACTTTTAATTTTTTTAAAATATAAATTTATTTATTTTAATTGGAGGTTAATTACTTTACAATATTGTATTAGTTTTGCCATACATCAACGTGAATCTGCCACAGGTATACAAGTTTTTACCTGTCACTTTGTTGGTCTTACCTCTCAACATTGTGTTTCAAAGACTGTCCATTTTTCCATAACAAATAAATGATGCTGTGAAATGTACCTGTTTCAAGCCCTTTGTCAGGCTTTAGAAATAACAGCAGAAAGATGGCTTGATCTCCAGCTCAGTTAAGGGTCTTTTCAATTAAATTCTTTGTTCCTATATGTACCCTGAATACTTATTTTTGGTTTTTGGTATTACAGCATTAATGACATTCATGGTAACAGATTCTTTTTATTATTTAATTCTTAGAAGTAATGTCAGCTTGAAATGTGTGGTTGGTTAGGGAAACTGAAGAAGGCAGAATTTGGAAGACATGTCGCCTGGTCAGTCCTAAAGTGTTATCACTCAGCACCTGATCTGCAGATGTGAATATCTATACCCTCTCAACCAGTCAGCTTTCTTAATATTATCAAAATACATTCATTTTTTAAATGTTTTACTTACTGGTTTGTTGTTCAGTCACTAAAGCCATGTCCAACTCTTTGCAGCCCCATGGACTGCAGCATGCCAGGCTTCCCTGTCTTTTGCTATCTCCCAGAGCTCACTCAAACTCATGTTCATTGAGTCGGTGATCCCATCCAACCATCTCACCTTCTGTCATCCCCTTCTCCTCCTTCTCCCAATCTTTATCATCATCAGGGTCTTTTCCAGTGAGTTGGCTCTTTGCATCAGGTGGCCAAAGTATTAGGGCTTCAGCTGCAGCATCAGTCCTTCCAGTGAATATTCAGGGTTGATTTCCTTTGGGATTGACTGGTTTGATCTCCTGCAGTCCAGGAAACTCTTAAGAGTCTTCTCCAGCACCACAGTTCAAAAGCATCAATTCTTAGACTGGCACCCAGCCTTCTTTATGGTCCAACTCTCACATCCATACATGATTTCTGGAAAAACCATAGCTTTGACTAAACGGGCCTTTGTCAGCAAAGCAATGTCTCTACTTTTTAATACACTGTCTAGGTTTGTCATAACTTTTCTTCCAAGGAGCAAGTGTCTTTTACTCACCAATATCTCCTGGTAAGGAGGTTATACATTTCTATAATCTCAAATTTTCTCTCTCTTGGTCAATGTCTATGAACAAATATTTAAAGTAGTTTCATGAAGCAGTGCACTGCCCGTCCCTCCCCAACTTTCTAGTTTTGTCTCACTCTGTTCTCCCTCCTTCCTTTACAGCTAAAACCAAACTGATGGTCTTTCAGTTCTCCAGATTCAATCTTCACTCTCTTAGAATGTACCCTCTCTAGACTGTTGGCTTAGTCTAAGGTGCCTGCAGTGGAAATGGTGAGATGGTGGGACCTGGGCTAGATAAGGAAGTGGAGCCAAGTGGACTGTGTGATGGATTGAACATGGGATCTGAGAGCAGAGAGAAAGATTGACGCTGGTTTCTGGGTGCAGAGACTGAGCATCTGGGTGAATGGGGAAGATGGAGGGAGAAGGGAAAGGCAAGGGTTCTCTTTGGAGCCTGTCATCTTTGTGATGAATGACCTTGTTTCCAGGAAAGGATCTTACCCTTCACTGTGGAGCTGCTCTTCCCACTCCTGTGTTGGGAGACCTTCAGTTTAAGGTTCCTTGGTTGAGGTCATCAGTGATGTAATGGGGAGGTCCCACCAGGAGATGTAAGCTTGGCCCTGTGTTCACATCTCAGTCTGAGCTGGTTGTGGTTGCTGACTCCTCTGGTAGGAATAAGAGGATTAGACCTCAGGGCACCAAGAGACAGGCATCCCCCAGCTTCAGGGTTGGGGATTGTCCTCTGTGCTCCATTCACCCCAGCTATAAAGCTTACATGTTATTCTAGAGCTTCTAATTCGGAGAAGGCAATGGCACTCCACTCCAGTACTCTTGCCTGGAAAATCCCATGGATGGAGGAGCCTGGTGGGCTGCAGTCCATCGGGTCGCTAAGAGTTGGACACAACTGAGCTACTTCACTTTCACTTTTCACTTTTATGCGTTGGAGAAGGAAATGGCAACCCACTCCAGTGTTCTTGCCTGGAGAATCCCAGGGACAGGGGACCCTGGTGGGCTGCCATCTATGGGATCGCACAGAGTCAGACACGACTGAAGCGACTTAACAGCAGCAGCAGCAGAGCTTCTAATTACCAGTTGATTTTCAATGTAGCAAAAACATCACAAGTGATGTTCTTTCTCAAACCTTCATTTTTTGAGGCAATCTTATTTTTATTGCTTACTTTAGAACTATAGACACACCCTGTTTTATTGTGCTTCCCAGATATTGCATTTTTTACAAATTGAGAGCTTGTCATATACCTGCATTGAGGAAGTCTATAGGCACCATTTTTCCATCAGCATCTGCTTATTCCATGTTTCTGTGTCACCTTTTGGTAATTCTCACAATATATTAGACATTTTCACTATCATTGCAGTTGCTTTGGTGATCTGTAACATCAGTGATCTTTGATATTACTACTATGACTTACTGAAGTCTCTGATGATGGTTAATATTTTTTAGCAATGCCTCATTTTTAAGGTAAGGTCTGTACATTGGTTTTTTTTTTTTTTTTTTTTTCCAGACATAATGCTATTGCACACATGCTTGGGTATAGTATAGTGTAAACATAATTTTTATATGCCCTGGAAAACCAGAAAATGCACGTGACTCACTTTACTGCAATATTCACTATATTCTGGTGTTCTAAAATGGAACCCACAATAGCCCCGAGGGATGCCTATACCAGTTCCTTTTTGGAAAGCAGGTGATTGTCTGTTCTAAAAGCTTTAAGGACATAAAGACAAGTCAATCTGCTGCAAAGCCTGATGCTTCACAGGGCGGGCTGCCAGCCTGGGGGAGGGGCTTGGGGAAGTGACAGATGCTGACGAAGGGCATAACCAACAGTGCTGTCACCATAAAGTCCTGTTACAGCAAGTATTAAGGTGTAATAATTACATATTGTTGCACTGATGAATACTTCTGCACAAAAATAGGTGGATATTTTCTTTTATTCTGTTTTTCAAAATGATGAGCCTAACTCATAAAAATATATTTTTGTTACAAAAAAAAAGCAATAAATGTGCAAGGTAGAAATAGGAAAATTTTTTAAAATCTCATAAAGGGAAGATTACAAAATATACACCACAAGAAAGTAACAGTTGTATAGTGCTATAATATTATTTGGATAAAATTAGAACGATTACTAGTTTAAAAATTAGTCTTATGCAAAACAGAGTATTTCATCAGCAGAATTTTTATAGCAACAATATATTCTTAAAATCCCCATGTCATTAATTTTCTTTTTTAATATAAATTTATTAATTTACAATATTGTAATTAGCCTCCAATTAAAATAATTTATTTTATATATCACAATTTAATAGCTGCCTAAAATTTCATCTTAGAGATCAAGTATAAATAATCTGAAACTTTGACATAATATGGGCATCCCTGGTAGCTCAGACTGTTAAGAATCTGCCTGCAATGCAGGAGACCTAAGTTTGATCCCTGGGTCAGGAAGATCCCTTGCAGGTGGGAAGGGCTACCCACTCCAGTATTCTTGCCTGGAGAATTTCATGGACAGAGGAAGCTAGCAGGCTACAGTCCATGGGGTCCCAAAGAGTTGGACATGACTGAGCAACTAACACTTTCAATTTAGAGATTATGTATTTTTCAAATTGTCACTTTTATTCAAAAATCTTGAAATAATTAGATGGATATGGTTTTGCTTAGTGTAAGTGAACAAGAGAAAAGGCTTGTTGGGAAACAACTGTGATCCAGTTAATAGCTTTGTGTATGTGTTGGCTCTCTGAAGTGATTTATCCTGTTTTGGTTCATTAAACCAAACCATTAATGTTTCAGAATTTTATTTTACAAATAAATTCTCTTAATTTTAAGTATCTTAAAGATGTCATAACAGCATCTACGTTATGACTAAGCATAAAACTCATAACAGCAACTAAGTTAATCTTCCTCATTTGCTCCGAAATAGTGGATCAAGACAGACAAATTAGAAATCCTTTTTCTCCTTAGACTCACTACTGTCTCTACATTAGAGGGTTCTTCTTACATAGTTTAGGATTAGCTGGGTGCTTGTGACCTACTTTCTCTGCAGCCAATAGCACAGCTGTTCCCTCCAATTCCTGCCCCCTGCAGTCTTCATGTCACCTGATCTCCCTAGAACGATGAACAAAGAAGCATGTGACAATCTGCACTTACATTAACAGTATTGTTGTTTGTGGTCAACATTTTCACTGTTTCTAATTCCAAAGAATTAGAGAATTCTTTGGAAATGAATGATGAAGAACCAAAACCAGGAACAGGAAACTCAGATTCCACCTCTTTTGTTTATAGTCAGTCTTATGATGTTATGTTTTTTATGTTTCTTCCTCAACACAAACCTCTTCTCAGTAGAATTTTTCCCAGAGAAATCAAAACCAGAAACTGTTTTAACATCCCTACCTGGAAAGCACAAAACAGCTCATGCCTAACTAGAGTTTTACTTAAATTCTGTTTTCACCTTCATGGAACATTTCTTTCAGAAGCCTGCTGTTGCTGCTAAGTCGCTTCAGTCATGTCCAACTCTGTGCAACCTCATAGACGGCAGCCCACCAGGCTCCCCCGTCCCTGGGATTCTCCAGGCAAGAACACTGGAGTAGGTTGCCATTTCTTTCTCCAGTTCATAAAAGTGAAAAGGGAAAGTGAAGTCGCTCAGTTGTGTCTGACTCTTAGGGACCCCATGGACTGCAGCCTACCAGGCTCCTCCCTCCATCCATGGGATTTTCCAGGCAAGAGTACTACATGGCTGCAACTAGAATATTTCAGAAAAGGAAACTCCTTCAAAAACTCCAAAAGATTTCATTCAAGTTTTCAAAGGAAAATAACTAATGCCGATGTAGAAAGCACAGTTGGGGAGAAGAGATACTTTAAGAGGTGGGTGCTTATGTGCAAAGGCAGGAGATTTGGGAAAGTGACTGTGGAGGTGACCGTGTGCCAGCCTTAATCATCCCCCTGGTGAGAGACTAATTTTTTTTTTTTAATTTACAATATTGTATTGGTTTTGCCATATATCAACATGAATCTGCCACAGGTATACACGTCTTCCCCATCCTGAACCCTCCTCCCTCCTCCCTCCCCATGACATCCCTCTGGGTTGTCCCAGTGCACCAGCCCCAAGCATCCAGTATCGTGCATCGAACCTGGACTGGAAACTTGTTTCATATACGATAGTATACATGTTTCAATGTAATTCTCCCAAATCATCCCACCCTCTCCCACAGAGTCCAAAAGACTGATCTATACATCAGTGTCTCTTTTGCTGTCTCGTATACAGGGTTATTGTTACCATCTTTCTAAATTCCATATATATGTGTTAGTATACTGTATTGGTGTTTTTCTTTCTGGCTTACTTCACTCTGTATAATAGGCTCCAGTTTCATCCACCTCATTAGAACTGATTCAAATGTATTCTTTTTAATGGCTGAGTAATACTCCATTGTGTATATGTACCACAGCTTTCTTATTCATTCATCTGCTGATGGACATCTAGGTTGCTTCCATGTTCTGGCTATTATAAACAGTGCTGCGATGAACATTGGGGTACATGTGTCTCTTTCCCTTCTGGTTTCCTCGGTGTGTATGCCCAGCAGTGGGATTGCTGGATCATAAGGCAGTTCTATTTCCAGTTTTTTAAGGAATCTCCACACTGTTCTCCATAGTGGCTGTACTAGTTTGCATTCCCACCAACAGTGTAAGAGGGTTCCCTTTTCTCCACACCCTCTCCAGCATTTATTGCTTGTAGACTTTTGGATCACAGCCATTCTGGCATGAAATGGTACCTCATTGTGGTTTTGATTTGCATTTCTCTGAGAATGAGTGATGTTGAGCATCTTTTCATGTGTTTGTTAGCCATCTGTATTCTAATTTATTATTTCAAGATCTAAGAAAGGATTTTGAGTTAATACTTGCCATGTTGCCCTGTCACTGAGAAAATCACGAGCACCCATTTTACCAATGAGGGACCCACTATGCAAGTTTGGACAGCTGTCCCTGTGTCATCACCTGGCAACCAGAAACAGGGATATGACACAGACCTTCCCCTTGCAACTCTACTTGTCGATAAGTGGGGCTCTATCCCTATTGTTGTCATCATTTCTTATCAGGCTTTAACTCCATCCTCTCCTGCCCCCCACCTCTCCGTGCACTTGCCCACCTCTCCTTGAATTCCTCTTTTTCACTGATGGCATCTTGGTAATGAAATGGATCAAGTTATTTGGCAGTGAGTCCATTTAATTTTTCTGTCTAGACAGCTACCAGGAATATCTACACATACACAAGTTTGATAAACACGTCTTCACTGAGCTTATGTAACTCACTTACTTATCCAACATAATGTCCTTTTACTTAACCTACTAGAGCTTGAAAGTAATTCAGGGTTGGGTTCCTGGAGAGATCCTGGGGTTCAGGGATTATTATCACACCAATCTGAATGTGTGATTTAGTTTATAGTTTAACTTGTGTTACAGAAAGTGTGTGTACATAGTGGGAAATTATATGAGATTTTTCTTATAAGGGATGTTAAAAATCCAAAACTATACCTATTTTTCTGTACATAAAGAGAATTTAGATTTGCTTTATGTTTATTTGTTCTGAAATATCTAGAATCTTTAATCAAGCCAGCAAGTGTGAAGGCTAACTTGGTAAAATTCTGTTTCCAGCCATTTTTTCAGTCTATGTCCCATCTTAGCTCTTGCAGCCCCTAAGTTTAAGTTGCCTTTTAAGGTTAATTAGATCCAATTACTTTTGCTTTTATTTCTTTTGCTTTGGGAGACTGATCTAAGAAAATATTGCTGTGACTTATGTCAAAGAGTTCTCTGCCTATGTTTTCCTTTTGTTTTATAGTACCCAGTCTTATCTTAGGTCTTTAAACTATTTTGAGTTTATTTTTATGTATGGTATGAGGCAGTATTCTAATTTCATTCATTTCCACCTATGCAGCTTTCCCAGTACTATCTAGCAAAGAGACTGTCTTTTCTTTAATATATATTCTTACCTAATCTTTCATAGATTAATTGAACATAGATATTTGGAGACCTGTGTTTTAGAACTGCAGTTTTTCTTCTTCTACATCAGGAGGAGCAGTTATGTTCTATTATGCTATGTTTAAGTAAAATTGCACATTCAGGGCATCTAAATTGGCAGGTCCAATTGGCATATAGAAAATTCATTATGAGGATGAGACATTCAATTATTCTTGGACTCTTCTGAGAAAGCTGCTCTTAACAATGATTTAGAGTATAAACAAAAGATTAATAGGAAAATGCCCTTTGTGAGACTTAAAAAAATGTTTCCAATTAAATAAAAAGGAAGAAGTTAACTATAATACCTATATGTGGAAAAAATAACTTCTCTTCTTTTTTTTTTTTTTTAAATAGCTTTATTAATTTATTTTTGGCTGTGCTGAGTCTTCATTGCTGTGTGGGCTTTTCTCTAGTGGCAGCAAATGTGCAGAATTCCTGCAGAGGCTTCTGTTGTGGAGCACAGGCTCTAGGCGCTCAGGCTTCAATAGTTGTAACATGTGGGCTCAGTAGTTGTGGTGCATGAACTTATTTGCTCCACAGCATGTGGGGTCTTCCCGGACCAGGGATCAAACCTGTGACTCCTGCATTGGCAGGCAGATTCTTTTACCACTGAGCCACCAGGTAGGCCCATACCGCATACATGTACTCTAAATATGACCTAAATGAAGAACTAAATTCCACTTAACATCAGAACTGTTTTTGTAGTTCTGTTATTTGGGTCAATTGTTTCAGGTACTTTTTCCCCTCCACATGCATTAACCAAGGTCACTCATAGGTAGAAAGGCAGAGTTAAGAGTCCCTTCTTCTCCCTTTCAATGTCCAACTAACAGGTTTATTAATGAACAATAAAAGGGATGAAAGGCAGGTAGCTTAAGAAAGAGAAAGAAGCAAATAAAGGTAATTTGTGAAAACAGATTCAGATCCTAGGCAGTTAATGTTGGTCTGCTCCATGTGCTGTGCAGGCTATGATCACTTCAAATTGGAGCTCAATTTCTTATTTGCTTTTATAGCCTTATCCCAAAAGAAAACTTGATTTCTAGAAATTCCTTCTGTGTAGAGCAGTTGTGCAAAAGCTGCTTATACAGCAGCTCTTTTTGCCAGCCTTCCACTCTCATAGTAAACTACAGCCACAGCCAACTTCAAGAAGCATCTTAACCTCTTGGACAAGGGATTCTGCCCCTCTTGTTGCTCAGTCACTCAGTCTCTCGGTTTCCGACCCTTTGTGACCCCATGGACTGCAGGACTCCAGGCTTCCCTGTCCTTCACTACTTATCAGAGTTTGCTCAAACTCATGTCCATTGAGTAGGTGATGTCATCCAACCATCTCATCCTCTGCTGTCCCCTTCTCCTCCTGCCTTCAAACTTTCCCAGCATTAGGGTCTTTTGCAGTGAGTCAGCTCTTCCCATCAGTTGGCCAAAGTAATGGAGCTTCAGTTTCAGCATTAGTCCTTCCAGTAGGGGCTTACATAATCCAGGACCCTAATGAAATTCCGGAAGCATTTACTTTTTTTCCCCCAAATATTGCTCAGATTGTCAAATCAACTTGACAGGTAATTTGTTGTCAGGACACTGCCATGTGGTTTGTATGATGTCAACCTACTTTTTAAATAAATGCAGTCTGATTTTCTTGAATCAAGACATTTCCCAACTCTGTGTATGTGTATAAATAGCCCTTAAAGCTCAGAGTCTGAGAGCTAAAAGCACTAACTAATGACAACACCCCAAATGCCCTGGACAGAATATAAAATGCTACAGACTGTCCAGTTCCAGTAATCATATTCTAAAATTTTCATTTTCTTCCTTTCCTATAACCATATAATAATGAAAGGTCAGGCGGGGCCTTTGTCTCCCTAATAAGACAGAGTAATCAAACCATTTAAATATCAGTCCTACCACCCAAATTCTCCCTGACCTGCCCCCTTTTGAAATATTGTCTGAATTATGTTACTGGGAGATACTCTGTGCTAATGGATTTCTTTCTGCTGTTAACAGGTTTTGGATTCAGGGACATGGAAAGAATATAATCTGCCATATAATTTGCTGCAAAATAGAAACAGCCTATTTTACAAGATGGTGGAACAACTGGGCGAGGTGGAGGCTGCTGCCCTCACCAAAAGGGCAAAATAGGTGAGCCTGCTGCGGGAAGCTGTAATTAAAATTCACCTCCAGGGTTTACTCTTCACAAGATCTCCACCAAGGGTCTGGGAACACACACTCTGTGCTCTTTTCAATTAGAAGCCTCCAGAGAGGAAGCTTCATGACTGAGTCTTAACAACATGTGGCAGGTGGAAGGCAGGTCTGCTGAGAATCTGCAGCAGTGCTGGGGGTGGGGTTGGGATGTGTGAATCCTTCTGTGTGCACACACCTGTGCCTGAGACAGAGGTTTTGGATTCAACTTTTCACATTTTTGGACTTTGAGTTGAGATTCTCATGGAGCACTGAACACCCTGATTTTGAAGACCCTTTACATTCATTCTGATTGGTGTTCAGCACATTTGTGATACAAGTTCTGTTGAGGAACATCCAGGAAATTTGAGAGTTTAAGGGGAAAAATCTTGGAATATTTTGATTCTAGGAAGATCTTCCAGAGAAAGGTGTAGGTCTCTTCTCTTTTGTAATCTGTAAAGAAAACTCTTACCTGAAATTATCACTTTCTCCCTAATTCTTTGTTGTTTAGAATTAGGTCCATTTGCCCCCCATGCTTCCTCTATATTCTAGAAGATGAAACTGTCATCAGGACAAATCAAGAACTCACAATACCTTCACACTCTATACTGAATGGTGCCTGAAGTTTTACAGAGCACTTTCTCAGAGATGAGATGTGTGAGGCACTAAGCACTGTGTGTGGTGTGAGGAAGGGGCTCAGTGAGTGACATTCAGGTCACGTGGTGTCTTCCTAACAGAGGTGTAGTGGTAACCAAGGTCTGGTTTAAGAGGCTTAGCCACTGTCATGCAGCCATCTGTAATTCTTTCTGGGACAAGGTGGGAGTGGGATTGGGGTTGATGGGAAGGGAGGGAAGGAAGGTCTGGTGTTCTTGCCCCTTAACATGCGTGGCTCAGGGTGGGATGTGGCTTCCCTATGGAAAGTTTATCTCTGGGTGTTAAATTATCTTTATATGTCCCCTTCTTCACACTTTTATGCCTTTCCCAGATTTTCACTTGTAAATAGAATAAGATTATTTGTTATTTGTGTAATATTTAAAATGTCTTAAAGAAAACATGTCCCAGTATCTTAAATACTTGTATATGAAAGATTTATCTAAAACGTGGCCTGAGTTCATCAAGTCTCCTCTCAGTCCTCTCTAGAAATGAGGAAATGCAGAGCAGGACCTTCCACTGCTCATCAGGTAGGAGACTTCCTGGGTCCCAGAGCTGGCTGAAGAGTTGGCAGAGTTAGAGTTCAGGCTTAGGTTCTGGAAGAAGGAAGTCTCTGTTCTAAACTTTTCATAAGTACTTACATTGTGTGCAAATGTTGAGAAGCTGAACAAGGAACTCTGTATTTTTTTTTATGCCTGAAATTCACAGAGTACTTTTATCCACTAGAGTGTCTCCCAGTCAAACCATCCCTCCTGAGACCTAGAGAGCCAGGAATCTCCCAAACTCTTTTGCTCTTTTGACCTTAGGCATTTCACATCAAAAAGTAGTGTTCCCACCTGTATGTCAAAGTCTTAATTTTAAAACTATATTATCATGACATTGAGTAATGAGAAATAGCACACAATTTTAGATTGGTTCAGATAATAAGATAATAGGATTCAACCCTGTCTTTGTACAGGTGAAGAAACTAAGGTGCTTTAGAAGGAAGGTGGCCCTATGTATGTAACTGGTGTTAAGCTAGTGCAGCAGACACAGAATTAGAAATTTGTCCTTTCAGTAAATATTTTAAATCAAGTGTAACATACATACTGAAGCAGACATAGGTCATAGAATTAGAAATCTTGTGATTCCTGGCCTAGTAATCCTGCACCTACTCTAACAATATTAATGGTAAGTTACATTTGTGTAGTTCTTCATAATTTATTTTATATAGTTCTCACATGTATGATTTCACTTACTGTCCTGATGGTCCATTTTTATCCCATGTCATGGATGAAGAGAGTGCATTCAGAGTTCACTGAAGGTCACTGAGCTGGTTCAGGGAGCACAGAGGGGGAATTGTTGGGGAGGCTGGGTGCTGTCCTAGGTATTGTGTTCTCTGTAGAGCCTGAGAACACTGCTCCTGTCACATGTTAGCCAAGGTAGGGCCAGTCACCGAAATTCACAGGGTGACAGAACCTCACTCTTGGATTTCAGTCCTGCCACTGGCTCAGATCACCTCTACAGAATGAAATACATTTCTTAATTCTCATCCCATCTTGACATTACTTCTGCATACTCTGCATTCTCTTAGGAGGATAAATTGTCAGATTATCAGTTTTTTGAATGTGCAAGCATCAGATATCAATGCATTGTTCAGAGCTATAACATGGGGAGCATTAGCCTAAGTCATAAGGTTTTCACTAATAGAACAGAATTCATTCATCTGAAAAGAAAACCCAATATCTGGGAGAAGGTGCTTCCACATCACAGTTTGTTGAACTCATTCAACAAACAAGTGATAGCTCAGGTGAGATGACACTGTCTGATTGATCCTTTTGGATGATCCATGAAATACAGAAAGTCCCTTTTAGATACATAAAGCTAAAGGGGGCAGTAGTTTGCTAGGGCTGCCATACAAAGACCAAAGAGTAGGCGACTTAAACAGCAGAAACTTATATCCTCACAGCCCTGGAGGTTGGAAGTCAGAGGTCAAGGTGTCAGCAGGGTTGGTTTCCTCTGGGGTCTCGCTCCTTGTCTTGTAGACACCATCTTCCCTCTGTGTCTCACATGCTCTTCCCTCTGTGTGAGCCTGTGTCCTGGTCTCTTCTTATGAAAACTCCAGTCTGTTAGATTAGGACCCACTTGTATGATTTCATTTTAACTTTATTCCCTCTTTAAAAATGCTGTCTCCAAATACAGTCAAATTAAGTGGTACTGGGGGGTTTAGGACTTCAACAGGTAAAATTGGAGGTGAGAGCATAACAGGCAGGAAGACCAGGGGGCTCCAAATGGAGGGAGTAGGTTGCAAGTGTCAGACATTTTTTATCTCTCTCTCAAGCTACAGGAGGAAACAAACTACTAGTGATATATTTTTTCCCCTTCTCTACACAAATTTATATCCACAGAAAAAGAAATGCAAAAAGGTAAATGGGTGTCTGAGGAGGCCTTACAAATAGCTGAGAAAAGAGAAGCTAAAGGCAAAGGGAAAAAGGAAAGATATACCCATTTGAATGCAGAGTTCCAAAGAATAGAAAGGAAAGATAAGAAAGCCTTCATCAGTGATCAGTGCAAAGAAATAGAGGAAAACAATAGAATGGGAAAGATGAGATCTCTTCAAGAAAATTAGAGATACCAAGGTTGTCTTTCATGCAAAGATAGGCTCCATAAAGGACAGAAATGGTATGGACCTAACAGAGCAGAAGATATTAAGAAGAAGTGGCAAGAATACAGAGAACTATACAAAAAAGATATTCAACACCAAGATAATCACAATGGTGTGATCACTGACCTACAGCCAGACATCCTGGAATATGAAGTCAAGTGGGCCTTAGGAAGAATCACTACTAACAAAGCTAGTGGAGGTGATGGAATTCCAGTTGAGCTAATTCAAATACTAAAAGATGATGCTGTGAAAGGGCTACAATCAATATCCCAGCAAATTTGGAAAACTCAGCAGTGGCCACAGGACTGGTAAAGATCAGTTTTCATTCCAATCCCAAAGAAAGGCAATGCCAAAGAATGCTCAAACTACCACACAATTGCACTCATCTCACAGGCTAGCAAAGTAGTGCTCAAAATTCTCCAAGCTGGGCTTCAACAGTATGTGAACCGTGAACTCCCAGATGTTTATTTAAGCAGCTGGATTTAGAAAAGGCATAGGAACCAGAGATCAAATTGCCAACATCTGCTGGATCATCAAAAAAGCAAGAGAGTTCCAGGAAAACATCTACTTCTGCTTTACTGACTATGCCAAAGCCTTTGACTCTGTGGATCACAACAAACTGTGGAAAATCCTTCAAGTGATGGGAATACCAGACCACCTGATCTGCCTCCTGAGAAATCTATATGCAGGTCAGGAAGCAGCAGTAAAAACTGGACATGAAACAACAGGCTGGTTCTAATTCGGGAAAGGACTACATCAAAGGTATATATTGCCATGCTGCTTATTTAACTTATATGCAGAGTATGTCATGAGAAGCGCTGGGCTGGATGAAGCACAAGCTGGAATCAAGATTGACAGGAGAAATATCAATCACTTCAGATATGCAGATGACACCATCCTTATGGAAGACAGTGAAGAACTAAAGAGCCTCTTGATGAAAGTGAAAGAGGAGAGCTAAAAAGTTGGCTTAAAGCTCAACATTCAGAAAATGAAGATCATGGCATCTGATCCCATCAATTCATGGCAAATAGATGGGGAAACAGTGGAAACAATGATAGGCTTTATTTTTTGTGGCTCCAAAATCACTGTAGATGGTGACTGCAGCCATGAAATTAAAAGACACTTGCTCCTTGGAAGAAAAGTTATGACCAACCTAGACAGCACATTAAAAAGCAAAGACATTGCTTTGCCAACAAAGGTCCATCTAGTCAAAGCTATGGTTTTTCCAGTAATCATTTATGGATGTGAGAGATGGACAATAAAGAAAACTGAGCACTGAAGAATTGATGCTTTTGAACTGTGGTGTTGGAGAAGACTCTTGAGAGTCCCTGGGACAGCAAGGAGATCAAACCAGTCAATCCTAAAGGAAATCAGTCCTGAATATTCATTTGAAGGACTAATGCTGAAGGTGAAACTCCAATATTTTGGCCTCCTGATGTGAAGAACTGACCCATTTGAAAAGGCCCTGATGCTGGCAATTATTGAAGGCAGGAGGAGAAGGGGACAACAGAGGATAAGATGGTTTGATGGCATCAATGACTCAATGGGCATGAGTTTGAGTAAGCTCTGGGAATTGGTGGTGGACAGGGAACCCTGGTGTACTGCAGTCCATGGGGACGCAAAGAGTAGGATAGGACTGAGCGACTGAACTGAACTGATACAAATTTAAAAAGAGGTTTCTTTTAAAATTCTGTGTTGCCATAAGGATACCTGGTTCCACCTGAACTTAACTTTCTCAAACCTTGAGCTAACCAAAGCATTTTTCTTATGGAAATATTTGTCTTAAACTATGCAAATGAACTATGTATTTACCCTAGACTCTGTCTTCAAGTGGGTTCCCCCTAAGACTCAGAATTGACATGACAAACCAGTATGTTTTACTCATGCAAATATTCTCTTAAATTATGTCAATGAGACTGTATTTGCTTAGAAACCTGCCTTTCTTCAAGATTCATGTCAATCATTTCATGGCCAGGGACAACTCACCTTATGTCAATGTTATCTCAAAATGTACATTGTTTGTGAGGGGCCTGGTGCCAATCTCTAAGTTCTGAGATGTTTCCTTTCTCTAATTAGCAGACTGTTAGTAGCTATATGGATCTTCCCTGTAGCTCAGATGGTAAAGAATCTGCCTGCAATGCAGGAGACCTGGGTTAGATCCCTGGGTTGGAAAGATCCTCTGGAAAAGGGAATGGCAATCCACTCCAATATTCTTGCATGGAGAATCCCATGGTCAGAGGAGACTGGCAGGCCGCAGTTCATGTGGTTGCAAAGAGTCGGACACAACTGAGCAACTAACACTGCTACTACTAGTAGCTATATAACATCCACCTAAAGACTAGCAGGGGGCAGTCTTTCTGCCCCCTTCTGATGTCTATGTCAGAAGCTTTCTCTATCTCTTTTATTTTTTTATACTTTAATAAAACTTTATTACATAAAAGCTCTGAATGACTAAGCCTCATCACTAGCCCCAGATTGAATTCTTCTCCTCTGGATGCCAAGAATCGCAGTGTCTTTCATGATTCAGCAACAGCCTTTCAGAAGGGACACAGTTCAGCTCCAAGAATAAATACCTATCATTGATTCTGTTCTGTGATGAAGCAGATCTGATTGAGGTTTTTTGAAGTTTCTTTGTTCCTAGGGTGTAACAGAGGTGTCATTTTGTCTATTCATGACATCACCTAATACAGCACAGTCAGTTCAGTTCATTCGCTCAGTCATGTCCGACTCTTTGTGACCCCAAGAATCGCAGCACGCCAGGCCACCCTGTCCATCACCAACTCCCAGAGTTCACTCAGACTCACGTCCATCGAGTCAGTGATGCCATCCAGCCATCTCATCCTCTGTCGTCCCTTTCTCCTCCTGCCTCCAATCCCTCCCAGAATCAGTCTTTTCCAATGAGTCAACTCTTCGCATGAGGTGGCCAAAGCACTGGAGTTTCAGCTTTAGCATCATTACTTCCAAAGAAACCCCAGGGCTGATCTCCTTCAGAAAGGACTGGTTGGATCTGCTTGCAGTCCAAGGGACTGTCAAGAGTCTTCTCCAACACCACAGTTCAAAAGCATCAATTCTTCGGCACTCAGCCTTCTTCACAGTCCAACTCTCACATCCATACATGACCACAGGAAAAACCATAGCCTTGACTAGACGAACCTTTGTTGACAAAGTAATGTCTCTGCTTTTGAATATGCTGTCTAGGTTGGTCAGAACTTTCCTTCCAAGGAGTAGGCGTCTTTTAATTTCATGGCTGCAGTCACCATCTGCAGTGATTTTGGAGCCCCAAAAAATAAAGTCTGACACTGTTTCCACTGTTTCCCCATCTATTTCCCATGAAGTGATGGGACTGGACGACATGATCTTCATTTTCTGAATGTTGAGCTTTAAGCCAACTTTTTCACTCTCTACTTTCACTTTCATCAAGAGGCATTTTAGCTCCTCTTCACTTTCTTCCATAAGGGTAGTGTCATCTGCATATCTGAGGTTATTGATATTTCTCCTGGCAATCTTGATTCCAGCTTGTGTTTCTTCCAGTCCAATGTTTCTCATGTTGTACTCTGCATATAGGTTAAATAAGCAGGGTGGCAATATACAGCCTTGATGTACTCCTTTTCCTATTTGGAACCAGTCTGTTGTTCCATGTCCAGTTCTAACTGTTGCTTCCTGACCTGCATACAAATTTCTCAAGAGGCAGATCAGGTGTTCTTGTATTCCCATCTCTTTCAGAATTTTCCACAGTTTAGTGTGATCCACACAGTCAAAAAAATTTGGCATACTCAATAAAGCATAAATAGGTGTTTTTCTGGAACTCTCTTGCTTTTTCCATGATCCAGAGGATGTTGGCAATTTGATCTCTGGTTCCCCTGCCTTTTCTAAAACCAGCTTGAACATCAGGAAGTTCACAGTTCACATATTGCTGAAGCCTGGCTTGGAGAATTTTGAGCATTACTTTACTAGCATGTGAGATGAGTGCAGTTGTGGGGTAGTTTGAGCATTCTTTGGCATTGCCTTTCTTTGGGATTGGAATGAAAACTGACCTTTACCAGTCCTGTGGCCCCTGCGGAGTTTTCTAAATGTGCTGGCATATTAAGTGGAGCACTTTCACAGCATCATCTTTTAGGATTTTAATTAGCTCAACTGAAATTCCATCACCTCCACTAGCTTTGTTCATAGTGATGCTTCCTAAGGTCCACTTGACTTCACATTCCAGGGTGTCTGGCTCTAGGTCAGTGATCACACCATTGTGATTATCTGGGTCATGAAGATCTTTTTTGTAGAGTTCTTCTGTGTATTCTTGCCACCTCTTCTTAATATCTTCTGCTTCTGTTAAGTCCATAGTGTTTCTGTCCTTTATCGAGCCCATCTTTGCATGAAATGTTCCCTTGGTATCTCTAATTTTCTTGAAGAGATCTCTAGTCTTTCCCATTCTGTTGTTTTCCTCTATTTCTTTGCATTGATCACTGAAGAAGGCTTTCTTATCTCTTCTTGCTATTCTTTGGAACTGTGCATTCAGATGCTTGTATCTTTCCTTTTCTCCTTTGCTTTTCACTTCTCTTCATTTCAGAGCTATTTGTAAGGCCTCCCCAAACAGCCATTTTGATTTTTGCATTTCTTTTCCATGGGTATGGTCTTGATCCCTGTCTCCTGTACGATGTCACAAACCTCATTCCATAGTTCATCAGGCACTCTATCTATCAGATCTAGGCCCTTAAATCTATTTCTCACTTTCACTGTATAATCATAAGAGATTTGATTTAGGTCATATCTGAATGCTGTAGTGGTTTTTCCTACTTTCTTCAATTTCAGTCTGAATTTGGCAATAAGGAGTTCCTGATCTGAGCCACAGTCAGCTCCTTGTCTTGTTTTTATTGACTGTATAGAGCTTCTCCATCTTTGGCTGCAAAGAATATAATCAATCTGATTTCGGTGTTGACCATCTGGTGATGTCCATGTATAGAGTCTTCTCTTGTGTTGTTAGAAGAGGATGTTTGTTATGACCAGTGCAGGAGTTATAAAATTCTCATATCTTAGTTCCAGGAGCCTGTACCCATTTGAATAGATGGAAGCGGCACTTAGCATCCATGTGGCCTTGTGTCCCCCAAGGTTTCTGAGCCACAGGTCTTCACCTGTGTGTAGAGCAAGATTACAGCCCTGCTGGCTTCTTCACACTTATCACAGGGATCAGATGAGAGAGCACATGCTTAAGTGCTTGAAGAATATAGATCATTTTATGGTATAAAAGTGGGGTCATTTTGTAAAAGGCTGTAGGCAGAAACCTTGCCTCGCAGTAATAAAACAAATAAACCCATAGTTCTTCTAGGTTGCTTTAGAGACTCTAAATCAGGGGTCCCCAACTGCTGAAGATCCTTTGCAGTATTCAGTTCAGGTATTTCAGACCATGAACCAAAGTCCTTTTCAGTTAAAAGTTGCTAAAAATAATATTTTATTTATAAAATAATTGTATTGAGAAGGGTTATGGAGAAAGGAACCAGATGATTTTGGAAAGAATATTAAGCAGTAGAAAATGAAATTAATTTTCCTTTGTTCCTTTAACTGTTTTTAGTTTCACCAAAAGAGTACATAAATCTATAGTCACAAAATATGTTAAGGTTAATAAAATGGAGGAGGGTGATGATAGGCAATTAACCAACCGCCCCCCTTCCCCCACCCGACTCCCACCAAAGGCTTTATTTTTAAATTCCATTACAATGGAAATAGCCTCAGATTTCAGCCAGTGGGCCCAATCATTCTTGGAGGGTTTATTTTTCTCATTAAGTGACATTTAAATATATAGCATTTCATATGCAGAGCAGGTTATGTTAGTAACAAGAGAGTAAGAAAGTGCAGTTACTATGAAGGTAGCTGTCCTAGTGTTTTTCTGTTTCCTGTGTGAAATTCATTCTCTGTCATGATAACTTTGTTTACAGCACCCAAAATGCACTGGCAGGCAGGTTTTATAAAAGAGACCTGGGATCATATGAGTCAGACAGGACTGAGCAACTAAAATGAACTGAACTGAAGCAATCCAGTTTGTGAAACAAGTCAGCCTCTGATAGACGATACATTTTCTGTTTTAAAGACTCAAATGAAACTTTCACATTCTTCTTTGAGGATAAAGAGTTACACTTGAAGTAGTTTTTTTGCCCAAACATGTTTAGAGATAAGGCTTCACAAGCCCTGACATTATTTTATTTTGTTATGTGCATCTGTAAAGAACCGAGATACAACACAGATACTAAGAACTGATGATTGTGGAACTTGACAGCACTTCATTTCCTCTGTGTTCTGAGTATACACTGAGAAGACCTGTATCTCTTCCAGTTCAGCTAGAATTTGGTAGAATTCAAGAGCTCAAAGGTCTGGCACAGATCTGTCCTATTATTGGGTATCATCTTACATTTTAGAGAAGTCTCTTGGTTGAGTCATTGTTAGCACTTTTGATTCTCTTTTCATTCTTGGGACCCACTATCCACAGATCACATCTCTATAAGGCCCTATAACTGCTTTGCCACACAAATTAAACACCAGGCTATTTCATACATATATGCCAGTGTTTCAGTGCCTGTCAATCAGAGTTTATAAAATATAAACATAACAACCTGATACTAACATCCAAATTTGTTGTGCTCCTTTTATGTGTGAAAATGATAAACCCTGTTCAGATGCTAGATTTCCTATCCTCTTTGTTAACCTGTTTTTAATTTATTTCAGGGAATAAAATGATTTTGCTTATCAATTTATTGTAGTGATAAAGCATATCTGTGAATCAGAATGATCAGAAATCTAGGAGATCTACAGGTTATTTGGCATTACGTCCAGACCCACCGGGGGTGTCAATGGGGCTGCTTCCTCCATAGAATAAATATAACCCTGGTTTTCTAAAACTGTGTCTCCAATAGTAATATGATTGCTTCACATTTAGAAGGAAACCTAGAAATGTGTTGCCTTAGGAGGAGCACTTTAAAACTTTTAAACATGTTGTTTTTGTCTTTTTCTCCCTCAGGTGTACTTCAAAAGGAGATAGCAAAATATTACTCACAGTGACGATGTGGTTATGAATGTTTCCAGTGGACAGCCCTCAGCCTTCACAATTTTTGAGACAACACTGTGATTCTACCATGAGTTCATGTCTATTCCAAAGGCTTTTTTCCAATAGGTTTTGCACTGCATAAACTATATTCTACTTGTTTTACACCAGCAACAAATATTTACACATTACAAAATGTGAGTTCTCCACCTTCCCTAAATGATTTCAAGCTCTTGAAAAAGGATTTATTATGTTTACTTAAATGTTATATTACTTTCTTTCTTATCCATATCAGAGGTGCAGGCCACCAATAATAGCTGTTTCCCAGGTTTTGTGTCTTGAGAGACTCCAGAGCCAAACTCATTTTCTAAGATTTGAGACAAAGTTGTCATAGGTGTTTTTGTCTTTGTTTTTGTTTTCACTCTTTCCAGAATTACATATTACTTTCCAGTTATATCAGGGATTCTGTTTACTTGAAGACTGTGTGAAGTTGCTGTTTTGTGTCACCACTTCCTTTAACATGACTAGGATCCATTTTTCCACCAAAAGACCTCTGGTTAAAATACTATAGAGAAAACTGATAGGAAAATGTACAATATACTATAATTTAAGTGAAAGAAAGTGAAAGTGAAGTCCTCAGTTGTGTCTGACTCTTTGCGACCCTGTGGACTATAGCCCACCAGGCTCCTCTGTCCATGGGATTCTCCAGGCAAGAATACTGGAGTGGGTTGCCATGCCCTCCTCCAGGGAATCTTCCCAACCCAGGAATCGAACCCAGGTCTCGTGCATTGCAGGCAGAGGCTTTACCCTCTGAGCCACCAGGGAAGCCCTGGTATAAGCCTAGTTTAAGTAACAACAACAACAACAACAACAAAAAATACTGAAGGACAATATTATATGTTCTAAAAGAGAAGGAAGAGAAAATATGCTTTCTCAAAATAGGAGCCCTTCTAAGGGATTTGCTAATGAAGGACAGACATGTGCTAGACTGTCTTCTAGATAGAGGATTTTAGGTTTTTTTTTTTTTTTTTACATTACAAATGGTGGTAAAGTATATATAACATAAAATTTACCATATAACCATTTTTAGTCACATAATCCAGTGGCATTAATCACATTCACAGTGTTGTGTAGCTGCATTGTCTGGGTAACTTTTGGTAATTATGTTTTTTCCTATTTAGTGTGTTATTTCGCAGAGTCATTTTGATAAGTTATTTCCTGTGAGTTTTTCTTGATTGGCATAAATTTATTCACATAAAGATAAAAATTTATTTATCTTATATGTTTCATATCTGCAGCACCTCTAACTGTGTTCTTTTGGCTTTCTAATTTTCTTTTAACCTTCTTTTTATAAATAATCTTGCATAACTTTTTCCTGTTTTCAAAGAATCAACTTTCTGCTTGATTGATGCTCTCTTTTTTCCCCAGTTCATCATATCATTCTTTCCTTCAACTTTTCCTTAACTTTGAGGTTTTTCCTCTAAATTCTTAATTTGAAAAGAGATTATTAACATCATTATTTTTCTAATATAAATAAAGCTGACTTTTCCCCTAAGATCCACTTTAGCTGCAACCTGCAAGTTTTGGTATTCAACACCATTGATAGCCATAGTATTATCTATTTTCTAATTCCTAATTTAATCCATTAACTATATCTTTTACCCTTGAGTTATTCATAAATATACTGGTCTCTAAATTTCAAATTTGAATGGATTTTTTTAATTAGATTCAGCCATGTGGGACTGCTAACATTCAGTCTTTTTTATAAGTGATAAAGTGGCAGTTTCATATGGTTCAACATATAGTTTTCTTTTGTTATTAACATATAACTTAATTTCACTTGGTCAGACAACATTAAGATTGTGAATTTTAAACCATAGGTAACCACATTCACACAAAAGGTCCTTGTTTCTACCATTTTGTGTTTTATTGAGGGGTTTTAAAATGTTATAAATACATGTATAACCAGTAATTTTCAATAAAAATCCTCCCCAAATACTGGAATGTTTTCTGATAAATGTTGCAGGCTGGTTCTCTGGGATGCAGACTCAGATGGAGTTTAGTGCTGGGATGTGTTTCAGGGCTGCTGTTGGGGTCAACACTGTGGAATCAGGAGGGAAAAAAACAGGGTAAGGCAGAGGGAAGGATCAAGCTGAATCACTGGCCAGATGACCTGACCTGAGCCCATGGGGGTCTGGAATGAAGATGGCCCCTCAGGGTTGCCCTGACACATCCAATTACCAAGACTTTATACCTCCACCCGGATGGATCATTGCACGTAGGCTGCCCCCACAGGGGCTGGTGGTTTAAGGTGCCCACTGGCAGCACTTACAGCTGCTGGACAATGGGTCCCTGAAGGGAGGTCAGGACAGCACATCTCCATGTCCCCCCTGGGCATATATCACAGCTCCAGAGGTAGGTGATGAGGGTGTACTGTGGGGGAGACACTTGATGACTGATGTTTAAGTCAAAATGATGACTCAGTGATTCTCCTGAATACCCTCTGGTCTAAAAAATAGAGGAGAAGGTCCATGTAGGGGAGATATCCTCATTCTCCCGGGTCAGCCCAGTTGTCACCTCTTCTAGGAAGTCACATTAACTTTAGTCAGCATCCTAGGTAACTCGGATTTGTGTGTTACCCTGAGCACCTCTTGTGTTAAACTGAACCATACTGGGTTAGTGTCCTGTGTCACCATCTTGAGAGACCTTATTTTTAAACAAGGGGCCTGTTCTTTCTGTTGTGCATGTAGCCTGCCCTGAGTATGAGTGTTCACATGTTGTCTTTTTCTCACTAAACTAAGTGAGAAAAAGACTTGAAACTGTGCCCTGTTCACTGATTATGGTTTCCAGCAGAGTGCCTGTTCACAGAGGGTGCTCAGTAAATGTTTGTGGAATGAACAAATGATGACTGAGTGCAAGCCTTCCTTCTCAACTTTATAACTTTGAGATATTAAGAGGTAGCCTGGGATAATGAAAGCCCTGGTTTGGGAGTCAGCCACACTGATCTGCCCTTTACTACTCACTAGCAGTGTGGGTGTGGGAAAGCAGTGACCAGCCAAGGTGCCAGGACATTAGAATGGCACCATCCTTGACAAAATAGGCTCTGGACAGCCTACAGCCACGTAGTCTTAGTTACATGCTCGGGTAAGCATCTCAACCTCTGAACCTCAGCTTCTTTGTTTGGAAAATGAATAGTTCCTGCTCTTGAACCATTGCTTTGTTGGGATGATGGATGGACTAAGAGCATCCAAAGACACAGGGTGGAATCACTGACCTTGGAGATTCTTATCACCAGGAGAGGAGAACAGGATGGGTGTGGATGAAGGAGGTTTGTAGAATGTAGAGGGTGTACTTGAGGAGGTCCTCATCTGATGGCCTAAACCAAACTGTTCCTCCTCCACCTGTAGTTAAAATGGCACAAGCACACGGGGAGGAGCACAAGCTCTGGAGTCAGGGATAAATACTGGCTCCTCTGGGCACTGACTGGGTTTGGATTCAAGTTCTGCTATGTGGTGAGTGTGGGCTGTTAAGGTTGGGAAGCCCACTGTGCTTCAGGGTCTTTGTCTGAAAGGTGAGGTGGGGGATACCTTCTTAATTATCAGAAGGCTGCTGCAAAGATTAACTATGACATCATAGTTATCATAACTATCACATGACAGTGATACTCACAGTGAGGACTGTGCACTACTACCAGTCCATGACCTGTTTGTAGCCTGGTTAGAAGTAAGTACGGGAATTTAAAGAAACCTAGAAACTCAAAACCATCTGTATTGCTGTGACATCCACCCTCAGGATGGGTGGGATCCTAAACACCCCAGGAACCAGTGTGAGGGTTGCACTATGGGGTGGAGGGGCACGTGGCTGAGCTGCACACTAGCCGACAACAGTGGATCATTGATTAGGTCTCAGTTAGACTGAAAATGTAAAATTAGATAAAACTGATATTTAATACCAGACAGGTAAGAAAAAATGCTGGATATGTTCAATGCTTTTGAACAATGCTGTATATATGATGAGCTGTCAATCAGTACTACCCTCTCTAGCACTATCCTCTTTATTAATTCTTACCATCATATTTAACTTAAAATTAGAGCACACAGGCTTTCAAAAGGCCCTACAATACATTATCAATATTTTCAGTTCAATTCAGTTCAGTCACTCAGTTGTGTCCAATTCTTTGTGACCCCATGATCCGCAGCATGTCAGGCCTCCCAGTCCATCACCAACTCCCAGAGTTTACTCAAATCGATGTCCATTGAGCCAGTGATGCCATCCAACCATCTCCTCCTCTGTTGTCCCCTCCTCACCCTGTCTTCAATCTTTCCCAGCATCAGGGTCTTTGCAAATGTCATCTCTTCGCATCAAGTGGCCAAAGTATTGGAGTTTCAGCTTCAACATCAGTCCTTACAATGAACACCCAGGACTGATCTCCTTTAGGATGGACTGGTTGGATCTCCTTGCAGTCCAAGGGACTCTCAAGAGTCTCCTCCAACACCACAGTTCAAAAGCGTCAATTCTTTGGTGCTCACCCTTCTTTATACTTTAACTCTCACATCCATACATGACCACTGGAAAAACCATAGCCTTGACTAGATGAACCTTTGTTGACAAAGTAATGTCTCTGCTTTTTAATATGCTGTCTAGGTTGGTCATAACTTTCCTTCAAAGGAGTAAGCATCTTTTAATTTCATGGCTGAAATCACCATCTGCAGTGATTTTGGATCCCCCCAAAATAAAATCAGCCACTGTTTCCACTGTTTCCCCATCTATTTGCCATGAAGCGATGGGACTGGATGCCATGATCTTAGTTTTCTGAATGTTGAGCTTTAAGCCAACTTTTTCACTCTCCTCTTTCACTTTCATCAAGAGGCTCTTTAGTTCTTCTTGACTTTCTGCCATAAGGGTGGTGTCATCAGCCTATCTGAGGTTATTGATATTTCTCCCGGCAATCTTGATTCCGGCTTGTGCTTCCTCCAGCCCAGCGTTTCTCATTATGTACTCTGCATATAAGTTGAATAAGCAGGGTGACAATATACAGCCTTGACATACTCCTTTTCCTATTTGGAACCAGTCTGTTGTTCCATGTCCAGTTCTAACTGTTGCTTCCTGACCTGAATACAGGTTTCTCAAAAGGCAGGTGACGTGGTCTGGTATTCCCATCTCCTTCGTAATTTTCCACAGTTTATTGTGATCCACACAGTCAAAGGCTTTGGCATAGTCAATAAAGCAGAAATAGATTTTTTTTTCTGGAACTCTATTGCTTTTTCTATGATCCAGAGGATGTAGGCAATTTGATCTCTGGTTCCTCTGCCTTTTCTAAAACCATCTTGAACATCTGGAAGTTCACAGTTCACATATTGCTAAAGCCTGGCTTGGAGAATTCTGAGCATTACTCTTCTAGCGTGAGTACAATTGTGCAGTAGTTTGAGCATTCTTTGGCATTGACTTTCTTTGGAATTGGAATGAAAAGTGATCTCTTCCAGTCCCGTGGCCACTGCTGAGTTTTACAAAGTTGCTGATGTAACAGCATCGTCTTTTAGGGTTTGAAATAGCTCAGCTGGAATTCCATCATCCCCACTAGCTTTTTTCATAGTGATGCTTCCTAAGGCCCACTTGACTTCACATTCCAGGATGTCTGGCTCTAGGTGAGTGTTGCTGATTACACCATCCTGATTATCTGGGTCATGAAGATATTTTTTGTATAGTTCTTCTGTGTATTCTTGCCACCTCTTTTTAATATCTTCTGTTTCTGTTAGGTCCATACCGTTTCTGTTCTTTATTGCACCCATCTTTGCATGAAATGTTCCCTTGGTATCTCTATGATTTTCTTGAAGAGATCTCTAGTCTTTCCCATTCTATTGTTTTCCTCTATTTCTTTTCATTGATCACTGAAGAAGACTTTCTTATCTCTCCTTGCTATTCTTTGGAATTTGGCATTCAAATGGGTATATCTTTCCTTTTCTCCTTTGCTTTTCACTTCTCTTCTCTTCATAGCTATTTGTAAGGCCTCCTGAGACATCCATTTTGCTTTTTTGCATTTCTTTTTCTTTGGGTTGGTTTTGATTCCTGTCTCCTGCACAATGTCACGAACCTCTTTCCATAGTTCATTAGGCACTCTGTCTATCAGATCTAGTCCCTTAAATCTATTTCTCACTTCTACTCTATAGTCATAAGGGATTTGATTTAAGTCATACCTGAATGATCTAGTGGTTCTCCCCACTTCCTTCAATTTAAGTCTGAATTTGGCAATAAGGAGTTCTTGATCTGAGCCACAGTCAGATCCTGGTCTTGTTTTTGCTGACTGTATAGAGCTTCTCCATCTTTGGCTGCAAATAATATAATCAATCTGATTTCAGTGTTGACCATCTGGTGATGTCCATGTGTAGAGTCTTCTCTTGTGTTGTTGGAAGAGAGTGTTTGCTACGACCAGTGCCTTCTCTTGGCAAAATTCTATTATACTTTGCCCTGCTTCATTCTGTACTCCAAGGCCAAACCTGCCTGTTACTTATTCCATGTGTTTCTTGACTTCCTACTTTTGCATTCCAGTCCCCTATAATGAAAAGAGCATCTTTTATGGGTGTTAGTTCTAAAAGGTCTTGTAAGTCTTCATAAAACCGTTCAACCTCAGCTTCTTCAGTGTTACTAGTCAGGGCATAGACTTAGATTACTGTTATATTGAATGTTTACCTTGGAAATGAACAGAGATCATTCTGTTGTTTTTGAGATTGCATCCAAGTACTGCATTTTGAACTCTTTCGTTGACTATGAAGCTTACTCCATTTCTTCTAAGGGATTCCTGCCCGCGGTAGTAGATATAATGGTCATCTGAGTTAAATTCACCCATTCCAGTCCATCTTAGTTCACTGAGTCCTAGAATGTCAATGTTCACTCTTGCCATGTCCTGTTTGACCACTTCCAATTTGCCTTGATTCATGGACCTAACATTCCAGGTTCCTATGCAATATTGCTCTTTACAGCATCAGACCTTGCTTCTATCACCAGTCCATCCACAACTGGGTGTTGTTTTTGCTTTAGCTCCATACCTTCATTCTTTCTGGAGTTATTTCTCCACTAATTTCCAGTAGCATATTGGGCACCTACCCACCTGGGGAGTTGCTCTTTCAGTATCCTATCATTTTGCCTTTTCATACTGTTCATGGGGTTCTCAAGACAAGAATACTGAAGTGGTTTTCCATTCCCTTCTCCAGTGGACCACATTCTGTCAGACCTCTCCACCATGACCCATCTGTCTTGAGTGGCCCCACATGGCATGGCTTCATTTCATTGAGTTAAACAAGGCTGTAGTCTGCATGATCAGATTTTTAATAGCATTAAAAAGTTAGAAATAAGTAAATTTCTGTTTAAGTGTAAAGTTTTTGTTTCAAGTCTAAAAACAATACTGTGCGTGTATTTTTAGTCAATTCTATTCTTGAATCAACAGCATGGTCCTAAGGTTGAAGAAGGTCCCTGGAAGCAGAACAGACCACTTTTAAACTTTCAGAGATTTTTAAAATACAAGGTTTTAAGTGTAAGCTATTAATTTTCCTTTAGAAGTAGAAAGAATATGGATTAACTGAGTTTTTGTTTTTTAAACCTAATGTTCTAAGGAAAGTGTTTCTTTTTTAAAAAAAACTAAAACAGCAATGTGGATTGAAAACAGGGAGAAATATATATTTATTTGAATTTAGACCTAAAAAATAACATTACTAGTAGGAATTGCATGCCCCAGCCCTGTGAGACCTCCATCTGTACTCCATGCCCATCTGACTTGTCTTAGGAGTCAAACCAGGATTGTGTGATTTTTTTGTTGTTGTTTTTTAAGAAGAAACAAGGTTAAGACTTAGACACATTAGGAATGTTCTACAAGAAGTTCACATTGTATGGTTCTGACTAATTTCACTCTTTCACTCAGCAACCATGCTCACAAGTATCCATCTTAATAGGTGGAAGCCTTGGGTATTCCAAAACACTGTTTGATCCAAAAGCTTATCATATTTAATTCTGGAGGACATTACATGAAAAACATTTTTAAAATTAAATTTTGCAGACTATCCAGATGAAAAATGAGTCTCTGAGATGGAGTTTATCTCACATTAGAAATGTCATAAGTAAATAATGATAAACAGAGGACCGACAGCTTTTAAACCCTACATTTTACAACACTAAAAATTTTAAAAATCCATGAGTTTATACTGATTTCTGTAAGACATAGATAGTAGGAAGGGAAAGCCCTTTTTTGAAGTAGAAGGTCAATTCACAAATGTAGATATATTGACAGAAAAGTAGCAGCCATCCTTGTCATAAATAATTCAGACAAAATTCATCATTATCTGAATGTACAGTGAAATGTCAGGGGTTGGAGGAGACAGCATTTTCATGGACTCCAAGTATCTTCTCAGATTAATTCTTTAGGAAAGAATTATATTTTCAAAGTAGAAATATCTGGCAAACACTTGGCTAAGCAAGTAACCAGAGTAAACATTATTAATAGTGAACCTACTGACACCCTTGGCTTTTTTTCTTGTTTCTTTAAAAATTTAAGTATCATTGATTTACAAGTTTTTGTTAATTTCTGTTCTACAACAGTGATTCAGTTATACATATATATACATTCTTTTTCATATAAGTTAAATAAGCAGGGTGACAATATGCAGGTCATACTCCATTCCCAATTTTGACCCAGCCAGTTGTTCCATGTCCAGTTCTAACTGTTGCTTCTCCACCCACGTACAGGTTTCTCAGGAGACAGGTAAGGTAGTCTGGGATTCCTGTCTCTTTAAGTTTTGCAGTTTGTTGTGATCTGCAGAGTCAAAGGCTTTAGTGTAATCAATGAAGCAGAAGTAGATGCTTTTCTGAGCAGAAACCATAAGGCCCTCAAAGCCTGGGAATGTACTTCCTGGTCCTTTACAGGAAAACTCTGCCCACCCTGGCCCAGAGATCTGCTGTTTTAAGTGTGGCCTGTGGACCAATAGCATTGGCTGGCCTGGGGGGCCATTAGAATATGGAATCTTGTCTCTACCCCAGACCCACTGAATCAGAATCTCCAGATCCCAGGTGAGTCCTCCTCACAGTACAGTTTGAGAAGCGCTGGTTTAAAGGCCCTGCTCACGTCATCCTGTGGTTGCACCCTCCCCCAGGTGCAGGCAGCCAGAGAGGACCAGGGGGTGTGGCCATCTGGAGCCCCTACCCATCTAGGCCGTGCTCTGAGCATCTGGACCCTAGCATCCCTCCTCCCAACCCCAGTGCCTCCTTCCCTGTGCCCATGTCCCAGCCCAGTAGGTGGTCAAGATACAGCTGTTTATGGGTGGAAAGAGGTGGCCTAAGCTTGGACTTGAAGGCTGGGGGCACTCTTGCTTGAGCCAGAGGTGGGAAGAGCAGGGGGAGGGCTGGGGGCTGGGGTGGCCCCTCCCTCTGCTGTCCTGCCTTCTAGCTTGGAGCTCAGTGTCCAAAATCCCAGCCCACTAGGTTTTAATAGTTATGTAGGTGTACTTGACAGTTTTGTTTGATTGATTTATAACTTTTAAATATTTAAACATATAGTATGGACTTCATTGCACTCTTGACCAAGGGCTCACAGATGTGAGTGGCAGGTCTGTTAAATGTTTCTCAGCATGTGTTCAGAAGACCCCCTGCATCAAAACCGACTGGGTTGTTGGTTAAAAATTCAAATTCCCAGGCCCTACTTGTGTAATCCCCTGAATCAGATCTTTGGGGCTGGAGCCGAGTAACCTGCATTCTGACCCCTCCCCTGGTGATTCTGATCCACAGCAGAGCTACAGGAGCACATGTAATGGGGGAGGGAGAGGGAGGGAAGCTGCTACAAGTGATGGAGGTCCCAGATCATTAGAAGGCACTGACTGCCAGGTCACACCTTCCAGCTTCTCTCATGATTCTCCTCACTACCCGGCCTGACTCCACCCACAGGACTTGGCTGCAGGGAGAAGCTGCCAGAACGGGACAAGGGTGTCCTCCTGCCAGCCATGGGGCTCTCAGTGGGTGGGTAGGTGGGGGGGGTTGCCCTGCAGAAAGAGGGCTCCAAATCAGAGGCAATAGGAGCAAAGGGGCTGTGGGCACCTGGAGGCACCACCTGAACCCAAAAGCAATGCTCAAAATTCTCCAAGCCAGTCTTCAGCAATTGTGAACCGTGAACTTCCTGATGTTCAAGCTGGTTTTAGAAAAGGCAGAGGAACCAGAGATCAAATTGCCAACATCCGCTGGATCATGGAAAAAGCAAGAGAGTTCCAGAAAAACATCTATTTCTGCTTTATTGACTATGACAAAGCCTTTGACTGTGTGGATCACAATAAACTGTGGAAAATTCTGAAAGAGATGGGAATACCAGACCACCTGACCTGCCTCTTGAGAAATCTGTATGCAGGTCAGGAAGCAACAGTTAGAACTGGACATGGAACAACAGACTGGTTCCAAGTAGGAAAAGGAGTATGTCAAGGCTGTATATTGTCACCCTGTTTATTTAACCTCTATGCAGAGTACAACATGAGAAACGCTGGACTGGAAGAAACACAAGCTGAAATCAAGATTGCCGAGAGAAATATCAATAACCTCAGATATGCAGATGACACTACCCTTATGGCAGAAAGTGAAGAGGAACTAAAAAGCCTCTTGATGAAAGTGAAAGAGGAGAGTGCAAAAGTTGCCTTAAAGCTCAACATACAGAAAACGAAGATCATGGCATCAGGTCCCACCACTTCATGGGAAAGATGGGGAAACAGTGGAAACAGTGGATGACTTTATTTTTCTGGGCTCCAAAATCACTACAGATGGTGACTGCAGCCATGAAATTAAAAGACGCTTACTCCTTGGAAGGAAAGCTATGACCAACCTAGATAGCATATTGAAAAACAGAGATATTACTTTGCCAACAAAGGTTCGTCTAGTCAAGGCTATGGTTTTTCCTGTGGTCATGTATGGATGTGAGAGTTAGACTGTGAAGAAGGCTGAGCGCCGAAGAATTGATGCTTTTGAACTGTGGTGTTGGAGAAGACTCTTGAGAGTCCCTTGGACTGCAAGGAGATCCAACCAGTCCATTCTGAAGGAGATCAGCCCTGGGATTTCTTTGGAAGGAATGATGGTAACGCTGAAACTCCAGTACTTTGGCCACCTCATGCGAAGAGTTGACTCATTGGAAAAGACTCTGATGCTGGGAGGGATTGGGGGCAGGAGGAGAAGGGGACAACAGAGGATGAGATGGCTGGATGGCATCACTGACTCGATGGACGTTGGTCTGTGTGAACTCTGGGAGTTGGTGATGGACAGGGAGGCCTGGCGTGCTGCGATTCATGGGGTCGCAAAGAGTCGGACACGACTGAGCAACTGATCTGATCTGATCTGATCTGATCCCGGTCCTGCCAGGATAGGGGAGGAGCGGGGACAGACTGTGGGGTCCCACCTGCCTGGGCTCAGAGGCCGCATCTGTCAGTTAGGAGTTGTATGACATTGAGCAATTTCCTTAAGCTCTGTAGGCTTGTTTCCTTGTCTGTGAGATGGGGATCCTAACACCCTCTAGGCTTGTGTTACAGGTAAACATGGTCATTAAGTAAAAAAAAGTCTTTGCTATACAGGGCGGAATATACAGCAGGGTGGTTGCTGTTTACTGTGAAGCTTGTCACCTTACACCTCTGCACTTCCTGATGCTTGATATCATAGGCACTTGTCACTGGCTGATAAGACCAATTTCCTCAGACCACAGGCACAGGAAGGCTCCAGTCACAGGCATGTGCCAGACCCGTGTGTGGCCAGTGACCTAGAGCTCCCTGAGCTTCCCTGTTCAGGAGCGACTCCTGAAGTTACTGCCGAGCTGCTCCTTGTGTACGGTTCCCAGGATTTCCCTCCTGGCAAACCACATCTTGGGAATCCTGCTCATAGGTTTGTTATGAGCCAAGGCTGGGCTTGTTTGAAACCTCCAGGGGCAACGGTACTATACTAAAAATCACCACCAGGGGGCAGCAGAATCCACGAGTCCAGGTGAGGAGCGTGGAAAGGCCAGGGAATGAGGGGCCAAGAAGGCCTCACAGCAGGCAAGGGCGGAGGAGGCTCTAGCTTTGCCTCACCCTCATTCAGCCCACTTTCCACACACATAAACGCACACTCCTGCTCCCGCAAAATCACCTGATACCTGTATATTCAGTTATCTCCTCCAGGTACAGTCCTTTATATCCTCATTATGGCAAAGGACAGTGGTTTGTAAACTTGGCTGCAAATTCGAATCACCAGGAGAACTCTATAAAATCCCAGGGCTGAGGCCTCATCTCAGCTAAATCAGAATCTTGGGGAGGGGAGGCAGGAGTCAACACTTTTTAATCAATAAAACCCCACAGGTGATTCCACCTTGCAGCCAATTGAGAACCACTGTTGGAAGGAAAATATCTCATTTCTTCCCGAAGGGCAAATGCTTTCATTCACATTTCTGACAAAATGTGGTCCATTGGAGAAAGGAATGGCAAACGACTTCAGTATTCTTGCCTTGAGAACCCCATGAACAGTATGAAAAGGCAAAAAGATAGGACACAGAAAGATGAATTCTCCAGGTTGGTAGGTGCCCAACATGCTACTGGAGAAGAGTTGAGAAATAACTCCAGAAAGAATGAAGAGACAGAGCCAAAGAGAAAACAATGCCCAGTTTTGGATGTGACTGGTGATGGAAGTAAAGTCTGATGTTGTAAAGAACAATATTGCATAGACACCTGGAATGTTAGGTCTGTGAATCAAAGTAAATGGGAAGTGATCAAACAGGAGATGGCAAGAGTGAACATCAAGACTTTGGGATATCAGTGAACTAAAATAGACCAGAATGGGTGAATTTAATTCAGAAAACCCTTACTTCTACTACTGCGGGCAAAAATCCCTTAGAAGAAATGTAGTAGCCCTCATAGTCAACAAAAGAGTCTGAAATGCAGGTACTTGGGCACAATCTCAAAAACAACAAAATGATCTCCTTCATTTCCAAGGAAAACCATTCAATATCACAGTAATCCAAGTCTGTGCCCCAACCACTAAAGCTGAAGTTAAATGGTTCTATGAGAACCTAGAAGACTTTCTAGATCTAACACCAAAAAAAGATGTCCTTTCCATCATATGGGGATTGGAATGCAAAAGTAGGAAGTCAAGAGATACCTGGAGTAACAGGCAAATTTGGCCTTGGACTACAAAAAGAAGCAAGGCAAAGGATAACAGAGTTTTGCCCAGAGAGCACACTGGTTACAGCAAACACTCTCTTCAAAGCAATACAAGAGACAACTCTACACAAGGACATCACCAGATGGTCAATACTGAAATCATATTGGTTATATTCTTTTCAGCCAAAGATGAGAAGCTCCATACAGTGGGAAAAAACAAGACTGGGAGCTGACTATGGTTCAGATCATGAACTCCTTATTGCAAAATTCAGACTTAAATTCATAAAAGTAGGGAAAAGCACTATACCATTCAGGTATGACCTAAATCAAATTCCTTATGATTATACAGTAGAAGTAACCAATAGATTCACACGCTTAGATCTGATAGACAGAGTGCCTGAAGAACTATGGATGGAAGTTCGTGACATTGTACAGAAGGCCATGATCAAAGTCACCCCTAAGAAGAAGAAATGCAAACAGACAAAATGGCTGTCTGAGGAGGCCTTACAAATAGTTGAGAAAAGAAGAGAGGCTAAAGGCAAAAGAGAAAAGGAAAGATATAGCCATCTGAATGCAGAGTTCCAAAGAAGAACAAGGATAGAAAAGAAAGCCTTCCTCAGTGATCAGTGCAAAGAAATGGAGGAAAACAATAGAATGGGGAAGACTAGAGATCTCTTCAAGAACATTAGAGATACCAAGGAAACATTTCAAGCAAAGAGAGACACAATAAAGGACAGAAGAGTTATGGACTTAACAGAAGCAAAAAATATTAAGAAAGGGGGGCAAGAATACACAGAACTATGCAAAAAAGATCTTAATGACCCAGATAACCACGATGGTGTGCTCACTCAGTTAGAGTCACACAACCTGGAATGTGAAGTCAAGTGGACCTTAGGAAGCATCACTATGAACAAAACTAGTGAAGGTGATGGAATTCTAGTTGCTCTATTTCAAATCCTAAAGATGATGCTGTGAAAGTGCTGCACTCCTTTCCACTGCTTGGAAAGCTCAGCAGTGGCCACAGGACTGGAAAAGGTCAGTTTTCATTCCAATCCCAAAGAAAGGCAATGCCAAAGAATGCTCAAACTACCGCACAATTGCACTCATCTCACATGCTAGTAAAGTAATGCTCAAAATTCTCCAAGACAGGTTTCATCAGTATGTAAACTAAGAACTTCCAAATGTTCAAGCTGGCTTTAAAAAAGGGAAGAGGAATGAGATATCAAATTGCCAACATCCATTGGATCATAGAAAAAGGAGAGTTCCAGAAAAATATCTACTTTGGGTTTATTGACTCTGCCAAAGTGCGGGGAGCTGCCCGTGAGAACGGGGTCCTTTGTCTGAAGGACACAGCTCTGGGAGCTGCCTCAGTCCTTGAGGGTTTGCTTGCAAACATAGCTCTCTGTCCCGCCACCCCAGAGATTAGGCGCTTATTTACTGCAGGCACCTGGAGTTCTGTGCAAACTTCTCACGCACAGAGAAATGTTATCTGGTGTAAGAAATAATAACAGGGAGCCATTCCCATGCTCTCAAGATTTCTTGTGACTGTTTGTAAGATGTATAGGCTAACCAAGAAAAAATGTCAACTGTTTTGTCTCTCTCACGCTTTTCTGTATAAATATGAGATGTTGAATAAAGTTGGTGTCAGACTGCGTCCCTTCGTGGTGACGTGTCTGAACCTCTCGACCCCATCTTTGTAGTCTCTTGCTTTAGTTTCTTTCTTAGCCCCGCCGTGCACGTTCTCGGGACCTGATCGACTTTGCCGGCTGGCTCCGGCACCAAAGCATTTGACTGTGAATCACAACAAACTGTGGAGAATTCTTCAAGAGATGGGAATACCAGACCACCTAACCTGCCTCTTGAGAAACCTGTATGCAAGTCACGAAGCAGCAGTTAAAACCAGACAAGGAACCACGGACCTGTACCAAATTGGGAAAGGAGTACATCGAGGTTGTATATTGTCACCCTGCTTATTTATTTTATACGCAGAGTACATCATGCTAAATTCCAGGCTGGAAGAAGCACAAACTGGAATCAAGATTGCTGGGAAAAATATTAGTAACCTCAGATATGCAGATGTACCATGCTTACGGCAGAAAGTGAAGAGAAACTGAAGAGCCTTTTCATGAAAGTGAAAGAGGAGAGTGAAAAAATTGCCTTGAAAATCAGCACTCAAAAATGAAGATCATGTCCTGGCTATTATAACTAGTGCTGCAATGAATATTGGGGTACACATGTCTCAATCCTGGTTTCCTTGGGAGAATGACATGGAAACATGTATAATATCATATATGAAACGAATCACCAGTCCAAGTTCGATGCATGATACTGAATGCTTGGGGCTGGTGCACTGGGACGACCCAGAGGGACGGTACAGGGAGGGAGGAGGGAGCGGGGTTCAGGATGGGGAACACGTGTATACCTGTGGTGGATTCATGTTGATGTATGGCAAAACCATTACAATATTGTAAAGTAATTAACCTCCAATTAAAATAAATAAATTTATTTTAAAAATTAAAAAAAAAAAAAAATGAAGATCATGGCATCCAGTCCCATCACTTAATGGCAAATAGATGGGGAAACAATGGAAACAGTGACAGACTTTATTTTGGGGGGCTCCAAAATCACTGCAGATTGTAACTGCAGCCATGAAATTACAAGACACTTGCTCCTTAGAAGAAAAGTTATGCCCTACCTAGACAGTATATTAAAAAGCAGAGACATTACTTTGCCAACAAAGGTCCGTCTAGTCAAAGCTACGGTTTTTCCAGTAGTCATGTGTGGATGTGAGAGTTGGACTATAAAGAAAGCTGAGCGCTGAAGAAATGATGCTTTTGAACTGTGGTGTTGGAGAAGACTCTTGAGAGTCCCTTGGACTGCAAGGAGATCCAACCAGTCCATCCTAAAGGAAATCAGTCCCGAATATTCATTGGAATGACTGATGCTGTAGCCGAAACTCCAATAATTTGGCCACCTGATGCAAAGAACCAACTCATTTCAAAAGACCCTGATACTGACAAAGATTGAAGGCAGGAGGAAAAGGGGTAGACAGAGGATGAGATGGTTGGAAGGCATCACCTACTCTATGGACATGAGTTTGAGTAAGCTCTGGGAGTTAGTGATGGACTTGGAGGCCTGGCCTGTTGCATTCCAAGGAGTTGCATAGAGTCAGACACGCCTGAGCAACTGGACTGAAAGGAGTTGATTATGTGGGGTTTTTTATTTATTTTTTGTAGTCTTTAATTTTTTTTTTTTTATGTCTTAGGTATATTCATTATGGTTAATATTTGGTGTTTCAAAAAGAACATAATTACATGGCCCCCTTATTAGGAGGACCATGTGTTATCACTGTTAGGAGTGATTGGGAGGACTGAGTGTTATCACTGTTTTCCTCCAGATCTAGTCCCAGGCCTGCCCTAGTAGGCGTTGAGGAAGGTTGGATTTTAACTACTCAGTGAAAAACCCTAATGGGGCATGTAAGGAGTTGGGGAAGAACTCCTTTAGGGCAGAAGACTGTGTCCACAGGAGGAAATGGGAGGGACTCCAATCTGTCCAAAGGGACAGGCCTCCACCACCCAAGTCCTGCCTCCTCTCCTGTTTCATCTCCAGACTTTCTCTCACTCTAGCCTGAAATCGAACATGTCTTATCTGTTTTCGTTTCTCAAATCCACTAACCTCTCCTTTGCTCTGGACCTTTGGACCCATCTTTTTCTACCAAGGAACCCCCACCCCCGCATTTTTTATTGACTGACTCTTACTCTCCTCTCAGGTCACAGATGAGACAAGGCTCTACCCTGCAGGACTCCTTCTCCCTGAGATGAGCCCTCCCCTTTCCTTATCCCCACCTCTCCTGACTCCCCTGTGTTTTCTCCTTTCTCCTCTCCTTTAGCTTTGAAGAGTGGCAGCTGTGTCTCCTCCAGGGACCCCAGCACCTGTCTGGGAGCCTGGACACAGGAGGGCTCAGTATTTGGTGGCTGACTTTGAAAGCACCCAGGGGGTAGGTGAACAACTTTCCAAGTCTCAAATGTATCCACTTGCTTCTCTCTTCCCCTTGGACTTAGGAGTTAGTGGCTAATAAATTTCAGGTGTTTGCGGGGAGAGTAAGGACACCTGCATGATTTAAATAGAAGACAGTTGGAGAGAGAAGGGAGAAAAGTACTTGGAAGTTCAGGAAAAGCATGGCCGACAGCCAGTTGCTGTGATTCACACAAAGCCTGTCCTGTGTGTGTGTGAAAGAGTCTTCCAGGATGAACGTGCCATGGAGACGTTCCCTGAGGGCTCACTCTGGGTGGTTCTCTAATATGCTGAGGCTCTGCGGTCAGGGCTGTGAATGGAAGCTCAACTTGAGGGAAAGACGTGTTGTGTTTCTTTGTAAAAATGGTTGCTACTCTGCACCCCCAAACAAGCCACTTAAATAGGGACATCACACATTTTACAGTGTCCAAATCTCTCATCCACTCCCAGAGTAAAAAGGACTGGTTATCACTGAGTCCTATCTTTCAACCTTTGAGAACTCTTCACTCACTTTCCCCAGAAGAGCAGGGCTGAGGGTTAGGAGGCTTGTCGTGTCTCCATCCCCAGCCCCCTGACTGTTGAGTCAGCCCGTGACTGAGAGGTGGGGAGGAGGCGAGATGAATGAGTGTCCTCTGGTCCCACAGCCAGTGCTCCCCCTGTCCCACCCCCAGCACCTCCACCCTTCCATTCCCTCTGCCCTTGGACTTGCCCTTGGATTTCCTCTCATATTCATGCAAGGTTTCCCAGAGTTCTATCTCAGAGCTGAAATTTTTCTTAAGCCATTTTCTTTGTTGTTTAAAAGCTTATTCCTTGACAGCTGAGTGACTTCACTCAGGAGGACAAGGGGAGAACCAGGAGTATGGAAAAGGCAGGAGGGTCTGAGGCGTTGATTAGTTTCTTATCTCACTTTTAAACTAGGGTGTGGGGCACTTAACACAAAGCAAAGGTAAACATCACAGCATTTTCACCAGAACCAGATCCCCTACAACTGTGACAGGGAGGAAAAGGTACATTTGTTGGCCCCTGACCTCCATGTCACCAGCAGCCCCTCCCAATATACTCCAGGTCTTTAGTCTGTTCTTATCTCTCCTCAAAGTGAAAGTAAAAGTATTAGTCACTCAGTCATGTCCTACTCTTTGTGACCCCATGGACTGTAGCCTGCCAGGCTTCTCTGTCCAAGGATTCTCCAGGAAGGAATACTGGAGTGGGTGGTCATTACCTTTTCCAAGGGATCTTCCCAATCCCAGGGATCAAACCCAAGTCTCCCACATTGCAGGCAGATTCTTCACCATCTGAAACACAGGGAAACCCTCACACTCATGTTTATTACCTGACTCCATTTGTTGGGTGGAAAATTATCTCATTAGCTTATTGCATAATAATGACAAAAGAAAAGGAGTGGTATCAAGATAAGACTTAAGCTCTTATCCAGTGTTTCAAAGGGAAGAAATAAATCATTGCAGAAACTGCC